>NC_053489.1:169121641-170412141 GCF_905171775.1 Rana temporaria
TATTCTGAAAACATTTCAGGAGCTTTTGTATGCTATGTTGGTAGCCTGCGGCGATGCACTGGTTACATATCAGTATATAGAAAGTCTGTTATAAAGTCCTGATAAGGGCAATGTTCCCTTCATATCCAATCTGTGAAGCATGGAATGAGGTGCGATGTATGAGAGCTACAGGCTGCTTTAGTTTCCTCTGATGTGGCCAGCAGCCAAACAGAGCCAAGTCTGGCAGCAGATGGGGTCTTGGCATCACCCTACTAGTCCCTGCATTAGCAGCATCTGCTCATTACCTGGCACAACGGACACTTCTATCTACCTCCCCCCTCCCATTTCCTGCCCACCCCATGTGCTACATTCAGAGCCACTGTGAACTACATTTAAATTGTATTATTTGGGGTGAATAAAAGCATTAAAAGCATATTCATTAAAATAAATAAATAATTTCAGCAAAATAAAAATGTTATCAAGAGGCAAAGAAAGATGTCCTACTATTGGCAGTAGGTTCGGTTTTGCAACCACAAATGTAATGTCAAATATGGTAGATGTGATATAAAAACATGATTTTTATAAAAATTAAATAAATACCATTAAACCAAGACATGCCGTCTTACAAAATCAGTTTAAAGTGCATTGTGTAAGGAGATGATCAATTGTACAACAGTCCAAAAGTAAAGCAAAATTCAAAATTACTATGTGAAAAACTATAGATATGCTGTATAGTTGTACTCAATGTAAGCTCACCGATCCCAGCTACATATATGCTGTATAGTTGTACTCAATGTAAGCTCACCGATCCCAACTACCATAATTTGTAATAAGGCTTAAACAAATCTAAATTCATGTACACTGTTTGAAGACATATCAGAAGTTCAGGAGGACATTTATGACACATTGGGGGTTATTTACTAAAGGCAAATCTACTTTGCACTACAAGTGCAAACTACAAATGCAAAGTGCACTTGGAAGTGCAGTCGCTGTAAATCTGAGGGGTAGATCTGAAAGGAGTGGAAGCTCTGCTGATTTAATCATCCAATCATGTGCAAGTTAAAATTATGTTTTTTATTTTCCTTGCATGTCCCCCTCAGATCTACAGCGACTGCACTTCCAAGAGCACTTTGCAATCCAAGTGCAAACTTCAAGTGCAAAGTGGATTAGCCTTTCGTAAATAACCCCCAGTAATTGTTTATTCTTTAATAGAGACCTATCCTAAATATGCGAGTCGCTTGGTTGTTTCAATCATCCCTCAGCTTTAAAGGGGTTGTAAAGGAAAAATTTTTTTTTCATAATAAGCATCCTTTACCTGCAGACATTCCTCTTTTCACTTCCTCATTGTTCGTTTATGCTCAGAAGTTGCTCTATTTCTTCTTTGTTCTGTTCACTTCCTGCTTGTCTGATTTTACTGACCACCGTGATGGGAGGCTTTACTGCGGTGGTCAGTAACGTGCTCACCCCCTCCTGGGAACTACATCTGTGCGACAGGACGCTCTCTACGTGTTAGAGACTTCAAGGAGGTGTGAATTACTGGGCGTGCCGCAATTCATACTGGGAAATGTAGTTCTTACATGAACGAGCGCCGCAAACCAGGAAGTGAATGAGAGAACAGAAACTAGAACGCCGGAGGTGATATAGATGAAGGAATTTAATAGGTATTTACTCGTTTTTTAACAGAATCATTACACTATTCTGTCTGTCTACCTTGCATACATTAATTTTAGGTAATTTTTTTTTTCCTTTAGTGACCCTTTAACCCCCCCCCCCCTGGCGGAATTCCAGAGTCTGGCTCGGGGTAAGATTTCAATACCAAAAGCGGTATCCCTGAGCCAGACCCTGGATCGCCTTGCAGCATCCACAGGCACAAGTTACTTACCTTGTCCCTGGATCCTGCGATGCATACCCGCTGTGTGAGCGAGCGGCGTCCTCCTCGCTCGATTCACAATGCCCGTGTGCCGCCGATTTCCGTTCCCTGCGACGTTACGACGCACAGGGCGGAGAACGGCGCCAAATTCAAAAAAGTAAATAAACATATTACATACAGTATACTGTAATCTTATAGATTACAGTACTGTATGTAAAAAATACGCACCCCCTTTGTCCCTAGTGGTCTGCCCAGTGTCCTGCATGTACTTTTATATAATAAAAACTGTTCTTTCTGCCTGCAAACTGTAGATTGTCCATAGCAACCAAAAGTGTCCCTTTATGTCAAAAGTGATTTTAGAGCAGCTAGAAAACAGCGATAATAAATTATAATCACTTGCAGAATTGAGCGATAGCGATTTGTGGGGAAATTCGTCATAAAAAAATAAAAGAAATTACAGCGACAATTCTGCAACTGAGCAAATTTCAGTGTTTTTGATTTGATTACATTATTGAATAATTTTTATTATAATTACATTATTATTTGTTATAATTATTTATAGTTATTTATTATAATATAATTTATGATTTTGTTTTTCAAACTTTATCATACCCGGGATGTCTACTAGACTCTTGTTTGGACAGATTTAAGTGAGTTATTCCTAAGAATTACAGGCCTACAAACGTAAAACGCCAAATTTTCATGCAAAATAATTGTACCACTTTCAGCACCTAAAACCAGAAAGAATAATACCGCCAGGGAGGTTAATACCCTGAGTCAACAGGTCTGCAGCAACTGAAGTTTTACCTCCCGATTTGATGCAGGTCAGTGGCTCAATAATACTGAAACTAGAAAATTAACATGATAGCCAGACAATTAATATTTTCAAATTACTCTAAAAAGGTGCGCAAAACCAGTATCTCTGTTGTGATCAATATAAAAATGAATGTGAAAAAAATTACGTTAAAGGGGTTATAAAGGTAAAAAAAAAAAAAAATCTAAATAGCTTCCTTCACCTTAATGTAGTCCTCCTTCACTTACCTCATCCTTCGATTTTGCTTTTAAATGTCCTTATTTCTTCTGAGAAATCCACACTTCCTGTTCTTCAGGTCTGTAACTACACACAGTAATGCAAGGCTTTCTCCCTGGTGTGGAGTGTCGTGCTCGCCCCCTCCCTTGGACAACAGGAGAGTCAGGACGCTATCTACGTTGCAGATAGAGAAAAGGAGCCATGTGTTAGTGGGTGTCCTTACTCTCCTACAGTCCTAGGGAGGGGGCAAGCACAATCGAAGGATGAGGTAAGTGAAGGAGGACTGCACTAAGGTAAAGGAAGCTATTTAGGAATAAAACATGTTTTACCTTTACAACCCCTTTAACTCATAATAAACAATGTGCATCAAATAAATGCTTAAATAACAGTCCCATAGCATATAATTCACTTCAAAGAGAAATATATAAAAGTCCAAATAGTAAATCTTAAAAATTGTAAAAGTCCATGTGTAAGAATCCCAAACCACCTCACAAAGAAGTGTGCCAGTTCCCTTACCAAACAGTAGTCCAAATAAGAGATCAACATTGCAGAAATCATACAACTGGGGGCACCACTTAGGATACCACTGACTCCACCTCCTGCACGGTGGTCCTTCACTAGTTACCACCACAGGTGAAACCAGTGGCATTAAGTTGTACACCTGCTGTTGATCCCTGGTATGGTGCGTTTGCCTGTGTTACTCTAACTTTTGGGAGTATATCTACTTTAAATAAATCATGTGGTCTTTGGAGTCAAGGAGACACAGACACCTCCTAATGAAACCTTTTCACCATAAACACACTGGAATTTCAATAACTGTTTTTGATATATGCAATTGTTCTTTTGTTGTATGATCTCTGTTATCATTAAACCTTTCAATAAACATTATTGGAAAAAAAATAAAAAAATCATGTGGTTTTAGCGTACTACTTTATGGTCCTTTGTCCTACTCTTATTACTTTGAGGTGCTGGCTTTGGATAACCAGTGAAGTACCGTGAAGGCAGTGTTATCTCCCCAACTGGACAATTTCTGTGCTGTTGATCTCTTATCATTTGAAGATCATTACTGATTGGTAAGGGAGCGGCCACATATGTCTGTATGGTGGTTTGGAATTCTTCCTCATGGACTTTCATCATTTTCAAGAGTTCACATTTGGACCTTTATATATTTCTCTTTAAATTTTACTACTTTTTCACACACACATTTCTGTATTGATCACTTTTTGGTTTGATGTTGCGCACTTTTTAAAATAAATATTTTTGTAATTCTTTTGTTTCCAGAATATAGGTTGCCGAGTTACCTCCTTTTGCACTATGCGCACAATTTTCTCTGTGTTTATAAATAATAATTTTCTCAAGATCAGCAACTGCAGCTTATTTTCTCACGACAAGCTAATTTAACATAATGAAGTCTGACATTACTCTTGGGCTCAATCAATGATCTCCTCCACATGAATTAGCACGTACTGATAGTGGAACATATTGGGTAATCCAGAGATTATTTGTAAAGTGGTGTAAACTGCTTGATCCACTAGCCCTACACAGTCAGACTGTTGCAATTGCTGGTATGTACCCTATTAGGAAATAAAGGAAAGGCATGGAATATTATATAAGCACCTACCTGTCTCATCTGACATAAATCTGGTAAAGTCTACCAATCATCACAAGTAGGTTTTCTTCAGCACTCCCTCACTAAGCAGAGCTAGATTACACCTTTTCTCACCTCTTGGAAGTTGTATACATGGCCTAATAAGCTATAGTTTACATAAAGGTGACTGTTGATCAGACCTAGTAGTGACCATGTCTTTTTGAGAAATAAGAGTCCACCGATTTCTATATATCCTTCTGACAGCCTAAACTATTTTTATAAAGTTCCAAATTGATTGCTTCATGTAACTTGTTTGAAAACTATGGTCTGGTGGCATAATAGTGAGCATCAGTACACACTTGGTCTATACGCAAGGTATTAGCCTGCAGATTATGTATTTATATTGCATTCTTGGCAGGCTGTCTGCTGTGTCTGGATTCTGTTCACCCAAAATAAGGATAAAATGGAACTTAAAGGTTCAACAGGTAAAAAAATGTGCATTTTTTATGTGTGCGCTGTAATATTTTGTTCTGGCTGCAGATAGTGTCTCCAACTGCCATTGAGCAATATGGTGCATCAATGTATTGTTACATAGAATTTACTTAGTTCCCCGGTTAGCAAGCTCGTATACTTTCTTTAATCAGCCCACAGTTGGGCAATATGAAATCAATTGAGGCCTTGTTGCTGACATTATGCCTTATTTGTTGAATGTTATGATGTTGTAGACCCAGCCTTTGGTCATACTGTATTTGTATTCTGTATTTGAAAAAAAAAAAATCTATTGAAAGTAAAAAAAAAAAAAAAAAAAATAATTTACTTAGTTTCAGCCATATGTAGATGAAAAAATGATAGCCTCTGATCTCCGTACATCAGGTAAAGCAACCTTACAAGTCGAAAAATAAATAAAATAAATGTGTTCATATATAACCTTTAACTGATAACTAAACCCTACTTACTTATTGGGCACCAGTACTTTAAGGAACCATAGAGGCTGCTATTGCTATGCATCATTCTGCAAATGCTAGTTGGATGGACGTATGTTGAACCTCTTGCATCAATAATTTAACGTGACAACTTTTATATGAAAATTTAGCCACAAGCAACCAATTACGCAAAGAATTGAGTTCAAACTACTAACCTGCAAATGCCACCAATAATTTGACCCCTACAAACAGTTCTCTTCATTTCCAGATACCAGCCCAAATGCAGCCTCTGCTCTGTATATTACTGTCTCTGTCCACTTCTCTAGCATTTAGGATTTCTCATGAGTTCATTTCCACCGCCCCCCAGCCCGCTTTTTCAGAAATTCCCTTCCACGCACTGTACCTTTTTTAAAGCTAACCTTCAGACAAGCCTGCAGTTTAACTTCAGTTACCAATGCAGCACCAGTCACACAAAAAGTGACTAGAAAATGAATGACAGTGTTAATGTTCCACTGTTTGTTACAAGACAATGTTGGCTGCAGAGCATACCTGGCACCACACATCCTCAGAGCTCTAAGCCCCAGAAGAATTGAAAATGAGTATAATGGGTGCTGTGCTTGTGTGCTTTCTAATGCACATGTAAAAGGAAAAAAAAAAAAGAAATGGCAGCCAAAGCATCCACTTAAAGTAAAATGGGTATTTTTGTGTAAGCCAGCCACAGCTGTTTTATTATTCTTTTGAAAAGACGTTCATTCAACCATAGCATTAACCATTTCATGTAAAACACATAGAAAAGCATTTTGGTAAGGCTGGTCACCGATAAACTTGCTCATCTATGTGTTGTGTTAAATATAAGCACAACATTCTATATAATTATGAAAATAAGAATGAATAGAAGTTTTTTTTCAAGGTATACTCATCCCCATAACTGGAGCTAGAGGAAGAGCCTGTACATTGAACCCATAATCAGCTGCTTGTGGATGCAATGCTCTAAATAATAAAAATGCAAAAAAAAATTCTGGGTGCATGTATTAATTTTCAATTTTATTTTTTGCAAAGGGTGGGCTATGCCTTTAATGACATTTATGTTTATGAATTTAACATTTTTAGGAGATAAGTATCTTTAGTAGTGTTTTAGTTATATTACCACACCCATCTAAAAATAAATTGAGTCCAAGAAGATAAAATAATGATTTAAAGTTTACCTTCACCCAAAAACTTAAATGTAACATACAGCAGCATACCAATCCTTAAATGTGGTGGCTACATTAATTTTCTTTTTTTAGGCCTTATGCACATGTATGTTTAGTGACAAAAACGCTCAATGTAAAATTACGGGCACTTCCGAGCCCAAGGAGCTACAGGTAATATGTGCAACCAGCCATACAAGTAAATTACTGTATGCAGCTGTTCTGCCGGTGCTCCTGTGCATTGGGGTTAAAATATACATACGCATACAGTGCATTTTCCTGAACACATGATTTTACATAAAAGAATAAAAGCTGAGCACTGTAAGCACCTGTGAGTGTAAAATTATTTGTCTCAACCTTCTGACAATTTTTGCGGGACAGCTTGGTCTGTCAAAGTAAGTTGAAAAAAAAAAATCAAACAGACTTGATGGCAGGATTACTAGGTGAAAAAGAAAAAAAGGCCTAAAAAAAGAAAACTAAAGTAATGTAGACATCACATTTAGAGACTGACAAGCTGCAATATTAAAAAATGTTTGCTTTTGGGTTAAGATTATTTTTTTTTTTGCATGAAACAAACTATTGCATGTCATAGTGACAATTCTGTGCATTGAACATTTTTAGGAGTCATTTATCATTAGTAGTGGCATTATATTAGCACAAAACAACAACAAAAAACTGCTTTGTGAATTTTAATGTACAATAGACCAATAAGGAACGGTTTTCTAATTTGTCTACGTCATAACCTGGTAATGAATATTATTGCCAAAATTGAAATATAGATCGCGCTCCTCAAATAAAGTGTTAAACTAAAAGTAATTTAAATCAATAATATAAGGTATGTGACTACCAATATAGGTGCCGAGTAAAGACCACACTAAAAGTGCTAAATGCAAATCACACCCTGATGTCATCAGATATTTGCTGACGAAATGCGTAGGGTGGGACCTTCACCTCCGTTTGTTGGAACGCAGGTGGAATACGAATCGTTGTTCCTGGATTTCATTGATGCTCATTTTTTACTCCTATAATGCAAGTGTAATTTTAAACATTCTGGAATGTATGTTTTAAAACTATTACACTATGAGGAAAATCTTCATGTCTCCCCCTTGCCTATGAGATATTAAAAGATACAGGAATGGTCTTTTTGATGCATTAAAATTTCCAGGACCTCAAGGGAGGAATAAATACAGCTCCTATTCGAGGCTACACTTACCTCAAGTATGTCTGACCTTTGAAAAAAAAAAAAAAAGGGTCACATTTATTTAAAGCGGGGGTTCACCCTATCGACGGGAAAAATTTTTTTTTTTTTTTCTTTTACCCTAAAATCAGGCATTGTAGCGCGAGCTACAGTATGCCTGTCCCGAATTTTTTACCCCCGTACTCACCTTGTAGTCGTCCATCGAAGATACCGGGGAATGGGCGTGCCTATGGAGACGGAGGATGATTGACGGCCGGCTCTGGCGCGTCACGCTTCTCCGGAAATAGCCGAAATAGGCTTGGTCTTCACGACGCGTGCGCATAGCCTGTGCGCAGGCGCCGTGAAGAGCCGAGACCTACTCCGGCTGTCTTCGGGGAGAGTGACGTGCCAGGGCCGGCCGTCAATCATCCTCCCTCTCCATAGGCACGCCCATTCCCCGCGGGAGCCGAAATCTACGATGGACGACTACAAGGTGAGTACGGGGTTAAAAAAATCGGGACAGGCATACTGTAGCTCGCGCTACAATGCCTGTCTCGATGGTAAAATGTGTCGGGGGGGGGGTGAACTACCGCTTTAAGTGTGGTGTGCGTTCACTTGGCAGTACAGATTTGGGGCTTATCTTATCACCAGGACACTTCTTTGATTCTTTCATTACTGGAGCAATTTTTATAAAAAAAAAATCACAAGTAAACACTATATTTAAGATGATGATCTTTTTATCTATGAATTGTTATATGCGATTTTCACTTAATTTTTGGATCATCACTCAGCACTAGTCACAATATTTCATCTAATATTTATTAAAAAAAATTTATAAAAAAAAAAAAAAAATGAATAATGCGATTTGCATTTTGCACTTTTAGTGTGATCTTCATACAGCACATTTTTGGTAGTCACTTACCTTATATTACTTATTGATTTAAATTACTTTTGTTTTTTTAGTTTAGCACTTTGTTTTGAACCTCCACCTTTACGTTTAGTCTTAATGTACACAGAACGTTTTTACAACCGCCCCTGAATGATTTACCCTGACAGATTGTCAGTTTTGCCGCGTTTACGTGCATCGTTTGCATTTAGAAGCATTTTTTTCTTCAAATAGTCAAAAATTTAAAACGCCTATAAACAAAAAAACGCGACTAAACGCGAGTTACCACGTTTACAAGCTGTAACATGCGTTTTCAAATGCCTCTGAACATCCGTCCTGAATGCATTTTATTGCTTTCCAAAAAATGCTTCTAAACTCAACTGCCTAGAAACGACTATAAATGACACTGTGTACATGTACTGATAGATAAGATAGAGGAAAGTTCAGGGGAAGCTGAAAAAAACACCCAACTGCTTCTAAACGTCCATTTACCAGCAGCTGTGAATGTGAAGCCTAAAAGTTCAATGCGATTCTAAATGCAAAAAAATATAAATACCTAGAACAGATGCCATTTGTAGCATTGTACAATATTGACCCTTGTATTTATTTGATTATCCGTGCTTCAGAAAGGAATTTTCACTGTTGGAGCACACTTTAGGTCTATTTTTGCCTTTGAATCAATTTCTATGTTGCTTTGCATTTGTTAAACTCAATATACCATCTATAGAAATTAAATGTAACATCCTGCCATTTATAATTACTATAAAAAAGTACATTTACATTAGGGTTGTCCCAATACCGATACTAGTATCGGTATCGGGACCGATTCCGAGTATTTGCGGGAGTACTTGTACTCCCGCAAATGCCCCCGATACCTGGATAGAATACTTCCCCCCCACGCCACCAACGCTACGCCGCATCCCCGCTGCCACTTGGTTAATACGGGCGGGGAACATTACAGCTTTCATTTGAATAGCTGTAGTGTTTCCCGCTGCGCCGCGTATAGACACTCCCCCTTGCTCGGGTGAACTGTCCAATCCCAAGCAAGGGGGAGTGTCTATATGCAGCGCGGCGCGAAAGACTACAGCTATTCAAATGAAAGCTGTAATGTTCGCCGCCCGCACTAACCAAGCGGCGGCGGCAGCGGGGATGCGGCAGCATGTAGGTAAGGGGGACATGGCTGCATATGGGGGGGGACATGGCTGCATATGGGGGGGACATGGCTGCATATGGGGGGGGACATGGCTGCATATGGGGGGGGACATGGCTGCATATGGGGGGGGACATGGCTGCATATGGGGGGGGACATGGCTGCATATGGGGGGGGACATGGCTGCATATGGGGGGGACATGGCTGCATATGGGGGGGGACATGGCTGCATATGGGGGGGACATGGCTGCATATGGGGGGGGACATGGCTGCATTTGGGGACACATTTAATAAAAAGTATCGGTATTCGGTATCGGCGAGTACTTGGAAAAAAAAGTATCAGTACTTGTACTCAGTCCTAAAAAAGTGGTATCGGGACAACCCTAATTTACATAACTTTAAAATTAAGTGGTTAGCACTTCTTCTTTTCAGCTCTTTGTTTAAATCCCTTCAGAGCTAAGATCTACATAAACGTGGAACATAGTAAATAGATGCTGAAGCTTTTGTCCTATTTTTACTTGAGTTTCATCACAGTGATAAGCTATAGCACCAAAATGATATTGTATTAAACGCTGTCAGAACATCTACTTCACACATTTATGGTATTATTGAGGATTAGGTCCAGGTTAAATGATATATTTAGGGATTAGGGTTTACAGTTTGCGAAGATTAGGGGGCTGCCTTCAGGACACAATATGGGATTCTTAAATTTTCCAGATGTAACCGTTTTTTTTTTTCCGGTGTGATAAATGTTTAACACATTTAGTAAAAGCTATTTGTGCTACAATGTGTGCCAAAATTTTTAGTATCAGGAGAAACCAAGACAGCTTTTAGAAGACAAATTGTTTCACTTCTGTTAAGCCTGCAAAACATGTCAGTATAAAAAATGGAAAAAAAAAAACAAGAGAAAAAAAAAAAAAAAAGAAAACGGGCTGCTTTTCTGTAAAAACAACTAACAGAAGCTTGCAAAGATGGTTTTGCTTTTATTGTAAAAGCATCCACTGTGCCAGTTTAAAAATGTTAAAAGTTTGCTAATAGCCATGTTGTGTGTCTGACATTACTTTTTTATAACACAGTAGAACTCACTTATCAAACAACTGTTAAGAATTACCTAAATCAACATAAATCATAATTTTAGCAAGCCATACTGAACTTGCAGGAAAGCAAGGAAGAATCTATTTGGCTGTTAGGCAGACGGACAAAAGGGAGCACCTCTGGCAGGGCAATGCTCAAAATAAAATAAAACAATTTTATTAATTTGAAAAAGGGATTGATTGAGTTGAAACACCTCAATCAAAAAAACAGAGGATTTTGTGGGCACAACATGAGACCAACAATTGGCTAAAAGATATATAGTCTTTATTACAAAAAATACTACAATAAAAAAAAAAAAAAAAAAACATACATAGCACCTTACTGATAGACAAAATCAACAGTACCCAAAGGGCAAGGAGGATATGGATAACAGTAAAGTCCATATGGACACAAATACTTATTTAGATGTATTGTTAAATAGGGTCCATAAATTCATGTGCTTTTGTGATGCCCAGAAAAGTTTGTTTTTGGATTGAGGCGTTTCAACTCAAGCATTTCTTTTTCTGAATAATAGGATGTTCTGAATAATAGGATGTTGGCAGAGTGGGGGTCCCCCCTTTTCCATTGTATTAATTTGAAATTTTACACAACATATTACCATTCTCATATGCAGCCACTGCTAAGGACTTGTTTATCCGAACAAAAGAAACTTGATGACTTTGTCCAGAAGGATCCAGATGATGGGTGGTTTCCAGAAAAGATTCAGCAAGTCCCGAAGTTCTTGTGTCCCATAGGCGAACATCTCCTGATGTGTATCTTTAAAGGCAAACAACATTAAGTAACTACACAAGGAGAGTACTAACAAGGCAGGTACTAGATTTAGTGCACTACCCCTTTTAGAATAAACAATTTCAGCAATCACGATTTATGGGTCCTTTTCAAAAAGTCTTTTGATCCTGCCAGAAATTTAGTAGGCCGACTTGTGCTCACTGCCTCTGCTGAACATCATCAATCATCTTTGTTCCCAGCTATCTCTGTGGAAATCAGAACACCCATCAGCATGGTATAGGGACAATGAGAATGGAGATATTCTATAGTCCTCTCCTAGTTTGATAATTCTGCTCTTTCATAGACAGAGCGCAGCAAGTAAGTGTTGTCACCCTAGAACAAGGAGGCAGGATCATCAGGTGAAAACAAAGGTAACAAACCTGAAAAATAAACTATTGCAGACAACTCATCTGGCCTGGTAAGGTCAAGTTGGGAACTGGCAAGCTGTAAAAACTTTACACAAATATAAAATCCCCAAATTTTTCTCTCCACTCCAGCAGGGCTTCCAGAATGGACCAGATGGATTCCAGTTGGCTATTTGCACAGGGATCTCCATAGAATGTATACAATGCTAAGGCCTCCCTTTTATTTCCCCTGCTGGTCGGTTGTTCTTGGTCATTAGTGTTAATCTGTTTTCTTTATGGTGAATGTTCTTTAATCACTTGCCTAACTGGCAATTGCGCGGTCAGTGTTAGAAAAAAAATTATAATGTTTAGGGTTCCAAGTAATTTTCTAGCAAAAAAAAAATTGTTTTTAACTTGTAAACAACAAATCTCAGAAAGAGGCTCGGTCCTTAAGTGGCGGTTCACACTACCGCGACTTGGGATCCGACTTGTGTCGCCCCAAGTCACGCGACATGAGAAATTGAATTGAATGAGAGCCGTCTTAATGTACACTACTGAAGTCACTTAGACTTCAGAAAAGGTTCCTGTACTACTTCAAGGTGACTTGTAGGCAACTTGTACCCATAGATTTCAATGGAAGTTGCCTCCAAAGTCGGATCACTGTCTTAACTGAAGCAACTTTACAGGAAGAAAAAATTGTTTACTCAGGCAAACCCCTCCCACAGAGCTGATTATTCTGTCATTGGCCACAGCCAAAATCGCCTGTCCTGGAGGCAACTTAAGGTCGTGTTGTAAGTTGCTCCAAGTCACGCTGAAGTTGCCTTGCAAAGTCGCGCTGAAAGTCAGGTTGCCCCTGTGTGAACCGGCTCTTAGTGGTTAATATTATTGTTATTGGTAGGATGCAGACAAGGTGACAGTCTTCTTGTTTAGCTAAGTACTGGTCAGTAGAAGCTGTGCCATGTAGTAAAGTTATATTTTATGGAATGTTGGTATGTTTTTTTCCTGACAATGTGTAGATATTGTGACTTTTTTTTTTTATTATTTTTTTTACTGTTTAATGTGCAAAGGCAAAAAATACAGTAGCTTGTTTTATGACCAGAAACTTTAGGTTCTGTTTAGTTCTTTTATGGCTCAAGTCCTCGTATTGAAAAAACAGAATTTAATATCTCACCAAGTGTAGATGTGGTTATTAAAAGAACTTTGAAAGCACCAAAATGTTCCATGAATTCTCTTGCTTACCAGTTCGCTTAATTATGCTCTATTCTTTGACTGCAGTTTTATACAAGTGCTTTCCTTGGGTTTTATATATTGGAGTATATGTATAAAGTGTCACAATACCACCCGTAATGTTTTTTTAATATGTGTAAAATGTCCATTTCTATTGTCTTTTGCAGGGCGAAGTTAACATTCTCTAATATTTGACCTTAAAAGAGAAGTTCAGGTTTTGTTTTGTTTGCAAAATCAGATTTATCTAGGCTGCCAGCCGGCTCTTAGACTTAAGAACTGAGCGAACAAATACCGCTGACTGCTTGGTTTGCAGTGCTTTGTAAACAAAAAAACTGTCTGCTCAACACCCCTCCCCCTTTATGGAAGTGCTGGACTGTGGAGGGGGTGGGAGTGGTGGGCTCAGGCTCGCAGCGGCTCTCCGAGAGGCTGGGCCAGGTGTCTGTCCAGGGTTGTGTGCGGATTCCAACCATATTGTCACAATCTTTGCACAGCCTGGATCAGCTCTGTGACATCAGCCGTCAGTGGGCTTCCTGAAAAGGGTCACAGGAGTGCAGAATGGACTACACTCATGTGATCCACAGGAGACGTATAGCCAAATAAGCTTTGGCTGTACTTTGGACCATCAGAGCTAAAGAACAATTGACTAACACTATAGGCTAAAGAATATATGGGGAAATTAAATAAGGGTCGCTGCACTGTGTGTTTATAAGATGCAGATTTATTCACCGTTTGGCAGGTTCAGCCAACGGTCGAACAAATGAGTGTTTAATCGAGCCAAACCCCCAGCTGCAGCAGGAACAGAAATATTTAGCAGCAATATTACTACCGCTGCTAAATGTGAAAGCTTCCTGTTCAGGGCTGCTGGTTGTTGGGGAGCTGGCACGTGCCGGCATCCTAACAACCAGTGACAGCACATTCAGCTGTCTGTCAGGTTTTTTTTCCCTACTGCGAGCGTGGGACATAATGATTGACGTGGATATGCATTGATGGATGACGTCAATATCAAAAAATACCGTATTTATCGGCATATAACATGCACTTTTTCTCCCTGAAAATAGGGGGGAAATCACGAGTGCGCGTTATACGCCGATAGCGTACCTCGGAGGAGAAGGAGGGGGGCGAGCGAGCGCCGCTGGAATCACCGAGCCGTCATGTTCGGTTTACTCGGCTCTGACATCACACACACACATCCCGCCTCCGCCACCGACATTGGACCAGTGTTCTGTCAATCACAATAGCTGGTCCAATGGCGATGGCGGCAGAGGCGGGACTGTGTATGTGACTGCCGACTGAGAGCCGAGTACTAGAAACAGAAGATGACAGCTCGGTGATTTTGGCGGCGCTCGTCCCCCTCCTGATTTCCTGCACTGCATGAGAGATGGTAAGGCTGCAGATAGGCATCAGACTGCATTGGATAGGGGCAGATCAGGCTGCAGATGGGCACAGAGTCTGCATTGAGGCTGCATTGGATGGGCGCAGATCAGGCTGCAGATGGGCACAGAGGCTGCAGATGGGCATCAGGCTGCATTGGATAGGGGCAGATCAGGCTGCAGATGGGCACAGAGTCTGCATTGAGGCTGCATTGGATGGGCGCAGATCAGGCTGCAGATGGGCACCGAGGCTACATTGAGGCTGCAGATGGACACTAATCAGGCTGCATTGATTGGCACTGACCATTATTTTGCTTCAAAGTGGTTTATTTGAAAAAAAAAAAAAAAAGTGTTTTTCCTGAAATTTTCCTCTTAAATTGGGGTGCGTGTTATACGCCGGCGCGTGTTATACGCTGAGAAATATGGTACATATCAAAAGACAATCGTGTTTTTTACAGTATCTTGGGACCCCCTTATGGTTAGGTAGCTTCCAGATTCTGATAAGTTCCCTACCTGCAAACCCCACAACCACCTAGTCAGGATTGTGGGGAAGAAGGCATGCGGCTCGATTCAGAAAAGAGAGGACGTACGGTCGTCCTCTCCTTTCCAGGCCAGCCTGGCTGCATGCTTGAATGAGGGTCTGGTCTAGATTTTGGGGGAACCACACACACCTTTTTATTTATTTAACAAAATCTCCCTAACAACTAGGAGACCTGAGCAGGAAGCTGCATTTAGTAGGGATAGTAATATTGTTAAACATTTCACTTCACACTGCCACTGGAGGTTTGCTTAGCTGAACACCCATAATGTAATAGAAAAAAGCATGTCGGGACCCATTAAATATGAGATCTGGGGTCAAAAAGACCTCAGATCTCATATCTACACGAAAATGCAAAAAAAAAAAAAAAAAAAAAAAAAAATTGTCATTTGAAAAAATGTTAAAAATAAAATTGCCCTTTAAGAGCAATGGGCGAGGGGGCGCGGCCTAACAACATGGCGCCGTAAGGACCTTGGGCGGTAGCAGCAGCAGCTCCATGCCTCTCCCCAGGTGATCAGACAACCGGGATTTTGAAGCTGAATCACCCTCATCTTACCTGGTGTTTCCGACCTATATCCTCGCGGCCTTCCGGGTGGAGCTGAGGGTAGCCGAGCCAGTGTTGCAGTCGGGCTGGGCGAACGGTCTGGAGTGTGGACCGGCCGTGGCCGCTAGCCATAGCCCCGGGGGGTGTGCGCGTGCATCAGCGTTGCGACACCCTCGACGCCAACCACTAGGCGGAGTGGAGGGCCAGACCATCAGGTGCAAGGACGGAGTGAGAAGAGCGGATACCTCACGAGACTTCGCCTGGTCCCGCTACAGACGCCGACACTCACACGTGCACGTCCTGCACGGAGGAGAAAGGAGGAGATCGCGGGGTACCGCTTTGGATACGGAAGTGGAGGGTCCGGCTGTGGAGATCTCAGGGACCAGGGAGAACCTAGCAGTGCCAAGACACGTCCTCATAGAGTCCATTGAACGGACGAATCCCTCCATCCCTGTGAGTGCTGTGGACCGCTGCGTGGAGGAGGTGGTAAGAGGATTAAGAGGAATAAGAACTGTATTTGGTGTTCCACAGCTGTGTATTTTTGACTGTCATTTTGCCCCGCTGGCTACAACCGTATACACATAAGAGCTAGCCAGCCCACAGAGCCCACAAGGAGGCACCGGAAAAATCCTGTAGTTGTGTCTGATCTGTGGGGTTAAAGGATTGATATAACCATTGTGGCAACAAGGATTCTTCTTAAAACGGCAACTACTTGACTAATAGAAATATGCTGGTTATAAATGTATGGAACGGTGCATAGAACAGTACGCAAGGGTACAAAAGTTCTAGGGAGTGCTGTAAAAAGCCCTGAAGGTCTGTTTTGGGTGAAGTGGTATTAAGTACCAATGACTGTTAACCTGCTGATATCCTGTTAAAGGAAATGAGTTGGCTGTCTGACTATGTGCAAATTCTGGGTTTTTTCTTTTTGAGTGGAAATTGAGTGGAAATTATACCCTGATAAAAGAAATACGTTGGATATTGCCACATAGAAATGCACACACAGACAGAGCCCTTAAGTGTATAGAAGTCCCAGGGAGGGGGGGTGAAGCTCCAAGTAAAGCGGATATAGGATTGTGCGGGGTGGAGATTCCATCAAAATTAGAAAAAGGGCAAAATGGTACGCAAGGCCCCAAAAAACACGCAGGGAGGTGGATCCGGCCGCAGTACAATGAGGTCTTATCTTGTTTCTGAAGGACTGGAGCGATTACCGGATAGTCCTAAAGGAGACGGGGATAATGGTATACCTGAGACACCTCTAAAAAACAAGGGACAGACTGAGGGGGAGACCCCAGGGAAACAGAAGGAGAAAAATAAAGATCAATCCCCAGCAGTGAAAGGCCAAAGTAAAGTCTTAAAGACCCCTGAGCCCCAACAACAACAAACAAGCATGTTCTCTGATATCCCCCCTGAAGACACTCAAGCCCCACCAACTAGACAGGATATGATGGATATGTCAGAAATGATATTACGTCTAGAGAGAACTATTAAGGGGGAAATGGGGGCAACAAGAAGAGATATTCAGAGTGTGCTACAGAGAGTGGAAGGGATAGAGGAACAATTAGAGGAACATAGAAATGCAATAACGGAATTAAGAGAAAGAGCTGATATGGATTGGATTGAAATAAGAAATGCCCGTTATAAACTAGAGGATCAAGAGAACCGCAGCAGAAGAAAAAACTTGCGTATAAGGGGCCTCCCAGAAGAAGTCAAAGATATAGAATTGGGGGAGGTGCTGCAAGGCATATTCAATACAGCTCTAAAAAGGGAGGTGACAGCCCCTATGCATTTTGAACGGGCCCATAGGATACAAAAACCATTTAACACACAAAGAGACCTACCAAGAGACACTATAGTCAGATTTCTAGAATATAGTCAAAAAGAGTTGATATCTCAAACTACGAGGAATTCAGCAACTATGGAGTATAAGGGGGTCAAGCTACTCTTGTTCTCAGACCTCGCACCAGAGACACTAGCACGAAAAAGGGCGCTGAAACCACTGACTAGTCACCTACAAACAAAGGACATACCATATAGATGGGGTTTCCCAGCCTGCCTGTCGGTTAAGTATCAGGGGGTCTCAGCGGTTATTCGCTTCCCTGAAGATGTAAAGGAATTTTGCATAAAGCTGAATATTCAGCCGATGCAACTAGACAACTGGGAAAAGAGACCTCCAGCCTGGAGAAGATGGAGGGAACAGGAATGGAATAGGGCATAGTTTATTCAGTTTATTCTTGATGTAGGGTTCCTTTTTCTGGGGACTGGGACGGGAGGAGGGTGGGATGGGAGGACGGGGGACAAGGGTGCCTGGCCACCAGGTATTCGCGGGGATTGTCCCCTGCCTCTGACCTCCCCTCGGCCCGCTCTTTTTGTAATGAGGGTTCTCAGTAAGGATAGGAACCAGAGGAAGAATAAAGGATGCTGCCTGGGGAGGGGGGAAACATGGAGCTGATATGCCGTCCCTGGACCAGGTGCCGTCCTACTTTAATGGACGGGGCCTGGGAAATGGGGGGTCATAGTAGACGTCCCAAGGAAAGGCTTACTCGGCAAGTGGCCTGGATGGGCACAGTCCGAGTGAGTCTTAGCATTGAGGATCAATGCGCTGGGGGGGGGGGGTGGGAAAGGGGGGGATGTATGTTGTTTATGTTGTTTGTGTGGTCTCAAGGTACCTCGGCTGAGATTTTTTTCTGGAATAATATTAGTTTGATGTTAAATCAGGAGTATGGTTTAGATTTTCTATATAATAAGAAAGGGCCTGGAGTCTCTCATGTCCCGTGGGGATAAGATGCGTGCTCCCAATCAGGGGGGGGAAAAAAAAAAAAAAAATATATGAATTATAATAAATGGCTGCACTAAAGATTGTTACGTACAATGTACGAGGGTTAAATAGCCCAAGCAAGCGGTATCAGATACTACAGGAGATGAAGAGACTCTCGGCCAACATAGTGTTCCTCCAGGAAACCCACCTAAAAATAACATCAAAAACTAGACTAAACTCAAAGGAGTTCCCTACATGGATTCATAGTTATTCGCCTAATAATAGAGCAAAGGGTATTGCAATAGGGTTCGATAGGAACATAAGGTTCTCTTTAGAAGCTACAGAAATAGACCCTGACGGAAGATTCCTATTTGTTAAAGGCACTGTCTTAAATATGAGATATACATTGGTAAATGTATACTGCCCCAATGTTAGGCCAGCTGTATACCTGAGGAAAATTTTGAACAAACTAGAAGGATTTAGAGAGGGTATGGTGATTCTAGCAGGTGACCTAAATCTTGTATTTGATCCACTATTAGACACCCATCCCATCTCATTGAGATCAGAGGGGAAATATCTCAGAATAATTAAACATAAATTACATCAGATGCAACTGGTGGAAGTCTGGAGAATTCTCCATCCAAAAGACAAGGACTTTACATATTTTTCATCGGTTCATGGGTCATATTCTAGAATCGACCATGTCCTGCTAGATCATCGGCTGCTTGAGGGACTGATGAAGATAGAAATAAAATCTATAACGCTATCCGATCATGCTCCAGTGGTAGTGTCCCTAGATTCAGGGGAGATCCCGGCTGGACAGCATGTATGGAGATTAGATGAGTCCCTAATAAATAACATCAAAACAGCCGATGACCTAGAAAAGGATATGTGTATATTCTTTAAAGAAAATGATATTGAAAATATCGCACCAGCAACGCTCTGGGAAACGCATAAGGCATTTATGAGAGGGAGGTTGATAGCAGAAAAAGCCAAGCGGAAGAAGATCAGGCAGGCACGGAAACAAACATTACTAGAGGAACTTCAGGCCCTTGAACGGAAACATAAAGAAGTACAGGAAGAGCAGGTTCTAAGGGCACTAACTAGTAAAAGAGAAGAGCTCCGTGACCTCTTGGAGCAGGAAACAAAATGGGTCTTTAACAATGTGAACAATAAATTCTACGCGTTGGGTAATAAGCCGGGGAGACTGTTAGCAAGGACCATAAAGTCAAGAAACACGCAGAACTCTATCCTGAAAATAAAAGACAGGAATGGAGATATGAGACACTCCACTAGGGAGATAGCTAAAACATTCTACGAATACTACCAAGACTTATATAATGTTAATAAGGGGCAAGGGGACACAGATGTCCAGAATAAAAGGGAAAAAATTAAACAATATCTAGAGAAGGTTAAGACCCCAGGTTTGGCAGAGGAAGTAATAAGCAACCTAGAAAAAGAAATAACAAAAGAGGAAATAAGCCAAACAATTAAGAGCATTAAAATGGGTAAGAGTCCTGGCCCCGACGGGTACACGTCATTATATTATAAAAGGTTTGGGGAAATATTAGTGCCATTTTTTCAGAAATATATGAACTCCATAGGAGGGGGTATGGTAATGCGTAAGGAGGCCTTGAACGCTCACATAACTCTGATAGGGAAGGAAGATAAGGACCCTTCCCTATGTGCCAGTTACAGGCCGATATCTTTAATAAATGTGGACATAAAAATCTATTCAAAAATCCTTGCAGAGAGAATAAGACCACTCTTAATAGGCCTGATAGATAATGACCAGGCAGGGTTCATACCCGGGAGAGAAACAAGAGAAAATATCTTAAGAGTGATACTTTTGTTGCAGAAAGCAAAGAAGAATAAAGAACCAGTAGTTTTCCTGTCCTTAGATGCCGAAAAGGCGTTTGACAGGCTGGATTGGGAATTTATGATAGCAAACTTATCCCATATAGGACTTGGCCCAAGTATGCTCAGGTGGATAGGAGCTCTGTATTCGGCTCCCTCGGCCCAGGTGAGGGTGAATGGCACCCTCTCGGATAGCTTCTCACTTTTTAATGGGACCCGGCAAGGATGTCCGCTATCGCCTCTCCTATTCGTCCTATCATTGGAGCCTTTATTGGAAACAATACGGATGAAGCAGGAAATAGAAGGGATAAAACTGGAGAGAAGGGAGCATAAGATATCTGCATTTGCGGACGACATGATGCTATTTGTATCTAATCCTAGGGAGACACTGCCTAAAATAATGGCGGAATATGAAAAGTACGGGGAGATCTCAAATCTCAAAATTAATAAAGAAAAAACTGAGATTCTAAGTATAGCATTAAGTCCGCAGGACCGTAGGGAGCTTGAGGTCCTTTATCCATTTAAATGGAAGCAGAGGAGGATGAAATATCTAGGTATATACTTGTCTAGCACAGAAAGATACTTCTATGAAGATAACTACATACTATTACTGAATAAAGTAAAATCAGACTTAAAAGGTTACAGCATAGATAGAGTATCATGGTGGGGAAGGGTTAACACTATAAAAATGATGATTCTGCCAAAAGTCCTTTATATCTTTCAAACACTTCCGATAAAAATTCCAGAAATGTACTTTAAAGTCCTCGAAAAGATAATAGGAGGCTTTATATGGAGGGGAAAAAAGTCGCGAATAGCAGTGGATACTCTGATTAGATCTAAAGAGGAAGGGGGAATACAGTTGCCGGACTTTAGAAGGTATTATGAGGCGGCGGTATTGAGGAGGATCACAGACTGGGTGCAGGGGGAGGATGGGAGTAAAAAAAAGTGGGTAGAAGTTGAAGAAAGTTTAAGTAAGAAAGAGCTGGGAAATATAATATGGGTACCGAGGCAATATAGAGGATTACCCCTGGACACGCCTGTAATAACAAAAGAAACTCTTAGAATATGGGATAAGGTCTGTAAGAAAAATAAACTGCTCTATAATAGCCCTCTGCTGCCTCTTACGGGTACAGATTTCTTCCCGCCGGGTAAAGAGGGGGGGATTTACCTGAGGTGGGCAACCTCGGACACTTTAAGACTGAAGGATATAATGAAAGGAAATGAACTATGTACGTTGGGAGAACTCCAAGAGAAATATGGTCTGTCCTTAGGGGACAGATGGAGATACAGACAAATTCAACATTTTGTGGGTACTTTGCCAAAGCCCCTGCGAGATATAAGTGATCTAAATCTCTGGGAAAAATATATGACCCAAGATGAATCTGGGAAACGGGGAATATCAAGTATCTACAAAATGTTGACAACCAAGATAGAGATAGGGAAATTGAAAATAATAGAAAGCTGGGAAATAGAACTCAATCAAACTATACCCAATAAAAAGAAGAGACAGGTATTAGAATATGTCCAGGCCACATCGATGGATGCAAAAGTAAAAGAAACTAACTATAAGCTACTAACTAAATGGTACTACGTTCCAACTAAATTGCATAGAATGAATAGTGAGTCCTCCCCCCTATGCTGGAGAGAGTGTGGGATGGAGGGAACTCATGCCCACATATGGTGGCAATGCCCCCTTATACAGGTATACTGGCGTGAGATATTAGGACTGATTAAAAAAATTAGTGGATATGAGATAAGATATGACCCATGGGAATGTCTGTTTCATACCACGAGTCTGTCCAGGAAAAAATATAGAGATACCTTGGTCCCGTTCCTGTTGAACGGAGCCAAGGCACTGATACCTAGGAACTGGAGGGAAAAAAGAGCACCTTCGACAGGGGAATGGCTCCAAGAAATTGATAGAATTAAAGTGATGGAGGAACTGTGGGCCTTTCATGTAGAGGACGGGCCAAGATTTGAAACGATATGGAAGGGATGGAGGGACTATAGGGCCGGGGGGCGAGATGGGGAAGATGGGGGAGGAGGGAGCAGGGGGGATTAGAGGAGACCGCTAGTTAGGACTTCTTCAAGAGTACCCCCCCCCCGCCTGTCTTCTCCCTTTTTTTTTTTTTTTTTTTTTTTTTTTTTTTTTTGTGTGTTTGGGGTGGTTTCTATTTTTAAATGTGGGTAAGGTTCACAATAAGGGGAAATTATAGTCCCTATAATAGATTGTTTTGTCTTTGTTTATTTTCTCTTTTTTCTTTGTAATATAGGGGAAATTGCGTACTCCCCTTCTGATTCTGTAGTTGGTATTAGCTATCTAAATTTTTTTTTTTTTTTTTTTCTTTATTTTTTCCTTTTGTACACAGAATCACATTTATAACAAGGGGAATTAACCCTATGTTCTATATTATATCCTAGATAGGCCCAATGTTTGTCTTTTTTTTTTTTTGTCTTCACTACACAGGGGAATCTTGAAAAAAGGGAAAAAAGGGAAAAGGAAAACTTTTTTTTTTTTTTTTTTTTTTTTTTTTTTTTTTTTTTTTTTTTTTTGCTTATTTTAATAAATACACAATTAGGGGAAATGATCCCTACACTCTATATAGACTTCTTACAGTTTTTTTTTTTTTTTTTTTTTTTTTTGTCTTTTTATCTTTTTCACAATTTAGGGGAAAGTGCCCTTTTCTCCCCTTCCTACTATTTAGCACCTGATTTTTTTTTTTTTTTTTTCCTCACAATTTAGGGGAATGTGCCCTTTTTTTTTTTTTTTTTTTTTTTTTTTTTTTTTGTTCTCCCCATCTTAATATTTAGCACCTGAGCTTCTTTTTTTTTTTTTTTTTTTTTTTTTTTTTTTTTTTTTCTTCTTCTCTCTCCCTCTCTCTCTCCCTCCTTTTTCCCTCTGTCTCTATCTTTGCCCTTCCCTCCCATCAAATATGGGTAGGGTATTTCCTACCCCTAGGTATTTCCCATGGTTAAGAGATGGGGAAAGACTGGTTCAGGAGGTAAAAAGGGACAGAGAAATCTAGGAGTTGGACTGGCAGAGGACTATCCAGCTTCTATACTAGCTTAGGAAGGGGTATATCTTGAGACCTTGTATGTTAATTTGTATATTGATTTTATGTTGTATTTATTGTACTGTTTTGTAAAGAAATTAATAAAAGATTTGTAAAAAAAAAAAAAAAAAAAAGAGCAATGGGCGAAAGTGACGTTTAGACGTTGCTTCCGCTCTGCTATGGTATGGAGACGGGTGGGGGCCATCTTCCCTTCACTCGTCTCCATACCCAGCAACATAAAGGACCCGATCGCCTCCGCCGCTACTGACGGCTCTGGAGGGCACGGTAGAGCGGCGGGAGGAGCTCTCTCCAGCCACCTATTACGGTGATCTTGCAGCGAATCCGCCACAGAGACCACCATTATCGAAAACCAGACCGCCGGCTGAAGAGATGGATACCTGGGTTACTAACAGAGATATTCCTCTTCAAAGTGCCGACTTACATAGTCGTGTGGCAGTCTGAAAGTGGTTAAGAAATTCACTGGAGTGCCCCAACGGCCAACATCCCTCCAATCACATGCAATGAAGAAACCCCTTTTGGTTTTGGGACCGATGGGTCGGATTGTTGTCTTTCCACGCCATCACTCGGCACCATATGATAGCATCGAAAAACACCAATCCAGCCCAGCGGTCCTTAGTGGAGGAAAAAAAACTAGCAGACAGTCTAGGTTGGTCCTTTTCTGTGACCAGCCATGCATCACAAGAAGACCTAGCAGACCATAGTTATTATTTGCATCAAATATTTATATGCATATTTTATAACAAAGTTCTATGCAATTACATGTCCCAAAACCAAGAGGATTTTTTTTTCTTCTGGTTTGTAAATAACATTGAGTGCTGCTTTCCTTCTAGTGAACTTTGGAAACAAAGATCCCAGAGCCGGAGATGTGACATGGCACGGTTGGTAATATTTTTCTAACATGCCTCATTAGGAGACATTCTGGTTGTGTGTTTCTCCACACATAGCAGCTGAGTAGCTGTGTGACAGCTGAGCAGTATGGTGGCAGAATCTGTCTAATGCATTTGCTGGAACTAGTGGATCACCCTGGCAGTGTCCCCATCATGTCCCAGTTTTCCAAAGTGAGATAATGCTTGACCAACAAAGTAGTGGTAAAAAGAAATAGTACAAAAGTTCCCATTGTATAAAACTGGCATTCGAGAAAAAAAGGACTGCAGTTGTGAGCTGGACTGTGCCCCTAACAAAGTGGCACTGAAAAAGCAAAGATAAAGTGTCCAGGGCAAAGGAAGCAAAATGCCAGCTTTCAAGCCAACCTGGCTAATGCACAGACAAATATCATCCAGTACAAAGAGGTCCAGTGGTGGGAGAAAAATAGCCGCAATCTCCCTCCAGGGCCCCAGATGTCTTCATCAGGGTCTCATGCCAACCACAATCAAACGATGGAGAAGTGGTGCTGACAGGCCGGCTAATTGTCAGCCGTTGGGCACTCAGTCTTGGCGGATACATTTTTATCCATTTAACTGTTTTCCACTAGAAACACCTTAAAGGTGCAGCAGATCAACAGTTTATTAGCTGGACCTAAATTTATATTCCAACAATAATCAACAACACATTCATTTTAAACATCACTCATGAACAAAACATCAAGGGTTTTAAAGGCTGCGATAAAACATTTTGTGCCAAACATGACCTGGACTTTGGATACTGAAATATTATATGTCACATTGTGTGTATCCATAATTACAGTGATATTATACCCTAATACAAAAAAAAATTTTTTTATTGCAGCTTACAAGTACTTGGAAGTGGTGGCTAAATGTGTCTTATATTTAAACCAGTTTATGAAAACTGCTGAATGTAATTTGTATTTAGATGTCATTTAATCTAGCTAAGGGAAGCCGAAAGTTTAGGGCGCTTTCACACTGATACACTGCAGTTTGGCCACAGTCCAGCATGCTGCATCTTTGTTGTGCTTCAGAAAAAGCACCAAAAATGCCCAATTAGGCTACATAAAAGCACAAGTATCCTGCCCGAAAACCCGAGAGCTGCACTGTGCTACAGCGTTTTTCGTGCTTCACTTCTATGGGTTTGCGTTACACACAACAAATGCAACAAGAAAAAACTCCCACACTTTTGTGTGGGTTGCACGTTTTTTCAATGCATTTGTTTTTTGGTTGTATCTGCAATGCAAAAACACGCATATCCTGTGCTTTTTGTCACATATTTAGTAAAAGCAAAGTGAATGCAGCCTTATGCTGCATACACATGCCTGGAATTTCCGACAACAAAGGTTCGATGGAAGCTTGTTGTCGGAAATTCCGACCGTGTGTAGGATCCATCTGACATTTGCTGTCGGAATTTCCGACAACAAAAATTTGAGAGCTGGATGTCAAATTTTCAGACAACAAAATCCATTCTCGTAAATTCCGAGTGTGTGTAGACAATTCCGATGCAAATTCCACCCATGCTCTGAATCAAGTACGAGACGGGGGCGCTCGGTCTGGTAAAACTAGCGTTCGTAATGGAGATAGCACATTCGTCACGCTGCAAAATTTTTAATCTTTTAACCACTTGAGACCCGCGCTATTGACAAAAGACGTCAACAGCGCGGCTCTCAGGTGCCAACTGGACGTCTTTGGACGTCATTTGAAAGCATTACCCGCGCGCGCCACTGGGGGGCGCACAGCGAGTAAACACTGTCCCGGCGCATAGCTGGGGACCCGATGCGTGTACCTGGCGGCCGCGATGTCCGCCGGGTACACGCGATCGTCGGTAAGACAGCAGGGACGTGGAGCTCTGTGTGTAAACACAGAGCTCCACGTGCTGTCAGAGGAGAGGAGACCGATCTGTGTCTCTTGTACATAGAGACACAGCATCGGTCACCTCCCCCAGTCACCCCCCTCCCCCCACACAGTTAGAACACACCTAGGATACACATTTAACCCCTTCCTCACCCCCTAGTGTTAACCCCTTCCCTGCCAGTCACATTTATACAGTAATTAGTGCATTTTTATAGCACTGATCGCTGTATAAATGTGAATGGCGCCAAATTTGTGTCAAAAGTGTCCGATACGAGGGGGCGTGGCTAGCCGAGGAACAAGCTGGCTGCATTATAAGGGAGCTCCGTCATTACTGACATCCCTGAGCGACTCACAGCGCAACTAGAAAGCCTTGGAAACATACCTCTGAATCCGGACAGCAGTGGGAACAAGAGGAACATGTCGGCCAAACGTAAGAACAAGGAGGGACCCCGAAAATTGGCTGAGTTTGTTGGTCCGTTTAGGACACAGGGGAATAAAGATGGCGCTGACTCCTCCCTCCCTCATCACAGCTCAGAGCATAGAGCAGAGCAGAACTCAGAGCATAACATTGCTGACTCAGATGGGGAAGAGGAGACATCTAGTGGACAAAAATGGTATAGCACCCCTGATACACAAAATGAACTGGCAAGCCCTCTCAGACAAAAAAGAAGGATTTCTTCTGAGGAAGGCAATAACCCCTCATTGGAAAATAATCACATACCACATATAAATCCGTATGATGAGAAGCTAAATGCTATTCCCACAGCAGGACAACCCATATTGGATTCTACCATAAAAGACATGATCATTTCCCTGAGAGGCGCATTACAATATGATATGATGAACTTCATGCAGAAATCCAAATTGGAAATGGACGCGCTAGGAGAAAGAGTAGACTATGTAGAAAATAAAATGTGTGAATTCACATCTGCACACAATGAAATGGTCGACTCTCACTTTGAATTAGAAGATGAAGTTAAACATCTCAGAATGAAAATGGCAGATTTAGAAGACCGCGCCAGACGCAACAACGTAAAATTCAGAGGCGTCCCCGAAAATGTTAAACCACCGGAACTGAAACGCTTCATAAAGGATATGATTAAAAAATTACTTCCAACAATCCCACAACAGCAACTTGAAATAGACAGAGCTCACAGATTGCCCAAACCGTCTCACATCTCAGAAAAATTACCAAGAGACGTCATAGCCAGAATACACTTCTATGAAGTGAAAGATCAACTAATGCAATTCGCAAGACGAAATTCCCCGCTACCGGACCCATACACAGGTATCATCTTGTATGCAGATCTCTCACAAGCAACAATACTAGCACGAAAAAATCTCAACTCGATTACCAAGATCCTACGGAATCACAACATGATTTACAAATGGGGATTCCCTACGAAAATACTCGTTGACCATAAAGGTACCTCATACTCGATCAACAACTTGGAGCAAGGTCTGAAAATCTTACGCTCATGGGGCATTTTACCAAAGGAACACAACATACCGGATAAATCCACACCTGGAAAAGTGTCTCAAGACTGGCAAAAAAGTCACAAATGACTCCTCTATACATGGTAAGATAATAATATGCCCTGTATATAGTCACATGCTGCAGTTTCTGGAGCTGAAAACTACTCAAAAGTTAAATATCCAAGGCTTTTCTCCTTGAAGATCAGGGATCCATATACCTGATTTACCCAGTATTATTTCCCTGTACCCCCTGGAAATTGGTACACGTTCAATGTACACTAGAGTTGCCCTGCAACTCTTTTATTTTTCTATTGTTATGTTTGCGTTACAAGACTATGTTTTATTTTTTCGTTTCTTTAAAATCACTTATATTGAATACTCGGTCCAACACCGCCATCTAATGGCAGGAAAATATATCTACATCAAAACCATTACCTTTACAAACTATCTGTATAAAAAATATTTGACTACCTATAGCAAGTACACAAGTAACTATAATGAATCTTAAACTCTTTTCGCTGAATGTGAAAGGACTTAACAGTCCTTACAAAAGAAGAGCTCTGTGGACGGATGCCCTAAAATATGACTGTGACATCATGTGCATCCAGGAGACCCATTTCGCATTAAACAAAACTCCCAAGTTCAACCATCATAAATTTCCTCATATCTTCATATCCAGCTGCAAAAAGAAGAAAAAAGGAGTGATAACAGCAATCAAGGACACTATCTCTTTCAAGCAGATCAACCTAATAACCGACAATCAAGGCAGATACATAATTTTGGTGGCCTCAATAGACAATGTAATCTACACAATTGTTAACATCTATGCTCCCAATAGAAATCCTCACCAATTCATCCGGAAAATTCTCAAGAAAACAAGGAAAATACAAGAAGGAACTCTTATACTCTGCGGTGATTTCAATGCACCCATGGATCCCGTTATGGACACCTCCAAGGAAGGAACTATCTCCAGGAAAGGTTTATCTCCCATCTTTTCCTCAGAAGACATGTATGACACCTGGAGATGCCTGCACACGACAGAAAGGGACTTCACTTTTTTTTCACAGGTTCACAAATCCTATTCTAGATTAGACCACTTCATTGTCGACAAGCTTCTCCTGCCAAAGATTGTCAAAGCTGACATCCACAATATAACCTGGTCCGATCACGCACCAATCACACTTGAAATCAACCAAGGGCTATCTTGCTCTAATAGCTACATATGGAGGAATAACACCTATATTCTTTCGCAGGAGAATCACTTGTTGGCTCTGAAAAAAAACTTGGAAGAATTTTTTGCAATTAATGATAAAGAACCGATAAACAGCACTACCCTATGGTGTACACATAAAGCCTATGTTAGAGGCCTCCTTATACAAGCAGCAACAAGGGAAAAAAAAAAGAAAACCAATACGATAAATAATATCTTAAAAGAAATAACCAAATTAGAAGAATTGCATAAAAAACAACCCCAAGATATTAATCTAGATCGCCGACTTACTCAACTAAGATCTGATTTGAGAGCCATTCTGATATCAGATCAAGACAAAATTTTAAAAAGAATGAAAATTAATTACTACTCCCAGAACAATAAAGCAGGGAAACTACTAGCCTCCCAACTCCGCCAACGCCAAATAAAGAATAAAATCCATAAACTAGCACACCACACCTCCGGTAAAGTAGTAATCAACCCTCAAGAAATAGCAGATACATTTGCACAATATTATGAGTCACTATACAATCTAAAAGAGGAAAGCAATACTCCTCAACCTAACCTAGTAAATATAGCAAAATTCCTAGATAATATAAAACTACCCAATATTGACCCTATAGACTTAGAACAATTGAATAAACCAATATCACCTGAAGAAACCCTTAAAGTAATCAAAGAATTGCCTAAAAACAAAACACCAGGAGCTGACGGCCTATCAGCGGAATATTACATAGCCTTTAAAGAAACTCTAGTTCCATATCTAACTAACATGTTTAACCATCTAGCTATCTCTAAATCTTTTCCCAAAGAACTATTGGAAGCAATAATAATAACAATTCCGAAACAGGGCAAAGACCCCTCATCCCCTCTCAATTATAGACCAATTTCATTATTAAATTCTGACCTAAAAATGTATGCAAAAATCCTGGCCAATAGATTAATAAACATTACCCCCTACCTAATAGGACCAGACCAAGTAGGATTTACTAAGGGGAGGCAAGCACCAGACAGCACTAGAAGAATCCTTAACTTAATTGACCAAATTCACACTGACCGAACTCCCTCCGTACTTTTAGCATTAGATGCTGAAAAAGCATTCGACAGAATGCATTGGACCTACATCTCCAAAACTCTAGCCAAATTCGGATTTCGTGGATTTATCCATTCGGCAATTATGGCACTATACTCTCAACCTACGGCCAAGGTATTCACATCGGGTATAATCTCTAAAACCTTCTCCCTTACTAACGGAACCAGACAAGGCTGCCCATTATCCCCATTAATTTTCTCACTAGCCATAGAACCACTTGCGGAATATATAAGATCAACTCCCGACATCAAAGGTATAACTATAGGACGATATGAACATAAAGTAGGACTATTCGCAGATGATATTATACTTACATTATCTAATCCTACTTCTTCCCTGCCAGAAGCTCACAAATTATTAGAAAGATTTGGTGAGGTGTCATATTACAAAATAAATCAAAACAAATGTTACGCTCTTCCTATGAACATCCCTATGACGCTAATTAATACTTTACGCAAAGAAAATAATTTCAACTGGGACAACTCCACAATAAGCTATCTGGGAATACAACTCTCCTACCCACCAACCAAAATTTACGAAGTTAATTTTCCCAACCTTTTAGAAGTAGTCAACAAAGACCTACAAAATATTCAAAAAACACAACTTTCATGGGTAGGGAAAATAGCCGCATTTAAAATGCAAACTCTCCCTAAAATATTATACTATTTTAGATGCTTACCCATCCCAATCCCTGCCAAATTTTTCATGCAACTAAATACAAAACTTAAAAAATGCATATGGAATGGGAAAAAACCCAGAGTGGCATTCTCCATTTTAACCACCAGAAAATCTTTAGGAGGAATGAACCTACCTGACATCAAAAACTACTACTATGCAACCCTATTAGACCAGATGAGATATTGGTTCATCAATAGGGAAGATAAACTATGGTTAAACATAGAAAAACAAGTCACAAAAAGACATGACCTGTATGCCCTAGCAATAGCTTACGCTATACTTCCAAAGATTAACATTCCCAACTTACTTAGTATCAGATCCACATTAATAGCTTGGAAACATATACTTTCAAAAACTAAAAATATCCAAAATAAAATAAAATTGATGATACCGACAGGTGCACTCAACTATTGTAGAATACGTCTAATTGTAGATGAATGGGTTAAGGAAGGTTTTCATCTTTACGGAAATCTACCCTTGCAATACAAAGAGATCACTCTAACCAAACTGAGGAAACACATCAGACTAAAAGAGTTCAATCCGACTGACCCTGTAGAAATCCCCTTAATTATATGGCAATTTTTTACCCGACAAAATCAACAAATGATAAAAGGAATCTCTCTCTTTTACGATCTACTATCTACCCACCCATTTGACAACAAAAACGCACACATGATTAAATGGGAGAAAGATTTAAAGCAAGAATTTACCTGGGACCAATGGAAAAAAGCATTCTATATAGCTAGCAAGTCATCAGCATGTATTGAACACTGGGACAATGCACAAAAGATAATAAATAGATGGTACCTGACCCCATATAAGTTAGCGAAAATATATCCCTCAACGTCTAATGAGTGCTGGAGATGCAACGATCAGATAGGAAACCTTTTACACATATTATGGAGCTGTAAAAATCTACATAGCTTCTGGAATTCAATTACTTCCTTTATAGCAGATCTCACAGGCATCCTAAATAAACTAGACCCTGCCACAGCTTTACTAGGTATCAATCTGGATATCTATCCTAAAGAATATAGAACAATTGTACTCCACACACTAGTAGCAGCAAGACTCACTATAACCAGCCTGTGGAAATCCAAAGACGCGCCCAACCTATCGACAGTTATAGCTAGAATCAATATACAGGCCCAATACGAATTAATGCTGGCTTATAAAAACTATTCCATTACTACGTTCAGAAAGAAATGGTTAGCTTGGATCACCCATCCTAGAGCATCCAAATACTTAAGAGTGTAATATTTAATCTATTGTCAAGTTTGAATTACGTCAAAGTCAGATATATGCTTGCCCCAGCTGTAATGTATTATCCTGGACCTACTTTATTGATCTGTGTAGCAAGTTTTGTTAAGTTCATTTAATTTCTGTATGTGTGTATGTATGTATGTGTATGTATGTATGTATGTATGTATATATATATGTATGTATGTATGTATATATATATATATATATATATATATATATATATATATATATGTGTGTATGTATGTGTGTATGTATGTATATGTGTGTGTGTGTATGTATGTGCATACATTAGCTGTTTCTTTATGATTTTCTATATACAAATAGTTAACACAATTGGGAGCCTAGCCATGCCTACAGATTGAACCCAATAGGGGTAGGCTGGTACAGGCTACCAAATAATGTATTGTTATAAGAACAATCTTATGAACCAAGGTAACTCGGTTGGTTACTTAGGATTAATGTGACAATTTTAATCTGTACTGTTAAGTTAATACTTTCAATAAAAATCTATTGTTAAAAAAAAAAAAAAAGTGTCCGATACGTCCGTCGCAATATCGCACTCCCAATAAAAATCGCAGATCGCCGCCATTACTAGTAAAAAAAAAAATCATAAAAAAAAAATCATAATTCTGTCCCCTATTTTTTTGTAGGCGCTATAACTTTTGCGCAAACCAGACGCTTATTGCGATTTGTTTTTTTTTTTACAAAAATACGTCGAAAAATGCGTATCGGTCTAACTGAGAAAAAAAATTGTTTTTTTTTTTAAAAAATTGGGATATTTATTATAGCAACAAGTAAAAAATATATATATTTTTTTTAAAATTGTCGCTCTTTTTTTTGTTTATAGCGCAAAAAATAAAAACCGCAGAGGTGATCAAATACCACCAAAATAAAGCTCTATTTGTAGGGAAAAAAGGACGTCAATTTTGTTTGGGAGCCACGTCGCACGACCGCGCAAATGTCAGTTAAAGCGACGCAGTGCCGTAAGCTGAAATTTTGCCTGGGAACGAAGGGGGTTTATGTGCCCAGTAAGCAAGTGGTTAATGCAGCACATTCTCTTCTTCTTTATAATGCTAGAATAATGAAGTTGTTTTGCTGCTGATATTCACACAGGTCTCGCCTCACACCGAGAACACAGTGATGTATACTGTATGTAGATGAGGCTACATACAGTTTATACAGCGCCCCTAGTGGGCTCACATGTTAGTATAGAATAGAGTTATTTCGGGCCAGCTTGGCTCAAACTACTTCAAGTGAATGTAAACCTGGACATCAGCTTGAAAGTGACAGGAAGCACTCATTAGCATCTGTGTTCAACATTCCCATACTGGATCTGAAAAGGGCTTTAAGGAAGCTGCTTGAAGCTTGCTGAAACCTTCACAAAATTCTTTGTTGTTCACACTGATCTTATACAAGCTGAATCCCATGTAAGCTAGACAAAGCAGTCAGAAAAAAAAAAATAGGGCTGTTACTGATCAAAAATGTTGTGTTCGATTAATCGATTTTTTTTTTTTTAATCGACTAATTTCGATTAATTATAACGCACATACAGATTCAACTACTTTTAGCTTTGCCTTGCAGGCAGATTCCCAGTGCAGCTACCAACCACTGGAAAAATTGATAGCAGGATACAAAAAACACAAAAGGCAGCGCTCGATGGGAATAGCATTAAAACTTTTATAGTCTTCAAGTAGGTAACAAAATAAATATTGCACTGGAGATAAAATCGATGTAGCTACATAAACTGTAAAAATGGTGCGAGTAATACCGAACGGTAACAAAAGCAGTCATAAAAACATGCAGCCAAGTAGGATACTGGTATAAAAATGTGTACAACAATGCCACTGCTGAATCCAGATGGGGAGGGGTTCACATCAGTCCGTTGGCATGTAGATGTCCCGTGAAGGGAACTATCACAAACCCCCAGTGGATGGCTGTACAATCCCAGATTGATAGAGGGAAGTGTAACAGCCCTTGCTTGTGGCAGATAGTAAGGACCCGCCGGAATGCTGATATGAAGGCACAGCAAAGGAGCCCTTCAGATGGACACGGCAAACCCCGCCGGTGGCCGTGACGTCACCGGATCTCCGACAGAACTCCCTGAAGGCCCGGAAGCCGGCAGAGAGGTGATTACCAATCAAAATAATTTTGATCGATCAAAAAAAAATAAAGATTAATTGATGAATAGTTAATTTCAACAGCCCTAAAAAAAAAAAAAAAAATAAGATAACATTTCCGATTAGAAGTAGCAGAGCGGGTTCACACCTATGAGTGCCTTGGCACTCTCCTTTTAGCAACATGGGTGCCTGTCAGAACTTTGACTTCGGAATCATATCCTGCCCCCGATCACTGGCTACAGTGATGGTTCCATCAAGAAAATAGGGTCTGGAAATAGGAATTGCTTTCAGGTAAAAGTATCTCCACGGACAGGGTTGCTACCTCCTAGCTACACAGTGCTGTGAAATAAAAAATTAGGCTTACGCAAAAGAGCAGCTCCAGATTGTGCACTGTAAAGAGCGATATCATTCATAATATGCTATCATTCATAATATGCAAAAGGTCCACTTTAAAGGCAAGTACTGTATGGTCTGATCAAATCTAAATGTAGGGGCGGTGTAGACAAAATTTTAATTGAAAAAGTTTAAACTTTTGCTTCCCTTCTGATCTCCTCCTACAGGTCAACAGTAATGTCGTTCACTGCCAGTAACTATAAATATCTTCTAGCATCTTTCACAAGGCATTATTGATTTGCGCTAAAAAAACAGGGCTATGCATATTTATTTTCAAGGATTCACGTAAGACTTATCTGCTCATGACTGTAGTAAACTTTTACTCTTGCTTCAGTCATTTTAACTATAGTAAACACATTATATATATATATATATATATATATATATATATATATATATATATATATATATATATATATATATATATATATATATATATATATATATATATATATATATATATATATATATATATATATATATATATATATATCCATTTCATCAGCTTATGGTATATATTATACCATACAAATGCAACACTCCAAGGTAACCTTCATAAGCATTTCAACTACAAATATTTCCAACCCCCTTGGGAGCTGAGGTAAGTGACATATTAGATTTCTATTCCCAGAGGCCTTTGAAAGAGTTAGCCGTGGGTTCAGGTGGAGATGACACTTTGGGTTTCTGTATAGATATCTTACCATCTATCTCTCCCAGCCCCTCCTATGCTTCAGGGTGAGGTTGTCCGTATACACTGAACACTTAATGTAACTGGAAGCCACTCTTTTGTTTAGTAATAAGATCTTTTAATGGTGATGTCATGTCTTTGGAGGAGAAAATAAGAAGACAAGCATATGTAAGGACAGATGAGCCATCTAGTGCAGAAACATTTTGTGAGGCAGGTGGATGGTCTACCACCTGACAACTTTCTTTAGCTACAATTTAATGTTATTCTTTCCTTAGATTGCCTTGACCATGCAATGTTAATGTACAGGGCAAATATACACATTAAATAACAATTTACAAAAAAGTATTATTTTCAAATAGCTTGACAGAGAATGTGCCTGGAGAACAACATGCTTGTTCATAAAGCACACACTATACTCCAACTGTCATACTGGCAGTGCTTAAAAAAAAAAAAAAAAAAAAAAAACTACAATAGGAATTCAAACAGTTCTTTGTCCACTCCTACTAAATCATTTGTGAACTGTCAACCTTTTACAGCGGTGCTTTGACTTTGATGACAGTTCCTCATTTACTGTTAACATAAGTACTTTATTCTAGAATACGATGCGGCACTGCAACGCTTTAACCTTCAATTGCGCGGTCCCGTGGCACTGTACCAAGTAAAATTGATGTCCCCCCTCCCCCCCACAAATAGAGCTTTCATTTGGTGGTATTCAGTCGTCTCTGCCCTTTTTTTTATTTTTTTTTTTATAGCGCAAAAAAAATAAAAACACTGACAATTTGAAATAAAAACTATTTTTTTTTACTTTCTGCTTTAAAACATTACCAATAATGTTTTTTTTTTTAAAAAAAATCTAAATTTCGTCATAAATTTAGGCCAATATGTATTCTGATACATTTTTTTTTAAAATGAAAATACCAATAAAGTGTATACTGATTGGTTTGTGCAAAAGTTATAGCGTCTACAAAATAGGGGATAACTTTTTTTTATTATTGTTTTTACTAGTAATGACGACGATCTGTGATTTTTAGCAGGACTGCGACATTGCGGCGTACAAATTTGAAACTACGTGAAACTTTTTGGGGACCAGTGACACCAATACAGTGATCGGTTCTATTAAAATGCACTGATTACTGTATAAATGACACTGGCAAGGAAGGGGTTAACACCAGGGGTGATAAAGGGGTTAAATATTCCCTAGGGAGGTGCTTACCAAAAGTGTGGGGCAGCGTCACACTGAAGCTTAGCTGAATCACAAGATCTCTCTTTCACATTCTGACTGATCAGCCATTTGCATTGTTTACACAGGCAGACAGCTGATCCGCCACTCCTGTGAACGATTGGCGGGTCACGGAATCCATTGCGGCCGCTGGACATGCTGATTGGCTCTCGCTGTGTCCAATCACAGCGGGAGTGGCGCACACATCCAAAACCCCATGCACAAAGTCACGTACCTATCCGTGACTTTGCGCAGTTGGGCTGCCCTGTCGCAAGTATGTATGCGGTGGGCGGTCTGGAACTGGTTAAAGGATCCGTTCACACCATCATTTCTGTATTCAGGATGCTTTTCTGCATGCTCATTTTTTGTTTTTTTTCCGATGAGATTTTTTCATGAGTTTTTTTCGCTCTTTCTTCTTTTCATCTCAATGCAGGATGTGCATTCAGTGTGTTTAGTGTGTTTTGCCATGTTCCATACAGAAAAAAAAAAGCAGCAGCAGCGTGTCCTGCTTTTGTTGACTACACTGGAACTGCACTGGTGTCAACTATGGCCAATGGAATACACGAAAAGCACTGTGCAGGTGCGTTGGATGCAGAATAAAATGCACCAACTACATCTGGTGTGAACAAGCCTTTAATGACACTAAAATGATGGTTCTGGTACTAAGCATAGCAAAGTTATTTACAAATTAAACAACGTTTTTCTTCAATTGAGCTCATTTTACGTAACACTAACAAAATAACAAACAGAAAAACTAAACATGATAAATATATTAATAAAAAGAGGAATAAAATCAAATTAAAATAATCGTTGAAGTAAGGAGTTAAAGACATTCTATGGCCACATGAGACACTTTAATTTTAGAAGATCAAAATTGTAATAACTACACACACACACACACTATAGTTATTTTTGACAATCCCATATAAGCTTCTTTGAAAAACATCATGCTATGTTATGAGTTCTGCCTGTTGCCGAACATCCCTTTTCACATTTTCCTGGATTCCCTGTATGCTTTGCAGTTTCTCCTCTGCCGTTTAACCACTTCCAGCAGAAGGACCTCGCCAGTCAACTCTATGACTGTCAGAGGCCCAAGCCCCGGATGTAAACAAAGCCACGATCGGGGCTGTCGGCATGAGACTGGTGATTTTTTTTTTCTCAATCTCATGCTTTTCAGCCTGGAGGAGAGATGTGGGGTCTTATTGACCCCACATCTCTCCATAAAGAGGACCTGTACAATACCTTCCTATTACAGGAGAAGTTTACATTCCTTGTAATAGGAATAAAACTGATAAAAAAAAATAGAATGTAAAAATAAAAAGGGGGAAAAAACAAGTAAGTAAAATAAAAAACAAAATAATATATATATATATATATATATATATATATATATATATATATATATATATATATATATATATATATATAATTTTTAAGCCCCTGTCCCCGGTAGCTCGCGCTCAGAAGCAAACAAACATGTAAGTCCCACACACATATGTAAATGCCGTTCAAACCACACATGTGAGGTATCGCCGTGTGCGCTAGACCTCCTCTGTGACTCAACTGGTAACCAGTGGGAAAAAATTAAAGCGTCACCTATGGAGATTAAGTACCGAAGGTTGGCGCCATTCCATGAGCGTTCACAATTTTAAAGCGTGACATATTCAGTATCCATTTACTCAGCGTAACATCATCTTTCACATTATACAAAAAAACTGGGCTAACTTTACTGTTTTGTTATTTTTTAATTCATAAAAAAAAGGTGTTTTAAAAATAGATTGCGCAAATAACTTGCGAGATAAAAAGTTGAAATGACCGCCAGTTTATTTCCTAGGGTGTCTGCTAAAAAACATATATAAATGTTTGGTGGTTCTGAGTAATTTTATAGCAAAACAAATATGATTTTTACATGTAGGAGAGGAGTGCCAGAATAGGCCAGTGATGGAAGTGGTTAATTGAAATTTTTTAAGGCCTACCTATATCCCATGGTGCCTTGCTGCCTGTAAGCAGTGGTTCCTGTACTGACTCCACCTCCTGAAACTCCTCCTCTCAACACCTCTGTAGATCAAAAGGCAGGTTCTGTGAAATATGTGACACAGCAGTGCCTACTCACAGGGCATAGTGATTACATGCCACAGAATCAAGTGAATGTGGGGAGATCTTCAAAAAGTTTACAAACTTTCAGATTGGCTAGATCAATGAAATACAATGTAAAACTGAACATAATTTTAAATTTTGACTATAGACAGGCTTTAATTAGAGCAGTTTAGGAGAAACTTAGGGTTAAAAAGGTGTTAAATAGACAATTTTTTTAAAAAGTATTTTTAAAAAAAAATTTAGGCTGCTTTAACTGACATCATATTGCAGGTGGAGCTCATCCCATTGATGTGAAAATGAATGAACAGAGTAAATACAAAGTAACATTACTTTGTATATTCAACATTACTTTGTATATATTTAGCGTCTGAACAGAGTTAATAAATATTGTGTTAAGACTGTCCTTTTTGACAGCAGCCGCTGCTAGAGCTGCCATCTTTGTACAACTGTTGGCTTTGGGGTTTGCTGACAAGTAGGAGGGATGAGCGTGACAGTGGGGCAGAAGGACTGGATATGCTACACTCGCCCTGTGTACTTTGATTAAGGTTTTTGGGCATGTGTAGCACATTCAGTGACCTCAACTGGTTGAAGAAACTCTACCATGGAGGGAAAAAGTGGGTAAACCTCTGGTATCCGAAACCTTCCATCACAGATGAAGCTGACTGAGACAACGATATGGTGCTTCCTGATCGCCAAAGCCACCTTTTGCCTCATGCACATACCTATTGGCCAGTGAAACTAGCAGTCATAGTGATGGTCCAATAAGAAAGTGTGGAAGCAGAGTTAGCAGCAAGCCTTGACACTTCAGTTTGAGATTTCCTGTCAGAATGGCCAAGCAATCGACCATGAAGGGAAGGTTCTGGAGGATGCCGTATATAGGACCATGCACTTTTAGAAAGTTTGACCCCCTTCCCCTCATCACAAAGTCCTTTAAATTCCAAAAATATCATGAGTACTCAAGGGTCTGTGAATGGCTGATCCACATCAAATTTCAAGACCTTCGTCTTGAAACAAACAAAAGTCCCACCAAGTCCTGGATGATCACATGTAGCTGAGCAACATTCAAGGTATTTCATACACCAGGAGAGAAGAGCTTATATTCACCATTTCTGATGAAAGCTACACATTTCCATTTCTCTTTTTGTGTACCATGGTACACAATACAGATGCATGAAGACCAAGTCCTTAGATTCAGAAACAAACGCCACTAACGGGGATTTCCAAAATATTGGAGCACTTCCATTTTAAAAAACTTAGAGGTGCCAGGATCTTAGGTTAGCTGTGAATTATGTTACTTGTTGGTTAAGTTACAGAATCCGTGAAATGTAGTGGTCCCGATTAAAAAGCATTGTATATTATTTTTATATTACGAATTTGACTTTACCATAAAAATGTCCAGCTCCTATCCCTAAGAAAACACCAGAGGAGGGGGACTTCCATGTTAATACAAAAGGGGTTCTGAACAAACAGGGCGTTTTAGGTTTGACAGAAACCCTCTTTTCAGAAAACATTAACTTGGTTAACTTGGGATCCAAGGTGAGTGCTAACTCATGATCCAGTGCCTGAAGCAACATTACAGGCCTTTCCTATGGTGCAGTGTCTGGATACAGCTCCCAAGGATTTACTGAGGCATCACCGATACAGATGCACTGCTTCTATTGTTGCATTAGAAGATAGTTAGCACTAATTGAATATTTTGAAGCAAAAAAATGAAAAAGTAGTTAAGAGTGATTTCTCTGTAAGGAAGAAGCGGTCCATCACCCTAGGGCTCACAAAGTCAGAACTCAAAGCATGGGGTAGGGTTATGGGGGGGGCACCCAGGGGCTCATGTCCTCAAAGCTTTTCTAGCATCAGCCGATGGCTCAGAGTTTTTGAATATCAAGCCTGGGTCCTGTACTGTACGATTAAGATTTGCATTTTAAGAAAATCATCATAAGAATTGCACAATAATATCAGTAGTGAGGCATACGACTCCTGTCCCAAAGTGAACTTGCACTAGAAAAAGATCATGTTCCCTGTACGAAAGACTGAAAGCCCTATGACTTTAAGGCATTCCTGTGGGAGATGTAACAGTAGAAAGGCCAGTGTATACAACATTGATTGGGAGTGAGGTAACCGCAGCCAACTGTGTCTCAAATGAAAAGGGATTGGAGGTCTGACCCAGAAAACAAGCATCGTAACCGCCTGATGAAACTTTAATGATCAACACAAGGTTCTCCATCTCTCAGGCTTCGTACAAACACATCGGTATTAGATAAATGCAAGGCACAGCCTGAAGATAATCTCTAGAGGAGAAGCTTCTGAAAAGTGACTAAATCAATAGATAAATATACACGCCCGATGATTTTTTATTGTCTTTCTAATAAATAAATGCTGATCTGAAAAAAAAAAAAAAAAACGCCATTTATCATTCCGTTTAAGTTTTGCCCAAGAGATTCAGCTAAAGTAACCAAAACTATCAAGTATTTTCTTGTAATAGTTTTACGTTTATGGCCTCATGCATACGTTCTAAAAATGCCAGTAGCAGCTGTAGTTTTAGAATGAGTTTGCAGCGGCACTATTCAGCTGTTGTGTTTAGATTTTTGTTTAGAAAAACTATACTGCCACAAAAGCTTATGGCTCAAAAACGCTGCTAAACGCAGAATAGCCTTTTTTCATTGTTTTTAAGCTTTTATTAAAACTCAGTAGTTCTGGGGTTTTTTCAAGCCAGAAAACGCCCCTTGCCAAAAAACGCTGATAACAGCCTGTGCGCATGGACACACAGGATAACATGCTGGGGAGTTTACTGGCTGCAGAAAAAAATGCCTGAAGCCAAAAACAGCATCTGTAAAAATGTCCAGTGTGCATGAGGCCTATAAATTACTGTATTTATCGGGGTATAACTCACTTTTCCACCCTGAAAATAGAGGGTAAACTGTGCCTGCGTGTTATACGCAGGGGGCTGTGGAAAGTTTTTTTCTGAAACTTCCCTCGTATAGTTAGGGTGCGTGTCATACGCCGTTAAATACGGTAGATCCGCTCTTATGCCCCGTACACACGCTCGGGATTTCCGGCGGGAAAAAAAGTCAGTCATACACACGGCCGGGATTCCCGGCCAAAAGCTCTCCTCGCAGGTTTTCCCATCGGAAAACCCGGTCGTGTGTACAGGGCATAACAATGAACACACATTACCTGGCATACAAAGCATAGGTGGCAATTTGCACACCTTCTCCACAATTTTATCCTCAATGTCATGCACACAATCACTGCTTAGAGATATTTAGACACTTCGATTCTATATATATATATCAATCAGAGGCCCTATAGAATAAAATAGAGCTCATTGCAATTTATGTCACATGGTATTTGCACAGCATTTTTTCAAACACAATTTTTTTTGAAAAAAAATAAACTTTTTTATTAAAAAAATGAAAACCATTTTGTTGCTAAAGGACCAGACCCCTTTTTGCGATTCAGCACTGTGTCGCTTTAACCGACAACTGCGCGGTCGTGCAACGTGGCTTCAAAACAAAATGTACTTCCTTCTTTTCCCACAAATAAAGCTACAAACAAAAATAGAGCGACAATTTTGAAAAAAAAATGCAATACTTTTTGCTATAATAAATACCTATAAATATTTATATAAAAAAAAAATGTTTTCCTCAGTTTAGGCCTATGTAATTTTTTTTTTTTTACCAAAAATATGTAGAAGAATACGTAATAAGCATTTATTGATTGGTTTGTGCAAAAGTTATAGCGTCTACAAAAATGCACCGATTACTGCGAAAAGGGCACTGGCAGTGAATGGGTTAACTTGTAGGGGGCACTGAAGGGGTTAAGTGTGACCTAAGGGAGTGATTCTTACTGTGTGGGGGCGTGGCTTGGTGTGTGATGTCACTGATCGTCGTTCCTTATGACAAGGAACTTTTTTACCCAGTGACAGTATGATTGGAAGCACGGGGAGAGGTTTGTTTACACTTGCCTCTCCCCGTTCTTCAGCTCTGTGACCCGATCGCGGGACACCGGTGGTGATCGCGTCCGCGGGTCCCGCGGTCACAGAGTACCCAACAGGGTCACGAGCACGGCAGCACGCGTGACCCTCGGCTGTGCATATTAAAAGGGGACGTCTTGTAATATGTGTAGCCGTGCCATTCTGCCCACGTACATCGGCGTGCGGCAAGCGGTTAAAATTCTCTATAGGCGACGCTTTAAACACCTTTCTAGGTTACCAGTTTAGAGTTGTACAGGTCTGTTAGAATTATTGCTCTTGCTGACTTTCGCAAGAATACCCCAAGTGTGGTGCGATCACAGGGAAGGGGTTAAAGTGATACTAAACACATAGAGCTAGATTCACGGCCTAAAGTTATCCCTCATAAAGCAGGGGTAACTCAGCAACAGACGTGCACAGGTCAGCTGGAGAGCAGCTGCAGCAGCACCGTTACGAACGAGCTGAGCAACCCCACTTGCAGGACAACACATCTGTATGCCAACATGCCAGGGGCAACCATGGTCATAGCACTACTACTGTGTCCACTGGCACGTAGGAGGGCACGGGAGAGGATATACCAAATGCGCATGAACGTCTTTGGCATGGGTGATTCGGAGGTGTTTTGCATCTTCAGATTCAGCCCTGCTGCCATCCTGGAATTAGCTACAACCCTGCATGATGACATCACCAGCAAGACACAACGCTCACATGCAGTGGAACCACTGGTCAAGGTACTGGCAACACTGCATTTCCTCGCCAGTGGATCTTTTCAGCGTACAAGTGGAGTAGTGGCTGGGATGTCACAATCCACCATGAGCAGATGTGTGCAGCAGGTTGTCCCCACAATCCTCAGACGCATGTCCCACCACTTCATTAAACCCACCCATGAGCATCTGCGGCAGAAGGCAATTGCAGGATTCCCACGCACCGTGGGGGCCATTGATTGCACACATGTGGCACTACGGCCCAACCGTGCCACAGAGCACATATACCGTAATCGTAAGCAGTGGCATTCCATCAACGTACAGGTGATAGCCGATGCACAATGCCTCATATGGCACGTCCGTGCCAAACACCCCGGGGCCAGCCACGACAGCTACATATACCGTCAATGCAACATCTCCACAGAATTCGAACAGAACATGTACAGGAACAGCTGGCTGGTTGGTGAGTGACATGGGTGTCAGGCATGACTGTCCGACCCCATGATGCAGACATCACGAGGGGCACATGCACGACTAACATCCTCCTGTCTTTTCCCTTCCAGGTGACTCAGCATATGCACTTGGGCCCCATCTCATGACTCCATACCGGGATCCCCAAACCAGAGGAGAGAGAAATTACAATGCTGCACACATACGTGCCCATGCAGTGGTGCCCTCCTGAAGTCCCGTTTCCGATGCCTGGATACGTCTGGGGGGGCCTTGTTGTATTCCCCAAACTTTGTGTGCCAGATCATCGGTGCATGTTGCGTGCTGCACAACTACGGCATGAGAAAGGGCCTGGAGATTGACATACATGATGACCTGACCCCCCAACCACACAGTCCCCCCCTAACCAAAGCTACCCCGTCTGCTGAGGGAACAGCAGTCAGGAGTTGCCTTGTGGAACGCATCTTTGCACGTTAAACAGACACATTCATCATGGCACAAGGAGAATGCACGCATGCACACGACTGTGGTCCCTAACTCACACACACCACATCCACCTCACATTGGTTTAGTCCAAGTCCAAGGCACCAAGAATGTTGCTGACCATTCATAACCTCTCCCCGACGACCCAGGGTGACACCCCTTGCTGGCAGGAATGTTACCCCCACATTCACACACCAGTCACACTGTAGCCTGCACTCCTCACCGTGTGCAGGAACTACAAAAATAAATAAAAGGGTTCATGCCATTGGCAGCCATGGCATGCCCTTATATGAGGACGGCACATCCTTCTGTGCACGTCACAAACCAAAACAAAAAAAAAACTCATATTCTGAGCAAATAAAAGAAAAAGCTCTTACTCTGAGCATAATCAACAAAAAAAGAGCACTCATCTGCTCTGTCGTGGGCCAAGCCTGATGCCACGGCTCTGGCTCCTCAGTTGTCTGGAGGAAGCCTCGGCTGGGGGGGGGGGGCATCAGGAGGAGCATCATCCCCTGCTCTGTCACTACTGGCAGGTGGTGGCTGCCTGCCCTCTATAGCAACGGCGAGGTGGGTGAGCACCGCGTTGGTTTGAGCCAGCATCCTCAGCTGCCGGGTGGTGTTGTGGTGCTGGTGCCGCCTGGTCTGCCTCCCCTCCACCTCCACAGCAGCAGTGTTGGCCTCTACAGCCACTGCCAACCTCCGCCGTGAGGACTGCTGTCGTGGCCTGCTGCTCCACCATGCAGGTCACCATCGCAACGCAGTTTCCGCTCACATCCTGCAGGATGTCAGAAATGGAGCTGCTCTGATCAGCCTGCTAGGTGAGGGACTGCTGCACAGCCAATGTGCAGGCAGCCTGGGACTGGGCCGAGGAGGCCAGGCTATCTGCTACACGGCGCAGGTCACCCACTATGGCACCGATATGGCGGCTCTGCCGGGCCTGCTCCCTGTGCAGCCCTTCTTGGAGGGCTCTGGGTACACCCCTGGTCTTCTGTAGAGCCTTCCTGGGGGAAGGAGAGGCTTGGGCCCGTCCAGATGGGGTAGACCTGGAGGGGGAAGACCGGGAGGGGGTTCCCCTGAATGGGGTAGACCTGGAGGGGGTAGACCTGATGGGCAGGGAGGTGGCTGAGGGTCCAGGGATGGTGGAAGCCTCCTCATAATAGACACAACCTCTAGCGGAGAGGTATGGGCACTCCCCTCCACCAACATGACTTGGCTTCCCAGGGGGTCAGACTGAGCCACAGGATGTTCCCGGGGATGGCATGGGTCGAACACCGGCCGACGACGGCCCAGCTCGCTGCAGCACATCTGTGGATGACACAAAACATTCACATGTTGGTGGACCCACACACTTGTCACATGTTCCCTTCCACCCCCTCACATGCTACACACCGAATGGAGGATAAAACACACTTACCTGTCCTGAAGTCCAGATCAGTGGAGTCATAGCCCTCAACGCCCTCCACCTGCTCAAGACACCTGGCGACAATCTCCTCCTCAGGTGTCAACCGCAGAGATGAGGCTGGTCCTCCTCCCGTGCCCCTGGCATGCTTCCTCATAAGGGCCAGCTTATCCCGGACCCGACGTCTCATGTCATTGATCTTCTGTATGTCATCAGGCTTCCGAGGGTGATCTTCGCCAGAATCTCCCTCTTCTGTGCCTTGCTGGTCTTACCACTGTGGGCACCATGCAGGTATGCATCATATTTGGTTATTGCCGCCAACAAGATAGCCCTCTCCTCAGGATTGAAGTTTCTCTTCCTCTTATCCTTGCCCACTTTAGGAGGTGCCATCGCTTTACAAAAGTACCTTGCTTCAGGGGGGGAAACAAGAAAACAGATGTACTGTTTGTACCGGACGAGCGTATGGCTGGGCGTATTTATGCGCTCGGCGTAAGCCAGAAAGTTGCGCCGGCGTAGTTGTGAGCATGCGCACACGGGTGCAGTCAGACTTCCACTTCAGTGCGCATGCTCCGTTCATGATACGCCGGGCATATGTCACTGCTCCACGTCCGGACCATCATTTGCATGGTGTTACACCCACTTCCTCCTACGCCCGGTTACGCCATTGAAATCTAAGCCACGCCGACGCAGCGTGGGGAGCACTGGCTTACAGAATTTCATGGTTGCCTCTCTGCGCAACGTCGACGCAGCGTATATTTGATACGCTATGCCCGCCTAACGATGCGCCGAGGTATGTGAATCTAGCTCATACTGTTTAATTTACATTATCCCTTCTCTTTCTGTATGTGGGTGATTATTTCAATAAAAAAACAAAACCTCCAAGTACTTTTTTCCTAATCGATATACAGTTGTTACATGACCCAGATATTTTCCAGTCTGTCTGCAGAAAAACATAGGCACAAGAAGCTTGTTAAAAATAAAAAAAACAGCCTTTGAAATACAAAGTAAAAATTATTAATACCAATAAACAGTTTTAAATTGTCATACAAATTTATAATTGAAATTAAATATTGTTTTTGTTTTGCCATTAACATTGTTTGGGCAGATTTCTGCCAGTCATAGGCTGTGTCACGCCCCTACAGGCTGTGTCTTATCACAGAGGTGAAGCCACCACCAATCAACATGTAATATCCCACCCCCATTGTGTTTAGCTGGTAAGTGGGCATGGAGGAGGAGAGAGGGAGTGGGCTGTCATTTACCACTATGTATACGCCCACATGTGTGACTCTATAGTCACATGGGCTTCTCATGTGAGGAAAGGGAGGAAATGTCCAGGGCAGAAAATACACTGAAAACTGAGTATGTGCAGAGATGCCAGCACTATTCTGCAAAGTCCCCAACTGCAGTGGGGACATGAACAGGGGGGAGAGACATAGAACAGCAAGATCAACCAGGCTTTTTGCAGAATATAAAGAAACAAATTATACACTGACATGTTTCAACCACATATACTTTTAGGTTAATATTTCAGTTCATTCAACTTTTAAAATATAGAACAGGAAAATTTGAATCAGTGTACCTATAAAATATTTATAAACTATGAATTAAAGACTGAAAAATGTACTGTGATTTCATGGCATAAAATATATTTGACCTATTTTATACTTCAAATAATCAATTAAACTTGAACTTGATACTACTACTACTTTTTCTATTGAAAAGCCTATGGCGTGCAAAACGCACCCAAAAAACTCCACTGGGTGCAGAAAAAATGTGCACACACATAAAGAGTGAAACACTAAAAAGTGCAACGGGCGCTGCGTCAAACGGTCCTCCGCAAGAAGGACCCGACCCTGATCCCCCGGGGCGTTAGGCTCCAGACGGGGACTGAGGTACTCAAGTGGTCCGAGCAGCCGAAGCCAACACGGACCCCATTCCTTGGAGGGTCTGCCGAAACAGAACACTCCCAGTACTAAGTGGAGACCCCGTGAGAGAAGGCGAACTAAACCAGAAGGCCATGTCCACCCACTCCCAAAACAGTCAGGGCTGGCCCGAGGACCGGCACCCTACTTATCACAGTGACCATAACGTGCACCAAACAAAACAAAAAAAGACAAAGTGACAAACACGGGGGTAAATTAAATAAAGTGGGGGAGAAGAAAGATGAGGGAGAGTGAAAGTGACCATCGAGCAATATGATAGCCGGCCCTCCGGCCAGGAATCAAAAATTCCTCTGGTCCCAGCCAAAAGTCCCAGCCCTAGAGGCAGGTGGGAAAAAAGTGTATATGGTGACGTGACCTAGGTGCCAAACTCGAAGTGCCCTCTCAAAACACTTGTGCAAGTATGGCACCCCTGGACTGCCACTCCAGGGGCACATCACCATAGGCTTTTCAACCGAAACCTGACCCACAGCCCAGACCAGCAGCACCCATCCCAGCCAGGAAGGTAGGAGCTCTGAGAGATTGGGGAAAGCCCACGCCAGCAGGCTACTCCCACTACTCACCATCCCTCCCTCTTAATCACGTTCGGGAAATACTAACCGCTCCCCCGGGAGGAAGGAGGAGCTAGTGTTCTCTCCCGAACAACCGACTGGGGCAGGCACCATAAAATCCAGGCCAGAAGGCCAGGGACCCCGGCCCCTCAGCTTCGACCTCATGTTTCTCCGTGCAAATCAGAAGGCTTTCACCTCCACGCCAGCAGGTTCTGCATCTGCCACCGCCATCTCTTTCCACCTTGCCATGTACTAGGGACGGTTGGCATAGCACCCCCTACTGGCAACTGATAAGAACAGATACAACACTTGATCTTAGCCAAAAGGCCGAGAAGCATATACCAGTTTACGACAGGTACCTGTCGCCCGCATTGACATTTGCCAGAGGCATGAGCGTCAGACAAAATGTATGAATTCCCCTGAATGTATATAGGAGAAAGAGCTGTGAGGCATGTCTACATCAGTATAACAGAGTTCCTAGCAGGGGCCCCAGAGTGCCAAAGGCCATTTCTCGTTACAGGAAAAAGGTAAAAGAAAATTCTGGGATATATTGTAGAGATGAAGAGGGTTTGGGGGTGGTAAAGTCTGGACATACACTTTAAGACAATGGAGATATGGAAACTCTTTTTGCGTCCGGTACCGGAATTACGTGGCGGCCATCTTTGATGAGGGGGAAACTATTTTTCTAAGGCTAATACTAGCAAATATGCAAGTGCATTTCTTTGTGTGTTTTTAATAAACAAACTGTACTTTCATTATATGGGATCTCTTGCCTTCTCCTTTATTGTGAGATACGGAGAAAACTTTCTATTCTGGCAGGGTTAACCATTGAAAACCTGGAAGAACAGTGGAACAAAACTTTTGGAATACATCGAAGCCAGGATATAACACAGGCTGTTTTTGACTGTCTTGTTTACACAAGGAGTCAAAACCTTCTGGTGAGTGTGGTGTGTTCTATGGGCATCGGTCTCCTGGAAAGAACACATTGTGGAGCACTAACCTGTTTTTGTGGTCGGTGTTGAAGCACTGTGTGAGGAGTCGGTTGATCACATTTCATTTGGGCACTTTAATTTTGATATTGATTGTTCATGGTTTTACACAATAAATATTTATAATTTGATGGTCTGTGGGGTTTGGTTTAAAGAGTCAGTTTTTTTTTTTTTTTTTTTACACAGCAGCAACATTTAATGCTTGGTTGAGAGGGTTTTTGTTCATTTCATTTTTTTTGGTTGGTGTATTAGAAATACATACAGACATATCCAAATTCCTTCAGAACATGAAGCGTTGAATGCCATGAATATTAATGACGCCTATGATGCCTAATCAATAATATATTTTACCTAAAAAGGTTTGTGAATGTATATTTTTTAAAACAAGTCTAAAAATTCTGGCAGATATAAAAAACAACACATCACACTTTTATCATGATGGATTTTTTACCAGTCTTTCTACTTGTCAGACACTTTTTGATCTTACCCTGCTAAGACAACTCCATCAGATGTATGAACATCACACAACACCTTCCCCAGTTCATAATGCAGCTGGCTCACAGCGCCGGTACGATTCTGAAACAGATAAAAGGAAATATTTATACAAAGATTTTTCTGTACGAGAAGGTACCCCTTGCTCACAGCTAGTGTATTCTTATATTCCAGTGAACAAGCTAGAACTTTAAAAACTGTCTAGTCTAGATGAATGATTATTTTTCATGGCATCTTTAACACATACGTGTCAAGCCACATGGTGCCATATAATTCACTCAATCCATAAAATCAGTGCTATAGAGGGAACATGAAACTGTAAAGTGAGGAAAAATAAGAGGACTGTTATAAGATACGTGACAGACTAGATGTAAAAAGAAGCTAGAAGTTAAGGTTTTTAAGCCCGATCTGTAGCAAATAACTAGAATGTAGCACTTCAGTTAGGCCTTATTCACATTGGTACGGTGCAGTGCCATTGTATGTGCGCTTCCATTAACATCTATTAGACCCTGCATTTTCATGAAGTCAATGGAAGCACAGCTAAAACTGCATGCAAAACACACAATTGCTCAAACCGCAGCACACTGGTGTGAACCCAGGCTTAAAGGATAAATATACAGTTAAACACATAAGTTCTTTAAATATATCCAGGAATACCAAACAACTTTGCAAGTACAACATACTACTTTATCTTGCTTGGTCCTTTGAGTATTTATCACAGGCCAAGGCCAGTTTTAACAATGCTGTTTACATTCAGCTTGTCTGCAGTCTACACTGTAGCTGCAGACAGAGAACAAGGTAGATGCGGCATGTAACCGTCAATGTCTATACTGCCAGCAGTCAAATTATGATTTGGATGCTTGTATGTACTTACGCAATCTCTGGAGATCAAACTGACAAAATTAGTATGCCCTTTGACTGAGTTTAGCCTGTATTGCATGTTATTTTAGAAAGAAAACTGTAGAAGGAAGAATACACATCAAAATATTTTTGCTGATGCCTTCCTTATTCTCAGTTATTGTTTGGAGACATGCTTTCTACACAGCATAGGAATAATAATGTATGGGCCCAGATGAAGATATTGAATTAGATATACAGTGAAACCTCGGTTTAAGAGTAACTTGGTTTGAGAGCGTTTTGATTTGCAAAACAAATTTTTTTTTAATTCCGACTCGGTTTGCGAGTGTTGACTCGTAAGACAAGCAGAATTCAAGCCAAATAGGCCTGCAGTACCCCATTTGGCCTGAGGTACGGGGGCGCAGGAGCCGAACATTGGCCTGCAGTACCTCATTTGGCCTGAGGTACGGGGGGTGCAGTAGCTGAAGTGTCCTCGGGTCTTTTCGGACATTTTCGGCACTCTCTGGTGTGATTACAAGCATACTCCTGGTATGGAATATGCTCGTAATCTGAAGTTCAACTGTACTAAACATTCACTCCACTGTGGTCACATACAGGATATTGTCCGATTTGTGAGAGCTTGAATTCTTTGTTCAATACTGTACGTGTTCTAGCGTTCATGATAGGTAACCAACTGAAAATTTCAAACCCAACAATTATTATTAAACTATCTATTCTATCAACTACAGCACTAAAAAGAAAAAAAAAACACAGTAATATCTATTAACTAGTTGCCGACCAGCCGCCGTCATTCTACGGCGGCAGGTCAGCTCTCCTGGGCGAGAGCCCGTAGCTATACGTCGGCTCTTTTAGATCGCCGCCGGGCACCCGCGATTGCTCGTTACAGAGCGGGGACCGGGAGCTGTGTGTGTAAACAAACAGCTCCCGGTCCTGTCAGGGGGGGGAAATGCTGATCCTCTGTTCATACAATGTATGAACAGAAGATCAGTGTTTCCCCTAGTGAGGCCACCCCCGCCCCCACAGTAAGAACACACCCAGGGAACATACTTAACCCCTTCCCCGCCCCCTAGTGTTAACCCCTTCACTGCCAGCGGCATTTTTATAGTAATCCAATGCATTTTTATAGCACTGATCGCTATAAAAATGCCAATGGTCCCAAAAATGTGTCAAAAGTGTCCGAAGTGTCCGCTATAATGTCACAGTACCGAAAAAAAAATCGCTGATCGCCACCATTACTAGTAAAAAAAATATATTAATAAAAATGACATAAAAATACCCCCTATTTTGTAAACGCTATAACTTTTGCGCAATCCAATCAAATGCTTTTTGCGATTTTTTTTACGAAAAATATGTAGAAGAATACGTATTGTCCTAAACTGAGGAAAAAAAATGTTTTTTTTTATATATTTTTGGGGAAAATTTATTACAGCAAAAAGTAAAGAAATATAATTTTTTTTCAAAATTGTCGCTCTATTTTTGTTTATAGCGCAAAAAATAAAAACCGCAGAGGTGATCAAATACCACCAAAAGAAAGCTCTATTTGTGGGAAAAAAAGGACGCCAATTTTGTTTGGGAGCCACGTCGCACGACCGTGCAATTGTCAGTTAAAGCGACGCAGTGCCGAATCGCAAAAAGTGCTCTAGTCTTTCGGCAGCAATATGGTCCGGGGGTTAAGTGGTTAAAATAAAAAAATAATAAAAGTTTTGTTTCTTGCATTTCTAACTTTGGAAGATACCCAACAAAATATGAAATAAAATGTGAAGCTGAACAAAATGAACAGATATATGGAGAAGATTCAGGAAGACAGGCAAGGAAGGATTCTGCCATACCTAGAAATAACCAGATGCTAGAAATAGTCTGATCCTGGTTAGCATTGCTCATATACTCAGTTTAATTGAAATAATTGATTTTAAAATCCAACTTTCCATAATCGTTTTTATATCCGTTGAGACTTGATGCAGGCTTCACACATTAGAAGCAAGCTATCCAACCTGCTGTTTAAACATATGTGAACATAACACCATTAAAGGATCTCATTTTTGAACAGGGTTATGCCAAACAAGCCAGTCTCCGACTTAAAAATAGTCCTTGAAGTGATCCTGTTTAAAGTCAGAATGAAAAAAATAACACTTTTATAAAAAATTTATGAAACATTAATAAATTCTCGCTTATATATCACATGTCTCTGGGGAGGGGCTAGAAATTGGCAACACTTTATGTGGGATCTGCTTAATGCTTCATTGGGAAAAAAATCACATTATGCAGAACATGGGTAAGTTTCTGCCAATTTCTGCAGGTCCCTGCGGGTGTGAAATATGTTGAATAGAACGCATTTGTAAGCTCATTTAAAAAGTTTGAAGACGCAGTCCCATGGATGGGGACATATCTTGACCATTCCCCAGAATATTTCATATCATTTAAAAATGAAGCTCATTTGTTTATTTAACCACTTTCCCACCGGACCATTTGTCAGCCTTAAGACCAGAGGTGTTTTTACAATTTTCCACTGCGCTGCTTTAACTGGTAATTGCGCGGCCATACAATGTTGTACCCAAACAAAATTTGCGTCCTTTTTTTCCCACAAATAGAGCTTTCTTTTGATGGTATTTGATTGCCTCTGCGATTTTTAATGTTTGCGATATAAACGGAAAAAGAGCGAAAATTTTGAGAAAAAATGATATTTTCTACTTTTTGTTATAAGAAAAATCGAACAAACTCAATTTTAGTCATACATTTTGGCCAAAATGTATTCAGCCACATGTCTTTAGTAAAAAAAATGCCAATAAGCGTATATTTATTGGTTTGCGCAAAAGTTATAGCATCTACAAACTAGGGTACATTTTCTGGAATTTACACAGCTTTTATTTTATGACTGCCTATCTCAATTCTTGAGGTGCTAAAATAGCAGGGAAGTACAAAACCCCCCCAAATGACCCCATTTTGGAAAGTAGACACCCCAAGGAACCTGCTGAAAGGCATGTTGAGTCCATTGAATATTTTTTTTTTTGTAACAAGTGATTGAATAATGACAAAAAAAAAAAAAAAAAAAAAAAAGAAATTACAAAAAGTTGTCACTAAATGATATATTGCTCACACATGCCATAGTTATATGTGGAATTGCACCCCCAAAATACATTCTCCTGCTTCTCCTGAGTACGGGGATACCACATGTGTGAGACTTTTTGGGAGCCCAACCACGTACGGGGCCCCGAAAATCAAGCACCGCCTTCAGGATTTCTAAGGGCGCAAATTTTTGATTTCACTTCTCACTACCTAAGACAGTTTTGAAGGCCATAAAATGCCCAAATAGCACAAAATCCCCCCAAATGACCCCATTTTGGAAAGTAGACACCCCAAGGAATCTGCTGAGGGGCATATTGAGCCCACTGAATATTTTTTTTTTTTGTACCAAGTGATTGAATAATGACAAAAAAAAAAAAAAGAAAAAAGAAATTACAAAAAGTTGTAACTAAATGATATATTGCTCATACATGCCATGGTTATATGTGGAATTGCACCCCAAAATACATTCTGCTGCTTCTCCTGAGTACGGGGATACCACATGTGTGGGACTTTTTGCGAGTCTAGCCGCGTACGGGACCCCGAAAACCAAGCATCGCCTTCAGGATTTCTAAGGGCGCAAATTTTTTATTTCACTCCTCACTACCTATCACAGTTTTGAAGGCCATAAAATGCCCAAATAGCACAAACCCCCCCCAAATGACCCCATTTTGGAAAGTAGACACCCCAGGCTATTTGCTGAGAGGCATGTTGAGTCCATGGAATATTTAATATTTTGCCACAAGTTGCGGGAATATGACAATTTTTTTTTTTTTTGCACAAAGTTGTCACTAAATGATATATTGCTCACACATGCCATGGGCATATGTGGAATTACACCCCAAAATACATTCTGCAGCTTCTCCTGAGTACGGGGATACCACATGTGTGGGACTTTTTGGGAGCCTAGCCGCGTACGGGACCCCGAAAACCAAGCACGGCCTTCAGGATTTCTAAGGGCATACATTTTTGATTTCACTCCTCACTACCGATCACTACCTATCACAGTATTGAAGGCCATAAAAGGCCAAGATGGCACACAACCCCCCCAAATGACCCCATTTTGGAAAGTAGACACCCCAAGCTATTTTCTGAGAGGCATTTTGAGTTCATGGAATATTTTATATCTTGCCACCAGTTGCTGGAATATGACAAACTTTTTTTTTTTTTTTTTGCACAAAGTTGTCACTAAATGATATATTGCTCACACATTCCATGGGCATATGTGGAATTACACCCCAAAATACATTCTGCAGCTTCTCCTGAGTACGGGGATACCACATGTGTGGGACTTTTCGGGAGCCTAGCCGCGTACGGGGCCCCGAAAACCAAGCACCGCCTTCAGGATTTCTAAGGGCGCAAATTTTTGATTTCACTCCTCGCTGCCTATCACAGTTTCGGAGGCCATGGAATTCCCAGATGGCAGACAACCCCCCCAAATGACCCCATTTTGGAAAGTAGACACCCCAAGCTATTTGCTGAGAGGCATGGTGAGTATTTTACAGCGCTCATTTATTTTTGAAAATGAAGAAAGATATATATATATATTTTTTTTTTTCTTTTTTCAATTTTCAAATCTTTGTGACAAAAAGCAAGATCTGAAAAATACTCAACAGACCTCTCAGCAAATAGCTTGGGGTGTCTACTTTCCAAAATGGGGTCATTTAGGGGGGTTTTGTGCCATCTGGGCATTCCATGGCCTCCGAAACTGTGATAGGTAGTGAGGAGTGAAATCAAAAAGTTACACCCTTAGAAAGCCTGAAGGCGGTGATTGGTTTTTGGGGTCCCGTACGCGGCTAGGCTCCCAAAAAGTCTCACACATGTGGTATCCCCGTACTCAGGAGAAGCAGCAGAATGTATTTTGGGGTGTAATTCCACATATGCCCATGGCATGTGTGAGCAATATATCATTTAGTGACAACTTTGTGCAAAAAAAATAAAATAAAATAATAATAATTCTCTTTCCTACAACTTGTGTCAAAATATAAAATATTCCATGGACTCGAGATGCCTCTCAGCAAATAGCTTGGGGTGTCTACTTTCCAAAATGGGGTCATTTGGGGGGGTTTTGAACTGTCCTGGCATTTTATGAACAACATTTAGAAGCTTATGTCACACATTACCCACTCTTCTAACCACTTGAAGAAAAAGCCCTTTCTGACACTGTTTGTTTACATAAAAACATATTATTTTTTTGCAAGAAAGTTAAGTTGAACCCCCAAACATTATATATTATTTTAAAGCAAAGGCCCTACAGATTAAAATGGTGGGTGTTGCATTTTTTTTTACCACGCAGTATTTGCGCAGCGATTTTTCAAATGCATTTTTTTGGGCAAAAATACATATTTTTTTATTTTAATGCACTAAAACACACTATATTGCCCAAATGTTTGATGAAATAAAAAAGATGATCTTAGGCCGAGTACATAGATACCAAACACGACATGCTTTAAAATTGCGCACAAATGCGCAGTGGCGACAAACTACATACATTTTTAAAAGCCTCTACGGGTTACCACATTAGATTTACAGAGTAGGTCTACTGCTAAAATGACTGCCCTCGATCTGACCTTCACGGTGATACCTCACATGCATGGTAAAATTGCTGTTTACATATGACGCCAAACCGACGCTTGCGTTCGCCTTTGCGCAAGAGCAGGGGGGGACAGGGGTGCTTTTTTTTTTTTTTTTTTTTTTTATTATTATTTAATTTGCTTTTTTAATTTTATTTTAAACTGTTCCTTACTTTTTTTTATTATTTTTATAATTTTTATTGCCATCTTAGGGCATGTAAATATCCCCTATGATAGCAATAGTTAGTGACAGGTACTCTTTTTTGAAAAAAATTGGGGTCTATTAGACCCTAGATCTCTCCTCTGCCCTTAAAGCATCTGACCACACCAAGATCGGTGTGATAAAATGTTTTCCCACTTTCCCAATGGCGCAGTTTATATCCGGGGAGGGGACATACCCTCCCACTGCTTGTAAAAGCAGTTTAGAGGCTAATTAGCCGCTAGGACTGCTTTTACATGAAAGCCGACCGCTGGCTGAAAAGAATGATACCAAGATGATGCCTAAACCCGCAGGCATCATTCTGGTATAACCATTCAAAGTCCAGCAACATACCATACGTTGATGGTTCTTGTTGGACATGTATTGTAATCTTTTTTTTTTTTCATGCAGCCTGTTGGCTGAACGAAAAAAAGATTGATCGGTGGGTATGCCCACCATTAGAATACCTCCCTTCATCCACCCACTTCTAATGATGGGCATGCATGCACCATTTATATATGCCGAAGCATGCGGGCATCCTCCCGCAAAAAAGTTATGCCGCTCACACACGTATGTACGCCGCATAAAAAGTTATGGCGCATACACACGGTCGGACTTTTCCACGGGCAAGCTTCCGACGGAATTTCGACCGTATGTACGCGGCATTAGGAGCAAAATCGCTCCTCCGCCCCTAATGCCCCCATGCTTCGGCATATATGCTCTTTTTTTAACTGTGGTGGTGAAATCACCTCCCAGTGTTGGAGTCGCGGCTTTATGTATCGTGGGAGCAAACGCTGTTGCTGTCACGCTAAATAAATCCGTGCTGCAACTGAATGGCGTACCTGCTAAGCAAATGATGGTTAACATTATAACAAAGTAACATTACATTTTAACATTAAGATCTTACCATACCATACCTGCAAAGCAAATACCAAAAAAATAAATACAGTAAAAAATAAAACATTTTTTAACGCAACCTGTGCCTAAAAAATATACATGCCGAAGCATGGGGGCATCCTCCCGCATAAAAAGTTATGCCGCATACACACGGTCGAACTTTTCCACGGGCATGCCTCCGTCGGAATTTCGACCGTATGTACGCGGCATTAGGAGCAAAATCGCTCCTCCGCCCCTGCTGCCCCCATGCTTCGGCATATATGCTTTTTTTTTAACCGTGGTGGTGAAATCACCTCCTACAGCGTTGGAGTCACAGCTTTATAAATCGTGGGAGCAAACGCTGTTGCTGTCACGCTAAATAAATCCGCGATGCAACTGAATGGCGTACCTGCTAAACAAATGATGGTTAACAATAAAACAAACATTACAGTATAACATACCATACCTGCAAAGCAAATACAATAAAACATTGTAAAAATAGAGAGAATAGATATAGAACAATAGTGAGTGGACAGTAGAGAGTGAACATAAGAGAACAATAAAGAGAGGAGAAAAAAACAACAACTATTTTTGGATTTTTTATTTTATATTTTTTTTGTGTTTTTGTGTGAGTTTTTTTAATTTTTTTTCCACTTTTTTTCACTTTTATAAAAACTGTAAGAAAACTGTAAACTGAACCTTGCAGATTATGGTCTCTCAAAATGTGATGGCCATCACATATTCCGAGACCCTGTGTTGGTGTGCCTAGGACTGTGTGGTGCTGTACCCTACGCTAAAACTCAATTAGTGTGTGGTAGCGTTTGAAACATACACCAATGCAGAGACCAGGTTGGTCAGGACAGTCGGGACAATAAAAGCGGGTGTCACGCCTAAATCCGAGTTTGCTGCAGACACGACATCTTTTTTGGCGGGATCTTTGGGTAGGGGTACCAGGGAGGACAAAAGGAAAATGCCTCTCATACAGCCGGCTCACTGCATTTGCGTTGGGAAGGTGGGGCACAGCACCATCTGGAAACAGAAGGGCTTCGACGATCTCTTCCTGGAATTTTAGGAAGGATCCAGTCCGTCCTGAAGCTCTGTATAGCACATGAGCGTTCAGCAAAGCCAATTGAAACAAATACACTGACACTTTTTTGTACCAGCGTTTGGACCTCCGGGCAATTAGGTACGGCGCCAACAACTGGTCATTGAGGTCCACCCCTCCCATGTTAAGGTTGTACTCGTGGATACAGAGGGGTTTCTCCACAACACCAGTCGCCGTAGGAATTTGGACTGCCGTGTCTGCGTGAAGCGTGGACAGAACGAAAACATTCCGTGAATCCCTCCACTTCACTGCTAACAAATTATTACACTGTAAGCAGGCTCTCTCCCCCCGACTAAGACGGGATTCTACAAGCCGTTGGGGGATGCCCCGGCGATTAGGTCGCACGGTGCCACATGCGCCAATTCCATAATCAAAAAGGTGACTAAAAAGTGGCACGCTTGTGTAATAATTGTCCACGTACAAGTGGTACCCCTTTCCGAATAAGGGTGACACCAATTCCCACACTATCTTACCAGCGCTCCCTATGTAATCAGGGCAATTCTCCGGCTCTACGTGACTGTCTTTTCCCTCGTAAACCATAAAGCTAGATGTATAGCCTGTTGCCCTGTCACAGAGCTTATACAACTTGACCCCGTATCTGGCACGCTTGCTGGGAAGGAATTGTTTGAATGACAAGCTGCCAGAAAACTTAACCAGGGACTCATCAACGCAGACAACTTGATTGGGATTATACAAGGCTGCAAACCGTTCGTTGAAGTGGTTTACGAGGGGCCGAATTTTGTAGAGCCGATCGAATTCAGGGTCTCCCCGAGGACGACAGAGTTCATTGTCACTAAAATGCATGAACCGCAAGATCTGCTCGTATCGTGTCCTGGTCATGGAGGCAGAGAAAATGGGCATATGGTGAACTGGGTGCGCGGACCAATACATCCGCAGCTCACTCTTTTTAGTAATGCCCATGATGAGGGAAAGGCCCAGAAAGATCTTAAATTCGGAAACCGTAATTGGCTTCCAATCTCTGGCAAGGGACAGCTGGGGATTAGCGGCGATGAATTGACCAGCGTACAAATTGCTTTGGTCCACAATAGATCTATAGAGATCTTCCGTGAAATACAGCGAATAAAAATCCAGTGGCGTAAAATCAACTGTATTCACCTGAATTCCGGGTTGGCCAGTGAATGGGGGAAGTACGGGTGCTGCAGAAGTGGTGGGTACCCAATCAGGATTGGCGAATGCAGCAGGAAGGGCACTATGGGGACGGGCCTGTCTTTGTCGTCTTCTTCTTCTTGGTGGCAGCGGGACACTACTCGTGCTTGCCACCTCTCCAGCTTGAACTGCACTTATGGGACTCGCCACGTCACCAAGTGTTACTGCAGTGCTGGATATATGACCAGGATGTACTAGGCCGCTGGTGCTTGCCAGTTCACCAGAAGGAATAGCGGCGCTAGTACTTCTCTCCTCCATACGAGAGCCCTGCGGTTCTTGCACCTCAGCGACAGCAGAAGATCGGGGTCTGGTACGCCTGACCCTAGCAGGGACCACTCCGTCGTCAGAGCTATCTGTCAGGGAGCCACTGTCGTCTACAGCAGGGGTCTCCAAACTTTTTACTTCGAGGGCCACATTCTATATTTTACCCATATTCGCGGGCCGGAAAAATAATTTATAAATAAATCCACAGTAGAACAAGAATAGAATAGAATTTGACTTACTGCTGACAGCAGGACTGGATGGTGCTCCTATATTCTTTGCTGGCACCTAAACGCTGGAGCATCATGCAGCAGGGCTAAACTTCCAGCGTGCATGAGGCTTTACACCCATGTCCCCATACATCTGTGTCCCCATACATCTGTGTCCCCATCAGTCTCCCCATTCATCTGTGTCCCCATACATCTTTGTCCCCATCCATCTGTGTCCCCATCCATCTGTGTCCCCATCCATCTGTGTCCCCATCCATCTGTGTCCCCATCCATCTGTGTCCCCATCCATCTGTGTCCCCATCCATCTGTGTCCCCATCCATCTGTGTCCCCATCCATCTGTGTCCCCATCAGTCTCCCCATTCATCTGTGTCCCCATCAGTCTCCCCATCTGTGTCCCCATCAGTCTCCCCATCTGTGTCCCCATCCGTCTCCCCATCCATCTGTGTCCCCATCCATCTGTGTCCCCATCCATCTGTGTCCCCATCCATCTGTGTCCCCATCCATCTGTGTCCCCATCCATCTGTGTCCCCATCAGTCTCCCCATTCATTTGTGTCCCCATCCATCTGTGTCCCCATCCATCTGTGTCCCCATCAGTCTCCCCATCTGTGTCCCCATCCATCTGTGTCCCCATCCATCTGTGTCCCCATCCATCTGTGTCCCCATCCATCTGTGTCCCCATCAGTCTCCCCATTCATTTGTGTCCCCATCCATCTGTGTCCCCATCCATCTGTGTCCCCATCAGTCTCCCCATCTGTGTCCCCATCCATCTGTGTCCCCATCAGTCTCCCCATCCATCTCCCCATCCATCTGTGTCCCCATCCATCTGTGTCCCCATCAGTCTCCCCATCTGTGTCCCCATCCATCTGTGTCCCCATCAGTCTCCCCATCCATCTCCCCATCCATCTCCCCATCCATCTGTGTCCCCATCCATCTGTGTCCCCATCCATCTGTGTCCCCATCAGTCTCCCCATTCATTTGTGTCCCCATCCATCTGTGTCCCCATCAGTCTCCCCATCTGTGTCCCCATCAGTCTCCCCATCCATCTCCCCATTCATCTGTGTCCCCATCCATCTGTGTCCCCATCAGTCTCCCCATCTGTGTCCCCATCCATCTGTGTCCCCATCAGTCTCCCCATCCATCTCCCCATTCATCTGTGTCCCCATTCATCTGTGTCCCCATCAGTCTCCCCATCTGTGTCCCCATCCATCTGTGTCCCCATCAGTCTCCCCATCCATCTGTGTCCCCATCCATCTGTGTCCCCATCCATCTGTGTCCCCATCCATCTGTGTCCCCATCCATCTGTGTCCCCATCCATCTGTGTCCCCATTCATTTGTGTCCCCATCCATCTGTGTCCCCATCAGTCTCCCCATCTGTGTCCCCATCCATCTGTGTCCCCATCAGTCTCCCCATCCATCTCCCCATTCATCTGTGTCCCCATCCATCTGTGTCCCCATCAGTCTCCCCATCTGTGTCCCCATCCATCTGTGTCCCCATCAGTCTCCCCATTCATCTGTGTCCCCATCCATCTGTGTCCCCATCAGTCTCCCCATCTGTGTCCCCATCCATCTGTGTCCCCATCAGTCTCCCCATTCATCTGTGTCCCCATTCATCTGTGTCCCCATCCATCTGTGTCCCCATCAGTCTCCCCGTCTGTGTCCCCATCCGTCTGTGTCCCCATCCGTCTGTGTCCCCATTCGTCTGTGTCCCCATTCGTCTGTGTCCCCATTCGTCTGTGTCCCCATTCGTCTGTGTCCCCATTCGTCTGTGTCCCCATTCGTCTGTGTCCCCATTCGTCTGTGTCCCCATTCGTCTGTGTCCCCATTCGTCTGTGTCCCCATCAGTCTCCCCATCTGTGTCCCCATCCATCTGTGTCCCCATCAGTCTCCCCATCCATCTCCCCATTCATCTGTGTCCCCATCCATCTGTGTCCCCATCAGTCTCCCCATCTGTGTCCCCATCCATCTGTGTCCCCATCTGTGTCCCCATCCATCTCCCCATCCATCTGTGTCCCCATCCATCTGTGTCCCCATCCATCTGTGTCCCCATCCATCTGTGTCCCCATCAGTCTCCCCATTCATTTGTGTACCCATCCATCTGTGTCCCCATCAGTCTCCCCATCTGTGTCCCCATCCATCTGTGTCCCCATCAGTCTCCCCATCCATCTCCCCATTCATCTGTGTCCCCATCCATCTGTGTCCCCATCCATCTGTGTCCCCATCAGTCTCCCCATCTGTGTCCCCATCCATCTGTGTCCCCATCAGTCTCCCCATCTGTGTCCCCATCCATCTGTGTCCCCATCAGTCTCCCCATCCGTGTCCCCATTCATCTGTGTCCCCATCCATCTGTGTCCCCATCAGTCTCCCCATCTGTGTCCCCATCCATCTGTGTCCCCATCAGTCTCCCCATTCATCTGTGTCCCCATTCATCTGTGTCCCCATTCATCTGTGTCCCCATTCATCTGTGTCCCCATCCATCTGTGTCCCCATCAGTCTCCCCATCTGTGTCCCCATCCATCTGTGTCCCCATCAGTCTCCCCATCTGTGTCCCCATCCATCTGTGTCCCCATCAGTCTCCCCATTCGTCTGTGTCCCCATTCATCTGTGTCCCCATCCATCATCTGTGTCCCCATCAGTCTCCCCATTCGTCTGTGTCCCCATTCGTCTGTGTCCCCATTCGTCTGTGTCCCCATTCGTCTGTGTCCCCATTCGTCTGTGTCCCCATTCGTCTGTGTCCCCATCAGTCTCCCCATCTGTGTCCCCATCCATCTCCCCATCCATCTGTGTCCCCATCAGTTTGTTTCCCCATCAGTCTCCCCATTCATCTTTGTCCCCATCCATCTGTGTCCCCATCAGTTTGTTTCCCCATCAGTCTCCCCAGTTATCTTTGTCCCCATCATCTGTGTCCCCATCCATCTGTTTCCCCATACATCTGTGTCCCCATCACTCATCAGGCTATCCCCACAAATTGGTGTCCCCATTAGAGCCCCCCCATCATTCATCCGAGTCTCCTTGCACATTTGTGTCCCCATCACAGCCCACCCCCACCTGCATATTTGTGTCCCCTTCAGAGCCATCACCTCCCCTTCCGCATATTTGTGTCACCATTAGAGCCATCAGACCCCCTCCTCACGTGTTTGTGTCCCCATAAGAGCCACCAGCACCCCCACATTTGTGTCCCCATCAGACCCCACAGATATTTGTGTCCCCATCAGAGTCATCACCCTCCCCCCCCACATTTATGTCCCCATCACAGTCATCAGCCCCCACATATTTGTGTCCCCATAAGAGTTATCAACCCCCCCCCCCACATTTGTGTCCCCATAAGTGTCAGCCCCCCCACATTTGTGTCCCCATAAGTGTCAGCCCCCCCACATTTGTGTCCCCATCAGAGCCATTTAACCCACCGTCACACAAGTGTATCAGCCCCCCTCCTTGCATGTGTCCAGCGCGTCTCCATCACTGGCTTTGCAGACCTGCTGCACCTCCCGACTCCCGCCCCGCTTGTATTACACACTCGTTACTGGTTAACAGCGAGGCGGGAGGCGGGAGCAGGGAGGCGGCTACGGGTCTGCACTACACCTCATTGGCTGCTGGGATGCCGTGGTCCCAGCAGCCAACAACACAGTGAGACGCCGGAAGGGATTGCGGGACCTGCGCTGCCTATTGCCTGGGGCGAATATGCAGCGCAGGTTCCACAGCTAACAGGTGGATAGGATTGAAGCTGCGGGCCGGAAGAAATGGCCTGGCGGGCCGGATGTGGCCCGCGGGCCGTAGTTTGGAGACCCCTGGTCTACAGGATCGTATTCTGAGCAAGAATTTGACAGATGCGTGACCTCCTCATCACTATCTGTCAGGCTCATAAACAAGTAGGCCTCTTCATCACTGTACCATCGATTTGCCATTTTGGGCTCTAAATTTAGGGGTACAGTGGTGAGATTCACAGGCAAAAAAGCACCTGACCTGTTAGTGACCGAGTCAAGCGCTACCAAAAAAACTGTTAGCGATCGCAGAGATCAGGCCTGACTCTGCGAACGCTGCAGTTATGTGTTTTTGTGTTTTGTGTCAGTGATCGATCGATCGATCGATACTGCACTTCGGTGGGCTGGACTGGGCGAAGGGGCTAAACGCAGGTGCTAGCAGGTATCTGGGCTGATCCCGCTAACAATGCGTTTTTGGGAACCCTAAACTGCAGGGGACGCTAGTATAGATCTGATCAGATCAAGTATCGATCTGATCAGATACTATACCACTAAAGGGATGCGTATGGTGCGTGCGTGGGTGTTAGCGCTATTGGCCGCTGCCTGGGGCGACGCAGACCCTATCTGGCGCTAAAACCAAACTTTGATCACCCGCCGGGCGATCAGGGGGTTAAAATTTTATTGCAAAAAATATGGCGGGTGCCTTGATGCAATAAAAAATTAACTAGCTAAACTGCGTCACCGGTGACACTTATACTGTGATCACTGGTGACAGGGGGTAATGATGGGGTTAAACCTTTATTGGGGGGGGTTAGGGGGGGTCCCTAGACTATTTAGAGCCTAAGACTGATGACCCCAACACTTATTTTTGTCACTAATGACACTAGTACAGCGATCAAAAAAAAATCTGATTGCTGTACTGGGTGACACAGTGACAGGCAGTGAATGGGTTAATTTGGGGGGTGATCGGGGGGTGATCAGGGGGTTAAATGTGTGCCTATGTGACCTGGTGTTAGAGTAGTGTTGTGCAACTCACGTTTCAGATGCTCTCTCCCTCTCGGTCTGGAACGGAAAGACCGACACGAGGGAGAGAGCAGTACTTCCCCTGCCAATGTTTACAAAACATTGCCAGGGGAAGACAACCATTGGTTGGAGCGATCGCCAGGTCCAGGCCAGATTTTATTGGCCTGGACCTGGTGATTGATCAGTTCTGCATCGAATCTGATCATCGGGAACGGCGGCGGGGCGCGCGCGCGCGCGCCCCATCGCCGTTCACGCGCCGGACGTCATAATACGTGATCTCGCCCAGGAGAGCCACCTTGTGGACGTATTATGACGGTGCGGCGACGGCAAGTGGTTAACCACTTTCATACCGGGCCTATTTTAGCACTTCTCTCCTACATGCAAAAATCATATTTTTTTTTGCTAGAAAATTACTCAGAACCGCAAAACACTATATATGTTTTTTAAGCAGACACCTTAGGGAATAAAATGGCGGTCATTGCAACTTTTTATCTCCCAAGGTATTTGCGCAATCATTTTTCAAACGCCTTTTTTTGGGGGAAAAAACGGTTTCATGAATTAAAAAATAACAAAACAGTAAAGTTAGCCCGATTTTTTTTGTATCTTATGTGAAAGATGAAGTTACGCCGAGTAAATAGATACCCAACATGTCACACTTTAAAACTGAGCTCACTCATGGAATGGCGCCAAACTTCAGTACTTAAAAATCTCCATAGGCATTGCTTATTTTTTTTTTTACAGGTTACCAGTTTTGAGTTACAGAGGAGGTCTAGTGCTAGAATTGTTGCTGGCGCTCTAATGCATGCAGCGATACCTCACATGTGTGGTTTGAACGGCGTTTACATATGTGGGCGGGACTTACGTGTGTGTTCGCTTCTGAGCGCGAGCTACCGGGAATAGGGGCATTTAAAAAAAATATATTATTTTATTTTTTACTTTACTTAATTTATTTTTACACTTTTTTTACATTTTTTTTATCACTTTTATTCCTATTACAAGGAATGTAAACATCCCTTGTAATAAGAATGGTTCGTGACAGGTACTCTTCATGGAGAGATGCAGGGTCAATAAGACCCCGCATCTCTCCTCCAGGCTGGAAAGCATGAGATCGTGAAAAGAAATTCATGGATCTCATGCTTTTAGCCGCGATTGTGGCTTTGTTTACATTCCGGTACCTGGGCGTGACATCATAACATCGCGCCCGGGCCTCCGACGATCATAGAGATGACTGGTGACCATCTGGTCACCATTCATCTCTATGCCTCCCATCCGGCGCCGGCAGATAATTTCTCCGGGTCTCCGATGGCACGGGAGAGCCCGGAGAAGCACCTAATGGCGGCAAGAGGGTCGCCTATAAGAACGCTCAAGCGGCGGAACTGCCGCTATGATGGTTCTTATGGTGTACAGGATCGCCGGCTGAAGAGATGGATATCTGAATGATGCCTGTAGCTGAAAGTGGTTAAATATGTATGCCGACATGCTTAGCCTGCCAGGTAGTCAACATATGTCCCTTTTCGAGGCTCATTCCCAAACTATGTGTGGCCTATGGTTCAACTCAATAATGCTTAGTAGTTAACCTAAAACAAAAGTAAATGCAGATCACATACGTTAATCAACTATAACATTATAACCTATAAAATTAATAGTAGTGTAGCGCAAACAGTAAATATATAAAACATTAAATAAAGTGAAATACTAGAACACTCAAATTATATCAACGTAAGAAATTATAAAAATAGAGTCCATAAAAGTGCTCAAGTGCAGATATGACCCAAAAAACGGAAAAAGGTGCAAAATCCAAAGTGTGATGTCCAGAAGAACCTCCACCAAATAGCAGGAATGGCCTCTCACCTTAATACTTCCACCTCACAAAGCATGGAATAAACAGAGAACCTCCTGTTCTCACAGAGACAGCAACCAGATGTAGCAGCTCAACCTCACTTATAGCAGACTCAGGAACAAGGTAAGGCAATCAGGGCAGATGAAGTCCCGCCCATAGGGACGTAATGACGTACGAGGGGGAGGGGCCACGTGTGACGTCACCCGCGATCGCCGACCCAAGAGCACTAGATCTCCTTTCTTTTGTTTCATCTGCCCTGATTGCCTTACCTTGTTCCTGAGTCTGCTATAAGTGAGGTTGAGCTGCTACATCTGGTTGCTGTCTCTGTGAGAACAGGCATCCGACCGACGCATCCATCGCGTCACGAGATGCGGAACGTCGGTGCGCATGCGCCGTATAGAGCCGCACCGACGTTCGGCTTCTTTCGGCATCTCGTGACGCGATGGATGCGTCGGTCGGATGCCTGTCCATCAATTAGGAACGCCCACCGCCAGCATCGTACCCGGAAGTGGCGGTGGGAACGAATATAGCAAACGCTACGTACGGAGGTATTTTTTCAATAAAACCAGCCGATTCTAATTGTAAATAATGTAGCAAATGCAATGTCAAAAGTTTATTTTTAGGGGAACCACCGCTTTAAGTGCTGGCCCGCATAATTTAGCTTTTTTGATTTATTGTTCCAGCGCTGAATAATTCTTTTTTATTAGTATAACATTATAACCACCAACCCAACATTGAGTATGTCTCCTTTCTGCTGCTAAAACAGCCCTGACCCATCAAAGCATGGACTTCACTAGACAATGCATCACATTGCCTCCCCCAGCTTGTCTTCTTTCCATAATCCTGGTGCCATCCCTTCCCCAGGTAAGCAACACACACACACAAAATATGCGATTCATCAGGCCACCTTTTTCCATTGCTCCATGGTCCAGTTCTGATTCTCATGTGCCAATTGTAGGTGCTTTTGGCTGTGGACATGGGTCAGCATGGGCACCCTGGCCCTTGTGCATCTACACAGCCTCATACACAACAAACTGTGATGCACTGTGTTCTAACACCCATCAGAACCAGCATTAACATTTTTAGCAATTCGAGCTACATTGGCTCTTCTAAAAGCCCTGTCACTAGTTTGTGGTTTTTCCTTCCTTTAACCACTTTTGGGAGGTCCTGACCACTGTAGACTGGGAGAAATCCCACAACAGCTGTAGTTTTGGCGTTGCTCCAACCCAGTTGTCTTGCCATTACAATTTGGCCCTTGTCAAATCCTTATGCTTGATAATTTTTTTTTCTTCTGCTTTCAACTTGAGGAACATGTTCACTTGCTGCCTAATCTATTCCACTCAAATTTAAGGTGCCATTGCAATGACATAATCAGTGTTATTTACTTTACCTATGAGTGGTCATATTATATTATGGCTGATCGGTGTATGTACCTCAAAACCAACAAAAAGGAGTTAAAAAAATGGAAGGCGTGTAGACATGAACACCATCGCAAATAATATGTTATCTGATTAGAAAGATTAGATTAGTAAACTTTTATCTCTGTATTGACACTTTATGCTGGGAGGCATACCAAAAAAAAAGAAAAAAAAAGCTGTTTAGCATATGCTTAAGAAACGGACACCCCCACAACACATGCTTTCTGTAATCTGTATGCAGGGAATTAAATATATATATATATTTACAATACATTTTTATTGAAAGTTAATTAATTAACAATAAAGATTGTCATTTACATTTAGTCATACGTAACCAAATGAGTTACAGTGATTTGGAAAGGTTTTTGCGGAAGAATATAACACTTGATAGCCTGTACCAGTCTACCCCTGATGGGCTCAAACTGTAGGCATGGACAGGCTACCAAGTTGCCTAGATAGTTGCATCCATAAAAAGGAAAAACAAAACAAAACTTGCAAATCAGATTAACCACTTAAAGGGTTTGTAAAGGATTTTTTTTTTTTAATCTGAATAGCTTCCTTTAACTTAATGCAGTGCTGTTTTCATGTCCTCATTGTTTGTTTTTCCTCTCAAGTTGCTGTAATTCTTCTCTGATCTCCACACTTCCTGGTTGTCCGTTTCCTGATAACCACAGTACTGGGAGCTTTCTCTCTGTGGTCACTAATCAAGGAGGTGTGATTACTGGGTGTCTAAAACCCCACAGCACCTCCCCCTTCGGATCAGTTTCGTTTTCCAAACCATCACTGCCCTGTATGGCTCTGTACAGCAGAGAGGCAGGAAACAACATGCAAAAACAAAACTAGAAACTACAGGTACATTATATGATTGATTTTTATCTATTTTTAAAAGGAATCAGTTAACTATTATGGCCCAGATTCACATAGAATTACGTTGCTCCTGGGCAGCGTAGCGTATGTGATTTACGTTACACCGCCGCAGGTTTACAGCGTTAGTGCCCGATTCTCAGAACACTTACCTGTAAACTTGCGGCGGTGTATCGTAAAAGCGCTCGGCACAAGCCCGCCCAATTCAAATGGGGCGGGCACCATTTAAATTAGGCGCGTTCCCGCGCCGAGCGTACTGCGCATGCTCCGTTGGGTAAATTACCCGACGTGCGTTGCGCTAAATGACGTCGCACCGACGTCATTTGCTTAGACGTTAACGTAAATGTCGTCCAGCGCCATTCACGGACGCCTTACGCAAACGACGTAGATTTTTTAAATTTCGACGCGGGAAAGACGGCCATACTTAACATTGGCTGCGCCTCATAGACCCCAGGGGCAACTTTACGCGTCGCAAAGGCTACGGAAACGTCGTAAATTCTCTGCGTCGAGCGCGCGTACGTCCGGGAATCGTCGTAATTTGCTAATTTACATAAGCGACGGGGAAAACGACGTCGGCGACACCTAGCGGCGGGAAAAAAATTGCATTTAAGATCTGACAGCGCCTGTCAGATCTAATGGGTATCTATGTGTAACTGATTCTAAGAATCAGTCGCATAGATACCCGGGGCCAGATTAGGACGACGGCGCAAATGGTGTTGCGCCGTCGTAACGCCTTTGAGAATCTGGGCCTATGTCTCTATACCCTGTAAAGTCATTTCAGCATAATTTTTTTTTTATTATTTACAACTCCCTTAAGGACCAAGCCTCTGAGATTTGGTGTTTACAAGTTAACCCCTTCCATACAGGGCATTTTCACCCCCTTCCTGCCCAGACCATTTTTTAGTTTTCAGCGCTGTTGCACTTTGAATGACAATTGCATGGTCATGCAACACTGTACCCAAATGAAATCTATGTTTTTTCCCCCCATACAAATAGAGCTTTCGTTTGGTGGTATTTGATCATCTCTGCGGATTTTATTTTTTGCGCTATTAAAAGAAGAGGCACAATTAAAAAAACACACAATATTTTTTACTTTTTGATTTAATACATTTTACAATTAAAAAAAAAAAAATTCCCCTTGGTTTAGACCAATATGTATTCTTGTACATATTTTTGGTAAAAAAAAAAAAAAAAAAATCGCAATAAGCGTATATTGGTTTGCGCAAAAGTTATAGCGTCTACAAAATAGGGGATAGAATTATGGCATTTTTATTTATTATTTTTTTTTTTACTAGTAATGGCGGCGATCAGCGTTATTCTGACCGTGACATAGCAGCGGACATATATCGGACACTTTTGACACGTTTTTGGGACCATTCACATTTATACAGCGATTATTGCTATAAAACTGCACTGATAACTGTGTAAATGTGACTGGCAGGGAAGGGGTTGACACTAGGGGGCGCTAAAGGGGTTAATATGTTCCCTAGTGAGTGATTCTTACTGTAAGGGGACTCACGGGGAGGAGACCGATCTGTGTTCCTCTGTACTGGGAACACACATCGGTCTCCTCACCTCTGACAGGAGGTGGATCTGTGTGTTTACACACACAGATCCACACTAGATCCCTAGATCTCTAGATTGCCGGGAAGAAAATATGTAATATGACGTCCACCCGGAGGGAGAAAGGGTTCCTGCCGGCGTCATATTACTTTGGCCCGGCAAGGAAGGGGTTAAACACAGTTTTTTTTGCCAGAAATAGTTTTTTCTAACACCCTAGAGCAGGGGTCTCCATACTTTTCAAGCAAAGGGCCAGTTTACTGTCTTTCAAACTTAAGGGGGGCTGGATTCTGACCAGTGGGGGTAGAAAATTCCCCAGGGCCGAGCATCAGTGAGAATAAACATGACCCCAGTGCTGGTGGGCAGTAGAAGGAGGAATAGTGCTCCATCATTGCTATTAGTGGAATAAATAGTGCCCCATTGTTGGTGTCATTGGGAGTAATAGTGCCTCATATCGTTGGGAGCAATACTGCCCCAAGGGCCGGATGAAGGCCAGCAAAGGGCCACATCTGGCCCTCGGGCCGCAGTTTGGAGACCCCTGCTCTAGAGAATAAAATGGTGGTCATTGCAATACTTTGTCACACCGTATTTGCGCAGCGGTCTTACAAGTGCACTTTTTTTTTGGGGGGGGGGGGGGATACACTTTTTTTGAATAAAAAAAATAAGAGAATTTATTTATAAAGATAACGTTACACCGAGTAAATTGATACCCAACATATCACGCTTCAAAGTTGCGCCCGCTTGTGGAATGGTAGCAAACTTTTACCCTTAAAAATCTCTATAGGAGACGTTTACAGGTTGCATCAAAACGATTTACATAGGAGGTCTAGGGCTAGAATTATTGCTCTCGCTCCAACGATTGCAGTGATACCTCACGTGTGGTTTGAACGCCATTTTCATATGCGGGCGCTGCTCATGTATGTGTTTGCTTCTGCACGCAAGCTCGGCGGGATGGGGCGCGTTTAAAAAAAAAAATAACCTTTCTTAATTTATTTTTACACTGTTCTTTTAAAAGAAAAAAAAAGTGTCACTTTTATTCCTATTACAAGGAATGTTACAATCTATTGTAATAGAAAAAAAAAAGCATGACAGGGCCTCTTAAATATGAGATCTGGGGTCAAAAAGACTTCAGATCTCATATTTACACTAAAATGCAATAAAAAAAAAAAAATTGTCGCTTTAAGAGCATTGGGCGGAAGTGACGTTTTGACATCACCTCAACCCCTCCCGCTGGCGATAAAAGTGATCTCGCGGTGAATCTGCCTCAGAAACCGCTTGAAGAGAATACTGGGGTTATGGCAGCTAGCTGCTGCCATAACAACGGTATTCTTCTTCAAAGTGGCAATGTAAAACGACGGCGGGTGGTCCGGAAGTGGTTGGGAAGACAGGTCCAAGATGATAAACTACATCAAAAATATAGCATATATACTCGAGTATAAGCTGACCCGAGGCACCTAATTTTACCACAAAAAAATGGGAAAACGTATTGATTTGAGTATAAGCCTAGGGCGTCTATCTGCATGACTCCTCACTGTGTCCATCTGCATGCCTCACTGTGCCCATGCCTCACTGCGCCCATGACTAGACTTACCTTTAACATGGAAGTATATAGAAGGGGTGGCAGGCTTTGAAAAATCGGAGCTCCCCGGCCGTAGGTCCCCCAGACAGCAAACTTTGCACACTTATAGAGGAGAACTGGGGCTACATGTGTGCCAAGGTCCAGGGGACCTACGGCTGGCCGCTACCGGGTCCCAAAAGTTACCAGAGAAATGACCGTTTAACATGGGAGTCTATGGAAGGGGTGCCCGTCTTTGAAAAATCAGTTCCCCCCCCGGCCGTAGGTCCCCCGGACAACAAACTTTGCACACTTGTAGAGTGGGGCTATATGTGTGCCAAGTTTGGGGTCAGCCGGTGCCGGGTCCCCAAAGTCTGGGAGATCAGGCGCAAAAAGTTGACTCGAGTATAAGCCGAGGGGGGCTTTTTCAGCACAAAAAAAATGTGCTGAAAAACCTCTCTCTCTCTCTCTCTCTCTCTGGATTGTGCGACATTGGGGGTTGTTGGCTCTCGTGGTAGATGCATTTTTGTGTAGTGAGTCCACACCAAACAGGCAAATATTGTTGACCACTTAACTCCCGGGCCATATTGCTGGTCAAAGACCAGAGCACTTTTTGCGATTTGGCACTGCGTCGCTTTAACTGACAATTGCACGGTCGTGCGACGTTGCTTCCAAACAAAATTGGCGTCCTTTTTTTTTCACAAATAGAGCTTTCTTTTGGTGGAATTTGATCACCTCTGCGGTTTTTAGTTTTTGCGCTGTAAACAAAAATAGAGCGACAATTTTGAAAAAAAAATAATATGTTTTACTTTTTGCTGTAATAAATATCCTTAAAAAAAAAAGATATAAAAAACGTTTTTTTTTCCTCAGTTTAGGCCGATACGTATTCTTCTACATATTTTTCGTAAAAAAAAAAAAAAAAAATCGCAATAAGCGTTTATTGATTGGTTTGCGCAAAAGTTATAGCGTTTACAAAATAGGGGGTATTTTTATGGCATTTTCATGATTTTTTTTTTACTAGTAATGGCGGGGATCAACGATTTTTTTTCGGTACTGCCACATTATGGCGGACACTTCGGACACTTTTGAAATTTTTGGGACCATTGGCATTTTTATAGCGATCAGTGCTATAAAAATGCATTGGATTACTATAAAAATGCCACTGGCAGTGAAGGGGTTAACACTAGGGGGCGGGGAAGGGATTAAGTATGTTCCCTGGGTGTGTCCTAACTGTAGGGGGGGTGGCCTCACTAGGGGAAATCACTGATCTTCTGTTCATACATTGTATGAACAGAAGATTAGCATTTCCCCCCCTGACAGGACCGGGAGCTGTGTTTACACACACAGCTCCCGGTCCCCGCTCTGTAACGAGCGATCGCGCCCGCCGGGCATGCGCACGGGAGTCGGGGGGCGCCCCTAGTAGCCTGCGAGAGAGCCGACGTAGAGCTACGGGCTCTCGCGCAGGGGAGCCGACCTGCCGCGGTAAAACGACGGCGGCTGGTCGGCAAGTAGTTAAGAATGTAGAAATGTGATTGTATTTTTTACCTCCATCTAAAATCAATAGTGAAAAAATAAGTGGCGCTAAATAGGGCTGTGCAAAAAATCGCTTTAAATAAAAAAATAGAGTTGGTAGGTCAAATCGATTTTCACCAGGACCGGCGCCGACACTGCAGAGGCTTCAGCCTAGTCCGCGAGGCTGGACGCCGCGGACTAGGCCGAAGCCGCGGCATCACCTAAAAAACACCTGCCCGCAGCTCCTCAGGACCGGTGTCCATCCAAAAAAAAAAAAAAAAAAAAGATTCAAATTGTAAATTGAGTTTTTTATAAAAAAAAAAAAAAAGAAGAAGAAGCGCAGATTTTTATTTAGGGTTAAAAAAAAAAAAAAAAAATCGCCCAGCTCTAGCGCTAAATTGCACTTATGTGTATGGATCCAAACGAGTGCAAAGTAAAACCTAAAAAAAATAAAGACAACTTCTTACACGGTACACTTTAAAGTATCGCTATAAAGATGATGACAATGTGATGATACAAATTATCAGCGTAACAATATCACCCTGTGACAAGTGAAAAACTACATTCAGTAAAAAGTTCATAAGCATAATAAAATGTATCCGAAAAGAAGGTTGATCCAGTGTAAACTTTTCTGATCTTCCACCACACCACTCAGTGCCATTAATTCCGCTCCCTTTGCATGACACACTCACTAGATACCGTATTTATGCCTTATACTCATGCTTGGCAAAAATCGCTTTAAACCACACAGACAGGGTTAGCTGATCTCCATTATCCAGCCGCAAGCATGTAAATAGGATCTCTCCACATGTCAATAAAAAGTGCTCCAAATAGTGTAATATTGTAAAACCAGTTTAATAAAACGCTATGTGAAAAACTTCAACCATTAGCCCCCATTCACACCTAGGCGTTTTGTCGCCTATAGTGTGACACCGCAACAGCCCCGAGACGCTGGAGGGATGAAAACACATTGCCCTCTATGGAGATGGTTCACATCTCCACGCCGAACGCCGTACGCCTGAAAAAAAGTCCCGGACCTTTTTTTCAGGCGGCTTTCGGCGTTCGGCATAGGAGATGTGAACCATCTCCATAGAGGGGTTGAGGCTGCATTCACAATCGCGGCATTTTGTCGCCGCAAATCACGGTACAAAACGCCGAAATTTGTCGCCGCAATTCGCGGGACAAAACGCCGCGATTTTGTACGCACCACTTCAAAGCCAGCAAGTAAAAATCACAGCAACAACTCTTGGAGAAAATGTCTGTAGTAGTGTATAGTGTGGTCACGGCAGACCCGAGGTGTACGGCTTAGATATTACTCTCACCCGCTCGTAACTCTCTGATCTGATGTTCAGCGTAAAGTGCTTACAGATGGTTGCCGTTTAGCCACGCCCCCTAAACGGCAACCATCTGTAAGCACTTTACGTGTCACGGGAACCCCCCGTTGTGTCAGAGGGGGCGGGGTCACCCGTCTATGTCACAGATGGCCCCTCCCTCGGTTATTTAATAGCTGTCAGACGTGCCGCGTTTCATTCAGCCGGGCGCCTCCTATGGAGGCGGCATCTTTTGTGGCGGCGGGTCCGGGTCATAGAAGGATTACAGTGCTGGAATTATTATTATTTTTATTAAAAGGACTTGTCCCAAGCGGTGTGTGTGCCTTTTTACCTTTTTTGTCACTTTTTTGGGTGAAATGGTAGGGGTACAATGTACCCCGTTACCAATTTACATCTGGGGGTCCCCTTGTTAAAGGGGGCTTCCAGATTCCGATAAGCCCCCCGCCCGCAGACCCCCACAACCACTGGGCAAGGGTTGTTGGAATGAGGCCCTTGTCCCCATGAACATGGGGACATCCTCCCCATGTTGAGGCCACGTGGCCTGGTACGGTTCCTGGAGGAGGGTGCTCTCTCGTCCCCCCCCTCTTTTCCTGTGGCCTGCCCGATTGCATACTCGGATAAGGGTCTGGTATGGATTTTTGGGGGGAACCCCACGCCATTTATTTATTTTTGTGCAGTGTTCCCCTTAAAATCTGACTCGGCCCTGGAGGCTGCGTCTTTGAATTTGGTTGACAGCGGCGGGAGCCAACGGCTGCTATCTATCCAATGAAGAGCCGACAAGCCTAGGAGAGAGCGACGTGGGATCGCGCCCACGGAAATTCGGGGCTCAGATAAGTTAAACGTCTTCAGCAAACTGTTTGCAAGCGTTTTTGTGCATCATCTTTAGAAGGAGACACGTGGCCACTTATTAGGCCTCATGCACACTGGACATTTTTTTACGTTTTTACAGCAGCTGTTTTTGGCAGTAGATGTTTTTTTCTAGTCAATAAACTCTCCATCATGTTATCCTATGTGTCCATGCACACATAGGCCGTTATCACAAACAAACTGCCTTCTGCTACAGCCAAATATATTTTACTTTTTGACTCATCAGTCCAGAGCATCTGCTACCATTTTTCTGCACCTCCGTTCCTATGTTTGTGTGCACAGGACATGAAAGCAAGGCTATATGTGACAACTCAATTACAGCATTTTTCATAAATGCCTAATACTTTTGCAAAGTAGTGTGCGTGTGTGTTTTATTTTTAACTTTTAGAAGAGAACAATATGAACAAATTAATTGTATTATTATTTCTGTTGGCGTTAAATTCTATTTAGCTAATTTATTTTCTTTTTTTATAAAGTTCAGACTTCTAAAGTAAAACTATCAAGTAAACAGTTTGTTTAAACAAGTGGCTTATTTAATCTGTTGATCTCAGCAGGGGAGGCAGTATGGCTCAGCAAGATATTGGTTTGGAGCATGTAAAGCTGTTACAGTATTGTGCACACAGTGTGGGGTATGATACCTTCCAGTTTGTCCTCAGCAGGCTCTCCTGAGTGCGCCTCTCTTTCAGAGCGTCTTTCCAAGATGTGCACGCTGTAACTTCACTGTCCGTCAGGAACCCTTCCGTTTGGCAAACATGGTACCACAAGATTTCATCTTCAGCTAGTACCTTCCACGCTTTGCTTACCTAATACAGCAAGATAAAACATGATGAGGTAATGAAAACAAAAAAAAAAAAAAAAAACCTGTTGGCTTAATCTGACTACATGGCAGAGCCAAATAAAGCACATATTAAGAGCGGATTTTCGTTCCAGCGAGTGTTCATCCTTCTTTCTAGTCCATGAAACAAAGAGATTAAGTCACTTAGTTCAAAGCCCACAAAGCTGGTATTGAATACAAGTCAGAAATGGATTCCAAACACCCTCTGGAGATCTCTGTACAATATGTGCCATCCTAAAGGCACTTGAACATTAAATGTTATGCTTAAAACAAAGGGTCCTATATGCATCACAAAGACTTGGGCCATTTGTCTATGCAAGCTATATGCAAAAAGTAGAACATGTGAATGCCCCTGTATTGCCTGTCATCTGCCTGCTCCTAGGGTTTTCTGGCTCGGTCATCTACAGTGCATCCAGAAAGTATTCACAGTGCTTCACTTTTTCCACATTTTGTTAGGTTACAGCAGGGCTCGACAAATCCCGGTCGTCAGGTCGCCATGGCGACTAGAAATAGTGTCCTGGCGACTTGGCTTGGAAGGTGGGCAAAAAAAAAAATATCTGGCGCTATCTGGTGGTAGGCCGTTGGTATTACAAGTTATTACCACCAAATGTGAGCTGGCACCATCTGGTGGTGGCCGTTGGTATTACAAGTTAAGCATTATAAGTTAAACAGCAATTCTAATGTCATTTTTCACTATTTTCACTGCCATCTTCTTCCCTCTAATTAGAACCCCCAAACATTATATATATTTTTTATCCCAACACCCTAGAGAATAAAATGGTGATCGTTGCAATACTTTCTGTCACGCCGTATTTGCGCAGCGGTCTTACAAGCGCACTTTTTTGGGAAAAAAATTACACTTTTTTTAATAAAAAAATAAGACAACAGTAAAGTTATCCCCATTTTTTTAAATATTATGAAAGATAATGTTACGCCGAGTAAATTCATACCCAACATGTCACGCTTCAAAATTGCGTCCGCTCGTGGAATGCCGACAAACTTTTACCCTTTAAAATCTTCATATCTACAGGTTGCATGTTTTAAGTTACAGAGGAGGTCTAGAGCTAGAATTATTGCTCTCGCTCTACCAATCGCGGCGATACCTCACATGTGTGGTTTGAACACCGTTTACATATGCGGGCGCTGCTCGCGTATGTGTTAGCTTCTGAGCGCAAGCTCGTCGGGACGGGGTGATTTTCTGGCTCCTAACTTTTTTAGCTGGCTCCTAGATTCCAAGCAAATTTGTCAAACCCTGGGTTAAAGCCTTATTCCAAAACGGATTAAATGCATTATTTTCCTCAAAATTCTACAAGCAATACCCAATGACGACAACGTGAAAGAAGTTTGTTTGCAAATGTTATAAAAATGAAAAATGAGACAAATCCCATGTACATAAATATTCACAGCCTTTTCTTAATACTTTGTTGAAGCACCTTTGGCACCAATTATAGCCTCAAGTCATTTGGAGTATGATGCTACAAGCTTGCCATACCTATTTTTGGGCATTTTCTCCCATTCTTCTTTGCAGGACCTCTCAAGCTCCATCAGGTTGGATGGGAAGTGTCGGTACACAGCCATTTTCAGATCTCTCCAGAGATGTTCAATCAGGTTCAAGTCTGGGCTCTGGAGGGGCCACTCAAGGACATTCACAATGTTGTCCTGTAGCCACTACTTTGTTATCTTGGCCGTGTGCTTAGGGTCATTGTCCTGTTGGAAGATGAACCTTTGCCCCGGTCTGGGGTCCAGAGCGCTCTGGAGCAGGTTTTCATTAAGGATGTCTCTGTACATTGCGCCATTCATCTTTCCCCTGATCCTGACTAGTCTCCCAGTTCCTGTTGCTGAAAAACATCCCCACAGCACGATGTTGCCACCACCATACTTCACTGTAGAGATGGTATGGGCCAGGTTAGGATTGGTGCCTGGTTTCCTTCAGACATGACGCTTGCTATTCAGGCCAAAGAGATAAATCTTTGTTTCTCATGGTCTGAGAGTCCTTCAGGTGCCTTTTGTCAAACTCCCGGCGAGGTGTCATGTGCCTTTTACTGAGGAGTGGCTTCTGTTTGGCCACTCTACCATACAGGTCTGATTGACGGAGCACTGCAGAAATGGTGGTTCTTCTGAAAGGTTCTCCTCTCTCCACAAACGCTGGAGCTCTGCCAGGGTGACCATTGGGTTCCTGGTCGCCTCCTTGACTAGGGCCCTTCTCCCCGATCACTCAGTTTGGCCGGATGGCCTGCTCTAGAAAAGAGAACAATTGGCTATACTAAAGCTAGGTTGGGACTTTAAATGAGGCCATACCTGGTATGTGCCTCCATCCCCAATAGGTTGAAGAAGGACAACTAAGTATTGGGACTTTAAATGAAGCACACTGCTAATTGAATGAACCAGCTAAGGTATACATATTTAATGATTGCAAAGAGGGTATGGCAGACACATAATAAATATACAATAAATAAGGTAAATAAGAGCCTCAACAGAATAAAGTCTAGACAGTGCAAAATAATACCTATTAACAATTATGCACACATGGTAATGTATAGCAATCATAGGTCACACTGAATACTTCCAGACAATACATAGTTGCAGAAATTCATCTTATGGTAGCAATATAATAAAAAGTACATATAGCGTCTGAAAACCAAGTTTGCAATAGTATCAAAATCGATAAAATAACCGAAATAGTTGATCCATTAAAGTAGATTTAAGGTATGAATGATGGGTATATACTGTGACATCTCACTGTAAAGAAGCTCTACGCGTTTCGTGGTTTATACCACTCATCAGGAGCAGATATACAGTATGAGGATATATCTATAATAGAAAAATTGCATAAATGATAAAATAGTAGTAAAAGGTATATTTTGTAAGATATGGTATATATCATACATTAAAGACAGAGGGGGAGCAATAAAGGTCCCAAACACTCTCACCTATTAGTAGCATGGTAATAAGGTAGTAGGTTAGATAAGTTGATGTAACTGGTAACGGGCAACTAGGGGCGACATCTTCCCCGGGAACTGAGGCGGCTGACATCAGATACACGGCAACAGAATCAGCAGATAGTGGTAGGAAGTGGACAGTGATCAAGTTGAAATAAGTGTAATTCATAGTTAGTATATAATATAAGATCAATTCCCAGGGGTATCTGTGGAAATGAAAATATAAATAAAGTAAAATAGGTGACCGCTAGTGGATGGAGAGAGGGCAATAGAATAAGAAATGAGAAAAGATGCAAAGGGTATAGAATGATAAAGACCAAGACCAAGAAATTGTAGCCAAGACACCATGATATAGGTTGGGAATAAATAAATAAATAAAAAAATAAGTGATCTTGAAGGTAGAAAAAGGTACCTGCTGGTGTATATAAAACAAGTGCAAGCCAGCACACGTGGCATAGGGTCTCATGGGACATGTCAAATGGTGTTGGAGCGGTGCAAAGAGGTTTATGTAATGGCCGTGGACCAATGACATCCGTCAACACCACGCAACGTCATTATGGGGAGGGGGCGGCACCAGCGCTCGAGCAACATAGCGTGCTCGGCGTTTGGCGCCAGTTCCCTCCACCAAGGAGTATCTTTAATGTATGATATATACCATATCTTACAAAATATACCTTTTACTACTATTTTATCATTTATGCAATTTTTCTATTATAGATATATCCTCATACTGTATATCTGCTCCTGATGAGTGGTATAAACCACGAAACGCGTAGAGCTTCTTTACAGTGAGATGTCACAGTATATACCCATCATTCATACCTTAAATCTACTTTAATGGATCCACTATTTCGGTTATTTTATCGATTTTGATACTATTGCAAACTTGGTTTTCAGACGCTATATGTACTTTTTAATATATTGCTACCATAAGATGAATTTCTGCAACTATGTATTGTCTGGAAGTATTCAGTGTGACCTATGATTGCTATACATTACCATGTGTGCATAATTGTTATTATTTTGCACTGTCTAGACTTTATTCTGTTGAGGCTCTTATTTACCTTATTTATTATATATTTATTATGTGTCTGTCATACCCTCTTTGCAATCATTAAATATGTATACCTTAGCTGGTTCATTCAATTAGCAGTGTGCTTCATTTAAAGTCCCAATACTTAGTTTTCCTTCTTGCTCTAGAAAAGAGTCATGGTGGTTCCAAACTTCTTTTATTTATGGATGATGGAGGCCACTGTGCTCGTTGGGACCTTCAATGCTGCAGGAATTTTTCCCCAGATCTGTGCCTCGAAACAATCCGGTCTCAGAGGTCTACAGACAATTCCTTGGACTTCATGGCTTAATTTGTGCTCTGGCATGCACTGTCAACTATGGGACCTTATATAGACAAGTGTGTGCCTTTCCAAATCATGTCCAATCAACTGAACTTACCACAGGTGGAGTCCAACAAAGTTGCAGAAAAATCTCAATGATGATCAGTGGAAACAGGATGCACCTGAGCTCAATTTTGAGCATCATGGCAAAGGCTGTGTACTTATGTACATTTTTTTTTTTTGCAAAGATTTTTAACAAACTTCTTTCACGTTGTGATTATGGGGCATGTTTGTAGAATCAATATCGGCAGTAAAAAAAAAACAACATCCACTTCACAGTAGGATTGCCACCTTATCTCTTTAAACCCAAACACATATGAATTACACCGATTCTAAGGCTAATTTAATGCAGATAAGGCACCAAGTGAGTTTAACTTCCACTTTAACCACTCAAGACCCGGACCATTATGCAGGTTAAGGACCTTGCCCCTTTTTGCGATTTGGCACTGTGTCCCTTTAACTGACAATTGCGCGGTCGTGCGACGTGGCTCACAAACAAAATTAGTGTCCTTTTTTTTTCCCCACGAATACTTTCTTTTGGTGGTATTTGATCACCTCTGCCATTTTTGTTTTTTTGCGCTATAAACAAACAGAGCGACAATTTTGAAAAAAATTCAATTTTTTTTACTTTTTGCTATAATAAATATCCCCAAAAAAAGATATAAAAAAAATGTATTTTCCTCAGTTTAGGCCGATACGTATTCTTCTACCTATTTTTGGTAAAAAAAAAACGCAATAAGTGATAAAATAAATCGATTGGTTTGCGCAAAATTTATAGCGTTTACAAAACAGGGGATAGTTTCATGGCATTTTTATCAATTATTTTTTTTTTTTACCAGTATGGCGGGGGATCAGCGATTTTTTTTCATGACTGCGACATTATGGCAGACACATCAGACACTTGACACATTTTTGGGACCATTGTCATTTTCACAGCGAAAAGTGCTCTAAAAATGCACCGATTACTGTGAAAATGACAATGGCAGTGAAGGGGTTAACCACTAGGGGGGCGCTAAGGGGTTAAGTGTGCCCTAAGGGAGTGATTCTTACTGTAGGGGGGGCGTAGCTGTAGGTGTGACGTCACTGATCGTCGGCCCCTATATCAGGGAACAGACAATCAGTGTCACTGCCACACAGAGGAACAGGAAAGGTGTGTTTACACATACCTCTCCCCTTTCTTCAGCTCCTGTGACCGATCGCGGGACGCCGGCACCGATCAGGTCCGTGGGTCCCGCGGTCACGGAGCTTCGGACCAGGTCGCAAGCGTGTCGACGGCGGCACGCTCACGACCCCACGGCTGGGCTCTTAAAGGCAACGTACAGGTACGTGCCTGTGCCCAGCCGTGCCCTTCTGCTGACATATATCGGTGTGAAGGGGTCCTTACGTGGTTAATCAGCCACAGAACCTGTGTAATTCATATCTGTTCAGTTTTAAAGGGATAAGGTGGCAACCCTACTTCACGGACCTCTCGTTTGTCGATCCTATCGTCATGTTCTGAAGAATGTAACAGTGTAACTTAGGCTTTATCTAACAGAAAGCAGAAAATGAACATCAACAAGGCAAAGTTTTTGCTACTAATACAGTATATTTTATAGATTTTCAATCAAAGCAATAAAGCACTAGAGGGAATGGACAGAGTAACCATTACATAATCTTTCCGAGAAGCTGAAAGAAATCAGTTTGGGCAAAGCAGTTAACCAGCAAAAACCCAGATGTATGTTGGTTATAACTTAATGCACAATATTTGGCAGGGAGCTACCCAGTAAGAGCCTTAGTGAGCGAGACTCAGCTGTAAGAAGCCTCTAATAAAACCCTCTCCAGCATTTTAGTTCATGGCACCATAGAGATTTAGTGTGTACACTGTATAAAGAAGCCACTGGCATACTGTCAGCTTTATCAGCTTTCTGAGACACTTTAGGTTTGTATGAGGCTTTGCATAAAAGAAAATTAGCAAAGCAAATTCCATCTTACTTCATTACTTAGAATGTCAATAAGCATGGAGGCATTGAGTGCCCCAACAAACAAGTTGGCAGTGACAGCTTCCACTATTCTATCCTGACTTTTAAAAAGTGATTTTAAAAGGCAATTTTTTTTCTTAAAATAAAACAATGTTATACTTGCCTGCTCTGTGAAACTATATTGTACAGACTACAGAGCAGTCACTTGCTTTCTCTTTTGCAGTCCCCAGCTTTGCCCCCTCCTTCCTACAAGTGCCCCAGCAAACCAGCTGCTAAAGGGGTACCTGCAAGCCACACCCTGCCCCCCCATCCACACAGGGGTTTGCCTATGGTTCACGCTGCCCTCATGGTCTCCTGTGAGACTGGGAAGAGAATGGGACTGCAGCCTAGATTGCGCTGGAGCGCCAAGACGTGTCAGGTAAGTGCTTAGGGGCAAGGGAAGGTAAAAGTGGGGCGTTTACCTTAATGCAGGGAATGCATCAAAGTAAAAAATATTTTGAGTTTAGAACCACTTTAAAAAAGGTAACCCAATAACTGAAATGTAGTCAGGTACTCTGCAGCCCTTCACACCATCAGTTCTCCTAGACTGGTGGTCAGCAACCTGTAGATCGCGAGCTACCAATTTTATCACGGACACGGATTTCCCATCACCTTCTATACTGGAGACAATAGCCACCAAGAGTAGGGGCACAAACGGCAATAAAAACCACACTTTCCCACTCCATCCATAACTAAACAAAATAGATTTAAAAACAATGTTTTTTATCCTCAACAAATCTAAATTAGTATGACATTTACCTCTCTCTTTTGGGGATACAAAATGAAAATGGACAACCGGCCCACAGAAAAATTATGCTTGCCAGGAGTACCAATATAAAAAACTGCAATGCATCTGATCTACACAACAAAGCAACAAAATCTACACTTGTCATCAAGAAAAAAAAAAAAATCAAATCTGTTAGGCTAGGTTCACACCTATGCGAATTGAGTGCGGTTTAAACCGCATCTAATTCGCAGGACATTTCAAAATACATTGTTTTCAATGAGGCTGGTTCACATATGTGCGATGCATTCGCACTGCGTATTGCCTCCAAACCGCATGCGGTTTTTATGTCTTGCGGTGCGGCTCAGGTGCGAATTCAGTCCCATTATCTTCTATGGGTACGCATCTAATTCGCACATGTGTTCAGTTCTCTGCAGGAGTTTCTCTCATTCAGCTCAATACAATTCTCCCCCACTCTCCTCTCACCCGGAAGTTCTCCCAGGTCTCCAAATTCGCACCTGATCTGCAGCTAAACCGCAGTTGATCTGCAGAACACCCTCTAGAGAAATCTGCAACGACAACGCAGCTCAAAAAAGCAACGCACTAGTGTGATTCCGGCCTTAATTGTTAAAAAGATCTTCATCCACATTACTCCAAGCTGCCGGATGAAAAAAAAAAAAACACTCGGAGAATTATGGTGATCTGATGTCCCACAGGATTCAGGGACTGGAAGAGCACCAAGACCAAAAAAGTATGGCCCCAGGCGTATGTAGACAGAAGTGGAGTGTTCCTGGACTGTGTTTCTCTCCATCCCCCCCTGCCCCTCTCCTCTGTTCCCCTCCTATTTTCTTCTATTTCTTTCTTCATTTCCCAGCTCTTTTCTTTACCCTTATTTTCTTATTGGGTCCTCGAAGGACCTCTACCGTTTTTACCTCTCCCCTACCTCCACACTTCAGGTTGTAGTTTGGATAGGCTGCCCTGTTAAAGGGGAATCTCTGCACAGGAGTGCACAGAAGCCCGAAGGCTTTCACATTGAAGCGGTGCGCTAGCAGGAGCGCTCCAAAAGTCCTGCTAGCCACATCTTTACCGCAGTATAGGAGCGGTGTGTTCACCGCTCCTATACCGCGCCTTCCCATTGAAATCAATGGGAAAGCGCGGTAATACATCGGTAATACCACCCGCAACCCTTTTTCGGCCGCTAGCGGGGGTTAAAACCTCACCGCTAGTGCCCGAATATCGTGGTAAAAATACGACGGTATAGCCGCGCTACAAATAGCGCGGCTATACCGTCAACGCGGCTGCACGCCTCAATGTGAAAGCAGCCTTATGCTTTGTGCAAAAAGAAGCAGTATTAAAAGGGTTTTTTCACCTTATTGCATCCTATGTGAAAATACATCTAGTAACCGCTCCCCCCCCCCCAACCCCCTCTGCCCAGGGTTCTTGGCTCCTGATTGGATAGATTGATAACAGCGCAGCCATTGGCTCCTGCAGCTGTCAATTAATTGCAAGGACGCGGGCAGGAGTGGCAGAGTCCTACATTCGGCGTCTGTGGACTCTGGAGTGTGCCTGCAAGGAAGCCCCGCGGGAGAGCGCTTCTCATAGGGGGTTATCTGATTCGGGAAAGAGCCACCGGGGGACCCCAGAAGTCGAGGATCGGGGCCACATAGTGCAAAATTAACTGCACCTTGGAGTTAAGTACGATATGTTTGTTATTTAAAAACAAAGGCTTACAATCACTTTAAACCCAAAAGCAAGCATTATATCCTAACAATTCTTAGGCCGCCCACACACGATCGGTCAAAACCGATGAAAACGGACTGAAGGACCGTTTCATCGATCCAAACCGATCGTGTGTGGGCGCCATCGGTCAGTTATCCTTCGGTCCAAAAAAATAGAACTTGCTTTAAAATTTGACCGATGGACTCCTGACCGATGGGTCAGAACCGATCGTTAGTATGCAAAAGCATCAGTCAAAAGGCCGCGCATGCTCAGAATCAAGTCGACGCATGCTTGGAAGCATTGAACTTCGGGTTTTTTTAGCACGTCGTGTGTTTTACGTCACCGCGTTCTGACACGATCGGTTAATTAACCAATGGTGTGTAGGCACATCAGACCATCAGTCAGCTTCATCGTGTAAACGATGAAACGGACCTTCAGTCCCCCCCCCCCCTCGAAAAAAAAAAAAAATAAACAAAACGCAGCCACTACATCTAATGGTAATCTGCACTATGTCACATTTGATTTTGGGTTTAATACCTGTTTAAGGGAAGAATATAATGCAGCACAACTCCCAAGCAAGTTGCTGGACAAAAACTATAATAAAAATTCAGCTCCACAACTTGTAAAAAGTTCCAAATAAAAACCTAGAAGAAAAACAATTCTTTCAAACATTTGCAGTCATTATGTATAGACAGATGGTGGAAGAACATTGTCATTACATTACAGCAAATCACAATGCTCCCATCTCAGTAGGCTTATTTTGCCTAGAGGAGACTGTCATACCTGTCTGTGCATGTTAACCCTTACGGTGGCTGCTGAAGCACATTACTTCATAGTGATAGATGCTGAAACGCTAAGGAAAACACTGCCACAGATACCCCAAGGGAGGAAGAGAAGAAAGGAAGCTGAAAATGGGAAAGGATGGAAGTTTGTTGGGTGTGAGGACAGAAGTGTGATTAAGCCTGAGAAGGATCCCTGCCATCTCTTTGCTCTACTGTTTTTCAAGAGAGAAATTTGGCGAGATAGCCAACTAAGCAGGCAGGTCCCCTCCAAGGCCACTAGTACAGTTTAGGATGCCAATTCCTTTAAACTGGCCCAGTTCTTCCCAGCTCCCAAGGCCCCTTCATCTGAAATCTCCTGCAGTAAACACTCAAAAAGCAGCGGGGCGTTCAGCTGAACAGAAGCGTTTTCAGCTTCTGCTAAATATATTAACAAATACAACAGAAGACGAGAAAATTATGTTTTGTGTTGGCCTATTGTGCTGCTTTTATTACATTATGCTGCTTTGGCTCAATAAATAATGCTGGTGCATTTTATGGGTAATACAAATAAAAATAATGTATAGCTTTAACAATTACCCCTTAATAGTATTTATAAACCATGTTGTAATTCCACATACTACTATGCATACATTATTATGATTACTTACAGCCTTTAATGTCACATTAGCCAAGGCTTTTTCACCAATGCTTTCATTAAAGTGCTTGTATAGTTTTTATTTTTTTTAGATCTTAAAGTGGATGTAAACCCTCATACACACCCAGTGACGCGAACAGCCCAAGATGATACGCATGGATGACACAAATCTCCCTATGCAAGTTTTACATGTACAGTGTCCAGGGCTCAAGTCCTGCGGGAACGCGTGGGAACGGAGTTCCTGCACTTTTTTTACAGCAGGAACGCAGTTCCCTTTGCAGGACGAGAGTAGCCAAGCCGCCCGAGCCAATCCTTCACTAAGCGGTGATGCCCAGCGCGAGTCACTGTCAGGGGCAGGCGAACCTTAGTAATCCTTTATGTTACTGGCCGCTTCCTGTATATGGATTCATCGGGTAGTGTGCGGGTATTCCGTCACTTCCTCGATGCCGCAATGTCTCCTGGGAGCAATTTCTTCCTAAATCACGCGATAACTCGCGGCAGACCACCGCAACGTCTCCTGGGAACAATGACAAAAGCTCCCAGGAGACATTGCGGCATTAAGGAAGTGATGTAATACCCGCACACTACCCGATGAATCCAAATAGAGGAAGCGGCCAATAACAAAGGATTACTAAGGTACAGTGGATCGAAAAACAAAAAAACATGCGGTTTCGTAATTATGCCTATGAGCGTATCATTTTGTTTTTTTTGGTGGGGGAGTGGATCTTGGGTGGGAGTTCCCACACTTTTTTCCCCAGGACTTGACCCCTGACAGTGTCTTGCAAAAGTATTCATACCCCTTGAAATTTTCCACATTTTGCCATGTTACAACCAAAAACAGATGTATTTTATTGGGAATTTAGATGATAGACCAACACAAAGTGGCACATAATTGTAAAGTGGAAGGAAAAAGATAGTTTAATTTTTTTTTAACAAATAAATATGTTAACCACTTAACCCCCAGACCATATTGCTGGTCAAAGACCAGAGCACTTTTTGCGATTCGGCACTGCGTCGCTTTAACTGACAATTGCGCGGTCGTCAGGGCCGGACTGGCCTACCGGGAGACCGGGAAAATTCCCGGTAGGCCGCCTGCTGTCAGTCAAATTCATCAGCTGATCAGCCTGTCGGCCACGGCGGCGGCCGCCATCGCGGCCGCACTTTACAATTATACGCGGCCTGCGGCTGCCCTATGCTTAGCTGCAGTCAGTCATGTTAATGCCACATCACAATAAAAAGCAGCGGCGGGCCGGCCGCCGGCGGGTTGCGGCCGCCATGCTAGCCGCTGCACTTTCCTTTCCTTCCCGCCGCGCTGTGTGGACTGTGGAGTGGACTGGAGCGAACGTGTCTGAGGGAGGGGAGGAGCCGAGCAGGAGAACAGAGCGTCAGAACTTTTTCCTTCGTCCTGTGCGGCGCCAGCACCGCCCACTGCAGAGTCACGTGTGAAGGCAGAGCCGCAGAAGAGAAGCAGTGAATGTCGCCGGCCACCTGTGGAGCACAAGGTAAAGAACACATAGATTTGAAATCCTGTAGTACCTGTACTGTATCTCGACTCTCTCTCACCATATAACGGTGCACCCCCCCGGGCCCCCCCTCCTCTCTCTGTCACCTACCTTAAACTGTCTGTATGTATAATTCAGAGAGAGGGGAGGGGAGGGGAGTGCACCGTGCAATGGTGGTGTGAGAGAGAGATTATACACTTTACAATTTGCAGGGCAGAAAAGGTAGGTGCAGAGAGAGGGATGGGGGTTTGACCATGCAATGGTGAGAGGCCGTACTCCCCTCCCTCATCCCAGTGCCCCTTCCGTACTATCCTCCCCTATCCCAGTGTCCCCCCCGTACTCCCCTCCCTCATCCCAGTGCCCCTTCCGTACTCCCCTCCCCCATCCCAGTGTCTCACCGTACTCCCCTCCCTCATCCCAGTGTCCCCCCCCGTACTCCCCTCCCTCATCCCAGTGTCCCCCCCCCTGTACTCCCCTCCTCTATCCCAGTGTCCCCCCTGTACTCCCCTCCTCTATCCCAGTGTCCCCCGTACTCCCCTCCTTCATCCCAGTGTCCCCCCCCGTACTGCCCTCCCCCATCCCAGTGTCTTCCCTCCCCCATCCCAGTGTCCCCCCCCCGTACTCCCCCATCCCAGTGTCCCCCCTGTGCTCCCCTCCCTCATTCCAGTGTCCCACCCTGTACTCCCCTCCCTCATCCCAGTGTCCCACCCTGTACTCCCCTCCCTCATCCCAGTGTCCCACCCCGTACTCCCCTCCCCTATCCCAGTGTCCCCCCTGTGCTCCCATCCCAGTGTCACCCCCCATGCTCCCCTCCCTCATCCCAGTGTCCCCCCTGTGCTCCCATCCAAGTGTCCCCCCCCTACTACCCTCCTCTATCCCAGTGTCCCCCCTGTACCCCCCTCCTGTATCCCAGTGTCCCCCCTGTACTCCCCTCCCCTATCCCAGTGTCCCCCCTGTGCTCCCATCCCAGTGTCCCCCCCCATGCTCCCCTCCCTCATCCCAGTGTCTCCCCTGTGCTCCCATCCAAGTGTCCCCCCCTACTCCCCTCCTCTATCCCAGTGTCCCCCCTGTACTCCCCTCCTTCATCCCAGTGTCCCCCCCCCGTACTCCCCCATCCCAGTGTCCCCCCTGTACTCCCCTCCCTCATTCCAGTGTCCCCCCTGTGCTCCCCTCCCTCATTCCAGTGTCCCACCCTGTGCTCCCCTCCCTCATTCCAGTGTCCCACCCTGTACTCCCCTCCCTCATTCCAGTGTCCCACCCTGTACTCCCCTCCCTCATCCCAGTGTCCCACCCTGTACTCCCCTCCCTCATCCCAGTGTCCCACCCTGTACTCCCCTCCCTCATCCCAGTGTCCCACCCTGTACTCCCCTCCCTCAGCCCAGTGTCCCACCCCGTACTCCCCTCCCCTATCCCAGTGTCCCCCCTGTGCTCCCATCCCAGTGTCACCCCCCATACTCCCCTCCCTCATCTCAGTGTCCCCCCCATGCTCCCCTCCCTCATCCCAGTGTCCCCCCTGTGCTCCCATCCAAGTGTCCCCCCCTACTACCCTCCTCTATCCCAGTGTCCCCCCTGTACTCCCCTCCTCTATCCCAGTGTCCCCCCTGTACTCCCCTCCCCTATCCCAGTGTCCACCCTGTGCTCCCATCCCAGTGTCCCCCCCCATGCTCCCCTCCCTCATCCCAGTGTCCCCCCTGTGCTCCCATCCAAGTGTCCCCTACTCCCCTCCTCTATCCCAGTGTCCCCCTGTACTCCCCTCCTCTATCCCAGTGTCCCCCCTGTACTCCCCTCCTCTATCCCAGTGCCCCCCCTGTACTCCCCTCCTTCATCCCAGTGTCCCCCCTGTACTCCCCTCCTTCATCCCAGTGTCCCCCCTGTACTCCCCTCCCTCATCCCAGTGTCCCCCTGTGCTCCCCTCCCTCATCCCAGTGTCCCCCCTGTGATCTCCTCCTTCATCCCAGTGTCCCGCCGTACTGCCCTCCCCTATCCCAGTGTCTCCCCTCCCCCATCCCAGTGCCCCCCCCGTACTCCCCTCTCTCATCCCAGTGTCCCCCCTGTGCTCCCCTCCCTCATCCCAGTGTCCCCCCTGTGATCTCCTCCCTCATCCCAGTGTCCCCCCTGTGATCTCCTCCCTCATCCCAGTGTCCCCCCTGTGATCTCATCCCAGTGTCCCCCCTGTGATCTCCTCCCTCATCCCAGTGTCCCCCCTGTGATCTCCTCCCTCATCCCAGTGTCCCCCCTGTGATCTCCTCCCGGTGTCCCCCCTGTGCTCCCCTCCCTCATCCCAGTTCCCCCCTGTGCTCCCCTCCCTCATCCCAGTTCCCCCCTGTGCTCCCCTCCCTCATCCCAGTGTCCCCCCTGTCCCCCCCCCGTGCTCCCCTCCCTCATCCCAGTGTCCCCCCTGTACTCCCCTCCCTCATCCCAGTGTCGCCCCTTCTCTCTCTGTCACCTACCTTTGCTGCCCTTGCAATAAAATTGAAATCTGTATAATAATCTAAGGGGGGAGGTGCAACGTGCAATGCCTCGTGAGAGAGATTATTATACAGATTACAATTTGCACCCCCCCCTCTCTGTCACCTTTGCTGCCCCTTGGGTGCGGATATTACTGCAATCTTGGGTGCTGATATTGCTGCAATCTTGGGTGCTGATATTACTGCAATCTTGGGTGCTGATATTACTGCAATCTTGGGTGCTGATATTACTGCAATCTTGGGTGCTGATATTACTGCAATCTTGGGTGCTGATATTACTGCAATCTTGGGTGCTGATATTACTGCAATCTTGGGTGCTGATATTACTGCAATCTTGGGTGCTGATATTACTGCAATCTTGGGTGCTGATATTACTGCAATCTTGGGTGCTGATATTACTGCAATCTTGGGTGCGGATATTACTGCAATCTAGGGTGCTGATATTACTGCAATCTTGGGTGCTGATATTACTGCAATCTTGGGTGCGGATATTACTGCAATCTTGGGTGCTGATATTGCTGCAATCTTGGGTGCTGATGTTACTGCAATCTTGGGTGCGGATATTACTGCAATCTAGGGTGCTGATATTACTGCAATCTAGGGTGCTGATATTACTGCAATCTAGGGTGCTGATATTACTGCAATCTAGGGTGCTGATATTACTGCAATCTTGGGTGCTGATGTTACTGCAATCTTGGGTGCTGATGTTACTGCAATCTTGGGTGCGGATATTGCTGCAATCTTGGGTGCTGATGTTACTGCAATCTTGGGTGCTGATGTTACTGCAATCTTGGGTGCTGATATTACTGCAATCTTGGGTGCGGATATTACTGCAATCTTGGGTGCTGATGTTACTGCAATCTTGGGTGCGGATATTACTGCAATCTTGGGTGCTGATGTTACTGCAATCTTGGGTGCGGATATTACTGCAATCTTGGGTGCGGATATTACTGCAATCTTGGGTGCTGATGTTACTGCAATCTTGGGTGCGGATATTACTGCAATCTTGGGTGCTGATATTACTGCAATCTTGGGTGCGGATATTACTGCAATCTTGGGTGCGGATATTACTGCAATCTTGGGTGCTGATGTTACTGCAATCTTGGGTGCTGATATTACTGCAATCTTGGGTGCGGATATTACTGCAATCTTGGGTGCGGATATTACTGCAATCTTGGGTGCGGATATTACTGCAATCTTGGGTGCTGATGTTACTGCAATCTTGGGTGCTGATATTACTGCAATCTTGGGTGCTGATATTACTGCAATCTTGGGTGCGGATATTACTGCAATCTTGGGTGCTGATGTTACTGCAATCTTGGGTGCTGATGTTACTGCAATCTTGGGTGCGGATATTACTGCAATCTTGGGTGCTGATGTTACTGCAATCTTGGGTGCTGATATTACTGCAATCTTGGGTGCTGATATTACTAGGGTTGCCACCTTTTCTTCAAGTCAAACCCGAACACTTTAGCGGCACAGGGCACGTTTTTTCCCCAAAGTATACACAATAGGATAATAAAAGACCTGGGGCACCTTTGGGTGCCTCAAGGACAGTGGTAATGCAGAGCGCTGCGCAAAACAGTGGGTGTGGACAAACTGCTCTTGCTGAAATCGTGGCTCCCCCTCAGTGATGCCAAACCTGCCCCCAGACAGCGGCCCGCATCTCCCGAATGGCAACATATTTTTGTGTGACTACCTCAGTTACTTGGGGAGTCACAGCTCAGTCTAAATAATGTGTCCGGGTTTCAGGCAGACTGAAACACGGACACAAGATCCCAAACCCGAACTGTCCGGGTGAATCCTGGACAGGTGGCAACCCTAGATATTAATGCAATTTTGGGTGTTTTTTTGTTTTGTTATGGTTATCTGAAAAATGGGTTTCAAATGTTTTGACAGGGGCGCAGTTTCAGTGCTTGCCATAGCCGCCATTTTCACTAGAAACGCCTCTGCACTCGCTGTTGCACCCTCTCTCTCTCGCCGTTGCACCCTCTCTCTCTCACTATTCCAGCCCGCCCCTCTCTGGCTCTCTCATGGATTTCTCTTTTTTTTGGGCTGGTATATTAATGCTGTGGGGCTGGTATGAAATTATTTCCAGGGCTGGTTTTCATTCCCAGTCCGGCCCTGGCGGTCGTGCGACGTGGCTCCCAAACAAAATTGGCGTCCTTTTTTCCCCACAAATAGAGCTTTCTTTTGGTGGTATTTGATCACCTCTGCGTTTTTTAGTTTTTGCGCTATAAACAAAAATAGAGCGACAATTATGAAAAAAAAAAAATAATAATTTTATTTTGCTAAAATAAATATCCCCCAAAAATATATAAAAAAAAAAAAAATTTCCCTCAGTTTAGGCCGATACGTATTCTTCTACATATTTTTTGTAAAAACAAAAATCGCAATAAGCGTTTATTGATTGGTTTGCGCAAAAGTTTTAGCGTTTACAAAATAGAGGGTATTTTTATGGCATTTTTATTAATATATATATTTTTTTTACTAGTAATGGCCGCGATCAGCTTTTTTTTTTTCGGTACTGCGACATTATGGCGAACACGTCGGACACATTTTTGGGACCATTGTTATTTTTATAGCGATCAGTGCTATAAAAATGCCACTGGCAGTGAAGGGGTTAACACTAGGGGGCGGGGAAGGGGTTAAGTATGTTCCCTGGGTGTGTTCTAACTGTAGGGGGGGGTGGACTGACATGGGGAAATGACTGATCACTGTTCATACACTGTATGAACAGAAGATCATTATTTCTCTCCCTGACAGGATCGCGACACACAGCTCCCAGTCCTCGCTCTGTAACGAGCAATCGCGTGTGCCCGGCGGCAATCGTGCCCGCCGGGCACGCACACGGGAGTCGGGGGCGAGGTGACGTATAGCTACATGCTCTCGCCCAGCAGAGCCGACCTGCCACCGTAGAACTGCGGCGGCTGGTCAGCAAGCAGTTAAAAGTGTGGAGTGCATTTGTATTCAGCCCCCATAGTCAATACTTTGTAGAACCTCCTTTCACTGCAATTACAGCTGCAAGTCTTTTGGGGGATGTCTCTACCAGCTTTGCACATCTAGAAAGTGACATTTTTGCCCATTTTTCTTTGCAAAATAGCTCAAGCTCTGTCAGATTGGATGGAGAGTGTCTGTGAACAGCAATTTTCAAGTCTTGCCACAGATTCTCATTTGGATTTAGGTCTGGGCTTTGACTGGGCCATTTTAACACATGAATATGCTTTGATCTAAACTATTCCATTGTAGCTCTGGCTGTATGTTTAGGGCCGATGTCCTGCTGGAAGGTGACACCTCCGCCCCAGTCCCAAGTCTTTTGCAGACTTAGGCCGCGTACACACGGTCGAACATGTCCGCTGAAACTGGCCTGCGGACCAGTTTCCGTGGACATGTCAGACCGTGTGTACGGCCTAGCGGACAGGTTTCCAGCGGACAAAAGTTTCTTAGCAAGCTAAGAAACTTGTCCGCTGGAAACATGTCCGTCGGACATGTCCGATGGTTAGTACACCTAATCAGACATGTCCGCTGGTTATGACGTGTAACCAGCGTCCCGAAATCCCGCGCATGCGTCAAATTGATTCAACGCATGCGTGGAAGCATTGTACTTCCGAGTTTGAGAACGCCGGTGTCTTCTACATCACCGCGTTCTCTGTCCGCAGGGATTTTGGTCTGATGGTGTGTACACACATCACACCAAAAGCTTCCAGGAGACATGTCCGATGAAAACGGTCCGCGGACCGTTTTCATCGGACATGTCTCCTGGTGTGTACGGGGGCCTAACAGGTTTTTTCTAACATTGTGCTGTATTTGGCTCCAATCATCTTCATCATCCCATCAACTATGACCAGCTTCCCTGTCCCTGCTGAAGGAAAGCTTCCCCAGAACATGATGCTGCCACCAAGTTTCACAGTGGAATTGGTGTTTTCAGGGTGATGTGCATTTTTTTTTGAGCCTGCCATAAATCTTGACCTTACATTGTGTTACTACCACAAAGTTTTTTACTTGAATATTAGTCTACACTTTCTTCTAAGGAATATATTTTTCCTGTGGAACAACAAGGTCCTAACATCACATGTAGCATATATATATATTTTTTTTTTCTAAACACACTTCTCTTTAGGCTCAACAATTTTTATATAGTCTTCCTTTCATCTTCCCTTTCTCTTGCTGGCTGAAAACAGGTGTAGTGACCAACCACTTCAATGACTGGTGGTATCAATTAAATATGCTATGTGTGTGCGTGTAATATATATATATATATATATACATATATATATATATATATATATATATATATATATATATATATATATATATATATATATATATATATATATATATATATATATATATATATATATATATATATATATATATATATATATATATATATATATATACACACACATATATACACATACACATACACACTGTATACACAAGTATTTGATACGCTGACGATTTTGCAGGTTTTCCTACTTACAAAGCATGTAGGAGGTCTGTAATTTTTATCATAGGTACTCTTCAACTGTGATGCCCCGTACACACGTGTGGGATTTCTGACGGGAAAAGTTCCCGTCGGAAATCCCGAGGGGAAAGTAGAGAACCTGCTTAGTCAGTCTTTCCCCCTACACAGGAAAACTGTGATGGAGCTTTTGGTCGGGAATCCCAGCCGTGTGTATGCTTCATTGCAGTTTTTCCCATAGGAAAACTGCCAAAACCCGCCGGGGCAAAAGTCCTCCGGTTTTCCTGATGGGGAAAAAAAGAGCTGGTTCTCTTTTTTTTATCCGGCGGTTTTTGGCCAAGTTTTCCCGTCGGAAAAACTGCGAGCAGCATACACACAGTCGGGATTCCTGGCCAAAAGCTCTCCTCGCAGTTCTCCCGTCGGGAAAACCGGCCGTGTGTACCAGGCTTCAGAGACGGAATCATTCAGCTCAGTGCCAATTTATTTACAGCATCCTCCCCAACACAAAACTCTGGATGCTTTTATAATGTGTGACGGAGAACTTGTTGTTAGGAGTTATGCTGAGAACAGAGCAAGAGACAGCTATAGGACATAGTGCTTTGAAGAGAGATAAGAAAACACTACAGATATATGTGCCCAGCTCAAATTTCATGAATCGGGATTACATCCATTTTAATGCATTCTTTCCATTAGGGTAAAAAAACTTTTAGGTGCAGCTCCCTCTTGTCCCCCTAAATACTTACCCAAGCCCGATCTTGGTCCCGCAAGGGGCCTGAGAGCAGTGTAAGCCATTGGCTCCTGCTGCTGGCAATCAAATATAGTGGGGGGTGATTGGGGCTGTGTTGCGCTGTGCTTGTCAATAAATGCACACAGTGTGGCTCGGAATCAACCTGTAAGAGTACCTTTGCTACCAAATGGCTTGCTGGGGGGGTACTAGAATGCAGAAGGTGCCAGCTGGGGACCCCAGAAAGAGGAAGAATGGGGCTTCTCTCTGCAAAACCATTGTATAGACCAGAAAAGTGCAACATGTCTATTTTTGGGGGGGGGGGGGGGGAAATAACAAAGATCAGTTACAATCCATTTTATAATTTGCTGAACTTATAAAGGCAGATTTCCTTGATAAGAGATTAGTCAACATTTTGTTTTATTATTTTTAGCTATATGCTAGTTTATGTAGCATTTATAAGGTTGCAAATTAAAATATCTGCCCAGATTAATTCACCATCATGAAGTGCTCATTTCAATTATTTCCAAGGCAGTGCACTATTGCCCAAGTTCACAATTGATGCAGATTCACCAATGAAATTGCCACATATTCCCAAGATACCATTCTTCCAGAAGCGCATTTGTGAGGTCAGGCACTGATGTGGACAAGAAGGCCTGGCTCACAGTCTCCACTCTAATAATCCCAAAAGTAGTGAGGTCAGAACTCTGTGTACGTTCATAAAGACGTGGATGAGCGAGTTTGGGGTGGAGGAACTTGACGGCCTGCACATAGTCCTGACCTCAACACGATAGAACACCTTTGGGATGAATAGAGCGAAGACTGTGAGAGCCAAGCCTTCTCGTCCAACATCAGTGTCTGACCTCACAAATGCGCTTTTTTTTTTCCTTATGTATTTATAAAAAAGGGGGGGGGTTGCAGCAGAGACACTACATTCTTAAAAAAAAAAAAACATTAACTGCTTCAATACCGGGCACTTCCACCCCCTTCCTGCCCAAGGCAATTTTCACTTTCATTTTGAAGGACAATTGCGCGGTCATGCAACAACTATACCCAAATGAAATTTTGACAATTTTTTTTTCACACAAATAGAGCTTTCTTTTGGTGGAATTTGATCACATCGGCGTCTTATTTGTTGCGCTATAAATAGAAAAAAAGAGCGGCATTTGTGAAAAATATATTTTTTACTTTTTGCTATAATAAAAATATCCCAATTGTTTTAAAAAAAAATAAAAAAAGTAGGGTTGTCCCGATACCACTTTTTTAGGACGGAGTACAAGTACCGATACTTTTTTTTATGTACTCGCCGATACCAAATACCGATACTTTTTTTTAAATGTGTCCCCAAATGCAGCCATGTCCCCCGTACAGCAGCCATTGTCCCCCGTACAGCAGCCATTGTCCCCCGTACAGCAGCCATTGTCCCCCGTACAGCAGCCATTGTCCCCCGTACAGCAGCCATGTCCCCCGTACAGCAGCCATTGTCCCCCGTACAGCAGCCATTGTCCCCCGTACAGCAGCCATTGTCCCCCGTACAGCAGCCATTGTCCCCCGTACAGCAGCCATTGTCCCCCGTACAGCAGCCATTGTCCCCCGTACAGCAGCCATTGTCCCCCGTACAGCAGCCATTGTCCCCCGTACAGCAGCCATTGTCCCCCGTACAGCAGCCATTGTCCCCCGTACAGCAGCCATTGTCCCCCGTACAGCAGCCATTGTCCCCCGTACAGCAGCCATTGTCCCCCGTACAGCAGCCATTGTCCCCCGTACAGCAGCCATTGTCCCCCGTACAGCAGCCATTGTCCCCCGTACAGCAGCCATTGTCCCCCGTACAGCAGCCATTGTCCCCCGTACAGCAGCCATTGTCCCCCGTACAGCAGCCATTGTCCCCCGTACAGCAGCCATTGTCCCCCGTACAGCAGCCATTGTCCCCCGTACAGCAGCCATTGTCCCCCGTACAGCAGCCATTGTCCCCCGTACAGCAGCCATTGTCCCCCGTACAGCAGCCATTGTCCCCCGTACAGCAGCCATTGTCCCCCGTACAGCAGCCATTGTCCCCCGTACAGCAGCCATTGTCCCCCGTACAGCAGCCATTGTCCCCCGTACAGCAGCCATTGTCCCCCGTACAGCAGCCATTGTCCCCCGTACAGCAGCCATTGTCCCCCGTACAGCAGCCATTGTCCCCCGTACAGCAGCCATTGTCCCCCGTACAGCAGCCATTGTCCCCCGTACAGCAGCCATTGTCCCCCGTACAGCAGCCATTGTCCCCCGTACAGCAGCCATTGTCCCCCGTACAGCAGCCATTGTCCCCCGTACAGCAGCCATTGTCCCCCGTACAGCAGCCATTGTCCCCCGTACAGCAGCCATTGTCCCCCGTACAGCAGCCATTGTCCCCCGTACAGCAGCCATTGTCCCCCGTACAGCAGCCATTGTCCCCCGTACAGCAGCCATTGTCCCCCGTACAGCAGCCATTGTCCCCCGTACAGCAGCCATTGTCCCCCGTACAGCAGCCATTGTCCCCCGTACAGCAGCCATTGTCCCCCGTACAGCAGCCATTGTCCCCCGTACAGCAGCCATTGTCCCCCGTACAGCAGCCATTGTCCCCCGTACAGCAGCCATTGTCCCCCGTACAGCAGCCATTGTCCCCCGTACAGCAGCCATTGTCCCCCGTACAGCAGCCATTGTCCCCCGTACAGCAGCCATTGTCCCCCGTACAGCAGCCATTGTCCCCCGTACAGCAGCCATTGTCCCCCGTACAGCAGCCATTGTCCCCCGTACAGCAGCCATTGTCCCCCGTACAGCAGCCATTGTCCCCCTTACAGCAGCCATTGTCCCCCTTACAGCAGCCATTGTCCCCCTTACAGCAGCCATTGTCCCCCTTACAGCAGCCATTGTCCCCCTTACAGCAGCCATTGTCCCCCTTACAGCAGCCATTGTCCCCCTTACAGCAGCCATTGTCCCCCGTACCTACTGTTATCACCGAGGCGGGGAACATTACAGACAGCGTTCGTTTGAACAGCTGTTTTCCCCGCTGCGCATAGACACTCCCCCTTGGACGGATCTGTCCAATCGCGAGCAAGGGGGAGTGTCTATGTGACTCCCCCTTGCTCGCGATTGGACAGATCCGTCCAAGGGGGAGTGTCTATGCGCGGCGGGGAAAACAGCTGTTCAAACGAACGCTGTCTGTAATGTTCCCCGCCGCGGTGATTAACGTGGCAGCGGCGGTTTCGGCGGCGGCGGTGGGGGGGGGGAAGTATTCTATTTTAGTATCGGGGGTATTAGCGGGAGTACGAGTACTCCCGCTAATACTCGGTATCGGTCCCGATACCGATACTGGTATCGGTATCGGGACAACCCTAAAAAAAAGTTTCTCCTCAGACTCTAGGCCAATATGTATTCTTCTGTATTCTTTTAAAAACATTAAAAAAAAAAAAAATCGCAATATATAGATTGGTTTGCGCAACAGTTCTAGTGTCTATAATATAGGTTATTCATTTTTGGATTTTTTATTATTTTTACTAGTAATGGCGGTGATCTGTGATTTTTTTATCAGGACTGCGACATTGCGGCAGACAGATCGGACACTTTACAGAATTTTGGGACATTGACATTTATACAGCAATCAGAGCTATAAATAACTATTGGATTACTGTATAAATGTCACTGGCAGGGAAGGAGTTAACACTAGGGGCGATCAAGGGGTTAAATGTGTTACCTAGGGAGTGATTCTAACTGTGGGGGGATGGGATTGCTTTGGGGAGGAGATCGATCGGTGTTCCTATATATTAGGAACACACGATCTGTCTCCTCGCCCGACAGGAAGTGGATCTGTGCGTTTACACACACAGATCCACGTTCCTGCTTTATCACAAGCGTTTGCGGGTGTCCGGTGGACATCGCTGGCGCCGTGCATGCGCATCGGCTCCTCAGTGACACGGCGGGCGCCTCCCTATGTCAGCCGGAAGCCGATAACAAAATATGACGCCCTCCCAGGATGGGAGATCCCATCTTCAGATGTCATATTACCAGGGCTTTTGTTTTCAAACAATAGGTACTGGAACTCAACCACGACCCCCCAAACCCCTCCACCACACACACACACACCATCCAAATCACATCAAAGAGTGGGTGTGGTCAGTCAAATTTCACGAACAGTAGGAGAGTCTTAAAGGGGCATTAAATACGAGGATTGCATTACACACACAGAGTGCAGAGCTGTCACTTGTAAACACAGAACCCTGACTTCTGTGTTTACAAGTGATTGTGATGAGAAGCCCCCCCAAGGGTCTAAGTCAGAGGTGGTGGAACCGAGTTCCACCAAGTTCCCCCTGAAAAAAAGCCCTGCATATTACTATAGTCTGGTACTGAAGTGGTTAAAGAAAAAGAAAACACCTATCAGACTACAGTCCTACAGGATATAGCAATTGGTTAGTCTAAGGCAGCCATAGACAGTTTGAATTCTGGCCGAGATTTGAACCAAGTATGGGCAGGCTGAATGTATCAAAGTTTATCCATTGATCAATTGGGTACAACCAGCCTGCTGGATTTTACATGCCATTATAACTGTGTTCTTTCAGCGGGGATGGCTTCCCATGTCCCGCCCCCCCATTGGGAGAATACAATAGCTCGGGGGAAGGCATTTCGGAGCAAAGAAATTTGTTCTGTCTGAGCCTGGCCTTATAGAGGAGCAGTTTTGGTAAATAAAGGTTAAATGCACATTCAGAAGATAAGTTGACACCACCAATTATACTTTATAAAAGACAGATACCTGTGCACATCTTCCAAGCTCTTCTCTGCCCAGGTAATGGAAGATTTTTAAGGCAATTTCATATGGAAGTTGAATATCAAAGAAAGGGATTTCATTTATTTCATTCTGTGGAAAAAGGGGAAAATAAAACCATGAATAGGTCAGTAAGTATTAAAATAATATTGCATCATATGCCCTTTCAGGCATCCAACAATACATTTTACCTATGAACTTGATTTGTATAGTGCATATGCTACCTTTTAGAGTAAATGTAAGGAAGTTGAAGAATTGCTATTATCTACAGGTGAGTCATTCTGAAATAAACAATTACATTTAAAAACCTCTCAATTATGTATCACGATTAATGGTCCAGGGCTGAAGTGGTTAAAGTCCTTGTAAAAATCATGTAATCCGTTCTGTAAAAAGATTACATACATGTACAGTGTCTCCTTGTGAAAATACCTAATTTACAGCACTGCTGGGCGCTCACGTGACCCGCTGGAGCTCTTCTATTCTCCTCCCAGCTGACGTCAGCAGCCCCTCCCTCAAGTGCTCAGAGCGGGCTGATGTTAGAGGGGATCTCGGCTTCTCTCTCTGCAGTACTCGGAGCGGAAGAAGAGCCCAGCGGGTCACGCGAGTGCTGCAAACGGTATTTTCCACAATAAAATTACACAAGGAGACACACTGCACATTATATAATCTTTTTACAGAACGGATTACATAATTTTACAATTGTATTTTTGGGATTACAGAATTTCACAATGCGGATTTCTGAGCTGACAGGGGGAGAAACTTTTTTGTACATACTGTAAATAAATAAGACATCTCCTGAAAATAAACCCTAGTGCAGGGCTTGACAAACCCCAGGCGCAAGGTCGCATTGGCGTCTAGAATTAGCAACCTGGCTCTTGGGTTGTACTGTGGGAGGTGTCTTGTCACTGTACGATCCGCCCCCTCCCACCACCGCGTGGGTGCGCAGACTAAGATGCTGCATCGGCCGGAAATTGAGGCCGCGGCTTTGCAGCCTTTTGAAACGAGATTGTAGCATGAAGATTAGTATCCCGTGAAAGACGGTACCCTTGTCGCTACTGCGCATGCGCCAGTTTCAGACAAAAGAAACCGAGCGCAGAGCTACTCACAACAAATACAGCTGACTCGGAATCACCCCATACACGCCGATCGATCGGCTACACACAGGAAGACATGAGCTCCATCTAGATGACAGCAGCTGTGGGATATGGTGAGGGCTCACGGTGGACACACAGGCTGGTTGCGAGGAGGGGACAGCAACAAGCTGTATCACATACACACAGGCTGGATGGGGCCACACCATGGATATCACAGGCTGGATGGTTGGCACACCATGGATATCACAGGCTGGATGGTTGGCACACCATGGATATCACAGGCTGGATGGTTGGCACAGGGGGCACACCATTGATAGCACAGGGGGCACACCATGGATAGCACTGGCTGGATGGTTGGCACACCATGCATATCACAGGGGGCATACCATGGATATCACAGGCTGGATGGGGCACATCATTGATATCACAGGCTGGATAGTTGGCACAGGAGGCACACCATGGATACCACAGGGGGCATACCATGGATATCACAGGCTGGATGGGGGCACACCATGGATATCACAGGCTGGATGGTTGGCACAGGAGGCACACCATGGATAGCACAGGGGGCACGCCATGCATATCACAGGCTGAATGGTTGGCACAGGGGGCACACCATGGATAACAAAGGCTAGATGGTTGGCACAGGGGGCACACCATGCATATCACAGCGGGCACACCATGGATAGCACAGGCTGGATGGTTGGCACAGGGGGCACACCATGGATAGCACAGGCTGGATGGTTGGCACAGTGGGCACACAATGGATAGCAAAGGCTTGAGAGAGTGGGTAACCGCTCAAAGAGAACCAGGTAATCTGATTCCTGTGGTCCGAGCCGAGGGTGCAGGCAGTGCAATCAAAATGCAGGTTAGGATGAAGGAAAAAAGCTGGGACAGCCGCACTCCAAAAAAAACTCCTCCTTTAATTAAAAATCACAAAATACATGCCACAGCAAAAAACAGCACAACAAAAGAAAAGCTGACGTTTCGCACTATGCCTTAGTGCTTCTTCATAGCTAGTGTGTAAACAGTAAAATGAGTGAATATATACCTTACAACCCAATGAGTGGGAGGGGGCTCTGGAAACAATTAAGTTAAACAGGGTCCCCTGTGAAGTTTGGGTGTGTCTCGACAGACAATCAGAGAGTGTCTCATGTGGACTATGTCTCATGCAACTTCATAGTGAATAGTGAACGTTGGATAAAATGATGTGTTGACACAATAGAGAAGTGGGGTGCAGAAAAATGTGAAAGAGAGTGTAGGAGTATGTGTAAGTGTGAAGAAATATATTTGAGTGTAAGAGAAGTGAATTAAAGTGGACAGGAAATGGAATGATATGTGTAAAACATGTATAACTTGTATAAGTAACAAATAAAATGAAATGAAGAAAACAAAAAATATGATATGAATTGAAGTGCGATAAAGTAATGTGAAATTAATTAAAAAAGAAGAAAGAAAAACAAATAAAAAGTGAAATGGGGAAAAAAGGGAAAAAATAGGGGTGAATATGACGGTGAACCATATAAAGGACGATGCATAAACCATAAAATAATATGGTGTAATGTAGTGAACAAAAAATGCCTAAAGATTGAGCATAGTGTATAGGTGCACCTTAATTCTAATGGTCTTATTTGTTTTATAGTATATTAACTTGTGTTTTTTATGATTATTATTATATTTTTGTTTTTTGTATTTTTGTTGCCTGTATGTGTTTGTGTACTTACTCATTATTGAAATAATAACTGAGACACCGGGGCATCTATCTGGACTGGTTAAACATTCATTGTGAGCTGAACCATTAATACAAAGACAAAAAGAAAAGCAAAAAGATGTGAACATGTGTGGCCGTTTATAGAAGAGTTCTAAAATATCCTAAAAATCAGTAAATGAGTAAACATGCAGAGTAGTATGGAATGATAGTAAAAAAGAGGCACTTGAAATGTCGGGAAGTGTCAATGTGGCTATATGAGGCTAATGAAAAATAACCAACATGTGAACCTCATTCTAAATAGAGAAACTCTCTAGAGAATGATAGCGATCAGGGTATGGGCATGGAGTGTGTGTCAGGTTGCATAGCGTAATCGATATATTGGTATTATATAGCCACATACCTCATATAGCCACATTGACACTTCCCGACATTTCAAGTGCCTCTTTTTTACCATCATTCCATACTACTCTGCATGTTTACTCATTTAGGCCCCTTTCACATTGAGGAGTTTTTCAGGCGGTAAAGCGCTAAAAATAGCGCTGCTATCCCGCCTGAAAAACTCCTGCACTGCAGACTCAATGTGAAAGCCCGAGGGCTTTCACACTGAGGCGATGCGCTGGCGGGAGACAAAAAAATCTCCTGTCAGCAGCATCTTTGGAGCGGTGAGAGGAGCGGCGTGTATACCGCTCCTTCACCGCTCCTCCCCATTGAAAACAATGGGAACCGCGGCAATACCGCCCGCAATGCGCCTCTATAGAGGCGCATTGCGGGCGATATTAACTCTTTATCGGCCGCTAGCGGGGGTTAATACCGCACCGCTAGCGGCTGATACCCGCGGCAATTCCGGCGGTATAGCGCTGCTATTTTTAGCGGCGTTATACCGCCACCGCAGCTCCCGCCCCAGTCTGAAAGGGGCCTTACTGATTTTTAGGATATTTTAGAACTCTTCTATAAACGGCCACACATGTTCACATCTTTTTGCTTTTGTTTTTGTCTTTGTATTAATGGTTCAGCTCACAATGAATGTTTAACCAGTCCAGATAGATGCCCCGGTGTCTCAGTTATTATTTCAATAATGAGTAAGTACACAAACACATACAGGCAACAAAAATACAAAAAACAAAAATATAATAATAATCATAAAAATAATAAAAAACACAAGTTAATATACTATAAAACAAATAAGACCATTAGAATTAAGGTGCACCTATACACTATGCTCAATCTTTAGGCATTTTTTGTTCACTACATTACACCATATTATTTTATGGTTTATGCATCGTCCTTTATATGGTTCACCGTCATATTCACCCCTATTTTTTCCCTTTTTTCCCCATTTCACTTTTTATTTGTTTTTCTTTCTTCTTTTTTAATTAATTTCACATTACTTTATCGCACTTCAATTCATATCATATTTTTTGTTTTCTTAATTTTATTTTATTTGTTACTTATACAAGTTATACATGTTTTACACATATCATTCCATTTCCTGTCCACTTTAATTCACTTCTCTTACACTCAAATATATTTCTTCACACTTACACATACTCCTACACTCTCTTTCACATTTTTCTGCACCCCACTTCTCTATTGTGTCAACACATCATTTTATCCAACGTTCACTATTCACTATGAAGTTGCATGAGACATAGTCCACATGAGACACTCTCTGATTGTCTGTCGAGACACACCCAAACTTCACAGGGGACCCTGTTTAACTTAATTGTTTCCAGAGCCCCCTCCCACTCATTGGGTTGTAAGGTATATATTCACTCATTTTACTGTTTACACACTAGCTATGAAGAAGCACTAAGGCATAGTGCGAAACGTCAGCTTTTCTTTTGTTGTGCTGTTTTTTGATGTGGCATGTATTTTGTGATTTTTAATTAAAGGAGGAGGTTTTTTTGGAGTGCGGCTGTCCCCCCTTTTTTCCGATAGCAAAGGCTTGATGGTTGGCACACCATGCATATCACAGGGGGCACATCATGGATATCACAGGCTGGATGGTTGGCACAGGGGGCACACCATGGATAGCACAATATCTATGGTAGGCCCCCTGTGCCATGCAGCCATCCTGTGACATCCAAGGTGTGCCCCCTGTGATATCTATGGTGTTCCCTCTGTGCCAACCATCCAGCCTGTGCTATCCATGGTGTGCCCCCTGTGCCAACCATCCAGCCTGTGATATGCATGGTGTGCCCCCTGTGCCAACCATCCAGCCTGTGATATGCATGGTGTGCCCCCTGTGTTATGCATGGTGTGCCCGCATCCAGCCTGTGTGTATGTGACACAGCTTGTTGCTGTCCCATCCTCGCAACCAGCCTATGTGTCTGCCGTAAGCCCTCGCCATGTCCCGCAGCTGCTGTCATCTAGATCAGGGGTCTCCAAACTTTTTCAAACAAAGGGCCAGTTTATTTTCCTTCAGACTTTAGGGGGGCCGGATTGTGGCTAACAGGATCAGAAAATGTCAGACCCATCATCAGTGGGAATAAATATGGCCTCAGGGTTGGTGGTCAATAGGAGAGTAGTGCCCCTATTAGCAGGAGGAATAGGATACCATCATTGGTATCCATAGAATAAATAATACCCCCAGTGTTGGTGTGAGTGGGAGTGATAGTTCCTTATATCAGTGGGAGGAATAGTGCCACATGGGCCAGACAAGGCCCTGGGCCGCAGTTTGGAGACCCCTGATCAAGATGGAGCTCATGTCTTCCTGTGTGTAGCCGATCGATCGGCGTGTGAGGGGTTAATCCGAGCTGTATTCGTCGTGAGCAGCTCGGCACTCTGTTTCTTTTGTCTGAAACCGGCGCATGCGCAGTAGCGGCAGGAGGTCTTTCACGGGATACTGATATTCATGCTACAGTTGTAACCTTGCTGCACTGTCCCTTCCTAGTGAGCTGCTGCCCATCACATCATCAAGCCAAGTACACACAGGCTGAATGTCAGGCAACATCGGCCAGGTAAAAAAAAATGTCTGCCATTCAGCCTGTGTGTATGGCACTAGGTATGAAAGAAACCGGCTGTTCGGCTGGCTTCTGTCAGACGAGCATGCTGGAAAATCAGCAGCCGAAAGACTGGCTCCTAACTTCTTTAGCTGGCTCAGATTCCAAGCAAATTTGTCAAGCCCTGCCCTAGTGTGTTTTTTGTAGCCAAAATTAATATAAAAGACCCAGGCCGGGATTCATGAACGACTTACGGCGACGTATCTTGTTATACGCCGCATAAGTCCATGGATGCGCCGTCGTATCTATGCGCCGTATTCTTGAAACCAGATACGCCTGAATTCTGGCTCCATCCGACCGACGTAAGTCTCCTACGCCGTTATATCTTGGGCGCATATTTGCGCTGGCCGCAAGGGGCGCTTCCATTGATTTACGCGTTGAATATGTAAATGAGCAAGATACGCCGATTCACGAATGTACTTACGCCCGTCGCCGTATTCTATGCCGTTTACGTAAGGTGTACGTCCGGCGTAAGTTTACCCCTCATAAAGCAGGGGTAAGTCATGTTAAGGTATGGACGTCGGAAACGTCGAAACAGCCGTCGTATTTTACGTTGTTTACATAAGACGTACGTGAATGGGGCTGGGCGTAGGTTACGTTCACGTCGTACGCATTGAGGCGTCGTATATTAGGGAGTATATGCAACGTGATTCTGAGCATGCGCCGTTCATACGGCCATTCATTTACATGGGGTCACGGTTAATTTTAATACAACACGCCCACTACCTGCCTACTTTGAATTAGGCAGGCTTACGCCCGCCTATTTACGCTACGCTGGCGTAAATATGGGAGCAAGTGCTTTGTGAATTCTCAGCTTGCCTCTCAATGTTACGCCGGCGTAGCGCATATAAGATGCACTACGCCGGCACAAAGAAGCGCCAATGTACCTGAATCCCGGCCCCAGTCTTTTTCGGGGAAACATACAGTTTTTCTTTTTATACGCTAAATGACTGAACCACAAAGATTTGTGATTCTAGCTGGGAGTACACAAACAAGTAAAACTGGGAAGATTATGTACTAGACTGGTTTTCAGCAGCAAAATATTCTTGTTATACAGATTAACGTGAAGCTTTGAATAATGCTAGATTTATTACGATACAGCGGAAAACCCACACATTTGGCTGATCTCCAAACGACTACTTGGTGCTTTGTAGATGCAGCAGTCTTCATTTTACTTTTAAACTCAACTGATATTTTTCCCGCCTTTTTCAATTCTTCAGACCCAACGTAAACTTGTACTGCTAACTGGGAATTAAAAAAAAAAAAAAAATCCTAATCCACGATTTAAAGGTTTCACTATGTAGTAAGTGAAGTGTTGGGACTCCCACCTTTTTTATGGTTATTTTTATTCAAAACACTTTATAGAGTTCATCTAGAGAAAAAAAATCTTTTCTATAGATTGAAATTGATGGCAGCTAAACTTCTCCAAAAAGTTGCATCAGGGCAATAAAAAGCAAACAAAGTACTATTATAGAATCCTATTTTTACTGTCTTCATAAATTAAAATCTAGTGTGCAAAGAATTGGGGCATTTCAAACAAAAAAGGCCAATGGTATATTGGTTATGCGTATACCACATGCAGTTTTCTATTCACCAATTGCCAATATGTATCCACTCAAGGAGTTAATAGCAACTTTATTTTTAATCACCATAGGTTTTTCAAGGCAACACTGATCATCATCCAAAACTTTGATGTAGCTCCCAAATCTTCGACAATCAAAATACAAGCTGGCAAATGCCACTGGGAGGGTTAGCTGTGCTACCGATTTGGTTTGGTGCTGCCATACTGCACTCTGTGGTCTCTATGAATTACATGTGGCTTGAAACAAAGGGATGACTGACCACAAGACCCATAAATTAGTATGAAATGAGGAACCAGTTTGGCTGCTTTGTTTTTAGGATCTGCTATTTAAGCACAGCAAGCACACTCTCTATGCAGCCAGAGCTAAGCACAGACGTTTGTTATCCATTTAAAGCAAATGGGAGCAGGCTCAAATTAACTGCTTAATTTATGTAATCAAAGCCTGTTGACTTGGCGATTACAAAGCTTCTCCACTGCTAGCTTCAGACTTTGGCTAAACAACTCTTTAGTATTGCCAGGCCAATTAAGAACACACAGACAAACATTAAAATATTAATTTTAGATTCTAGTTAATGATGTGGCTCTTTGGAAAGTCACATTTTAGACTCTTGTCAGGAAATTTGCACAAAGCATGAGAGGTAATGATATTATTAAAAAAAAAAAAAAGAAGGGGGAAGAAGGAGCACTGTCCACAAAATGTACTTTTACTGCAAAATTATATATATATATATATATATATATATATATATATATATATATATATATATATATATATATATATATATATATATATATATATATATATATATATATATATATATATATATATATATATATATATATATAATCTATCTTACTTAAAGTGAAACAAACTGGATTTAAATTAGATGAGTTAATGTTTGAAAATAGGTCTTCAACATGAGCCTACATCTAAAAATCTTTGTTCAATGTGGCAGACCCTATATGAACACGAGGAATCAGTGACCGCTTCACATTCCATTTGGATGGCTAGACATCAAGAAAAATGCAGTTAGCAAACCTACAGTGGATATAAAAAAAGTGTACACACCCCTGTTAAAATGTCAGGTTTAAGGGATGTAAAACAATGGAGACAAAGATGAATAATTTTAGAACTTTTTCCACCTTTAATGTGACCTATAAACTACAACTCAGTTGAAACTGAAAGCTTTTTTTTTTTCCGTCCGTCGGAAGAAAACCCTATTTTTGTTCCGTCCGGCGGAACGGATCGGATGAAGACGGACAGATGGTCCGTCTTCATCCGATTCCCCATAGGGGAGAGCAGAGGAGAGACAGGGCGGTCTCTGCACATTGTGCGGGGTCCGCCGACAGCTCAGCGGGCATTACGGATGATCCCCGCTGAGCCGACTGACACACACGGAGCGGACACAAAAACGGTCCGCTCCGTGTGAAAGAGGCCTAATGTGGTTGCATAAGTGTGCACACCCTCTTATAATTGGGGATGTAGCTGTGTTCAGAATTAAGCAATCACATTCAAACTCATGTTAAATAGGAGTCAGTACACACCTGCCATCATTTAAAGTGCTTCTGATTAACCTAAAACAAAGTTCAGCTGTTGTAGTAGGTCTTTCCTGATATTTTCTTAGTCATATCCTACAGCAAAAGCCATGGTCCGCAGAAAGAGCTTCCAAAGCATCAGAGGGATCTCGTTGTTTAAAAGGTATCAGTCAGGAGAAGAGTACAAAAGAATTTCCAAGGCATTAGATATCCCATGGAACACAGAGAAGACTGTCATCAAGTTGGATTGCATTGGAAGGCTAAAACAGATAACAAATGCCTGGGGAATGCCCAGGAAAAAAACAAGCCTACTTACCGACCAGCTCGCAGACAACCAATTAACCTATCTACAGTATGCGTTAAAAACAGGGGTTTTGTCCGCACGTATTTGCAAGCGTGAGCCACAGAGCCACGTCACGGCACCCTGGAATCTGCGGTCCTATCACTAAACGTTAGGACCACAGATTCCAGGGTGCCGTGACGTGGCTCAGTGGCTAACGCATGCGTTTGCAAATGCGTGCAGACAAAACTCGTTTTTAACGCATACTGTTAGACAGGTCAATTGGTTGTCTGCGAGCTGGTCGGTAAGTAGGCTTGTTTTTTTCCTGGGCATTTGTTATCAGACTCTCCATTAGAGCCTGGCAGAGCACACTACCTGTTTTATAGAACAAGCACTGTAAGTACCTATTTAGAGCTATCTTCAGGCCACATGACTCGCAGCCGCTGTACAGCTCCGATGGATGGATACTGCAGGAGGGGGCATGACCTTCCTCTGACATCAGCTGGGGAGATCACATGGCCACTCAGCCTCTCCTGCAGTAGCTAAGAAAACCGAATATGTGTCATGTGACCGGCCTGAAGACATTGCTAAAACGGTATTTACAGTGCTAGTTTTTCTAAAAGAATAATGCAGCGTGTTCTGCCAGGATAAGAAAGTTTACTAGAAGCGGCAGGGGGGGGGGGGGTTGGAGACGGAGACACAAGCTGACATACAGGAAGAAGGGGGTGAGGGGGGAGAGAAGAGATTAGAGGGAACAGCAGCTTAAGATGGAGGGTCGCAATTAGGACCACGGTGATCAGAGTGAAGCTGCCCTGATTTCCGTGGTCTGTTTAGAGAGGGGATACAGGGGAATCATTTTTTATTTTTATTTAGAGCAGGCAGATTACATAGCACAAGCACTGTGTAATCTGCTTTAAAGGTACCAGAACATCATTTTTGGGGGTTAAACACTTTAAAGGAGCTGCAGGAATATCTGGCAAGTACTGGCTGTGTGGTACATGTGACAACAATCTCCCATATTCTTCATATGTCTTGGCTATGGGGAAGAGTGGCAAGACAGAAGCATTTTCTTATGAAGAAAATCATCCAAGCCTGACTAAGTTTTGCAAAAATACATCTGAAGTCTCCCAGAAGCATGTGGGAAAGTGCGTTATGGTCTGATGAAACCAAGGTTGAACTTTTTGGCCGTATTTCCAAAAGATAGGTTTGGTGCAAAAACAACACTGCACATCCCCAAAAGAACACCATACCCACAGTGAAGCATGGTGGTGGAAGCATCATGCCTTGGGAATGTTTTTCTTCATCTGGGACAGGGGCCTTAGTCAAGGTAGAGGGAATTATGAACAGTTCCAAATACCAGTCAAAATTGGCACAAACCGTCAAGTTTTTGCTCGAAAGCTGCACATGAAGAGGAACTTCATCTTTCATCATGACAACGACCCAAAGCATACATCCAAAACAAAGGAATGGCTTCACCAGAAGAAGATTAAAGTTTTGGAATTGCCAAGCCAGAGCCCGGACCTGAATCCAACTAAAATCTGTGGGATGATGCCCTCGCAATATGACAGTTTTGGAATAATTTTGCAAAGAAGAGTGGGCAAAGTCAAGATGTGTCATGCCGATAGACTCATACCCAAAAAGACTGAGTGCTGTAATAAAATCAAAAGGTGCTTCAAAGTATTAGTTTAAGCATGTGCACACTTATGCAACCATATTTTAAATTTTTTTACTTCCCTCCACCTAAAAGATTTCAGTTTGTTGTTAAACCCGAGTTGTATAGTTTATAGGTCACATTAAAAGGTGGAAATACGTTCTGAAATAATTTATCTGGTCTCATTTTTTTACATCACAGAAACAGGGGCATGTAGACTTTTTATATGCACTGTTGTCTTATGTCTTTTCAAAAATATTTCATTTTTTCTTTTTTTGTAGGGCTTTAGTTGAGAAGGATCAATATGGGAGTCCATATATGTGTTGCTATGGCTAAAAATAGTCACTTTAAGAATATTATAGAGTTAGACTTTAAAGAGCATAGGTTTACAGAGGCTCTTCCCCTCCATTGGTATGTAAATAAACCAGTTGGGTAGGTTTTGGAGCCAAGAGAGGAAGTTGGTTTACAGGAAGTTGGTGGGAGGGGGTTGGGGTCTTTTGAAAGAAACATGTGGTCGGACAAAAGATGTGTTTGGAAGGACGAAGAGGAAGACATGGATGCCAGGAGCTCGAGAACTTTTGAGAAGTCTTGGGTTGGACGCAAGGAACCAAGAAGGACATTAAATAAACACTAAAGGCAAACATTTTTTAAATAACAAACATGTTATACTTACCTCCACTGTGCAACTCGTTTTGCACAGAGTGTCCCCTAACACTGTCTTCTGGGGTCCCTCAGCGGCTGTCTCGGGTCCTCCTCGCAAAAGCTTTCCACCTTCATGCGAGCGAGCTTGCATGGTTGGAAAACTTTTGCGAGCGCGCTCCCGTGATACAGCGGCGGGCATAGCCGCTGACTGTATCACACGGCCCCGCCCCCCGTTGTGCCACGTCATCCGCTGTGATTGACAGCAGCGCAAGCCAATGGCTGAACTTCTATCAATCAGTCCAGCCTAGCCAATGAACGGCCAGGCTGGGAACCGAAGAGGATCACGTGGACGCGCGCGGGACTTTCGAAGGGGGCAGGTAAGTCAAATGGGGGTACGGGGGGCGGTACCGTCTGATGTTTTTTCACCTTAATGCATAGGATGCATTAAGGTGAAAAAACATTTACCTTTACAACCCCTTTAAATCTTAAACCCTAAGTTGAGTAACAGTTTAGTTTACTTAATGCATAGGAGTTGTGTTGTATTGTGTATTCTACAGTTGTATGTGCAGTTTTTCCTGTTTAGTAAAGCTTTGATACAATACAGAAGTCTAAGCTTCCTTGGTTTTACTGCAAGAACTTTAAATAGATAGACGCAAAGCAAACCATTTGGGGGCTCGTGGCCTAGATTTGCACTCAAAGCTCAACTGAAGCAGACCTGTTTTCTGTGGTGTGTTTTGTTGCTTGTACTGGGGGGAAATGCTGCATACACTGTTTAGGAAGAGTAATGCCGCGTACACACCATCACTTTATGTGATAGAAAAAAACGACATTTTTAAAAACGTGAATTTAAATGACCGTGTGTGGGGGAAAACAAAGTTTTATGTCTTGTGGAAAACAACCAAAAAAAAATTGAAGCATGCTTAAATTTTATGTGTCGTTTTTCAAAACGTCGTTTTTTGTTTCACAGAAATTAACCGTGTGTAGCAAAAAACGACGTTTAAAACAACGTTTTTAAACCCGCGCATGCCCAGAAGCAAGTTATGAAGCGAGCTTCAATGGAAAAAAGTGGTGAACGTAACCTCACTTTGCTAGAACATTGAGAAAAAAACGATGGTGTGTAGGCAAAATCGTCTTTGAAAATTGAAGTTTCAAAAACGTTGTTTTTTACTTCACAGAAAATGTCGTTTTTTTTCATCACATAAAATGATGGTGTGTACGGGGCATAAGGCTGCAAATGTTTGTGGTGTCCAGGAGGACTTGAAGGTGTGCACCCTTCCTACCTGGGCCACAGATAGTCAGTGGATGTCTGTTGTAAAGAAGCTGGCTGGATATGCTTCTCTTTTGAACAAAGCTTGGGAGGGATGAAGTCTCTGATCTTTCCTCAGATTTTAGTCTTAAAAGTATTGGGTTCAGTAAGGGAGAGATGTGGGCAGTTGCTGTGTTTGGTTTACACTTCCTGCATGCTATACGGATTTAATCTGAAAATAGGCAAAAGGCAGAATTAGAAAGATTTACTAAAAGAAGCAGCTTGAAGTAGCATCCAAGTGTTTTTTGAAGAAACTGCAAGCAAGGCAAAAAAGATTTAGAAAGTAGAGTAATCAAAGTTAAACCTGCAGTGGGGCTTTGAAGTGTGTTCAAACCCCTGTAGGCCGAGCTGAAGATTTGAATAAGCGGTGTGCAGCCCTCATAAACAAGTCTAATGATGCCCTAACAAAGGACAAAGGCCCAAAGCCTGTAAGCAGAAGTAGGACATGTGCCACGGTTACTTCCCATAAGCAGGAAGCTGAGGATTTGATCAGCTCAAATGGCAGAGTTGAGTCAAATACAAGGAATGCAAGGCCTATGTTCTCCAGGAGACACATGGATTGATTTACTTAAAGCGGGGGTTCACCCTAAAAAAAAAACTTTTTTTCCATCTATCATGCCATGCAGCATACTAGCGTCAGCTACAGTATGCATTTATTTTATTTTTTTTCCGCTGTACTCACTGTGTAATCCGTTTCAGACTCCCCGTTCCTATCAAGAGGGGAACGTGATTGACGGCCAGCTATGGCGCGTCACGCTTCCCGAAAATAGCCGAAATAGGACTTGGCTCTTCACGGCGCCTGCGCAGTCAGCTCCTAGTCTGTGCGCAGGAGCCGTGAAGAGCCGAGACCTACTCCGGCTATTTTCGGGAAGCGTGACGCGCCATAGCCGGCCGTCAATCGTGTTCCCCTCTTGATAGGAACGCCTATTCCCCGCGGGTGTCTAAAACGAAACTATTGGATAACACAGTGAGTAGCGCAAAAAAATAAAAATAAAAGGCATACTGTAGCCGACGCTAGTATGCTGCATGGCATGGTAGAAAGTAGTTTTTTAGGATGAACCTCCGCTTTAAGGTGGGGGTCCCTAGAGAGGAAATTAGGGTTGTCCCGATACCACTTTTTTAGGACTGAGTACAAGTACCGATACTTTTTTCAAGTACTCGCCGATACCGAATACCGATACTTTTTTTTAAATGTGTCCCCAAATGCAGCCATGTCCCCCCACAAATGCAGCCATGTCCCCCCCATATGCAGCCATGTCCCCCCACAAATGCAGCCATGTCCCCCCACAAATGCAGCCATGTCCCCCCACAAATGCAGCCATGTCCCCCCACAAATGCAGCCACGTCTCCCCCCCCATATCCAGCCACGTCTCCCCCCCCATATCCAGCCACGTCTCCCCCCCATATCCAGCCACGTCTCCCCCCCCATATCCAGCCACGTCTCCCCCCCCATATCCAGCCACGTCTCCCCCCCCATATCCAGCCACGTCTCCCCCCCATATCCAGCCACGTCTCCCCCCCCATATCCAGCCACGTCTCCCCCCCCATATCCAGCCACGTCTCCCCCCCCATATCCAGCCATGTCCCCCTTACCTGCATCCCGCTGCCGCCGACTGGTTAATACGCGCGGGGAACATTACACAGCTTTCATCTGAATAGCTGTAATGATTCGCGCAGCGCTGCGTATAGACACTCCCCCTCGCTCGGGATTGGACAGTTCACCCGAGCAAGGGGGAGTGTCTATACGCGGCACGAATCATTACAGCTATTCAAATGAAAGCTGTAATGTTCCCCGCCCGTATTACCCAGTCGGCGGTAGAGGGGATGCGGCGGTATGCGGCGTAACGGCGGGGGGGGGGAGGGGGTAGGTGCATGTATTCTATTTCGGTATCGAGGGTATTTGCGGGAGTACAAGTACTCCCGCAAATACTCGGAATCGGTCCCGATACCGATACTAGTATCGGTATCGGGACAACCCTAGAGGAAATAGATTGGAAATCTACTCATGCTCAGAATCAAGTCAACGCATGCTCGGAAGCATTGAAATTAATTTTTCTCAGCACGTCGTAGTGTTTTACGTCACCGCGTTTGGACACGGTCGGATTTTTGACCAATGGTTTGTAGGCAAGACTGATGAAAGTCAGCTGTCAGCTTCATCGGATATCCGAAGAAAAAATCCATCGGATTAAATTCCATCAGATATCCGATCGTGTGTACAGGGCATTACTCTTTCAGGTACTGAGGATCGAGGGGTGGAGCAGGCAGAGCAAATGACCATGCTAGATGGGCGGAAGATGCAGATGATTTCCTGATGGTGGCTGACTTAGAGTGGACTTTCATCTGAACATTTCCTTATGAGCATGAGACTTTCATCTGGGACTTTCTTTCCACAAACTGCCAAAGACATTGTTAACCTTGCTCAAAAGTAATTTTGCACCCTTTAGGGACAAAACAAAAGTCTGACCGCCCAGAAGATATGGGGGTCGAAAGGGAATTTTTTCCTCCAATTTACAACACAGGGGGTTTATTTTGCCCTTTCCTGGACAAAAGGCTTTAAGAGATGTTGAAGTTTCCTATAATATGCTACAAAGTAAAGAGGTGGTATGTGTTGCTATGGCTATTACCCACTTGAGACCCGCGCTGTAGACGAAAGACGTCCACAGCGCAGCCATCAAGTGCCGGGTGGACGTCCTATTTACATTCCCCGTGTGCGCCGCCGAGCCGAGAAAAACTGTGCCTGGCGTGTCACATGATGGACGTGCCTGGCGGCCGCGATGTCCGCCAGGCACCCGCGATCGGCAGTGACAGAGCAAGGACGTGGAGCTCTGTGTGTAAACACAGAGCTCCACGTCCTGTCAGGGAGAGGAGACCGATGCTGTGTCCCTTGTACATAGGGACACAGATTGGTCACCTCACCCAGTCAGTCCCCTCCCCCCACAGTAAGAATCACTACAAGGAAATACATTTAACCCCTTCCTCGCCCCCTAGTGTTAACCCCTTCCCTGCCAGTCACATTTATACAGTAATTAGTAGGGTTGTCCCGATACCACTTTTTTAGGACTGAGTACAAGTACAGATACTTTTTTTTTTTTTTTTTTTATGTACTCGCCGATACAGAATACCGATACTTTTTTTAAATGTGTCCCCAAATGCAGCCATGTCCCCCACATATTGCAGCCATGTCCCCCACATTCCAGCCATGTCCCCCACATAATGCAGCCATGTCCCCCACATAATGCAGCCATGTCCCCCACATTCCAGCCATGCCCTCCATACCTTGATGCCGCATGTGCCGCCGTTAATCAGCGTGCGGGGAACAGCTTTCGTTTGAATAGCTGTATCCCCGCCGCGTATAGACACTCCCCCTTCCAATCCCGCGCAAGGGGGGAGTGTCTATACGCGACGGGGATACAGCTATTCAAACGAAAGCTGTTCCCCGCACGCCGATTAACGGCGGCGGCTTTGCGGCGACGGGTTTGCGGCGGCGGGGGGGGGGGGGGACGAAGTATTCTATTTTAGTATCGGGGGTATTTGCGGGAGTTACGCAAATACTCGGTATCGGTCCCGATACTGGTATCGGGACAACCCTAGATATTATTATAACAAAAAGTAAAAAAATATTGTGGTTTTTTTCCCAAGGTTTTTTGTCTTTTTTTTGTTTATAGCGCAAAAAATTAAAACCACAGAGTTGATCAAATACCACCAAAAGAAAGCTCTATTTGTGGGAAAAAAATGATAAAAATATAATTTGGGTACAGTGTTGTATGACCGCGCAATTGTTATTCAAAATGCGTCAGCGCTGAAAGCTGAAAATTGGTCTGGGCAGGAAGGGGGTTTAAGTGAATAGTTTGTTGTCCAGGAGCACCGATTTTTCAAAGCCGGGCACCCCTTCCATAGACTCCCAGTAAACAGTAATTTCTCTGGTGAATTCAGGGACCCGGTACCGGCCGGTCGTAGGTCCCTGGACCACAAACTTGGCACACATGTAGCCCCATTTGTCCTCTACAAGTGTGCAAAGTTTGTTGTCTGGGGGGCCTACGGCTGGGGAGCACCGATATTTCAAAACTGGGCACCCCTTCCATAGACTCCAATGTTAAACGTCAGTCTAGTCATGGGCACAGTGAGGCATGGGCACAGTGAGGCATGCAGATGGACACCCTAGGCCTATACTCGAGTCAATACGTTTTCCCAGTTTTTTGTGGTAAAATTAGGTGCCTCGGCTTATACTCCAGTATATATGGTATATAGCAGATTACTAGTCATTAAATGTGGTGGCTGTATTGGTTTTCTTTTTTAGGTTTTTTACCCCCTCTGTTTTCACCTGGTGATCTGGCCAGTACACAGTTGTACTCTAAATGGAGCACAGAGGCACAGCAGACAGCAGCAGATTTAGACAAACTAACAAATCGAAGCCAAGCTCCAGCTTAGTACAGTGCAGTTACACCAAAGATTTTTGTTTTCCCTTTTAGGATAAAGGTTTTACATACATAATTAAAAAGCTTTTCTTTCTAAGCAACTCTACCAGTGGTAAATCGTTTGTCTCCACTCTACCCCCGAGTGATTCCATTGGTTTTATTAAATGCTGCTTACCTTGCAGCCGTAAGGTAATTTGCCAACACACCTTCGGGTGTCACCATACACCGAAGATTCACCAACAAGTCACCTTGCCACCTGCTGATGTCATTTAGCACCCAGCACTTCACTCACACTTTGCAATTTCTTTTGATTAAATTGCATTACCTCTTAGACTGAGTCGCAGTTGCATCATCTATCATTGGTGTATATCAGTTATAATCAGTCATTCATGTTGATGGGAGCATATCACCATCCTGCGATTTCCTCTGCGACTGCATATATTATTATCTTTACGTTGTGATTTTATTTATGCACCCGAGTCACCTTATTTGCACTGTTTGCACATTCATTCAGTTAACCTTTGGATGCACCTCATCTTAGCATTTATAGCAATATTTATCTTTCAGTCTATTTGCACATTCATTTATCTATACATTTTACCAATTACACCATTCTATGCTATTGGAACGCAACACCATCTCTTGATTTTTTCCAAATCGTTTGTCTCGACACTCGAACTGCTACATTTGTATGAGAACTTACCAATTGCAGTCACTGCAATTGGTAAGCTGCAATCTAATCCGTTTTTGCTTTTGAGTTGAATAGTGCTTTAAAAAAGGAAGAAAGGCAACTATTTGGAGATGTGCCATGCAGTACTTCTTTGTTGCCACAAGATGCCCTCTTCCTTCAGGGTTGACTGATTTTCAGCATCATTTACCCCAAAAGACTAAGGATTCTACTAATGGGCCCGCCCACCATTCACAGTGTACTGGTGCAGAGAGAGTTGATTACAAAGATTTTTGCATTCGATCGGTCTGCTAAGCCCAGCAAAGTGGATGGAGCCAGAGGCACCATGTGAGTTGCCTGAAGAAAAAACAAACACTGCATAAAATACACAGCATTTTTCTGCTGGAATCACATAATTACAAGCCCAGAGTATACAACATTGTCCCCTTATCCTGCCCACTGTCCAACCAGAAGTCCTGACAACATCACAGGGAGCTACTTCCCATTGTTCATAGAACAGAGAGGAGAAAGAATAATCATGAAAAAAAGTTACATTTTTGATTGCGCATTTTCTGCAGCCTTCTTGCCTAAAGAAGGTAGCTGGCCTAAACCAGAAGGAACCATAAATCCAAGCGAGATGAGCCACTGCTTTTCCCAAGAGACCTCCGACCATACATGGGGGTGCAGCACAGAAAACGGATTATAAGGGGGGGGGGGGAGATGTGCAGCACAGGAGAAGTCTGGTCATACTCGGGGGGGGGGGGGGGCACAGGAGAAATCTTGTCGTACTGGGGGGGGGGGTGGAGCACAGGAGAAGTCTTGTCGTACTAGGGCGGGGGGGTGGCGCACAGGTGAAGCATGGTCGTACGCGGGGGCGCACAGGAGAACTCTTTTCGTACTAAGGGGGGGGGGGTGGTGCACAGGAGATGCCTGGTCGTACGGGGGGGGGGGGGGGTGCACAGGAGAAGCCTGGTCGTACAGTAAGGGGTACAGAGCAGGAAAGGCCTGGTCGTACGGGGGGGGGGGGGGGGGGCGGGTTGTGTGCAGAACAGGAGAAGTCTGCAGCAGGAGAAGCCTGGGTCGTACGGCGGGGGGTTGCAGAACAGTGGAAGCCTGGGTCGTACGGCGGGGGGTTGCAGAACAGGGGAAGCCTGGGTCGTACGGCGGGGGGTTGATGCACAGGAGAAGCCTAGTCGTACAGTGGGGGGTGCAGAACAGGAGCGGAGGGGTGCAGCACAGGAGAAGCCTGGGTCGTACGGTGGAGGGGTGCAGCGCAGGAGAAGTCTGGTCGTACGGTGGAGGGGTGCAGCGCAGGAGAAGTCTGGTCTTACGGTGGAGGGGTGCAGCGCAGGAGAAGTCTGGTCGTACGGTGGAGGGGTGCAGCGCAGGAGAAGTCTGGTCGTACGGTGCAGGGGTGCAGCGCAGGAGAAGTCTGGTCATACGGTGCAGGGGTGCAGCGCAGGAGAAGTCTGGTCATACGGAGGAGGGGTGCAGCGCAGGAGAAGTCTGGTCGTACGGTGGAGGGGTGCAGCGCAGGAGAAGTCTGGTCGTACGGTGGAGGGGTGCAGCGCAGGAGAAGTCTGGTCGTACGGTGGAGGGGTGCAGCGCAGGAGAAGTCTGGTCGTACGGTGGAGGGGTGCAGCGCAGGAGAAGTCTGGTCGTACGGTGGAGGGGTGCAGCGCAGGAGAAGTCTGGTCGTACGGTGGAGGGGTGCAGCGCAGGAGAAGTCTGGTCGTACGGTGGAGGGGTGCAGCGCAGGAGAAGTCTGGTCGTACGGTGGAGGGGTGCAGCGCAGGAGAAGTCTGGTGGTACGGTGGGGGTGCAGCACAGGAGAAGTCTGGTCGTACGGTGGAGGGGTGCAGTGCAGGAGAAGTCTGGTCGTACGGTGGAGGGGTGCAGCGCAGGAGAAGTCTGGTGGTACGGTGGGGGTGCAGCACAGGAGAAGTCTGGTGGTACGGTGGAGGGGTGCAGCGCAGGAGAAGTCTGGTCGTACGGTGGAGGGGTGCAGCGCAGGAGAAGTCTGGTCGTACGGTGCAGGGGTGCAGCGCAGGAGAAGTCTGGTCATACGGTGCAGGGGTGCAGCGCAGGAGAAGTCTGGTCATACGGAGGAGGGGTGCAGCGCAGGAGAAGTCTGGTCGTACGGTGGAGGGGTGCAGCGCAGGAGAAGTCTGGTCGTACGGTGGAGGGGTGCAGCGCAGGAGAAGTCTGGTCGTACGGTGGAGGGGTGCAGCGCAGGAGAAGTCTGGTCGTACGGTGGAGGGGTGCAGCGCAGGAGAAGTCTGGTCGTACGGTGGAGGGGTGCAGCGCAGGAGAAGTCTGGTCGTACGGTGGAGGGGTGCAGCGCAGGAGAAGTCTGGTCGTACGGTGGAGGGGTGCAGCGCAGGAGAAGTCTGGTGGTACGGTGGGGGTGCAGCACAGGAGAAGTCTGGTCGTACGGTGGAGGGGTGCAGTGCAGGAGAAGTCTGGTCGTACGGTGGAGGGGTGCAGCGCAGGAGAAGTCTGGTGGTATGGTGGGGGTGCAGCACAGGAGAAGTCTGGTGGTACGGTGGGGGTGCAGCACAGGAGAAGCCTGGTTTGGAGGGTGTTAAGGCACATAGTGTATACGGTATACATGGTATATCCCCCTCTCCTCTGTACATTACCAGGTCACTGATGAGTTGCTCCACCAGGGTCCTGCTTGTGTCCTGTGGTCTCGGTTTCTTCTCCTCGGGTGTACTGTCCGGTCCGTCATCTAGCAGACTCTCCGCCAGTTTCAGGTATCGGCTTCCAGCTACTCCTCTGTCCCGGGAGGGAGATCCGGGGAGACATTTCCAGGGTACACCCTCCTCCTGGATCAGGTGCTCGGGCTCTGGGCTCCCTTCTGACCGCCTGCGCTTTGGTGAAGTCGGTCCGGGCGGAGCTGTGGCATCTCCTTTAATCTCTGACCTCCAGCGTCTGCGGAACTCCACCAGGGAGGCCTCCAGGGTCATTGTGCGCCCACCCGGTCACCTCATAATGAACTCACAACACGGGGAAGTTTGTTTACTAAGGAAGCATTGTAACACCGCTTCCCCTGAGAAATGGTGTAAGCCTGAGAGTCCTCCGACTAGGAAATCCTAGCCTGAATATTGGTTCCTATGTCTTTTCTTCTGCCTTCTGACAGCAGCTCTGACAGCTCTCTAGATTGGCAAGACGGGCTATTTCCGGCTTCCCATCCCTCTGACTTCTAGTCAGGTCTCTCTCTAGCGGACTCTCCATTACTCCCCATAGAGAGGGAATTCTATTCTGCATCCCAGCAGTGAACAGTCTCCCCAGAGGAATGGATGGAGATATAGCAGATTTAAATGCACTAACAAATTGAAGCTAAACTCCAGATAACACTTTATAAACAGTAACAGAATTTATTTTTTCTTCTGTTATAAAGGTTTTACATACATACATAAATAAATGCTGATCATTGTAAGCACATCTGGATAGATCTGCAAGAGAGCTTGTTTAACCACTTCACTCTGGGCACTTTCATCCCCTTCCTACCTAGGCCAGCTTTCAGCGCTGTCACACTTTGAATGACAATTGTGCGGTCATGCCACGCCATACCCATATGAACGTTTCTATCATCTTTTTCACACACATAGAGCTTTCTTTTGGTGGTATTTAATCACCACAGGTTTATTATTTTTTGCTAAATAAATGGAAAAAGCTAGAAAATCTACAAACAAATTATAATTTTTCATAGTTTGTTATAACATTTAGCAAACAGATCATTTTTATCCTTCACTGATGAGGGGGCACTGATAGGTGACACCGAAGAGGAGGCACTGAGAAGTAGGCACTGATAGGTGACACTGAGAAGGAGGCACTGATGGGCATTGATTGGCAGCACTGATGGTCAATGATTGGCAGCACTGGTGGGCACTGATTGGAAGCACTGGTGGGCACTGATAGGCAGCACTGGTGGGCATTGATTGGCAGCACTGGTGGGCACTGATTGGCAGCACTGGTGGGCACTGATAGGCAGCACTGGTGGGCACTGATTGGCAGCACTGGTGGGCACTGATAGGCAGCACTGGTGGGCACTGATTGGAAGCACTGGTGGGCACTGATAGGCAGCACTGGTGGGCACTGATAGGCAGCACTGGTGGGCATTGATTGGCAGCACTGGTGGGCACTGATAGGCAGCATTGGTGGGCACTGATTGGCAGCACTGGTGGGCACTGATAGGCAGCACTGGTGGGCACTGATTGGAAGCACTGGTGGGCACTGATAGGCAGCACTGGTGGGCACTGTTGGGACTGCACTGATAATCAGTGTACATGTCTGTTTCACACAAGCCAGTTATCGTCTCTCCTCTCCTCATGCTGTCAGCGTGAGGAAAGGAATGCCGATAACCGTTTTGTATTTATATCGTGATCAGCTGTGACAGATAGATTACACAGACCTGCATAGCTGTGTGATCTTTTATTATTGTGATTGAACAAGCAGCACTGCCTGTACCTTCACTATCGTGAACGGTTATTCAGTGCTGTGGGTCTGTGTAATCTATTTGTGATCTTTAACCACTTCCTTACTGGGCCCTTAAACCCCCTTCCTGCCCAGAGGACTTTTTACAATTCAGCACTGCGTCGCTTTAACTGACAATTGCGCGGTCGTGCGACGTGGCTCCCAAACAAAATTGACGTCCTTTATTTCCCACAAATAGAACTTTCTTTTGGTGGTATTTGATCACCTCTGCGGTTTTTATTTTTTGCGCTATAAACAAAAATAGAGCGACAATTTTGAAAAAAAAAAACTTGTTGCTATAATAAATAGCTCAATTTTTATTTTATTTTTTATCCTCAGTCTAGACCGATACGTATTCTCCTACAGATTTTTAGTAAAAAAAAAAAAAAAAATCGCAATAAGCGACTGGTTTGCGCAAAAGTTATAGCGCCTACAAAATAAGGGACAGAATTTTTTTTTTTTATTATTTTTTTTTACTAGTAATGGCGGCGATCTGCGATTTTTATTGCGACTGCGACATTATGGCGGACACATCGGACACTTTTGACACATTTTTGGCGCCATTAACATTTATACTGCGATCAGTGCTATAAATATGCACTAATTACTGCATAAATGTGACTGGCAGGGAAGGGGTTAACACTAGGGGGTGAGGAAGGGGTTAAATGTATTCCCTATATAGTGTTCTAACTGTGGGGGAAGGGGGGTGACTGGGGGAGGTGACCGATCTGTGTCTCTATGTACAAGAGACAGAGATCGGTCTCCTCTCTCCCTGACAGCACCGCTGTCTGTGAGAGCCGGCAATGAGAAATGATCTCATATGTAAACATATGAGATTATCTCTCATTGGCCACACAGATCGCCTAGCAAACGGCCACTCCGATTGGCCGTTCACGGCGATCTGTGATTGGCTGTGTCCAAGGGACACGGCCAGCACAGAAGTTCCCCCTTGCGTGCTCGTGAGCGCGCGCGGGGAGCGCGGAAAGGGGCGGACGTCAAATGACAGCGCCCCAGAGAAGTAGAACCACCCTGCGGCCGTATATAGTTGTACGGCCGTCGGGAAGTGGTTAAACATACACAGCTAAGGCTGATAGAGTTCACAGTGCTGTAGTGTTTGTGTGTGTTCGCGCATTTCCCTCTCCCCTCTCTGTCTGCATTTTAACTATCCTGTGTACCCAGCCTGGCTCCACACACAACTCCTCTTCATTGTTTGCTGCCGTGTCTTCTGATATGCGTAAACTCTTCTGTTCTGTGATGTGCACTCTTCTCTTCTATGACTGCACTCAAATGTGTGCACTGCGGGCACATGTGATCTATCTACACTGCTTGTACACAAACACAGCCCCCCTCCGATGGACAACGCAGCCCACTGCCGAGTGATCTTTTACTTTTATGAATGAAGGATCAGACCTGTTGGACTGTGTCCTGTATGACACAGCACTGCAGAGCTGACCGTTCTTCAGGACTGTGTATATTTAGAAGCATGGGCTCTTTCTATTGTGAATGGCAGCATTGGCCTCCAGAGTGGTCCCTCCTGCCAGAGATCAGATCCAGGGCCGATCCTAGACAGGGTGCATTGCACCTAGGCGCCTGCAGAGGTGGGGGCGCCGAACATCCAACAGAAGCCCTCTCTGTGTCCATCACAGGGCCCCCCCCCTCCAGCTCCCAATAAAGTTCTCTGCTTCTCTTCCTGTATTTTGTTTATTGTTAAGAGATAATGTAAGGATCCTAGGGTAATGAAGACTTTGCGGGGGAGCATCTCTGTGGTTGAGTCATTGCCATAGAAACATTTGTAATGGGGAGGAGTTAGTAAAATGACAACGCCCTTGTGGGGGCGCCAGAAATATTTCTGCACCCAGGTGCTTGTGACCCTAGGATCGGCCCTGATCAGATCTGTAACTCACAAATCCATCCCCTTTCTAGCAGCATTCATAGCGAGTTTTAAATTGTCTAGCCATGCTGCTTAACAATGGAGGGGGGGGGGGAGGGGGCGGCATGCATGAAATGTGTAATGATGGTGTGAGGTATTTTTTTGCATGGAGCTTTATTTTTTATTATTATACAATTTTCAAACAATGCAGTGCCGAGCTGGGCCAAACACCCCCGGTTCGGTTCATGCCAGAACTCTCAAAAATCGCAAAGGTTCAGACATTAACCCCATCAAAATCTATGGGACCCGAATTTGAAAAACCAAAAGTCCCCATTTTGAATGCTTATATGAAAGTTGTTGGATATAAAAAGGGGTATGGGGGCCCGGGTACTGCCCTGGGGGACATGTACCAATTACATATTTTTTTTTTTAAAGGAGCAGTGATTTTAATCATGCTTGAAGTGAAACAATAAAAATGAAAAAATACTTTAAATATAGTGCCTGGGGGGTCCCCTTGGTCTGCCTGTAAAGTGACACATCTGTACAGTGTATAGAACCTGCTGCAGGAAAACTGGCATACAGTATTACCTTGGATTACAAGCATAATTCTTTCCAGAAGAATGCTTGTAATTAGGGCTGGACTGGGACAGAAATTTGGCCCTGGACTTCATCCAGACTGGCCCACTTTGACAGGTCTCTCCCAATGGCGGCCGGACAACCCCCCCCCCCCCCCCCCCCCCAACCACCCAAGCCCCCTCCCCCCCTTCACTAGCCATTAGACGTTCTACTTTATTAGAATAGAATGGCTTGGTACTGGTACTCTTATAGGCAGTACCAGTGGGGAAGCTAGACATTATTTCACCCGGGGCAAAGAATCCGTTTGGTGCCCCCCTTATGGGACAAGATTAGGCAGAAATGAGAAACTCCCCGGCCATAGCTGTTGTCCAAAGCACTCGTATATCAAAGCAAGTTTCTCCATAGGAAATAATGGAATCCTCTTCCTCCCGCTAGTCTGCCTCAAGTGCCCTGTTCATAATGCCACACAGAGTATGCACCAGCAGGAACACAAGAGCATGCATTGTTACGGCTCACCATCCTTGTAGCCTCCTCAAATGGTGACAGTAAAGTGCATGCATCCTTATAAAAAAAAAAGCTGAGCTACCCTAAGTCTGTGCTTGTGCCATACTCACAGGTACTTGTTGACGGCTCTATGCTGCATGCGCAGCTTCTGCAGCATTGCCAACGTTGAGTTCTACCTGGTGGGCATGTCACAAATCAGGCGGTTTATGGGCAGGTGAAATTTCCACTGAATTTCAGTCAACCAAACACTGGCTGTGTATGACCGTCTGAAATGTAGGGGTGCAACGGATCAAAAAACTCACGGTTCGGATCGTTCCTCAGATCAGGAGTCACGGATCGGATCATTTTTCGGATCGGCAAAAAAAATCTCCCCCACTGTAATATCCACATGTCTCCCCCCCCCCCACCAACTATAGTACCCCCTCGGTGCAGACACCCCCCCTCCTCTCAGTACAGTGACCCCCCCTTCTCTCAGTACAGTGACCCCCCCTTCTCTCAGTACAGTGACCCCCCCCTTCTCTCAGGACAGCGACCCCCCCCCTTCTCTCAGTACAGTGACCCCCCCCTCCTCTCAGTACAGTAACCCCCCCTCCTCTCAGTACAGTGACCCCCCCTCCTCTCAGTACAGTGACCCCCCCCTTCTCTCAGTACAGTGACCCCCCTTCTCTCAGTACAGTGACCCCCCCTTCTCTCAGTACAGTGACCCCCCCTTCTCTCAGTACAGTGACCCCCTCCTTCTCTCAGTACAGTGACCCCCCCCTTCTCTCAGTACAGTGACCCCCCCCCCCTTCTCTCAGTACAGTGACCCCCCCCCCTTCTCTCAGGACAGTGAAGTGACCCCCCTTCTTTTAGGACAGTGAAGTGACCCCCTTCTCTCAGGACAGTGAAGTGACCCCCCTTCTCTCAGGACAGTAAAGTGACCCCCCTTCTCTCAGGACAGTGAAGTGACCCCCCTTCTCTCAGGACAGTGAAGTGACCCCCCTTCTCTCAGGACAGTGAAGTGACCCCCCTTCTCTCAGGACAGTGAAGTGACCCCCCTTCTCTCAGGACAGTGAAGTGACCCCCTTCTCTCAGGACAGTGAAGTGACCCCCCTTCTCTCGACAGACACTCCCCGAGCGGTGTGTCCCACGAGTGCGGGCTCCTCCTCTGTGGGTGTAAACAGAGGAGGGCCGCCGCCGGGTGTACCAAGATGGCCGCGGATCCGGAGCTAGGCCGAAGCCGCGGCCTTTCCTAATGTTACGGCGGCTGCTCCGGAGCTAGGCCGAAGCCGCGGCCTTTCCTAACGTTATGGTCGCGGCTCCGGAGGTAGGCCGAAGCCGCGGCCATAACATTAGGAGAGGCTGCGGCTTCGGCCTAGCTCCAGAGCCGCCGCCGTAACATTAGGAAAGGCCGCGGCTTCGGCCTAGCTCCGGAACAGCCGTGGTAATCCGCGGATCACAGTGTGTTCCGATCCGAAGGGGGTGACCCGTTCGGATCACGGATCAACTGTGATCCATTGCACCCCTACTGAAATGGCTACAAACTATTTTGGTCTGCCTTAGAAGATCGCAAACCTGTATACCTGTTCCAGAAACGCTGCACCACCAAACTGAGGACGTGTGCCAGGCATAGTAACATGTGTCAATTTTCCCTGTCAGGGGACCTCTTCATCCACTGCCTGTAGGTGGGCTCTCTGGTCTGAGTGGTGGAGGGTCTCCAGACAAAAAAGTTGTCTGCTGCAAAAAGGGGTTCCTGTAGCTCCTCTGGGCTCCCCAGCAAGATCTGGCTGCTCTCACCCCTCAGATGGCACCTCAGAGACCTGGGACCCTCCTGTCTCCATTTCCTCCTCTGAGCAACTCTCTGGAGAGGACCACTCAACTAGCTTTTAAGGGACCTGAATTCTGCTATCAGTCTGGGGGATCCCCAATCTATGGCTTTGTCCCCGCACTCCGCTTCCAGCTCACCTGAAGGCAGACTCCCTTCTAATGCTGGCTACTTCCGGTCGGGGATAGTGAGGGACATAGAGGAAGCCGGCATTTAAGGGACCACTGGCTCCTGCGGGGCAGTGCTTACAGCCACCAAGCCCTTAACCAGGCCGCAAGCCATAGCAGACTCTTCTCCTCCTATGTCACTTTTCTTTGCAAGGTAGTCACCAGGCTCAAGGTAGTCACCAGGCTCAGACTCGACCCCACTTTTCCGGGATGATTCCAGACCCACTCCGGCCTTCCTGGATGTCCGTGGCTGTAATGTGCAAAGTCCTGAATCCAAATTGGTAGTATCGAGGATCCTGCTGCCTGGATGCAAGCCTGGTAAATGGTTCACTGTTATGAATGCATCGGATCCAGGCACTCACCACCGCTGTTGGTATCTGGCACTTTGGGCACAGCAGGCACAGCCGTTCCATCCCCTTCATCATCCCCATGGCAAGCGCTCCACCGAGAAGTGACACTGCCTGTGAGTCATCAGCTGCTGTCCTGAGCCCCTCCCAGCCCAGAATGAAAACAAACAGGACTAGAAGCCAGCTAGGCCTGCCTAAATTTACCTACACTGCCAGAGAAAAACTTCACTTTAGCATCTCACCTACTAGAGCAGTGGTTCTCAACCTTACTAGTGGCGTGACCCCTTGATAAAATTTCCCAAGTTGTGGGGACCCCTAACAGTAAAATTATTTTCGTAGCGTGGCGCTCCTTGAGTCCTCTCCACTCGTACAGCATTAAAACCTCATATGGTACATTTTAGGATGCACCACTCTTTTTCTTTGTTCTCTTTTCTTTCCCTTTTATCTCTCTCTATCGTAATTTTTTTTTTCACCCATACATCTCTTTTTGTCCCTTTTTCTTTCTTCCTCACCCTTTTTTCCCCCTCCTTTCCATGTATTCTCTATTTTTATTCATCGTTTTACTCCTTAGTGGGGGGGGGGGGTATTGTATGAGTGGCAATACTGGGGGGAGTTTTGTTCAGCCAACTTAGATGCTCTTTATCAAAGTCATCTGCTGATCTGAGAACTGTAGTGGGGATTTTTAATAGCAAATATAATCACAGGTAGTGTTACTTACCGTATCTCTTAGCAGTGACACCTATGCTGAAATCAGGTCTCCTCCAGCCCCTCTCACCTCACATTCCTCACCGGTCAACTTACCTCTAGTCTCTGCCCCCCAGCCATGCCGGGAACTGAATGTACGGCTGTAAAGAAGCTGAGTGGGTGTCCGTGGGCTCCAGGAACAGCCCTGCTGGGCAGCCGCAAAACAGTTGTGAGAGTGGTGCGGGAACACCCCAGGATTTGGTGATCCCTGGCAAATCATCATTTGACACCCAAGGGGGTCCCAACCCCCAGGTTGAGAACCACTGTACTATAGGGTACTACACTTACATTTTTCCCTACTGCAGTGCTCAGTGTCTAAACATGCAATGATCAGGTTTAGGTGCCATCAAAAGAGGAATGAGTGAGTGAGTCATTTTTGGGAACTAATCAAATTAATTTCAATGCAGCTGTCATATTAAACTGCTACCTTTTTGGATAAGCAGTCAACATTCAACAAATAGCCTTGTGGGATTAAAGGAGTTGTAAATAATTATTTATAAATTTTTTTGCTGAAATGACTGTTTACAGGGTATAGAGACATAATAGTTAACTGATTCCTTTTAAAAATGATTAAAAATAGATAAAAATCAATCATATAATGTACCTGTAGTTTCTAGTTTCGTTTTTGCATGTTTCCTGCTTCTCTGCTGTACAGAGCCACAGAGCCAATACAGGGCAGTGATGGTTTGGAAAACAAAACTGATTGGTGCTGAGGGGTTTTAGACACACAGTAATCACACCTCCTTGATTAGTGACCACAGAGAGAAAGCTCCCAGTACTGTGGTTATCAGGAAACAGACAACCAGGAAGTGTGGAGATCAGAGAAGAATTACAGCAACTTGAGAGCAAAAACGAACAATGAGGACATGAAAACAGCACTGCATTAAGGTAAAGGAAGTTATTAAGATAGAAAAAAAAATTCCTTTACAAACCCTTTAAGTCATATGCAGGACACAAAATAGCCATAGAGAAGCAGGGACACTGATTAATTTTCTAGATGACTAGCCGAAGTTTACTATTCAAGCAATATGAATATTGTTTTAGTACTCTCACAGTACCTGATAATTGCTGAAATTCTGCTGGGAGCAAATGTTTATCCAATTCTAGGAGACCTAATTCAGATGATTGAAACCAAGGACCATATTGAACCCTTGCAACCCAACCCAAGGACATGATTAGTCATTGGGACTTGCCTGTGGAAGAGGGTGGGCAAGGCCTTGTGTGTATGCAGTTGGTATAAGAGTGAGCATGTCAGGGTTGTTAACTGAGATCTTTCTTTCTTCCTTACATATCACCAGGGTTGCCACCTCATCCCTTTAAACCCGAACACATAGTAATTACACAGGTTCTGAGGCTAATTTAATGTCGAAAAGGCACCAAGTGAGTTTAATTAGCACCTTAATCAGCCAGAGAACCTGTGTAATTAATATGTGTTCGGTTTTAAAGGGATGAGGTGGCAACCCTACATATCACCCACTGTCATGACCTTGCAGTAATACCTTCATGACTTGTCTGTCTCCTAGGTGGTCTGTGTATCAGCCTTAGGGCTTATACTCTCACACCTGCATGGTTAAGTCATCTTCCCTCAGTGTGGCTCCACCCTAGCCTCAACAGGAACCACTATTTAATACTGTGTTCTCCTAGCCTGCCTTGCCGTGCAATATTGTGTGTTTGATTTCCAGCTTGCCGTGTGCTCTACGTTTCAGAAAGGACGCTATGTTAAATTTAGTGGGGAATGAGAGAGTTATCTTGCTCTCATTCTTGATTTTTGTTAAATTTGGCTGTCGCCAAATCTGGATTGTTCTGTGGGTCAGTCTGCGTTTCAGGGATACAGTTTCATCTCTGGGCGGCAGGTGGCGCCAGAGAGGTCCATGCGGAGCCGCTTCTTCCCAGCAGCCAATTAGAGGAGTTTTTCCCTCGCGGGGCATGCTGGGGAGGGGTATTTCTGTGGCGGAAGCCGCTGTTCTGGGTTCTGCACGGGTTCCTGGTTCCAGGTGCGGCACCCACCTTTAGGGTGTGCGCACATCACAGGCCCCACCACTATGGCCTTCCAGGCCGGGGTTGCGTGCTACGAGGAGTTCCTGACTCTGGGCTCTCATAGCCCGGAGCAACGCATGCTGCAAAGGGGCCCCAGTGACTTACTGGGTCCCCTCTTCTGTTGAGAAGATCCCAAGCTGGATGCTGTTCGGTGGGGGATCGGTCTGAGGAGAACCCGGAGGCAGGTGATCCAACAAGACTGTAACGAACCATCGGGGATCTGGGTGACCGAACACTGACAGGTTACAGTCAAACTGTCAGTCAGTGACCCCAAAGAAAAATACTGGGAGGATTCGCTCTGCTGTTCACAATTTCAGCACTAGGCCTGTGGCAGAGGTCTCATCTAACATCCTAATTTAATCAGAGCTAAGTCGGTGGCAGAGACTTGTTCCTCCCAGAAGCTTTAAGTGGCGCTCTGGCTGTCAGGCCTGTGAGAGAGGTCTGTACGGTGGCACTTCTACCCACTCCGGCTGGAGTGGCGACGTGGACTAATACTAATTACTGAGGGCAGGATTGCCTTTACTATCCATAGCTTGATACTGTGAAGTTGCTGTTCCTTCACCAACCTATCCTGTCTATCTCAAGTTCGTATGTTGGTCGTGTTTGACCGGGAAAATAAAGCATTTGAAAACGCAGCCAACGGTCCTGGACATTTTGTTAATGCTCTCAGCACTACCATCACCCCTAGACATGGAATAGAGGTAACTTAATACGCCAATCCCAAATCAATCAGCGGCTCCTTCTGGGGTAGCGCTACATCTCTGTTACCGATCTTGGCATGTTCTTGACTATCCCTGCCTGCTTGTGACCCTGACCTTTGGTGTGTTCTCGACTATCCTTGCCTGCTTGTGACCCTGACCTTTGGTGTGCTCTCTGTTTATCCTTGTCTGCTGGTTGCCCCGATCTTTGGCTTACTATACCTTGTCGTCCTGGGCTATTGCTCCCTCTCTATCCTCCTGTATAGAGATGGCCTTCCGCTTCGCCCGGCGGTCATTTCGCTGCAAACTTTGCGTGTTCGCGGTCCACCAAACCGGCGGACATCTGACGATGTTTGCGGCGGTCAGCACATGGACATACCTCCTACCTTATAAATAGACCTGATCTGGTGGCCATCTTACATTCTGCTTTTTGTCAGTTTAGGGAGAGGGTGCTGTTTGGAGCAGGGACAGGCTGTATTAAATCAAATAGCTATCTAAAAGGTCCACAAAAGTCCTTTTAAGGACTGGTATAGGTGTGCTACTTGCTCTGCAGTATATAGGTGTCTAATACATTCATATACTTTTTGTCTTTGTAGGGAGAGGTTGGCGTTTCCAACAGGGACAGACTTTAGCGACACAAATCGCTACCTAACAGGTCCACAAAAGTCCTTTCAAGCACTGGTATAGGTGTGCTACTTGCTCTGCAGTACATGATAGTGTGTAATACATTCATATATTTTTTGTCAGTGTAGGGAGAGGTTGGCGTTTCCAGCAGGGACAGACTTTAGCGACACAAATCGCTACCTAACAGGTCCACAAAAGTCCTTTCAAGCACTGGTATAGGTGTGCTACTTGCTCTGCAGTACATGATAGTGTGTAATACTTTCATATATTTTTTGTCAGTGTAGGGAGAGGTTGGCGTTTCCAGCAGGGACAGACTTTAGTGACACAAATTGCTACCTAACAGGTCCACAAAAGTACTTTCAAGCACTGGTATAGGTGTACTACTTGCTGTGCAGTATATAGGTGTCTAATACATTCATTCATATACTTTTTGTCAGTGTAGGGAGAGGTTGGCGTTTCCAACAGGGACAGACTTTAGCGACACAAATCGCTAGCTAACAGGTCCACAAAAGTCCTTTCAAGCACTGGTATAGGTGTGCTACTTGCTCTGCAGTATATAGGTGTCTAATACATTCATATACTTTTTGTCAGTGTAGGGAGAGGTTGACGTTTCCAGCAGGGACAGACTTTAGCGATACAAATCGCTAGCTAACAGGTCCACAAAAGTCCTTTCAAGCACTGGTATAGGTGTGCTACTTGCTCTGCAGTACATGATAGTGGGTAATACATTCATATACTTTTTGTCAGTGTAGGGAGAGGTTGGCGTTTCCAACAGGGACAGACTTTAGCAACACAAATCGCTACCTAACAGGTTCACAAAAGTCCTTTCAAGCACTGGTATACGTGTGCTACTTGCTCTGCAGTATATAGGTGTAATATACACTTATAATATACTTTCGAATATAGAAAGCATATTATAGTGGATTTGTATTGTGCAGCATTGTGACTGGCGGTGTATTTGGTTACTGCTGTATTTTTGCCTCTTTCGCTGCGTTACCTCTGCTACACACATTAAAAATGTTTCATAACTGGTGCGATAAACCAGTGGCCCCCCAAAACGACAGATTTTGTTAAAAACCTTCTTCCACATATACTGCACTTCTCTAGAGACTTTTTTTTGTCACAGGGTCATTTAAAAAATTACAGGCAGAGGAAGAGGCAGGCCCTTCCGCAGGGGGGGGTAGGGCAGGAGCACCAGGCCGGAGCCAAAGTGGGAAGTGGCACAATGTTCGTTCGATTACGTCAAAGGACGCACCAGACTTGGTTGAGTGGCTCGCCACCAACACCACCACCACCATGACGCTGCATGGCTTTGATGGTCACCAATGGCTTACGGCTGTTATATATACCTCACCCGCACTGTGCCAACACTTTAGGTTGTTTTACTTCCACGACACTTTGCACTTCCTGGAATGATTCCTCTTATATACCCTTGCAGGTACCTATGGCGTAATCTTTATATTATCATGTTTACACTCCCACTTTGGCTTTTATTTATGTCCCTCCTGACATGCCAACACACGGTTTCATTCACATGTCATTTTTATTTAAATTACTTTTAACTTAACCCAGTTTATCAGCTGTGCACCAACTCACTATTAATTTACTTACTTCCACAGATATCTCTGGCTTTTATCGTATAATAAATTATATTCATTACGGCTGATACTGATTATCCGATTTTTATACTTACCATTGGTTGCTGCTGCTACCGCCATGCCAAGGTGTCACCGTCTCAGTTCCTGGGTATGATGCCTTCTATAGCTGCCCCCTACTTTCAATACCATCCTACTATCTTACCCATATATTACAAATAGGTGAGAGTGATTGGGACCTTAGTTGTTCCCCCTCTTTTCTATGTTTTTTTATAACCTTTACTACTTTATTACTATGGCATTTTTTTCTATTATAGATACCTTCATACTGTGTATCTGCTCCTGATGAGTGTTAAAGTGAACATGAAACACGTAGAGCCATTTGTCACAGTGTATATGTTCAATATCTGCATTTCAATATTCTACTTTAATGAACCAATATATTATTACCTTCTTGTCTATATGTTACCACTACAAAGTCGGTTCACATATCTAAGATTTATTACTATGGTTGCTACCCTGGGATAAATATGTACTATCATGTACTCTCTAGATTTTATGTACTGAGACCCACAATCACTATACATTACCATGTGTGTTATGTTGGACTAATCATGTACTACTATGTAATATCTAGATTGTTATCATTGAAACCCATGAGTATTACCACACTATCTTATTATGTATATGTCATGCCCTCTTTGTTTTGATAAAACAATCTTTACTATATTTTGGTTCATATAATTCAGTAATGTGCTTCAATCAAAGTCCCACCTTTTAGTTTTTCCATTCACCACCACCATATACAGGAATTATTTTCTGATCCATCAGAAGACATTTTGGATGCTCAGCCATTCTTGGCATTGGATCAGGAAGAGGAGGTAGCAACAGCCGGCACTCAGCAGTCTGACGACAGTACTCAGATCAGCCCAAGGAGGTTGGTGCCCGCTGTTGCTGCCTACTCGATCTCTATTGTTAGTGATGGGGAAGGTGACGTAGATGATGACGTGTCTACAGACGTCACGTGGGTGCCCACAAAAGAGGAAGAGAAGGGGAGTTCAGAGGGATAGATGGACCAGCAGATAGGGAGGAGAAGCAGGCCAAACTTACATTGCACAGGAGGGACAAACCAGACTCCTAATGTATCAGAAGCGAGCCATCAACCATGTACAGTCACATCTGGAGCTCCCAGGACGCCGGCTCATGGCTCCGCAGTGTGTGCGTTTTTTTTATCGTGTCTGCTGCAGACAATAGTGTTGCCATCTGCAGCCTTTGCAGTCAATGCATAAGTCGCGGTAGGCCCAACACTCACCTAGGGACGACCGCCTTAAATCGGTTGTAAAGGAAATGTTTTTTTTTTCATTATAAGCATCCTTTACCTGCAGACATTCCTCTTTTCACTTCCTCATTGTTCATTTTTGCTCAGAAGTTGCTCTAATTCTTCTCTGTTCTGTTCCATTCTTGCTTGTCTGATTTTACTGACCACCGTGAAGGGAGGCTTTACTGCGGTGGTCAGTAACATGCTCACCCCCTCCTGGGAACTACATCTGTGTGGCAGGACGCTCTCTACGTGTTAGAGACTTCAAGGAGGTGTGAATTTCTGGGCGTGCCGCAATTCATACTGGGAAATTTAGTTCTTACATGAATGAGCGATGCAAACCAGGAAGTGAATGAGAGAACAGAAACTAGAATGCCGGAGGTGATATAGATGAAGGAATTTAATAGGTATTTACTTGTTTTTTAACAGAATCATTACACTAGTCTGTCTGTCTACCTTGCAGACATTAATTTTAGGCAACATTTTTTTTTCCTTTACAACGCCTTTAAGAAGGCACCTGGCCTCCCATCACCGAGCCCAGTGGGAGCAATGCCATCAGAACCCACAAAGCCACACTCCAGGCTCTCACCATCCAGCCTCTTCTCTTTCTCCTTCTCCTTCCCCTCTATGCTCACAATTGTCCTCCACTACACCTTCCATCATGCCTTCCTCACGTTTTTCTGCAAAAGGGCAGGCTTCAGTGGCCCCAATGTTCGATTGTAAAAAAACGATAACGCCGGATAACCCTCTTGCCCAACGGTTGACCGCTGGCTTGTTGGAACTGATAGCCCGCCAACTACTGCCATATAAACTGGTGGAGTCGGAGGCCTTTCAAAAATTTGTGGCCATTGGAACACCACAATGGAAGGTTCCAGGAAGGAATTTTTTTTCACAGAAGGGCATCCCAGAGCTATATGGCCATGTTCAGCAGCAAGTGAATGTATCTCTGGCACACAGTGTCGGTGCCAAGATACATCTAACCACAGACACGTGGTCTAGCAAACACGAGCAGGGAAGGTATATAACTTTCACTGCCCACTGGGTGAACCTTCTGATGGCCGTCAAGCATGTAACCCGTGGCACCCATGTAGATTTGGTTTTACCGCCACGGATTACATGCAGGCCTGCCTCTTCTTCTCCTCCTCCTCCTACTCCATCCTCCCTCTCCTCCTCGGCTGACTCCTCATTTTCCGATGCTACTGTCTCTTCCGCTGCGCTGCCCAAGATCCCCAGAACTTATTCGACGTGCCAGGTGAGACGTTGCCATGCTGTGCCTGGAAGACAAGAGCCACACTGGTCCTGCACTCCTTTCAGCTTTGCGTTCACAGGCAGATCAGTAGCTAACACCGCTCAATTTGACAGTTGGTAAAGTGGTGTGCGACAATAGTGCCAATCTGCTGAGCGCGCTAAAACAGGGCAAAATTACACACGTGCCATGAATGGCACACGTCTTGAACTTGGTCGTGCAGTGATTCATTGCCAAATACCCTGGGCTCCAGGACGTCTTGCGGCAGGCCAGGAAAATCTCGGCCCATTTCAGAAGATCTTACACGGCCATGGCTCGCCTTGCTGACATTCAGCGGCGACACAACTTGCCCGTCAGACGTCTTATTTGTGACTGCCCAACGCGATGGAACTCAACATTGTATGTGCTTGATAGGCTGCTCCAGCAGAAACGTGCAGTTAACGACTACCTGTACGAACTCTGCGGCAGGATAGGTTCTGGGAAGCTTTGTTTTTTTGCACCGCACCAGTGGCTGCTCATGAGCGACTCATGCAGACTTCTGCGGCCATTTGATGAGATCACCAAACTGGTCAGTCGCAGCCAGGGCGCCATCAGTGACATCGTACCGTACGCCTTCTTTCTGGAGCGTGCATTGCGTCGTGTCATTGATCAAGCCGTCGAGGAGCAGGAGCAGGAAGATGAGGAAGTCGCAATGCTGGATGAATTCCCAGGGGGGGCTACTCCACCTGAGACAAGTCAACAACGGGAGTCTGAAGAGGAGTCAGAGAAGGATGGTTCCGGGGCGGAGGAGGAGGAGCAAGAAGAGCCTGCTTTAAACCTTTCTGGGATCCCTGGTGTTGTCCGTGGATGGGGGGAGTAGAACGAGGACGACATTATCCTCGATGATGAGCAGGAGCCAGGCCAGTACAGCGCTTCCAGTTTAGTGAAAATGGGGGCCTTCATGCTCCAGTGTTTTAGGAGGGACCCCCGTATGAAAAGCATAAAGGGCAAGGACCAGTACTGGGTGGCAGCGTACTTAGACCCCCGGTACAAACAAAACATGGCGGAAATGTTACCACCATTACAGAGGGCTATCAGAATGCAGCACTTCCAGGCCTTGCTTCGAGAAATGCTGCATTCTGCTTTTGCATCTGCTGGCAGAGGAATTTCCACTCACAGAGAAACAGTTTTGGGTACCAATCCAACAGCGCCTAAGGAAGAGCGGTTTGAAGATGTCTTGGTCACTAATGATATGAGATCATTCTTTCAGCTGACCCATCGACAGCTGTCCTCCGGATCCAGCATCAGGGATCGCCTAGACCGGCAGGTGTCCGACTTCATCGGGTTAACGGCCGATGCGGACGCACTGAGAAGTGATAAACCCCTGGACTACTGGGTGGGCAGGCTTGACCTCTGGCCAGAGCTTGCAAAATTTGCAATGGAACTGTTGGCTTGCCCCTCATCCAGTCTCCTGTCCGAAAGGATGTTCAGTGCAGCAGGGGGGGTTGTGACCGATAAGCGCACTCGCCTAGCTCACAACAGTGTTGACTACCTCACATTTATAAAAATGAATGAAGCATGGATCTCAGAGGAATTTAACACATGTGACCAGTAGACCATGTTTCATTCAAATTCTGGTGAACGCCTGTGGGCTAGTTTTTTGGGCCTGTACTGGCCGACACTTTTTTCTGTATCCGGTGAATGCCTAATGTACAACCAGCCACAGAATACAAGGTTGTTTTCTGTCAGGTGAACACCTGTGGCCGTGGGCTAATTTTTGAGGCCTGTAATGGCCGACACTTACTTCTGTATCAGTTGAATGCATAATGTACCACCAGCCACAGAATACAAAGTTGTTTACTGTCCGGTGAACGCCTGTGGCCGTGGGCTAATTTTTGGGGCCTGAAATGGCCGACACTTACTTCTGTATCCGTTGAATGCCTAATGTACCACCAGCCACAGAATACAACGTTGTTTGCTGTCCGGTGAACGCCTGTGGCCGTGGGATAATTTTTGGGGCCTGAAATGGCCGACACTTACTTCTGTATCCGGTGAATGTCTATTGTACCACCAGCCACGGAATACAAAGTTGTTTGCTGTCAGGTGAACGCCTGTGGCTGTGGGATAATACTTGTTACTACAAATACTATATGTACTCTCAAAGTACCTGAGCTATATTGCCTCTCATACGCAATTAATACTTGTTACTACTAATACTATATGTACTCTCAAAGTACCTGAGCTATATTGCCTCTCATATGCAATTAATACTTGTTACTACTAATACTATATGTACTCTCAAAGTACCTGAGCTATATTGCCTCTCATATGCAATTAATACTTGTTACTACAAATACTATATGTACTCTAAAAGTACCTGAGCTATATTGCCTCTCATATGCAATTAATACTTGTTACTACAAATACTATATGTACTCTCAAAGTACCTGAGCTATATTGCCTCTCATACATTTCTATTAGTTGCCAGTACAAGTTGTGTATTATATGTGTATCCTCAAAGTATCTGAGCTACACTATCTCTCGTATGCAAATAATACTTGTTACTACAAATACAATTTACTACGTGCTTGACAGAAGTATAAAATACTTATAGGCCTTGTCCTAATTGTTGAACATGTTCGCTCTAACTTTTCTATGCTAGGGGTTGATGCCATTTCATAGCATCTCCCCTAGTGGCCTAAATACATCTCTATATGCTAAGGTTGATATGATGTAGAGAACCCCCAAACTCCTGTTGCTAGGAGTGACGCCTGGGGTCCCTTACTGATAATCACCTGCATGTAGTGGTGTATTGGGATATTGACCTTGAACTAATTTTAAATGCTAAGCCTTGGTCGCATGTAGTAATGCGTCCATGCTTAGTAGCTCAACGCCTTTCTTTATGTGACACAGAGATGATGTATAGATCCCCCAAACTCATGTTGCGAGGAGTGATGCCTGGGGCCTAATACTAAGTTGTTGCATAGAGAATCGCATTGAATTCCTTGCTAACGGCAGTTGTGGTTCACTCCGTTCACCAGTGCTGTTACAATGCCTAATGTACCACCAGCCACAGAATACAAAGTTGTTTGCTGTCAGGTGAACGCTTGGGGCCGTAGGCAAATTTTTGGGGCATGTAATGGCCGACACTTACTTCTGTATCCGGTGAATGCCTAATGAACCTACAGCCACAGAATACAAAGTTGTTTGCTGTCAGGTGAACGCCACTTACTTATGTATCCGGTTTTTCACTTAATACTTCTGGTAGGTCAGTGTCCATGTTGTGGGACTATTTGTGCACAGCTAGTAAGTATTTTATGGCTGCAAATATGACCTGCAGGTTTTTAATATTCGCATGCCATTAAAGCCAATGGGGCCCACCGCAAACTTACGGTTGGTGGACATTTGCAAAAGTTCGCAGTTAGCGTTCGCGAACCGTCCCGTCGGATGTTCGTCCATCACTACTCCTGTAGCCTATCGTGAACATGAGCTGGTGGACCCTGGGGGCTGCTACCTGGAACCAGTTGCAGTGCAGTCCATCCTCACCACTAGAAGCTCTGGTGAACACCTGCTGGCTCTTAGTCTCCACTCCCTGGGAATCTTATGCTCTAGTTCCATCAGCAGCAGTCAGCCGTAGGGTCCACTACGTTAGTGGTGCACTCCTGATCCCAAAGGTGTGCATCTGTCACCTGGCCTCAGGTGACCTGACACCCACTTTTTTCTATCCCTTTATTTTAATTATCAGATATATTATAAAGTTGTGCTCATAAGTTTACATACCCTGGCAGAATTTAAGCTTGATTGGCCATTTTTCAGAGAATATGAATGATAACACAAAAACTTTTCTTTCACACATGGATAGTGTTTGGCTGAAACCCTTTATTATCAATCAACTGTGTTTACTCTTTTTAAATCATAATGACAACAGAAACTACCCAAATGACCCTGATAAAAAAAATGACTATTCTCACCTGTGATCTGTTTGCTTGTAATTAGTGTGTGTGTATAAAAGGTCAATGAGTTTCTGGACTCCTGACAGACCCTTGCATCTTTCATCCAGTGCTGCACTGACATTTCCGGATTCTGAGTCATTGGGAAAGCAAAAGAATTGTCAAAGGATCTGTGGGAAAAGGTAGTTGAACTGTATAAAACAGGAACGGGAAATAAAAAGATATCCAAGGAATTGAGAATGCCAATCAGCAGTGTTCAAACTCTAATCAAGTGTAAAATGAGGGGTTCTGTTAAAACCAAACCACGGTCAGGTAGACCAACTAATATTTTAGCCACAACTGCCAGGAAAATAGTTTGGGATGCAAAGAAAAACCCACAAATAACTTCAGGTGAAATACAGGACTCTCTGTGGTTTGAAGATGCACAATAAGGAGACACTGGAAGAAAGATGGGCTGCATGGTTGAGGTGCCAAAAGAAAGCCATTACTATGTTAATGCCACAAAGTATCCCGCTTACAATACACCAAACAGCACAGAGACAAGCCTCAAAACTTCTGGCACAAAGTAATTTGAGACCAAAATTGAGCTTTTTGGCCACAACCATAAACGTTACATTTGGAGAGGAGTCAACAAGGCCTATGATGAAAAGTACGCCATTCTTACTGTGAAACATGGAGGTGGATCGCTGATGTTTTGGGGATGTGTGAGCTACAAAGGCACAGGAAATTTGGTCAAAATTGATGCAAGATGAATGCAGAATGTGATCAAAAAATACTGGAGGAAAATTTGCATTCAATAGCCAGGAAGTTACGCATGGGACGTACTTGGAGATTCCAACATAACAATGATCCAAAACACAAGGCCAAGTTGACCTGTCATTGGATACAGCAGAATAAAGTGAAGGTTCTGGAGTGGCCATCTTATCTCTCCTGATCTTAATATCATTGAGCCACTCTGGGGAGATCTCAAACGTGCAGTTCATGCAAGACAGCCCAAGAATTTATAGGAACTGGAGGCTTTTTGCCAAGAGGAATGGGCAGCTTTACCATCTGAGAAGATAAAGAGCCTCATCCACAAATACCAAGACTTCAAGCTGTCATTGGTGTTAAAGGGGGCAGCATTAAGAACTGGGGTATGTAAACTTTTGATCAGGGTCATTTGGGTAGTTTCTGTTGTCGTTATGATGTAAAAAGAGTAAACAAAGTTGATTGATAATAAATGGTTTCAGCCAACCACTAACCATGAATGAAAGTGAATGAAAAGTTTTTGTGTTATCATTCATATCATCATTCATATTCTCTGAAAAATGGCCAAGAAATCATAATTTCTGCCAGGGTATGTAAACTTATGAGCACAACTGTATGTGCTCATAAAATATCTGGCTGTCTTTTATTAAAATCAAGGCATATTTGAGTACATTATACAATGGGCATGCATAGTTTTGAGTCAAAGTCAGCTTTTGCACAGAATTTTTTGGGGGGCACTGACAGTAGTAGTCGATAGACAGGAGCATAGATGCTGAATATGGTCACCAGAGGGTCCTCACTGTGTTGGACAGGGAAAGGGCGGTTGGGGTGTATTTTTTTTTGCACACTTCAGCTTTAAGGTTCTTCAGAAGAATCAGAAAGATCTGCACCAGGGAAGAGTCAGACAAGACTTCTGTGATCTAATGCCGTGTACACACGATCATTTTTCGGGTTGTAAAAAACAAAGTTTTTCAGCCTCTAGAAAAAACAAAGCTTTTTTCAACTTCATCATTAAAACGACATTGCCCACACACGATAGTGAAAAAAAAATGCTCTAGCAAAGCGCGGTGACGTACAACACGTACAACAGCACTATAAAGGGGATGTTCCATGCGGATGACGCCACCCTTGGGGCTGCTTTTGCTGATTTCGTGTTTGTAAAAGACGATTCGCGCCTTTCTGTCTGTTACAGCGTGATGAATGTGCTTACTCCATTACGAACGGTAGTTTTACCAGAACGACCGCTTGTCATCATAACTTGTCATCATTTTTTACAACCCGAAAAACTACATTGTTTAAAACGTCGTTAAAAAATAGAGCATGTTCGAATTTTTTTTGTCGTTTTTCAGAACCCGAAAAATGCTCTGAAGCCCACACACGATCATTTTTTTAAATGACATTTTTAAAAAAACGTTTAACAACCCGAAAAATGATCGTGTGTACGCGGCATTGTACTTAGCTATGCTACAAGGTCCATTTAAAAAAAATAAACCATGTGACCATATTGTATGAATGTTGAAAGAGTAGGTAATCTGAATGTAGGCGCCCTCCTGACCACCCACCGCTGCGCTGATGGATAAAATGGTAAGTGTATGACCCTAGCTGCTGTTTAAAGAAAATAGTGACAAGTGAATAAAGTGGATGAACTCTCTAAAAAGTGTCCACAAAATTAACAGCGCTGAATGAATATGTGTATATTCTTCTAAAAACACACAGTGTCACAAACATATGCCACATATTAAAGTGAATGAATATTAGTAATAATGGTGGCAAAGTACATAAATAAATATATAAATTAACACAAATGAACCAGTGACTATAAACTCGTGAGGGAAGGCACAGAATGTGCAAAAAATCTGTAAGCAAAAGAAATTATATATATAAATTATATATAATAAAAGTTCATAAATGAAGGTTCTTGTGATCTTCAAAGACTTCCACCACACCAACAAGTGTTCAGTGCTTCTTTCACCCCCCAGAATGGACACTCACCAGACCAATATGCCTCACACTCTCGTGTTTTGGCAAACAAAATTTAAGTATAGATCTCTTCAGTTGATAAGGGAAGAAACTCCCGGTGTAATGATCCAAGTGGCTCCACATATACAATAAGAGAAAAAAGTGCACAATAGTGTGATACCATAAAACAGTTTAATAACACACCACACTTAAAACTCCAAAGGTTGGACTCACAAACAAAAGTAAAAATTCCAGCAATGCATCACATCACAAAACTTCTCCTTAAAGGCACAACCGGTGTAAAAGTGGTCACGGCGGACCCCTGATAAGCCAGATGAAATCTCACCACTCACTTCACCGCAGATCACCGCAGGAAGACTCAAAATTTGGGCCAAGTTTTCCTAATTCCTCACTAGGTTTGGAGCTCTGTAAACATGTCACGTTAGTTCAGAGATTGACTGCGTGACCACACCCCGACATGTTTCGTCATTACAACTTATTCATGGGATTGGCCGCACAGTCAATGGTCACTCCCTTATATGCAGATGGATCCAATACTGGAAGGTGTGTCCAAGCGCAAGTTTATAGTCACGGGTTCATTTAAATTGTATGAATGTTGCCTTCTGTTTATTTACCTATAGATCTAAAAGTAAAATGTTAGCAAATGCCATGTATTAATATTGTCATGTAATGACTGCAATCTTTGAAAAGGAGACAAAAAAATGTATCTGATTTTAGAAAATACTAGATACTTTTAAAAAAGAGATGATTTCAAGCATCACATCCCTTTTCCTATGTAATTTTTAGACTTGTAATTTAGATATTTAGAATGGTTGTTGCAGTTTCTAGCAACTGTCAGCACATCCCAGATTTTATGGTTTTATAGACAAGTTTGCATTAAATGCCTTTTTCATGTGAAATCAATGGATCTTTTTACGATCAAAGGCATTATAGATGACTGAGGAAAGCAGAGCTGGAAATTATTTATGACTTATAAAATGCCAGCATGTTCTAATGTTGTACAGTGGGCTAGTAATCAACATGAAAAAAAACAAGAACGTTTTAAATGTGTCACATTTGAACTTACTGTATCCAAGTAACTGTTTTCATTTCAGTGTTCATTAGTTTGGATACTTGATTCTGTTGGTACCAAAATGTTACAGAACACAGCTACTAATAATAATATAATGTAATACAGGCATACCCCACTTTTAAGTACACAATGGGACCAGAGCATGTATGTAAAACGAAAATGTACTTAAAGTGAAACAATACCTTTTTTCACTTCTAGGGGGTCAGGGGCTGTAGTGGGGGTGTCAAAAGCTGTAGTTGTGGTCCCTGGGGCTGTAGTGGGGGTGTCGTGGGCACACTGGAACAGGGTGGGGTATGATCTTGGAGCTTCAACTCCTTCTACTGTAGCTGCAAAATGTCTGTTCAGTACTTGTAAGGCACTTAACATACACTCGCGGGTATGTCCTTACTCGCGAGTGTATGTAAAGTGAGTGTACTTAAAGCGGGGTATGCCTGTAATATATATTATTTTGGGGGTTTTATGTATTCTTCAGGCCTGTGTCCAGAAAACACAAAAACAACTCTGGCAGCGAAAGGGTTAAAGTTGATTAAAAGTGTAGAGTGGAGCTCCAGTCTGCAGCCAGATACCCGGGAAATGCAGATGTGACAGGAAACATGTCACCTCCACTTCCACGTGTTGTTTCTAATGTCTATTGAATGTTTGCTACATTAAAAAGGTTGTAAACCCTCTTTGGGAAGTTAATGGTCCCAAAATAGTTTCAAAAGTGTCCGATGTGTCTGTCATAATGTCGCAGTCCCGATAAAAAAAACGCAGATCGCCGCCATTACTATTAAACAAAAAATAATAATAAAAATACCATAAATCTATCCCCTATTTTGTAGATGCTATAACTTTTGCGCAAACCAATCAATATACAGTACACTTATTGCAATTTTTTTTTACCAAAAATATGTAGAAGAATACATATTGGCCTAAACTGTGAAAGAAATTCATGTTTTTATATATTTTTGGGGTATATTTATTTTAGCAAAATGTAAAAAATATCTATTTTTTTTCAAAATTGTCGCTCTATTTTTTGTATATAGCGCAAAAAATGAAAACCGAAGAGGTGATCAAATACCACCAAAAGAAAGCTCTATTTGTAGGAAGAAAAGGACAATTTTGTTTGGGTACAATGTCGCACGACCGCGCAATTGTCAGCTAAAGCGTTGCAGTACCGTATCGAAAAAAAATAAATCATGGCAGGACTAGATTTTAATCCAGACAAGTGTTTATAGATAAATAATGACTCTTCTTTACTTTAAAATGGAACTAAAAGAATAAAAAAAATAAAAAAAAATACAAAGGCTGGTTCTTTAATGCAGAAGAGACACGATAGGTCTCTTTTGCAATAAAATAAACTTGAAGACTCTTTACAGTCTTCATTAGAATGTACACTGGGCGGAGGTCAGTGTACATTCTCTGCACAGCACCGCTTGCGCATGTGCAGGAGTTACATCATTCCCCACTAGCCAATTAAGACGGCCAATGACTTAGCAACCAGAAGAAGCCAAGGAAAAAGATATTGGCACTGGTGGAATGTGGGTGTTTGTGGACTTTAGCTCCTTTTTAGGTTCTTTTCTGTCTAGAATTTGAAACTTGTTTCCAGCTAAAGTTTTCTTACAAGGCTGCCAGCACACATGGGAATGTAGGCTGTACAAAATAACTATAAATAAAGAAATATCAAACAAATTTCTTAAATGGTGATATAATGGCCATGGCACCTTTATTGGTATATATAAACATAAATATGTTTTCATATTTTTATTTTACTCTTATATTTATTAAATTCATCAATAAATAAAACTTTTAAAACTTTCAAATACCTCTCAAAATCTCACTCAGTCATAGAACTCGAGCGAGTACCATAAATAAAAATCATCCAGTAAAAATCCCCCCTTGGAATCCACATGTTTTTCCCACCTAGAATCACGTTTTTCCAGCCTGGAATCCACGTGTTTTTCCCACCTAGAATCACGTTTTCTCCACCTGGAATCCACGTGTTTTTCCCGCCTAGATTCACGTTTTTTCTGCCTGGAATCCACATGTCTGTCAAGTAAGTAATTTAAAGTGATAATAACCAAAAATGTTTTATTTTTTTTTTTATTTTGACCGCCACAATCCTATGCTGTGGACACTAATTAATTCCCACTTTTTTCAATCTCTCTTTATTAAGAAAACAGAAAATGTATATCAAATACTTACCGTCATTTTCCTTTCCTGATGGACTCAATGGCAGCCTACATGTGGGGTTAATCCCGCCCCTCATACCTCATAGGACCCTTCTCCCATAAAGCTTTGCTCTGGGCCAGAGGCCGTGTTCCATAATTTAGCCTACTCCAGCCACTGGGAGGGAACTCCTGCTGCCATGGAGTCCATCAGCAAAAGAAAATGACGGTAAGTATTTGATATAAATTTTCCGTTTTCCTGACAGACTCCATGGCAGCCTACGTGTGGTAAATAACTAGCCATACACACCCGCGTGGGCAGAGTTCTGGACAAAAGAAAAAAAAAAGGTAAGACTATATCTTGGTCCTAGGAGGAGGACAAAAAAAGGAACACGGCCTCTCGCCCAGAGCAAAGCTTTATGGGAGAAGGGTCCTATGAGGTATGAGGGGCGGGATTAACCCCACACGTAGGCTGCCATGAAGTCTGTCAGGAAAACCCTTTGTGGGTTGCTTCTCCTACAATGTAACCAAACAATGGCATAATGATGTTTGATTTGACCAGCTGGATCACACAGCACCTTTCCATAGCAAACAAGGCTTTCCCAGTGCTCTCACAGTATGGTAAAGGTAGTTATATATATTTTCAAAATTACACGGACAGTGGCTTAATTAATACATATTGAAAAATAAAGTGAAAGTATGTCCTCTGCACATGAATGTTGAAGTGGAGAAATATACAGAAAAAATAGAACAAAACTTCCATAATAAATGATCTCTACACAGATAGCACTTTAAAGTGCTTAATAGGGGATCCAACAATGACCTCTTTTAAATGATCATTAATTGAATATAGCATTTGGGGAACTACATCTCAGGAGATTGATTCACATATACTGCATTAAGGTGAAAAATAAATTGTGTTAGATATTGCAAAAATGTTTATGTGGCCCCATGCTACATAAATAACTCATGTAGCTCCCAGCATAGACCAGTCAGCAAGACTTCTTTGGTTCTAATAAATTTTAAGAATATATTTCAAACAGTTGATAAGTCTAAAGTGTTTCAGTGTTAAATATATTACTGATTTTGTAAATGACAATTTTGTTTTATTTCAAATGGGAGAAATTAATACCATGAACAGACATAATTTACCATCAGACGGGCAAATATATACGATATCTCTGCTGAAATCTAAGAAAATAAATTATTCTTACAGTTAGTCTGGAGGATATAAAAAATGCACACTGCATATTCTCGGATATGAGATCACACAAGTTGGCATTAAATTTCAAGAGTCGTGCCAGGGAAAGTGTCTACTAGAAGGAAAGTTGTTCGATCATGATCTGTAATTCCACAAAGTAAAGATTAGAAATATGTGATATAATATGATAATAACATTGAACAAAATGATACTTAATTACATCATGACCGACCAACAACTTATTCTGACAGTAAAGACATTAGTGTCCCTATTTAACTTTAAATGTAGGTAGCAAACTGAGCCAAATATTTCCTGTTAATTAAATACTGAGAACTTTAGCTGTTCTAAAAGTCTTCTACCTAGCTGAGCAGGAAAAATAGGTTGAAATGGTCACAGAAAAGTAAAACCATGGCTGTTTCAATAAACATTAAAACAGACAGACAGACAGTTCTTTATAAAATTATGCGTTTGTGTTTGCAGTAGAAATGCGCAATTAGACTTATTTTATGTCCCAGAGATTCCAAGGCTACTGCTTAACACAGGTACTCCTATCTTTTGAAGATGTTCACCGCATTCTTCCGCAAGGTCCAATTCACGTCAGATTGATACAAGATACAAAAAAAAGGGGGTCCACATTGAAATGGTCACTACAGAAATTTCTAGGAACTCAAACATAGAGGTGCTACGAGACAAAGGAAGACAGTTGATCATTTATTTTACCAGGTAGAATCCTACCAAAACTGGCATATCTTGTATAATCCTATGAAGAGTCTGACCTTTTAGTATGATGCTTCATGCAGGGACATGTCATTACTGTAGCCCGTAGGTACAGAGCCTTTGGTGCACCAAGCAACACTCTCTGCTGGGATCACCCCATAGCACACATTTTCTTGTTTTACATGTTTTAACCTGGCTTATAATATTATGACAATCTATATATATGTAGCAGCCTGCTCCTGTTGGGCTGGCGCTGCTTTAAATTTAGGGGGAAGCCTGAGAGTTAGTTGACTCAGACATGTATGATTTTTGAGCAAATTGGGCCTCTGTTTCAGCCATGGCTGTGTTGTGAGTGACCACTATTGTTCACCTGGGGTGTCATTACCACCCCAGGCCAAGGGTGGCAGCAGCTAGATCAAGGTGATTTGGGTGTCTCTCCTCGGCAGCCAATCAGTGGGGGTTGATCGTTCCACTGTGCATGCTCGGGAGGTGTACTTAAGGGACAGATGTCATTGGACCGGGGTCGTCGATCGCTGGTCTGTCGTCCCACCACCCTGTGTGTGGCCCTCCTGGCCGGGGGTGCGTGTTCCTGCAATCCTGGCTCCGGGACCACGTTGGTCCGGAGTTGTGATCTGTCTAAGTAGGCCCAGTAAGCAGACTGGGTTTACACTTCAAAGGTGATCCTGTGTTGTCCGTCCTGGAGGGAGGAAGCCGCTTGATGAAGGACCTATCTTGGAGAGGACCTAGCACGAGGCTGGTATCTCAGGAGAGACCTTGAACTTCATCGAAGGATGCACCGTTACTGAGAGGCTTTATGGTCATTGCCTGTCAGTTCTAAATTCTGCAAGACGTTAATCTGGAGAGATCCGGGTGCTGAATCCTGTGCTACGAGGATTTTGGACCGAAAGTGTCTCCATCTGTGGGAAGGTCTGTGGCAGAGACTGTCCCATGTTCTGTGCGCCATTCTGGCTGCTAGGCTAGTGAGAGAAACCTATCCAGGTGCACAATACCCACTCTGGCTGGAGTAGCGACGAGAGCTGTGTTGCTGCAAGCAGGAGTGTTTCCTGATTGAAATAATGCACCTGAACCTATCTACTTGTTACTCTTCCACCTCTTCAATCACTTCTACTTTCCTTACCAAGTTCTACAAATAAATCTTAGAAAAAAAAGTGTAAAGTGTGGACATTGAACTTTCTCAACTCTCATCCATTACCCTAGACGGCGAGAAGATAGAGGTAACATGCCGCCGGAAAATATCCAGCAGCTCCTTCGGGGGTAGTGCTACATATATTAAATGGCTACATTTCTCCTGATTATGATAATAATTTGAGGTTTGATAGTTATACTGGGAAAATCTGCCTCTTGCCCTATGGGCAAAAGCCTACTGAATGATAATTTTAGCCCTTTCTCAATGTTACCTGAACCAAATCTAAGGTTTTACAACTGAACTCCAGGTATGACCTTAATTGCATGCTTACAGTGGTCCAGCTTGGACCCAAGTAAGCATGCATATCTCATACTTGAGGCACCTCTGTGGAAGCTGACAATAGTAGTCTGCAATACTATAACACTGGTTAATGTTTGTTTCTGCCTGCTGCTGGGGAATGTCCCTGACAATAGTGTGAGAGGCTGTATTAATTAGAGTTATCAATATTTATTGTATCTTCCCTTGGCCAACCACTAGGATTTTTTTTTGCAGTGATGCAGGTTGGGAGAGATTATAAAAATTCAGGATTGACCTTGGGAAGTGTGTCTTCCCCAAGACCTTCTGCCTGGGGAAGGGCTGTAAAGGGGAGGTTCACCCTAAAAACGACTTTCTAGTATTACATTGGCCCCCCACATTACAATACAATTATGCCTATTATGTTTTTTTTAATGCTGTACATACCTTGGTACAGCTAATTCACCTGTGACTTCCGGGTTGCGAGTCCCGCGGGAGTGGGCGTTCCTAACATGCTGGTGATTGACGTGATGACAAAAAACGAGCTCCCCCCCGTGGCGTAAGCTGCGTCACGATTGCCGAAAGGAGCCGAACGGCGAGTCGGCGCTATACTGCGCCTGCGCACATCAATCACCAGCATGTTAGGAACGCCCACTCCCGCGGGACTCGCAACCCGAATTAGCTGTACCAAGGTATGTACAGCATAAAAAAAAACATAATAGGCATAATTGTATTGTAATGTGGGGGGCCAATGTAATACTAGAAAGTCGTTTTTAGGGTGAACCTCCCCTTTAATGCATTCCCTGCATTAAGATAAAAAATGTTTAGAAGACAATTTCACCCCCTTATCGCCCCCCCCCCCCCCCCCCCCCTTACCGTTATACTTTCCTGAGTCTTACAGTGCTGTGCCCATCTGTATGGCCCCTGCCTGCTCTCACAGGCTTTGCTGAGGCAGCAGGAGTCATTGGCCCCTGCTGCTGTCAGTCACATCTTGTGATGAAGGAGCAGTGGCAGGGTCGAGCTGCGCTGTTAATGTCTACAGATGCAGGCAGCACAGCTCAGGATCTAGCCTGTAGTTGTGCTAACATAGGAAGCGAATTTCTGTGGTGGCACATCGAAAAGAGGAGGAGCCAGGAGCAGCGGTGAGGGACCAGAGAAGAGGAGGTTTGGGGCCACTCTGTGTAATTCCATTGCACGACGCAGTTAAGCATAGCATGTTTGTTATTTAAAAGAAAATGACTTTACAATTACTAGTGTGGTGGACTCCTACCAAGGAGTCAATAGCTGAACCAACTAGTGTCTTACAATGTGGAGCTAATTTCATAAAATGCTGGGTTGGCTTGAAAGTCCATTATCAATAAAATAAGTACTTTTTGGCTCTCATCTGGAGTATGTCAAGCCCATAGTTGTCCTAACCCCCACTACAAGGATTATTGAATGAGTGTCGATAAACTTCCTCTTCAGGATCGAAAAAGCAACTGGTGCCCATCTGTTCACATTGCTCCACTATTGCAGAAGGTTAGACCCTGAGGTGAAATGTCAGCCAAGCTTGCCTCCAGGGTACCGGCCTTGGTTGAGAGCGGGTGCTATTGTACTTTTATGGTTTGCTGCTGCTACCCTAGGCCTTGTCTGATGAAGTACTCATGGTAAATATCTAGTCAATATTCCAATCGCAGATGTTCCTGGACTTTTGAAACGGCTCATAGAAAATAGGTGGGTGCTGAAACGATCACCAGCTGGGCACTGGAACCATCACACAAATGGACAAATTCGCCAGCACACCATGGATCGTAGATACGTCCAAAAATGTTATGCAAAAAAAGCATCACAGAAAGTGCAACGTTTCGAGGCCATGCAGGACCTCTTTGTCAGGCAAGTGATAAAGTAACTCAGTGCATCAGAAATACATATATAGAGAGCAACCACCAATCAAATTATAGGAAAAAACCATGTGGAAAAAAACATGTGGTCTTTTCCACATGTTTTTTTCTTATGATTTGATTGGTGGTTGCTCTCTATATATGTATTTCTGATGTATTGAGTCACTTTATCACTTGCCTGATGAAGAGGTCCAGCGTGGCCTCGAAACTTTGCACTTTCTGTGATGCTTTTTTTGCATTACATTTTTGGACGTATCTACGAACCATGGTGTGCTTGCGAATTTGTTCATTTGTTTAATGGTAAATATGTCCCTGATTATTGTTCTTGAGTTGAGCTGTTGCTTTTTGTACTGCCTTAATTAATACTCCTGGATATCATTTATTTTCAACATATCTTCTTTGCTAGTGGGTTTTCAATTACATATTACATAAATAAAATTAAAATTATGTTTTACACAAGAGAGCTCTGTTTTTCAGCTATGCAAAAGTACCAGCTATCTTCTTACTTTCTCTTATTACTTGTATACCTTTCCAACTCTCATCTATAGCTAATGTTCTTCTACATAAAGAAGTCTGCAACTGCCCTTATGCACTCTTTGCATTTTATCTGACAAACAATCTTAGTCAATAATGCAATGCAATAACAATGTACAAAGTGCAGTAACTTTTATCAACTAATTTGATGGGTAGTAGTCATATCAGTAAATCGGTGAACGTTGGTTGTTATGGCTTACTGTGATTTGCAATTTTTTAGGCTAATTAACCCTGTATTTTTTTTCTTCTTTTTTTTTATTTGTTTCACATCCAGCTATAAAAATCAAAATTGTGTTTCAAGTAATCACATGCTTGAAAAGTCTTACAATATATATATTAAAATGTTTCCTCATGTCTACTGGCTGGATTGACATAGAGGTTAAGCTTCTTTTTTCTCACACCTCCCCAGAATCAGCAGGATACCACCAAGAAGGATAGAGGATTGGAGAAATAATACGTTTAAGATTAGTAATATACTTACAAATCTGTAGAATTAGATAAACCAGAGATGAAATCTTATTTACCGAGTATATGTTTAAATAACACAAAGCAGCAATGTGATTTTGTCTAAAACTGGTAGTAAATGAAATGCAATGTTAAATAAATGATAAACAGTATTTTATATTTTGCGCTTCCAGACTCAAAGTCAATAAATCTCACAGTTGGGGTTTAGCAGAAATAAAAAGAAAATACACTAAAAAGTTATTGCTGTGAATAAGTAACAGATCACTGTCACATAAAATCAGTTGCTGAAGGATCTCACCCTGTGTTTTAGATTAAATTGGAAGTAAAAAAAATGATATATAAATATAATAACTTATTGAAATATTTAATTTGTGGTGTTGTTCTGGAGCCCCACACCTTTACAGGGTTCTCCGTATTTTGCCAGGTTAATTTTTATCTATAGTAAAAATACAAAATCACGTACTCGTTTCCAAATTGTATTTTAATTATTGTCAAACTACTTCTATAACTCTGAACAACTTAGAAGTTGGTAAACTTACTCTGTGAATTTTCTTACTCATTTACTGTACTTGAATTCAGTTACATATACAGTAAAATCTTGGATTGCGAGCATAATTCGTTCCGGAAACATGCTTGTAATCCAAAGCACTTGTATATCAAAGCAAATTTCCCCATAAGAAATAATGGAGACTCAAATGATTCGTTCCACAACCATTTATTCATAAGTCTTCAGTTTATAGTCCATAGAAAAAGATTATAGCAATGTGATAGGTTGTGTAACCATAAAATGTCCATCCACAAATGGCAGCCTCCACAAGGGGATTAGAAGCAAAATCCAGCAGGAGCTACAGAGTATAAAATAGAAGAGAGGCGCCTCTAAGGCCGGGTACACACGGACAAACATGTATGGTGAAAGCGATCCGTCGGACCGTTTTCACCATACATGTCTGCCAGAGGGCTTCTGTACGATGGTTGTACACACCATCGTACAGAAGTCCGCGCGTAAACAATACGCGGGGCGTGTCCGCGGTGTCGCCGCGTCGATGACGCGGTGTCGCCGCGACAATGACGCGGCGACGTGGGCGGCCCGCCTTTAAAATGCTTCCACGCATGCGTCGAAGTCATTCGACGCATGCGAGGGACGGCGGGCGCCTGGACATGTACGGTAGGTCTGTACTGACGACCGTACATGTCCGAGCGGGCTGAATTCCAGCGGGCTGTTTTAAAACAAGTCCAGGAATATTTGTCTGCTGGGAAAAGGCCCGGCGGGCAAATGTTTGCTGGAATTCGGCCCGCTCGCGCCCACACACGACCAAACATGTCTGCTGAAACTGGCCTGCGGGCCAGTTTCAGCAGACATGTTTGGTCGTGAGTATGGGGCCTAAGTGTAGCAATATGTTGCTAAATGTTGTACCTTCATTAAATATAAACATATTTCTACACTTATGCCGCATACACATGATCAGAATTTCCGTCAAAAGAAACGTGGATTTTTTTTCGACGGAATGTCGGCTCAAACATGTGTTGCATACACACGTTCACACAAATGTTGTCTGAAATTACGAACGTCAAGAACGCGGTGACGTACAACACTACGACGAGCCAAGAAAAAAAAAGTTCAATGATTCCGAGCATGCGTCGAACCGATTAGGATTTTTGTGCGTAGGAATTGCATATAGATGATCGGAATTTCCGACAGGAACTTTTGCCATCGAAAAAAAAAAAGGAACAAGCTCTCAAACATTTGTTGTTGGAAATTTCGACAGCAAATGTCCGATGGAGTGTACACATGGTTGGAATTTCCGACCAAAAGCTAATAGCGAACATTTGTAGTACGTAACATCAGAGTCTCTTTTATACTCAGTTGTGACATGATGCTACTTGTATATCAAGACATCGCTTGTATATCAAGTCAAAATTTATGAATAGATTTTGCTTGTATTCAAGTCAAAAATAAATCCAACGCATTTTGGCCCTCAGGCCATGATTAAGGCCTGAGGGCCGAAACACATTGGCTTTCTTTTTGACTGTTATTCGCATGCAATAATAAAACAATGTTTTAGCTGATTTCCGTGGCACCAGTCTCCTTTTTTGCATGGACTATATGGAGGTTTACAGAGACTTCACAGGCCGAGTGCTGTGTTCTTGAGGCTCACCAGGCATTGCACATGAGGTAGTAGCTTGGATGCACCTGTTCCAAATTTTGAGCATCCCCTACAACACAAATTTCATTTTTGGTGAGATACACCCAAAGGGAAATTACGTCTAAAGGGATGCAGACCCTGCAGCTTGTCTCATTAGTGCCATGCAGGTGCAGCCTCTGATTGGTAATTAAAAAAAACACTCCTATTCACATTCACTTTGCACATGGACACAGACAGACAGCTATTCCTTCAGAATAACAAAAGGTAGGAATCTGCAACAAAGTTTGTTAACCACTTGACCAGCAATATGGTACGGGGTGTACCATATTGCTGGTCAAAGACCAGTGCACTTTTTGCGATTCGGCAGTGCGTCGCTTTAACTGACAATTGCGCGGTCGTGCGACGTGGCTCCCAAACAAAATTAGTGTCCTTTTTTCCCCACAAATAGAGCTTTCTTTTGGTGGTATTTGATCACCTCTGCGGTTTTTAGTTTTTGCGCTATAAACAAAAATAGAGCGACAATTTTGAAAAAAATTAATATTTTTAACTTTTTGCTATAATAAATATCCCCCAAAAATATATATAAAAAAAAAAATGTTTTCCTCAGTTTAGGCCGATACGTATTCTTCTGCATATTTTTCGTAAAAAAAATCGCAGTAAGCGTTTATTGATTGGTTTGCGCAAAAGTTATAGCATTTACAAAATAGGGGGTAGTTTTAAGGCATTTTTATTCATATTTTTTTTTACTAGTAATGGCGGCGATCAGCGATTTTTTTTCGTGACTGCGACATTATGGCAGACACTTCGGACACTTTTGACACATTTTTGGGACCATTGGCATTTTTATAGCAATCAGTGCTATAATAATGCATTGGATTACTATAAAAATGCCACTGGCAGTGGAGGGGTTAACACTAGGGGCGGTGAAGGGGTTAAGTATGTTTCCTGGGTGTGTTCTAACTGTAGGGGGGTGGCCTCACTAGGGGAAATGACCGATCTTCTGTTCATTGTATGAACAGAAGATCAGCATTTCTCCCCCCACCAGGCACGCGCACGAGCAGGGGGCCCTTAGTGGCCTGCGTGAGAGGCGACGTATAGCTATGGGCTCTAGCGCAGGGGTCCGCAAGTAGTTAAAAACCCTGCAATGTACATAGATCACCTAGAGGGGAATGTTTTTTTTTTCAACAAAAGTGGAGTTACTCTTTAATGATAGAGATTGTTAAACCCCTGTAGGGGCAAAACATGTTAAAGGGAGAACTAAAGTGGAATGCCTGTGTTTATGCATGTGCTGAAAAAAATAAATAAATGTTACCCTTTGTAGTGGTGCGTGGTTCCAGGACTGAGCAACTGTGAGCTGGAGTCACTGTTTGCAGAGCATGAGTGGCTTCATGTTTTGTGAGTGACTAACTTTACTAATTGCGTGGAGCTGTTTTTTTTAACACCTTCAAGCCCGGCCTATTGCAGAATGACCACCGGGCAGGGGCTTTACAGTTCCGTTTCATATGACGTCCTTCAGAAAGGGCCGTTAATGCGTGCCCCTGGGAGGGTGCGCAGCACAGCAATATATGGTGCGGTGTGTTCCTCGTACATACCGCATCACTGATCTCAGTAAAGAGCCTATAACATAGACTATTTGCCATGTGATCAACTATGTCCAATCACAGCTAATCACAGTGTAGATAGGAAATGCCAGCGCGTGACGAGAGGAGACATGATAAGCAGCTTTCCTCACAAGAGAGATCTTCCCCATTGGTAATGCCTGTCTGTGCCCTACAGTGATGCCTACCAGCAGGGCTGCTGATAGAAATTGGGGGGCCCTGTACAGACTACCTGACAGCCCCCCCCCCAAGAAAATATTAAAGCTATTACAGTAGCAGCCACAAATACAACATAACTCACAGAATTCCTGCTAAATATAAAAGATAAGACTGAGTTAAAGGGATTGTAAAGGAACATTTTTTCCCTTAAATAGCTTCCTTTACCTTAGTGCAGTCCTCCTTCACTTACCTCATCCTTCCATTTTGCTTTTAAATGTCCTTATTTCTTCTGAGAAATCCTCACTTCCTGTTCTTCTGTCTGTAACTCCACACAGTAATGCGACACTTTATCCCTGGTGTGGAAAAAGCCTCTTGAGGGGGGAGGGGGCGAGCAGGAGTGTCAGGACGCCCACTAACACACAACTCCTTACTCTATCTGCAAAGAATATAGCGTCCTGACTCTCCTGTTCGCCCCCTCAAGAGGCTTTCTCCACACCAGGGAGAAAGTGTCACATTACTGTGTGTAGTTACAGACAGAAGAACAGGAAGTGAGGATTTTTCAGAAGAAATAAGGACATTTAAAAGCAAAATGGAAGGATGAGGTAAGTGAAGGAGGACTGCACTAAGGTGAAGGAAGCTATTTAGGGAAATGTTCTTTTACCTTTACAACCCCTTTAATAAATAAAAATGAAGATGAGATGAAAAAAATATACAGGCTGGGCAGTTGGAGCTCTGAGATTTGAGAGACACAAAGTTACAGAGATAGCAAACTCAGGAGCAGAGCTAACATTAGAGCCAGGGCTGAGAGGAGGGGGTGCACAGGGAAGGGGGATTAGCGAGGGATCACTGCCCCCCTATCAGCGGCCCTGCCCACCAGTGATGCCAATCAGTGCTGCCTATTGGTGCCCATCAGTGCTGCTAATCATTGCCGCCTATCAGTGCGTACCTGTGCTGCCTATCAGTGCCCATCAATTCCGCCTATCAGTGTCCATCAGTGCTGCATATTAGTGCCTCCTAATCAGTACTGCCTCATCAGTGCAGCCTATCAGTTCCAATCAGTGCAGCCTCATTAGCGTACACCAGTAAAGGAGACTAATTACTTGTTTACAAAATGTTACAACAGAAACTATTTGCTTTTTGGTCTTGTTTCCTTTATTTAGCAAAACAAAAACAGTGGTGATTAAATACTACCAAAAGAAAGCTCTATCTGTCACAAAACAATTCAATGTTGTTTGGGTACAGCGTTGCATGACCGCTCAATTGTCATTCAAAGCGTGACAGTGCTGAAAGCTGAAAAGTGGCCTGGATAGGAAGAGGGTAATGCCCTGTACACACGATTTGAATTTCCGTTGGGATAAAATCCGATGGAATTTTCCGTCGGAACACTCTAATTATTACCGTCCAAAACGCGGTGATGCAAAACACTACTACGAGCCGAGAAAAATTAAGCTCAATGCTTCCGAGCATGCATCGACTTGATTCTGAGCATGCATGCTTTTTTCTCCGTCGGAGTTCCGACGGATTTCCATCTGAAAAAAAGAAAACACGTTCTACTTCTAAACCCTGATGGAAAAAAAGCCTGATGCGGCCCACACACGATCGGAATATCCGGTGAAAAAATTCCGTCTGACTTTTTTTGTTGGAAATTCCGATCGTGTGTACAAGGTATTAGAGTGCCCGGTACTGAAGCGGTTAATCAGAGGAACTGACGGGGGAACGTCTTTACAATTTCTAACCTCAGATTGTGATTATTATCGGTAGCTGTGAGTTTGAGATGTTTGAAAGTTTTGCATATTAGATCTCCTATTGCTTTTGGGCTTTCAGGGGGCTTATGAAGATATTTCAAGTACACGCAGATACTTCTAGGTGTATTGTATTCATCTGTCCGGGAGCTTTTTCTTTTGTAAAGGTTTACTTTAGGTATTTGACATTTATTAAACACCCGTGTTTAATAGACAGTCTGGGGTTATTTCTAAGGTAACTGAATATTGTTTTTGTTTGTTTTGTTGAACATCTGTGTTTGTCTTAGTTCTTAGAAAAATGGTTTAAGAAATGTGTGAGACAGAAAATATAACCTTCTGTCTACAAATTCTGTTACGTCTGTTCTCCTGTGTCTGTTTACTTTTTTTTTTTTATGATTTAGAAGAGCGCACCTTCTTATTGATAACATTTAATTAGACTCAGAATATTTTGTGTTATTTTTTTGGCTATGCTTTAGTATCTTTGTTGACCTTCACATCCAAAATACCAAGAAGTAAGGGGGTAATCCACAAAAGGGATACGCCGGCGTATCTACTGATACGCCGTCGTATCCCTGTTTCTATCTATGGAACTGATCCACAGAATCAGTTTACCATAGATAGGCAGAAGATCCGACATGTGTAATTGAATTACACTGTCGGATCTTAACCACTTCCTTACTGGGCACTTAAACCCCTTCCTGACCAGAGGACTTTTTGCGATTCGGCACTGCGTCGTTTTAACTGACAATTGCGCGGTCGTGCGACGTGGCTCCCAAACAAAATTAACGTCCTTTTTTCCCCACAAATAGAGCTTTCTTTTGGTGGTATTTGATCACCTCTGCGGTTTTTATTTTTTGCGCTATAAACAAAAATAGAGCGACAATTTTGAAAAAAAAAAACATTTTTTTACTTGTTGCTATAATAAATAGCTCAATTTTTTTTTTACGTTTTTTTTTATCCTCAGTCTAGGCCGATACGTATTCTACATATTTTTAGTAAAAAAAAAAAAAAAATCGCAATAAGCGACTGGTTTGCGCAAAAGTTATAGCGCCTACAAAATAAGGGACAGAATTATTATTATTATTATTATTTTTTTTACTAGTAATGGCGGCGATCTGCGATTTTTATTGGGACTGCGACGTTATGGCGGACACATCGGACACTTTTGACAAATTTTTGGCGCCATTCACATTTATACTGCAATCAGTGCTATAAATATGCACTAATTACTGTATAAATGTGACTGGCAGGGAAGGGGTTAACACTAGGGGGTGAGGAAGGGGTTAAATGTGTACCCTAATTAGTGTTCTAACTGTGGGGGAAGGGGGGTGACTGGGGGGGGGGGTGACCGATCTGTGTCTCTATGTACAAGAGACACAGATCCGTCTCCTCTCTCCCCTGACAGCACCGCTGTCTGCGAGAGCCGGGAATGAGAGATGATCTCATATGTAAACATATGAGATCATCTCTCATTGGCCGCACAGATCGCCTAGGAAACGGCCGCTCCGATTGGCCGTTCACGGCGATCTGTGACTGGCTGTGTCCAAGGGACACGGCCAGCACAGCAGTTCCCCGCTGCACGCTCGGGAGCGCGCGCGGGGAATGTGCAAAGGGGCGGCCGTAAAAAGACGGCCTGTTAGAGATTGGGAGCCGCGCTGAGGCCGTACAAAGTCGTACGGTCGTCAGCTAGTGGTTAAGGATGCAATTCTAGGCCGGCCGCTAGGTGGCGAGGCCATTGCGGCCGGCCTAGAATATGCAAATGAACACTTACGGCGATCCACGAACGTTCCGACGGGCCCGTCGCGCTAAATCTACGTCGTTTACGCCGAGTTACGCCGCGTAAAAATAGGGCTGAGTCCTATTTGACTAAGCCCTATTAAGTATGGCCGTCTTTCCCGCGTCGAAATTTTCAACTCTACGTCGTTTGCGTAAGACGTTCGTGAATGGCGCTGGACAACATTTACGTTAACGTCTAAGCAAATGACGTCGGAGCGACGTCAGTTAGCGCAATGCACGTCGGGTAAGTTACCCAAAGGAGCATGCGCAGTACGTCCGGCGTGGGAGCGCGCCTAATTTAAATGGGAATCGCCCATTTGTATTAGGAACGCCTTGCGCCGGACGTAGTTAAGTTCCCCCGCCACAAATTTCCAGGTAAGTGCTTTGTGGATCGGCACCTAACTTGGGAGATTTGCGGCAGTGTAACTTAACTCTGAAAAGTTAAGTTGCGCTCGGCGGCTGTGGATCTGGCCCTAAGTATGTTATTGTACTGAAGTGGGTTTGAAAAGAGGAAAGTTTCTATCTGATTTATGGAAGAATTTTTGAAAGTGAACCTGCCAACAATTTCAAACTAAAACATCAGGTACCACGCAGTGTAAGTATTCTACAGGGTGGGCCATTTATATGGATACACCAAAAACAAAAGATGGATTCAAAATGGCCGACTTCAAAATGGCCGCCATGGTCACCACCCATCTTTAAAAGTTTCCCCCCTTACATATACTAATGTGCCACAAACAGGAAGTTAATATTACCAACCATTCCCATTGTATTAAGATGTATCCATATAAATGGCACACCCAGGTGGATCCATATAAATGGCTCACCCTGTATAATAAGTTAGGCCGTCTTCTAGGTGCCTTTCTGAATTTTGCTTTAAAGCAGGGAGTTATTTTGTTCCCCTTATTTTGAAAAGAGTAATGCCTTGTACACACGATCGGAATTTCCAATGAAAAAAGTCAGACGGAATTTTTTCATCGGATATACCGGCCGTGTGTGTGCCCCATCTGACTTTCTTCCGTCGGAGTTTAGAAATAGAACATGTTATATTTTCCGATGGAAAAAAATGATATCGGAAATTGCAATCGTCTGTGTGGAACTCCGACGGAGATAGAAATACGCATGCTCAGAATCAAGTCAACGCATGATCATAAGCCTTGAACTTAATTTTTCTCGGCTCCTTGTAGTGTTTTACGTCGCCGCGTTTTGGACGGTCGGAATTTGGTCTGACTTTGTGTATGCAAGACAGCTTGAACGGAATTCCGACCGAAAATTCCATCTGATTTTATCTCATCGGAAATTTCGATTGTGTGTACAAGGCATAAGGGAAGGTTATAACCTCGGTCGGTTTTTTTTTTTTTGGCCAACTGTGTCTCACTGAGATTTCCTTTCACTTCCTGTCCCATAGTCAAAACAAGAAGTAAGAGGAAATCTCTGGTTGTCACCAGGATCACCAGAAGTAATGTCCCCAACTAGAAGATATCTCCTCTATTTTTGTTTTGGTGATAACTCAAATGTTGGGATTTTCTTTCTGATAACAGACAGTAATAAGGACCTAAACTGTGCATGCAAGCACTTCCCTTTGGAAAGAAACTCTTAATGCGTCAGCATACCAAGACATTTTGGACAATTTCATGCTCCCAACTTTGTGGGAACAGTTTGGGGATGACCCTTCCTGTTCCAACATGACTGCGCACCAGTGCACAAAGCAAGGTCCATAAATACATGGATGGTCGAGTTTGGGGTGGAGGAACTTGAATGGCCTGCACAGAGTCCTGACCTTAACCCGATAGAAACCTTTGAGATGAATTAGAGCCGAGACCGCAAGCCAAGCCTTCTCATCCAACATCACAAATTCACTTCTGGAAGAATGGTCAAACATTCCCATAAACACACTCCTAAACCTTGTGGACAGCCTTCCCAACAGAGTTGAAGCTGTTATAGCTGCAAAGGATGGGCCAACTCAATATTGAACTCCTTCGGACTAAGACTGGGATGCCATTAATGTCCATGTGCGTGTAAAAGCAGGTGTCCCAATACTTTTGGTAATAAAGTGTATATACAGTCATGGGCGTCCGCTGAAATTTTTTCAGGGTGGGGCACTTTGGCAGCGGCGATACACAGTCACATTTAACCCTTTCTTCAAACGCTAGCGGGGGTTAAAAGCGCTTTACCGATAATGCGGCCAGCTGGCAGTGTGAAATAGCTCTTGAGATAATTCAGCTTCACACCATGCCCATATAAATATAGCGAGAGAATAAGAGAAAGTACAGACCCCCCTTCAGCTCAGATAGACCCCCCCATTCTGCACAGACCCATCCATTCAGCACAGACCTCCCCATTCTGCACAGACCTCCCCATTCATCACAGACCCCTCCTCCAGTACAGATGGACCCCCTTTAAGCACAGACCCCCCTTCAGCACATATCCCCCCTTCAGTACAGACCCCCCTTCAGCACAGATGGACCCCCCATTCCGCACAAACCCCCCCTTCAGCACAGACGGACCCACCCTCCCCCCCCATCCCATTCAGTACCTCAGATCAGCCATCAGCGCAGCACAGGCAGCAGGTTCCCTCCCCCTATGTACACATAAACACTGGAGGGGGAGGCGGCTTCACTCTGCTCGCTGCTCCTGTGTGACATCCGGCCCGGGACTGCTCAGACAGCCGCGAGACTCTTCAACACCTTCTTGATTTTCCAGGGGGGGGGTCAATTGTCCCCCTTGCCCTATGGAGCGGATGCCCATGTATACAGTATACATACTAAATACAAACATAGTTACATTTCTATTTTAGGCTGCTGTAATTGTCCAGCTCCAGTCATCCTGTGCAATTCAATATTAAGGTAATTTAGTCTGTAAAATCCAATAAACCTAAACCAATAAACTGACCTCATGGGAAAGAACAGACACTTGCTACATGTATATACCTCTGTAGATAAGTAAGAAGAATCTATTGCCTTAAGGTATCAGGGAGAGTATATTAGCACCCACACACTTATAATAGTTATTATTTTCTTACTAATTGCACTAAAACTTTGTTTAATGATCTTCCCACATATGTACACATGTTAATATTACAAGGACCTTAAAGCGGCGCTACACCCAAAAGGGGAAGTTCTGCTTTAAAGTGGGGTACACACACAATACGAAAATTCTTTGGATGAAAATATTCGCCCAATTTTCTTATAGTGTGTATGAGCCTTAACCACTTGCCGCCCGCCGTACGCACTTTTGCTTGATGTCTGCCGGTGTCCCGCGATCGTGTCACGGAGAAGCAGTACGGGGGGATGCCTGTGTAAACAAGGCAGCTCCCTGTTCTGCCTAGTGACAAGACACTGATCGTCTGCTCCCTGTTCAAGAGCAGAGATCAGTGTCGTGTCACAGTAAGTCCAGCCCCCACATAGTTAGATTTACTCCCTAGGACACACTTAACCCCTTCCCCGCCCCCTAGTGATTAACCCCTTCCCTGCCAGTGTCATTTATACATTAATCAGTGCATTTTTATAGCACTGATCGCTGTATAAATGACAATGGTCCTAAAATAGTGTCAAAAGTGTCCGATGTGTCCGCCATAATGTCGCAGCCACGATAAAAATCGCTGATCGCTGCCATTACTAGTAAAAAAAAAATATTAATAAAAATGCCATAAAACTATCCCCTATTTTGTAGACGCTATAACTTTTGCGCAAACCAAAGAATAAACGCTTATTGCGGTTTTTTAACCAAAATAACATAGTCAGATTGAAAAAAGACAGAAGTCTATCTAGTTGAACCAATAGAAAAAAACAAATAGAAAACCTCCAGATTCAGAATCCTATAACCACAGTTGACCCAGAGGAAAGCAAAAAAAACCTTATAAAGCATGCCCCAAATTTCCTCAACTGGGGGGAAAAAAATCTTGCCTAATTCCCTAAAGGCAATCGGATATTCTCTGGATATATATGTTAGTATCTAGTTATATTTGACAATATTTTTGAAAAGGAAAACGTGATTAGATCTTTATCCACAGTGTCTAAAAAAATATTGGTGGATGTAATGCTGTACTGTGCAAAAAGAAAGCACACCATTGACATCAAAAGCTGAAATTGCCCCATAAATTATTTCTTGTGGGCATTTTGTATAACTGCCCCAGTCCCTGAGCTTGAATTCTTTGACCAATTCTCCATGAAAAAATCACTCAGTTGCAAGACCAAGGCTTTGACTAGGACAGTCCATAACCTTTCATTTCTTATGCCGCGTACACACGACCGTTTTTCGGGTCCTAAAAAAATTCGTTTTTCAGGCTCTAGAAAAAACAATGGGCCAGATTCTCGTACATTTGCGGCGGCGCAACGTAACCCTGTTACGTTACACTGCCGCAAGTTTTCAGTGTAAGTGCCTGATCCACAAAGCACTTACCTGTAAACTTGCGGCGGTGTATCGTAAACACGTCCGGCGCAAGCCCGCCCAATTCAAATGGGGCGGGTACCATTTAAATTAGGCGCCGGACGTACTGCGCATGCTCAGTTTTAAAATTCCCGCCGTGCTTTGCGCGATGTGACGTCATTTTTTAGACCGGCGACGTGCTCAGCGTCCATTCGTATTCCCGGACGTCTTGCGCCAAAACGAAAAAAAAAATTGAAATTCGACCCGGGAACGACGGCCAAACTTTAACATTTAACTAAACTTTAACAAACTTTAACTAAAGTTAAGCCATGTTAAAGCAGGTGTAAATTTGCGACGGGAAAAAATTACTAGCGACGACGTAACGACGGGAAAAAACTTTGTGGATCGCCGTAACTGCTCATTTGCATACCCAATGCTGGAATACGACGTGAAATCCGCCCAGCGGCGGCCGAGGTATTGCATCCGAAGATCCGACGGTGTAAGTCAATTACACCTGTCGGATCTTAGGGCTATCTATGCGGAACCTGATTCTATGAATCAGCCGCATAGATACGACAGGAGATACGACGGTGTATCAGGAGATACGCCGTCATATCTCCTCTGTGAATCTGGCCCAATGTTTTTTTTCAACCCGATCATTAAAACGACCTTGCCTACACACGATCGTGAAAAAAAATGCAAAGCGCGGTGACGTACAACACGTACGACGGCACTATGAAGGGGAAGTTCCATTCGGATGACGCCACCCTTGGGGCTGCTTTAGCTGATTTCGTGTTAGTAAAAGATGATTTGCGCTTTTCTGTCTGTTACAGCGTGATGAATGTGCTTACTCCATTACGAACAGTAGTTTTACCAGAACAAGCGCTCCCGTCTCATAACTTGCTTCTGAGCATGCGTGGATTTTTCACGTCGTTAAAGCCCACACACGACCATTTTTTACAACCTTAAAAACGACAACGTTAAAAACGTTGTGGAAAAAATAGAGCATGTTCGATTTTTTTTTTGCCCATTTTTTAGAACCCGAAAAATGCTCTGAAGCCCACACACGATCGTTTTTAATGACATTAAAAAAAAAAACGTAATTTTTTAGAACCCGAAAAACAGTCGTGTGTACGCGGCATTATTTTTCAGTGGATTTTCTTAGATCATTATAATCTTGAAAGACTAATTTCTGGTTCATGTTCAATTTTTGGACATATAGCCTTACATTTTCATCCAGCACAAATTTGATGCAGAATGTTTAGTTGAGAATTGCCCAGGTCCTAAAGCTGCAAATCAACCCCAAGCCAGAACATTTCCACCACACTTCACAGTTGCTATGAGTTTTTTTCCGGAAACACTGTCTTCTGTTTTTGGCAAACATATCTGTTGTTAGAGCTTGTTTAGACTTGTAGTTGGAGGGGATGGGTAAAACCAGGCAGTGCTGCCCCCAAACACAACTTATTGAGGCAATTAACCCCTTGTGTGCTGACAATTCAGCAGCAACCGGGCATCTTTGCCACAAAGATTTCTTCAAAATCAAGCTGCATGCACAACGTGTGACATCCTTCTTTAAAGGCGAGTAATAGGGGTAAAGCTTTAGGCCTGTACATTTTTTTTTACTTAAAGTGGATGTAAATCCACTCTCATCCTTTCTAAACTACAGCCATAGTGCTGATCTATAAGGATATAGATGCCTCCTGCATGTATCCTTACCTGTCAAATGTCTCCCCTCTGTCTGTTATGAGAACTGAAAATGTATAATGTATATATGCTATAGAGCAGAGGTCTCAAACCTGCGGCCCTCCAGCTGTTGCATCATGTCTCTAGCTGTGGGAGTCATGCTTGTAATGGTCAGCCTTGCAATGCCCCATGGGAGTTTTGCAACAGCTGGAGGGCTGTCAGTTTGAGACCTCTGCTATAGAGGAACTTCATAAAATTGTGGTGTATTCTGATGTTGTGATACCGTTAAAGAATCTCAATACTAACCTGGTGGCAGAATGTCATTTTAAAAGATCGCTACAGATGATCTGCCCCATGCAGAAGAAGGAGGACTGTATACATTCCACAGCAGCAATACTGTAACAGAAAGTTTGCAAACTTCATAGACTTAGGCCTTGTACACACGACCAGTCTAAACTGATGAAAACGGACTGAAGGACAGTTTCATTGGTCCAAACCGACCGTGTGTAGGCCCCATCGGTCAGTTATCCTTCGGTCCAAAAAAATAGAACTTGAAATTGAACCGATGGACGCCTAACCGATGGGTCAAAACCGACAGTTAGTATGCAAAAGCATCAGTTTAAAACCCGCGCATGCTCAGAATCAAGTCGACACATGCTTGGAAGCATTGAACTTCATTTTTCTCAGCACGTCGTTGTATTTTAAGTCACCGCGTTGGACTCGATCGGTTTTTTAACTGATGGTGTGTAGGCACATCAGACCATCAGTCAGCTTCATCGGTTAACCGATGAAACGGTCCTTCAGTCCGTTCTCATCGGATGGACTAATCGTGTGTACAGGGCTTTACAAACTGTATACTGATTATGTTGACCTGTAAGGGCGCATATATACCATATCTCTGATTTGAAGAAGACAAAAGAATAGATGGCTTCACAGAAAATATTGCTACTCTAGAGTTTAAGACTTGACGATTCAACAACCAAAACTACAAATATCTAGTAGAAGATACTCAAGAATCAGGCTGAACATTACCAAAGTGATCAAGCACTGCCAAAGGCCACCTGATAAGGACTTCAAACCATTTAGAGGGGCAAATAGAGACATATGCCTAGATTCACGTACGTTGCCGCAACTTTGCGGCGGCGTAGCTTAAGGCATTTAAGCTACGCCGCCGTAAGTTAGCGAGGCAAGTACATGGAGCCAGATTCACAAAAGGGATACGACGGCGTATCTCCTGATACGCCGTCGTATCTCTGTTTCTATCTATGCGACTGATTCATAGAATCAGTTACGCATAGATATCCCTAAGATCCGACAGGTGTAATTGTTTTACACTGTCGGATCTTAGGATGCAGTAACGCGGCCGCCGCTGGGGGGAGTTCGCGTCGTAAACCAGCGTTGGGTATGCAAATTAGGAGCTACGGCGATTCCCGACGGATTTTCACATTCGCTACGTCGCTGCTAGTCTAGTTTCCCGTCGCAAAGTTAGTCGTCGTTTGAACTGCCCTAACTTTACTCAGCAATCGTATTGCTGTTTAAAGTATGGCCGTCGTTCCCGCGTCGAAATTTAAAATTTAACGTCGTTTGCGTAACACGTCCGGGAATACGGAAGTACGCTACGCGCGTCGCCGTTCGAAAAAATGACGTCACGGCGCGCAAAGCACAACGGGAATTGCGAAACTGAGCATGCGCAGTAGGTCCGGCGCGAGAGCGCGCCCAATTTAAATGGCACACGCCCATTTGAATTGGCCCGCCTTGCGCCGGAGGCTGCCAGCGTAGTTTTCATCGCAAGTGCTTTGTGAATCAGGCACTTGCGATGAAAACTTGCGGCGGTGTAACATATTTACGATACGTTACGCCGCCGCAGTTCTATGTGAATCTGGCCCATGATTCACAATGTACTTGCCTGCTATGTTACGGCGGCGTAGCCTAAAGCGGGCGGGCGTAAGGGCGCCGAATTCAAATGTGTGTAAGTGGGGCGTGTTTTATGTTAACAAGGCTTGACCTTACGTTTTTGACCTATTTATTTTACTGCGCATGCGCCGGGCGCCTACATTTCCCAGTGAGCATTGCGGCTAAGTACGCCGCACGGGTCTATTGATTTTGACGTGGACGTAAACAACGTAAATCCCGATTCACGGACGACTTACGAAAAAGACGTAAACATTTCGAATTTCGCCGCGGGAACGGCGGCCATACTTAACATTACTATTCCATGTAGGGCTAAGCTTTAACTTTAGGCGGCCTATCTCTACGGCGTAAAAGTACTGCGTTGGCCGGGCGTACGTTTGTGAATCGGCGTATCTACTCATTTACATATTCTACGCCGACCGCAATAGAAGCGCCACCTAGCGGCCATCCGAAATATTGCAATCTAAGATAGGACGGCGCAAGCCGTCGTATCTTAGATATGTTTAAGCGTATCTCTGTTTGAGCATACACTTAAACATAAGTCGGCGTAGATTCTGAGTTAGGTCGGCTTATCTACTGATAAGCCCGCCTAACTCTTACTGAATCTACCTAATAGAAACCTTCCTCCAGATCGCTAAAAAAGAATTTTGGATCTTAATTGAGTGAAACAGAAAGGCTAATGTTAATTATTATGCATATGGCTTCTTTTCTCCGCCAACCACAGCTTACATAGTCCAGTAAATGAAGCTTTAGATACACAAGGAACTAAAAGAAACCTTTTGACTCACAATACCCTGAGAAGGAATTATATGTGTTTCTTGGTAAACTTGAAGGCATGGCTGTAAGGCCCCATACACACGATAGAATTTATCCGCGAATACGGTCCAGCGGACCGTTTCCGCGGATAAATCCTCTCGTGGATTTCGGCGGATTTTCATGCGATGGTGTGTACACACCATCGCATTGAAATCCGCGCCGAAATCCTCTTGCAATGACGTGTCGCGCCGTCGCCGCGATTATGACGCGGCGACGTGCGCGACGCTGTCATATAAGGAATTCCACGCATGCGTCAAATCATTACGACGCATGCGGGGGATCCCTTCGGACGGATGGATCCGGTGAGTCTGTACAGACCAGCGGATCCATCCGTTGGGATGGATTCCAGCAGATGGATTTGTTCTGAATGTCAGCAAATATCCGATCTGCTGGAATCCATCCCAGGGGAGATATATCCGCGGAAACAGATCCGCTGGCGTGTACACACCATAGGATCTATCCGCTGAAACCCATTTGCTGGGATTTATCTGCGGATGGATTCTATGGTGTGTACGGGGCCTCACGATAAGCTGATGTGGGAAAGTGACTAAAGAGTTCATACCCAGGTGATGTAATAATACACCAGTAGAGATAAGGCCAGCTCAAGGAACCCAGGAAGCTGGCTGCCTAGGAAAGGCGAGTAAAACCTAGCATTAACTTACATTTAGTGACGTATTTAAAAATAAACTAGCAGAAATCATGTTTCATTATTCAAACTACTGTCATCTGCTGAAAGCTAAAATCTAATTTGCAACATGGCTGTTCCTTTAATTTTTTTGAGCAGCGTATTATTTATCTAATGCCTCCTCAGGCTCTCCCATGGGATTGTGTTTATGCAGTCCAAGCTTTTTGATTGTAAGAAAGTGTACCTTAGAACCTCTGTTTCACCTGATCACCTGTCCACACCAACCGTTTTCTCCGATTAGTTCCTGTGTCCTTTAAACCTGACAACTGTCTGCCCCTACTCCCTCCTATGTACCTGTATAAAGATGGCCATACACATTACAGTCTGATGGTACAATCTCTTTAAAATCCCATTCAATCTGTTCGCAATCAGGGAGACGCCTGAATTACATGGTTTTTGGTATGTTTGAAGTAGATTGTGCAATTATGCCGTGTACACTCGGTTGGAATTTCCGACGCCAAATGTTCGACTGTGTGTACGCTCCATCGGACATTTGCTTTCGAATTTCCAACAAGAAAAATTTGACAGCTGTTCTCATTTTTTTCCGAGAGCAAAAGTTCTATTCGCAAATTCCGATAGTCTGTATGCAATTCCGACGCACAAAAATCCTACGCATGCTCGGAATCAATTCGACGCATGTTTGGAATCATTGAACTTAGTTTTTCTCGGCTCGACATAGTGTTGTACGTCACCGCGTTCTTGACGTTCGGAATTTCCGAAAACATTTGTGTGACCATGTGTATGCAAGATAAGTTTGAGCCAACATTCACAGTTTTGTTGTCGGAATTTTCGATCGTGTGTACGTGGCTTTAGATTGACTAGTGCATAACTAGTCTCAGAGGGCTTGACCTAAGCCAAGCTGGTCACAGCTCCTGCTCTTCCTTTATCTGGTCCCATACATGTAAAAGGACCCAATTTACTCCTGACCAGCACCCATAATCTCTTGTGTAACTTCAGTTTCCTGATGTTAATTAACCACTTCCATACAGGGCATTTTCACCCCCTTCATGCCCAGACTAATTTTTAGTTTTCAGCACTGTCGCACTTTGAATGACAATTGCGCAGTCGTGCGACGTGGCTCCCAAACAAAATTGACGCCCTTTTTTTCCCACAAATAGAGCTTTCTTTTGGTGGTATTTGATCACCTCTGCGGTTTTTTTTTGCGCTATAAACAAAAGAAAGTGACATTTTTGAAAAAAACACAATATCTTTTACTTTTTGATTTAATAAATATCATAATTTAAAAAAATATATATATTTTTTTTCCTCAGTTTAGGCCGATACGTATTCTTCTACATATTTTTGGCAAAAAATAAATAAAAAATATTGCAATAAGCGTATTTGATCGGTTTGCGCAAAAGTTCTAGCATCTACAAAATAGGGAATAGAATTATGCCATTTTTTTTTTACTAGTAATGGCGGCGATCTGCGATTTTTTTTATTGTGACCGTGACATTGCGGCGGGCACATCGGACACTTTTGACACGTTTTTGGGACCATTCACATTTACACAGCGATTAGTGCTATAAAACTGCACTGATTACTGTGTAAATGTGACTGGCAGGGAAGGGGTTAACACTAGGGGGCGCTGAAGGGGTTAAATATGTTCCCTAAAGTGTGTTCTAACTGTAGGGGGAGGGCGACTCACAAGGGGAGGAGATCAATGTGTGTTCCTCTGTACTGGGAACACACATCTGTCTCCTCACCGCTGACAGGACATGGATCTGTGTGTTTACACACACAGATCCATGGTCCTGCCGTGATTGCGGGCAATCACGGGTGCCCGGCGGACATCGTGGACGTCGGGCACGCGCACCGGGTCCCGAGCAATGTGGCGGGGGCGCGCGCGCCACCAGCGGTGCGCGTGCCCCCTAGCCGCCCGAGAAGGCTTGGACGTCATATGACGTCTAGTCTGAGGGACGGAGGGATCCCACCAACGTAATTTTACAATGACTCGGTAGAGAACGGGTTAAACTAATTTCTGATCTTCAAACTTAATCCTGACCTTCCGCTTCGCTGACCTTAATCTGTACCCCAAATTTGACCTCCACACACTTGTTTAGATTGATTCCCTGGTTGCTGCCTAACCTGCTTTCAGACTTCTGCCTCACCCCACTTTTTCTCTACGTTCTGCTTCTGTCTGATGCACCAATGACAGGATCCCACCATTATACAACTTCTAGACTGTGTACCGATGCTGTAGGTCCTTTGAGAACGGTGGTCTACTCAGGCTATATAACTTGGCCTATAATTCTGGGAGCATCAAAGTACATAAAAATGAACAGACTATCTTAAACAGTAGCTGGTATAGGCAAAGGCCCAGATTCCCAGAATCTATGCGACTGATTCTTAGAATCAGTTACGCATAGATATCCATTAGATCCGACAGGCGTAAGGCTCTTACGCTGTCGGATCTTAAATGCAATTTTTTTTTGGCGCTAGGTGTCGCCTCCGTCGTTTTCCCCGTCGAGTATGCAAATTAGCAAAATACTCGAATTCCCGAACGTACGCGCGGTCGACGCAGTGAAGTTACGACGTTTATGTTAGATTTGCGACGCATAAAGTTGCCCCTGCTGTATGAGGGGCAACCAATGTTAAGTATGGCCGTCGTTCCGGCGTCAAAATTTTAAAATTTACGTTGTTTGCGTAAGTCGTCCGTGAATGGGGCTGGACGCCATTTACGTTAACGGCGAAACCAATGACGTCCTTGCCAAGTCATTTGGAGCAGTGCACCCTGGGATATTTTCCGGACGGCACATGCGCAGTACGTATGGCGCGGAAACGCGCCTAATTTAAATGCTCCACGCCCCCTACCCGGCTCATTTGAATTAGGCGGGCTTGCGCCGGGGGATTTACGCTACGCCGGCGCAACTTTACACGCGCCGTCCGTGTACATATTCCAGTGTGCATTGCTCCAAAGTACGCCGCAAGGACGTATTGGTTTCAACGTGAACGTAAATTACGTCCAGCCCTATTCGCGAACGACTTAGGCCCGGTACACACGAGCAAACATGTACGATGAAAGCGGTCCGTCGGACCGTTTTCACCGTACATGCCTGCCAGAGGGCTTCTGTACGATGGTTGTACTAACCATCGTACAGAAGTCCGCGCGTAAACATTACGCGGGGCGTGTCCGCGTCGTCGCCGCGATGATGACGCGGCGATGACGCGGCGACGTGGGCGGGCCTGCCATTTAAAGGCTTCCACGCATGCGTCAAAGTCATTCGACGCATGCGAGGGACGGCGGGCGCTCGGACATGTACGGTAGGTCTGTACTGACGACCGTACATGTCCGAGCGGGCAGGATTCCAGCGGACGGTTTTAAAACACGTCCCGGAATATTTGTCTGCTGGGAAAAGGCCCGGCGGGCAAATGTTTGCTGGAATTCGGCCCGCTCGCGCCTACACACGACCGAACATGTATGCTGAAACTGGCCCGCGGACCAGTTTCAGCATACATGTTTGGTCGTGTGTACGGGGCCTAAGGCAAACAACGTAAAAAATTAAAAATTTTACGCGGGAACGATGTCCATACTTAACATTGCGTACACCTCATAGAAGCAGGAGCAACGTTACGCCGGAAAAGCCTTACGCAAACGACGTTAAAAAATCCCGCCGGGCGCACGTACATTTGTGAATCGGCGTATCTAGGTCATTTGCATGTTCTACGCCAAAAACTACGGAAGCGCCACCTAGCGGCCAGAGTAAATATGCACCCTATGATACGACGGCATAAGAGACTTACGCCAGTCGGATCTTAGCCTAATTTCGGCGTATCTTGCTTTCTGAATACAGAAAGAAGATACGCCGGTGCAGCTTTGAATTTACGCGGCGTATCCATAGATACACTGGCGTAAATTCTTGCTGAATCTGGCCCATGGTCTTTTCATTTTCTCTCTGTGCTTGTGAGGCCCCATACACACGATAGAATCCATCCGCTGAAATTTATCCGCGGATCGGTTTCAGCGGATCGACGGATTTATCTGTTGATCCGCTGGAACGTACACACTAGCGCCCAAAAATCTCCGCGAACCAGAACGTATGCAACGTAAACCACGTAAGACGTCACTATAAAGGGGAAGACCAAAGTCAACGGCGCCGCCCTCTGTTCCGCTTTTGCTAGTTCCGTGTGACCGCGTGCTAGTGAAGGTTTGGTTAGAGCCGATTCGTGCTTTTCATTCTCCGCGTTTTGACAGTAGGTATTCTCGGGTTCAGTGCGTTTGCTTGCGGGTTTGCAGTTGGCATTCGGGCACAGGCTTTCAGCACGTTTCCGCGTACTGTGCGCTCGTATCTGTGTGTCGTGCGGGCTTAGCAGGTTGTGCTGGATTTGCGAGTGCTTTCTGTTGGAGTGTGTTCTTGACTGACCAGCCGGCCGGTTTGAATCCATGATGGAGCAGCAGCGTCGATTCTCGCGAATTGGTGCTGGTTATGGGATTGCTTATGGACAGGCTCAGCGAATCAGTTGTTTGGCCAGGAACAGTGGGAGGAGGCGTTTCTGGGCCAAGAATTGGTTGCGCCAGCGTGACCAGTTTTCTCATATGCCTCTGCTTAGGGAACTCCAGGAGAATAATCCGGATGATTTTCGGAATTTTCTCCGCATGACGGACCCCGTATTCAACCGTCTGCTGGAACTTCTGTCCCCCTATATCACGAGGCAGGACACTGTGATGCGCGATGCCATCACGGCCGAGCAGAGGCTTATTGCCACGTTGCGGTACCTGGCGACTGGGAGGAGCCTGCAGGACCTCAAGTTCTCGACAGGCATCTCTCCCCAGTCACTTGGGGTCATCATACCGGAGACGTGTACTGCCATCATACATGTTCTGCAGGAGGAGTATCTTAAGGTAAGTTCCCTAATTTGAACAACACAATTTTGTTTTTTTAAATGTGTGAGAAAGTCATTTTTTTTTCTTCCCTAATAACCATGAGATTGGAATCTGCTGTGTGTGGGATGTTCCCTTTTCTCCCCAGGCATGTTGTTAACCTTTACATGTTTGTTTTGGGCCTAGCTGCATATTTTGTCCTTACCCACCATAAACCTGTCCAGCATGCTTTCCTAGGCCCAAACCCACCTAGCCTAAATTGTCGGTTATTTTTAGGATAATCAATTGTAGCTCTGCCCCTCCCCCCCCCCCAAAAATAGTTTCTTGCTCTATCATCAGAGGGATGTGGAGTCTGATAATTAAGTGGGTCTATATTTTTTCCAAAAATAAATCACTTCACAATGCTTGTGTGAAATGTGAATCCTGTTGTTCATGTTGCACAATGATGGATTTTAGATTATGTTTGCAATGTTTATGTGCCAAAGTAGTAAATCTCATTTTTTGTTTGTCCCCACAGCTACCCTCCACCCCACAGGAATGGCAGTCTGTGGCTTCCCAATTTGCCCAGCGGTGGGATTTTCCTAACTGCGGTGGAGCAATAGATGGGAAACACGTCCGCATTGTGCCCCCACGCCACTCGGGGTCCTACTATTTTAACTACAAGGGTTATCATAGTATTGTGTTGATGGCGGTGGTGTCGGCACAGTATGAGTTTCTATATGTGGACGTGGGGAAGAACGGCCGGATGTCAGATGGGGGAGTGTTCTCACGGACTGAATTCTACGATCGTCTCCAAACTGGTGATCTGGCACTGCCACCAGATGAAGACAATGTGGAAGGACTTCCGTTTGTGTTCCTAGCGGACGAGGCTTTCGGGCTTGGACCTCACCTAATGCGGCCTTTTCCCCAGAGGACCCTCACCTCAGAGAGGAGTGTGTTTAATTATCGGTTGTCCAGGGCTCGGAGGGTAGTCGAGAATGCCTTTGGGATCCTCAGCAACCGGTTCCGCCTGTTCCTGACATCGATACATTTGGCGGAATATAAATTGAACACCGTTGTATTTGCCTGCTGCATTTTGCACAACTTTTTACGCAGGCATTCCCAGACGTACCTATCCGACAGCGTTTCTGAGGCAAGACTACTCTCAGATCCTCTCCCTGGGCTGGTCACTGGTCGCGCTGGCACTGGCACCCAATCTGCTCGTGAGGTACGCGACAAATATGTTGAGTACTTCATGGGTCGGGGGGCCATTGCTATGCCAGATCATATTTCTTTCTAATTTGGCCCCCCAAAGAAAGGAATATTCACAGAAATAATAAATAATTAGACCATTGCACTTTATACAGTTGTTTGTCATTCCTGCTTTTTGTATTTTTTTCTGTCTTCCTGGTTAGCCCAAAAAATAGTGCACTTCTAGTGCCAAATGTAGGGTTCAGGTTTTAGTAAATAAACACAATTGCACATTATTCACTCATCTCCAAACTGGGTATTCAGCATCTTAAATAATCAAGCCACTCCTTGTAATGTTTTTAAACCAACTTTTTTTATTGTCAGCTTTTTGCTGTTTTTTTGCCAAAAGGTTTTTTTTTTGCTCTTAAACATGCCAACATTTTTAAGTTTCACGTTGATTATTTATTTTTTATTTTTTTAGTAAGTATCCATTTTTTTTTTTTTTTGGTTCCAAACAATTTCTTCAATATTTTTTGGCGTAATTGTGTCTAAAAATATTTTCTAAATTTTTTAAACATATTTGTTCACCAAATAATCGTTATTATTTTTTTTGGGGAAATATTTTCAAACAATTTTTTTTTTTTTTTTTTTTTTTTTTTTGGGTGTTGTGTTTTTTGGAAATCAATTAAAAATATTGATCATATTTTTGGGATCGATGTGTTAACCAATCTTTTTTTTTTTTTTTTGGTTTAATTTTTTTTATTTTTTTACATTATTTTTTTTTATTTTTGTTTACTTTTTCTGTTTTGTATGGCTTGTTGAATGGAAGCCATTTTTAAACTATACAATAGAAAACATGTCCCAAAAAATACAAACCCAAATGTGTCACTTTTGCATTCCCAAAAACAGTCATGGTGTGAGGTCACACCGGAACACGCCAAAATTTGAAGATGCACACATTCAGTGCTTTTCGCCAAATGTCAGTTATACCACAACAAAAGACTTTAAAATGGCGACATGTGCTATCTGCCATCATGGGTGAACAATGTCTGGGTTTTGTGGGAGCAAACCTTTCCTCGAAAATTATTTAATAATCGAGGAGGGGGTTGTACCCACAAAGCACAGATATTCTATATTCTGTGATGGCAGATAGCACATGTTGACACACTGTGTGTGCATCTTCAAATTTTGGCGTGTTGCTGAGTCAGACATAAAAACAGGTTGGGGGATGGGCGGGGGGGGTTGGTTTAGTCTTTCACACGGCCCATCATGTCAATGATGTTCTTATAGTTTTGCTCTATAACCACCATTCTTTGCCGCATAGTGTCCAGCTCGGCACAGCAGTCGACTATTATATTGCGCACATTCTGTTCCATCTGAACCATCTTTTGACGCATATTTTCAATTTCGCTGCTGCACTCCATTACTTGCTGGATTATAATTCCCGCACTTGCCCGAGAAAAATGGGGAACAGCATCTTCATCCCCTACAAAATTAGTAAAAAATATAAAATTAGACATTTGACCGGCCGAGATACATCTAGGGTTGCCACCTCATCACTTTAAACCAGAACACATATTAATTACACAGGTTCTGTGGCTGATTTAAAGGTGGTAATTTTACTCACCTGGTGCCATATCTGCATTACATTAGCCACAGAACATGTGTAATCCATATGTGTTCTGGATTAAAGGGATGAGGTGGCAACCCTATCTACATCTGTTTTGCCCTATCAAGCTGGGATGACACTGACCTGATGTCGTGTTGATTTCCTCCTCCTCCACCACTTCTCCATCTTCAATAACTCCTCCTTCTTCTTCTTCCACCAATCCACCATCTTCAAAATCAGCAAAATCTTCTTCTTCAATTTCATCTTCCTCCTCAACAACTACCAGATCTAAAATTACGCCATCATCCTCTCTTCCTTCCTCCTCCTCCTCCACATCCTCCTCTCTTCCTTCCACCTCCTCCTCAACATCCTCATCTCTTCCTTCCACCTCCTCCTCAACATCCTCATCTCTTCCTTCCACCTCCTCCTCAACATCCTCCTCTATTCCTTCCTCCTCCTCCACATGGCCAGATGGCAGATCCCGGGCATGTCTGGCCCTCTCTGCCTCCTCAAATTGCTGGCGTCTTCTTTCCCCTAGAAAAAATAACAAAACAAAAGATATTGTAGAGCATAAATCGCACACATTGCATAGAAGTTTAGAGGCTTTTTTTTTAAATATTTAGTTGTCTTATGAACACAAACCTATATTTTAGGATGACTTCTAGGCCAAGCTCTGATTAATTCCATTTTTAGCAAAGTGACACACATGGATGTCCCCCCCTTATAATTTAGAGCAGAGACCATCCAAATTTTCGGGTAAGATTTTGAGGGAGACACAGGTGCTATGGATTACAGATATGGAAACACCTGCTTAGTAGCACTGTTTGCATTTCCCATTCTTGGATTTAATTGTTCAATTAATAAATTTGACCACAATGTTTACAAACAATGTTTTTGGCAAGAGAGGCATGTCCAGGTGTGTTGTTCCTGGGCCAACATCGTATTTTTGCGAAGCAACCTGATGTGAACAAGGTTTCCTATTAACAGTCGTTGGCCAAGCAAATGAGATTTTGAGAAATACAATTTATTTAAACAGATTTTCAGAAGTACAACCAGGCCAAGGATACAGATGTAGAAATGTACCTGACCAAACATTCAAAGAATAAAATTGTCCCCACCCCTCAAACCAAAAAATAACTTACGTTTTTTGAGTATTTTTTTTATTTTCTTTAGTTGATGTGGCTCACGAAGCTTTAAGTCGGACCACCGCTTCCGTAGCTGCTCCTTGGACCTTGCGATGCCAAACATCCTCTGCATTTTACGTGCCACCTTCTCCATAATTTTCCCCTTCCTGCGGTTGGGGGTCTTGTATGGGCCATATTGCCCATCATAGTCCTTCCTCCGCATAATGTCTACCAGCTCCACCATTTCGTCAAAGGACATATTAGTTGCCTTATAACGTTTAGGCCGGGATCGGGACGTTCCTGCCTCTGTCCCCTCACTTCTGGCCTGAGAGCTCCGTGCATGCTCGCCTGTCATCGCCATCTTTCATCCCCACAGAGATTAGGGGCGTGGAAATCTGGAAATGTCCCGTCATGGGCGGGGACCAGGGCGGCGGGTACTACATACGCGGAGTCTAGAGAATGAATAAGACGTGATTACGTAGGTTACGCGGAGATTATGCGCCCGTTTCTGCTCAGTCGCTTACGCGGAGATTTGTAAAACATTTGACTGCAGTAACACAGTTAACGCCAGATTTACAGAATTAACATTGAGTAGGGGGCATGACGAGGTGTCACGCACACGCGGAGTCTATAAAAGGGAACCGACGTGATTACGTAGGTTACGCGGAGATTTGTAGAACATTTGACAGCAGTAACACAGTTAACGCCAGATTTTGAGAATGAACATTGATTAGGGGGCATGGCAATGGTGACGATGTGTCACGCACACGCGGAGTCTTTTAAAGGGAACCTACGTGATTACGTTGCTTACGCGGAGATTTGTAGAACATTTGACAGCAGTAACACAGTTAACGCCAGATTTTGAGAATTAACATTGATTAGGGGGCATGGCAATGGTGACGATGTGTCACGCACACGCGGAGTCTTTTAAAGGGAACCTACGTGATTACGTTGCTTACGCGGAGATTTGTAGAACATTTGACAGCAGTAACACAGTTAACGCCAGATTTTGAGAATTAACATTGATTAGGGGGCATGGCAATGGTGACGATGTGTCACGCACACGCGGAGTCTTTTAAAGGGAACCTACGTGATTACGTTGCTTACGCGGAGATTTGTAGAACATTTGACAGCAGTAACACAGTTAACGCCAGATTTTGAGAATTAACATTGATTAGGGGGCATGGCAATGGTGACGATGTGTCACGCACACGCGGAGTCTATAAAAGGGAACCGACGTGATTACGTTGCTTACGCGGAGATTATTTCATTGAGCTGCACGAGGAGCTAGAGATAAGGTACAAACTTGAAACATGGGATCAGCAGAGGCCTAGAAACTTGAGAGCCATGGGATTGTGGTTTTGTCTGTTGTTTGCAGCCTTTTAACGCAAATTAGTATGTTTATTGTGTCCCCCCAAACTGAATTAAATTCTCACAATGCTTTTACACATCACTTAAATCTAGATGTGAAGAATGCTCTACCTAGTTTTACTTTTTGCCAGGTGTATTGTGATCATGCAAGTATTGTTCTGTGTTGGTTGGCCAGAGGTTATTAGGAAGTGTATTTAGATCTCCGGAATGATGAGTGGCAGGCTAAGTACACATTAAATACTGCCTTCATGAAAGGTCTCAATCTGTAAATTTGTGGATGGGTCTAGATTACACGTATTTAGCAAAATGATTTTAAAAAGGGTCTGCATGTGAACTAATTTTGGGTCACAACAATGGGGCAGAGCTGGCCAGCATTTTGGCTGCAGGAGACACTGTGTTTGCATAGTACAAGATCAATCTGGGGCCACATATGAATACAATGTGAATGATGGGCATTTTCTAATTTTTTTATTTTTTGGTTTAACAGTGTTCATCAGAAATTTACATTCTAAAACTCACAAATGGAAAATATCGTGGGAAAGGAGATAATTTCTCGTCTCATAGAGAAGTTTAGGGAAATGCCCCTACTTTGGGATTCAAAACATCCTCATTATTCAAACCGGGACCAACGAAAGGCAGCACTTGCTGAAATAGCTAGATATATGCAGACATGGGTTCCCGGCTGCACAGGCAACATGGTGAAGAACAAAATGAATAACCTGAGGGCCGCATACAGAGCAAAAAGAAGAGAACTTCGGGAGCAAAGATCAGGAGCAGCAGCAAGACAGTCCACGTTGCCAAGTCTGTGGTACTACCAGGAGATGGAGTTTTTGGGGGATCAAATAGAGGGCCGGCAATCAATGTCAAGCCTTCCACCCAGACAGCAGGGCAGCAGACCTTCCACAGATCACCCCAGCCAGGAGGAGGACGGTGAGGGGCTGCCTGGCAGGCAGGAAAATCTGCGACTCTCCACTTCTGATGAGGTAGAGTATTTTAAATAATGTTTTTGGCCTGCTAATTCTTGTTTGTTTATTGAGTTGATATTGTAATCCCAAACAAAAAAATGGACTTGAAAAGTCAGGGTCATAAAAATAGGGGTGATGGATGCCAAGTACAGGGATCAGAAGGAGAGTCTATTCAAGTTTAAAGTAAGATAAAACAAACCAGTCTAGAGCATGAAAATGTGTGTGATTTGCTTGTGCCAAATTTTTAAACATGTGACTTTATTTTACACAGGAAGAAGGGAGCAACCAGGAAAGATTGGCTCATGATGCTGAGCTGCCTGCCAGCCAGGAGGAAGGGGTCATTGTCAGCCAGGAGGAGGAGGCCGGGCCCAGCACCAGCCAGGAGGGCCCCAGGCCCACGGTCAGCCCCACCAGGCAACTCCCTCCCCCCAGGGTCAGGCAAACTGGCCTAATGAGGCGCAGGAGGCAGGTGGAGGATGAGAGCCTCCGAATGATTAGGGAAGCTAGCGCCTTAATGAGGGCCCCCCTCAACCCCACTGAGGCCTACAGTGCCTATGTGGCCCATGAATTGTCCCAAGCGGGGGAGGACGGTCAGAGGCGTGCCAGGAACCTCATGAACCAGGTGCTTTTATGGCTGCACCAGGGCTGGCTGACCGATGACACTGAGCTGAGTGACCCGGCCTATCCTGCACAACACCTGCTAACTCCTCCTGCTGCCACATCATCCCGACCTGCAAGGGGCCGTGGACGGGTCCGTGGAAGATCTGCTGCAAGGAGTGTTCCAAGGAACAGGAGAAGATGATTGCCGGCCTTCCATTTGATCCCCCAAAAACTTCATGTTTTTTGGAGTACCACAGCCTGGGCTCCATTGGCTCACTTGCTGCTGCTCCTGGTTTTTGTTTTTGTTGTTCTTTTTTAGTTCTCGGTATGCGGTCCTCAAGGTTCTTCATTTTGTCCTTGACTATGTTGCCTGTGCAGTCTGGAACACAAGTCTGCATGTATGTTGCTATCTCAGCAAGTGCTGCCCTTCTTGGTAATTTAATTTTGTTTATGTACCAAATAAATGGTTATTTGATTTACTGAAAGACCTTGTCTATTGTGTTTTAATACTGTGGTGATTAGGCATGAAACATTTTAGCAAATAATATGTGTCATTTAGAAAGGACACCAACTCCTTGGGGGGGGGGGGGGGGGGAATTTGGCGTACCAACTTGGGAAAACAAAAGAGGAAAAACACACGCCTACATAAAATGGTGACATAACTTTACCAAAACGAAACCAAAAAAAAAGGGTAAAAAAATGGCCAAGGAAAAAGAATGGGGACATAAATTGGAAAACAAAAAAAAAAGGGTAAAAAAATGGCCAAGGAAAAAGAATGGGGACATAATTAGCTAAACCAAAAAAAAAGGGTAAAAAAATGGCCAAGGAAAAAGAATGGGGAAAATAATTTACTAAACCAAAAAAAAAGGGTAAAAAAATGGCCAAGGAAAAAGAATGGGGACATAATTAGCTAAACCAAAAAAAAGGGTAAAAAAATGGCCAAGGAAAAAGAATGGGGAAAATAATTTACTAAACCAAAAAAAAAGGGTAAAAAAATGGCCAAGGAAAAAGAATGGGGACATAATTAGCTAAACCAAAAAAAAAGGGTAAAAAAATGGCCAAGGAAAAAGAATGGGGACATAATTAGCTAAACCAAAAAAAAAGGGTAAAAAAATGGCCAAGGAAAAAGAATGGGGACATAATTAGCTAAACCAAAAAAAAAGGGTAAAAAAATGGCCAAGGAAAAAGAATGGGGAAAATAATTTACTAAACCAAAAAAAAAAGGGTAAAAAAATGGCCAAGGAAAAAGAATGGGGACATAATTAGCTAAACCAAAAAAAAAGGGAAAAAGAATGGGGACATAATTAGCTAAACCAAAAAAAAAAGGGTAAAAAAATGGCCAAGGAAAAAGAATGGGGACATAATTAGCTAAACCAAAAAAAAAGGGTAAAAAAATGGCCAAGGAAAAAGAATGGGGACATAATTAGCTAAACCTAAAAAAAAGGGTAAAAAAATGGCCAAGGAAAAAGAATGGGGAAAATAATTTACTAAACCAAAAAAAAAGGGTAAAAAAATGGCCAAGGAAAAAGAATGGGGACATAATTAGCTAAACCTAAAAAAAAGGGTAAAAAAATGGCCAAGGAAAAAGAATGGGGACATAAATTGGAAAACAAAAAAAAAGTGTAAAAAAATGGCCAAGGAAAAAGAATGGGGAAAATAATTTACTAAACAAAAAAAAAGGGTAAAAAATGGGCAAGGAAAAAGAATGGGGACATAAATTGGAAAAGAAAAACAAAGACATTCACATGTGGATGCAAAAAATAAAGTTCAAACATCTGGATAGATGGCATCAGCAAGAGAACGGGTTTATTCTAGCAAGAGAACGCTGAAAAAACAAGAGGAAATAAACGACACACTATATAGTTAAAATGACGAATGTGCCATATCACAAACAAACGAGAGTTTTACCTGAACGAGTGCTCCCATCCCCTTATTTTGTCTGAGCATGCGCGTGGTTCTTATCCGCGGATAATGTGTACTAACCAACGGATCTATCCGTCGGATAGATTCGCAGCGGATAGATTTGTTTAACATCTCAACAAATATTCGATCTGCTGAAAAGCCATTCGACGGATAAATATCCGCGGAAACAGATCCGCTGGAGTGTACACACCATAGAATATATCCGCTGAAACCCATTTGCGCGGATTTATCCGCGGATGGATTCTATCGTGTGTATGGGGCCTTAACACTAGGGTTATTCCAACCATGACATTACTTGTGTGGAGCTTGCATATTTTCCCTATGCTTGTATGACTAGGGTCATCGGTTCAAATCCCAACCATAACATTACCTGCGTGGAGTTAGCTTGTTCCTTCTGTGCTTACAGCACTAGGGTCATCAGATGGAATCCCATCAACAATATCTGTATGAAACTGGATTGGCCGGTAGAAGAAGCAGTGGGGAAGCTGCTGAAGCCATCCGGGAAGCCGTCGAGGAGAAGCAGCTGGGAAACCACCTGGGAACCGCCAAGCAGAAGCTGTAGGGAAGCCGCCCCAGGACCTGCATGGGGCGGATATACAGTATCTCACAAAAGTGAGTACACCCTCACATTTTTGTAAATATTGTATTACATCTTTTCATGTGACAACACTGAAGAAATTACACTTTGCTACAATGTAAAGTGTACAGCTTGTAAAACAGTGTAACATTTGCTGTCCCCTCAAAGTAACTCAACTCAAAAGTGAGTACACCCCTAAGTGAAAATGTCTAAATTGGGCCACCATTATTTTCCAGCACAGCCTTAACCCTCTTGGGCATGGAGTTCTCCAGAGCTTCACAGGTTGCCACTAGAGTCCTCTTCCACTCCTTCATGATGACATCATGGAGCTACATTCCATTTGAGGATGCCCCACAGATGCTCAATAGGGTTTAGGTCTGGAGACATGCTTGGCTAGTCCGTCATCTTTAACCTCAGCTTCTTTAGCAAGGCAGTGGTCGTCTTGGAGGTGTGTTTGGGGTCGTTATCATGTTGTAATACTGCCCTGTGTCCCAGTCTCCGAAGGGATGGGATCATGCTCTGGTTCAGTATGTCACAGTACATGTTGAGAGAGAGCGATAACACCAAATTTAACATACCTGCTTCCCATTTACACCTGAGACATTGTAACCAGACGCTGTAAAGTTGCCAGAGGTTTAGACATTAATGGCTGTGTGTTGCATTATTTTGAGGGGACAGCAAATTTACACTGTTAGGCCCCATACACACGATAGAATCCATCCGCTGAAAAATCCCAGCGAATGGGTTTCAGCGGATAGATTCTATGGTGTGTACAATCCAGCGGATCTGTTTCCGCGGATTTTTCTCCCATGCGATGGATTTCCAGCAGATAAATATTTGAAGACATGTCTTCAAATCTATCTGCTGGAATCCATCCCAACGGATTGATCCGCTGGTCTGTACAGACTCACCGGATCAATCCGTCCAAAGGGATCCCCCGCATGCGTCATAATGATTCGACGCATGCGTGGAATTCCTTATATGACTGCGTCGCGCACGTCGCCGCGTCATCATCGCGGCGACGGCGCGACACGTCATCGCCAGAGGATTTCGGCGCGGATTTCGATTCGATGGTGAGTACACTCCATCGCATCAAAATCCGCACAAATCCTCGAGAGGATTTATCCGTGGAAACGGTCCGCTGGACCGTATCCGCGGATAAATCCTCCCGTGTGTACGGGGCCTCATACAAGCTGTACACTCACTACTTTACATTGTAGCAAAGTGTCATTTCTCCAGTGTTGTCATGTGAAAAGATATAATAAAATATTTACAAAAATGTGAGGGGTGTACTCACTTTTGTGACATACTGTATGTAAAGTGCTGCAAAAATTCTCATTGTTGTATAAATATCTACAGTATAATAATAATAGCATGAAGAGTACCAGCAGAATTCTTGATTAATAAGCTTCCATTTTAACCACTTGCTGACCTGCCAGTTTTACTGCTGGCTGGTGGCTTCCCTGGGCACCACAATGTACGTCACGGTGCTCAAGCGGCAACAGGGCAATCTGCAACCACTTTGTCCAGCAGATTGTGGTGCTAGGTATCTGGGCCGCTATAAGCAGTCCAAAAACCATGTGAGCACTGTGGGACCACATGTTATCTAGTAAACAAAAGTCATGAATGGAATCCATTCATGACATCATCGTTTGATACTGCGTGTGATCTGTGATGGGTTACCAGTGATCACATGGTACTTAGGCCAATCACAGCACCCCATACTATGTGGTAGCTGTGGGCCAATCACAGCATCGCAATAGTAAACAATAAGTCATGAATAAAAGTTGTTCATGTCAGTTCAGATGATTGCTGCTTCAGTAATAATAAATGTAACATGCAATCACAGTGTAAAAAAATTAAATAAATCCCTGATCACCCATCAAGAGTAGTACAGTGTCACTGGGGTGACATTGAACTATTCTTAAGAGAGTATGTAAAATAAATAGTAAAAAAATTAAAAAGTTATAAAAAATGTTTTATACATACTGTCACCAGTCAGTATCCCTGATCACTGCCACACCAGTCATATAAAGATGCTGTACTGCACCGGGAACGATATGTATAAAAATGTGCAAAAAAAAAAAAATGAATTTTGTTTAATTTCTTCTTTTTCCCCAAAAAATGGTGGCAAAAAAATTACAACATCAGAAAACTCTCCATGCCTCTTACTAAATGCTAGGGATGAGCTTCGAGTTAGAGTTGAACCAACATCGGCTGTTCGACCGTTCGCTGAACTTCGAACATTATGGGCCGTTCGTGCCAAATTCGAGTGGCGTGTCACGGTCCATAATTCACTGCGGCATCGCAGTGCATTGCTGGCTGATGATTGGCCAAGCATGCACTATGACCCGCATGCTTTGGCCAATCACAGCGTGGAAAAAACGGAGAGCCATAATTGGCCAAAGCCAGGGTGGCCAATTATCTCAGGGGGTGTCAGGAAAGGTTCCATCCACTGGAAATATCTATCATTTGGCATTCAGTACTGAGGTCCACCAGCAGGTGTCTCCTGGCAGTTTTGAACTGTCAGGGGAACTTTTCCCTGCTGGTGTTATGTCATCCTTGGGCCGCAGTACTGGCGTCCACCAGCGGATGGATCCTGGCAGTGTGGAGCAGACAGCACCTTTTGTGCTCAGGTGTGACTTGAGGCCAATTACAGGCATTCCTATAACTACCCGGCAAGTGTAAACATACCTTGTCCTGGTATCATCCTTGTGCCCTGATCTGTACCTGCTGCCTGATTATCTGAACCTGTTCCTGAAATCTGCTACCTGAGTTCCTGATCCTGTCTCTCTGTCCTGACCCATCCATCCTCTCCCTGTCCTGTGTTCCTTACCCCATCTGCTGTTCTCCCTGTGTATGACCTTGGCCTGGCTAATGTTTATGTTTCTGGAATATCCCTTTGTCCATCTGCTGATCTGCTGTGTATGACCCTGGCCTGGCTATTGTTTATGATCCTGGCATTTCCCATTTATTATACATATCTGTCTGTTGCAGTGGCAGCTGGTGTTTAATTTTTTTTTTTTGGGGGGGGGGGGCGCAAATGAAAAGAAAAAAAAAATTGCAGCCTCACTGTGCCTATCAAATGCAGCCACTGTGCAATCAATTGTCACCACTGTGCCATGCCATCAAACGCAGCCGCTGTGCCATCAATTGTCACCACTGTGCCATGCCATCAAACGCAGCTGCTGTGCCATCAATTGTCACCACTGTGCCATGCCATCAAACACAGCTGCTGTGCCATCAATTGTCACCACTGTGCCATGCCATCAAACACAGCTGCTGTGCCATCAATTGTCACCACTGTGCCATGCCATCAAACGCAGCCGCTGTGCCATCAATTGTCACTACTGTGCCATGCCATCAAACGCAGCCGCTGTGCCATCAATTGTCACCACTGTGCCATGCCATCAAACGCAGCCGCTGTGCCATCAATTGTCACTACTGTGCCATGCCATCAAACGCAGCCGCTGTGCCATCAATTGTCACCACTGTGCCATGCCATCAAACGCAGCCGCTGTGCTATCAATTGTTCAGAAAAATGTGTATATCCAGGGCGCTCCAAAATTTGAATCCTGACAGATAAAGTCTGTGTTGGAGAGGCTATCAGATCTTCACACACTTTAGGCAGCACTCAGGGAGACAAGCAATCTCTAATGGGAATAGAAAAACAAACACCATCTTGTAAGTGTTTTTAACCCCTTTAGGGGATATTAAAAGTTTTATATTTCTGCACTTAGAGGCGCCTTGTTTGTTTTTCTGTGCCATCAATTGTCACCACTGTGCCATGCTATCAAACGCAGCCGCTGTGCCATCAATTGTCACCACTGTGCCATGCCATCAAACGCAGCCACTGTGCCATCAATTGTCACCACTGTGCCGTGCCATCAATTGTCACCACTGTGCCATGCCATCAAACGCAGCCACTGTGCCAATTGTCACCACTGTGCCCATTGTTGCCACTGTGCATGTCACTGTGCTGTGCCCTTTAATTGTTGCCACTGTGCCCATTGTTGTCGCTGTGCTGTGCCCTTTAATTGTTGCCACTGTGCCCATTGTTGTCACTGTGCTGTGCCCTTTAATTGTTGCCACTGTGCCCATTGTTGTCACTGTGCTGAGCCCTTTAATTCATGCCACTGTGTCCCTATGGACGGGCCACCACTGGTCTGTTGTTATTTGTGGGTCTCTGTCTGTTGGTTGGTTTGTTGCACTGTGTCATATTGGAGGTAGTTGTATTTATATTATTCACTTACCCAAATAAATCATTATATTTTCACTTATACGTGTTTGGTGTTTCTCTGTTGCTAGCCACACAGTTCTGGTCACACCTGGTACGTGACAGGGGGTTTATTGCACGCCCCACACTATATAAGGCTGCCTGCGTGGCGGCCTTGTGTAGTGTGTTGCGGCGGTGGCTAAAGACAGACAGAGACAGTGTCATTTATTTTGAGTTAGATGGAGCAGGCAGGCGAGTCAGTTAGCTTCAGTTACAGTGTGTAGAGGATATATATGCATCCCAGGTGGTGTGTGCATGTATATATATATATATATATATATATATATATATATATATACTGTATTCCGTTTAGCTAGATCTGTTCCTGTATTCTCTTCCTAATATACTGACAGGTAGGCAGGTGATTGTGCTAGCTGCAGTATTTTCACTTAGTGTACTGTGTCCTTTGCACAGTGTGCACCCAAAGTTTACCTGAATACAATTGCTGGTGTTCTCATACAAATACAGGCAGGGATCTCCAGTATTCAGTTTTAGTGTCCTTTGCACAGTGTGCACCTAAAGCTTACCTGAATACAATTGCTGGTGTTCTCATACAAATACAGGCAGGGATCTCCAGTATTCAGTTTTAGTGTCCTTTGCACAGTGTGCACCTAAAGCTTACCTGAATACAATTGCTGGTGTTCTCATACAAATACAGGCAGGGAGCTGCAGTATTTTGTTTTAGTGTCCTTTGCACAGGACCAGACATTACATTAAAGCTGCAAGCAGTTTTAAATGACTTTTTTTCCTATAGAATTGTCATTTTGTGCAGGGACAGTTCTAAACACGGGAAACACGTGCCACTTCACAGGCATACTATAGACACCCAGCAGGTATGATATTTAAAGGTATATTTCACTTTTTTTTTCACTTTAAGCATCATTAAAATCACTGGGCCAGATCCACAAAAGGGATACGACGGCGTATCTGCTGATACGCCGTCGCATACCTGTTTCTATCTATGCGACTGATCCACAGAATCAGTTACGCATAGATAGGCAGAAGATCCGACAGGTGTAATAGTTTTACACTGTCGGATCTTAGGATGCAGTACCGCGGCCGCCGCTGGGGGCATTTCTCGTCGTAATCCAGCGTCGGGTATGCAAATTAGCACTTACGGAAATCCACAAAGCTTTTCCCCTTCGTTAAGTCGCCGTAAGTGTAAGTTTGCCGTCGCAAAATTAGGGCTGCTTTTACAAAGTGTAAACTTAGTACACCATGTAAAAGTATGCCCTTCTTTCCCGCGTCGCTGTCAAATTATTCTTTTTTTTTTCCCGCCGCATCTCTTTTTTACACGTCGCGATTCACAAAACTCAGCGCAACGTAACGCAAAGCACATCGGGAAAAAAGCGTCGGGAGCATGCGCAGTACGTCCGGCGCGGGAGCGCGCCTAATTTAAATGGGACTCGCCCCATTTGAATTGGCCCCGCCTTGCGCCGGAGGGATTTAGGATACACCGCTGCAAATTTCAAGGTAAGTGCTTTGTGGATCGGGCACTTTGCCCGAAAATTTGCGGCGGTGTAACCTAAATAGGTTACGTTCCGCTGCGCCGCCTGGCTGTGGATCTGGCCCTCTGCTCCCAAAAAAACGTCCATTTTTAAAACTTTTTTTTTGCATTGATACATGTCCCCTGGGGCAGGACCCGGGTCCCCAGACCCTTTTTAGGACAATAACTTGCATATTAGCCTTTAAAATGAGCACTTTTGATTTCGAACGTTCGAGTCCCATAGACTTTAATGGGGTTTTAAAGTTTGCGCTAACATTAGGTCCATTCACAGGTTCTGGTGCGGACCGGGGGGTGTGCGGCTCTTTCCTACTAAATGTCTTGGACTGTCTACTTTACAAAAATGGGTAATTTGGGGGGTATTTGTACCGTCATGGCATTTTAGGACTTTACAAAATGAGATTGACCATCAGTACACCAGGATTCATAAATTTTCAAATATATATACCATAGTTTGTAGACTCTATAACTTTCACTCAGACTAAATAAGCCACACACTGGCTTGGGTTATTTATTTATTTTTTACCAAAGAAATGTAGCAGACTAGAAAGATTATTTGTTTGCAACATTTTATAACAGAATCTAAGAAAAACTTTTTTTTTTTTTAAACTGTTGGGGCCAGATCCACAAAAACCTGGCGCAACTTAAAAAATCCCATTTAAGTTACACTGCCTTAAAATTTCTACCTAAGTGCCCGATCCACAAAGCACTTACCTAGAAATTTCAGGCTGTGTAACTTAAATCCGGCCGGCGCAAGGCGTTCCTATTCAAATGGGGCGAGTCCCATTTAAATGAGGCGCGCTCCCGCGCCGGCCGTACTGCGCATGCGCGAAGTTACGTTACGCCGAGTTTTGTGGATCGCGTCGGGAAAAAATTTGTTTTTAAAAAATTTGACAGCGTCGCTCGGCATGCATTCCTGAGAGGGAGAACTCCATGCCAATTTTCAAATTAAAAACCTGCATGGGTTCCACCCCCAGGAGCATACCAGGCCCTTAGGTCTGGTATGGGTTGTAAGGAGACCCCCCTACGCCGAAAAATCGACGTAGGGGGTCCCCCTACAATCCATACCAGACCCGTATCCAAAGCACGCTACCCGGCCGGCCAGGAATGGGAGTGGGGACGAGCGAGCGCCCCCCCCTCCTGAGCCGTACCAGGCCGCATGCCCTCAACATGGGGGGGTTGGGTGCTCTGGGGCAGGGGGGCGCACTGCGGGCCCCCCCCACCCCAGAGCACCCTGTCCCCATGTTGATGAGGACAGGACCTCTTCCCGACAACCCTGGCCGTTGGTTGTCGGGGTCTGCGGGCGGGGGGCTTATCGGAATCTGGGAGTCCCCTCAAATAAGGGGGCCCCCAGATACCGGCCCCCCACCCTAAGTGAATGGATATGGGGTACATCGTACCCCTACCCATTCACCTGGAGGCAAAGTGATAGTTATTAAACACACAACACAAGGGTTTTTAAAATCATTTATTAGTCTGCTCCGGAGGCCCCCCCTGTCTTCTTTAGCTCTAATACCAGGGGGGGCTTCTTCTTCCGCTCTCCGGGGGTCTTCTCCGCTCTCCGGGGGGGGGGTTTCTCCTTCCGCTCTCTGGGGGGGTCTTCTCCGCTCTCCGGGGGGGTCTTCTCCGCTCTCCGGGGGTCTTCTTCTATCTTCGCCGCTCTCCGCTGTTGACTCGGCGCACCCCGGTTCTTCTCCAGCTGTCCGGTGCCTTCTCCTTCAGCGCTGGCTGCCTGCTATCTTCGTGTGTTAGCTCAATTACTAGCAGGCAGCCAGCGCGGTCTTCTGTGACGTCATCTTCTTCTCTTCTCTTCTTCTCCCTTCTTCCGATGTTGACCCGACGCCTCTTCTCACTGCAATGATGGAAGCGCGCCTTGCATCCCATTTATATAGGCCTCACCGTCCCATCATGCTCCGGTAGGTGCACGTGGGTGGCTGCCTGCTAGTAATTGAGCTAACACACGAAGATAGCAGGCAGCCAGCGCTGAAGGAGAAGGCACCGCACAGCTGGAGAAGAACCGGGGTGCGCCGAGTCAACAGCGGAGAGCGGCGAAGATAGAAGAAGACCACCGGAGAGCGGAGAAGACCCCCCCGGAGAGCGGAGAAGACCCCCCCGGAGAGCGTAAGGAGAAGCCCCCCCCCCGGAGAGCGGAGAAGACCCCCGGAGAGTGGAAGAAGAAGCCCCCCCTGGTATTAGAGCTAAAGAAGACAGGGGGGGCCTCCGGAGCAGACTAATAAATGATTTTAAAAACCCTTGTGTTGTGTGTTTAATAACTATCACTTTGCCTCCAGGTGAATGGGTAGGGGTACGATGTACCCCATATCCATTCACTTAGGGTGGGGGGCCGGTATCTGGGGGCCCCCTTATTTGAGGGGACTCCCATATTCCGATAAGCCCCCCGCCCGCAGACCCCGACAACCAACGGCCAGGGTTGTCGGGAAGAGGTCCTGTCCTCATCAACATGGGGACAGGGTGCTCTGGGGTGGGGGGGCCCGCAGTGCGCCCCCCTGCCCCAGAGCACCCAACCCCCCCATGTTGAGGGCATGCGGCCTGGTACGGCTCAGGAGGGGGGGGGCGCTCGCTCGCCCCCACTCCCATTCCTGGCCGGCCGGGTAGCGTGCTTTGGATACGGGTCTGGTATGGATTGTAGGGGGGACGCCGAAAAATCGACGTAGGGGGGGTCTCCTTACAACCCATACCAGACCTAAGGGCCTGGTATGCTCCTGGGGGGGGAACCCATGCCGGTTTAGATTTTACAAATTGCCGTGGAGTTCTCCCTCAGGAATGCATACCAAATGCCGTCGCTTGAATGTGCTTTTACATGGTGTTACTAACTTTACACTTTGTAAAACCAGCCCTAATTTTACACTTGCAAACTAAAACTTACGGCGAAAAAACGAAGCTGAAAAGCTTTGTGGATCACCCTAAGTGCTAATTTGCATACCAGAAGCGGCATTTCGACTCGAAATGCCCCCAGCGGCGGATGCGGTACTGCATCCGAAGATCCGGCAGTGTAAGTGTCTTACAGATGTCGGATCTTCTGCCTAACTTTGGAAAACTGATTCTGTGGATCAGTTCCAAAGTTAGAACCAGGGATACGACGGCTTACGCCGGCGTATCCCTTTTGAGGATCTGGCCCTTGGTCTTTTTCCGTTTAAATAGCAAAAAATTAAAAGCCCAGTGGTGATTAAATACCAACAAAAGAAAGCTCTATTTGTTAGAAAAAATATATATAAATTTCATTTGCAAACAGTGTTGCATGACTGAGCAATTGCCAGTTAAGTAGCGCAGTGCTAAAAAAAAAAAAAAAATGCCCTGGTCATGGAGGGGGTAAAACCTTCCGGAGGTCAAGTGGTTAACAGAGAAGTAGAGCCAAAGGTCTTTTGACCCTACTTCTCCTGGGAATCACAGGTGTGCACTTTGTTATGCACTCCTGTGACCCAGATTCAGCTGACATTGCTCAATTGGTCCAGACTCTGGAGAGATCCTCCCCAAACAAAACCAAAGAAAATTCCAAGCTCAACTTACCAACCTGTCTAAACTCGTGTTTTTACCGCAAACTGTTAAACAGGTTAATTTGATTGGTTGAAGGCTAGCTGATAAGTTGAGCTGGGAATTTTCTTTGGTTTTGTTTTACATGCATTGCCCTTCCATGTGCTCCTTGCCGCTAAGGCCACTTTTGGTGGGGGCAGTGGCTTTTTGTTTGTACTGTTGGACTACTTGTGAGGGAAAACACTGGACACCTCTGCTGCCATAGCGCTATATGCTGGGTGTCCAGTGCGCCCCTGTGCATTTAAAGCGGAGCTCCACCCAAAAGTGTAAGCTTTGCTTATTAGCCACCCCGCTGCCAAATTTGGCACCTTTCAGGGGGGGGGGGGGGAAGAGCGGGTACCTAGTTTAGACAGGCTGGGAAATTTTATTTGGTTTTGTTTGACATGCATCGCCCTTATAGGTGCTCCTTGCTGCAAAGGGGGCAGTGGAAATTTGTTCAGGGGAGATCCTGACTTTAATGTTGGGATCCACCCAGATGCCTGGACTGGCAGCTGGCTCAGCCTCTCAGCGTGCCACCAAGAGTCTGAGCCATCTGCTCTGGCCCCTGCACAGCCTTGCACTCAGAGCACAGCAGAAAGTAGGTGACCAACAGTCGCCGAGAACTGAGTGATCAGTGGTCTATGAATTCTGAGTTCCCGGTGTAGGGAATGTGGGGGGACAGATGCAGCATGGGATCAATGCAACGTCCACCTAGGTGAATATGAATGTTTGTTATTTTTAATACCCCACACTTCTCTGACCATTGTAGGGATGGCGGGGGACAGACCAAAGAGCCGGTGGCTGGCAGTCACTGAGAACTGAGTGATCAGTGGTCTATGAATGCTGAGTTCCTGATGTAGGGATGGCGAGGGACAGAGCAGAGAGCCGGTGGCTGGCAGTCACTGAGAACTGAGTGATCAGTGGTCTATGAATGCTGAGTTCCTGGTGTAGGGACAGCGGAGGACAGAACAGAGAGACAGTGGCTTACAGTTGGCGAGAACTAAGTAATTAGTGGTCTTTGAACGCAGAGTTCCCAGTGTAGGGAATGCAAGGCATAGAGTGATCAGTGGTCTATGAATACTGAGTTCCCGGGGTAGGGAATGCGGGGGACAGATGCAGCATGGGATCAATGCAACGTCCACCTAGGTGAGTATGAATGTTTGTTATTTTTAATACCCCACACTTCTCTGACCATTGTAGGGATGGCAAAGGGACAGAGCAGAGAGCCGGTGGCTGACAGTCGCGGATAACTGAGTGATCAGTGGTCTTTGAATGCTGAGTTCCCGATGTAGGGATGGCGGGGACAGAGCAGAGAGCCGGTGGCTGACAGTCACTGAGAACTGAGTGATCAGTGGTCTATGAATGCTGAGTTCCTGGTGTAGGGAATGTGGGGGACAGAGAAGAGAGCCGGTGGCTGACAGTCACTGAGAACCGAGTGATCAGTGGTCTTTGAATGGCTGAGTTCCTGATGTAGGCACGGCGGGGGACAGGTCAGAGAGCCGGCAGCTGACAATTACAAAAAACTGAGTGATCAGTGGTCGTCAAATGCAGATTTCCCGATGTAGGGATGACAGGGGATAGAGCAGAGAGACGGTGTCTCACAGTCACTGAGAACGGAGTGATCAGTGGTCCACGAACGCTGAGTTCCCGATGCAAGGACAGCGGGGGACAGAGCAGAGAGCTGGTGGCTGACAGTCACTGAGAACTGAGTGATCAGTGGTCTTTGAACGCAGAGTTCCCGGTGTAGGGAATGTGGGGGACAGATGCAGCATGGGATCAATGCCACGTCCACCTAGGTGAGTATGAATGTTTGTTATTTTTAATACCCCACACTTCTCTGACCATTGTAGGGATGGCAAAGGGACAGAGCAGAGAGCCGGTGGCTGACAGTCACTGAGAACCGAGTGATCAGTGGTCTTTGAACGCAGAGTTCCCGGAGTAGGGAATGCGGGGACAGAGCAGAGCAGAGCCAAGAACTGAGTGATCAGTGGTCTTTGAATGGCTGAGTTCCTGATGTAGGGAATGTGGGGGACAGAGCAGAGAGCCGGTGGCTGACAGTTACTGAGAACCGAGTGATCAGTGGTGTTTGAACGCAGAGTTCCCGGAGTAGGGAATGCGGGGACAGAGCAGAGAGCCGGTGGCTAACAGTCGCCACGAACTGAGTGATTAGTGGTCTTTGAATGGCTGAGTTCCTGATGTAGGCACGGCGGGGGACAGGGCAGAGAGCCGGCGGCTGACAATTACAAAGAACTGAGTGATCAGTGGTCTTCAAATGCAGAGTTCCCGATGTAGGGATGACGGGGGATAGAGCAGAGAGACGGTGTCTCACAGTCACTGAGAACGGAGTGATCAGTGGTCCACGAACGCTGAGTTCCCGATGCAAGGACAGCGGGGGACAGAGCAGAGAGCTGGTGGCTGACAGTCACTGAGAACTGAGTGATCAGTGGTCTTTGAACGCAGAGTTCCCGGTGTAGGGAATGTGGGGGACAGATGCAGCATGGGATCAATGCCACGTCCACCTAGGTGAGTATGAATGTTTGTTATTTTTAATACCCCACACTTCTCTGACCATTGTAGGGATGGCAAAGGGACAGAGCAGAGAGCCGGTGGCTGACAGTCACTGAGAACCGAGTGATCAGTGGTCTTTGAACGCAGAGTTCCCGGAGTAGGGAATGCGGGGACAGAGCAGAGCAGAGCCAAGAACTGAGTGATCAGTGGTCTTTGAATGGCTGAGTTCCTGATGTAGGGAATGTGGGGGACAGAGCAGAGAGCCGGTGGCTGACAGTTACTGAGAACCGAGTGATCAGTGGTGTTTGAACGCAGAGTTCCCGGAGTAGGGAATGCGGGGACAGAGCAGAGAGCCGGTGGCTAACAGTCGCCACGAACTGAGTGATTAGTGGTCTTTGAATGGCTGAGTTCCTGATGTAGGCACGGCGGGGGACAGGGCAGAGAGCCGGCGGCTGACAATTACAAAGAACTGAGTGATCAGTGGTCTTCAAATGCAGAGTTCCCGATGTAGGGATGACGGGGGATAGAGCAGAGAGACGGTGTCTCACAGTCACTGAGAACGGAGTGATCAGTGGTCCACGAACGCTGAGTTCCCGATGCAAGGACAGCGGGGGACAGAGCAGAGAGCTGGTGGCTGACAGTCACTGAGAACTGAGTGATCAGTGGTCTTTGAACGCAGAGTTCCCGGTGTAGGGAATGTGGGGGACAGATGCAGCATGGGATCAATGCCACGTCCACCTAGGTGAGTATGAATGTTTGTTATTTTTAATACCCCACACTTCTCTGACCATTGTAGGGATGGCAAAGGGACAGAGCAGAGAGCCGGTGGCTGACAGTCACTGAGAACCGAGTGATCAGTGGTCTTTGAACGCAGAGTTCCCGGAGTAGGGAATGCGGGGACAGAGCAGAGCAGAGCCAAGAACTGAGTGATCAGTGGTCTTTGAATGGCTGAGTTCCTGATGTAGGGAATGTGGGGGACAGAGCAGAGAGCCGGTGGCTGACAGTTACTGAGAACCGAGTGATCAGTGGTGTTTGAACGCAGAGTTCCCGGAGTAGGGAATGCGGGGACAGAGCAGAGAGCCGGTGGCTAACAGTCGCCACGAACTGAGTGATTAGTGGTCTTTGAATGGCTGAGTTCCTGATGTAGGCACGGCGGGGGACAGGGCAGAGAGCCGGCGGCTGACAATTACAAAGAACTGAGTGATCAGTGGTCTTCAAATGCAGAGTTCCCGATGTAGGGATGACGGGGGATAGAGCAGAGAGACGGTGGCTCACAGTCATTGAGAACTGAGTGATCAGTGGTCTGCGAACGCTGAGTTCCCGATGCAAAGACAGCGGGGGACAGAGCAGAGAGCTGGTGGCTGACAGTCACTGAGAACTGAGTGATCAGTGGTCTTTGAACGCTGAGTTCCTGGTGGAGGAAATGTGGGGGACAGATGCAGCATGGGATCAATGCCACGTCCACCTAGGTGAGTATGAATGTTTGTTATTTTTAACAACCTGCACTTCTCTGACCATTGTCACATAGTAAACAATGACTTTAATGAATGTGATATTGTGTAGATAGATTGGCAGATCTATGGAGAGGAGCAGTTGGTGATCAGTAGCTGGTTGTCTTGCAGCAATCGCTGGGCAGATTAGTGCAGATGTGAGGATAGAAATACCCAGAGAGCCCCTTTGATCAGGTGCTGCTGTGTACTAGTCATGGCTGTGTGGCAGTGTGTTGCCAGGCAGTTTTCTCCTGTCATGGCACACATGTGATCCTCAGGCTGGTATACACAGAGCAGCCTCAGCCATCCACACTCACCTCCCAGCTCCCTCTCATATGAACGTTCCATTGGGGGAAGATGATGTAAACTCTACCGATTCCCCTCCCTTCTCCTTTATCTCACCTCCCCTAAACTCCCACCATGTGACACGTGAATTAATAATGGAGCTGTTAGCACAATAACAGCTCAGCACACGTTGCTTCCCCCTGATGTCTGGAGCTTTGATCTCAGCTGGAGAAGACCATGTGCCCGCTGCCTTTCCACGCCAGCCTGCCGGAGGTGTGTGTGTGCAGCTCTGAGCGCCCAGGAGAGCTGTGTTCCCGGGTCCAGCTCACGGCCACCAGGCTCAGGATGGTGGGTGATGAGCTCCATGAGCTGACCGTGCGGAAGAGGAGGACGAAGGGGAGCAGGAGCAGGCTGTGTACCTGCTTCTACCTGCTCTACACTGCCACCCACCTGGCGGCACTGGCACTACTCATACAGGGCAAGAGGAACCTGTAGGACCTGGGTGATCATGGAGCTGTCCATTTCAGCACCAGCAAAAAGGTACTGCCCCTTCTGCTGCTCTCATACTTATTATGATGGCTTTATTATTATTGTTGGTATGTGTTTACTATTATTGTTAGTATGTGTTTATTATTATCTGTTTATTATTATTGTTAGTATGTGTTTATTATAACCTGTTAATTGTTATTAGTATGTGTTTATTATTATTATCTGTTTATTGTTATTAGTGCGTGTTTATTGTTATTAGTGTTTTATTATTAGTATGTGTTTATTATTATTATTATTAGTATGTGTTTATTATTATTATTATTATTATTATTATGTGTTTATTATTTTTAGTGCGTGTGTATATTATTGTTTTGTTTTTTATTATCATCTACTTTATTTGCTGCTACTTGATCATTAATAATGGAAGCAACACATGTACATAGTCCACTGGGTCATTGCAGGTCATTATTCATCTCCTACCCTATTGTTATTGTGACATCACTACTGTTGTCACCAGCATTCTATATACTGTTTCTTGGCTATTTACAAATCTGACCACTTCCGCAATGTTATTCCTACCTATACTGTGTCCCTTCCGTGACTTTTTCTTGATTAATAATAACACAAGAAATGTGAGACAGTATGTTTAAAAAAAAAAATAAAAAATATCTTGTTTGAAAGATTTTTTTTTTGTATGTACATTGAATTTCTTTGTACAATAGCATGGTGTTTTGTTGTTGTTTTTGCCATTTTATTTTGCTTAAAATTGTGTGTATATATATATATATATATATATATATATATATATATATATATATATATATATATATATATATATATATTAAATAAGGAAATATGACCACTTTACTATTGTATATTACAATGTTAAATACGTAGCTTTATGGCTTATCTTGATTTAAAGTGACAGTAAACAAAAAAAAATCAAATATGTATTTTTAGCTCAAAAAGTCCATAGCTCTCAGCCTCCTAATTTCTTTTGTTGTTGTTGTTGTTGTTGTTATTATCTGACTTCCTGTTGGATGGTGCCTGCATTCATCCTTCATGGTCCTGCTGCCCCTCTCTTTTTCACTCCCGAGATAAACTAGGGACTGTGTAATATGGAATTTGTAGTTTTTACAGGCATACCCCACTTTTAAGTACACAATGGGGTTTATTTACTAAAGCTGGAAAGTGCAAAATCAGGCTCACTTCTACATAGAAACCAATGAACTTCTAACCCCAGCTTGTTCAATTAAGCTTTGGTAATAAAACCTGGAAGCTCATTGTGTTCCATGCAGAAGTGAGCCTGATTTTGCACTCTCCAGCTTTAGTAAATAACCCCCATATGTACTTTAAAATGGGGTATACCTGTATAGAGCAGGCCACATGGCCACAGGTAACTGCTTATTCCTAACAAAAGAGAAGTGACAGGAAAGGAGAGGTTTATGAGTTTAGTAGGAATCAGAACAACACAGTAAGGATTTTATGAAAAAACAGACTACAGGGCCACAAGGGTGTGGATGTGTATGAATTATTTTGGAGACTAAATATATTGTTTAGTGTCACTTTAAGGCTAAGTACTAAATTAGTTCAATATGGTAATAATATACGAAGCTTCAAGTATCTTCCAAGAAATGTCAAAGCCACTCCACAAAAGAAACAAAGGAAAAAAAAATAAAAAATTGTCCATGTATCCCAAAGAAAATAAGACTAAAGTAACATAAAAAAAAAGCGTTATTCAAATTACTGCACCCTTATACCTTAACCCCTTAGATAAAACCCCAATAATAAAATATAATCCACAAAATCTCCTGGGAGGAACCAGTGTGGGCTGGTATAACTGCCATACCTATAGATGACATAAGCCCTGTAAAATGAATAGTTTGAAAAAAATATATAAACTAAAATGAATTGGTTAATATCAAATCTATAAAGATCATAACCCATCAATGCCAATCCCTATGAAAGAATAAGTCATAGCATTAAACAAAAAGTTTTCATTGCGCCAGAAGGTTGGGGCAAAACAATGTTTACATTATTGACATTGACAGGATAAACACTTTCATGTTCCTTTTTTATTTATTATTATTATTATTATTATAGGTATTTATATAGTGCAGACAATTTTACACATATTGTATGTTCACAGCAGGCCTTGCCCTCAAGAGCTTACAATCTAAGGTCAACAACGCAGTGCAAAGAGCAACAAATAATGTGAAAAGTGCAAAAACCTTTAGCAACCAGTCAATTATATTCAGCTACATTGGAATATGACCTCTTTGACTATTGTATATCATTATTATAATTCTGTTAGATATGTAGCTGTACGGCATTGCTTTTACTTAATATAAAAAAATACATTAGCTGTAAAACATGCTGAAAAGTTTATTCTTCCATTGGGGCAAACCATTGCTCACAGTGTTGGCATTTGGAGGATACAGAAATAAACACTTTCAGGTTTCTTCAACAAAGCAGTGCAAAGAGCTGTGATGACGCGTAATAAGCCGTAGCAACCAGCCAGTCAATAGTAATCAGCGCAGTTACTGTAAAGTTGTACTCTAGGTTGCTATGGGTTATTATCACCCTTTACCCACGAGGCTCAATTTACAAAGCTTTACCACCTAGATGAGTAGCTTTATTGACTAATTCTGTAATCTCATTGGTTTCTGTTGAAACTGTCACTTTTTGAAAATCAGTACTTATCCTGGTGTGATAACTTTGTGAACCAAGGATATTGTCAGTTAAACATAATAGGGCAGATCCACAAAGATCTGCCCCGGCGCAGCGTATCTGAGATACACCTACGCCGCCGTAACTTACTTTTTTTGGTTTGAATCCTGAAAGAATTTGCGCCGTAAGTTACGGCGGCGTAGTGTATCTCTCGCAGCGTAACGGCGCCTAATTCAAATTCAAAATTCAAATTGGCGAGTAGGGGGGCGTGTTTCATTTAAACGAAGCGCTTCCCCGTGCCGAATGAACTGCGCAAGCGCCATCCCGCCGTGGATTGCGCTAAATGACGTCGCAAGGACGTCATTGTTTTGACGTGGACGTAAATTACGTCCAGCCCGATTCACGGACGACTTACGCAAACGTAAAAAAAAAAAAAAATTATACGCGGGAACGAAGGCGTACGAAGACGTACGCCTGTCGGATCTAACCCAGATGCCGTCGTATCTTGTTTTGAGGATTCAAAACAAAGATACGACGTGGGAAATTTGAAAGTACGCCGTACTCGCTTTGTGGATCTGCCCCAATTTGTTTTCATTGTATAAGTAGTAAAAGCGTGTTCTTCACAACATTCTGCACAATGTAACAAAGTGCAAATAGAAATAGTATGCAGATATATGAGTTATGATTGGATGCCATAGATTGCAACATATCATTGTCCTGACCCATGTCATTGTTTTCATAACAACAGGCATCATTCTGTCTGGCTCATATTAGGTAACCTGTTTAAAACTTGGTGTATTGCTTGTAATATAAAGCCCATAAGGTAGGTTTCCCCTTGGGTTCACATTAACTGAACGTAATCTAGAACCTGTGAGACCTGTTGCTATGGTAGATAAGATTTTTAATTGTATCGTCTCATGAAGCACGTGATTGCACTCAACCCAGTTGTATGTTTACTGGTTTTGTTTTTGTACCGTCTTGCAGTGTGATCGTAATGGTAGATTATGCAAACTAAGATATTACATAATAGGGCTTATAAACACAAAAGCAGTACAAACAGTGGTGATGAAAATAACAGTGTAGTAAGCCACAGGAATAAATCACATTTCACTTTTCATCAATTTAGAGAATTAAAAAGACATAAAAAAATAAATAAAAAAATGATTCTTATTGATTGCTAATGGATACAGCACTTGCATATTACCCTTTGCCGTGTGAACTAAGCCTGAGGGTTTCATTGCAGTGTTTCCTCTATTCTTCTCTCTCACAACTGTGGGTATAGGATTGTGTATATGGGATTGTAAAATTTTGTTCGATTTTTTTTTTTTCCCTTTTATTTGCAAAACTTTTTTTTTTTTTTTACAATTGCATTAAATATAACATAACCTTATTTTTAGGTATATTATGGAGCTTTACTATTTTTTTTTCCTTCAGCTTCAGGGTGGCACAACTATTATAATAGGCTGTCTTGCAACCTGGGGGTCTCACTTCTAAAAACTGATATTTGCCCTTAAAGTCCAATTGAGTATTTCATTATCTAACCAGCACTGAAAATATGAAATTTACACTCATTTTGCCTTTTTTTTTTTGCAGCTTATCTGTCCCTAGCTTCAATATAACAAATCCACCCCGTGTGTTTCTTCTAACACAAACAAACACGTGCAAAGCATTTTACACTTCCACATAACAACAGTGACTTAAACAGCAGCCTATGATCTCACACAGCCGCGCACTGTTATTAAAGCTCAGCTCCCACATTCACATATCTCCTCCCAGTGTATAACCCTCTTTAGTAAGGTTGTGACACCTATTATTTAACCCAAGTGTAAAAGATTCAAAGACTGTTTGACAGTAATAACTTGGTATCTAGGCAGCTGTACTGTGATAAACTCACAGGCCAATATATTAGGTGACATTTGCTATAAGAGTCAATTAAAGGGACGAGCCCAAAGTTTAACATTATATTAGAACATAATATAGTACCCTGTGACAGTAATATATATTTATAATACATTTAAAGGGTCAGCAAAAAGAGCAATGATGCAAGATAAAGTAACCTACAGCAGATGATGAGATTTTCAATTCCATTGATTGCAGCAGTCAGAACAATGGAAGGTTATTGCTGACTGGTTGCTACAGGCCATTGTATTAATATATTGTTCATATACCGGTGTCATCAGTCTGTGATTATTTACTTTGTTACATAGCTATGACTGGATAACATTGCTTTACACAGTGTCCCCTCTTTCCTTGCTTGGTTACAACCTATAAACAAATATTTCTCCATAGACCACACACAACATATTCTGGGCACACAGGATCCTAGGAGGTTAGTCCCTTCTAGGAATAACCATAGATTGAATCCTCAAAGGGACAGCCATGGTTTATCTGCAGTTTCACTGTTATCACATGGCGGAGCGTAAAGTCCTTGTGGGCTGAATTAACAGGGCAGTTTATAGATGTGTTTGTCTCTAAGGCTATATTATTTTTATCAAGTTGTAATTGCTTTAATCCCTTTGTTTAAAGAGCGGTGTTAACTCCAAGTATCTGTATAGTTATGGGTTCTAACAGTTGTCCATATACACTATTTAAGAAAAACAGGGATTGGGTTTATATCTGTGCTGGGGCATTGTACATTTACTTAAAAAATTGGAGGTTTCTTTTTCTAAAGGTGTTGAGAATCTTCACTCAATTGTATGAATATTCACGTAATTTATCTTATGATGTGAAAAGCAAAGTCCTGTTTGCTTATTTTATCTTTACATAACTGAAGTTTATTTACTGTGGAAGATTCTCACTCCTTTAGTAAATCAGCCCATTTGTAAAAAAGTTGTACAAGCAGCAGTTAGGTACAGGCATACCCCACTTTTAAGTACACAATGGGGTTTATTTACTAGCTGGAAAGGGCAAAATCAGGCTCACTTCTGCATAGAAACCAATGAGCTTCCAGGTTTTATTACCAAAGCTTAATTGAACAAGCTGGGGTTAGAAGCTCATTGGCTTCTATGCAGAAGTGAGCCTGATTTTGCACTTTCCAGCCTTAGTAAATAAACTCCAATGTGTACTTAAAAGTGGGGTATACCTGTATTCAGCTCACAGAAGTGTTTTGGTAGCTTTTAGAAACTTTTAAGCTACAGATACAACAGTATCAATAACATGCCGTATAATCCTTCATAGGGTAATATTATGTCATACAATTTTAGTGATAATGAACGAGTAAATTTCAACATTTACTGTTTTTCATATACTAATTTTTATCCCTGCTTAGCATGAATATGTATTTATTATTAATAATAATGTATATTAACACTATATATTACTCTACACACACAGCACAAGAACACCTCATGTTCCTACAATATTATATATTCCATAAATTAAATTTTTGCAGAAACAAATCTTACAATAAAACTCTGCAATTATGTATTTTTCTATGTTCTTATAATTTGTAATATCATAATTCAAACGCATTTCCTTAGAGGTTATGTACATAGCGATGAGGCAAGTGGTATCTGGTAAAATACATAAAAATATACCATATAGTAGAAAGTAGATTTATTAAGAGCAGCAGAAACAAAGTAGGGTATTGGCTTATACTGTACACCACTGGGGAACTTTGGCCCTCAGAGGTCGTTACATAGCGAATCTGGCTGAAAAAGTCCATCCAGTTTAACCAACAGAGAGAGAAAAAAAAGAAAGAAAACAACCCCTTTAAATAGAGAAAAAAACACCCCAATAAAGCAGTTAAACACGGTGGAGTTGATTTACTAAAATGGGACAGTTCAAAATCTGGTGCACCTCTACACGGAAAATAATCAGCTTCTAAGTTCAGCTTGTTCAATTAAGTTTTTACAAAAAAAAAAAAAAAATGGAAGATGATTGGTTTCTATACACAACTGCACCAGATTTTGCACTTTCCAGTTTTAATAAATCAACACATGTGACACTTTTATCCAGGGATGCAGTCCCCTTATATATGGTCTAGATGTGAACACATACAGGCTTATCTGGGAAATGGGATTGTTTAAAGTATATTAACAAATGCTCACCCAAACATATTTCCTTGTATTGACTGCTTTAAACCAATTAAGTGTCAAATGAAGTCTTGTAATATTGCACTTGAACATCTTCTTTGCTTTGTGGAGTGCTTTAGTGAATAAGCCAAACATTTTTAAAAGAAAAGACAAAAACTCAAGACTTGATGATATAACTCTTGTCAGACTATCCCACGAACAGTATAGGCATAACTTTGGACTCTTTTATTTAGTAAAAACAGGATGACCCAAGCAACTTAGTAAAACTAAAATGAAGTTCATTAGTAATGATGATACACATTGGGTGTTATAGTGCAAAGTGGATTTGCCTTTCGTAAATAAGTGAAAACTACAAGTGTAAAGTGCACTTGAAATTGCGCTGAAAGTGCACTTGGAAGTGAAGTCGCTGTAAATCTGAGGGGTAGATCTGAAATGAGGGAAAGCTCTGCTGATTTTATCATCCAATCATGTGCAAGCTAAAATGCTGTTTTTTATTTTCCTTGCATGTCCCCCTCGAATCTACAGCGACTGCACTTCCAAGTGGACTTACAGTGCAATTTCAAGTGCACTTTGCACTTGTAGTGCAAAGTGGAGATTTGCCTTTCGTAAATAATCCCCACTGCATCTCTAAATACCAAATAGACCAGAGTACTGAAAAATAAAGTGGATAGTTGATCATAAATTCATTTTTTTAGGCTCAGTAGTGTCACTTAAGGTATCCTGATTTTTCTTATGCTAGATCACCAGGGTAGCGCTAGGTCAGAGAGACAGGTGCTAGTTTTGTTCATAACACATCAGCTGTGTGTACAGTGAGCTGTCAGACTAGGAGCTAGAAATACATATCCACTGCTGACAGATCAGACTGGCAGTGCAATCAGCAACAACTTAGCAGAAAAGTTGATATGCATTTATATGCATGATATCACACTGAACCTGCTCCACCTGATCAGACCTGGGTATGTCATGAAATAGATTAACAATATGCTTATTGAAGAGTTACATTTCTAAATATACAACCGGATCTGTAACAGTAATACTGTAGAGTGAATTACAAATCCTTATTGCACAGAATAATCATCAGAAGAAAAAGTGTGGTATACGATATTGAATATTTTAATAAAACATTATTTTCAAGGAAAACATGGAATATGAGAAATTGGGTCGTTACTGACCAACTCCTAGTAGCTGTTGGCTGCTTTTGATATGCTTTCTTATTCTGGGACATTACTATTTATCAAAGTTATTGCATCAGTATGTAAGCCAGGCAAAGAATTGTTTCTGAAGTAGAGATCAGCAATTGTAGTTTATATATTCCTTCATTATAGGTAAGACCTTTCAAAAGAAAAACACGACCTAATGACAATCCTAGTTGCCTGACTGTCATGCCGACTCTTACTTCATTATTTCAGGCTCTGTAAAAGAATGCAGATACGGGTTTATTTCTTGTTTGATCTGCATACTTGTTTCAGATCATTGATTGAAACCAGAAGATTTTATTAACCTCCCTGGCGGTATGATTATGTCTGGAATTTTGTACCAAAAGCGGTACAATTATTTTGCATGGAAATTTGGCGTTTTATATTGTAGGCCTGCAATTCTTAGGAATAATTCACTTAAATATGTCCAAACAAGAGTCTAGTAGGCATCCCGGGTATGATTTTTTTTTTTAAAAAAATTATAAATTATAATATAATAAATAATTATAAATAATTATAACAAATAATAATATAATTATAATAAAAATTATTCAATAATGTAATCAACTCAAAATCACTGAAATTTGCTCAGTTGCAGAATTGTCGCTGTCATTACTTTTATTTTTTTATGACGAATTTCCCCACAAATCGATATCGCTCAATTCTGCAAGTGATTATAATTTATGACATAAAGGGACACTTTTGGTTGCTATGGACAATCTACAGTTTGCAGGCAGAAAGAACAGTTTTTATTTTTATAAAAGTACATGAAGAACACTAGGGACAAAGGGTGTGTGTATTTTTTACATACAGTACTGTAATCTGTAAGATTACAGTATACTGTATGTAATGTGTTTGTTTACTTTTTTTAATTTGGCGCCGTTCTCCGCCCCCGTGCATCGTAACGTCGCAGGGAACGGAGATCGGCGGCACACAGGCACTGTGAATCGAGCGAGGACCCGCTCACTCACACAGCGGAGATGCATCGCTGGATCCAGGGACAAGGTAAGTAACTCCCTGCCTGTGGACACTGCGAGAAGGTAAGCCGCGCCGCTGCAGGCTCTGACTCGGGGTTACCGATAGTAGCATAGAAAAAACACCCTGAGTCACGCTCGGGTTCACCGCTAAGGAGGTTAAAGTTTTTGAAAGCTTTCATAAACAAAAAATCTAAATCAAGACTAGGATGTTAGAAAGAGGTCATCAATTGCAGTTTCTGCATTTATCTGACAACAGTTTTTTTTAAAGTGGTTGTAAACCCCCGGAAAAAAACGAAAAACCTGCAAGACAAAGGCATAATGAGCTTGTATGCATAGCATATTAGCTCATTATGAAATACTTACCTTAGATTGAAGCCCACCCCAGTGGCCCCGTCACATCGATGTGACTGACGACATGTCTCCCGGAGTTATTTCCGGGTATCGTGGGCTCCTGCGCTGTTATTGGCCGGAGCCGCGATGATGTCACTCCCGCGCATGCGCACTGGAGCAGCCAGTAACAGCACAGCAGCTGAAGAAACGGCACGAGCGAGCCGTTTCTTCAGTGCACATGTGCCGATGACGTCGGAACATGCTGATACAGGGGATATCTCCTAAACGGTGCAAGTTTAGGAGATATTCACGGTACCTACAGGTAAGTCTTATTATAGGCTTACCTGTAAGTAAAAGTAATGTGTAAGGGTTTACAACCACTTTAGGGTGGGGGAGAGTAACTAAATTGTAGCAATAATCAACAACAATCAATAAGAAATAATCTATTGTCCTGACTGCTTTAAAAGGCATAGAAGCTAGTTAAACATGTTACTTTAAATAACTGTCCTTTAACTGTCTGTTAACTAATCCCCAATATGTCTTAATAGTTTACACACAAAGGACTTCATTGCATTAACTAAAACGGCTCAACAGTTAGCAAAAACCACATGTCGATCTATTTAATACCATAACTCAAACAGAAGAACTATATGCAAACCAAGCAAAATGCAATTTTGGAAAAATAGGGTGATAAGAGTTAATTTCTGATTGGTTGCTAAGGATTACTGCACACTATGGTGCTGTGTCTCGAAATAAGCTCATTGATGTGACTCTGTTACTATGTGGTCTTTTCAAGCCAAGTAATGCTGGTCAGAACCCCATGATGTAATGTCTGGCAGCAACTAGATATGACTACAAAATTTGCGATGACCTAAGAATTCAAAATGATAATGAGATGGCATGCTGCTTTGTTGACAGCCACCTCGGTGTTTAAATAAATAGTCCGAACACGAAATTAGCATTTTGTTATATTAATATAAATAAAGCGACGTCCTTGATTACAGACAAAAAGAAGCTAAAGGAAATCACGAGGCAGATCACATGCAGCATACACTCCGGCAAAGTGGGATCCTTGCCTCGTAATATATTATCTCAGCATAGCACCTGCTCTATAGCAGTGGCTCCTCATATCTTGTGATGTTCTATAGACTTTCTGCTGGTAATGAACAAATAACTCTGCAAATCAAATAAATCGGTGAACTGAACATGTACTATAGATTTGTGCAAAAAGTAAGGAATCATACAATTCATGAATCGTGGTTGCCTGAATTACATGATTCTTTTCGGATAAGACAGATCTACATTCAAATATTCTGGTAATCATTAATTTCTATGATTCGATCATCACTAACACAAAGATAAGCACACACTGTGTAATGGTAAACTATTCACACAGCTGGTACATGGATTGCTAATCCTGGTGCCAAGCTCCGAACATTCACAAGTTTCTCCCCATGCTACATATTTTCTGAATATAGAACAAACTGCAATGCCTCTTGAGATACCACTGAGTAGTTGTCTGTCTTTGCAGTTGCCTGTGATGTAATCCTTTTTCTAGCTAGATACATTCATGATACTTCAGTTGTGAAATCTCTCCTCCAACCACCCTGAATCACTTGATCACCACAAAGATAAATGTCTACACTGGCAAAAAGATTATCTAGTTCTCTAGCAACAAAAACAGAACATCTGTCCTTACCAGGAAATGTCTAATTCTAAAGGAAATTTCATACCATCTGAATGTGATATACAGTAGATATCATGCGCAATTTATTTTTAATATTTGGCTTCTTTAACCTTTTGGGTTACTTCTAGTATTAGAACATTTTTTATAGCACTATAGTGCAAACGATTTCTGTAACATTGAGTTAGCTTTAAAGTGGTTGTAAAGGATTAAGTTTTTTTTTTACCTTCATGCATTTTATGTGTGTAGAAGCCCCCCCCCCCTAATACTTACAGAAGCACCAATCCAGAGATGTGCACAAGAGCAGCAGCTCTGTAGGGACTCTGAATATAGTACAGTGGTTCTCAACTCCTGTCCTCAGAACCCACTAACATGCCAGACTTTATGTACCGTAAATACTCGAGTATAAGCCGAGTTTTTCAGCCCTTTCTTTTAAGCTGAAAATACCCCCCTTGGCTTATACTCGAGTCAGTGTATCTGAAGGGCAGCGAGCGTCCATTGTTTAAAAGTCGAGGGTTCCCCCTGGTCCCTTCCATGATAGGCGTTTCCCAGCAGACAATGTGTTTAGTGTTCCGCCAATCACAGATGTCTTTTCATCCTCGGACAAGAGAATATCCGTGATAGGCAGAACACTGAACACAGTGTCTGCTGGGAAACCGAGTCCGAGGATGAGAAGACGTCTGTGATAGGCTGCTGGGGAACGCCTATCACGGAACGGGACCAGGAGGAGGCCGCGACTTTTAAACAATGAATGGACGCCCGCCGCATGTAAAAATTTTAGGTACACTGATTTGGGCACAGGGAGGCTGCAATGGGCACAGTGGCAATGGGCACAGTGATGTGGCAATGGGCACAGTGAGGTAGCAATGGGCACAGTGAGGTGGCAATGGGCACAGTGAGGTTGGGCACAGTGAGGTGGCAATGGGCACAGTGAGGTAGCAATGGGCACAGTGAGCTTGGGCACAGTGAGGTGGCAATGGGCAAAGTGAGGTTGGGCACAGTGAGGCATGCAAATGGGCATTGTTGACCCTCTTTTCCACTTACAGTGGCTGCTGCATTGTCACCCTAAGCTTATACTCGAGTCAATACGTTTTCCCATTTTTTGGGGGTAAAATTAGGTACCTCGGCTTATACTCGGGTCGGCTTATACTCAAATATATACAATATTACCTTGGGGAGATGCAGACTAGCATACTGCAATCACTGAGCAGAAAATCACATGTGATGTATTTCAGTTATCTTGCAAACCTTAACAGGTCCTGAACTATACAATAACTTGCGCGATCAAATGGTGATAGATAAAAAAAACTGCAGCAGCTGTGCAAAGGTGCTACAAATTTAAACAGTGAAAAAAATATATATATAAACAACGCTGGCAGAAAATATATTAATCTAAACAGTTCAATGACATATTGGCTAATACCATATAAATTTACAAACATAAAATACACACAAAGTGCTGGGTTCTCATATAATACATTAAATAAGGTGCAATAGTGCTCCAAACTTCCAAGGTGTGAGGTGCTACACTCCCCACTCACCAAAAATATTGGACCCTCAGCTTTGCAGCCTGGGGTCAAAATAGGCTGTGATCTGGTGTGTAGGGATGGTTGCTCAAAGACTGTTCCAGAGGGATTTCTTTATATTAGAGAGGATTCGCCACACTCCATACATGGAGAAACAGAGGAAACTCATAGTGAAATACTGCTAAAATAGAGAGCAAAGCGCGACCTGGATGCCACTTACAGGGTAGCTGGCAAAAACAGGCATCAGTTAGAAATCATCTGAGTACACCACTGGTTGGCGTGCGTTCCACAGAGGCGGAAATTGCGCCAATGGTTCAGTGTGAACCTGAAGTACATCAATGTGTTTCACCCCTCCTCCATGGCATCATCAAAGGACATCTGAGGACAGGAGTTGAGAACCACTGATATAATAGAAAACAGCTGTAGTAATTCCCCGAGCTGTGAGCGGTTGGTGCACTGGCTTGTAGTGTCCTCCTAGCACTCAAGCAAACATGTAGATAAAGAAAATAGATTTATTGATCCAGATGTGGTACAGAATAATATAGGTCTTACACATTTCAGCATGTAGCCTTAGTCATAGCAATGAAATCCCTGGGGATTTTATGGCTATTGCTACATGCCAAAATGCGTAAGCACTGTATTATTTTGCACCACACCTAGATTAATAAATATATTCAGCTGCTGGCTTTCCTTTATATACTCCCTACTCATTGTCAATTACAGCCAGTGAGCTCATTGAGGAAGAGAGGGCGGAGTCAGGCCACTGCTCTGTGTGTAAATGGACATGCAGAGCAGCGGCTAAGGAGTGAGGCTGCTTGAGTGCCCCTATAGCACTCAGCTGGAGGGAGGGGCCAGGAGCACCAGCAGGGACCCCAGAAGAGGAGGATTGGAGCTGCTCTGCAAAACCACTGCACAGAGATAGCAAGTATAACTTTTTCTTAAATTGCCTTTAATATCTATGCTTTAAAGCAATCTAGAATGTTTACCCCTACTAATTTTCTACTCTACTCCCTCGAGGAAAACACGGAAAATAGGAGAGTGGGCTGGGCCTCCCGGACCTTGATTCTTGTTCCACATCCACATTCATGTGGCTACGCCCACTACCTGAAATAGACAGAAATGACCTGTCGAGACTACCCCGAGTAGAGTGAAGGGGAGTCGTAGTGGCTCTCAGGTTGGGGTTTCTATTGCCATCCTTGGAGGGCATGCACCCTACAGAGACCCTTTAGTGATAAGAGCCAAGTGCGACACCTTAACGTCATGTTTTTACTGTCTTCCTTTGTTCATATATTGATTTTGCTGACTCTATTGGAATGTCTGTATATGTTGTGGTCCGGCTCGGACCGGCTCCTCTGTTTATAAATAAAACATTTTGAAAAAAAAAAAAGCAATCTAGAATTCAGTCTGATAGAAACTGATATCAAATGTATTGTCCTGAATTGTCACATCCATTGAACTATATCTACAGTGGTTTATTCAGGCTCTTGGAACACTATTCCTCCCACTGACACAAACATGGGGCAATTTTCCTCCCTCTAATTCCAAAGATGGGACACTGTTTACGGTTACTGATACCAGGACACTTTTTACTCTCACTGGCCACAATCCGGCCGCTATAAAGTCTGAAGGACAGTAAACTGGCCTTTTGTTTAGAAAGTTTGGTGTCCTCTGTACTAGATGCTATGTAGGCAGTATGGTGGCCTAGTGTTCAGTTGTGCGGTCTTTCATAACTGGGCTCCTGGGTTTCAGTTTCCACGACATAGACAGTCTGCGTGAAGTCTGTTCTCTTTTAATTTTATGTGTGGTTTTCCTTGAATATGTTAGCGCTATATAAATGAAGAAAATAAATATGTATTCCTCAAGTGGGGGTGTGAACATGCCAGGCATGTACTTAAAAGGGGTTGTGTGGATTCCTGTTTTTTCACCTTCATGCATTCTATGATCCTTGCACTCTCCGGCCCCCCAGCCCCCCGTTTTACTTACCTGAGATCCAAATCTCCGTGGGCATGATCCCGCAATGCTCTCCCCCAGCTTGAGGCGGCTCTTCATTGGATGATTGATAGCAGCACAGCCATTGGCTCCCGCTGCTGACAATCAATTAAATGACGCAGCGTGCCGGGGTGGGGACGAGTGATACAGTCGGCGGCATCACACGGGAGCGCGCCCGCAAGTTAACCCCCTTGGGAGATCCCAGAGGGGGGTTAGCTATTGCGGGGAGGAGCCGAGATAGCTGCCGTGGGACCCCAGAATAGGAGGATCAGGGCCACTCTGTGCAAAACGAACTGCACAGTGGAGGTAAGTATAACATGTTTGTTATTTAAAAAAACAAACCTATACAACCCCTTTCAGATGCCCCTTGTCCAGTAACAATAATGTGGACAGGTCCCCATGATAATCAAGCAGTGTATGCAGAGTTATGGGTATAATTTGTACAAATATCTTCACCAAAGTGTGAGGCATTCCACAGGTGATCCACATCTGATATACACAGAACAGCAGTTGCTGTAAGCTGAGAAACTGTAATTAGATTAATGTGTGGAATAAAAAACAAATACACAGGCACAGCAGCATCAATTCACAAGGTTTGTTCACAAAATGCAGAATGATTGCAGAGCCTTTCAATAATGAAGATCGTAGGCTAGCAATACTTAAGAAATGGAAGAAGTAATTGTTCATAATGAAAGAAATGTCTGGATTTGCTCCTGTACACACATCTATATAATTTCCAGAAAGGAAACACAACAAAAATAATATCCAGCACCCACTATACCCATTACTGAAATGTATTTGCTGCAAATATTGTTGGTAATAGCTGGACAACGTAAAAGGGAATTTACAAATATATAACATTATCTTCTAGTCTATCAGGGTTCATTTTAAGCTTAGTGTCCTGCTAGATGCACTAAGGGTGTGGCCATGTTGAATAATATCTGCAGTTTTCAGACACAGAGAAATGAGAGCTCCAAATTCTATGCAGTTTCTAGCATAATGTTGGAAATTTGATTTAAAGGCATCAAAACCTCTAGTTCTCCTTTGCTGAATACTCACATGGGGTTAGTTTACAAAAAATATAGATGCTGTTCAGCAGTACATAAGGTGAACCCGTATTCGTTGTCAATACCCAATCAGGTGCAATGGAAGCATGAGTTTTGCTAGTATGCTTTGTCAATTGTAGTCAGGTCCGGGACAAGGTCATCCAGTGCCCAGGGCAAAGATGCCAAACTGCGCCCCCCTTTCCCTTAGGGTTCCCACCCCATCCCTGCAATAAACCATTGCGCCGGGGGCAGCCAACCCTCCTGCCCACCCCTTGTCCCGGCCCTGATTGCAGTGAACACCTCTTCATCCTATTCTCTATTAGTCTCTATTACATTGTGTTAATGTGCTAAAGGACACTGTGGGCCAGATCTGCATACATGTAGAACGGCGCAGCGTATCAGAGATACACTACGCCGCACCTTACCTGGCGCATTTTCAAATCCTCAGCGAGTTCGCGCCGTAAGTTACGGCGGCGTAGTGTATTTCTGGCGGTGTATTTCAAATTGGGCGGGTTGGGGGCGGGTTTCATTTAAATGAAGCACTTCCCCGCGCCGAATGAAATGCGCATGCGTCGTTCCTAAATTTCCCGCCGTGCATTGCGCTAAATGACGTCGCAACAATGTCATTTTTTTAACTTAGACTTACGCAAAAAAAATAAATAAATTCAAATTTCGACGCGGAAACGACGAAAAATACCAGCTTTAACTATACGCCGGAAAAAGCCGACTACAGATGACGTTCGAAAATGCGACGGACGCGCGTATGTTCGTGGATCGTCGTAAATCACTAATTTGCATACCCGACATGGAAAACGCCACCCAGCAGACGCCGAAGTATTGCATCTTAGATCCGAAGGCGTACGAAGACGTACACCTGTCAGATCTAACCCAGAAGCCGTCGTATCTTGTTTTGAGGATTCAAAACAAAGATACGACGCAGGAAATTTAAGTACACCGGCGTATTAGTAGATACGCCGGCGTACTTCGTCTGTGGATCTGGCCCTGTGAATTTACTTGATGTTGTCTAGCTTCACTGTTGGAATTAGAATTCTAGCATAACTTTAAGGCTGTTCCCAAATATAAACATACCTAACATGGGTAATCTATTCTTGCAAAAATATCCCTCTTCTTGCCTAGGTCCCAATGGATTGGAAGAAAATAAACAAAACCATCCCCTAGTACAAACAAATCCCAGATGACTTATTCCTTAAGTGCCTTTACTTGTGTGCTCATGTCATACATAGCGTGCCAGACACCTTCAAAACATATTACCCTGTGTACAACACTAACAATCAGTCTTCTATTTCATCTGGGATTTGTGATCATACCTTCAAAGGAGCATTATGTATAAGCGATGGCATGAAATGTTTTCACATGGCAAATTACATTGGCCTATGATCTCATTGAATGGTGGGGTCTGTAATAAAAATATTAGTATATTAATACATAATTGGTAAGGTCGAGTAAAGACAACAGAACATCCAGTCCAACGCAATATATACATATCAGTTTAGAGAGCATCACTATAACCTGTCACTTTTGGTATGTCATTTTGTTGGTTACCAGACCAACTCATATAAGATATCTTGTTTAAAGTTCTCCAGCTTTTCCTCTCCACAACAACAGATGCATTGTGCATGTAAATGAATCACATACCCAGTGTCAGTCTGTGTTAAACTCCTTTAGCAGTATGTAGCAGGTTTCTGTGTGTAATGTCACTCTTCCTCCTGGCTGAATTTGAAAGTTCTCTGACTTCCTGTTTCCTTCCTTTTCCAGTCCTAATACTACATGTCCCATGATCCTTTGAGCCTCTATTTTCAGAGCGGGCTATGGCAGTCACTTGCACCCGTTCTGGGTGTTGATGTGGGTGGGTCCTAGGGTTATGCAGGCAATATATGCGTTGAAATCTGAATGAATTTTCTTTTTAAAAACAGAAATTTTGTGTGTTTTATGAACCGATGTTGCCACCATTGATTTTCAAATTCGAACAACCAAGTATTCAATTTCACCTCATAAAGCAGCGAAGAAGGCACTTCTAAGTGCAGGAATACAACACTTTAATGACAAGGAAGGGTTAAAAACCTTACAAAATGTAAGTAAAAAACAGGCATATCAATGAATCCATAACGTCCAGCGGGTTGCCTCCTGGGAGTAAAGACAGCTGCAGGTGGAAGTTCCAGCCGACCAGCAGTGGTAAACATGGTCTCTGATCCAAGATGGAGAGCCGTGCTGTCTGGACCAGCATGGAATCCAGGCAACCGAAAGTGACGTCAGACTGGGCGGGACATGTTTCAGAGCATGCCTTCTTCATACCAGGAGCGACTGGCTCTAAAACATGCCCCACCCATGCTGACGTCACGGCTCTCCATTTTTAATCAGATACACAGTGTTTACCACTGCTAGTTGGCTAGAACTGCAGCTGTCCTTACTCCCAGGAGGCATTCCAATGGACTGTTTTTCACTTCTGAAGTGCTGCTGTGGTGCATTAATCACATTTCAAGAGCCAGTCATGTACTGTTTGTAAAAGTCTCCTTGTTATCCAGAGTGCCCTATTCTACATACTCCTTGAATTTCACCTCATGTTGCTACAGAAAATAATTTTCTTTTCTTTGAATTTATTTTTCCTGCGCTCATGCATATTTATTTTTTCAATTATATTTCTCACACGATTCACCCATCATTAATTAGAAAATCATTAGTTTTTCAAGAAATTTACAACATGCCTAATCACACATATTCGATGGCCGCACAAAAATTGGTTGTTGCTTCAGCCCACTAATGGTAAGAAAATTCGTTTGGAATTCGACCCATGTATGGCCAGCTTTACTGTGGGCATTTCATGTGGGTGAAAAAAGTGTAAATGTGTCATACCTTCTCTTGTGTCAATAGTTGCAGCATGCCAAAGAATAATGGCTTACTGCAAGACTACAGGGGAAGGTCTGTGGGAGGTAATTATGAAGGTGTTTCCTTCATATGCAAACACATCACTTCACAAAAAGCAGGGCTCTGGGAGTTGGGATCTGAGGGGTGTGGGACTCTCCCTGTTCACACTGCTGAACTGGGGAGGACTGAATTCTTTCCTTCTTGCATAATGCTGTGATCTGTAAGGTGGGAATTGGGAGTTTTGGACTCTTCCTGTAGGTGTGACTGGGTGGGATTGGATGCTAATTGGGATGTATTCAACCCCGCACCCCATCAGAGCTGTGAAGGAAGTTACATCCTTTGCAGAGTCTGAAAGACTACAAAGGGGGGAGTGTTACAGACTTTAACTGCTGAAGGAAGTGGCTGTGGAAGGAACCGAGCATACAGTGTCACATGATACAAAGCCACAACTAATCCCAGAATATCAAGGGATCTGCAGACAGCAGAGCAACATGGTCCAGCAGTATGATCTATGCTGGAATTGATCATTGCATTCAGTTCTAGTGAAAAGAAAGTTGTAATTCAGCTATAAACTTTGTGTGTGTTATGAGTAAATAAAGTATAACCTTGATTCAGACTGAAATATGTCTGAGATCACTTTCAAGTTGTTTGACTGAGTATTGACATACTTTATAACATTTTCTTGTATTTTGCTTTAGGGGGGATTATTCTTAAAATCCAATTCTGGAAACTCAGAAAATTGTACTTGTTTATATTAATGGGAGAGTAAAAGCACTTTTACTTACCCAATCTCCCTCTCCCCAGAAAAGCAGCGCTCCCTTATGCTCCTGTTATGTACTGGAACGTACCTTGTAGCCAGAGCCTAGTGTGCAGGAGGAGGCCTCTCTTACAGCCCCGGCTCTGGAGCTGCTGGAGTTGGGACAGCAAGCTCGGGAGCACGGCGAGGTAGGAGTGCCTGGTGATGATAGCAGCTCGGCACCAGTGGTGGTCCTTCGGGACGGTGGTTGTAGGAGACAGCGTCTCTGGAGCTGGCACAGGCACCGGATAGCAGGAGCTGGTAAAGCAAAACCGGGTTAGCAGATAATCAGGTGGGTTAGGCAAGCGTAGTCAGATTCAGGCACAGGGTCTGGTAACGATGGGCAGGAGAGCAGAGCGGAGTCAGAGCAAGCCAGGGGTCGGAGTGGAGAGGGTCGGATGGTCAGACGGAGCCGGGTCGGTTTGAGGTAACAGGTTACAACAGGTCACAAGTTTCACAGATACAATGCTGCAGATCAGACAGCAAAGTGTCACTGCAGCTGCTTGCTTTTTAAAGGCTGAGTGGCGCCAATCGCGCATTAACGCGTACGCGTGCGTTACCGCCATCGTGCACGTGCGCGTGTATTAGGCGCATGCGCGCGCATACGAGCGCGCACATTTGGCGCACAGATGCGCGCATTTGGCTCATATCCGTGTGCATGTGGGACGCGCCTGCGCACATGAATAGGCGATTGGTGCTGGTTCTGACCATCAGTAAGTATGCGCATGCGTGCACGCCGGAGCCTATTGGCAGGTCCCTGACATTGCCCCCCCCCAAGGGGCAGCCTCCGGATGCCAAGTCGGGCCCTCTTCTCAGGGTGAGCAGAAAAAAAAGCACGAACCAGTCTTTGTGCATGAATGTTGCTTTCAGGTTCCCAAGAGTTGTCTTCTGGACCATACCCCTGCCATTTAACTAGAAACTGCGTCTACCCTTGCCGTTTCCTGCAGTCAAGGATGGCCTCCACCACGTATTCCTCGCACCCATCAACCACAATAGGTTCCGGAGGACTGGCCCCTCTGTCAGGAAAGGGATCAGGAACTGCAGGTTTCAACAGTGAAACGTGAAACACCGGATGAACTTTAAGTGAATCGGGTAAAGATAGTTCATACGATACCTCATTGATTCTTCTTTGTATTGAAAAAGGTCCCATGAATTTCGGTCCCAACTTCTTGGAAGGACAGGCCAACCTGAGGTTAGCTGTAGATAGCCATACTTGGTCACCTGGTTGGAGATTCAGCTCACCCCTCCTCTTCCTGTCAAAGAATTTCTTGCTGTCGGCTTGGGCTTTGGTCACTGCTTCCTGCAACACCCGATTGTTGTGGTTGAGGAACTCCACTGTGCTCTGCACTGCCGGAACTGGAGATTCTGGAAAAAAGTCAGGTAAGAATGTTAGGTTAAAGCCATAATTGGCAAAGAAGGGGGACTGCCCAGTGGCTGAATGGTTGGCGTTATTATAGGCAAACTCCGCTAAGGGCAACAAAGAGACCCAGTCGTCCTGAGAGAAGGACGTGAAGCACCTAATATACTGTTCCAGCGTCTGATTGGTTCTCTCTGTTTGCCCGTTGGTTTGGGGATGGTAGGCTGAGGAAAAGGCAAGTTCGATCTTCAAAGTCTCACATAGGGCTCTCCAAAAACGTGACGTGAACTGAACCCCCCTATCAGACACGATGTTTGTAGGGACTCCATGTAGTCGGATAATCTCCTTGATGAAGACACGAGCCGTTTCTGCAGCCGTTGGGGTGCCCTTTAGTGGGAGAAAATGAGCCATTTTAGACAGACGGTCTATGACCACAAAAATTGCCGTACACCCTTCAGAACATGGAAGCTCCACTATAAAATCCATGGCAATCATCTTCCAGGGTCTATCAGGTACAGGTAAGGGTTTTAGTAATCCCCAAGCTCGGTCCCTTGTAGTCTTGTTCTGATTGCAGATGGGACACGTATTGACGTACGATTTACAGAACTCCTCCAAGCCGGGCCACCAGAAGGTACGGCGTACCAATTCAAGGGTCTTGCGAATCCCGAAGTGCCCTGCCAACGGGTGGTCGTGAAGGAGCTTCAAGACCTCCACTCGATTACTTCCCGGAACGAAAATTTGACTTCCTTTCCAGAACAGCCCGTCTCTGGATGTTAGAGTGATACCAGGAGGTTTGGAAGTGTCCGTGGATGCTTCCCTAATTTGAGAGAGCAGATCAGTTCGAAGAAGTAAAAAGTTACCTGCAGGTAGGATGGTGTCGGGAACAGATACATCTTTGGGGTTATCATGCATCCGTGATAGTGCATCCGGTTTGACATTCTTTGACCCCGGCCGGTAAGTTATGTGGAAACAGAAGCGTGAGAAAAACAGTGCCCAGCGGGCCTGCCGAGGTTTCAGTCTCTTAGCAGATCTCAAGTATTCGAGGTTTTTGTGATCTGTATAGATTAACACTGAATGAATGAATGAATGAAAAACTTATAAAGCGCGGCGCATGCGAACTGAATCGCTTCTGGGCGCTGCACCTTCTAATAAGTACCTCCATTCCTCCAAGGCGGTCTTGATGGCAAGTAATTCACGGTCACCTACATCATAATTTCTCTCCGCGGGGGAGAGCTTCCGGGAAAAGAACCCGACAGGATGCATTAAGTCTTTATTCCCCTGGCGTTGGGAGAGAACAGCTCCCACTGCAATTTCAGATGCGTCTGCTTCAAGGAGATAAGGTAGTGCTGGATCAGGGTGGCTGAGGATAGGGGCTGAGGTAAAAAGTCCTTTAAGCTTGTCAAAAGCCCTTTGGGCTTCGGGGTTCCAGCGGAAACGCAGGTTCTGTTTGGTCAACTGTGTGATAGGGGAGATTATTGCAGAAAACCCCCGGATAAATCTCCTATAGAAGTTCGCAAACCCCACGAAGCGTTGCACTCCTTTCTTATCCAGGGGTACAGGCCAATCGAGAATAGCAGACACCTTTTGGGGATCCATTTTAATTCCTGTAGGGGAGATCACCAGGCCCAGGAACTGGATGGTTTGCTGCTCAAATTCACATTTTTCCGCCTTGGCATACAGTCCGTGTAAGCGGAGACGGCAGAGTACCTTACGGACGTGTTCCCGATGTCTGTCTAGTGATCTGGAAAAGACTAAGATGTCATCGAGATAGACAATTACAAATATATCAAGGAAGTCTCTGAACACATCGTTGATAAAATGTTGGAAGGTGGCGGGTGCGTTGCACAGACCGAAGGGCATGACCAGGTATTCGTAGTGACCGAATCGGGTACGAAAAGCTGTTTTCCACTCGTCCCCCTCCCGAATGCGGACTAGGTTGTAGGCCCCTCTCAGGTCCAACTTGGTGAAGATGATGGCAGATCTTAGCTTCTGGAAGAGCTCGGGTATCAAAGGAAGCGGGTACCGGTTCTTCACCGTGATGTTATTTAACTCGCGATAGTCCACACAAGGACGAAGGGAATGGTCCTTCTTGGTAACGAAGAATATTCCAGCGCCCGCTGGAGAGGTAGAGGGCCGAATAAATCCTTTGTCCAAATTTTCATCGACGTATACTTTTAGGGCCTCTTGCTCCTTTTCTGATAACGGGAAAATGCGCCCAAAGGGAATTTCGGCCCCTGGAAGGAGCTCGATAGGACAGTCATAGGGGCGATGAGGTGGAAGGGAGTTAGCCCCCCGTTTACTGAAAACGTCCAGGAACTCGTGATAGGGTTCAGGAACAGACTGGAGCAGGTTGGGATCAGAGTCCATGCATAGCAGGGTGGTGGGTGAGCAAGAGGGTCCAGGCAAGCAGTGTTGCTGACAGTAGGGGGATGGAAATGACACTTCTCCGGATACCCAGTTAATCAGAGGGTTATGGGCCTGGAGCCAGGGTAGGCCTAGGATAACCGGAAACAGCGGAGAGGAGATGACGTCCAGGATCAGCAGTTCCTTGTGTCGAGGAGCGATTAAAACAGGCAGGGGAAGAGTCTCCTGGGTCACCTGTCCTGAACTAATGCGGGAGCCATCGGCCAGAAAAACAGAAAGTCCATGAGCCTTTTCTTGTAGGGGAATATTATGCAAGCTGACGAAGGCAGAGTCAATGAAGCAGCTACATGCGCCGGAATCAATGATAGCGTTGACTGGAACCGTCCTTCCCAGGCACTGTAATGAGAAAGGGAGAGCAAGGTGGGTTGCGTTGGCAGACAGAGCGGAAAAGTTAACAGGAACTGAAGGAAAGCACTTACGCATCTTAACAGGGCAGTTGCGCACGTAGTGGCCAGGCTCGCCGCAGTACAGGCAAAGGTTCAGTTGGCGGCGGCGTGCTTGTTCCTCGGGTGGTAGTGTTGGTCGCATAAGACCGAGTTGCATGGGCTCGGAAGTGTCCATAGTGGTGCTGGGAGGATTAAGGCAGGTGGGAGGCTGGTAGCGAGAAGCAGGCATTGGCACTCTTGCGGTCATCCAGGCAGGGCGACTTGGCTGAGAGGAACGCTCGGCCCGGCGTTCACGGAGTCTGCGGTCAAGTTGAATGGCCTTGGTGATTAAATCTTCAAGGGTCTCAGGTACCCCAACTCGAGCGAGCTCATCTTTTAAGCTTTCGGAAAGGCCCAGGCGGAACTGGTGCCGGAGAGCCGCATCGTTCCAAAAAGTATCTGCGCTCCAGCGTCTAAAGTCTGTGACGTAGTCCTCGGCCGCTCTGCGACCTTGCTGGAGCGCTAGCAGGGCAGACTCAGCAGTGGCGGCCCGTTGTGGGTCATCGTATAACTGAGCCATGGCCTCAAAGAAGGCGAACAGGGTCTGCGTCTGGTCACCGTTTTCTTCGAGCAGCCGATGGGCCCAGGTCTGAGGTTCACCTTGTAGTAGAGAGACCACAAATCCCACTTTGGTGGCCTCTAAAGAAAAAGTCCGTGGTTGCAAGGCAAAATAAAGCTGGCAGGCACTACGGAAGGCCCGGAATTTAGATCGGTCTCCCGCAAATCTTTCTGGTACTTAGTTACATAGTGTTAGTCAGGTTGAAAAAAGACACAAGTCCATCCAGTTCAACCACAAAAAACAAAATAAAAAAACACAGTAAAATCCTATACACCCAACTTCATACCCACAGTTGATCCAGAGGAAGGCAAAAAACCCCAGCGGAGCATGATCCAATTTGCTACAGCAGGGGAAAAAATTCCTTCCTGATCCCCCGAGAGGCAATCGGATTTACCCTGGATCAACTTTACCTACAAATCTTAGTACTCAGTTATATTCTGTACATTTAGGAAAGAATCCAGACCTTTCTTAAAGCAATCTACTGATCTGGCCAGAACCACCTCTGGAGGGAGTCTGTTCCACATTTTCACAGCTCTTACTGTGAAAAAACCTTTCCGTATTTGGAGGTGAAATCTCTTTTCCTCTAGACGTAAAGAGTGCCCCCTTGTCCTCAGTGATGACCGTAAAGTGAATAACTCAACACCAAGTTCACTGTATGGACCTCTTATATATTTGTACATGTTGATCATATCCCCCCTAATTCTCCTCTTCTCAAGAGTGAATAGATTTAGTTCTTCTAATCTTTCCTCATAGCTGAGCTCCTCCATGCCTCTTATCAGTTTGGTTGCTCTTCTCTGCACTTTCTCCAGTTCTCCTATATCCTTTTTGAGAACTGGTGCCCAAAACTGAACTGCATATTCCAGATGAGGTCTTACTAATGATTTGTACAGGGGCAAAATTATATCTCTGTCTCTGGAGTCCATACCTCTCTTAATACAAGAAAGGACTTTGCTCGCTTTGGAAACCGCAGCTTGGCATTGCATGCCATTATTGAGCTTATGATCAACTAAAACCCCCAGATCTTTCTCCACTACAGACCCCCCCAGTTGTACTCCCCCTAGTATGTATGATGCATGCATATTCTTAGCCCCCAAGTGCATAACTTTACATTTATCTACATTAAACCTCATCTGCCACTTAGTCGCCCAATCAGACAGAGCATTGAGGTCGGCTTGTAAATTGGAGACATCCTGTAAGGACGTTATTCCACTGCATAGCTTGGTGTCATCTGCAAAGACAGAAATGTTACTTTTGATCTCAGACCCAATATCATTTATAAATATATTGAAAAGTAAGGGTCCCAGCACTGAACCTTGGGGTACACCACTGATAACATTGGACCATTCAGAGTAAGAATCATTAACCACGACTCTCTGAATTCTGGCTTTCAGCCAGTTTTCTATCCATTTACAAACTGATATATCCAATCCTGTAGACCTTACCTTACACATGAGCTGTGTGTGCGGAACTGTATCGAACGCTTTTGCAAAATCCAAATATATCACGTCCACAGCCACGCCTCTGTCCAGGGTTTTACTTACCTCTTCATAAAAGGAAATCAGGTTTGTCTGACAACTTCTGTCTTTCATGAATCCATGTTGACTGCTGCTTAAATAGTTTTTTTCCAGCAAGAACTCATCCATGTGGTCTTTTATTAAACGTTCCAGTATCTTCCCAACTATAGAAGTTAAACTAACAGGTCTATAGTTACTTGGTAAAGACTTTGTTCCCTTTTTAAATATGGGCACCACATTGGCCCTGCGCCAATCCAGTGGTACTATTCCTGTCTTTAATGAGTCCCTAAATATTAGATACAGTGGCTTTGAAATGACAGAGCTCAACTCACCTAGGATCCGTGGGTGGATGCCATCAGGTCCAGGTGCTTTATCCACCTTTATTCTGTCTAAATATTTCTGGACCATATCACTTTTGAGCCATTGTGGATTTGGGGCTGTGTCACTCCCACCCCCATTTTGGACATGAGCTCCCCCATGCTCCATTGTATACACAGAGCTGAAGAAAACATTTAATAAATTTGCCTTCTCTTTGTCCCCAGTCACCCACTCTAGATTATTTTGTAAGGGGCCTACATGCTCAGACTTCACCTTTTTACTATTAATATATTTAAAGAATTTTTTGGGGTTTGTCCTACTATCTTTTGCAATCTGTCGTTCGTTTTGAATTTTTGCATCCTTGATTTCCTTTTTGCATATCCTGTTATATTCTTTGTAACATTTAAACAACACTAGTGTTCCTTCATTTTTATATTTTTTAAAAGCTACTTTCTTATTGTTTATAGCTTTTTTAACTTTGACCGTGAGCCACATAGGTTTTATTTTTAGCCTTTTAAACTTATTGCCCATGGGAACATACTTTGCAGTGAGGTTCCACACAGTCTTTTTGAAGAATTCCCATTTCTGTTCTGTGTTCATATGTGCCAATAGTCCCTCCCAGTCCAAGTCCTGGAGAGCAGCCCTCATCCTTGGAAAATTTGCTCTCTTAAAATTTAGTGTTTTAATATTTCCTGTATGTATTTCTTGCTTATAGTTAACATTAAATGAAATCATGTTATGATCACTGCTACCCAGGTGTTCCTTTATCTGAACATTAGTAATAAGCTCTGCATGGTTTGAGATTATCAGGTCCAACAGAGCATCATTCCTAGTTGGGGCCTCAATAAACTGCACCATAAAATTGTCCTGCAATAGGTTTTTAAATTTTTGTCCTTTAACTGTCCCAGAAGTGCCATTAATCCAGTCAATTTCTGGGTAGTTAAAATCCCCCATTATTATCACCGTCCCAGACCTTGCAGCCCTTTCCATCTGTGCAAGGAGCTGAGTCTCCACCTCCTCATTAACATTGGGTGGTTTATAACAAACTCCAATGATTAATTTTGAACTACGCACATCTGTATGCAGTTCCACCCATAATGCTTCAGCCTCATCACACGCTCCATCAACCAGGTTCTCTTTCACGCTTGCTGGAACTCTTGGTTCAGGTGGAAGCATTACTACCGAGGGAGCAGAGGTGGCAGATGCGGTCCTGGCAGTAGATGTAGAAGCTGTGTCGCCAGGAGCAGACAAACTTTGTACTTGTCCCTCTAGTCTTAAATAGCCTTGCTGTAGGTTCTTTACTGCTTCTGTGAGGGATGCCAGATGTTTGCAGATCTCCTCCAAGGCAGGGGTTACTCCTGCAGGCTCTGTCATGGCTGTCTGATACTGTTATGTACTGGAACGTACCTTGTAGCCAGAGCCTAGTGTGCAGGAGGAGGCCTCTCTTACAGCCCCGGCTCTGGAGCTGCTGGAGTTGGGACAGCAAGCTCGGGAGCACGGCGAGGTAGGAGTGCCTGGTGATGATAGCAGCTCGGCACCAGTGGTGGTCCTTCGGGACGGTGGTTGTAGGAGACAGCGTCTCTGGAGCTGGCACAGGCACCGGATAGCAGGAGCTGGTAAAGCAAAACCGGGTTAGCAGATAATCAGGTGGGTTAGGCAAGCGTAGTCAGATTCAGGCACAGGGTCTGGTAACGATGGGCAGGAGAGCAGAGCGGAGTCAGAGCAAGCCAGGGGTCGGAGTGGAGAGGGTCGGATGGTCAGACGGAGCCGGGTCGGTTTGAGGTAACAGGTTACAACAGGTCACAAGTTTCACAGATACAATGCTGCAGATCAGACAGCAAAGTGTCACTGCAGCTGCTTGCTTTTTAAAGGCTGAGTGGCGCCAATCGCGCATTAACGCGTACGCGCGCGTTCCCGCCATCGTGCACGTGTATTAGGCGCATGCGCGCGCATACGAGCGCGCACATTTGGCGCACAGATGCGCGCATTTGGCTCATATCCGTGTGCATGTGGGACGCGCCTGCGCACATGAATAGGCGATTGGTGCTGGTTCTGACCATCAGTAAGTATGCGCATGCGTGCACGCCGGAGCCTATTGGCAGGTCCCTGACAGCTCCAGAGGCAGACATCATCACGTCCAATGAAGAGCTATGGATCCTGCATCTGTCTTGTTGACATCAGGATCTTGGAGCATAAGGTAGAAGGCATTGGTCTAGCAGTGTGGAAGAGAAGAGGTTAGGGTAAATAAATATTATTTTCTATACCCCCTGGACCTAAATGAGCAGTTGACCTTTGCAGTGTGGGCACAGCCCCATTGCTTTTCAGGTTTCCCAGAGTTAGGCTTTAGAGTGAAACCCCAGACAAACCTTGCAATTGGATGATGCAAATGGTAAATGGTTATGGATTGGAGGGTGGCAGGAGATGCTGCATGTTACTTTCTCACTGGAGTTATTCCACTCAAACTCTCTGCAAATATGTTGATTAATTACCTAATTCAAATATAACAATAATAGTATATTTTAAATTGGACCTGTAACTGATGTACGTTTTTTTTTATTCCAGGTTAGGAAAGCATGTGTCCTCAAGAGGAGGAGTAATTGAAGCCATTGGTGCCTGAAGATGAAGAGGATGTTCCTGTACTTGAAGTGCAGATGAAGGCGTAGTTATATGGAATGGCTGCCGAGAGCGAACATCAAGGCCTCAATGCATGGAATGAATAGTCAACTGTGCTCTGAATGTGGGAAGGGGCAGTATGTCATTAGATAGCTGCCCTAACCAGCAAGATCTGGGAGAATGTGCAATGGGCTTGGTAATGCTGAGTGTGCTGTAGCTCTCCTGAAGGGCTCCAAGTTAAACCTGTAGTGTAATATTCGAGAAAACACTACAAAGTTACAACTGCTTCCAGTCTGGCAACTTTGTTTGCAATTGTGTGGATTCTTTATTTTAGATTTCGATAAAACACACTCTGTGTGTATGTAGTATGTACATAATAGAGTCTATTTATTGTACATAAAGCAGTTTCTCTTTTCACTCAGCAACTACTTTTCCAGTACTGCTACTGACAATGACATTTTTTTAGATTTATATTGAACAGGTTTATTGCTCATGAAAAAAAAGCAAAATTTACTTGTCAAGTGATTTATTATATTTGCTGGAAAAATGCAAGAAAAAGCTATTTATTAATGTTATGTATATTCTACAGATCAGACAGCCTTAAATACTTTGTAGGTGCTGTAAAAGGTGTTTTATTCAAAAATCTTTATAAATTACAGCTTTATTGTTATCTAGTAGTGCTGCCCACAGAGGCTTTTGCTTGGAAAGATCAATTGTGGGCAGTTGAGTCCCATTCTAACACTGAGCCAAATTTATCAATCAACCAGTGAGTTACTGTTAATCGGCACATATTTGTGCACATCACACTCACTCTTTTACAGCAAACAATAACATTCTCTTTTGTGAATGGTTTAAATGTGAAATCTTATCTTTAAAGATAATGAAAAAATAAGAGTACAGTTAAAACTTAATGCTGTATTTTATTCGATGTAAATATAGGATCAAACAGGCACTTACACTAGGGAGATTGTGGTTCTTTGGACAAACATGCTGAAGGTCTTAACAGGTGCTACTTTGGTGTTACAGCCCACCTTGATCGAATCTACAATCTAGAAGTAATACTAATGGATGACGATCCATAATTGACACACATATATTAACATCCAGTGTCTAATCCTACAAAAGGAAAACTAAGAAAACTGAACACATTTACAGTTGCCTAAAGTGAAGGAACTGCCACTATTGTAGTGTTACGACTCATCAATACGGCAGATCATGGTATACCTTAAAACATAGAATTACACCAAGCAACAATTAATCACTAAGACGTAAGATATCAATAAACCAAAGTTTTTTTGTTTTTTTAAACTGGAAACAGCAATAAAACTTAAACGTAATGCATTTTACTATCTTAATTCTAAACCTGCATTTTTTTTGTGTGGTGAAAAATATATTTTAGTTTCAAAATAACAAAATATCTTTTGATGATTATAAATTCCACATGCATGAATCACAAAAAAAAAAAAAAAATTGGTAAAACTTAAAATATCCACTAACTGGTGGTCTGCTTTATACTTTTCTATACAACAAACTGGAAATTACAAAAATAGACTGAGAAACACTTACAGCACAGTTTCTTCCAAAAGTACAACGTAGATCAAGCTGTACATTTCATAATGTTATTTTGAATATTTTATTCACAATGCAATTTCATATTTTAGATTGATTAATCTTTGTTTTATGCTAACTGTTATTTTTAACACCAAAATAACAGAAATTAAAAACAAAATATCAGTCAAGATTGTGTACACCGAAAAAGGTTATGCGGTCATTTTTGCATTTTTTTTAAACTTTGTCTAAGCATTTTTCTGAATATGTAATACTGGGTAAGTGCCTGGATGATTAGCTTGGTCTGAATAAGGTCAGGGTAAGGTAAATTCAGTAATGACATTGACTGTTAAAGCTGTACAATAATAACCAAATGTGTATTTTTTTGCATTGTCTTGTCATTTAAAACCAGGGTGGTGCTTGAGACTCAGCTGGCCCGAAAAAAAAGGCATTTCAGGAATTGTGTTAGAAAAAAAATGATGTAAGTTGGTGCTAGTGGTAGCCTTACAGAGTAAGGTTGGTGCTTTGGTTTTGGTCAAGCCTGACACATTAATGCTGGCCTACTAGGGTGTAACATTAGGCAGTAAAGCCTTGTGACCCAATACTGGTGCTATAACAGAACATTTGATTGTAAATGCTGAAGTCTTTTGCTGGAAGGGAATGAAGTCTAAGTTAATAATAACATGGAAGGGGCATATTCCTAAATTATTCATAACTTGAATTTTTTGTTATTTCTAAAAATATGAAGGTATTTTTCTCCTTTTTTAAAACATGGAATTTTCTCTGTGAGATCCATTCTTTATTTTCCCATTATTTACATGAGAACAAATATATCACCAATCTTTTTTGACAGATTTTCTTTATTTTATTTTTAACAAACTGGCTACTTTAGAGCTATATTCAAAATCAGTGCAAACAGCTGTGTGCAGTTAGTCATAGCAAGCAATCGTTGCTAGGCATACAAATATTAATACTCCCTTGTAAGCCCATCTCTATTTTAGCATATCAACACTCTTTGCACTGTAATTAAGCTCCTAAGGGTAGTTATATGGGGTATCCTGGTAGGTTATCAGGCTGGGGTATCTTCAACTTACTGTACTAGGACTAGCTTCAGGGCAATCATTTTCTTTTTATTGAATGTAATGGTATATTTGGCCTGGTGCTTATTCGCGTGGTGCTATTTTCCCCTGATCATTACAAGGGCTTTTGGATATTTGAAAATTTTGGCTGTTTGATAATAATAAAAAAAGATTAAGGCTAAAATTAAAAAGAAATTACTGACTAGTCTAATATATTAGACTATAAAGCAACTTGATTTTAAAAAAAAAACAGCACAATTTTTTTCTTTTTGTAAAAAAAAAACAAAAAACAAAAACAAGGCAAATTTGATATACAATACATTTGGTGGTATTATAAGAAATATCTGTAAAAGTAAAGCATAAATAATAATTCAAAATATGTCTGCCATTCAAATGTATTTGTCATTTTTCATAAGTTTCATGCTTGTCTTGTGATAAGACATTTTTGAAAACTATTTTGTTTCATATAATGTGTATGCAATAGTATTTAGATAAATTCTCTCCAAAAATGACACCCAGTGTATTGTTTTCAGGATAAAAGCATAACATGATAATCCCATAAAAAAGTAAGAACACTTTATTACGATTTTAAATTACAAATACACAGCCACAACATATAAAATATATGTGTAAAATGTAGATTGTTTCAATCTGTTTTAAGGTAACTGACATGCAATAATAAGCAAAACAGAATAATTATTGTTAAAAAATAAAATAAAAAAATGAAAGTAAATGTGTGCTTTAACAAACATAAATAATAGGAGTCTAATTTGAAGATAAAAATATACTGTTAACCAGTAAAATGGTTTAACACTAAGCCACTGCTGAAGACTGTGGCCCTGTTAGCCGTTAAAATTCAAGGTTATTTCAAGTTCAGTTTATAAATCACCCTATTGTGCAACATTGCATTTTTGAGGGTTCTATAGTGTTTGTAAAAGTGGTGATGTGACTTTTCTGTATCTTATTATAGCTGAGAAATATCAAATAAAAAAAAATTTGATTTGTTGTGAAATACACATGATGTATATGTAAATACAATGACTGGTGCTCTTAATTGTGTAAAGAAGTATTCCTGAATCTTCACAGGGAAAATGCGAAAGCACAAGGGTTCAATATTATTGAATAATTTGAAGTCAAGATCTACAGGTGGCAAACAAGGATTGGTACAAAATAAGCACTTAAAGTAATTGTATATGTTAGCTCAAACTCATCTAATAAATACTCTGTATAAGAGATAGTCAAATGCAACAAACTCTCAAATTTTGAATGTTTCAAATGTTTTATTTGCTGATTTTGTTAAACTTAATGCAGAGGGAGTCTGACGCTGTTTTTCACAGTTTAGGCTCTAACAGTAGGATATAATCTAGAGTACCAATGTGGGGGGCAGTAGAGATGACCTGGATCCTCCACAGAAGATGATCAGCTGGATCCAGAATAGTAGAATTACAGATTTCAAACAGTGAGCAATTTGGAATTACAGAACTGAATTAAATGTGTCCAATGCTTATTTTTTTTTTAGGCATACGGCACGTGGACCTTTACAAAACAAATGCAAAGAGCAATGATGTGTAGTCTGGCAAATGAAAAATAAATGTTTACTGCTATAAAGGATTACTTTTCACATTGTTTTCAATACTGACCTCTGTTGCGCTTTATGGCGTAATATTGTCCTTTTATGTGTATTCGTTCAGCACACAAAATGGATTAATTTAACTTTATTTACTGAAACATCTTGACCTATGATTGGCTTATTTTTCCTGTATCATTAAACATTATGTATCATTTGTCTTAGGAATATTGAATGTAATTATACATGACCTGGACTTCACTCTGGTCAGAGAATCACAAAACACAACTCCTGTCATATACAACTTTATAATGTGAAAAACTGCACCCAATGAACAAATTACTAGTTTAAAGGGTCAGACCAACCAAAACTGACATTTTGACTTGAATAGATAGCAGCATTTTATATCCCACGACCTTAAGGTAGGGGGTTTTAAATTTCACTTTGGATGTCATCAATGGTATGAAGATAATAATATTGAAACTTCTTGTTAGGAAAAAAGTGACACTCCATGGATGAAGACCCCCAAAATGTAAGAATCTAATTACCGATCCAATTTACCAATATCTATTCAAAACTAAAACACCAGTATTGAATAGACTGACCTTTTCAAGATAAGGACCACAACTAAATAAATAATTTATTCTACTTTTAAACGAAGAAAGAACTGTATACTGAAAGATTTCTTTTTAAAAGCTAAAGTTGTTTTCTATATATAACTATATACAAGTGATCTATGTAATGATTTTATTTTTACGATTTCTCTGTTTTATTTTTGTGTTTGCAATAAATATGAGTGCAACTATGGAAAACTTGTCCTGTCTATATTTAATGTGAAATGCACATTTGTCTTCCAGAAAATAATTTATAATTTTTCCATGTCTGAATGCAGGCAAGTTTAAAAAAATGTGTGATACTTATTCTTCATTTCTCTCTATGTCATGTCTCCATATTTATCAACATCATAATATCACACTATTAAAAGGAAATGCCACAATGGCATGTGTAGGTGAAGACTGAACACGAGCAGGAAGAGCAATCAATGTGAACTTGTTAATTTGTAGCAGACAATGCGGCTATGGAATGAGTAGGCAAAGCTTTTGGTTATTATGAAGAGCTTATTGATTGTCTACAAGAAGTTAAAGTCCTTTTTTGTAGCTTGCCAGCACACTACAGTTGCAGGGCTTGCAGACTAATAAGCTGCTATGAAAGGAGGAGTTGTAAAACAAATTCTGAAAACAGACAATAAAGATGTATATAATGGGCCAGATTCAGGTAGATCGCCACATCTTTGCGGCGGCATAACGTGTCTCATTTATGTTACGCCGCCGCAAGTTTTACGGGCAAGTGCTTGATTCACAAAGCACTTGCCTGTAAAGTTGCGGCGGCGTAGCGTAAAACCCCCGGCGCAAGCCCGCCTAATTCAAATGATCCGGGTAGAGGGCGTGGATCATTTAAATTAGGCGCGTTCCTGCGCCGAACGTACTGCGCATGCGCCGTCCCTAAAATTTCCTGACGTGCATTGCGCGAAATGACATCGCAAGGACGTCATTGGCTTCGACGTTAACGTAAATGGCGTCCAGCGCCATTCACGGACGACTTACGCAAACGATACGGAAACGTCGTAACTTCACTGCGTCGACCGCGTGTACGTTCGGGAATTTCACGTAAATAGCTAATTTGCATAGACGACGGGGAAAACGACACCTAGCGGCGAAAAAAAAAATTGCATTTAAGATCTGACAGCGTAAGAGCCTTACGCCTGTCAGATCTAATGGATATCTATACGTAACTGATTCTAAAAATCAGTCGCATAGATACGACGGCCCAGATTAGGACTTACGACGACGCAAATGGCGTTGCCCTTTCAGAATCTGGGCCACTAAGGCTAGCATTTCAATGTTTCCTCCCACTCTCTTGAATTCTTTATCAGTGCTGATCACATAAGGAAAAGCCTATGGGGTCCACTTACTAAAACAGGAGTGTGCAAAACCTGGTGCATCTTTGCATAGAAACCAATCACCTTCCAGGCTTTTTTGTCAAAGCTTAGATGTTACTGTACAAGGTGAATTTAGAAGCCGATTGGCCGACAAGTACACAATGGGGTAAATTTACCATAGCTGGAGAGTGCAAAATAAGGCTTACTTTGTACTTTTACTTTCATTTAGGACAGTGTGCAGGAAGTTTGATGAGAACGTTTTCATATTCTTATTCTTCCTCCAGTATTAAGTCTTCCAAAAAGCATACGTTCTTCTAAATACAATCTAAAATACCTCCTAGTTAATGAGATATTATCCATATTAGCAATGTGACATCACTGAATTAAAGCAAAAGGGTTTGCTCCCTTTCCTGAACTGCTAAACAAAAAACAGGGAAAAAGAGCTGTGATTCTTTACACAGCGATCCTCTATTTGCTGACTCACCAATCAAGGTGTAATCCAGGTAATCATAGGCAAGATACTAAAACAAAAACAGGTGAGGAAGAACACCACCTAAAGTAATTACCATGGACTAAGCAGCTTATAAAATGGATCTTTAATGTAAAATTCACAATGACAGTACGAAAAATGTATTCAATTTAAATTCCATAAACCAACGCCCAAGTGTGTGTGTGTATATGACACCAAGAGACACATAAAGGGGGAGAAGTCCAATATAGACAGTATGTAAATGACAAGGCAAGAAGACAAAATTACTGATGGTGATATCCATGGTCTGAGATAATACAGGCATACCCCACTTTTAAGTACACAATGGGGTTTATTTACTAAACCTGTAAAGTGCAAAATCAGGCTCACTTCTGCATAGAAACACCGCTTGTCAAGTCTGATCTCATGGAGCAGTGGCTTGGCGTGCCTAGTCCAAGATGGATGCCAGGTGATCAAGGAGTTCATTGAGCATGTGAAGGTATGCAAACTGCAGTGGATATGATGACAGTGTCACAACGCATGGCGTTGCGTTATCCGACATGTTTCATCCAATCAACTTGAGCTTCAACTGCTTACCAGTTGAAGCTCAAGTTGATTGGGTGAAACATGTCGGATAACACGACACCAAGTGTGAGACGCCCTGTTTTTTACATCCAATGCACTCTGCATACCTGCACATGCTCAATGAACGCCTTGATCGCCTGGCATCCATCTTGGACTAGGCACACCTAGCCATTAATTTTGCATTAAAGATCCCTTTATAAGCTGCTTAGTTCGTGGTAATTACCTTAGGTGGGGTTCTTCCTCACCTGTTTGTTTTAGTATAATGGCGATGTCATCCTCCATCCAGCAAGATCTGGAAAATGAAGAGTATTCCGAATCTCGCTGGGAAGATGCTCCCATCATTGTGCTGTAGAGAGATTTAGCATGCTCATAAATAAAGTGTAACCAAATGTCCTGCATGAATTAATTGGTAACATGGTACAACACTCACAATGAAAACTCTTTCCAGTAGTGTTCCAAGACAGTATATGAGGGACAGAGGCTCCACCTACCTGGAAAGGAAACATGCTGTAAAGCCAAAAGGTTATAAAGAGGGCCTTCTGTTGTCAAAAGCGGTCTAAATCTATAAGCAAAACAACACTAAGCAAGAGTGGGAACACTGCTGTTCTGGAAGACTACAGAAAATTAAGTTAGTTACGTTTACCGCTGGATTTCATCTGTTGGCTTCCAGGACAGCATGAGAGGATAAGTAAGATCTTACCAGAACAGAGAGGGACCACAGCCTAAACTACCTTTCAGAGATTTTATTGTCGTTTTTCAGAGAAACAAATTGAAGCAATATGGTCACACAGTGTAGATGGCCTATGCAGTGGAAGATTGAACATGGCTATGCGGATAACACATAGCGCATAGCTGGGCCAAATTCAAGTACAAGACAACTGGGGAAAAAAACCTGCAAATCAGGCAGGTGGAGGTGGAGGAGCGAGGGTTGTGTTTGAGAATGGCGAGTTATATAATGTGACCATGTGCCATGTCCTGTAAAATTTTTAAGATTGAGGCAATATCTGGAGACAATGCCATAATGTGGTTTTCAGAACCCTTTGATGACTAGAAATAAGAGTACTAATCACTTGGTCAGAAAGCTTCTGAGGAGAAGCTACTTGGCCTAAGCTGCTCATTACCAAGTTTGAACCAGAGAGTGAAGCACTGCTCTCTCTGGAAAAAATCTGGCTGGAGCACTGGCTAGGAGTAGAATGGAGAACCAAGGTCTCATTTGTGGAGCAATTCGATTTGGATATAAATTCTCTAGGTAGAATTTTCGAAGAACCCGTAGATGCAGTTTAAATGGGTGAATGCGATTGAAGTTCAAGGGATTTGTGAGAGCATCTATGCCAACTGCACAATCTTTTGGGCTGAGAGATAAAGGTTCCTCTTGGGATTGTTCTGTCAGGTGAACAGGTGTATTTGGCGAAAACTCAAAATTTCTGTGATCACCATGAAGACTCTTGGGTTTGGCAACCATTCTGCCTCCTGTAAGTGTTGATGACTCAAAAAATGAATCTGCCAGGTAACTAGAGAAACCCTTTGGATGGGTAGCAGAGAACTCTGATTATTTTCTGCCCAATGAAGCATATCATCGCCCCACTGCCTGCAAGGAAGGACATTTGGTGCCTCTCTTTGATACAAGTCCCCTATGTACGCCATTGCAGTGGAATTGCATGAAAAGACTAGAAGGGGATGCCCCCCAACTTCCTCTGTAAAATAGTTCAGAGCTCTTCACACTCTCCACTCTCTCCAATTGCACGACTGCCTGGAGTGGTGACACTCAAACTTGGCAAGTTTTTGATTAAATAAGGCATTCTTTTTTTGCATCATTTAGCCATTTCTGTGATATCTCAAGGTTCAGCTACAATTAGTCCTGAGACTGAGCAACAACTAGCAGATTGCCTAGATACAGTACAACTGTGATTTGAACCACATCAGAGAATATGTTTGAAGATGAAAAGAGTCTGAAAGGGAGAATTGAGAAAGTTTAATCTATTCGCCCAGCTTCACTGCTAGGCATAGAAACTTCTGTGAGCAGACTTCTATAGGTACAGGTTGATTCGTTTCTCTCAGAACAGAATAGTCAGCGCAGCAGGAATGATGGCCCTCCAGGTGATTCAGTCCATATGAGGCTCAGAGTAGACATCTCTTCAATCTTGTCAATATATTACACTGGAAATATCTGCCACTGACGACCTCCACCGCATGCATTAAAACAGCCTTGCTGCCCTATTCAATTTATACTAGTACTAGAAAACAAGCAGGAGGTGCATCAGCCTACTGCATTACTATAGGACTCTTTATTGGTACAATAAAAAAAAGCCACTATACTCACAAAATAAATAAGGTCAAGTGCATGGAACAGCACTCTTCCACAGAGCTACCCAAAGCCCCAATACTGCAACCAATATATAGGAGTATAACCAAGCCCAAATTTCAAAATCCCACCCTTAAATTAGAGTGAGGGGTCAAAACATGACACAGCACTTGATGGAATTAACTCTTGCATGGGAACCATCCTGGACATTTCAGACTAATGATATTAGTATGAATACAAAATCTTTAATGAATATACACCAACATAAGCCAAATCCACAGAGTAGTCTATAAATACACATTATTACACATAACATAAATATATATATATATCAGTAGTGGCCATGATGGTAATGGCCCCAGTGTCTCAAAAGATAAATCCAAAAGCAAATCTAAGTGTGTGTGCCGAAGGCTAAAAATTATTGAAAAAAATATTACATTTAGGAGAGGGCCATCGGCTATTGTCAATGAAGGACTACATATGATTGACAGTGGGCCTCCAGAGAACAACAGAGTAACCAAGGGGTCAAAAAACTAGTAGAAATTACATGACCCAGACCAAATCATAACCCTAAATGAACCTCCAGATCTTCATTGAAGCCTGCTGAAAAGAAAAACCCCAGGTGGTAATTAAAGAAAGTCTCTCTATTACAGAAGTCTCTGGTGTCGTCTACCCAAAACAGGGGATTTTCCAGAATGGCCTTAATGCCAAATAACCTCAAACCCATTGGATCCTTCCCATGATGTTCCTGAAAATGTTGAGGGATGGAATGTTTGCCTCTTCCTTTCAAGATGTTACACTTATGTACACCAAACCTAGTTCTAAGCAACTGGAGGTACAGCCCACGTGCAACAACCTACAAGGGCATATGAGACCATAAATAACATACAGTATTGGGACCCACAATTGATAAATTGCTTGATGGCAGAAGTGGACCCATCAGATCCAGTGACCTCCCTTTTGCAGTGCCACATGAATTTACACAAACCACAATTGGTGGTACTATTGCCTATAGCTGCCAACTTGGTCAAACACAGTGCACCATAAATTAGGTCCACTTTCTGAGGTCTTAAACGACTGGGAGTAATATAGCTATGCAAGTCGCGGGATTTTCTGAATACCTGCTGAAGTATTGGGGTTTAGTTAGCTCTGAGGAAGAGGGCATAGCCTTTGAAATACATAAGCTGTGTTCTTGCTGATGGACATGCCTCTGGTGGTGTTGTTACATGCACTTGACCGTATTTCCTTTGTGAGTGAATTGGCATTTTTATTGTACTAATAAAGAATCCTACAGTAATGCACTAGGCTGGTGTACCTCCTTCGTATACTTGTTTTTGATCAATTTTCCAGAAATCCAAGATTACCATGAATTTTCTTGCCGAATTGATCTTACTCTATAGATCAAGTCTGTGTGAATTTTTTTGTACCTTATGAACTTGTTTAGGGGACTGAGGTTGAGGATCAATGGGAACTTTCCTGATGGATCTTGACTGAACATAGTAGAAACTCCTGCCCTGCCCTGAATGAGATGAAAGAAGAGAAAGCACTTTTGACTTCTCTGCTTGCCAAAAACCTTTATAGGGGAGTGCTGTCAAATTCCAGCCTTTAGCATGATCCCCAAGTTAAACTGATTGGCAGTCACTTGCTTCAATTGTGGAAGTCTCCTATCCTTTCTCCCAAAAGGGAGCCAAGACCTCCTCTGTGTGAATAGAGACTGGAGGGTCAAGAAACACTACTCCACTAGCCCCAGTAAGGACTAAGGAAGGGCAGAAAAGAAGCGTGGGTAAGAAAACCACCAGAAATCCAACAACATGTCTCTTCAGCCGAAAACACAAAAAAAATGGTGAGGATGATAGAAGGACAACCTTTTACTTTACAGTGCGTTTTCTGTTCTGGTTGGAGGAGCCTCTGTCTTTTATATGCTGTCTTGGAGGGTGACTGGGAAAAAAATACAGGTATATAAAATATATTTAAAATATATCACACAAACAATCTCACACAAAATCAAGTCAGAATTTAAGTCCATGAAACATCTTTATTTAAAAAAAAAAAAAAATCAACATAGAATTTATCTGGGGTTGTTTAACAGCTCAATTTTAAGCCTCAAAATTACAAGTTGAATTTATTCCCCAATATCAATCTGCTGTCTCTTCAGCAAGAACAACTGACTGTGTCTCCCTTAAAGAACAAGTGTACAGTAAAGCAAAATAAGTTCCCAGACCCTCTCCCCATCTTGCTGATGGGAATGGCCTCCCACGGTGTTTACAGCCTCTCTGCAGAACACTTGTCCCTGCTACCTGTGCAGTTTTTTTTTTAACCACTTAAGGACCCTCCACTGTATATGTACGTCCTCTTTTTAAACATGGATATCTCAGTAACGGCAGCAGCTGCTGCCACAACTGAGATATCCATGTTTTCAGCGGGCGGCCGTGTAAACGATAACGGCGGTCTCCGCGGCGGATTCGCCGTTATCGGTGGCGGGAGAGGGCCCCCCCCTCCCGCCGCTTTTCCGCGCCCTCCGCCGCTTACCGGAGCCGTCGGTAGCGGCGGAGGAGATCCGATGCTGCCGCCTGGAGAGTGAGGACTTGAGTGAGGGCAAGATGGCCCCCACCCGTCCTCATAGCTCTGCTGGGCGGAAGTGACGTCAAAACGTCAGTCCCGCCCAGCCTCTTAAAGAGACAATTTTTTTTCTGTCATTTTTTTAAATGACAAATTTTCCTTTTTTTTTTGCATTTAAGCCTAAATATGAGATCTGAGGTCTTTTTGACCCCAGATCTCATATTTAAGAGGACCTGTCATGCTTTTTTCTATTACAAGGGATGTTTACATTCCTTGTAATAGGAATAAAAGTGATCATTTTTTTTTTTTTTATATTTTAGTGTAAAAAATAAAAAAATCAATAAAATTAAATAAGAAAACAAAAAAAAATTTTTTTTAAAGCGCCCCGTCCTGACGAGCTCGCGCGCAGAAGCGAACGCATACGCGAGTAGCGCCCGCATATGAAAACGGTGTTCAAATCACACAAGTGAGGTATCGCCGCGATCGTTAGAGCGAGAGCAATAATTATAGCCCTAGAGCTACTCTGTAGCTCAAAAAATGCAACTTATAGAATTTTTTAAACGTCGCCTATCTAGATTTTTAAGGGTAAAAGTTTGACGCCATGCCACGAGCGGGCGCAATTTTAAAGCGTGACATGTTGGGTATCATTTTACTCGGCGTAACATTATCTTTCACAATATATAAAAAAATTGGGCCAAATTTATTGTTGTCTTATTTTTTAATTAAAAAAAGTGAATTTTTTCCAAAAAAAGTGCGCTTGTAAGACTGCTGCACAAATACGGTGTGACAAAAAGTATTGCGATGACCGCCATTTTATTCTCTAGGGTGTTAGAAAAAAAAAATATATAATGTTTGGGGGTTTTAAGTAATTTTCTAGCAGAAAAAACTGTTTTAGTCTTGCAAACACCAAATCTGGTTAAAGATTTGAATGGACCCTGATTCCAAAGCAGGCCAGATGCAGCCTCTGAACTGACATGTGTACTGCTTAATTGAAGGCCATGGTATTTTGATGACGTACTTCTGCATCACAATCCCTTAAAAAATTTAATAAACTGTATCTCCACAGCTTGGCATGATGCTAAATGTGGTCTGCAATTTGTAAACAGTACTGACAAGGATGTATGAAACATATTAGGGGCAGAATGCTAGCATAAAAGCTTTAGGATAATGGGGAGATCTGGGTTTGTGTACTACAGTTTTCCAAAAAAAAACGAAAGATTAGACAGTTCACTTTACTTGGAGAATGCTTTAATATTCTGCAAACTCTCTAAAACTGACTGCAAAATGGGGAACTGTGGTGCACTTCCCAGTTATGCCTTTCCACTTCCACTTCCACCTACATTCTGTCATAGCCCTGTGTGTCAGTACACTTGAAAATGAGCAGAGGTGGAACCATCTTTCCACAAGCGAAGGGTTTCCACAGCTACAGAACGGCAGAGGGGGCAAGTTTTCTCTCTATCAAACCATAGGCAGAGGCACTCCTCACAGAACACATGCTGAAAGAAAAACAAAGAATAATTTCAAGCGATTGTAAACTCATATTTAAAAAAACAAACATGTCATTCTTAATTGTTCTGTGCAATGGTGCTCCTGGCTCCTCCCCCTGCCGAATGCCCACCATAGCAAGCCACTTGCTTTGGTGGCACTCATGCAGGATAAATCCCGAGTCACACTCTGTGTGTTCACTGGCACACAGAGCGTGGCTCGACCCCGAGCCATGCTGTAATTGACAGCAGCGGGGGTCAATGGCTCCCGTTGCTGTCTCCAAGCCTATGAAGAGGGAGAAAGCAGAGAGACCAGGTGCTCTTGTGCACAGCACTGGACCGAGATTGAGCTCAGGTTAATTTTAGGAAAAAGGGGGGGGGGGTGTTGTGATCAGAAGATTTTTTACCTTAATGCAGTTAATAAAACACTTTAAATAATGTTTACCTCTGTGTTCATGTGTGCAAGGTATGGAGCATAACACTTGTGGTAGCCTGTGCTCACTAAAGGTGGTATTGGAAGAGGCACATAAAGGGTTAGGCGATACTATGACAGATGGGCCACTATAGTGACGCATAGCCATGTGTAAGAGGATACAGCAGCATTTAAAATGGGCAGCCTAGAAGTGGCAATTCCTTCTCAGTGACTGCAGTTGAATTTGGAGAGAACAAAAACACATTAACTTTTTATCTGGTAGATAATAACACAAGCACTAGAATGTACTATATTAAACTCTGTCCCAACTGCCACCTGTGCCTGTTAGCTTGGTGTACATTAACTTTGTTTTGCATAAGTATCCACCTCCAATTTACATATATTGTAGAGCGATGATGTCATCCCTATATTCTACCTTTCTGTATGCATCTCCATTGCCAACACTGCAAATAAAAAGAGCCCTGACTGGCTCAAATTATCAACCCCCCCTCTACTGGTCTTAGTACTGCTGTGCATGGTCTTACAGGAGGCAAATATCAAGATATCAATATAATATTAGCAGCATCTAAAATACATGTAATGGTTTATTTTTAATGAGAACACAGCAAGAATAAATATGCTTTATCTGCATGAGCATAAAAAAAAATAATCATATTACCTGGCATATTAGGATTATGGGATCTTTAAAATCTGCCTGGCAAATAGCACATATATCCCCAGCTTCACTACATTGCTGGCTGCTGGCACGAACACCATATTTCTGTATTGGAGGGCAGAAAATATAGGAACGCATACTTTATTAAATACACATACATAAAATCATGAATAAGCTCAGAACTATACAATTTTAAGCATAACAAAAATGGGACATTATCTATATTGAAATGCCACTACACAATGTGCATTATTCAGCTGCACTATCCTATCATTAGTCGTGTCAAAGGCATCCTCCTGATTTACTGTGGATCTAGCTGTATGGCCTAAGGACAACAGTCATTTTACCCTTAAAGGCATTACCTACAGTGGATGTAAAAAGTCTACACACCCCAGTTAAAAATGTCAGGTTTCTGTGATGTAAAAAAAAGAGACAAAGATAAATAATTTCAGACCTTTTTCCACCGTTAATGTGACCTATAAACTGTACAACTCAGTTGAACAACAAACTGAAATCGTTTACGTGTACACCCTTAAACTAATACTTTGATGAAGCACCTTTTGACTTTATTACAGCACTCAGTCTTTTTCAGTCTATCAGCATGGCACATCTTGACTTGGCAAAATTTGCCAACACTTCTTTACAAAAACAAATCTGTCAGATTGCAAGGACATCTCCTGTGCACAGCCGTCTTCAGATCACCCCACAGATTTTCAATGGGATTCAGGTCTGGGCTCTGACTGGTCCATTCCAAAACTTTAATCTTCTTCTGTTGAAGCCATTCCTTTGTTGATTTGGATGTATGCTTTGGGTCGTTGTCGTGCTGAAAGATGAAGTTCCTCTTCATGTTCAGTTTTCTAGCAGAAGCCCGAAGGTTTTGTGCCAATATTGACTGATATTTGGAACTGTTCATAATTCCCTCTACCTTGACTAAGGCCCCTGTTCCAGCTGAAGAAAAACAGCCTCAAAGTATGATGCTGTCACCACCGTGCTTCACTATGGGTATGGTGTTCTTTTGGTCAGTGTTTTTGCACCAAACATATCTTTTGGAATTATGGCCAAAAAGTTCAACCTTGGTTTCATCAGACCACAACACATTTTCCTACATGCCTTTGGGAGACTTCAGATGTGGTTTTTCAAAATTTAGTTGGGCTTGGATGTTTTTCTTCATAAGAAAAGGCTTCCTTCTTGCCACTCTACCCCATAGTCCAGACATATGAAGAATACGGGAGATTGTTGTCACATGTACCACACAGCCAGTACTTGCCAGATATTCCTGCAGCTCCTTTAATGTTGCTGTAGGCCTCTTGACAGCCTCCCTGGATAGTTTTCTTCATGTCTTTTCATCAATTTTGGAGGGATGTCCAGTTCTTGGCAATGTCTCTGTTGTGCCATATTTTCTCCACTTGATGATGACTGTCTTTACTGTGTTTCATGGTATATCTAATGCCTTGGAAATTCTTTTGTGCCTTTCCCCTGACTGATATATTTTAACAATGAGATCTCTCTAAAGCTTTGGAAGCTCTCTGCGGACCATGGCTTTTGCTGTAGGATGCAACTAAGTAAATGTCAGGAAAGACCTACTAGAACAGCTAAAATTTGGGGTCAATATGAGGCACTTTAAATGATGCCAGGTGTGTACTGACTCCTATTTAACATGAGTTTGAATGTGATTGCTTAATTCTGAACACAGCTACATCCCTACTTATGCAATCACATGTTTTTATTATTTTACCCTCCCACCCCCTAAAAGATTTCAGTTTGTTTTTCAATTGAGTTGTATAGTTTATAGGTCAAGGTGGAAAAAGTTCTGAAATTAATTATCTTTGTCTCTTTTTTTTACATCATAGAAACCTGACAATTTAATAGGGGTGTGCAGACTCTTTATATCCACTGTACATAATAAAACAGTTATACAGTGCTAACTGCTCAGTTCATTAATTTAGGAATTAATAACTTTTTTGAAGCAAAGCTGTCATTACCTAAAAGTAGTAAAACTGGCATCGCAAATGGAATATAGGTACTTTCAAAAGTTCTTTGAGTGGAGTTTTGGTTCCAAATAAAAATTACCCCACCCTAAACTTAACCCAACTGTAAAGCATCCCCTTAAAAGGTATTAAAAACCTAACAATAAACTTCTTCCCCTTTGGTTTCTTAAATATACTGCTGAAAGCATTCTACAGTATCGGATAATTGTAAAAACCTGACCAAAATATAGCGAGTTTTTAACGTCATGTGCACTCTGCAGTGTTACATCAGTTTAAGAATTCCAGCCCAGGTTTTCTCAATTAACTACAGAACACCACCCTTCTATGTTATGAGGAGAGTGGGATGTATTTCATAGTCCCAACAAACTTTTGTCCCAGGGTGACAACACTGCTCTTCCATAGATACAGTACAGTAAGCATTGTCACCCTATGACAGAATCAGAAGTAATCTGCACACTTGATCCAGGACATTGTCCAAAAGCATTTAAATGGGATGTATTCAGGTAAATATGAAATATTACATTTGAAAGTTATGTAGTCTTTTATCGAGCCACCCGGTGGTGATTAGGTCTGCCTTTCTCAACCGAGTTCGTAAGGGGTGCTGCAGCATCCTGGTTGAGAAAGAGTATGAGCTCCAACTACTTTGACCAAACTGTACATCAGTACAGCGGGAGCTCAATCATGGGTAATGTTGGCCATACATGGCTTGTTTTTTTTCCTATTCAGCCAACCCGTTGAGCAAAAAAAACTGAACAGGTTTTCCCATCCACACATTTGAGGTGAATCTTTCTACATGTCACTGTATGCTGACAGCAGGTATCTTCGCCATCAAAATACTCTGATGAGCGCTCCAGTCAAGCGAAAATATCCCAAAAAGCCTGTTTATGTATAAGTAGATTGATAGATTGACTTCTCATGAACGGAACAATCATACATGGTTTGAAATGTGACAGATTTCTGCTGAACTAGCCAAATTTCGATCCATGTCTGGCCAGCTTAACCACTTCCCACCCCGCCTATATTCATATGACGTCCTCGGGCCTCCCGGCCTATACGTCACTTGTGTGCCGATGCGCGGCCACGATGTCTGCTAGGTACCCACGATCGGCAGTTACAGAGCCAGGGATGTGGATCTCTGTATGTAAACAGAGATCCACGTCCAGTCAGGGAGAGGAGACCGATGGTGTGTCCCTTGTACATTGAAGAACCTCTTTAATCTGTGGAGTTGTGTACTAAAAAATTTCGGCCCCCTAAAACTATTACCTATTGACTGACACAAGGACACTGCATGAGCTGTGCAGACAGAAAAGCAGTTTTGGGCAGAAAATATGTGAATGTCATACTTTTAAATGTTGCCAAACATGAAATATACAGAGAATTTGTATGAACGTACACTTGAAAATCTACTAGTGGAAGGCCAGCTTTAATCCTGTTATGGGCTGACAACACACAGCATTTTTGTGGACTGAGCGGTGTTAGCCCTTCCTAGTTTTCTTTTGCTAAACTAATTAATCCTCACATTCTTACATCCTTAAAGCTAATCACTCTGTAGTTGAAAAATAAAAGCTAGGAGGGCTGACTACTCTCATTGAGATAACACAGAAAGTGTGTACAAAACACAAGACAGCTTGAAACTTAAAGTGGTTGTAAACCTTATGCCCGGTACACACACGATAGGAATTTCTGATAAAAAAAGTCTGATGGAATTTTTTCATCAGAAATTCCTATCGTGTGTGGGCCCCATACAGTTTGGAAATAGAACATGTTTTATTTTTTTCAGATGGAAAAAAATCCCATGGGAAATTCCAATCGTATGTGTGGAACTCCGACGGAGACAACAACCATGTATTCTCAGAATCAAGTCGACGCATGCTCGGAAGCATTGAAATAAATTTTTCTCGGCTCATTGTAGTGTTTTACGTCACCGCGTTTTGAACGGTCGGAATTTAATCTGACAGTGTGTATGCAAGACTGATGGAAGACAACGTGAACGGAATTCTGACAGAAAATTCCATCAGATTTTAGCCCATAGGAAATCCCTATGGTGTGTGCAGGGCATTAGACATGAAATATGAACAAAACATATCCTTCTGTAGTGTGTGCTTGTCTTAATCCCGAGCACCAAGTGTCATTTCTGTCTGCTACCTCGTTCCTCTGCTATCAGCATGAGTCTCTTCTGACAAGTTTACCTGACGCCAAGAGAAAAATGGTGGCGGGAGGGATCTCCAGCTGATTGACAGTCTCAGCTCTGTTCCTGTGTGCTGTGTGAAGGGGGTGTGTCCCCTCTCTCCAATCAGCTCTCAGGAGCACTCCTCACTGATGTAATTTCAGCTCTCTGCTTTTTAGAGCTGAGAGATCCGGTTTAAATTCTGCACTTTGAATGGCTGTAGGGGAAAGACTTCCGTAGATAAACAGGTACAACATATGAAAGAGGATTTGTTTTATCTCTGTGTATCACCTGAGGCCAGTCACTTCACTGGGTATATGTGAGAGTTCACAACCACTTTAAGAAATGATTAGCAGATATTTTTGTTCCACTTCTTTCTTGAACAGATAGCACAAAATAATTTCACTGGTGAGCATATAAAACAAGTGAACTGCCAGGGTTTGCATACATTTTAATGTATAGTAAATTAAATAGCCAAACAAAGAGCAAAACCTCTCTGTAATAGCTGAGACAAGATGGTAGACCCAGTGATAAATCTCACTGCCAAAATCCCTGACATCTTCTGAAAGAAAATCTAACCACTTTGTTCAAAGCTAAAATATCCATTTCATTGGTCACAATCTTTATTGGTCAATGGAATAATATTTATATTATTAATAAGGGTACCTGCGGATGGCACAGTATTCTCAATGCTTTCCTCAGGCCTCCAATTCGCCCACAGATGTCAAAGGACTGAAATAAAAGCATGAATTAATTGATCACATGTAATCAATTACGGTTTAATATTGTTCATCCTAGTATAATGCCTACTATATATATTTAGATACAAACACAATTTAAACATCACTTGCAATAATCAGACAGTGTAAAGTATTCTGATCTCAGAACTGGATGCAAAGAAAACCAAATCCTTTGGCAAGTAAAACCTCCCCTCATATGTATTTCATGTGTGTTTTAAGTTGTTTGCATGAAGATTCGTTTTAGGGCCCGTTCACACTAGAATGCTGTGCAAGAAACCGGCACTCCATACCTGTTTCCATGCATCACATTCAAACTGTACTGCCCTTGCGATCTGCAGCGGATGTCAGTGCAAAGTTAATGACGTAAATGCAGTGTGTTTGCCCACACCAGATCGCATGATACAAAAGTACCATGCAATCTGGTTGCAGTGCATTTCCAAAAATAGTGCATGCAATGGGTTGAAATTGCACAGAACTTCATGCAAATCACACAGTAGCACACAGCGTGATCCTGTGCTATTCACGTGCTAGTGTGAATGGGCTTTTGAAGGATTGCTATTTACTTATTACAAATGGAATTTTTTTTACTGCAGAAATAAAAGGTCAGATGCAAAATAGTCAGTGTAGACAGTGGACAGTCCCTGCTGTCAGAATACTATGTCACCTTGACTAGTGAAGCGTCTCCCCACAGGGATGTAGTCCCAAGGGAGGAGGTGAGCACGCTGACCCAGCCAGAACGGCTCGGATGATGGGGGCAAGCTTACTGAGGAGGAACAGGAAGTGAGAAATTCAGACAAAGAAAAAAACATTTAGAAGGGAAATTGAAGAAAAAGGTAAGTGAACCAACAAATGCACTAGCTTAAAGGAACCTATTTAGAAAATAAAAAAACAAACCTTTACAACCCCTTTAAGTTGGCCAATGGCGGATTCAAATTCAGCTGGTTCAGCAGGGACTGGGCAATTTTCGATTTGTGTGTGGCTGTCCCCACGGACAAATGGAAAGACTTACATTAACCATTGGCTGCAGCCGTGGATCAGTGTATTCTGACAGTGATGACTCCTACAGTCAGAATACACTGTCCCAGAAGAGGTTGTTCTTCCATCCACCTCATTTGTGGGGATGGATGGACATACTGTATTTGTTTCCGCCAATTGGTCTCACAAAAAAAATAAAAAAATCTACCTAGCTTTACTAATAGTACAGGTCACAATTCACTGTACAGCACCCACATCAATCCTTACTGGCTAACAAAGTAAATGCATAGGCTAAAGGAGACCTACTCTGGAAGAAGAATATAGGCTGTCACTGTGATATCTCACTCCAAATTGCTAGTCTCTTGTCATCCTGATCTCATCAACTGAATATTTTCTAAAACAATGGCATGAAACAAGCATAGTGATCAGGGGTTCAAACTTCGCTGGGTGCAGGCTTCATTTTTCTGGGTTAGTGACCCCGAAAGTACCGAAATTGGATGCAGACAACCAGCATTTGCAATGTTTTCCTTTAAAGTGTACGTGTAGCTAATGGTTTTTGGGGTGTGGGAGGATTAGAACCCCTATCAAATTGTATTGCTTTCTGTGTGTATCTTCTCTGTTTGTCCTGGTGACCATTGTCATGAAGACAGAAAGTGATGGGAAATCAAAAATCTTATAGTCGTCTCCAGAACAAAAGTGAGGAGAAATTTTCCAAAGGGGATGTCTGTTTGGATGACATTTGTCTGAGCGGGATTTCCTTTCACTTCCTGTTACATCTTTGAGACAGGAAGTGGAGATAAATCTCTCCAGTGGGAAAGCCAGCAAACAAAATAAACTGACAGGGTCTATCCAAAACTACAAAAGCTTTGAATAAACATACATTTTTAAGAGTTCCTAAGGCCCCGTACACACGACCGAACATGTCTGCTGAAACTGGTTCGCGGACCAGTTTCAGCAGACATGTTCGGTCGTGTGGAGGCCCGAGCGGACAGGATTCCAGCGTACATTTTCCCGCCGGGCCTTTTTCCAGCGGGCAAATATTTCCAAACTTGTTTAGAAACAGCCCGCTGAAATCCTGTCCGCTCGGACATGTTCGGTCGTCTGTACAGACCTACCGTACATGTCCGAGCGCCCGCTATCCCTCGCATGCGTCGAATGACTTCGACGCATGCGTGGAAGCATTGAACTGGCAGGGCCGCCCACGTCGCCGCCACGCCCCGCGTATTGTTTACGCGCGGATTTCTGTATTTTTTAGTGGTGAGTACAGCCATCATACAGAAATCCCCGGGCAGACATGTACGGTGAAAACGGTCCGGCGGACCGGTTTCATCGTACATGTTTGCTCGTCTGTACGCGGCCTTAGACAAACACAGAATTACATTTTCTCCATAAGGTGCTGGCCAGCAGTACTACAAGTTCCTAACCTTCAGGTAGAGTGAGGGTTGGATGGTTTATTATTAGTTTGAGTATTCACAGTACATGATCTGAGAAACAAAGCAGCCTATCCAGCCCCCAGGAATCCCTGCAAGTTATTTTGCATTTATCAAGTTTTTATATACTAAGAATACACACAAGTTGCTGTCAAGTACCTTCTCTGGGGGAGGGGTACTTAGAAAATGTGCCACTCTCCTATTCCAGCTTGTGTGTTTAACATGTGTGAGATAGCCTCAGCCTTTCAGCCTTTCAGCACTCCACAAGCCACGCCCTCTGACATTTTTTGCCCCACCCCCTAGTCTATGACCAAGCCCCTGTGAGTAGGGCGAAACATGTTAGCGGGCATGGCTTGTGGAGTGGTGCAAGGCTGAGGCTATCTCACACATGTTAACCACACAGGCTGGATTGCGAGAGCAGTAATTTTTCTAAGTATGCTACACACTACCAGCGGAACTATACACATTCCCCTGCTTTGCTTAGAGTGGCACTACAAGTATTAGCAGCTCTCTGGGAGAGGGGCATTTGGAACATTTACCACAATGGACTGGAAAGAGTACAACTCACCTTACAAAGACTATATAGGATTATAAGGATGCTTCCTAAGAAGTAGGCGCTTGAAGGATCGTCCCCTATGATATATTTATACCACAGCTGGATGGGCACCAGGGAACGGACCAGCTGGCTCAGCTCTTCAATCAGTAGGTAAAACTTGCCCTGCGGAGACACAGTTAAACACTTAATGCCACAGAGACTAGGCAGACTCAAACACAGAGGCTTTCATTACTTCATGTGGTGTTATGAATCTTTTGAGACTAAGTAATGAGACATTACAACACTCAGAGGTCCAGAACATTTAATCTACGGTTAGCTAAAGATAATTAGAAGTGAAATTATACAGCAAGTAAACAAAAAAAGGGGTCCGCAGTGCAGTTAGTACCACACAAATGATCACTACTTTCACACTCCTTTAGTCTGTGTGACTTATACCAAACGTGCAGGATTTAACATCTGTATTAAATGAACATTAGTATCATAGTAATAATAATTATATTAACTACAACTGCAAAAATAACTGCAACATTTATTCAGTAAGAAAAATGTCAGAAAGTAGTTGACGTATTCATCTAAAAAATACTGTAAGAAACCATTAACTTTTAGAACTACAAAACAGTCTATTGCCGCGTACAGATGACCGTTTTTCATGAAGAGAAAATGCAATTTTTTTAATTGGTCGTTAACCACTTAACCCCCGGACCTTATTGCTGCCCAAAGACCAGAGTACTTTTTGCGATTCGGGACTGCATCGCTTTAACAGACAATTGCGCGGTCGTGCGACGTGGCTCCCAAACAAAATTGGCGTTTATTGATTGGATTGCGCAAAAGTTATAGCGTTTACAAAATAGGGGGTATTTTTATGTCATTTTTATTAATATATTTTTTTTACTAGTAATGGCGGCGATCAGCGATTTTTTTTCGGTATTGCGACATTATGGCGGACACTTCGGACACTTTTGACACATTTTGGGACCATTGGCATTTTTATAGCGATCAGTGCTATAAAAATGCATTGGATTACTATAAAAATGCCACTGGCAGTGAAGGGGTTAACACTAGGGGGCGGGGAAGGGGTTAAGTATGTCCCTTGTGTGTTCTTACTGTGGGGGGGGGGGGTGGCCTCACTAGGGGAAACACTGATCTTCTGTTCATACATTGTATGAACAGAAGATCAGCGTTTCCCCCGCTGACAGGACCGGGAGCTGGGTGTTTACACACACAGCTCCAGGTCCCCGCTCTGTAACGAGCGATCGCGTGTGCCCGGCGGCAATCGCGCCCACCGGGCAAACGCAAGGGAGTCGGGGGCGAGCGGGGGGCGAGCGTGCGCGCCCCTAGTGGCGGCTGAGAGAGAGGACGTTATACTACGTGCTCTCGCCCAGCAGAGCCAACTTGCCGACGTAGAACGGCGGTGCGCGGTCGGCAAGTGGTTAAAAACGGTCGTGTGTAGGCTCCAGAGCATTTTTCTCAACGAGAAAAATGGCCATTAAAAATTTAGAACCTGTTCTATCCTTTCTCGTAGTTTTTCACGTCTTTGTTTTTCTCATCGTGAAAAACGGTCGTGTGTACGCTTTAACGACGGGAAAAAAAAACACGCATGGTCAGAAGCAAGTTATGAGAAGAAAAATGGGTGGCGCTATTCGAATGGAACTTCCCCTTTATAGTGCCGTCGTACATGTTGTTCGTCACCGTGCTTTGCTTGAGCATTTTTTTATCACGATCGTGTGTATGCAGGGCAGGCTTGAGAGGAATCGCGTCGAGAAAAACGCCGGTTTTTCCATGACAATAAAAAAACGGTCGTGTGTACGCGGCATATGGGTTTCATTCAAATGAACATTAAACTGGCCAAATATAGGTTGCCAAAAACATGACTGCAATATGAATGGCCTAAAGTATAGAACCCTTTATAGGCAATTGGTGCCAGGCCACACTACAGTTTTAATTACAGGAGTAGCAATTCCTTCTTACACCCATTTCATATTATTTCATTTTAATATCATCTATGAACACAGTGAATAAACAGGCCTGTATCTAGTAAAGAAGGGCTGTAGGTCCCAAGAAACAGACCAGTATGCAGTGGTTACCTTGACCCAAGTTTCTGCGCGTGTTTTTTTTTAAATGACGCTGCACCCCTATTGATCCCTTAATGTGATGGGTCTACTCACTGACCAACAGGAAGGCTTATGTAGAAGAAGGGGGTTGAGATAAGGTCATATGTTATAGAAAACATTTGAGCTTTGCATGACATTTTACCTAATTAGATAGATTGATATACTAGCCAATTTTACTAAAGCTCCAAGCTAAAAGGTAGCTTCTCTGTAAGCTTTTTTTCCCCAACAAAATCTGAATTTCAACTGCCAGGGTTTGTGAATTTAAAGTGGTTAAAGGCAGAAGGTTTTCTATCTTAATGCATTTTATACATTAAGATAAAAAAACTTTTGTATGCAGCAGGCCCCCTCATACTTACCTTCCTCCAGCGATGTTGCACGTGTGCCTTGGCCAATCCAGGACTCTCCCTCCTGATTGGCTGAGACATCAGCAGTGCCATTGGCTCCCACTGCTGTCAAAGTCAATTATCCAATTAGGAGAGGGGGCGTGGTCGAAACTCTGCTCCATGTCTGAATGGACCCACAAAGCTGCAGCTTGGCTTGGGTGCCCCCATAGCAAGCTGCTTGCTGTGGGGGCACTTGACAAAAAGGAGGGACCAAGAGAGCCAGTGAGGGAACAGAGAAGAGGAGGCTTGGGTCTGCTCTGTGCAAATCCATTGCACAGAGCAGGCAAGTATAACATGCTTGTTATGTTTAAATTTAAAAAAATTAGACTTTACAATCACTTTAAGTTTAGAGATGCTCTGCACTTAAAACCAACTAAAGTGAGCCCATAAATAAAATAGAGGAATCAGGAAATGCTTTCACACACCTGCTATTATCTCCAGTGTGTAACTGGAGCCCCAAAATACTGGGTGACATATTATACTAATATTGAATTTACTCCATGAAAATAGTGCTTGGACCTGCTCCCTCCTAGAAACAAAGGACATGGGATGCTAGGGTCTAAGTGTAAATTTTTTGGGCATCATATTGATATTTGCATAATGCAGTGGCCCAACAATGTATTTGTTCCAAGAACTGGAAGTCTTGTACTGGTTGTTCTTGGCCCGAGTCTCCCAGTAGGAACTACTGTGCATATTATACTAGACCAGGGATTTTCAAACTACGGGCCCCCAGCTGTTGCAGAACTACATGTCCCATGAGGCATTGTAAAATCACAGACATGACTAGGCATTATGGCAATTGCAGTTCCTGAACAACTGGGGGGCCATAGTTTGGAGACCCTTGCCCTAGAATAGTACCCCCATCACTTAATGGTACCATGCCTGAGCACAAACCCTATAACACTAACCTGTCCCCTAAACGAAGGTCTAGATCACAGCACACTCACCTTGTCCTGGGGCAAGAGCCTCTGTGTTGGTAGTAAAGGTCCCAAAACTAAAGTATAAAGCAGTGGTCTCCAGACTGCGGCCCGGGGGCTAGATGTGGCCCATTGCTTGCCTTTATCGGACCCTATTTCACCAACTGACACCAATGATGGGGCACCATTCCCCCCACTGACACCATAAATGCGGCACTATTCTTCCATTGATGCCAACAATAGGGCACCATTTCTCCTATTAAAACCAACTATAAGGGCACTAATGTTGGGGCATTTACTACTTCCACTAGCTACTCATGGGGTGTTCTAAAAAGAAAGTAAAGTATATCCAAGATACCTCCAATATATTCCATTCTAGTTTATTTGTCTCTTTGGAGTATAAGTACATTTTAGGGTAGACCAATCCTTGGTTGAAAAAAAGTCAGATTTGTGTGGAAAAAAAATGAAAGAAAAAAAGCTATGTGTAACTGCCGTGAGAGTGAAGGAATTAAAACTCTCCCTGGCTACCAGCATATGATCACAGCCATTTGACAGTCTAATAAATTATTATAACCATTTAATAATTAAATAATGTTTTACCAGAACATACTAGCAGAAAACAATGAAAATAATGATGGGGGATTAATAAAGTAACAGTAGGTAGGACTACGATGATGTTATGCTTTTCCAACTGATGCTATCCTATCTGGAACGTCTCCAAAACATAAGGAATGGAAGTATAATTATTGGGGAAGTCAAGGAAAAAAAAAACTGGCACTAAGCAATTTGATTCACCTGCGTACTGAGGCACCTTTTGGGTTTAAAGAATCTTGTTCTGTAGGTTTTTACAGGATGCATCCTAATATTGGCCTCTGGTTTATGTTGCTAGTTAACTAATGATGGCACCAATTACCGAAGAGCATGTGTGCCTGGTATGCATGCGGGCATCAGCTCATTAGGATCTTAGGAAACTGGCACCAGAGGTACCTCAATCTTTCTGGTACAGGGACATGTGCTATCACATTGTGTAGAGTATTGCAGACACTGCTGTGCTGCAGATGAAAAGACCAGAGAGTGTGCTACGCTGATTAACGACTCAGATGTGGATTATAGCCTTCTCTGTCCGCTCTATCCCCTGAGGTCTTTGTAAGAGGAGGAGAGAGTGTGTGTTTGTGCATGTGTTTAGAGGCTGAGGGAGGGAGGAAGGTGAGATCATACTGCATGTCTTATGTTTTACAGTCCCGCTGCTAGGAATAAGTCTCATTGCTCAGAGCTTTGGCATTCTTATGATCTCATAGCCCTCCAGTGGGCTGACGGTGAAGCAAATTTTCATCTGCTTACTGCACCTCTCTACCGTTGTTTTCATTTACACTATACCCTACAGGTACAGGATCAACACAATAATACAATAAGAATAAGATTCACACAAACTGCTACTGCTAATACCTTTCTTAGATGAAAAAATAAATAAATGGAATGTAAATAACTTTGTTTAAGCGATACACATTACAGAAAAACTTCCACAATCCAATAAAAAAGGTAAAAACATTGTAATAAACAAATATACTTGAAGGCACGTTTATTTTGGCAATTTACAAAACAAATTATATTTCGTTTAAAATTCTACCTAATTTAGATTTTTTCTGCCTTGTAGTCACATAAGGAGGGTACTGATACAGCGTTTGACTAATTTGAAGGCCACATACATTAATTTCATGCTCTGAAGCCCCAAACCGTGAATGTATGATTAGGAGTTACAAGTGGATCAGTCCTGGGTTCAAAGCTAAGAATTCCATGAAAAATTACAATTAGTTGTAGTAACATGCTAGCCATAGAATCAACTATAGACATCAGGGAAATAGATTTAAGAGAACCAGTCAATTCTTGCCTAACCAATAGCATACAAACTTCCTAGCATACTCTTCTACACAGGAGCAAGGCTGTAATATAGTTGATTATTTCAGGGGTGACTTCCTCGAGACACATTTAAACTCAACAGCAATTCTTTAAAAATATAGGGGCAAATCCACAAAAACGTAGCCTAACTTTTACCATTTAAGTTACACTGGCGGAAAATCTCCACCTAAGTGCCCGATCCACAAAGCACTTACCTAGAAATTTTCGGCCGTGTAACTTAAATGTCTCCGGCGCAAGGCGGTCCTCTTCTGCAGGGGGCGATGACAATTTAAATGAGGCGCGCTCCCGCGCCGGCCGTACTGCGCATGCTCGTGACGTAATTTTCCCGACGGGAAGCGCGCAAAATTACGTTACGCCGGGCTTTGTGGATTGCGACGGGACAATAAAGTTGCGTCGGGTAAAAAAAAAGTTACGCGCTGAAAAATAAAATTCAAAATTTAAAAAAAATAGCGGCGATCGAAAAAAAGGTCTGTTTTTACATGGTGTAACTAGTTTACACTTTGTAAAAGCATCCCTAATTTTATGTATGCAAACGTAAACTTACGCAGAAAAAACAAAGCTGAAAAGCTTTGTGGATCTCCGTAAGTCCTCATTTGCATACGCAAAGCGGCATTTCGACGCGAAATGCCCCCAGCGGCGGATGCGGTACTGCATCCTAAGATCCGACAGTGTAAGTCTCTTACAGATGTCAGATCTTCTGCCTATCTTTGGAAAACTGCTTCTGAGGATCAGTTCCAAAGATAGGCACAGGGATACGCAGGCGGAACAGCAGTTCCGCCTGCGTATCCCTTTTGAGGATTTGGCCCATAATATGTAAAGAACAGCACAGTGGCTTTCACTTCTGTCTTCCTTGCCTTGTAAAAAATCACTGGCAGGGCACCATCTATATAGAGTTTCCATGTTGCCCCCTATGCTTGCCTGGGTATTCTCCAGCAATTCTTTAAAAATATAGGCCCGGATTCACAGAGAGCGGGCGCACATTACGCCGCCGTAGCGCAAATAATATACGCTACGCCGACGCCGAGCGCAGAAAGGCAAGCATGGAATTCACAAAGCCAATGCTGCCAAAACTGCGCTGGGTTTCGAAGGCGTAAGTCGGCGTAGGTGGAAGTAGGCGTGAGCCATGCAAATGAGGCGTGACCCCATGCAAATGATGGTCCGAGCGCCAGACAAGTACGTTCAACGAACTGCGCATGCGTTGTGCCGTGGACGCATCCCCCTGCGCATGCTCACAACCACGTCGGAACAACTGCCTAAGATACGCCGGATCACTGCCTACGCCATGAACATATCCTACGCCCAGCCAGACTCATGTCCAACGTAAACTACGTAAAATACGTCGGCTTGTATTCCTTGGTGCAGACCTTTGCATGTCTGTTGCTGAGTTACACCTCCTTTATGGGGCTTAACTTTACGCCGGACGTACAACTTACGCGCACATCATGTAGCCACGAACTTACGTTTGTGAATCGCCGTATTTCCCTCATTTGCATATTTGAATAGAATATCAATGGGAGCGCCACATGCGTCCAGCCTAAATATGCGCCCACGCTACGCCGGCAAGTTATGTCGGCTGGATGAAGCCTATTTTTAGGCGTATCTTAGTTTGTGGGTCCGGCGCACAGATACAACGGCGCATATTTGCACTTACGTGGCATATCTTGAGATACGTTGGCGCAAGTGCTTTGTGAATTCGGGCCATAATGTGTAAAGGGCAGCACAGTGGCTTTCACTTTTGTCTTCAAGTACTGGGGTTTAAATTCTGGGTAGGACTCGATCTACATAAAGTTTCTATGTTCTTGCCATGCTTGCCGGGGTTTCCTCCAGGTACTCCAGTTTCCTCCCACACTCTGAAGACAGGCTGGTATCTAAATTGGGCCTAGTATGTGCACGTGAGATAGGAACCTTAGATTATAAGCTCTGCATAAATTGTTGGCCCGTGGCTACAGGCCCATGAGCCGAAACAACATTACTTGCAGGTGCATTTCTGTGGCCGGGATAACCATAGTATTAAAATGCTGTATGCAGTTATGCACAGGTTTACACCGCTATTTGCATAAACATGTGCCTCTGCACAGGCGTACAGCCTGAATACAGCTATTCATTACTATGGCTGGCTGTATGTGACAGCTGTGCATCCCGTACACAGAAATACACCTGCAATTTAAGCTGTATGCCAAATTTGCCCGTGTACACAAGCCCTTAAACTGATGCAGCGTGAAGATGCCTGTATGTACCTGCAGCAAATTTCAGTGCCACTGCTTTTATCAAATGCCAGTCCATAATGGTATAAGATACATGTTGCTGTGCTAAGACAGTGATGATATACAAAATGTGCTAAATTAAAAAGTGCATATCAAGTGAAATAATACAAACGTTTTTATACGTGAATATATTAAAGTCCAAATGTGCGTCTTGAAAGAAAACACCACTTTGATGTTAAACAAAAGCCGTGCTAAATCTGCGGGGCCTACACATGCGACGTTGCCACACCTTCTTGGTTCTGGAATCTCTGCTGTACAGCTTGGAGCTGTGATTTTTCAATGCGCATATCTGGTTTTTTACCATGTGAGTAGAATTTGTGCTGAGTGCCTTCATTAAAGATTCATTATAGATTTTAGCCAATTCCTCCGCTTTGATTCCATGTGGATATTCAGTAATACATGGTCATCTATGATTTCACCTATCCTGGAGAGTAAGCCAGTCTGATGTATTGGTGTTAATTGCTGTGAATTGGATTCTACTCTAAGGAAAGTTTTTACTATAGGTAAAACAGACTCTGTATTGGAGATATTTCAGTCTGGTAAGAGTGCATTCTCTATAATGGTGATGGTTCATGTGGTGATCACAGTAATGGATTAAGCACGGCTTTCATTAAATATCACTGTGGGGTTTTCTTTTAAGACACACATTTGGATTTTAATATGTTCACTTGTATAACCTTTTGTATTATTTCACTTAATATGGACTTTTTCATTTATCTCATTTTGTATATCACGGTTTCAGGATGCCAATATACATGCTATTTATTTGTTATAGTTTGTCTTACTATCACCATCTTCCTCTACAGCCAGAGGCGTCTCTAGGGGGGGGGCAGAGGGGGCCCTGACCCCCCCAACATTATGCTGTGCCCCACCATGTGCCCCCCCAAAAAAAAAACATTTTTTTTTTTTTTTTTTTTTTTGCTTTTTTTTTTTTTTTTTTCGGGTCGCCGCTGGAGTAACAGTCTCTCCTGAGAGGGAGAGCGTCCCCAGTCAGCTCTGCGGGGCATTCCTCCCCCCTCCCTCTGCTCGCTGACACTGCATAATGCGAGCGTTCACACAACCACAGCCGCCCGATCTGCTCCTTCACCTGCATCGTCATTGGCACGGAGAAGAGCGAGTTGCAGAAAGGACTCCATGAGCACTGTGGGGGAGGGGGGCCCAAGCCTTCATCTCAGTTACTGAAAAAACAGACTGATTTCTCCCGTCCTTAGGACAGGAGAACCAGCCTGTAAATTCCGAGAGTGGTGACTGCAAGCTGAGCCAAGTGTCAGTCTATGACACTCTCTTACAGCCCAGCGAGTCTAGCCACCCCCCCCCCCCCCACTCTCCTCACATACGAGCAGGGAGGAATAAAGCTCCTCCTCCTTCTCCTTTCAGTCCCGCCCACACTATCTCGGTGTGCTGTATCTGAAGAGAGGGGATGTGTGTTCAGGAAATATGAAAATCAGCAGCATGTGTGTGAATGATGCCTGAGATTCTAGCCTGGACCGTGGGTATGTGTGTGCACTGCAGACTGCAGTACACTGTAATCACTGAACTGCATTATCTCTATCCCTTCTCTCCCCCATCTGTCTCCCTCCCCCTCTCCTGTTCTTTCAAGACATTCACAATTTACTTTCTGTAACGGTCACCACCGTTTACGATATTCCAATCCATCGCCCCACGACAGGTTATCCGACAGTCCGACAGACATCAGACACGACCCATTTCATTTCCCAGAATAAACGAGACAAAACAAGCTCTGGTACTGGCTCCAAAATGAATGAATGAATCCTTTAATGGTAACTCAGCTTTGTTATATACAGTACAAGCATGTTACAGTTAATCACAGGGACAAAGACACACTCCACCCACACATCACACAATGGGGGGCTTCATACACATTCTTTTAGATAATAACATTACGATGAGTTAATTACTACTTATTACCCAGACGGTCTGGCTCCGCATTTAGAGGGGTTAATTACTACAGCTTGACAAGTCACATTCCACACCTTAACAGTGTCATTAGCATACACAATGAACAGGTCTTAGGAGCAGACCTAATTAGCACAATGGACACAAAACAGTATTAGCATCACACAAAGGAATGTCTAGGAGCAGACTCAATTAACACCTCAAAAGCATGTGTCCCCCCATTGAATGAAAACACTCTATTGACCTGTCGGAGTCAGACTTTAACAACTTGTAATATTTCAAGATATCCTGCAATACATGAATTATCAGTAATGTCCCATCTCATGTAATTTATAATTATCATTTCTCAGTCACCCTATGCCCAAAAGGGGCACAGGATGACCCTAGACCCAAGAGTCATTAGTGACACTGGCACAGGAGTACCCCCCATCCTTCAAAAGTCTCTGGGTGTCACGGGCCATTCTGTTACACTTTCACTTTCGGTTAGGCAGGTAATATACAATGCAAATTTTTTTCCTACATCCACAGATTGCAGGAAAGAAACTTGCATGATTCCCCCATCAACACAAACAGTGCTGAAGGCAATATCCCTCCTGCCCAGCAATTGTATTCTATACAGCAACCACTGGTGATAATCATAAGAGAATCTGCTCATTAATGGTTCAAATCTCAGCCAGTTCCTGCTGAACCAGCTGAGATTTAAACTGTCTATGGCTGGTCTTAGCTCTTAGGCAGCCCATACATTGATCACTTTTTTTCATTCAACTATTAGGTTGAATAAAAAAAAAAAGAAATGATCCAATTCCCCCATCTACACATTATAGGTGGATGGGGGAATCGTCCCAGTGTGGACCAGTGCTGGAACAACCAGAGTTACTGTCCTGTCCCGGCTATTCACAGCGCTGGTCTCTGTCTCCATGGCAGCGGCGGCAGGACATTGGAACCCAGAGCTGGTTACTTTATGGGGCTGATGTACAGGAGGGCCAGCACAATTTGTTGTTAGAGATGGGCTGGGCATGTTCAAAATTCCACATGCCAGAGCCTGCCAGGAAGCCCACACTGCACAGCGCTAATCACAGGCAGTGAGACATTTCCCGGTCCGCAGCTGCACAGATCAGGAAATGTCTCACTGCCTGTGATTAGCGCTGTGGAGTGTCGGCTTCCTGGCGGGATCGGGCATGTGGGATTTCAAACACACCCGAGCCCATCTCTATTGGTTGTAGACAGTTGAGCTCCCTGCAGGTTGCTTAGCAGCAGTGGCGCTTCTCTGACATGCTGATCGTGATGCAATCCAGGTGATGCTCTTAGTCAAATCCTAGTGTTAAATATCAGAGATTTTATTGATCAAAGCCCACACTTTACAGGCATAGAGCCTACATGGCTGCGGAACATACGTTTGAGTATATATATATATATGTGGTTGTACTCCTGATGCTAATAAATACTGTGTTTATTAGATCTGACTGGGAGCATCACCTGGATCACATGCCGATCAGCATGTCAACAGAGAAGGTTATACAGCATTACTGCTGCTAGGTGACCAGCTGGGGGCTCAGCTCTCTATAACCAATAGTGCCAGCCTTCCCCTGCATGCACCAATAATGTCACCAGCACTAGGTCCTAATAGACTGCCGCCCCTGCCAAGGAGACAGACGCCAGACCAGCGCTGTCAATAGCAGGGACAGGACAGCTGGGGAACCCCACAGTGGCAGAACACCAGGCCCCGGTGGCAAGACAACCTTTGCAACCCTGAAAGTTCTCCCACTGCTTTGGACCCTTATATTTTCTTGGTGTGCTGGTGACATATATCTCGTGTTTTCATATATATACTGTATATATATAAAATTGCATTTTATAGTTGGCCCCCCTACTTTTTTCCCTGTCCCCCCATGTGCCCCCCCTAAATATGAAAGCTGGAGACGCCACTGTCTACAGCAACACATTTTCTACCTTTGTTTTTTTGCGCTTTAACCACTTAAGGACCGCCTCCTGCACATATACGAATAGCACGGCCGGGCAGAGGCACGTACAAGTACATCGCCTTTAAGAGCCCAGCCATGGGTCGCCCGCGCACGCAACCCGGTCCGAAGCTCCGCGGCCGCGGGACCCGATCTCCGCCGATGTCCCGCGATCGGTCTCAGGAGCTGATATAGGGAAAGACGATCAATGACATCACAAGTCCAGCCCCGCCCCCCTACAGTTAGAAACACATATGAGGTCACACTTAACCCATAAAGCGCCCCCTAGTGGTTAACTCCTAAACTGCAATTGTCATTTTCACAGTAATCAATGGATTTTTATAGCACTTTTTGCTGTGAAAATGACAATGGTCCCAAAAATGTGTCAAAATTGTCCGATGTGTCCGCCATAATGTCGCAGTCACGAAAAAAAAACGCTGATCGCCGCCATTAGTAGTAAAAAAAAAAAAATATTAATAAAAATGCCATAAAACTATCCCCTATTTTGTAAACACTATACATTTTGCGCAAACCAATCGTTAAACGCTTATTGCATTTTTTTTTTTTTACCAAAAATAGGTAGAAGAATATGTATCGGCCTAAACTGAGGAAAATTTTTTTTTTTTTTATATTTTTTGGGGATATTTATTATAGCAAAAAGTCAAAAATATTGAATTTTTTTCAAAATTGTCGCTCTATTCTTATTTATAGTGCAGAAAAAAAAACGCAGAGGTGATCAAATACCACCAAAAGAAAGCTATATTTGTGGGGAAAAAAAAGGACGCCAATTTATTTTGGGAGCCACGTCGCACGACCGCGCAATTTTCAGTTAAAGTGACGCAGTGCCGAATCACAAAAAGGGGCAAGGTCCTTAACTACTTGCCGACCGCCCACCGCCGTTATACGTCCTCACTTTAGAGATGAATATCTCGGTAACGGCAGCAGCTGCTGCCACAATCGAGATATTCATCTCTTCTGTGGGCGGCCGTGTTAACGATAATGGCGGTCTCCGCGGCGAATTCGCCGCGAGATCGCCGTTATCGGTGGCGGGAGAGGGCCCCCCCCCCTCCCGCCGCTGTCCCGCGCCCTCCGCCGCTTACCGGAGCCGTCGGTAGCGGCGGAGGAGATCGCGACCATCCGGCAGCTGAGCGGGGACGAGACTGAAGGAAAAATCTCCTTCGCCCGTCCCCATAGCTCCGCTGGGCGGAAGTGACGTCAAAACGTCAGTCCCGCCCAGCGTCTTAAAGAAACATTTTTTTTTTTTGTCATTTGAAAAAATTACATTTCCAAATTTTTTTTTTTTTTTTGGCATTTAAGCCCAAATATGAGATCTGAGGTCTTTTTGACCCCAGATCTCATATTTAAGAGGACCTGTCATGCTTTTTTCTATTACAAGTGATAATTTTTTTTTTTTTTTTTTTTCAGTGTTAAAAATTCTAAAATAAATCAAAATAAATGCGAAAAGCAAAAAAAAATTTTTTTAAAGCGCCCCGTCCCGACGAGCTCGCGCGTAGAAGCGAACGTATACGCGAGTAGCGCCGACATATGAAAACGGTATTCAAACCACACAAGTGAGGTATCGCCGCGATCGTTAGAGCGAGAGCATTAATTTTAGCCTTAGGCCTACTCTGTAACTCAAAAAATGCAACCTGTAGAATTTTTTAAACGTCGCCTATCAAGATTTTTAAGGGTAAAAGTTTGACGCCATGCCACGAGCGGGCGCAATTTTTAAGCGTGACATGTTGGGTATCATTTTACTCGGCGTAACATTATCTTTCACAATATATAAAAAAATTGGGCCAAATTTATTGTTGTCTTATTTTTTCATTTAAAAAAGTGAATTTTTTCCAAAAAAAGTGCGCTTGTAAGACCGCTGCGCAAATACGGTGTGACAAAAAGTATTGCAATGACTTCCATTTTATTCTCTAGGGTGTTAGAAAAAAAATATATATAATGTTTGGGGGTTTTAAGTAATTTTCTAGCAAAAAAAAAATGGTTTTGTCTCGTAAACACCGACTCTGAAAAACAGGCCCGGGGCTAAAGTGGTTAACCTGCATATTGGTCCGGGTCTTAAGTGGTTAAATCCGTCAGCAACTTTAATTTCTTGTTAAGGAGACAAAGTCCCTCTTAAAAGGACGCAAATTAACAAAAGACACCAACACCAACCAACCTCCTTGAGGTTAAAAAATACAAGATAATAATGATGTTGTGGTAACTTGACACACAAAACTAAAAAAATTTTTAAAAATATAAGATCTTGATTAAAAAAAAAAGAAAAAAAGATCACTATAAAAATAAATTCTAAACATTATTTTGGAGATTTGGAAAAAAATTTAAAGATTCAGGAGATCACGAGAAATAATAAAGAAATCAGTTTGCCAGAACTCTGTGTGAATATCAGCAGCAAAACAACTTCATTACTCTAGCATTATAAAGAAAAAGAGAATGCGCTGCATTAAAAGATTCAAAAAATGTGACGAATGTGCTATCTCCATTACGAACACTAGTTTTACAAGACTGATCGCTTCCGTTTCGTACTTGATTCAGAGCATGCAAGGAATTTTGTGCTTTGGAATTGTTCAGACAGCAAATGTCAATGGAGCCTACACATGGTTGTAAATTCTGACAACAAGCTCCCATCGAACACTTGTGTACGCGGCATTATTATGGGAAAAAGGTACCTTCACTGATGCTTTATCACCAAGGTTTGTTTCCACAAAGACCCAAAATTTTCTAAATCCAATTGTTATTGGCACAAGAAGTGAGGTGAAATCTTCTGAACAGGGGCACAGACAGCAAAACAAATGTTACAGGGGTGTTAACTTACAAACACATTCAACTTAAAGGTGTTGTAAAGGTTTGTTTTTTATTTTCTATATAGGTTCCTTTAAGATAGTGCATTGTTGGTTCACTTACCTTTTCCTTCCATTTCCCTTCTAAAATTGTTTTTCTTTGTTTTCTTTGTCTGAATTTCTCACTTCCTGTTTCTCCCCAGTAAGCTTGCCCCCATCATTGGAGCTGTTCTGGCTGGGGGCTAGTCAGCCAGAACAGCTTACTGAGGAGGAACAGGAAGTGAGAAATTCAGACAAAGAAAACAAAGAAAAAAAAACATTTAGAAGGGAAATCAAAGGAAAAGGTAAGTGAACCAACAATGCACTAGCTTAAAGGAACCCATTTAGAAAATAGGATTGTTTTTTGCCTAGAAGATAGATCACGATTCTTGCGGTGTAACATTATCTTTCACATTAAAACAAAAAAAAAATTGGGCTAACTTTACGTTTTTCTTTTTTATTAATTGAAGTGTATTTTTCCCCCAAAAATTACATTTGAAAGACCGCTGGGCAAATACAGTGTGACATAAAATATATATAATGTTTGGGGTTCCATGTAATTTTCTATCCAAAAATATTGATTTTGACTTAAATAAGTGTCAGAAAAAGATTTGGACTTTAACCACTTCCCGACCGCCGCATGTATATGTGCGTCCACAGAATGGCACGTACAGGCAAATGGGCGTACATGTACGTCCTTGCCTTCTAGCGGGTGGGGGGTCCGATCGGGACCCCCCCCGCTACATGCGGCGGTCGGATTCCCGCGGGGAGCGATCCGGGACGACGGCGCGGCTATTCGTTTATAGCCACTCCCCGGAGCTGAAGAACGGGGAGAGCCGTATGTAAACACGGCTTCCCCGTGCTTCACTATGGCGCTGCATCGATCGAGTGATCCCTTTTATAGGGAGACTCGATCGATGACGTCAGTCCTACAGCCACACCCCCCTACAGTTGTAAACACACACTAAGTGAACCCTAACTCCTACAGCGCCCCCTGTGGTTAACTCCCAAACTGCAACTGTCATTTTCACAATAAAGAATGCAATTTAAATGCATTTTTTGCTGTGAAAATGACAATGGTCCCAAAAATGTGTCAAAATTGTCCGAAGTGTCAGCCATAATGTCGCAGTCACGAAAAAAATCGCTGATCGCCGCCATTAGTAGTAAAAACATTTTTTTTTATAAAAATGCAATAAAACTATCCCCTATTTTGTAAACGCTATAAATTTTGCGCAAACCAATCGATAAACGGCTATTGCGATTTTTTTTTTACCAAAAATAGGTAGAAGAATACGTATCGGCCTAAACTGAGGAAAAAAACATTTTTTATATATGTTTTTGGGAGATATTTATTATAGCAAAAAGTAAAAAATATAGAATTTTTTTTCAAAATTGTCGCTCTATTTTTGTTTATAGCGCAAAAAATAAAAACCGCAGAGGTGATCAAATACCACCAAAAGAAAGCTCTATTTGTGGGGAAAAAAGGACGCCAATTTTGTTTGGGAGCCACGTCGCACGACTGCGCAATTGTCTGTTAAAGCGACGCAGTGCCGAATCGCAAAACCTGGCCTGGGCATATAGCTGCCTAAAGGTCTGGGGCTTAAGTGGTTAAACTTCCTGGGCCAGATTCACAGAAGAAATACGCCGGCGTATCTTCAAATTTGCCACGTCGTATCTTTAGTTTGTATCCTCAAACCAAGATACGACGGCTTTTGGCATCGATCCGACAGGCGTACGGCTTCGTACGCCTTCGGATCGTAGGTGTAATACTCTGGCGCGCGCTGGGTGGAGTTCGCGTCGTTTTAGCTGTTTACGGCGATCCACGAAGGTACGCGCGTTAGTCTCATTCTCTTACGTCGTCGCTAGTCGGCTTTTCCCGTCGTAAAGTTACACCTTCTATTTAGGTGGTGTAAAAATAGACTAGCCATGTTAAAGTATGGCCGTCGTTCCCGCTTTGAATTTCAATTTTTTTTTGCGTAAGTCGCCCGGGAATATGAAAGGACGTAACGCACGTCGCCGTTAAAAAAACACGTCGGGGCGCCGTAATTTCGCGCCTTTGCGGCGGGAAATTTCAAAACGGAGCATGTGCAGAACGTTCGGCGCGGGAACGCGCCTAATTTAAATGATACACGCCCTATTTGAATTAGGCGGGCTTGCACCGGACGGATTTACGCTACGCCGCCGCAAGTTTACAGGCAAGTGCTTTGTGAATCAAGTACTTGTGTCATGGTCTTACCTCTCTCCTGTCTCCTTCGTTTGACATGTGCTGGCGGCCATCTTGGTTTCTAGGTCTCTTGTAGCCTCCCACCCTGCGGCTCCTCCTTCCCACTGGGAGGAGCTGGATACCTGGCTCACATATATAGGAGGTCTGTGACTTCAGTTCCTTGCTTGGTCCCCCTGTGTGCACATGCTTCTAAGACTGCTGCTGCTTCTGGTTCTGATCCTGGCTTCGTCTGACTTCTCTGCTGGTTCCTGATCCTGGCCTCGTCTGACTTCCCTGCTGGTTCCTGATCCTGGCTTCGTCTGACTTCCCTGCTGGTTCCTGATCCTGGCTTCGTCTGACTACCCTTCTGGTTCCTGACCTCTGGTTTCACCATCCGTTGGACTTTTGCTTTACAGCTTGATTTTCAATAAAGCCTTCTTATTTTCACTTATCTCTTGTTGTACGTCTGATTCATGGTTCCGTAACATTAGGACCAAGCCATGAATTTTGACGGTACAGAGCCATCCTCGCTACCCACGCTGGTTGCCAGACTTGTTCAGCTGGAGTCCCTGATGAGTCAGTTCGCCGTGGCGTTGCAGACCCTGCTTGAACGCACGGCTCATTTCGCTCCCGTTGCCGATGGGTCGGTCGTCGCTCCTGGGTCCGCTCCTACGGCCGATCCGACTGTTGCGCCAGAGTCTACCTCGACACCTGTTGTTGCGCCTGCGGTGTTTCGGGGTATGTCCGGTTCTGCCCCCCTTCCACAGCGATTTGGGGGAGAGCCAACTCAGTGCCGAGGTTTCCTTAACCAAGTGGGCATTTATTTCGAGTTACTGCCACATGCCTTTCCCACTGAGAGATCAAAGGTGGGGTTCTTGATCTCGCTGCTCTCGGACAAGGCCTTGGCCTGGGCCAGTCCCTTATGGGAGAACAACAATCCGGTGGTTGCCGAGTTTTCCGGTTTTGTTGCTTCTCTTCGGAAGGTATTCGATGTGCCGGCTCGCGCCGCCTCTGCTGCGAAGCTCCTTATGTCCGTCAGACAGGGTTCACGATCCGTAGCCGAATACGCCATTGAGTTTCGTACCCTGGCAGCAGAGGTAGGTTGGAATAATGAGGCCCTGGTCGCTGCTTTCTCTCATGGCCTCTCGGATGCCTTGAAGGATGAGGTTGCAGCTAAGGATCTACCAGTGGAGCTCGAGGCTCTTATTTCTTTCCTGATTTTGATTGACACCAGACTCAGGGAGAGACCTTCCTTTAAGGTGAGCCTGCGGAGGCCTCCTAACAGTTTGGCGCCTACGTTTGCTGTCCCACCCGTGCCTCCCTCTCCTCCCACGCCTCCTGGTGTTGACTTGTCTGGGGGTGAACCCTCGCAGCTGGGGTTTGCTCGCTTGTCCGAGGGGGAGAGGGTACTCCAGAGACGCGAGGGCCGATGCATGTACTGTGGTCTCGATGGGCATTTTCGGTTGGCATGTCCGAACCGTCCGGGAAACGCTCGCACCTGAGATCCTGTCGGGGGCAGATCTTGGGTGGAGTCTCCTCGTCCCCGGTTTCCCGTGTTGATAAACCACTGATCACTGTTGTCCTCTCCTGGGTCGGGGGCTCGGTGACGACCCAGGCGTTGGTGGACTCTGGTGCTGGTGGTTTTTTCATTGATAGTGAGTTCGCTGCCGCCAATTCCATTCCTCTACAGGCTCGAGGTTCCCCGCTGGCTCTAGAGGCGATAGACGGCAGACCCCTCCAACCGTCACACGTGACTCATGAGACCCTTCCAGTGGGGGTAGCCATTGGTGCCGCTCACAGAGAGTCGGTCTGCTTCCAAGTTATTTCGTCTCCACACTACTCGGTGGTCTTGGGGTACCCCTGGCTCCAGAAGCATAATCCGACTTTTGACTGGAGATCGGCCGAGATCCTCTCATGGTCACCACAGTGTGGGGCTAAGTGCATCCATGGGTCTGTCAAGTTGCTGTGTACTTCCTCGGACTCTCTGTTGCCTCCTGAATATGAGGAGTACCGGGATGTATTCGATAAGGTACGCGCAGTTGCCCTACCTCCGCACCGCCCATATGATTGTGCCATTGAGTTACAACCTGGTGCCGTTCCTCCTCGCGGCAAGGTCTATCCACTGTCGGTTGCGGAGAATGAGGCCATGGAGGAGTACGTGATGGAGGCGCTGTCCCGTGGTCACATTCGCAAATCCTCGTCCCCGGCAGGGGCTGGATTTTTCTTTGTGAAAAAGAAGGGCGGTGAGTTGAGGCCTTGTATCGATTACAGGGGTCTCAATCGCATCACGATCAAGAACGCTTACCCGATACCCTTGATTTCTGAGCTGTTCGATCGCCTTAAAGGGGCCACGGTCTTTACCAAACTTGACCTGAGGGCGGCATATAACCTGGTAAGGATCAAGGCGGGCGATGAGTGGAAGACCGCCTTTAACACCAGGACCGGTCATTATGAATCCTTGGTTATGCCCTTTGGGTTGTGCAATGCGCCCGCAGTCTTTCAGGAATTCATCAACGATGTTTTCCGTGACCTGTTGCAGCAGTGTGTGGTGGTCTATTTGGATGACATCTTGGTATATTCTGAATCCAGGGAGGCCCACATTCTGGATGTCAAACGAGTGTTGCAACGGTTACGAGAGAACAAGCTGTTCGGTAAGCTTGAGAAATGCGAATTTCACCGATCCCAGGTAACCTTCCTAGGTTACATCATTTCCGCTGAGGGGTTCTCCATGGATCCTGAGAAGGTTTCGGCTGTCTTACAGTGGCCTCAGCCCAGTGGTCTTCGTTCCTTGCAGCGTTTTTTGGGCTTCGCCAATTATTATCGGAAGTTCATCAGGGACTTCTCCATGCTGGCCAAGCCTCTCACGGATCTGACCAGGAAGGGCAGTAATTCCCAGGTCTGGCCGCTCGAGGCCATCCGGGCTTTTGAGGCCCTAAAATCCGCCTTTGTGTCAGCTCCGATTCTGTCTCATCCCAACCCTGGGTTGCCCTTTGTCCTCGAGGTGGACGCGTCCGAGACGGGAGTAGGCGCCCTTCTGTCTCAGCGTAGGACACCAGAGGGTCCGCTGCTTCCTTGTGGGTTTTACTCCCGGAAACTGTCACCCGCGGAGTGCAACTATCAGATTGGTGACAGGGAGTTATTGGCCATAGTGCAGGCTCTCAAAGAGTGGAGGCACTTGCTCGAGGGCTCGGTGGTTCCGGTTCTCATCCTGACGGACCACAAGAATCTGACCTACCTTTCTGAGGCCAAGAGATTGACACCACGTCAGGCCAGATGGGCTCTGTTCTTGTCACGTTTTAATTACGTGGTCTCCTACCTACCTGGTTCCAAGAACATCAGGGCGGATGCCTTATCACGGCAGTACTCCGAGCTGTCCAGGGAGGAATCTATACCGACTTCGGTCATACCTCCGAATCAGATCCTGGCCGCCATTCGCACCAGCCTGACCTCTCCCCTTGGTGTGCAGATTTTGGCGGCTCAGTCTGGTGCTCCCTCTGGGACACCCAACGGCAGATGTTTTGTGCCTGAGGAGTTGCGCACTCGGTTGTTGCGAACCTACCATAACTCCAAGACCGCGGGGCATCCTGGTAAGAATCAGCTGTCCTGGGCTGTTTCACGCCTGTTCTGGTGGCCTTCCCTACGTTCCGACATCGCCGCATATGTAGCGGCATGCTCCGTTTGTGCCCAAAGTAAGTCCCCTCGGCACCTTCCGTTGGGCCTGCTGCAACCCATAGCCACCGGGGAGCGCCCATGGTCACACCTGGGGATGGATTTCATTGTGGACCTCCCTGCATCCCGAGGCCATACGGTCATTCTCATGATTGTGGATCGGTTTTCCAAAATGTGCCACTGTGTTCCTCTCAAGAAGTTACCCTCTGCACAAGAGTTGGCCACGATTTTTGCCCGGGAGGTCTTCCGGTTGCACGGTTTGCCCAAAGAGATAGTGTCGGATCGGGGGAGTCAGTTTGTGTCCAGGTTCTGGCGCGCCTTTTGCTCCCAGTTGGGGATTCATCTCTCCTTCTCCTCGGCCTACCACCCTCAGTCCAATGGGGCCGCAGAACGATCCAATCAGGCCTTGGAGCAATTCCTTCGTTGCTATGTCTCCGATCACCAGGACAATTGGGTTGACCTCCTGCCTTGGGCTGAGTTTGCCAGGAACACGGCTGTGAACTCTTCCTCTGGGACGTCTCCCTTCATGGCCAATTATGGGTTCCAACCTGCCGTGTTACCGGAGGCATTCTCTCCCCAGGATATTCCGGCTGTGGAGGATCACCTTTCTGCTCTACGTGCTTCTTGGGTACAGATCCAGAGGTCCCTTGAGGTCTCTGCGCAGCGCCAGAAACTCCAGGCTGATCGCAGACGAGCGCCTGCTCCTTCCTACCAGGTCGGAGACCGTGTATGGTTGTCCACCCGCAACCTCAACCTTCGAGTGCCCACTCCCAAGCTGGCTCCTCGCTTTGTTGGTCCCTTCCGAGTGCTTCGCAGGGTAAACCCGGTAGCCTATGCCCTTGCGCTTCCACCTGGCATGCGGATCTCCAACGTGTTTCATGTCTCCCTGTTGAAGCCACTGGTGTGCAATCGCTTCACTACCTCGGTTCCTCGGCCTCGTCCGGTCCAAGTGGGCAATCACGAGGAGTATGAGGTGAGCAATATCCTGGACTCACGCCTGGTCCGCGGTCGGGTGCAGTTTTTGGTCCACTGGCGTGGTTATGGTCCTGAGGAGCGTTCCTGGGTTCCCTCCGCAGATGTCCATGCTCCTGCCTTGCTCCGAGCCTTCCACGCACGCTTCCCTCAGAAACCGTTTTTTGCACCGCGGAGGAGGGGCCCTTGAGGGGGAGGTACTGTCATGGTCTTACCTCTCTCCTGTCTCCTTCGTTTGACATGTGCTGGCGGCCATCTTGGTTTCTAGGTCTCTTGTAGCCTCCCACCCTGCGGCTCCTCCTTCCCACTGGGAGGAGCTGGATACCTGGCTCACATATATAGGAGGTCTGTGACTTCAGTTCCTTGCTTGGTCCCCCTGTGTGCACATGCTTCTAAGACTGCTGCTGCTTCTGGTTCTGATCCTGGCTTCGTCTGACTTCTCTGCTGGTTCCTGATCCTGGCCTCGTCTGACTTCCCTGCTGGTTCCTGATCCTGGCTTCGTCTGACTTCCCTGCTGGTTCCTGATCCTGGCTTCGTCTGACTACCCTTCTGGTTCCTGACCTCTGGTTTCACCATCCGTTGGACTTTTGCTTTACAGCTTGATTTTCAATAAAGCCTTCTTATTTTCACTTATCTCTTGTTGTACGTCTGGTTCATGGTTCCGTAACAACTTGCCCGTAAAACTTGAAGCGGTGTAACGTAAATGCGATACGTTATGCCGCCACAATTCTACATGAATCTGGCCCCCTGCATTTACACATAGAAGTTTGATCTAAGAAGGAAGTGTTAGTTACAATGTTTCATGTTGTTAAAAACTTGGCAGACTGCCCAGATTTTTTTTCTTTATACACACAAGTTTTTCCATTTGCCCTAAGAAGGAAGCATTAGTTACAATGTTTCCTGTTAAAAACTTGGCAGACTGCCTGGATATTTTCTTTTGACAGCTGTGAAAGAATCGACAAACTGCATTGGAATATTTTCTTTTGACAGCTGATAAGTCTCTCCACTTGTTATGAGAAAGAATTGGCAAATTCTGCATTGGAGATCGTCGGGGGGGTAGAATCGAGATCACGATTTTTATAACGATTAATTGTGCAGCTCTAATTCAGATTGACAGCTGAATATGTTAGAAAGTTATAGGCGTCTAGATTTAGAGACAAAAAAGTTGTAGTCTTGTAAAATTATACTACAAAACATTTTATATAGTAATAATATTAATGTGTACAGAGTTCTCCTTTAAAATACTAGTCTTCAGACAAGGCGAAGTTCAATCAGTTTAAAGCATGGTTACATCTTTAAACAAAACAAGACAGCAAAACTGCTTATGATGGCTAGATATACAAAAAACACATTAAATATGTTATGAGATGTTACATATAGATAGGAACCACTCAAAGCAAAACAGGTAATCCTTGATCCAGTGGGATTATGAGACACTGTGGAGTATGAGAGGGCAGATATGCAGCAAAGTCTGAAGAAAATGTAAATGCATTAGGGATTGTAACAGCCTGTGATACTGCACTGCCAGTAGTAGACTAATCCCAAGTCACATCAATCATATCCATGACTAAAGTTAAAGGGTTGAAATTTGCAATGCACCAATCCACTGAGCACTCTGGTTGCTATCTCCGAGCAGCAGCATTAGGTAATTTGCTCCATATAGAAACCAGTCTCGACTCACACTCTCCCTCTATTGGACTTACTGCGGCAGCTCTTTTTTTCTCCTTTAAAAATCAATATTTATTGTATAATTTTCGTTGTACATGGTTCCTGCATCTTCAGCCAAAAGAAACCTGATTAGTAAGAACCAATATTTTAAAAGGCGTTTTAGAATGTTGTAAAAATAGCAATAACTTGTAAAAGGGTTTTCTTTTGTTTACTATTACCTAACTAGTCATGATGTGATCACTTCCAGTACAAGGCTGGACCATGATGGAAAATGCATAATGCTTTACTTTCAACGAAAGCTTTTAGCCATTGTCATAATGTGCAGAGAGAAACAAAATCCTGCAAATGGTCAAAATAAAGTTTACTTCTCTTCTTAATAATTCAAGAATAGATACATTTTAGAGGCTCTTTCCACTGAGCAGTCATATTAATTATCTATGAAAATGTATATAGGAGTAAGACTTTAAAACCACACCAAGTCCAAATGCACAATCTAAAACAAACAGACGTATACTAGAAGAACTGTATGATGGTCAGTGGTTAAAACACTAATGCTTAATGCTAGTTGTATTGGTAAGGCATTTTAGGTAAATCTACAAGCTGCTACATCGTGTACAGCGTTGCTGGAGTAGAACAAATATGTACAGAATACATACAGTACCTCCCAACTTTTTTAGATGGGAATGAGGGTCACCTATCAGCAAAAGTATGCAGGCATAGGACACACCCCTTGCCACGCCCCTTAAAGGAGAATTGTATAAAAACAAGATTGGGTAAGCCCACAAGTGCTTTTTTAACTGACTATTGCTTTATATTGGCTTTTGGAATTTACAAATGCAGCAACTTAGAAAAAAGATGAAAGGTTTGATGCTGGAAAACACTTTTTGATAGATAAAAAGTGAATTTTATATACATCTATATAAATCAGACAAAAATGAGGGACAAATGAGGAGGAATGAGGGACAAAGGGACATTGCTCCAAATAAGTCCCTCGAAATCCGAGGCTAGTTGGGAGTTATACAGTATGTACTGATAAAAAGTCTGAAATGCTTAGACATAGTAAAGGAACTAAGGCCCCTTTCAAATAACTGTCCGATCAGGTCTGTCTGAAAAACTGACAGGCAGACCCAATCTGACGGTCCATTCACCCCTATGGCCTGCAGGTGTAAATCGACTTGTTTCCATTTACCGGTACTTCCTCCTATCTCTGATCTGATCCGGTCCACTAAAAACAAACGTACAAACTAAAGTGGATTCATTCTCCTCCATGAAGGTGGATCATATCGGAGTGTAGACGACTTTAAGAGTGGAATAGAGGGTCTGACCAGGACCCTCTTTTAAAATATCATTCAGTTCCAGTTTGTAAATGTTGAACACATATTTAAATAGGAGTGTTCATTGCCACTTTAAATAAGCTGCTAGATGGCTTCAGAACCTTTTCAAAACGTACTGAAACCTGCTAGCTACTTGTTTAAAGCAGCAATCAACTCTCCTATTAGGATCTGTGCTCAACATTTACAAACTGGAGTTGAATGTAACTTTAAAAGCTTCAACAAAGCTTGCTAAAAGCTCTGCAAATGCTTTGCCAAAGCTTGCTGTTCACACGGCTTGAATACAATTTGAAGTCTGTATGCTCCCTACACCCCCCTAAAAATGAGTGTCACCACTTTCGATATTCTTCAAAGTCCATTATAAAAGATAAAAGAAAAAAAACAGAATAGACATCACAGAAAAATGTGGGAAAGAGAAATCAGAACCTATAAACAGAAGGCAGTCTAATGAATATTTTGCTTTTCCTGGCCTGAGTTGTATTTCTGGGGGTGTGTGTACTGTAGTATGGTGTAGTAGTTTAGGCAGCGTGGATACTGTAGTTCTATGGGGCAGTTCTTGTAGTGCACTTATGGTGCTAAAGAAAGCTACTTATAGTCTCCATCAGCAGCCTGTGTGACAGGATGATGATGTAGAAGCACAAGTTGGGGACAGTTTTGTCACCCTATAACAGGGAATGTTTTTCATAAAAACTGCTCATTTAAAAATATTGAAAATTACTTGCAATTTTCTTTTCTTTTAAAGTGTATTTGAGATTTTATTAAATGATTTATTAAAAAACTTAATGTAAAAGAAAAACCTATTGATATGAACATCAACAGTATAAAAAACATCTTAATAACTTTTAGAGATCAGACTTGATCACAAATGTAGCATATAAGCTACGCACCTTTTGTAAAGATGGGGATGGGTGAAACAAATGTATTTAAGCTCTGCATTATTTATTTTTATCATAAGCATTACTAAATATGTACAGACTACTTTATAATTATGTTTTATGTACCTTTTGGGTGTTATGAATCAGCCATGATTCTATCAGGCTCCCTAAAACCAAATCCAAGCCATCAAGTTTTGCTAATAACAGGGAATGACTTTGCAAGTCATCTGTCACCAGTGTACAAAAAAATAGAAATTTATTCCAAAAGACTAAGTGATCATCATCCCTCCCATCAGAGCAAATCAAGATGTAGCAGAGGAAACAATTGCTGTGTAAACAAAACATGGTCAGCTGGCAGCTCTGTGGAAGACTACTTATTAATCAAAACGTTGGCTAAAGGGACACCAGAATCACCATGCAGAAACCTGGAAGCTTTCAACCTTTAATCATCAAACAGCATCTGTGACTGTACAGGGCTCTCGGCTAGTGGCACCCAATAAGTTGGTATTGTGATCGAGTGCCGACCAGATGTGTTTATGTGGCTAAAATGGATATACCTCTATTATTTCGCTACTAAATTGTCTGCTTAGTAATTCAATGAGCCATTTTCTCCTGGTGTGAATATGCCCTCTGTGTTCCAATGAGCCGAGGCATAGAGCCCCCACAGACCCATGGCCAGCTGAAAAGATCAGTGTCCGCGTGTGGGTTACCAGCTGCAGATAAGGATGTCACTTGAAATTGGCCTAAAGAGTGAACAAAAGGATTCAACAATGAATTTGGAAACTGCAAGGGGAAAAAAGTGTACAGCATGGGGCACTCTGTTAGATTGTTCCAGGAAACACAGGCTTGAAATAGAAAACTGGTCCAAAGCGAGCTGAATAACTGCTGAACGCATAGCTGTTACATGTGTCAGTATTGTATGAATAGATGTAAAAGTTGTTGCCTATTCCAAACTGTAATTGATCGTAGGAAAACAGAATTTGATGTTACAAGACAACCAGTTCCTAGACACATAACTAAAATATATATCTACTGCATAAAAAACTATTTTATAGACAATCCTTGTCTACGCCTACTCTAAATAAATGAGAACTCATGGTGAACAGAATAAAAGCAATGCTTTTCCCGCCAATCTCATATAAAGTAAAGTCTGCTTTGTAATTTATAACTAGGGTTGCACTGATACCAGTATCGTTATCAGCAGGGCAGCCATCAGAAATTTTGGGCCTCCGTACAGAGCTTTAGGCCTGGGCCCCCCGGGGCCTGACCACCAACATTTCCCAGGGCCCACCCACTGGCTGTTCCACCGAATCCACCTACTGGCCATCCCCCGAGTTGTTTGGTGTGGTGTGATACATTCATTAATATATCCCCCATCCACATCCAACATCACCCATCCCTCTCCAGGATGCTGGGCATGGATGGGGATACACTGTGGAGACTGGGAGAGATGGACGATGCTGGATGTGGATGGGGGTACATTGTGGAGAGGGATGGATAATGCTAGGCGGGGACGGGCATACATTGTGGAGAGAGGGATGGGTGATGCTGTGCATGGATGGGGATGGGGATACACTGTTGAGACTGGAGGGATGGGTGATGCTGGGCGTGAATGGGGGTACACTGTGGAGACTGGAGGGATGGGTGATGCTGGATGTGGATGGGGGTACACTGTGGAGACTGGAGGGATGGGTGATGCTGGGCATGGATGGGGGTACATTGTGGAGAGAGGGATGGATAATGCTAGGTGGGATGGGGATACATTGGGATACATTGTGGAGAGAGGGATGGATAATGCTAGGCGGCGATGAGGATACACTGTGGAGTGGGATGGGTGATGCTGGGCGTTGGAGTTGCATTGTGAAAATGGATGATGATGAAAGTTACATATTGAAGAGGCACTCCACAATGTAACTAATCTCCATCCAGAGTACCCCATAATGGCGGCCCTGGTTATCGTGCCCATACTAAGCATTTGCACGAGTACACAAATGCTTCGATATCTGAAACCGAACAGGAATTCGCATGTCATTCTTTGCAGTGTTATTCGAGCCCATTAATTTTGTATGGTCTCAAATCGCACCGCAAAGGTATCGGTAATCGGTACTTGAGCACAAGTATCAGTACTTGTACTCACTAATCATAAAACAGTATTGGTGCAACCCTATTTTTAACTACAGGTAAGCTTATAATAAAGCTTACCTGTAATGTTCGCTGAAACTGACCTCTGCTCCAGTAATGCGACGTCTACAAGCACCCTTGAAAAAAAAAAACATCCTCTCCACTGAAAGCTTCTTCCAGGTGCAGGGTCTTCATCCGTCTTGATTGGCTAACAGATGATAGCTTAACTTCAGTCTATGCACACAGGAGTTATTCCACCGAGGCGAGAATGTACAATGTAGCAGACTGGGAACAGTCCTCCCAGGACGCGCAGTGACGTCACCACGTTGAGGAGGAAGGGCTCCTTGTACTTGCCGGCCGGCATTTCATTCATTACAATGCTGTTTTTATCGCAATGTTTGTGAGTACATTTCCTTTGTACTTTTAATAAATGTTTTTTACTTAACTGAATTACGCTATGGTGCATCCGTTTTCTTATTCTATCATTGGGCACTTTGGAGAGTATCACACACCGAGTTCCTGAGAGCTGCTTCTCCCCTGGGATTCCGAGATTTAAAGGCCGCTGCTGGGTTATAGCCAAACGCACAGTTTGCTTGCCCTCTGGTAAGCGGCTTGATTTATCGGTGAAGGGATCACTTCAGTTATATGGTTTACCTGTCACTGTGGTGGTGTGGCGTATCTGCATGAGTGTACCCAACAGAGGACCCATATTTACCGTTTATATTGAAGATTGCTATTTATGGACTAATTCAATGTATAAGTGTCTATATATATAGACTTTTTTCCAACAGTGTTTATCTAATGTGGCACAGCTTTATTTCTTCCAATACACCTGTGTGTATGGACATTAAAGCGGAGCACAGTCCAAAAATGGAAGCTTTGCTTGTTTGCCGCCTGGTTTTTACAGGTACCCGCTCCCACTTACAGCTGATCTCGCTGCCGCAAAGTCACCCAGAAGTTTGGCCCCCCTCCTCCTTCCCTCACCGTGGGACATTCACAAAGAGCAGCACACATGGACAGTAGGGAAGCGCTTGTGAAGCCGCAAGGCTTCAATGCCAGTTTCCCTTTTAAGAAATGGCGACGGCAGCACCTGAGAGACAACTGGAAAATCAGCTGGGGTGAAGACATTGCTAGATTCATGGACTGGTAAGTGTCCGAATATTAAAAGTCTGCAGCTACAGTATTTGTAGCTGCTGACTTGAATTTTTTTTCTGACGGAGCCTGGAGCTCCTCTTTAAAAATAGTTACAAACAGCTTAGGGCTCATGCACACAGACATAGAAAATGTACTTAGGTGCTAGATCTTACAATTCAAAGTTATCAGGAAAATCCAGGGTAAAATGGCACATAAGAGATTATACACATAAACAAGCACACAGTGTTTTCAAACATAGGATGTTTTTCTTGTTTTTACAACTACAATGGATTTACGCATATACGAATGCATTCCCAGCATTAAAGTAAAAAATATCCAAGTATTTAGTATCGCACACTGACACCCCCCTTATACTTACCTAGGTCCTCACTCGATCCAGTGCTGTGCCTGCCTCTAGCAGCTCTCTTTGTGCATTCACAGGTCAGAGAGGCAGCAGCGGGAGCCATTGGCTCTTGCTGTTGCAAATCAAATCCTGTGAGGAGGAAGTGAGGGGCAGGTGTTCTTGCACAAGTTGACCTCCAGTTTTATTTTTGGATAAGGGCCTTTTCACATGGATACATTTTTTTTGCATCTTTACCTTGCAAGAAAAAACGTAAGAAAAAGGTTTCCCTTTAAATCCTATGGGACTCTTCACACCACTGCGCTACGGGTGCGTCATGTTTTAGAAAATCCTGCATGCTGCATCTTTGGTGCAAGTTTCAAAACCGCACCAAAAAACAGAGCTCACCAAATCAATGGAAAACGCAGCAAAAATCTATTTTTCACAGGTGCAGGAAACCAAAAAAACGCTCCAGAAACGCACTGCAAATGCATCTGAAACAGAGCAAGATTGCAACAAAAATATTAATGCTTTTTTTTTTACCACATTTTTGCTACAGAGCAGTGTGAAAGTACCCCAATACAACACGTAGACCCTTAAAAGGGGTTGTAAAGGTAAAAAATTGTTTTTTTCATAAATAGCTTCCTTTACCTTAGTGCAGTCCTCCTTCACTTACCTCATCCTTCCATTTTGCTTTTAAAATGTCCTTATTTCTTCTGAGAAATCCTCACTTCCTGTTCTTCTGTCTGTAACTACACATAGTAATGCAAGGCTTTTTCCTTGGGTGGAGTGTCGTGCTTGTCCCCTCCCTTGAGGGTGGAGGGGGGATCAGGAGAGTCAGGACGCTCTCTATGTTGCAGAAAGGAGCTGTGTGTTAGTGGGCGTCCTGACTCTCCTGCTCTTTCCCTCCCCCCTCAAGGGAGGGGACAAGCACGACACTCCACACCAGGGAGAAAGCCTCACATTACTGTGTGGAGTTACAGACAGAAGAACAGGAAGTGAGGATTTCTCAGAAGAAATAAGGACATTTAAAAGCAAAATCGAAGGATGAGGTAAGTGAAGGAGGACTGCACTAAGGTAAAGGAAGCTATTTACCTTTACAACCCCTTTAAAGCGGTAGTAAACCCGTAGATTTTTTTTTTTAAACCTGTTAGGCCGGGTACTCACGACCAAACATGTATGGTGAAAGCGGTCCGTCGGACCGTTTTCACCATACATGTCTGCCAGAGGGCTTCTGTACGATGGTTGTACACACCATCGTACAGAAGTCCGCGCGTAAACAATACGCGGGGCGTGTCCGCGGTGTCGCCGCGTCGATGACGCGGTGTCGCCGCGACAATGACGCGGCGACGTGGGCGGCCCGCCTTTAAAATGCTTCCACGCATGCGTCGAAGTCATTCGACGCATGCGAGGGACGGCGGGCGTCTGGACATGTACGGTAGGTCTGTACTGACGACCGTACATGTCCGAGCGGGCAGAATTCCAGCGGGCTGTTTTAAAACAAGTCCAGGAATATTTGTCTGCTGGGAAAAGGCCCGGCGGGCAAATGTTTGCTGGAATTCGGCCCGCTCGCGCCCACACACGACCAAACATGTCTGCTGAAACTGGCCTGCGGGCCAGTTTCAGCAGACATGTTTGCTCGTGAGTATGGGGCCTAAGGCAAAAGGCATTAGCTCATTATCAAATACTTGCCTTAGAATGAGGCGTTGGCTGAAGTCAGCAGCTGCATGCAAGGGGAATATTTCCTAAACCGCACAGGTTTAGTAGATATTATTTTTACCTACAGGCAAGCCTTATTATAGGCTTACCTGTAGCTTAAAGTGAAAAAACGGTATACAACCACTCATATGGGCCTGCATGTCCATGTCTTGAGGGAAAGACTGACTAGGTTGGGTTTAGAAGATGATTTAGAAAACAAAAAGCCGCGCCATTGTTTTCTATGTTTATTTGTGTACTTCACACGATAGCTGCTGCCTTGAGGTTCATTGGGTTGTAGCGCAGTTTTTTGTTTATTATTTAGAAGATGCTTATTCTTCCGAGTAGTCCGGAGTACCATCTGAAGTTCTATTACTCCCATTGACAGACATTCATCACATGATGCTGACATACTTGCAACGATCGATCATTAAATGCCTACAGTACCTCTAGAGATGATACAACCCTGTGATGTCTTGTACACTGTAGCAGCTGGCTGCACTGCACAAGAGATGTGTGCATATTTTCAGATCCACGATAAGTTTACAATAAGGTTATTTATCCAAGTATACAAAGATTTCCAAAAACTCTGCCTAATACAACCCCAGGAAATCCATCAAAGAATACTGAACTGCTGAGAGTTAATATTGCCTCCCATCGTAGTAGCTCAGTCCTGCGCAGATTTCTTAAAAAGACAAATCCGTCATGCGAGACAAAGCCTTGGTGGGGATCTGGGGGTGTCTTTTTTTCCTATCATCCACAAGCAAGTTGACAAGGATTAATGACTGCTCCCATTTGTAGGTAGAACTGGTGGAGGGGGCTTGTGGAGCAACTCTCAACCTTTTCCGATGAAGCAATTTATCTCAGGAGAGATCATTTCTGTCTGTTCAGCTACAGCATATTAATTTTGTCTATAAACAAGGAAAGATGCTAGAGAAAAAAGGGGGGGGGGGGGGGTCGCATAGTTTGGAACAGGGCCAGGGACAAATGAAGACCTGCTTTCATTGTACTCCTTACGAGCCAAAGTTAATTGATCTGCCAATGGTAAACTGGGAATATTCGACCAATCAAAACAGATAATCAGCGAACTTCACAGGGGCTAGTCCTACTTACAAGTTCTACTTCTTTCAGGAAGCATAAAACAACGCAGAGTATAGTACAACGGCTTGAGATATCAAATACAACGTACTCACATACTTACTCTGTCACTGCTTTCAGAGCCCTTTCACACTGCCAGTGCCCGAAAAACACTGGTCAAGTGCTGCTAAGACCCCTTTCACACTGGGGAGTTTTTCAGGCGCTTTGGCATTAAATAAAGCTTCCTCAATGGGAAGGGGGCTTTAGGAGTGGTGTATTCAACGCTCCTAAAGTGCTGAAAAGAAGCTGCTTGCAGGACTTTTTTTGAAGCCCTGCCAGCGCAGCGCCTCAGTGAAAAAAGCACTCAGGCTTTCACATTGGGATTGCAGATGCCAGCTTCTTTCAAGCGCTTTTTTTTAACACTAAATCGGCTGAAAAAACGCCCCAGTATGAAAGGGGTCTTAAGAAGAAAATAAACAGAAGCAATGTAATAAACTAACCAGCAATTAGGCAACAAAGGAAAGCAATCAGCAGGATAATAAAGTTCTTGAGAGAACACTGCGCTAGAATCTGAGATTCTTCTCAGTTTACAATAATCTTCTGTGTAATCCACCCTGGCCAGCATAAATTATAAGGGCTTATTAAGACGTGTGGCAGTCTTCGCGGTTGACAAGCGGCTGGGATGAGTTGCCGCTTTACCGCTTGCTTTAATCCTCAAAATGAACCTTGTATCAGGGGCGGATACAGAGTCTAGTCTCAGGAGGGGCACTACCAGATTTTTCTTTTTTTGGGGGCGATTTATCAGGGAAATGACTGGTGTTAGTGCTTCAATGATCACAGCACCATGGTTGTTATGGTATCAGGATGATTGAAGCGCATTATTTCTATTACTACATTGTAATATAAAATTAAATAGTTCAACTCACCATAATCAGTGGGAATCCCGAGTGTGTCACTTGCCATGCCACCTGCCACCAGATGCAGCTTGTCACTTGCCACAAGTTGTGGAATGTCACTTGCCTGCCACCAGATGCAGATTGTCACTTGCAATGTCACCTGCCACAAGTTGCGGATTGTCACTTGCCACGTCACCTGCCACATGTTGCGGGTTGTCACTTGCCACATCACCTGCCACATGTTGCGGGTTGTCACTTGCCACATCACCTGCCACATGTTGCAGATTGTCACTTGCCACGTCACCTGCCACAAGTTGTGGATTGTCACTTGCCACGGATTGTCACTTGCCACATCAAATGTCACATGTTGCTGATTGTCACTTGCCATGTCACCTGCCACAAGTTGCGGAATGCCACTTGCCTGCCACAAGTTGCAGATTGTCACTTGCCACCTCACCTTGCCTCACCTTGCGGATTGTCATGTGCTAAGGTGGCGTTTTGCTTGTCAGAGTCAGGCAGCAGGGAGATGATGTAATCTCTCTGCTGCCTGCATATTAAGGGCGGAAGTTACTGCAGGGATGATGGCAGGCGCGGGGCGGAGAGAGATGATGTCATCTCTCTGCTCCCCCGGCCGCCGGCTTGTTGATTGGCCAGCCGCCCGCTCACCCACAGAGCCGACCAGCTGACCACCCGACTCTCACTCGCCACCTGCCCACACACACCGTGGCACCCGGCATCCCACTTTACTGTTTGTAATTGCATTGACTCAGTACGGTGCAACCCCGGTTATGTAAAAAGACTTGTGTTGTTTGCCTACATTTATACCGCCTGTTATTTTGCTTTTTGCTTTTGCACACTGCATTTTTTTTTTTACAAGGGCTCTGCATTCAGAAAAGCAATAATTCTTGGAATTTTAAAGTAATCTTCATGCCTATAAAAAGGTATAAATGTTTGTAAAAACTAAAAAAAAAAAAAAAAAAAAAAAGCTCAGGCAGTGAAATGGAAAAAGCACCCACACAAGCTGCAATCCAATAACAGTAAGTACACTGAGAAAGAAACACACACCAGCAGCTCTTACTAAAAGCTGGTAACCAACAAGGCCCTGTGATCATACCAGACACAGTGATCACATGATCAGGAAGTATGCTGATTGCTTCCAAATTGCTAGTTGATAAAGGGAGGTGTGAATGAATATTTCACAGCTAGGACAGTACTGAACACTTTTAGCTTTCAAAATGGAATGCAGATTAATGGTCCCCGGTTATGGGGAGCTGTACAGAGGAGCATGTATTTGCAGACTACGGATGGAAAGGGATTAATATTTTAAAATGTACATCAACATTAACAGACTGATAACCACTGGCCCTGACAAACTTAACATATAGCCAATTTATGAAATAGAGTAGTACAAGTCGTGTACACAAAACATTAGGATCTGCATTTACCTTGGATTTCACCGCTATAACAATCCTAGGGAGAGCGAGGATCAGACATTTTAAGGACACTGTTATGTATTTTAGAACAAAGTCCGAGATGCCAACTATCCACATGAGCTCAAAGAAGTCCATGCCCTCCAAATTGGGTTTCAGAAAGATAAGACTGTAAAGGAAACAAACAAATCAATCCTTAGTACACATATACTGTAGTGAGAATGTATAGCGAAATTTAGTAATTACTTACACTTTATTCTTACACTTGATTTACATGACTGTTATATATAGAATTCAAACATTTCTCCCTGATCCTGAAGTCATATCAAGACCGAAGATGCTAAAAGAGCCTACAGCACATGCTGGGACATTTCTGCAATTGCTAGAATTTTTTTTACAAAAATTAGAAAAAACAAATTATGGAAGCTAGAGCAAAGCGCAGCAATGTACACTCAAGGGATGTGGAGCACTCACCATTGCCCAGTATCTTATTGGTAAGAGAATGACATCATCCCCTGCACCACAGAAGTCCACAGAGAGGCAAGTACATAACCCCCCCCCCCCCCCCACTATAGAGGTTTTTTCTTGTTCAAGTAATTTATTGAAAGATAACAAGGTAACAGGTATAATACAGACTTCTGAGGCAACCCAGACAGAAGGGTTCATAAAATAGCATAAGTTCAGTAGGGATGCCACCCAAAGGAGACAATTAAACAATTACAAAGCCAGTCAGAGGTACAATATGACTTTGAGCGTATTAGAGTTGTCAAGGTTAACCACCATCATCCAACCAAACCATGCTGTAGCATAGTGGAGGGCTATAGTGTCCAGGTAATGCAGTTACACAATTGAGGCCACTACAGTTGTAGATAGTGTAAAGAGCATGATAAAGGTGGCTACAGGACCTGGAAATTGTGAGGTGACTAAAGGAATCACTGTGTGCACGTCGGGTCCATGGGCACCTTAACGTGGTGTACAACATAACATCTAGGGAAGCATGCAACTCAAAATGGGGGAGACCCGCAAGGTGTATATGGCAGAGAAAGAAGGAGAACAAATAGTGACAGGACGCAGAGAAGGGAAATGTTGGGAAAGGGTAGGGAAGAGGAAGGGGTCCCCAGGGGGAGGAGCAAATGAGGAAACACAAAGGGAAACTCCAAAAAGGTACATGCGCATACGTGGGTCATAGAGATAGTAGCGTTTCGTCAAAGTGGACCGATGGTTTCCACAATTGTTCATACTTATTCACCCTATCCGAAAGGACTGCCTCGACCCTAGTATGTATTATGGTCTACAGGTGTTTTTTTTAATGTTTATGCTGCTTTTCAGCCAGAGGAAGGGTGGTCCCAATTTAAAAAGCGTAGGACTGCTTGAGGCGTCAGCTTTTATCTATAAATTGAACTGGACACATTCTGTATGTAAGTAGTAACAATGGCAGTTCCTCCCCTAACAACCAATCATCTATCATGGCTATTTACAGGTAATAGTTTATAGACTTCAAACAGTCCTCTGCCCTTCCACAGAACATTATTGAGCAAACTACTGTATCTCTGAGAAGAAGAGCAAATTGTTACATTCATTTATTTTATATTTGGTGTTGTATGATTATAACAGGTCCACTTTAATAATTAAAGCAAAAGCTTATTGTTAGCCATAAAGGGGGGAAAAAGTTGGATGTCCCTGAATGCCTTGGTTTGCAGTTCATGACATCATCCACAAATAAGCCAATTAGAGCATTACAATGTGAGAAGGATACCCTCCAGGGATTTCTTGCCTCTGAAAATTGCCCATTACTCTTACACTTGTAATCAAAGTTGTTGTAAAAGACTAAACTATCCTATTTGACAAGATTTAGTCTCAGGTATATTGCACACTCCATTGCACAATAACCTGTCAAATGAGACAATGAAATTGCCTGCATCTGTTCCACGGCTTAGATATTAAACGGAGGGGATCAGAAGCAGTGAGGAGACAACTAAATGAATTGTCAGTGTGATTGTCTGTCTGTGAAGCAGAACAAAACATAATGCATGTTCAACACCGTTAATAGAGGCCAATCTTACCCTAGCGTCTCTCACAAACAAAGGATAAAAAGCATATTTAAGTTATAACTTTTAGTGGTAAATAGAATTGTTAAGGGAGTTCGACTACCCAGCAAACCTCCTAACAAGGACAACAAAAAATAATTCCATGCAAGTGAAGAGTTTTGTGAAATTAGCCTAAAATTGTAGCAGATACTGAAAAGATTTTACTTTAGCGTGTTAAAGCTGTGCTGGAAACAATTTTGTAAACTTTTTTTTTTTAAAGCAGAACTTTTAGTAATATTACACATCCGTACAAGAAAATTCCTGACCCTTCAATACAGCAAGAGTATAAGACTTTATTTACAAGAAGGGTCAACCGCCCCCCTAAAGGCTGCAATAGCAGAAATGGTGTGGTCGCTATGCATTTACTTTGTGCCTGCCGCAACGTCTACCCGACATGTACTGATTAGTGGAGGGCAAGCCCGCTGAACACTACACACTCAAGCAAATAGGGAAGCCACCGCAAACGCCCCACAACCGCATGCAATGCACATTTGCGCCACATTTGTTGCCAATAACGTGTCTTAAACAGATGGTCAGGAGGCATCACATCGCTTTTTTAATGCCCATTAGTAGCCTCTGAAGTGCGATCCGCATGCGGTTTGGGCTTTAGAAAGGAAAATGTAGATGCACATCTAAACCTACCCCGTTATTAAAAACTGCCTTAGAGCTTCAGTCAGGTGACTGTGCTTAGGCTTAAAGTATATGTCAACCCAAAGCTCTGTTTCACATAGGCTTCAGCTTGAATAAGAGCAATGTGAACAGCAAGCTGACAAAGCATTTGCAGAGCTTTCAGCTAGCTTTGTTGAAGCTTTTAAAGTACCAGTCAACTCCTGTTAGTAAATGTTGAACCAAGCTCTTAATGGGAGTGCTGATTTTCATTTCAAACAAGTTGCTATCAGGCCTTCAACAAGCTGAAGCCTGCTAGCAGTTTGTTTAAAGTTGCACTCCCAGTAGTAAGGATGAGCTTATTCGCATAGTGTTCGTATAGTACACTTGCAGAGCCCGTCAGGAAGTCTGCACGGGGCTGCGCTAATCACAGCCAGGGAGACATTTCCGATCTCTGCAGCCGAGCATCGGGACAATGTCTCCCTGGCTGTGATTAGCTCAGCGCCGCGCAGAATTTCTGGCGGGCTCTGCACGTGTACTATGCGAACACGCTGGAGTTCATCCTTACCTAGTAGGATATGTGTTCAACAGCGGAGTTGAATGTTACTTAACCTTCCCGTCCGGCCTATAGCAGACTGACGGTCGGGCGGGAGCTTTCTCCTGAGTGGATGTCCAAGCAGAAGGTGCCGTGCAGCCTCCGGATACAGCTGAGAAATAATCAGAGTACCAGCTCGCTGCAGGTAACATGTAACAAATCACAGCAGATCACATGACAGTTGTAAACAATGGATGGCTTCCTTTCATTCCATCCACTGTTTACAATTGTGTTGCTAGCTGTGATTGGTCAATGTAATCCCATGGTACAGACATGGCCAGTGGTACATGCACCACCCTGACCACTTTTATCAGAAAGACCGGCACCAGAGAGAAAAAATTATACTGTAAAGTAATTATGTATTTTTCCAGGTATGTGGTCGGCAAGTGGTTTCACTATAAAGGAAATTACAACCAGAGCTGCTATGGAAGTATAGAGTTCAACACATGGCCCTGATCTGCCTGGAGAGAAGCTGGGGATGGCCTGCAAACATAGCAGCTGTGGTAGCCTACATTGACAAGCCAGGCAAATGTATGCCGTGCAAACCTGGTTGATGGGTGCAGGGTGTGTGTGCTAATGAGGTCAGCTGGTAAACTGCATCCTGTGTCTTACTGGTTTTCACATCTCAAATCTATATACCAGGAAGTCATGGTTGTGCTCTCAACCAAACTATCAAACCATGGAAATTGCTGGTGTCATAACTAATCACATGTGCAGCATCATGGCAGTTGAAGATTAATGACGTGCCAACCAGGGGTATATCCAAATGACGGCTACAGCGTCCTCTCAGAATTGCGCTCCCTGAGCCTTGCACACGGGAGTGTCTGTGCTCGGCGGGTTCTCGGGACCCGGCGCATCACGGATTGGGGTAAAGGGCCAATCCCAGCGATCACTGTCAACAAACCGGCGTAATGTCCGGTTCTCTCCTCACACTGATCATGTGAGCAAAGGAGGGAAAAGCTGCAGGTTGGGGCTGCTTGAGTTTTTTTTTAACATATTGCAAGTGCCCAGCAGTAAAAGGGCCAATCCCAGCAGTCCTTTACCATGTGATCACGCTATCCAATGATGGAGCAATCACTGCCAACAAATCGGCGTCATGGCCGGTTCTCTCCTCTCCTCATACCGATCGTGTGAGCAGAGCAGGGAGAAGCTGCAGCGTGAGGCTGCTTGATTTTTTTTTATATATATTGCAAGTGCCCAACAGTGCCATATCTGGGCACCATTAATGCACATCTGTGTGCCAGAAGTTCTCTACAGTGCCCCATCAGTTCACATCTGTGCCTCTTGTGTACCCCCATCGTTCCTCATCAGTGCACATCTGTGCTCTACAGTGCTCAATCAGGTGCCACTATCCACATTAGTGCCAATACATTGCCCATCGGTAAGTGCTCATCAGTTGCACCCTATCATTGGATTCTCATCAGCACCCGTTAGTGCCGTAAAAATGTGTAAAAAAATGCGTTCATTTTCTTTCCACAATTTCGAAAAACTTGTGCAAAAAAAATGACATGATCAAAAGACTCATTATGCCTCATAGAATATATGTTGGGGTGTTTTCTTTCCAAAATGGGGTCATTTTGTGGCCATTTCCATTGTCCAGGTGCTCCAGGGCTTTTAAAAGTGTGATAGGTTGTCAGAAAATGATGTGTCATTTATGTCCCTAGAATGCCTGACGGTGCTCCCTGCATAGTGGGCCTCTGTATGTGGCCAGGCTGTGTAAAAGTCTCACACACGTGGTATCGCAATAATCAGGAGTAGCAGCAGAGTGTGTAGTTGTAAGTATGCATATGCCATGTGAGAGAAATAACCTGTTAACCGCTAGCCGACCAGCCGCCGCAGTTTTACAGCGGCAGGAATACGACATTTGAAGCCCATGTCCAGGATCCGTCTGTGTGTGGTGGCTCTTGATGCACTGACTCCAGCCTCAGTCCACTCCTTGTGAATGTCCCCAACACTTTTGAATGGCCTTTTCCTGATAATCCTCTCCAGGCTGTGGTCATCCCTGCTGCTTGCGCACCTTTTTCTTCCACACTTTTCCCTTCCACATAACTTTCTATTAATGTGCTTTAGGAAAATCAAACTTTGTTTGCAATTACCTTTTGAGGCTTTCCCTTCTTATGGAGGGTGTCGATGTTTTTTTGCACAACTGTCAGGTCAGCAGTCTTTTGCATGATTGCGATTCCTACTGAACCAGACTGAAAGACCATTTAAAGGCTCGGGACCCTTTGCAGGTTGTATGGCTTATAGCTGATTAGAGTGGGACACTTTGAGCCTAGAATATTGTATCTTTTCACAATATTCTTATTTTCTGAGATTGTAAAATTTGGGGTTTCATGAGTTGTAAGCCATAATCATCACAATTATGACAAATCAGAACTTGAACTATCTTGCTTTGCATGTAATGAGTCTATATCATATTAGTTTCCTTTTCAGTTGCATTAGTGAAATAAATGAACTTTTGCACAGTATTCAAATTATTCAAGTATCACCTGTAAAAGGCAGGCTTGATCCACCTGCTGGCTTGTAATACATTTTTGATAATTTTTTAGGCATTTTACCAAGGGACCCCTGAAGAAACCTCAAGGCATCCTGGTTGAAAAAGGCTGATCTAATAAACTGAATCATCAATCCTTTCCCTTTCCTATGCAGTTCCACACAATGCACTAATTCACACTCTCTCTTTGGTGGCCTTTATTAAATAGGCAACATAATTTCATCCCCAGCCTGTAACAATAGCACAATAAAATGTAAACATGCTTAGAACTATTGCACTACCACATAAGAATAAGCAGGGGGCATCGAAGTACTAAGCTGCTGAAAGAAAAAAAGAAGAAGAAAAAGGCCTTTTTTTTCTTTTTTTTCTAATATTTAATGTTGGTAATGAATTGAGATAATATGTGCAATGGAATTACAGCCAATAGCTTTCACAGTTTTGTTTATTTTAAAGTTGAACTTCTGTTTGTCAAAAAGCTGTATATTTGTTTGTTTATGAAACTTGGTTTTATTTATAAAGACGTTATATAACACAAGGCTAAATCTGCATCTGTAGTGCATGTTCAAACCTTAAAGTGATTGTAAACGCTAATAAAAAAATGATGAAAAAAAATAGGAAACATATTATACTTGCCTCCTCTGTGCAGTGGTTTTGCACAGAGCAGCCTGGAATGTGCCTCTTCTCAGGTCCCTCTTTGCTGCTCCTGGCCCCTCCCTCCTGTCGAGTGCCCCCACAGCAAGCAGCTTGCTTTGGGGACAACCGAGCGGAGCTGCAGCTCTGTGTGCCCATTCAGACGTGGAGCTGCCGCTTGGCCCCACCCCCTCTCTCCTGATTGGCTAACTGACTTTGATTGACAGCCGTGGGAGCCAATGGTGCCACTGCTGTGTCTCAGCCAATCAAGGGGGAGAGTCCTGGATGGCCGAGGGACTCGTGGACATTGCTGCACAGAGATTGGGCTCAGGTAAGTATTAGGGGGTGCTGGGGAGGCTGATGCACACAGAGGGCTTTTTATCTTAATGCAAAAAATGCATTAAGATAAACAAACCTTCTGCCTTTACAACTCCTTTAATACCCTAAATAACAACATGTTACTAGATTTTTACTCCAGGAGTATATACCGTAATCAGTTTGGAAATTCTAGAGAAAGGCTTAAATTTAACTAAACCCATTTGATTTTAGATGACTAAAATGTACTAGAGATTTTAAAGATTTTAAAGTATGACTAAATCTAAAACAATTCAGATGACCAAAATACAACTAAAACTAAAAATGGCATTCTAGTCAAAAGACCATGACTAAAACTAAATAAAAATTTGACTTCACAATTGGCACTGGATTGACAAGAAGTGTTAGAAAAAAAATATATATTAATACAGGCACCACAATTAAGGACTAGCAAGTCACAGTATATTAGTGTTCTTGGATTTAGAAATAAGTTACAATATCTTTCACAATGTCAGGAAGTACGGTATATTATTTAATTATCAAAGAGTCCCAGATTTACCTTGATTAATTTGTACTTCAAGAGAACTGCCTGCTCTGTTTATTTTGTTGTCCTAATGAAAGGTCTCCTTACATTTTTCATCTATGTTTTATCATCAAAGTATTGGATGTACCAAGACAGTGAGTGATCACCACATGTCGCTGAACCTGCAATGAAAGGCGCCACAAACTCCCAGACTGGGCGCCTTGACACTTCTGTCCCAGTTACAACGTTAGAAAAGAACAGAGGCGACCTTCACTGAATGTTGAACAATCTGTACAACATTTGTCTGACAGTTGTGTTCTTAATCTCCCCTGACTGAGCTTTGACTCTGGACTCATCCTTCCTCTGAATACAGCTCCCCACAAGACACTTACTATACCACCCTGAAATAAACTTGTACAAAAATCATGAAACAAGGAAAAAGAAAATCAAAGGATGAAAAAACAAAAACAAAATAATGGAAATACTCACACAATATGGGACTAAATGACAACCTAAAAAAAAAAGTGAAAATAAAATAAAGCATGTGTAAGAAATAAACAAACAAAAATGGCAAATTGTTTAAACAGCATTTCATTAAATAAAACTTTCTGAAGGAACAACAGTCAGTTCTTGCAGATGTTTTAGTGCACATTAACAAGAATTTAATTTTTTTTTTACGAAATGATATTGGACGATTTAAAAAAAATAAATAGGATTTTTTGTACTCACTGTAAAATCTTTTTCTCTGACGTCCACGGACAGACACAGCTCCTTAAATCTTGACAAGTGGGTTATATTCCCTGTTTACAGGAGAGGACTAGGCAGAAACATGTTATATAATTAAATACATGTTACTTTAACAGAGTTGAACAGCCCCGCCCAGGGGGGCGGTCTCTCCAGACATAACCCTCCTCCCTGCAGTATGCAGCCTCAATTCGTAAAACAAGCAGTACAAACCTAAAAAGGAGGGGAGGGTGCGGTGTCCATCCATGGACGTCAGAGAAAGGGATTTTACGGCGAGTACAAAGAATCCTATTTTCTCTTATCGTCTATGGACGGACACAGCTCCTTAAATCTTGACAAGTGGGACATCCCCAAGCAGTATCAAAAACGAGGGGTGGGAACAGTATCAGTAAAAACAATTTTAACTTCACCCCAAAACAAGCAGAGCTCCTCAACAGAGGAGGTGCAACAGTAAACAGCCGCCTGCAAAACCTAGCGGCTGAAGAAGCATCAGAAGATGCACTCACAGCAACCATGTAAAATCTGAAAAAAGTGTGAACGGACGACCAAGTCGCCGCCCCACACACCTGTGAGACAGGCGCATAATGTCGGAAAGCCCAGGAAGCACCAATTGCCCTGGTCGAAAGAGCAGTGACCAGAAAAGGGGCGCCCGCCCCCTAAGAGCATAGGTCTGTATGACAGCCTGCCTGATCCACCGAGAAATGGTGGTCGACGAGAACGCCAGGCCCTTTTGTGGACCAGACATCGACACAAAAGGAGCGTCAGATCTCCGAAACGGAGCCGTAGGAGGCAGGTACACCCGCAAAGCGCGTACCACGTCTAAAGTAGGAAACTCAACCTCCTTAGGATGCGCCGGCGGAGGACAAAAGGTTGGAAGAACAAAGTTCTCATTCAGGCGAAAGGCCGAAACCACCTTCGGAAGCACCACCACGTAATCCTAATGGAGGATCAAGCATGGCGACTTGCAAGGCAAGACCACCAACTCAGAAACCCTTCTAACAGAAGTAATGGCCACTAAAAATGTCACCTTTCGAGATAGTGTCAAGAGAGGAATCTCTCTGATGTTTCCAAAAGGGAAGGTTCCTGAAGAACCAAGAGCACCAGAGTCCAAACTCATGGGGGAAGAGGTGAACCAAGAGGGGGGATATACGACAAACCCCTAGCACAAAAAGGTACACTGTACAAAGGTACAGTGGCCTTTTGCGGAATGAGCCGCAAAAGGCCACTGACAAAAAACACAGCCAAGGCTGAAATCTGCCCCCAAACGTTGCTTAAGGCAATTTTTAGATCCATTCCAAGCTGTAAAAACAGCAGCACCCTGGAAACCAAGTACGTCCGTGGACGTCACCCCATCTCTTCGCACAAAGACACTTAGACCTTCTAGGTGCGATGTTAAATCCTCCTGGAAGGAGACTACCTTGCTTTCAGCATGTGTGAGATGACCGAGACGGACAGACCCCGGTCTCTTAAAGTCTGGCTTCCAAAAGCCATGTCGTGCAAGCCAGCGACTGTACCACAGGAGGAAGTATGGGAACTTGAGACAGAAGGTCCTCCCGCCCTGGCACCCGCCAGGGTACATCGACCACCAGGCGCCCGAGATCGGTGTACCAAGGACGCCGAGGCCAATCTGGAGCGATTAGAATCATCGGGATCCCCTCGGCCTCCACTCTGAAGCAGCTGAGGAAGCAACTACAATAGAGGAAAGACATAAAGTAGCCGATACAGACCCCACAGGACCACCAACGCGTCTGACGCGTCCGTACAGAGATCACTAGACCTGGCCACGAACTCCGACACCTTGTGGTTGACCCTTCAAACTAGGACATTGATCGGTAGACAGGAGTCCACTAGAGTCCAGTGACCCTGGGCATATGGTACCACCTCGAAGGAGGCTACCAACAGGCCCAGGACTCGCATGAAAAACGGAGAAATGACCGATTGCATGAAGCCAACACCCTCACTGCAGACGGTCGAGTTTGCAATTTCTCCAGGGGAAGAAAAACCTTTGCCACTGAGGAGTCCGGATCAACCCTAGGAACTCCAAAACGCTGAATCAGAACCAGGACCGACTTCAAAATGTTTAACACCCACCCAAAATTGGGTCCACAATGGCTATAGACACATCCTCCACTAATTCTGAGCCAGAAGCTGCTCTCAGAAAAAGGGCGTCTAAGCAGCCCATGATGGCAAAGCCTCGCTGTCCCAGCAAAGCTAGGATAAGTGCGAGCACCCTGGTAAAAACTCTTGGTGCTGACGCTAGATCAAAAGGAAAAGCCACAAACTGACAGTGGACCTCCCCAACTGCGAAGCACAGAATCTCTGTAATTTGCGCAAAATGGGACATGCATGTATGCGTCCTTGATGTCCAAGGATGCCAGAAAGTCCCCCGTTGACAATGGCATTTCAGGCCCTTGAAGCCCAAAATCGGACGGATACCGTCCATCTTTGGAACCGAGAACAGAGTCGGATAGAATCCCTCAAACCTCTAGTCCTGCAGGACAGGTAAAAAATTACCCCGCAGCTTAGCAAGCCCCACACTGCCTCAGGGCAGACCGACGAGCCGCAAGACTTGAGGAAAAAAATCTGTTCGGTGGATAGGAAGGAACCCTATCTAATACTCCGAAGAGACCACCCCGCAGACCCACTGGTCGGCGAGCAGGGAGGTTCACCGAGCTGTAAATCTCCAATGCCGTGCCCCCACCCAAGATACGGACAGGGGGAGGCTACATACATTGGTGGGATAGGGTGCCGGCGTGTTCAGCTTACGCACCCAGGGACATTTCAGTCCCCCCAGTTGAGCCTTTAGTCGGCCCAGGAGGGTCAACCCACAGGCCCTGACTGATGCAAAAATACTGCTTCTGAGCGGGGACTAAACTCTCCTTAAAAGGGGTAAAACCCCAGGCGCTGAGGAACTAAAAAGACTGCTGCGGCATTTCCCATTTCTTATAAATGAACTAGTCAAAGAAAAAAATAAGAAAAAGTTTTCACAGAGCGGTCTGATTTGCACAAAAAAGACCGAGCCCTCAGAGGAAACCTCCGTTGCACAGACAGCATAAACTGTGAGGCAATTCGTGAGGAAACCTGTGCTACGTACCGTAGGGACCAGCACTAGTGCAATAGTAACCTGCACCATAGCGCGGCTACAACAAAATGGCCGCCAATGGGATTTTCAATAGTAACTGAAAACCACCCAAAAAATGGCGACAGCGCTGCAAAAATGGCGGCAAAACGCAGCATTTTGAACAGTGAAAGCCCAAAGAGGCTAAACAGTGTCCAAACTCCTCATTGAAAAAGACCCCAGCAGAAAAAAGAAACACAGGCCAGACGTACCGCAGTCCCCTCAGTAAGGTGCCCCCCCCTCCCGACAGCAGTAATGTAATGCAGCAGAGGGAAAAGGAGCAGGGAAGGGAGGATAGGAGGACCACCGAACCCCAGGAATGCCCAGCCATACCAACCCACCGAAGCGGGAGAGACTGTACTTACCCGTCCAAACTAGGACTCACTGACGCATTCCTGACAGGCCTACAACCGCAATGGAGGTAGCTGTCGGCCCGGTCCACTGTGAGTGAGACAACACCACAGCCCAGTCATGTGTGGACCTCGGAGCAAAGCTCACCGGCCACCCCAGGAGTCATGGGGTATGTCGTGGCAGACCCAGCCTCTTTTGCAAAGGTCTGCTCATGCTCGCTGGCCGGACTGAGTAGACTACAAGGATCTATATATCCAGCCTGTCTCTCAGCCGACAGTTGATAGAAGATTCTTCAAGAAAAAAAAAAATGTTCCTCAGGGCGCTGGGCCCAAAGGGAGCCATACGTCCTTCTCCTTTGCTAGGCAGAACGAAACTGAGGCTGCATACTGCAGGGAGGAGGGTTATGTCTGGAGGGACCACCCCCTGGGCGGGGCTGTTCAACTCTGTTAAAGTAACATGTATTTAATTATACCCCCCTTTTTCACTCTTTGGCTGGTAATGACCTTGTCCATGTTGTCCATGGTCTCTTACCTCCACTGCTTGAGTGGCATTCCACCACTCAGATCCCCCCCCCCCCCCACCAGTCAATTTTTTTCATTTCTTTAATCACACAGTTCCCCCATGCCCCACCCACTCACCCCTTCATTCATCACCCAGTACACATATTTTGTCCTTATTCACACTAGGAATGCTTGAGAAGCCTGGACCCGCTGGGCCCCCCTGCCCATTTTGAGCGTTGCCGCCAGGCGCACCCCTTCGGCTCCCACCCCTGATGCCCTCGGATTGCCTATGGCTCTTGACAGTGTGTCTTTTTGTGCACACTCATCTGTAAGTTATCTGGTCCTAGACGACCCCTTTGCTTTGGGGGGGGGGGGGTTAACCACCATCTCTTCTTTACCGTGACCTAGCTAACTTACTTAGACCCATTCTCCTCTGCAGATACTTGACACGTCTGCTCCTGAAGAGCGGTTGAAAGCCGTGAAACGCATCGAGCTATCAGACACCGTATATCCCAAGTTACACATTTACCCAAAATGATGTGCCTATTTTATGTTTACCATGATAGGGAATAGAAAGACTATGGATTGTGCAGATGCTATTCTTGTTATGTTTATACCTAATCATGAATACTGGTGGATCCTCTGAATTTTACCATATCATTAATATGCATAAACAGGTTAGTACCAGATATTGCTAGCTTGGAAACCGGCACCTCTTATGAGGTGCATTTCTTTGTATGCCCAATATGTTTATTGTATGATATCATTCAATATTTTATATTCCACCATTGTATCCATTTTTGGCATCATGGGTTTCATTCAAAGTCCCACCCCTCTTTTTTGTTTGCAACCTTGCTGCTTCTGCTGCAATTTTGCTTCCGCCACTAATTATCCAACATGTTTCTGCCTAGTCCTCTCCTGTAAACAGGGAACATAACCCACTTGTCAAGATTTAAGGAGCTGTGTCCGTCCATGGACGATAAGAGAAAAAAAAAGGTACACAAATTACAGATATAGAAAAACATAAAAATCAAAAGATATTTTGTACTATGACCAACTTCTTGTTAAAAAAAAGAAAAACCTTCAACCCTATAGCCACGTTGACTTTGAAAAGAGCATACACAACACATCCTTTAACCACTTGTCGACCAGCTGCCGTCATTATACTGTGGCAGGTCGGCATGATCCCACGAGCCGTCGTAGCTGTACGTCGGCTCCTTTAAGCGGGATAGCAGGTGCCCGCTGCACTGCGGGGGTTGCTGATGTGCATGATCGGCGGTCGCGATGACTGCCCGCCACGCACAATCACCGGCATAAGAGGCAGAACAGGGACGTGTGGGTGTGTAAACACACAACCCTGTTCTGAGAGGAGAGGCAAATCGTGAGTTCCTACTAGCTAGACTGGAGGAAACACAATCTGTCATTTCCTCCAGTCACTCCCATCCTCTTACAGTTAGAACACTCAGGAGGGAACACACTTAACCCCTTGATTGCCCCCTAGTGGTTAACCCCTTTCCTGCCAGTGGCATTTACACAGTAATCAGTGCATTTTTATAGCACTGATCTCTGTATAATTGTCAATGGTCCTAAAAATGTGTCAAAAGTGTCTGATGTGTCCGCCATAATGTCGCAGTCCCGATAAAAATCGCAGACCGCCACCATTACTAGTAAAAAAGATAACAAAAATGCCATAAATCACGCCTACAGGTTTCTACTGGATGGAAAAATGACAGTATCAGGATCAAAAGGTATGCTGGGTAATGTGGTGCATTATCCCAGGCAAAGCATTTAGATTTAAATGTTCAGAATGACTGACAGGATTCATTAGCAGCAGTGTGATCCACAAAGAACACTGAAGAGTTGTGCAAAAATGTATCACATCAATGGGTAACTCCACACCAAACACATTTCAATCTGCAGAGTACATGTACATGTTTGTACATCTTTCCTTTATAATAATTTAATAAAATAAAACCTAGCTGCGCTAAATAATGTAAATCTTGTATAAAGCATCAACACAAATAATAGGGATTAATAAGATATTTTACATCAGTGTTCCCCAACCCCCGTCCCACTACCGGGCTGCGGCACTTCTGCAGCCGGGCCGCGAGCAGGCGGCATGAGAGCGCCCCACATGCGGACCGCGGCACTCTGCCATTCGGACCATAAGGAGACTTTTCTTCCTCCTGCGTCGCTCATAGAGCCGACAGCGGGAGGCGCAACAATTCTGGGTGGGGGATGAAACCGAGGACTGTAATGTGTGGGGGATGGAACCGAGGACTGTAATGTGTGGGGGGGGGGGGAGGCTGAGGACTGTAATGGGGGGGGGATGCTGAGGACTGTAATGTGTGGTGGGGGGGAGGCTGAAGACTGTAATGTGTGTGGGGGGGAGGAGGCTGAGGACTGTAATGTGTGTGGGGGGGGGGGAGGCTAAGGACTGTAATGTGTGGGGGGGAAGGCTGAGGACTGTAATGTGGGGGGGGGGGGAAGGCTGAGGACTGTAATGTGTGGGGGGGAAGGCTGAGGACTGTAATGTGGGGGGGGGGAGGCTGAGGACTGTAATGTGTGTGGGGGGGGAAGGCTGAGGACTGTAATGTGTGGGGGGGGGAGGCGGAGGACTGTAATGTGGGGGGGGGGGAGGCTGAGGACTGTAATGTGTGAGGGGGGGAAGGCTGAGGACTGTAATGTTTGGGGGGGACTGAGGACTGTAATGTGTGGGGGGGGGACTGAGGACTGTAATGTTTGGGGGGGACTGAGGACTGTAATGTGTGGGGGGGACTGAGGACTGTAATGTTTGGGGGGGACTAAGGACTGTAATGTGTGGGGGGACTGAGGACTGTAATGTTTGGGGGGGAGGCTAAGGACTGTAATGTGTGGGCGGGGGGGAGGCTGAGGACTGTAATGTGTGGGGGGGACTGAGGACTGTAATGTGTGGGGGGGACTGAGGACTGTAATGTGGGGTTATGATATAAATAGGGGCAGATGACAGTACTGTCAATGGGGGAGCCCAGAGTATGACAACACTACCAGTGACAGGGTGAGTGTGAGCAGGGCCTAGTGGGGGCACTAGATTCTTCTGTTGGGGCCTTACCACATCTGGTGGCAGGCAGCATGGCAAGTGACAATCCGCATCTGGTGGCAGGCAGTGTGGCAAGTGACAGACTCAAAGCTCCCACTGATTCTGCATTATGGTGGGTTTAACTTTATTTATTACTACAATGTAATAAATAGAAATAATGCACTGACACATTGCCCGCGAAAAATCGCTTACCCCCAGCATGCCATCCCCAACCTCCCCCCAACCGGGCCTTGGAGAAATTGTATCCATGCAGCCGGTCCCCGGTGCCAAAAAGGTTGGGGACCACTGTTTTACATGATTGTTAATCAACTTAAAGAGGAATTCTGCCCACCCACATACTGTAGCTGCTGACATTTAACATTAGGACACTAACCTGTCCTGGAGTCAAGCAATGTCGGCACTGCAGCCGATGTTTACGTCGGGTGCTGCCGCTACTGCTGGTAAGGGAACCCGGCAGTGTAGCCTCTCAGCTTCAGGACGGGGTCCCTACTGCGCATGCGCAAAGCGTTCTCTCACTGGCCCTGCAGAAAAGGAGGGGGCAAGGGGCCGAGCTGCTGACGTACTTTGCCACAGCCCGGTCTCCCAGAAGTTTTTCACATTATACAAAACAATTGGGCTATCTTTACCATTTTTTTTTTAATTCATTAAAGAGTATTTTTTTAAAGATGTGTATGGGTAGAGACGCATGGTGTAATGAGACGCTTAGTTATGCATTGCAACAGCACAGAGCTGTTGCAGTGCCTTGGATTTAAAAAAAAAACTCTGTACATAGGTGGTGCACTGGAGCACCCATCAAATGTGAGTATAACACACACGTTTTAATAAAGCCATGTTTTAAACAGTTTAAGCGCTATATGGGTCTCCTTCTCTTTTTCATATATCGGTTAAACAATGTCATTTGAAGACACACACAGACAGATTGGAAGGAGGCAATATATCTGATTAGTCCTGGGAGACTAAAAAGTCTTGTCCAACTGAACTTATCTGGGAAGTCACACTAATTGAGGTGAGCACACACCTGATGGGGGAGCACTGGGGTGCAAGTTTGGCACATGCATGAATAAGAAGATTCAAATACATTTTTATAAGATATCACTTTGCACTGAAGCACTTTACATGATTTAAGAATTTGGACTTTTGATTATCAAGGTTTCACACTGTGTGTGTGTGTGTATATATATATATATATATATATATATATATATATATATATATATATATATATATATATATATTACGGTGAGGAAAATAAGTATTTGAACACCCTGCTATTTTGCAAGTTCTCCCACTTGGAAATAATGGAGGGGTCTGAAATTGTAATCGTAGGTGCATGTCCACTGTGAGAGACATAATCAAAAAAAAAAATTCCAGAAATCACAATTTATGATTGTTTAACTATTTATTTGTATGATACAGCTGCAAATAAGTATTTGAACACCTGTCTATCAGTTGGAATTCTGACCCTCAAAGACCTGTTAGTCTGCCTTTAAAATGTCCACCTCCACTCCATTTATTATCCTAAATTAGATGCACCTGTTTGAGGTCATTAGCTGCATAAAGACACCTGTCCACCCCATACAATCAGTAAGAATCCAACTACTAACATGGCCAAGACCAAAGAGCTGTCCAAAGACACTAGAGACAAAATTGTACACCTCCACAAGGCTGGAAAGGGCTACGGGGAAATTGCCAAGCAGCTTGGTGAAAAAAGGTCCACTGTTGGAGCAATCATTAGAAAATGGAAGCTAAACATGACTGTCAATCTCCCTCGGACTGGGGCTCCATGTAAAATCTCACCTCGTGGGGTCTCAATGATCCTAAGAAAGGTGAGAAATCAGCCCAGGACTACACGGGAGGAGCTGGTCAATGACCTGAAAAGAGCTGGGACCACCGTTTCCAAGGTTACTGTTGGTAATACACTAAGACGTCATGGTTTGAAATCATGCATGGCACGGAAGGTTCCCCTGCTTAAACCAGCACATGTCAAGGCCCATCTTAAGTTTGCCAATGACCATTTGGATGATCCAGAGGAGTCATGGGAGAAAGTCATGTGGTCAGATGAGACCAAAATAGAACTTTTTGGTCATAATTCCACTAACCGTGTTTGGAGGAAGAAGAATGATGAGTACCATCCCAAGAACACCATCCCTACTGTGAAGCATGGGGGTGGTAGCATCATGCTTTGGGGGTGTTTTTCTGCACATGGGACAGGGCGACTGCACTGTATTAAGGAGAGGATGACCGGGGCCAAGTATTGCAAGATTTTGGGCAACAACCTCCTTCCCTCAGTTAGAGCTTTGAAGATGGGTCGAGGCTGGGTCTTCCAACATGACAATGACCCGAAGCACACAGCCAGGATAACCAAGGAGTGGCTCTGTAAGAAGCATATCAAGGTTCTGGCATGGCCTAGCCAGTCTCCAGACCTAAACCCAATAGAGAATCTTTGGAGGGAGCTCAAACTCCGTGTTTCTCAGCGACAGCCCAGAAACCTGACTGATCTAGAGAAGATCTGTGTGGAGGAGTGGGCCAAAATCCCTCCTCCAGTGTTTGCAAACCTGGTGAAAAACTACAAGAAACGTTTGACCTCTGTAATTGCAAACAAAGGCTACTGTACCAAATATTAACATTGATTTTCTCAGGTGTTCAAATACTTATTTGCAGCTGTATCATACAAATAAATAGTTAAAAAAATCATACATTGTGATTTCTGTTTTTTTTTTTTTTTGATTAAGTCTCTCACAGTGGACATCACAGTGGCACCTACGATAACAATTTCAGACCCCTCCATGATTTCCAAGTGGGAGAACTTGCAAAATAGCAGGGTGTTCAAATACTTATTTTCATCACTGTATATGCACTGATAAGCACTCTATTTGCCAAGTTGATTACCAATCATGTTAAATATCTTATAAATCACTATTATTTGTGTTTATGATTTACACAAGATTATCGACATTCCTCATTGGACAAAACGCGTAGGGTGGAGCCTGAGATCTGGTTTCACGATGCTACACGTGCAGACCACGGCCATCTTGTGGGTTGGAAACATCTAATTGATCATACCATGTGACACACTCATTTTAATTGTTTTAAATGCGAGTATTCTGAAATTCTTTTGGAATAAAACGTTACACTGGCTTAATATGCTACACCATGAGGAGTTGTATTCTCTTATTTTAATGCACGATACCTGTGGACCTTCCATGAGGGTTATACAAGATCAAGCTTCATGTTGCCTTAGTGAAGAAATTACCAGTTTGTCGATAAACATTATGCCTGTTTGACCACCTAAAACCTAGCGGTCCATACTTTGGGGTAAGAGGCCCGGTGTGTTGATGTTATTTGGAGGATATCATTATTCACTTCAGTCTGTCTGACTATAAACCTCAGGTGATTTCAATAAGAAATATGGACTTTTGTGCCAGTGTTTACGGACACATTTGAACTTTTTAGATTTATTTATAGCGCTGCATTTACCTTTTCTTTTATGTTTTTATCGTCACCAACAATTTCATGCTAGCTGCTCCCTAGAACCCAAGTGCAGTGAATATTCTCCATCTCTACAAGATTAACATTATTTAGCGCAGATGTTTTATTTTATTTATATATGTTTTTTTCAACATTTATATTGTGTGTGTGTGTTACCAGTTTCCTAATTGGTTCTTTAATCTTAGCTGCTCGCAAGATTTTATTTAATATTCCTTTATTATAAGCAGTTCTATATCAAATAAACTAAAGCAGCCAATAGATTGTGCAATTTTATTTCCTTCCACCTTGGGTGGAAAAAAAGAAAATTGCATGTTTCCCCCTGCGCTATTGTATTCTGCTGGTGGTAAGCCTTCCCTGCCGGCAGAACACGGTGATATACCACAATGATAATGACAGAACACAATGATATAACCACCCACAGTGGTAACATGAAAAAAAACAGACAGGCTGGTTGTACTGAAGTCAACTGATGAATCAACTTCAGTAAAACTAGCCTACCCATGGATTGAATCTTGGCCGGTGCAGCAGGCATCAACTGAGATTTGAACCATCTATGACTGGCTTTAGTTTTTTTGCATTAATCTTTATAGTCAGAGAGGATTGTTTTCCTGAAATTACCTTCACACTACACATTAACACGAGCAACAAGATGGATTAGGCTAAATACAGTGACAAACATATTCAGTAGTACAATGTGCATTAGAAATCCATACTGACCAATCAGATTTTGGTTCACTGAAATGAGATCAGTGAAAGATGATTTCTGGTGCATTAACAGGTACAGTAGTTGCACATTGCCCTACTGAATAAGCTAGTATATGTTTGTCCCAGGTAAGTTTTGAGGAAAAGCCAAAACATGATGGGATAGAGAATCATCCACAAGTTTAGGAATTTACCTTATAGGCCCCCTATGGCATCATCAGATGACTCAAACTTTGGTTGATTCCTGCTGAGTTGGTCATACAAGCACCACAACTGAACCAGGTGGAGAATTATTGGCTAAATAAAATCTGCATTCCATCAGAAGCAGCCACTATTCAGCAGCTGCGGATATCTGAATGCAATGGATATTCCTCCTTCCACGCTTTTCCTCCATCTCTCATAGTCTGAATGGCAAAAATTCGAGCAGCTTATGTCAAGCTACAAACAAGGAATCTACATTATTGATTGAAGTATAGTACACAGTCCATGTACTTCCCCTGCACCCCTGAACCTTTCTTTGTAGTTTAAAGATGGGATGCTTATGCGTTTCAAATTAAATAGACAGTCAGCCCCGGAGCTCAATAGACAGTAACTCATTTACAGGCCAAAGAGCAGGCTGGACGCCCAAAATGTGACATACTGTAGGAAGCTACAATGCTGAACCAGGAAATAAGTGCCGGTTTACGCAAGAATCTGCATTCCTGTGCGATTCAGTGCAATGCGTTTTTCAGCCCATTCATTGAATTGACTAAAATTGTACTGGGTCGCACCAAAAAGTAGTGCATGCACTACTTTTAAAAACTCAATATAACTGGATTGCAGTGTGGGCCGTAGTGTGTCACCTACTTTGCTGTGGATCATGGCAAAGGTGTGTTAACCACAACAGTGGCTGACCATACAAATATTTTAACATGCAAAACAGTAAATATATACATATTTCAAATGTAGCCATTTTCCCGGTTTCCTTTCCAGCATATTATGTATGCTATGTGATGTCATTTTTTGCAGCAGATTTCCAAATTGTTTATAGAAAAATAAATATAAAAATGTGTGATTGATAGATATACACACACACACACACACACACACACACACACACACACACACACACACACACACACAGTATATCCTATTGCAACACTGCAATTCATTTGGGAATGCTACAAGTGATGGGATAAGGGGATTATTCACCTGAAATACAGTTGTTGGGAGCGAAAGCTATATAGAAGGTAAAATGTGTTCCCCATCAAGAATACAATAATCCAAAACACTGTGACAACAGAGCGCTTCTCCTGAAGAGATAAAAAAAACATAACTAGTGAAATGACTGATTAATGGCTCAATGGCTACAGATATTTATTAAAGTGTATAACTGGCCAAAATACAAAAATATAAATCAGTACATCTCTACAATACAGGCACATCTCCAGGGCAGTCTTATCAAGCGGGCACCCCTGGGCACTGCCCAGGGACCCCAAACGCAATTGGGGCCCCATCATTTTCAGGTTCATCGCTCCAATTTTCTAGGATAGTCCTGGGCACCTTCATTCCGGGACACTACATTGTCCCGGAATGAAACTGACAGAGCAAACCCCGGCATAGCGCTGGCTCTGCGTCCATCCTTAGTGGCCACTGGTCGCTACAGCCGCCTAGCGTCTAGCAACGAGTGACATCACGGCCACGAATCCTGCACACCATTCAAAGCGGAGGAGGACAGCCCCTTGCCTAGTGCTTCCACCTCTCCATCCCACAATCAGCCAGTCTGCTTTTTCAGAGCTCCCCAGCCTGCCTGCATTATGCTGCCCTAGCAGCGGCAGTGAGAAGAAGAGGGGAGAGAGCCGAAACATGGCCAGAAGTGCTGCATGATACATGGAAGCAGCCCAGGGCAGAGGAGATGGAAGCCCTGCATGTTAGGTCCGGGCTTGCCGCAATTTCCCCTCCCTCTTTCTGAACTCTCAGGGATCTGTGGTGGGAGGACAGGCAGCAGCGCCGCTCTCCTCGAGGTGAGGTCACCACCTCCATTGAATTTTATTGTATACAGAGGGAAACAGGTGTGCGGGGGGAGGTACAGAGGGGAACAGATTTGGGGGGGTGCAGACGAGAACTAATATGTGTGTGGGGGAGGGGGTACAGAGGGGGGTACAGAAGAGAACAGATTGGGGGGGGGGGGGGGATTTGAGGTGTGGAGGTTCAAATTCAGCTGTGTAAAAAAAAAAAAAAAAAAATGCAGATATTTTTGCAGTTAAAAAAAAAAGTGCATTTATTACCCTAGCCTGTCTGTATGGTACCCTAGCCTGTCCGTATGGTACCCTAGCCTGTCCGTATGGTACCCTAGCCTGTCCGTATGGTACCCTAGCCTGTCCGTATGGTACCCTAGCCTGTCCGTATGGTATGGTACCCTAGCCTGTCCGTATCGTATGGTACCCTAGCCTGTCCGTATCGTATGGTACCCTAGCCTGTCCGTATAGTACCCTAGCCCAGGGCTCGACAATATCCAGGCGCCCGGTCGCAATTGCGACAATAAATTGTGACCTGGCGCCCGCCGGTAATTGAGGCCGCGGCTTTGCTCCGCTGCGATCGCACGGCGGGGGAGGTGGGGGCGCACGGAGGCACAGGATCCTGTGTCTCCGTGCGCGATCGCGGCGGGCCCACGATGGCCGCGGCTTTGCAGCCTTGTGAAGGCCCAAGCTTACTTCTGTGACCTGGCGCCATCTGGTGGTGGCCGTTGGCATTACAAGTAAAACAGCAGTTCTTAAAGTGTTTTTTCACTGTTTTCACTGCCATCTCCTTCCCTCTAATTAGAACCCCCAAACATTATATATATTTTTTTATCCTAACACCCTAGAGAATAAAACTGCAATCGTTGCAATACTTTCTGTCACAACGTATTTGCGCAGCGGTCTTACAAGCTCACTTTTTTGGGGAAAAAAAATGTAATTAAAAAATAAGACAACAGTAAAGTTAGCCCAATTTTTTTTTTATATTGTGAAAGATAATGTTACGCTGAGTAAATTCATACCCAACATGTCACGATTCAAAAATGCGTCCGCTCGTGGAATACCGTCAAACTTTTACCCTTTAAAATCTCCATAGGCGACGTTTAAAAAATTATACAGGTTGCATGTTTTGAGTTACAGAGGAAGTCTAGAGCTAGAATTATTGCTCTCGCTCTAACGATCGCGGCGATACCTCACATGTGTGGTTTGAATACCATTTACATATACGGGCGCTACTCAGGTATGTGTTCGCTTCTGCGCACGAGCTTGGCGGGACGGGGCGCATTTCTGGCTCCTAACTTTTTTAGCTGGCTCCTAGATTCCAAGCAAATTTGTCAACCCCTGCCCTAGCCTGTCCGTATGGTAACCTAGCCTGTCTGTATGGTACCCTAGCCTGTCCGTATTGTATGGTACCCTAGCCTGTCCGTATCGTATGGTACCCTAGCCTGTCCGTATCGTATGGTACCCTAGCCTGTCCGTATCGTATGGTACCCTAGCCTATCCGTATCGTATGGTACCCTAGCCTGTCCGTATCGTATGGTACCCTAGCCCACCGTACACATAGACAGGGATAAGGGGTGGAGCCAATGGGGTGGCAAAATGAGTGTGTGCAAAAATTGGGACAGGCTTGTAGGGGCCCCAGAGCATTACTATGCCCAGGGGCCCATGATACTGTAAAATGGCCCTGCACATCTCCCCATGTATTTTTAACTTTTAGGGCTTGTTCTCATATGTGCCAGGCCACATTGGGTTGTGAGCCCCAAAAGGAAATTTAGGCGCACAGTGGATTTCTGGCAGGATCAAGGAGTATTTTTTTGTATTTGTAGCCTTTTTAAAGAAATAAAACCTAGGGGAATGTGCAAATATTGCAGAAATGTACTGATTTTTCTTGGCCAGGCATGTACCTTAAATCAAAAAGAATTTTAAAAGAATTAAAATTAATTCATACAATTTGTCAACAACATAAACAGAGATAATGCATCATTTAAAGCAGTTACTGACTGACTTTTTTGGAGAGATTTTCAAATCCTTTGGTCAGTTTTTTCTGTTTGTGTTCCAATGGGGCAATTGTCCATCTATTTTTGTCCAGGAAACACCAGAGGAAGTGAGTGGAAATCTCCCCAAAGTGAGAGGAAATCATCTTTCAGTCAGTTGTCATAGAAACTGGGAAGATTTACTGTTCTGGTGACATCTGTAAAAGCCGATTCACACAGCAGCACGACTTTGGGGGCGACTCTGCAAGGCGATCTCAAGACGACTTGAGAGGCAAAATTACTTCTGTATTGAAGTCAATGCAAGTTGCCCCCAAAGTCAAACAAGAACCTTTTTCTAAGTCGGAGCAACTTGCGTTGTTCCTATTAGAACCGTTCCATTGAATATAGCGGACCGCGACTTGTCAGGCGGCTGAGTCGCCTGATAGGTCGCCCCTGTGTGAACCGGCTCTAACACTTTTAATTTGACATCGCTTTCATGGTGACAACAGACACCAGGATATATACAGTACAGAGAATAGATTTCCTTAGTGTGGACACAAAACACTAAAAAAAACTAACACAGGCTTCAGAAATTAAAGTGGTTCTAAAGGCAGAACGTTTTGTTTACCTTAAAGTGGTTCTAAAGCCTACATATTTTTTACCTTAATGCGTTCCATGCAATACGGTATAAAATGTTTAGGTATCAGCATCCCCCCCCCCACCCTTTTCCAATAGTTACCTGAGCCCTCACTCAGAATTGTGCACTTCTGCAACTCTTCTCTCCCCTCACTTCTGGGTCTTGCTAGCTTTGCTGGGTCACCGGGAGCCCTTGGCTCCCAGTGCTGTCAATCAAAGCCAGTATGGAGGGAATGGGGCCAAGTCCTGCTATTTGTGGGAGCGAGCCTGCACGAGCCCCCCCATCGGAAGTGGCTTCCCATGGGGGGCTCTGGACAGAGAGGAGGGGACAGGAGTGCCAGCAGGGGACCCAAGAAGAGAAGGTTTTCCGTCGCTCTGTGCAATTCCATTTCACAGAGCAGGCAAGTATAGACATGTTTGGTATTTAAAAACAAAACATTTACCTTTACAATCACTTTAATGCATGTGTCAAACACAAGTCCTGCGGACTAAATCTGGCCTTCCAGGCCATTTCATGTAGCCCTCACACCTTTCCCGCAGCTGTCGTACCCCCCTTATCTCTTCCCCCACCTTGTCTGAGCAGTCGGCCGCAGAGAGGGGGGCAGAACTCCTTCTACATATGCTGTGCCTCTCTGTGCAGTCGCAGCAAACCCCCATCTTTGCCTCCTTTGGTCATAGCATTCAGCAGACTCCAGCAGTTGACTCTAGCCCTCCAGGTATTCCTCCAGACCATGCACTTTATGCTCCCCAGCTCCTCCCCCCAACTTCTTTTAGGCAGCAGCACAAGGTAAGGGGGTGCACTGTGATGTAGGGGAGGGTGGGGGGCTCTTGGCATCAAATGTTAAAGGGTTGTGTGCTCTGGATTTCTAGTCTTAGATACAACTGGCCATTTGAAGACAACCATAATGCTGATGTGGTCCTGGAGTTTTTACCCTTCCCCCTCCCCACAGTTTTAAAACCGCCCCGCTTGCAGCGCTTTAGCTCTAATGCTCAGTGCTTTACATTGTGAAAGTAGCCTTAGTTGGGCTGCTGCACACAGAAGGATTTTTATTTTAATGCATGAACATAAAAAACATTCTACCTTTAGAACTACTTTAAATTTATCCTGCACATATGCCTACTGTAAAGTAAATAAAAAAGTACTGCCGGTTATTGGAAATAGGGTGGCCACACAAAGAAGCACCTATCCCTGAGAACTACAGATGGTGACAGATCTGCTGTGCTCATTCTGACCATTGTACTACTGTTTATTTACTTCCCGACTTGGCCTATACAGTTCTGATACTTACAAATGCCAGTTACCACCCAGTAACGAAACCTAAACGATTTGATCACTGCAGGCAATGATTAAATCAATTACATCACTTGCAAATAACAGGCTGTATGTGGCCACTCCGAATCTATGCTGTACTAGAAATTCTCCATATAAACAGAATTGTGCTTAATTATATTTACTCCTGTATTTAAATAGGTTATCATATATGTAAATAGGAACCATATCAAAAAAGATCTCAGTACAAGATTTCCAGGGGCTCAAGCATTCAAAGTTAAGGTACAATATTCCCTTTATTAGACCGTGTTGGTTAGATGATTTCCTTACCTTTAGGGACACCTGGTGTTTGACAGAAGAATTAGCATAGGCAAAAGTACTGGCCATTCCGATGCAAACAGCTATGCCTGGAGGGTTACATTATTACAGAAGTTAGTTAGGTAAAATATCAATAGATTTTAATTTAGAGTTGGGCATATCTTTAGCCAAGCAGTCAATGTGCCAAAACGCTGCTACTTTTCTGTGGCATTGTAGCCATCACTAATGCTTTTAAGTGTGTCCTGCTTTCTGTATATGACCTAGTGGCTTTAACTAAAAAAAATAAAAAAATAAAATATATACTGGTAGATATAAAGTGCCACCTATATGCTCGACTGCCACACCAGCTCCTACACTTTCTGGGGGGTGCCCACATTCTCCTTACCCTCCCCCATATATTCCTACTGACCCACCATTATGATGGACGGTCTTAATGGCTCTGAGAAATGTTTGGGAGGCAGGAGACAGGCAAGCTTTGACCTTCCCAGGGGGTTTTGAAGCTTTTCCTGATCAGAACAGCCCGGCATATGGGCATTGCAGAGCCACCAAAACCTTCTGCAGTACTTTACTTGTCAGCAGCTTTTTTTTATTTTTTTTGTTCACAGTTCATGTGACAAGAGAGTCACTTTGCATGTATTTGCAAATGTGTGCAAACAAAGCCCCCTGTTTTTAATGCAAACTGTTAGGCAGGGCAGTTTTGGTTGTTTTGCAGACTGGCTGGTAAGTGTACCGGGAAATCTTTTGCTTGTTTGTGATGCGCATTTCCTTTCCATGTGCACCTTTCTGCAAAGACTAGTTATAGGTAAGGGTGGTTGCTATTTTGTTTTGTTCACTTTAAAGAGTGGATACTGGTTCCTAAAACCTAGATTCAATTGCCCATGTTAGCTAATTATTAAGTAGGAAGATGGCTGACCAGTAACACACTATTTACTATGGAAAATTTTACAGGGCCTCAGATGTCTGACAGAACTCTCTGCGTTGCCTATAGCAAGCAAAAAAATAATGTACAAAGTACTGGACATGGGCAACATAAACAGTTACTCTTACAGACTTTATTGAAAAAATAACATATACAGTAGGGAAAATACTTACGGTATTTGATCCCCTGCAGATTTTGTAAATTTGCCCAAAGAAATGAAGGGTCTATCATTTTTTTATCATAGGCGTATTTTAACCACTTAAGCCCCAGACCATTATGCAGCTTAAAGACCAGGCCACGTTTTGCAATTCGGCACTACTTCGCTTTAACTGACAATTGCGCGGTCGTGCGATGTGGCTCCCAAACAAAACTGGCGTCCTTTTTTCCCACAAATAGAGCTTTCTTTTTGTGGTATTTGAGCACCTCTGCGTTTTTTATTTTTTGCTCTATAAACAAAAATACATTTTTGCTATAATAAATATCCCCAAAAATATATAAAAACATGTTTTTCCCTCAGTTTAGGCCGATATGTATTCTTCTACATATTTTTGGTAAAAAAAAAAAAAAAAAAAAAATTTGGTTTTGATTGGTTTTTATAGCGTATACCAAATAGGGGATAGTTTTATTGCATTTTTTTAATAATTTTTGTTTTCTAGTAATGGCGGCGATCAGCGATTTTTATCGTGACTGTGACATTATGGCGGACACATCAGACACTTTTGACACTATTTTGGGACCATTGTCATTTTTACAGCGAACAGTGCTATAAAAATGCACTGTTACTGTAAAAATGACACTGGCAGTGAAGAGGTTAAGCAGGAGGGGGCGCTGTAGGGGTTAAGTGTGCCCTAATATAACAGGGAACAGACGATCAGTGACAGGCTCACTAGGAAGCACGGGGAGAGGTTTGTTTACATCTACCTCTCCCCGTTCTTCCTCTTTGTGACCCGATCGCGGGACACCAGCGGCGATTGGGTCTGCTGTTCCCGCGGGGACGATCACGGAGAAGAGGACCGGGTCGCGATCTCACGACCCATGGATGGGATCTTAAAGGGGACGTGTACGCCCTTGTGCCCAGCCGTGCCATTTTATCGACGTATATCGTCGTGCGGCGGTCCCCAAGAGGTTAAATGACGACACAGAATATCAACCAAAAATCCAGAAAAACACATGATGTTATAAATTGAGTTGCAGTTTAGTGAGTAAAATAAGTATTTGATCCTCTACTCACCAACAATAATTCTGTCTCCCACAGACTGGCTACAGTATGTGCTCATGTGGTACACAGACTAGTCCTCTCAATTTAAGAAGGTGATCCGAATGAAAAATTGTATATAAGACACCAATCCACAGAATTTCTTTCTTCCATTCAAACTAACCATCAGGGGCAAAACCAAAGAGCGACTGTCAAAGGACATCAGGGACAAGATTGTAGACCTGCACAAGGCTGCAATGGGCTACAAGACCATCAGCAAGAAGCTTGGAGAGAAGGAGACAACTGTTGGAGCCAAACCTTGCAAATGGATAAAATACAAAATACCCATCACTCCCACTTGGTCTGGAGCACAATGCAAAAGTTCACTTCATGGGGTAAAGATGATCATGAGAAAAGTGAGGGATCATCTCAGAACTACAAAGGGGCAGCCTGTGAATAATTTCAAGGCAGTTGGGACCACAGTCACCAAACAAACCATTGGTAACACAATACGCCATCATGGATTGAAATCGTGCAGCGCACGCAAGGTCCCCCTCTTTAAAAAGGCACATCTACAGGCCCATCTAAAGTTTGCCAATGAACATCTAAACGATTCAGAGAAGGATGGGGAGAAAGTGCTGTGATCAGATGAGACCAAAATTGAGCTCTTTGGCATTAACGCAACTCGACATTGTGACGGTATCGGTATGATATCCCCGTCAACGTTCCCTTCTTCCCATAACGAAAATCACCCCAATATTCCACGAGGAGGGATATCCCTGGAATCGCCCAGAAAGCCACACATGAGACAAGCTTACTGCTTGAACAACACAGACTTTAATGTTATAACACACAGCTTATATGTCATTTCCAAAACTGTTACAATGACAAATCTCCGCCCCCCTCACACTGGGGCTTCCATACAGATGAGTAGGTAGACACGACGGGGCCGATGCTGAAACACATTTTCTTTAGACAATGACATCAATGACGCTGAGCACTAGCTGTACTGAATACATCAACCAGACCGCTCGACCCCGCATATAGAGAGATAATTACCACAATGAAGCAATCAGAATAATTAACACAAGCCACTTAAACCCAGCTCTCCTTCACACAACACAATAGATCAATTAACCTTTAGAAATAGTGAGGGGACATTAGCACATCAATAACCTGGCTAGCAGGGAGCAGTAAACTGAGACATAGGCAAATGTATCACAGACATGTTTGGAGGAAGACAAATGCTGACTACGACCCTCAAGAACACCATCCCTACAGTGAAACACAGAGGTGGAAACATGATGCCTTGGGGCTGTTTCTCTGCTAAAGGTACAGGCCGACTGTGCTGCTCTGAGGGGCCAATGGATGGGATCCATGTATTGTAAAATCTTTGACGAGAACCTTCTTCCTTCAGCCAGAACACTGAAAATGGGTCGTTGATGACAATGACCCAAAAAATACCAAGGCAACAAAGGAGCGGCTCAAGAAGAAGCACATTCAAGTCATGGAGTGGCCAACCAGTCCCCAGACCTTAATCCTATAGAAAATTTATGGAGGGAGCAGAAACTTCGAGTTGCTGTCATGGTCTTACCTCTTGCTGGCTTCTTTCATCTGACATGTGCTGGCGGCCATATTGGTTTCTGGGCTTCTTATAACTTACCACACCCTGCGGCTCCTCCTTCCCACTGGGAGGAGCTGGATGCCTTGCATATATATAGGAGGTATGTTGCTTCATTTCCCTGCTTGGTCCTCTTGTATTCACATGCTCCTGAGATTGTGCTGCTGCTTTTGGTTACCGACCCAGCTTCCACGGACTATCCTTCTGGCTCCCGATCCCTGCCTTCGTTCAGACTACCCTTCTGGCTCCTGATCCCTGGCTTCGTTCGGACTATCCTTCTGGCTCCTGATCCCTGGTTCCGGTGGAAGACTCTGCACTGTTTGATCATCCGTTTGGACTTTTACCTTGCTGTTTGGTTTTCAATAAAGCCTTCCTATTTCATTTATCTGTTGTTGTACGTCTGATTCATGCTTCCGTGACATTAGGACCAAGCCATGAATTCTGACGGTACAGGGCCACCTTCGCTACCCATGCTGGTTGCCAGATTGGATCAGCAGGATCACCTGCTGGGTCAGTTCGCTCAGGCGTTGCAAACCCTGCATGCACGCACGGCTCATCTCGCTCCCATTGCCGATAGGCCGGTTGTCGCTCCTGGGTCCGCTCCTACTGCCGCTCCGGTTGTTGCGCCAGAGTCTACCCCGACACCTGTTGTTGCGCCTGCGGTGTTTCAGGGTATGACTGGTTCTGCCCCCCTTCCGCAGCGCTTCGGGGGAGAGCCAACTCAGTGCCGAGGTTTCCTCAACCAAGTGGGCATTTATTTCGAGTTGCTGCCACATGCCTTTCCCACTGAGAGATCAAAGGTGGGCTTCTTGATCTCGCTGCTCTCGGACAAGGCCTTGGCCTGGGCAAGCCCCTTATGGGAGAACAACAATCCGGTGGTTGCCGAGTTTTCCGGTTTTGTTGCTTCTCTTCGGAAGGTGTTCGATGTACCGGCTCGCTCTGCCTCTGCTGCAAAGCTCCTTATGTCCGCCAGACAGGGTTCACGATCGGTAGCCGAATACGCCATTGAGTTTCGTGCCCTGGCAGCAGAGGTGGGCTGGAATAATGAGGCTCTGGTCGCTGCCTTCTTCCATGGTCTCTCGGATGCCTTGAAGGATGAGGTTGCGGCTAAGGACCTACCAGTGGAGCTTGAGGCTCTTATTTCTTTCCTGATATTGATTGACACCAGACTCAGGGAGAGACCTTCCTTTAAGGAGAGTCTGCGGAGGCCTGCGGAGGCCTCCTAACAGATTGGCGCCTACGTTTGCTGTCCCACCCGTGCCTCCCTCTCCTCCCACGCCTCCTGGGGTTGACTTGTCTGGGGGTGAACCCATGCAGCTGGGGTTTGCTCGCCTGTCCGAGGGGGAGAGGGCACTCCGGAGACGCGAGGGCCGATGCATGTTTCCCCGCTGGTTCTCGAGGCGATAGACGGCAGACCCCTCCAGTCGTCGCACGTGACTCATGAGACCCTTCCGGTGGGGATAGCCATTGGGGCCGTTCACAGGGAGTCGGCCTGCCTTCAGGTCATTTTGTCTCCACACTACTCGGTGATCTTGGGGTACCCCTGGCTCCAGAAGCATAATCTGACTTTCGATTGGAGATCGGCCGAGATCCTCTCGTGGTCACCACAGTGTGGGGCTAGTTGCATCCATGGGCCTGTCAAGTTGTTGTGTACCTCCTTGGACTCTGTGTTGCCTCCTGAATACGAGGGGTACCGGGATGTATTCGATAAGGTGTGCGCTGTTGCCCTGCCTCCGCACCGCCCATACGATTGTGCCATAGATTTACAACCTGGTGCCGTTCCTCCTCGTGGCAGGGTCTATCCACTGTCGGTTGCGGAGAATGAGGCCATGGAGGAGTATGTGAAGGAGGCGCTTTCCCGTGGGCACATTCGCAAATCCTCGTCCCCGGCAGGGGCTGGATTTTTCTTTGTAAAAAAGAAGGGCGGAGAGTTGAGGCCTTGCATCGACTATAGGGGCATTAATCGCATCACGATCAAGAACGCATACCCAATACCGTTGATTTCCGAGTTGTTTGATCGCCTGAAAGGGGCCACAGTCTTTACCAAACTCGATCTGAGGGCGGCATATAACCTTGTAAGGATCAAGGCTGGTGACGAGTGGAAGACCGCGTTCAACACCAGGACTGGTCATTATGAATCCCTGGTTATGCCTTTTGGGTTGTGCAATGCGCCCGCAGTCTTTCAGGAATTCATCAACGATGTTTTCTGTGACCTGTTGCAGCAGTGTGTGGTGGTCTATTTGGATGACATCTTGGTATATTCTGGATCCATGGAGGCCCACATTCTGGATGTCAAGCGAGTGTTGCAACGGTTACGAGAGAACAAGCTTTTCGGTAAGCTTGAGAAATGCGAATTTCACCGGTCCCAGGTAACCTTCTTAGGTTACATCATTTCCGCGGAGGGGTTCTCTATGGACCCTGAGAAGGTTTCGGCAGTCTTAAAGTGGCCCCAGCCCAGTGGTCTTCGTTCCCTGCAGCGCTTTTTGGGCTTCGCCAATTATTATCGGAAGTTCATCAGGGACTTCTCCATGCTGGCCAAACCTCTCACGGATCTGACCAGGAAGGGCAATAATTCCCAGGTCTGGCCGGCCGAGGCCATCCGGGCTTTTGAGGCTCTAAAATCTGCCTTTGTGTCGGCTCCAATACTGTCTCATCCCAACCCTGGGTTGCCCTTTGTTCTCGAGGTGGATGCGTCTGAGACGGGAGTAGGCGCCCTTCTGTCTCAGCGTCGGACAGCAGAAGGTCCTCTGCTTCCCTGTGGGTTTTACTCCCGGAAACTGTCTCCCGCGGAGTGCAACTACCAGATTGGTGACAGAGAGTTGTTGGCCATCGTGCAGGCTCTCAAAGAGTGGAGGCACTTGCTCGAGGGTTCGCTGGTTCCGGTTCTCATCCTAACGGACCACAAGAATCTGACTTACCTTTCTGAGGCCAAGAGATTGACACCCCGTCAGGCCAGATGGGCTCTGTTCCTGTCACGTTTTAATTATGTGGTCTCCTATCTACCTGGTTCCAAGAACGTCAGGGCGGATGCCTTATCACGTCAATACTCCGAGCTGTCCAGGGAGGAATCGAGACCGACTTCGGTCATACCTCCTAATCAGATCCTGGCCGCCATTCGCACCAGCCTGACCTCTCCCCTTGGAGAGCAGATTTTGGCGGCCCAATCTGGTGCTCCCTCTGGGAGGCCCGACGGCAGATGTTTCGTGCCTGAGGAGTTGCGCACTCGGTTGTTGCGTACCTACCATAACTCCAAGACCGCGGGGCATCCTGGTAAGAATCAGCTGTCCTGGGCTGTTTCACGTTTGTTCTGGTGGCCTTCTCTACGTGCTGACATTGCCGCATATGTAGCAGCATGCTCTGTTTGTGCCCAGAGTAAGTCCCCTCGGCACCTTCCGTTGGGTCTCCTACATCGCATTGCCACTGGGGATCGCCCATGGTCACACCTCGGGATGGACTTCATTGTGGACCTTCCTGCATCCCGAGGCCATACGGTCATCCTCATGATTGTGGATCGGTTTTCCAAAATGTGCCACTGTGTTCCTCTCAAGAAATTACCCTCTGCACAAGAGTTGGCCACGGTTTTCGCCAGGGAGGTCTTCCGGTTGCACGGTTTGCCCAAGGTGATAGTGTCAGATCGGGGAAGTCAGTTTGTGTCCAGGTTCTGGCGCGCCTTTTGTTCCCAGTTGGGGATTCTGCTCTCCTTCTCCTCGGCCTACCACCCTCAGTCCAATGGGGCCGCAGAACGGTCCAATCAGGCCCTGGAGCAATTTCTTCGTTGCTATGTCTCCGATCATCAAGACAATTGGGTTGACCTTTTGCCATGGGCTGAGTTTGCCAGGAACACGGCGGTTAACTCTTCCTCTGGGACGTCTCCCTTCATGGCCAATTATGGGTTCCAACCTGCCGTGTTACCGGAATCATTCTCTCCCCAAGATATTCCGGCTGTGGAGGATCACCTTTCCGCTCTACGTGCTTCTTGGGTACAGATCCAGAGGTCCCTTGAGGTCTCTGCGCAGCGCCAGAAACTCCAGGCTGATCGCAGACGGGCGCCTGCTCCTTCCTACCAGGTCGGAGACAGTGTATGGTTGTCCACTCGCAACCTCAACCTTCGAGTGCCCACTCCTAAACTGGCTCCTCGCTTTGTTGGTCCCTTCCGAGTGCTTCGCAGGGTGAACCCGGTTGCCTATGCCCTTGCGCTCCCACCTGGCATGCGGGTCTCCAATGTGTTTCACGTTTCCCTGTTGAAACCACTGGTGTGCAATCGCTTCACCTCCTCGGTTCCTCGGCCTCGTCTGGTCCAGGTGGGCGATCATGAGGAGTATGAGGTGAGCAATATCCTGGACTCACGCTTGGTCTGTGGTCGGGTGCAGTTTTTGGTCCACTGGCGTGGTTATGGTCCAGAGGAGCGTTCCTGGGTTCCCTCCGCAGATGTCCATGCTCCTGCCTTGCTCCGAGCCTTCCACGCGCGCTTCCCTCAGAAACCGTTTTTGCGCCGCGGAGGAGGGGCCCTTGAGGGGGAAGTACTGTCATGGTCTTACCTCTTGCTGGCTTCTTTCATCTGACATGTGCTGGCGGCCATATTGGTTTCTGGGCTTCTTATAACTTACCACACCCTGCGGCTCCTCCTTCCCACTGGGAGGAGCTGGATGCCTTGCATATATATAGGAGGTATGTTGCTTCATTTCCCTGCTTGGTCCTCTTGTATTCACATGCTCCTGAGATTGTGCTGCTGCTTTTGGTTACCGACCCAGCTTCCACGGACTATCCTTCTGGCTCCCGATCCCTGCCTTCGTTCAGACTACCCTTCTGGCTCCTGATCCCTGGCTTCGTTCGGACTATCCTTCTGGCTCCTGATCCCTGGTTCCGGTGGAAGACTCTGCACTGTTTGATCATCCGTTTGGACTTTTACCTTGCTGTTTGGTTTTCAATAAAGCCTTCCTATTTCATTTATCTGTTGTACGTCTGATTCATGCTTCCGTGACAGTTGCCAAGCGACAGCCAAGAAACCTTAAGGATTTATAGAAGATCTGTAAAGAAGAGTGGACAAAAATCCCTCCTGAGATGTGTGCAAACCTGGTAACCAACTACAAGAAACGTCTTACCTCTGTGCTTGCCAACAAGGGTTTCTCCACCAAGTAAAAAGTCATGTTTTGCTTGGGGATCAAATACGTATTTTACTTACTGACCTGCTATTGAATTTATAACATTTGTATCATATGTTTTTTCTGGACTTTTGGTCAATATTCTGTCTCTATCATTTAAAATACACCTATGATAAAAAAATATAGACCCTTCATTTCTTGGCGAGTGGATCAAATAATAATTTCCCAGCTGTAGGTTTTCTTTCCATATAGTCTGCTATCTGAATCATGTAATTAAGTTCTATTCTCGAGCGCCCCATTGCAGATCCTGTGCGTCTATTGACACAGACAGCGGGACTCGGCCCCGCCCCCCACGTCATTGGATTTAATTGACAGCAGCGGAAGCCAATTGCTGCGCTGCCATCAATCTATCCAATCAGAACCCGAGCCACCGGCTGGAGCTGGTGTGCTCGTCCCTGTCACTGAAAAGACCAGGTTCAGGTAAGTACAAGGGAGGCTCTGGGGGGGCAGTTGCATCAAAGGAGGTTTTTCACCTTAATGCATAGAATGTGTTAAGGTGAAAAACCTTGAGGGTTTACAACCCCTTTAAGTTAGTTTGTATAAAAATGAAACAGCATTTTGTAGTAATGCTACTTGCATTAGTAGCAAGAATTATAAAAAAAAAAAAAAAAGCAGGTTCAAATTTCAATAAAATTTGATTATGCAAAAAATAGGGAGCCCGGCAATGTAGGTTTTTGTTAGAAGAATGTTAGTAATTGTACACTATATATTTGCTTCAGTAATTTTTTTTAGGTTTAAATTTCACAAAACAGTAGAAAAATGTGCATTGTGACAAACATCAATGGCTGTGTAAATGGTCTTTAACCACTTCCCGACCTCATGTACATATACGTCAGCAGAATGGCACGGACAGGCACATGTACGTACCTGTACGTCCTCTGCTAGACGTGGGTGGGGGGTCCGATCAGGACCCCCCCCCCCGGTACATGCGGAGGTCGGGTCCGCTCGGGGAGCGATCCGGGACGACGGCGCGGCTATTTGTTTTTAGCCGCTCCGTCGCGATCGCTCCACGGAGCTTAAGAACGGGGAGGGCTTCCCCGTGCTTCACTGTGGCGGAGCATCGATCGAGTGATCCCTTTATAGGGGAGACTCGATCGATGTTGTCAATCCTACAGCCACACCCCCCTACACTAGTAAACACACACTAGGTGATCCCTAAATGTTACAGCGCCCCCTGTGTTTAACTCCCAAACTGCAACTGTCATTTTCACAATAAAGAATGCAATTTAAATGCATTTTTTGCTGTGAAAATGACAATGGTCCCAAAAATGTGTCAAAATTGTCCGAAGTGTCCGCCATAATGTCGCAGTCACGAAAAAAATCGCTGATCGCCGCCATTAGTAGTAAAAAAAAATAAAAAAAAAAAATGCAAAAAAACTATCCCCTATTTTGTAAACGCTATCAATTTTGCGCAAACCAACCGATAAACGATTATTGCGTTTTTTTTTTACCAAAAATAGGTAGAAGAATATGTATCGGCCTAAACTGAGGGAAAAAAAAAAATTATATATGTTTTTGGGGGATATTTATTACAGCAAAAAGTCAAAAATATTGCATTTTTTTCAAAATTGTCGCTCTATTTTGGTTTATAGCGCAAAAAATTACAACCGCAGAGGTGATCAAATACCACCAAAAGAAAGCTCTATTTGTGGGGAAAAAAGGACGCCAATTTTGTTTGGGAGCCACGTCGCACGACCGCGCAATTGTCTGTTAAAGCGACGCAGTCCCGAACTGTAAAAACCCCTTGGGTCTTTAGGCAGCAATATGATCCGGGGCTTAAGTGGTTAAAAGGCCAATTAAGTCCTCCTTGCACTGTGCTTCATTTTGTATAATGCCATGGAGTGTTTATTTCTCAGCCCAATGCAGGCAAGGCTTGGATGGCCTCTGAAATGGCCCTCGTCATGAGCCTTAACCACTTAAGAACCGGACCAATATGCAGCTAAATGACCCAAGGGGTTTTTATAATTCGGCACTGCGTCGCTTTAACAGACAATTGCGAAGTCGTGCGACGTGGCTCCCAAACAAAATTGGCGTCCTTTTTTCCCCACAAATAGAGCTTTCTTTTGGTGGTATTTGATCACCTCTGCGGTTTTTATTTTTTTGCGCTATAAACAAAAATAGAGCGACAATTTTGAAAAAAATGAAATATTTTTTACTTTTTGCTATAATAAATATCCCCCAAAAACATATCTAAAAATGTTTTTTTCCTCAGTTTAGGCCGATACGTATTCTTCTACCTATTTTTGGTAAAAAAAAAAAAATCGCAATAAGCGTTTATCGATTGGTTTGCGCAAAATTTATAGCGTTTACAAAATAGGGGATAGTTTTATTGCATTTTTATTATTTTTTACTACTAATGGCGGCGATCAGCGATTTTTTTCGTGACTGCGACATTATGGTGGACACTTCGGACAATTTTGACACATTTTTGGGACCACTGTCATTTTCACAGCAAAAAATGCATTTAAATTGCATTGTTTATTGTGAAAATGACAGTTGCAGTTTGGAAATTAACCACAGGGGGCGCTGTAGGAGTTAGTGTTCACTTTGTGTGTGTTTACTACTGTAGGGGGGGTGGGGCTGTAGGACTGACGTCATCGATCGAGTCTCCCTTATATAAGGGATGACTCGATCGATACGCCGCCACAGTGAAGCACGGGGAAGCCGTGTTTACATACGGCTCTCCCCGTTCTTCAGCTCCGGGGAGCGATCGCGAGGGGGCGGCTAGAAACGAATAGCCACGCCCTCGTCCCGGATCGCTCCTGAAGCCACGAGAACCGCCGCATGTACGGGTCCTGATCGGACCCCCGTCTAGGCAGGCACGTACAGGTACGTTGATGTGCCTGTCCGTGCCATTCTGCCAACGTATATCTACATGAGGCAGTCGGGAAGTGGTTAAAAACATGATTGGACATACTTTTGTGTTACAACATATCAGTAGTACACTTACCAAGCTTATGTTGAAAGCAGACTTTGGCTAGTAGGATAAGGATGAAAGGAAGCCCTTTCTGTAACCATGAGACAATGGCCCTAAGTTCAGACAAGGCTGGTGCTGGCGTGCCTGGTTCCTCACTGTTCTCCTCTCGGTGACGTTCCCCAGTAGCTGCATGCAGCAGTGATGACCGGGAATGTGAATGTTGGAAGTGATGCTGCTGGTGATGAGCCGGCGGTTGTGGCTGCTGTCGGTGATGAGGATGGTGGTGATGATGATGAGTGAAGTTGCTGGTTTCAGAGCGACCACTTGCTTCCTCTCTGAGTGGTGGAGACATTTGTATAAATACCTCACCCCCTCCTGCTGAGGATCCCAGTACTAAACCAGACTGCACTGTGATTGGCCCAGGCTGAAGACCAGCTAGACTTGAGAAGAGATGCTGAGATGATGTTGGGTCCTGCTTTAATCCATTAAACACACCATCTTCCATACTGGTGTCAGAGCTCAAGTTTTGACTTCGACTCCTACATAATTATAGAATGAAACAGAAACAGGGTATAATGTTAATAAGCTTGTAAACTAATGCATATATTACCGTTGCTCAACACATATCCCAACAGTACATACATAGACACAAATGGCTTATATATTTTGCTAGCTATTGTGGTCATATCTCTCTTTGTTCTATAGTTAGCCATTGTTGTGTAGTTGTCCCTACTGAAGAAACTAAAAGTGAGATTAGAGAGTGCCACAAAACAGGATTCAGTTCAGTAAATTTACACCAAACAGTAATCAAAAGGCCAATACATTTCGGGGACTCAAATCTTTTTCTTCTTTGGGGTCAGGAAACAGAAGTAGCTTAAAACGAAAACTTTAGTGAAGGAACTGTATCTGTTCTAAAACTATAGTCCAGTTATACAATGATTCTGACTATAAAAAAATAAAAGCAAACATTAAATTCAATAAAAAATAGAAAATCACCTCTAAAATAAAATAATGAAAGATGATCCGCACAATCACTATTGCTCTTAGTATATTAAAAAGCATACAGCACTATACTGTCTTTAGTGAAAAAAAACTCAATGTACCGTATTTATCGGCGTATACCGCGCACTATTTTGCCCTGAAAATCAGGGCAAAATCGTGGATGCGCGATATACGCCGATACCCACGCCGAGTTTGAATACTGCGCTGACATATACTGAGCGCAGTACACTCGTGTATAGTCGGGCAGTCTCGGCTACACTCGCGCTCACGTCCTGTACGTCCAGGACGTCAGCGCGAGCATTGCCGACTATACGCGAGTGTACTGCGCTCGGTATATGCCGGCGCAGTATTTAAACTCGGCGCGGGAAACGAGCGAGGAGGACGCCGGACCCGACGAAGAGGACACCCGAAGCCACAGACGGACGCCGGACCCAACGAGGCCGCCGATGGACGCCGTGCAAGACACCAAAACTGTAAGTACAAAAATCTTTTTTTCACAGGAATTTCGGGGCAACTTTAGGGGTGCGCGCTATACGCGGGAGCGCGCTATACCCCAATAAATACGGTAATCAGTTAAAAAAATTTTTTAAAGACAACTAATCATAAATTCATTTGACATTGGTATTGATGTAACCAGCAGGAATATCTGTACTATTGTGAAGATCTTCTGACAATAAGTCTAAAACCCATATGTTACAAATTATTCCTATACTTAAAGCAGCAAAAAATTCCCTAACTGATATTATTGATATATAATAATAAAATGCACTCGGTACCTTGTGTGCTGGCAGTGCATTTAACACTGTACTTGAGTTACAAAATCAGCTACAATATTATATACACTGACTTGAAAAAGTATTCATACCCCTTGAAATTTTACACATTTTGTAATTTTACAACCAAAAACGTCAATGTATTTTATTGGGATGTTATGTGATAGACCAACACAAAATGGCACATAATTGTGAAGTGGTAGGAAAATGACAAATGGATTTCAAATACATATGTGTAAAGTGTGGTGTGAATTTGTATTCATTTGGAATCAATACTTTGTAGAACCTCCTTTCACTGCAATTACAGCTGCAAGTCTTTTTGGGGAACCCATGGTTGCAGGAAAGAAATGTCCACTGCTTTAGTGTCAACTATGTCAAGGCAAACCGGCAGAAAAATGTGTTACCAGAAATGAGCAACAGTGAGCAGTTACCTTTCCGGAGGAGGGTTATCTGTCAGGCTGCTGTGTCTTCTCTGCATTGTCCTCAGGACCTTAAAACAATACATTAAGGTGTACTGTCTATAGTAAAAGGGAAGCAGTAGGTGAAATTCTTGCTCGTAGAATTAGAAAACATGAGTGGTCTTCAAGTAGGTGAGACTGTAGTTTGCATTCAGGGACAAAGTAGCAGAACCTCTTCAGAGATGACCATCCAACATTCTGGACATGATAACTAAAAAAGAAAAAAAGAAATAACTATAGCATGTAATACAGAGTTGGACATATTGCAACCTTCTTTGAAGACCAGCATTGTGGGGGTTAAAATGTGTTTTGGTGACTTTACTATTATGATACACCATCTATATCATTAAACAACTCTGTTCTGTTTTGCTCTGTTGCAATGTTTTTTATAACACTGTAACACTGCGTCAGTACAGTCTTCTGGGCTATAGGCTTCTTCTTTACTTGTCACATTGGACTTGATGAATGAACTTTGATAACGTATACCACAGGGCTCAAAATTTCAAGTCCTGAGCTACTAGCCAGGCCTCAAGGCGTACTCGCCACCAGTTGCCCCGCTCAACCCCTACCATGTCCCACCCCCTAATCCCGCCCCTAGAAACGCCCTCATAAATCTCATGAAATGACACTTAAATGTTTTATGCAGAATTAAGTTATAAAAATAAATATTAACAAAAGCTTTATCCGTGCCCAAAAATGCAGCCTGCCCATGTCTACCAATGCAACATGTGTCCCCAGTGCAGAAAAGTGTCCCCAGTGCAGCAAAATGTCCCCAATGCAGAAAGGAGTTCCCCCTCACATTGCAGCCAGGAGTTCCCCCCCCACATTGCAGTCAGGAGTCCCCCCCCCCACATTGCAGTCAGGAGTCCCCCCCCCACATTGCAGCCAGGAGTTCCCCCCCACATTGCAGCCAGGAGTCCCCCCCCCCACATTGCAGCCAGGAGTCCCCCCCCCACATTGCAGCCAGGAGTCCCCCCCCCACATTGCAGCCAGGAGTTCCCCCCCACATTGCAGCCAGGAGTCCCCCCCCCACATTGCAGCCAGGAGTTCCCCCCCCCACACTGCAGCCAGGAGTCCCCCCCCCCACATTGCAGCCAGGAGTTCCCCCCCACATTGCAGCCAGGAGTTCCCCCCCACATTGCAGCCTTCCTGTACTGGGTAAGGGAGTGGAGCCGCTGCCGCCTGTTTTTTCAAAGCGTGGGGAACATAACAGCTTTCAATTCAATAACTGTGTTCCCCGCCGCGAGCCGTCATATACAGCCCCCCCCCCCCTGTCCGGGAAACTTTGATAGACAGATCACCCGTCCAATCCTGGGATGGGTGATCTGTCTATCAAAGTGCCCGGACAAGGGGGGGCTGTATATGGCGGCTAGCAGCGGGGAACACATATTTGAATTGAAAGCTGTTATGTTCCCCGCGCTTTTGAACAACCAGGCGGTGGCGGCTCCTCTCCTCGCTCGCCCCCAGGCAGCCCACACTAAATTTTGAGGGCTGGCATACCGTACACTGTACGAGTCAATTCCGAATTTATAAGGTGTGTTGTAGAGATGCCGCTATGTCTGCTATCTCTCAGAAAAAGTAGGGGGATGTGTGTTTTTATTGGAGTTTTTTTCCTTTTTTTTAACCTTTAACCACTTCAGCCCCGGAAGATTTGGCTGCCCAATGACCGGGCCATTTTTTGCGATACGGCACTGTTTAACTGACAGTTGCGCGGTCCTACGACCCAAACAAAATTGATGTTGTTTCTTCCCCACAAATAGAGCTTTCTTTTGGTGGTATTTGGTCACTTCTGCGGTTTTTATTTTTTGCGCTATAAACAAAAAAAAAGAGTGTCAATTTAAAAAAAAAAAAAAAAAAACACAATATTTTTCAGTAAATATCCCAATTTTTTTTTTTAAATACCTTTTTCCTCAGTTTAGGCCGATATGTATTCTTCTACATATTTTGGTAAAAAAAAATTGCAATAAGCGTGTATTGATTGGTTTGCGCAAAAGTTATAGCATCTACAAACCATGGGAAAGATTTATGGTGTTTTTTTTTTACTAGTAATGGCGGTGATCTGCGATTTTTGGCAGTATTGCGTTGTTGTAGCGGACGGATTGGACACTTTTGACAATTTTTTGGGGACAATTGACATTTACAGAGTGATCAGTGCTATAAATGTCACTGGCAGGGAACGGGGTTAACACTAGGGGCGATCAAGGGGTTAAATGTGTACCCTATTGTGTTTTCTAACTGTAAGGCCCCGTACACACGACCAAACATGTATGCTGAAACTGGTCCGCGGACCAGTTTCAGCATACATGTTCGGTCGTGTGTAGGCGCGAGCGGGCCGAATTCCAGCAAACATTTGCCCGCCGGGCCTTTTCCCAGCAGACAAATATTCCTGGACGTGTTTTTAAAACCGTCCGCTGGAATCCTGCCCGCTCGGACATGTACGGTCGTCAGTACAGACCTACCGTACATGTCCGAGCGCCCGCCGTCCCTCGCATGCGTCGAATGACTTTGACGCATGCGTGGAAGCATTTAACTGGCAGGCCCGCCCACGTCGCCGCGTCATCGTCGGACACGCCCCGCGTATTGTTTACGCGCGGACTTCTGTACGATGGTTAGTACAGCCATCGTACAGAAGCCCTCTGGCAGACATGTACGGTGAAAACGGTCCGACGGACCGGTTTCATCGTACATGTTTGCTGGTTAGTACCCGGCCTAAGGGGGATGAGACTAACTAGGAGATTTGACAGATCATGTTTTCCCTGCCGTGCCCTCTGGTGGCTCTCCTGGGCGAAGCCGTATATATACGGGATTTCCCCCAGGAGAGCCATTCTGACGCAGTATATCTGCGTGAACCAGTCGGGAACGGGTTAAAGATTCACATGCCCAACCCCCCCAAAAGATGATTTTTTTTGTTTCGTTTTTAACAGCAAATGACTAATGCCATACGGGACATGCACAAGTACATGCGCAGCATGAGAATACTGCAAGATCTTGCAGCTTAGTATGAGATCTCCCTGAAAGCACTAGTGACATTGCCTTCCCATTGGGAATCCATTGTGTGGCCAGGGCCACATCACTAGTGCCTTCAGGGGAAGCATGAACTGGAAGCAAAGAAGGGTAAGTAAACCAAAAAAAAAAAATTTTTTTTCAGTGATGCATGCTGATGTGAAATTTAGAAACAGAGGCAAAGGTTCACTTTAAGTGTAATTAAACCCCAAATATTTTTTTTATATATTTCAACTTATCACTCCTGTGATGTGATGCCCGCACTCGTTTTTTTTTTTTTTTTAAAGATTTCTTGGCCATACTTCTCCTATGGATCACAGGAGTGCAGTTTGTTTTGCTGCAACCCATTTTCAGCCTGCTCCCGGCTGATGTCACATAGCTGGTCCAGGCTCTGAAAAGACCTCAACCATATGGTCGAGACCCACCCAGAACCCTGGACTGGTACCTGGAACAACCTCCCAGTGATCCACCCCCACCTGCCCCCTTCACAGCCCAGCACTCCAGCGAGCAATGGAGGGGACAGCAGAGAGCTGCTGACTGATAGTCCCAGGTGAGTATAAGTGTTTTTTTTTTTTTAGAAAGCTATCACTTTCTTTTTGTCACCTGGTGATCTGGCCACACACTTCCGGTATTGGGTGGCTACACTCTATAGAGGGGCAGCATAGCCACCCTTGCATCGCAGTACTCTCAAATTGTGGACACTGTAGCTTCAGATGGACTTTACATAAGTGACTAACAAGCCTAACTCCAGCTACCCCTTTATAAGCAGTTACAACAACATTTTGTTCCTTTTGGGATAAAGTTTTTACATAAATAAATAAATACATACATACAAGCTGACCACTATAGGCACCCCTGCTAGTGTTAAAATGGAACTAAACCATCCTATCTATTTCAGCCAAGGAAGCTGCCATCTTAGCTTCCGTTTGATCTGCAACTGCCATTATGCTGCACATGTGATCAGTTAGGACACCAGACATTTGATCATTTAAAGGTCCTTTCACACTAGCGGACCGTTCGTCTGCTCATTACAAGTCCGTTAACAGACTTGTAATGAATCCCTATGGGATCGCGTCCGTTAGCGGATGGAGCATCCGCTAGCGTCCGCGTTCGTCGGGACCTGCTTTTCCGAACGGAAGAAACCCTATTTTTCTTCCGTTCGGCGGGACGGACCGGATGCAGACGGACAGACGGTCCGTCTGCATCCGGTCCCCCATAGGGGACAGCGGAGCAGAGACAGGGCGGTCCCTGCACTGTGTGCGGGGACCGCCCTATCCGCCGACAGCTCAGCGGGGATCCCCGCTGAGCTTTGGCGGACACACGGAGCGGACCCAGAAACGGTTTGGTTGAGAGAACAAGCAGATGTGACAGTTAGTATTCCCAGCATGCCAGGAAATCAACTGTGTTTTGAACAGGCTTACCTTTAGGGTACTGTAAATATCCCCTAAACGTGCGCCGTTTAGAAGATATTCAACTTGTAGTGCGCCGATAATGTCATTGGTGCATGCACTGTGAAGAAACGGTCCTCCATGCCCTTTCTTCCCAAGAAAGTGCTGTGACTGGTGGCTCCGGGGCGCATGCGTGGAAGTGACGTTAGGCAGCTCTGGCCAGCCACAGCCCCCCCCAGAAGGAAGAGGGGCGAAGATGGATACGGCCACCAGCAGGGTTAGCACAGGCTTTGTTTGCAGGTAACTGCCACATAATGGGCTAGTATGCAATGCATACTAGCCCATTGTGCTTTTACTTTGCAGGGAACAAAAGAGGAAGTAAAACCCATCAGGGTTTACTTCCTCTTTAAATTGATGGGTTTAGTTCCACTTTAATGTCTCAACCCTTTAACTGCCACTTTGTCTAGACAGCTTGTTCTGTTAAAGGAAGTTTAGAAATAACAGACTTACTGGACATCTGGATCACCAGGTGAAAGAAAAGAAAAAGGGTTTGGGGCATACATTTTTAATTTTTTTTTCTAATTTCTAATGTAGAAATATAAGTTCAGCGCTGGACAGGTCCTTGAACTACTGTATATGTAAACTGAAATGCTGTGGTATCTGACACCAAGCTATCAAGTAGCAGATCCTTTAGGTCCTGTAAGTTGGGAGGTGGGACCTCCATGAGACGAGATCTGGGGAACTTGGAGGCCAAGTCAAAACCTTGAACTTGTGTTCCTCAAACCAACCATTTTTGCAGTGTGCATTGTCATACCTCAAAGGGGCCACTGCTAGCAGGGAATACCGTTTCCATGAAGGTGTGTACTTGGTCACCAATAATATTAAAGGGGTTGTAAAGGTAAATGTTTTTTCACCTTATGGCCCTTTCACACGGGGCGGATCAGTAATGATCCGCCTCCGTGTGTCCGTCAGCTCAGCGGGGATCCTCTGTAAAATCCCTGCTGACCTGGCGGCTGACAGGGTGGTCCCCGCACACTGTGCAGGGACCGCCCTGCCTTTTCTCTGCTCTCCCCTATGGGGGGATCGGATGAACACGTGTGTCCGTGTTCATCCGATCCGCAGACGGAAGAAAAAAAAGGATTTTCTTCCGTCCGCAAAATCGGATCTTTGCCGAGGCGGGTGATTACGGGTGTCAGCGGATGTTCATCAGCAATCACATAGGGACCAATGTATGTCCAGTTTTCATCCGCAAACGGATGAATGAAAATGCGGACATACGGTCCGCACATCCGACGGTACCGCCCCCCCGAACCCCTGTTTTACTTACCTGACCCCTCAAAAGTCCTGCGCGCGTCCACATGATCCTCTTCGGTTCCTAGCCTGGCCATTGATTCGCTAGGCTGGACGGATTGATAGCAGCGCAGCCATTGGCCCCGGGGGGGGGGGGGGGCGAGTGATACAGTCGACGTCTATGCCCGCCGCTATATCACGGGAGTGCGCTCGCAAAAGCTTTCCACCATGCTCGCTCGCATGTAGGTGGAAAGCTTATGCGAGGAGGAGCCGAGAGAGCTGCCGAGGGACCCCAGAAGACCGGATTCGGGGACACTCTGTGAAAAACTAGCTGCACAGTGGAGGTAAGTATAACATGTTTGTTATTTAAAAAAAAAAAAAGTTTGCCTTTAAGGTAGGTGGCGTGTGTCAAATAATATTTAAATGAACGTCAGGACCCAAAGTTTCCCAGCAGAACATTGCCCAAAGCATCACTGGTTTGCCTTCTTCCCATAGTACATCCTGGTGCCATCTCTTCCCCAGGTAAGTGACACACACACCCGGCCCTCCACATCATGTAATAGAAAACATGATTCCTCAGACCAGGCCACCTTCTTCCATTGCTCTGTGGTCCAGTTCTGCTGCCCATTGTAGGTGCTTTTCACTGTGCACACGGGTCCATATGGGCACCACGACCGGTCTGCAGCTACGCAGCCCCATACACATCAAACTGTGATGCAAATTTTTTTTTCTGCTTTCAACACACAACTTCATGGACAACATGTTCACTTGCTGCCTAAAGCGGTTGTATACCCTCGGAAATTTTGTTTTACCCCTGTAAGGCAAAAGGCATAATGAGCTAGTATGCACCGCATACTAGCTCATTATGCAATACTTACCTTAGAACGAGGAGTCGGTAACTCACCTGTTCCACGTCGAGGTAGCTGACATGGTTGCCTCGGCGTGTGTTCCGAGTGGCTGTAGCCACAATGTCAACACTCCCACAAGATTTCTTTCCGGCAAGGTCCGGCGTCTGCCAGGCTTTCATCCGAGAATCCCCTGTGCACATGCGCCGCTGCAGTCAGCGGATCATTGTGAGGGGAATATCTCCTAAACCATACAGGTTTAGGAGATTTTTTTTTACCTACAGGTAAGCCATATTATAGGGTTACCTGCAGGTAAAAGTAAAAAAAAAATGACTATACAACCACTTTAATACATACCAACCACTTTCAGATGCCATAGTAATGACAATCAATATTATTTACTTTACCTGTCAGTGGTCATAATGGTATGGCTGATTGGTATAATGGACACACTGCCCTGGAGACATTGCATCCTAATATTTTATATGACAGTAAATCAGACCAGGGCAGTACATGCAAGTGTGCAATGACACATACATGGGCAGACTGCTATGCATTATTTAGACTGCCCAGTCTACCTCATTGGGGTTTATTTACTAAAACTGGACAGCGCAAAATCTGGCGCAGCTGTGCATGGTAGCCAATCAGCTTCCAGGTTGTTGTTTTTTTTGTCAAGCGCTTAAAGGGTCGCTAAAGGAATTTTTTCTTTTTATCTAAATAGCTTCCTTTACCTTACTGCAGTCCTGGTTTCATGTCCTCATTGTTTGTTTTTGCTTTGATGTTGATGTAATTCTGCTCTGTTCTCCACACTTCCTGGTTGTCTGGCTCCTTATAACCACAGTACTGGGAGCTTTTCACGATGGTCTAGGCCAGGCATCACTAAATGGCGGCCCGCGGTCCGTGTCCGGCCCGAGCTGCTGCTCTTTCCGGACCGCGGCGATCTCGCCATTTAGCTGCCGCTTTTGTCCCCAGCCTTCTCCGCTATTTGTTAGCAGAGAAGAGGAGCAGACGGCGGGAGGCGGGACAATCCCGGACCGTGGGCGGGACCCAAGAGGTAGCTGCCTGTCATGTTAGATGGAGGTGATTGGTTGCTAGGAGGCGGTCCTAGCAGCCAATCACCAGTTCGCCGGAAAGTCAACCCGACAGCTCCCGCGCCTTCAGTCCACGACTGTCCCGCCTCCCACCCTCCGCTCTGTGAAAGGTAGGAGTGGAGAGGGAAGGGAGGAAAATGTATGAAAATGTTAAGGATGGGGAGCGGGGCAGTGCTGTGTGTGTGTGTGGAGGGGGGGTCATGTAAAGGGGGCAGTACTGTGTGGGGGGGTATGTGATGGGGGCAGTACTGTGTGGGGGGGTATGTGATGGGGGCAGTACTGTGTGTGGGGGGGGATATGTGATGGGGCAATACTGTGTGGGGGGATATGTGATGGGGCAATACTGTGTGGGGGGATATGTGATGGGGCAATACTGTATGGGGGGGATCTGTGATGGGGTAATACTGTGTGGGGGGATCTGTGATGGGGTCATGTAAAGGGGCAATACTGTGGGGGGGGGGATATGTGATGGGGTAATGCTGTGTGGGGGATATGTGATGGGGCAATACTGTGTGGGGGGATATGTGATGGGGTAATACTGTGTGGGGGGATATGTGATGGGGTAATACTGTGTGGGGGGATATGTGATGGGGTAATACTGTGTGGGGGGATATGTGATGGGGTAATACTGTGTGGGGGGATATGTGATGGGGTAATACTGTGTGGGGGGGATATGTGATGGGGCAATACTGTGTGGGGGGGATATGTGATGGGGCAATACTGTGTGGGGGGGATATGTGATGGGGCAATACTGTGTGGGGGGGATATGTGATGGGGCAATACTGTGTGGGGGGGCAATACTGTGTGGGGGGGATATGTGATGGGGCAATACTGTGTGGGGGGGATATGTGAAGGGGCAATACTGTGTGGGGGGGTAATACTGTGTGGGGGGCATATGTGATGGGGCAATACTGTGTGGGGGGCATATGTGATGGGGCAATACTGTGTAGGGGGGTAATACTGTGTGGGGGGATATGTGAAGGGGGGTAATACCGTGTGGGGTGATATGTGAAGGGGGACAGGGCTGTGGTGGGGGAGATGTGAAGGGAACAAGCAGCTGCGCACAAAATGAGGTGCTGCACAGAAGACGTGAATGCACTAAAATGCAAAGTGCAATTTTCTGCACATGGAAATCGCATGGTACAAACGCATCATGCAGTTTCCATGTGGCTGCCTTTTTAAAAAGATGCCAGGACCTTTTCCCAGCAGAAACACAGGCGCAGCAGCCCATTCAAACGAATGGTGTGTCGTGCCTGCACCCCTGGGCTGCGATGTAAAGTATCGGGTTAATCGCACAAAACTGCGATGCGGACCTCGGCTGGAAGAAAATTTTACTAATCGGACCTCCATGAATTTTAATTCAATACCCCTGGTCTAGGCTGTCATTACTGTGTGTCTAAAACTTCCCAGAACCAATCAGATTCATTTTAAAAACAAAACACTGCCCTGGATTTTTTTGTTTTTGTTCTGTGTGTCTCTCTAGTTCACAGAAACATTAAGCCAGTTTAAAAGTGAAAGTGAAACTAGAGGCACATTATATGATTGATTTTTATCTAGTTTTAATCATTTTTAAAAGGAATCAGTTAACTTTTATGTCTCTATACCCTGTAAACAGTCATTTCAGCAAAAAAAAAAGTTTCCTTTAGTGACCCTTTAAGCCTCCATTCACACTAGGCGTTTCATATCGCGGCAATTCGCAAGATGCGTGTCGCCCAAAAGAAGTTCCGGAAGATCTTCTGGGTGATACGAGTCCCATGATTCTGTTTGCCCGATTTTGCCACGAGACAATTGTGGCAAAACTGCACAACGATTAGGATGCCATTAAGAAGTAATCGCAAACGCGTTTTACTGCGATTTGGATTATGGCGATTCCATACGCCTAGGAGCGAATGAAGCCTTACTGAACAACCTGAAGTTAGAAGCTGATTGGCTACCATGCACAGCTGCACCAGATTTTGCATTCTCCAGTTTAAAGCGGGGGTTCACCCTAAAAAAACTGTAGACTGTTCTATCCAGCATACTGCTGACATCAACAGTATGCTGGATTTTTTTTTTCGGTCTGTACTTACCTTTTTCCGTCGTTTTCACTCGGCTTACGGGTTCTCGCTCCCCCGGGGAGTAGGCGTTCCTAAGCTCTGCATAGATGATTGACGTGCGCGTCATCACTTTACAACGCCTGCGCACTCAGCTCTACACGGCAGGCACAGGCGCTGTATAGTGCCGTAAAGAGCCGAGTCCCCGTCAGATATTTTCGGAAGGCGATGACGCGCACGTCAATCATCTATGCAGAGCTCCCTGTCGGGGAAAAGGAGTGACACGCCCACAAGGAAGAAGACCCGCAAGTGCGGCTGAAGACAGGTAAGTGTACACATAAAAAAAAAAATGACAATGCTACAAGCCTTTATTAAGGCTACAGATGGGTTAGCCAAAAAGTTAATTTTAGGGTGAACCCCCACTTTAACCACTTAAGGACCGCCTCCTGCAGATATACGTCGGCAGAATGGCACAGCTGAGCACAAGCACATACCTGTATGTCCTCTTTAAGTGCCCAGCCGTGGGTCGTGGATGCGCGCCCGCGACCCGGTCCAAAGTTCCGCTCCGCTGGAGTCCCGCGATCGGTCCCCGGAGCTGAAGAACAGGGAGAGGTGTGTGTAAACACAGATTCCCCGTTCTTCACTGTGGCGCTGTCATCGATCGTATGTTCACTGATATAGGGAAACACGATCAATGACGTCACACGTCCAGCCCCGTCCCCCTACAGTTAGAAACACAGATGAGGTCACACTTAACCCATTCAGCGCCCCCTAGTGGTTAACTCCCAAACTGCAACTGTCATTTTCACAGTAAACAATGCACTTTAATAGCATTTTTTGCTGTGAAAATGACAATGGTCCCAAAAATGTGTCAAAATTGTCCGATGTGTCCGCCATAATGTTGCAGTCACGAAAAAAATCGCTGATCGCCGCCATTAGTAGCAAAAAAAATAAAATATATAAAAATGCAATAAAACTATCCCCTATTTTGTAAACACTATACATTTTGCACAAACCAATCAATAAACGCTTATTGCAATTTAAAATAGGTAGAAGAATACGTATCGGCCTAAACTGAGGGAATTTTTTTTTTTTATATTTTTTTGGGGGATATTTATTACAGCAAAAAAGAAAAAATATTGCATTTTTTTCAAAATTGTTGCTATATTTTTGTTTATAGCGCAAAAAATAAAAACCGCAGAGGTGATCAAATGTCCACCAAAAGAAAGCTCTATTTGTGGGAAAAAAAGAAGGCAATTTTGTTTGGGAGCCACGTCGCACGACCGCGCAATGGTCATTTAAAGCGACGCAGTGCCGTTTCGCAAAAACTGGCCAGGTCCTTTACTTGCCTAAAGGTCCGGGTCTTAAGTAAATCCCCCCCCATTGTGTTCTAAGACTGCATGAAATCAGAGCAGGGCTGTACTGTACATGTAGGGTGACAAATACGTGGGCAGACTGCTATTTATTCTATGTAGCCTGCCCACTGCTATAATAATACCAGGCTGTACAGGCAGCATCCAGTGCCAGCCACACACTTCCATTCATACAGTAGTCCAGTGTCTCCCATTGTCAAACAATAGAACGGAGCCTCCTGTCACTCTCACCTTATCTCTGGCCGCACCTCACGGATGACACCGCCCACTGCCGAGCCGGCGAATGACTTCCGGGTCATTGGTGGACGGCGTGGGGAAGGAAGCGCCTGTTACCATGGAGACGGGGTCCTGCACAGGAAGTGTACTGTGCCCTCCATGGAGTTCCGGGGCAGACTGGTGCGCACAACAAATGTTCCCGTGACTGCAGATGAGATGAGGATGTTGAACGCAGTGTGACCCGGAGTATAGAATAGAGGCATCGCCCCCCTCGAGATATGTCCTATGTGTTCCTCCATGACTATGGTCTGTAGATACACTTCCCCCGTCCCCTGATACGTGCACATTGCCGGGACTCTGCCACTGGAATGGTCAACCTACTGTCTATGGTGTGGAGGAAGATCTTACGGAAGAGATGGGTTCTGGGGGTTGTCTTTGGACTGTCTCTCATTTATTTTCTCACCAGCACCTTTAAGCAGGTGGGTGGGGATTGTATTATGACAGCTCCACTCAAAGCTGACATTTCATTCATGACTATTTATATAGCACATTTTATATTGTATATCCTCCATGTTCCCATCGCACACGTTCCTGGAGAAAGATCAGGGGCCCTCAAAGGGCCAGTTTGTTGTGCTTCTGACTTTAGCGGGGCCAGACCATGGCCAGTGGGGGTAGAAAATGTCTCGTCTTTGTTATTGGGGGATATATTAGTGCCCCATCGTTGGTGTCGGCGGGAAGAATAGTGTCCCATTGTTGATGTCGGTGGGAAGAATAGTGTCCCATTGTTGATGTCGGTGGGAAGAATAGTGTCCCATTGTTGATGTCGGTGGGAAGAATAGTGTCCCATTGTTGATGTCGGTGGGAAGAATAGTGTCCCATTGTTGGTGTCGGCGGGAAGAATAGTGTCCCATTGTTGATGTCGGTGGGAAGAATAGTGTCCCAATGTTGGTGTCGGTGGGAAGAATAGTGTCCCATTGTTGATGTCGGTGGGAAGAATAGTGTCCCATTGTTGATGTCGGTGGGAAGAATAGTGTCCCATTGTTGATGTCGGTGGGAAGAATAGTGTCCCAATGTTGGTGTCGGTGGGAAGAATAGTGTCCCATTGTTGATGTCGGCGGGAAGAATAGTGTCCCAACGTTGGTGTCGGCGGGAAGAATAGTGTCCCAACATTGGTGTCGGCGGGAAGAATAGTGTCCCATTGTTGGTGTCGGCGGGAAGAATAGTGTCCCAACGTTGGTGTCGGCGGGAAGAATAGTGTCCCATTGTTGGTGTCGGTGGGAAGAATAGTGTCCCATTGTTGGTGTCGGCGGGAAGAATAGTGTCCCAACGTTGGTGTCGGCGGGAAGAATAGTGTCCCAACGTTGGTGTCGGCGGGAAGAATAGTGTCCCATTGTTGATGTCGGTGGGAAGAATAGTGTCCCATTGTTGATGTCGGTGGGAAGAATAGTGTCCCATTGTTGATGTCGGTGGGAAGAATAGTGTCCCATTGTTGATGTCGGTGGGAAGAATAGTGTCCCATTGTTGATGTCGGTGGGAAGAATAGTGTCCCATTGTTGATGTCGGTGGGAAGAATAGTGTCCCATTGTTGATGTCGGTGGGAAGAATAGTGTCCCATTGTTGATGTCGGTGGGAAGAATAGTGTCCCATTGTTGATGTCGGTGGGAAGAATAGTGTCCCATTGTTGATGTCGGTGGGAAGAATAGTGTCCCATCGTTGATGTCGGTGGGAAGAATAGTGTCCCATCGTTGGGGTCATTGGGAAGAATAGTGTCCCATCCTTGGGGTCACTGCAAGTTTTGGAGATCGATAATCACTGTACCTTATAGGCTTACCTGCAGGTACAACTTAACAAAATAATTTTACTACCACTTTAGGTCCTGCTAGATCACTTCATGTTTTCCCCTTTTGCAGGTATAACTATGTAAAACATAAAAAATAAGTGCCTATACTGTTTAAAATCCAGTAATGCACTGTTTCACCCTGCTCTGCACATGCTCAGTTGCTCTCCATTTTTTGGCATTGTGCCGAAAATCAAAGCCAGTAGAGTCTGATCTGCTGATAGCCTAAAGATTTACTGCTGTTTAGGGGCTCTGGTCTTTAGGAAAATGACAGCAAGAAGAGACAGGAGCAATAGAGGCAATTTACAGCACACACTAATTGTGGTAGCATAAATATTAAAGGGATTGTAAAGGCAGACATTTTTTTTTATCTTTATGCATTAAGATAAAAAAAGCCTTCTGCGTGTAGCAGCCCCCCTAACACTTACCTGAGGTCCCTCCCTGTCCACCAATGTTTCAACCGTCCGAGATTTTCCTTCTGCATTGGCTGAGACACAGCAGCAGCAGCAGTGCCATTGGCTCCCGCTGCTGTCAATCAGTCGTGTTGCTAATCAGGGGAGAGAGGGGGCAGGACCGGGTCAGGGCTCCGTGTCTGGAAACAGGGAGGGAGCTGTGACTTAGCTTAGGTGCCCCCATAGCAAGCTGCTTGCTGTGGGGGAACTGAACAGGAGGGAATGGCCAGGATCATAGAAGAGGGACCCGAGAAGAGGAGGATCCGGGCTGCTCTGTACAAATTCACTGCAACAGAGCAGGTAAGTATAACATGTTTGTTATTTTTATAGGAAAAAAACAAGACTTTACGATGACTTTAATGTAGAATGTATGTTTCTTGCTAAAGAACATTATTATTTTATCAAGTTGTTGTGGGTAATGTTCAGTTGTAATTGAACAATACAGTAAGTTTCTTTGTCATTGCCCTCCTTTTTGTTTTTTTAACACCATTCTTCTACATGTTACATTAGGCTGACTGCTGGCAGTTCCTGCCGCATTGGCGTAGAGATGATGGTGTCTTGTTTAACTCTCCCCTAGCTTTCTCAGAAGGACCAGTTCATAGGTGGAGGTGGACCATCTACTGATAGTACGGCATGTAATTGCACATAAGCGCAGTCCAATAACAAAAAAAAAAAAAATTACAATATAAACCCCTGTTTTTCTGTAACCATGATGCAATCCCCTACTAAAAGTCACCAAAACACTTTTTATCCCTTAAATGTGTTCCATCCATCTTTAATTTTATCTCTGGCCTCATCTGTTTTTTTGTCAAGATGTCCCTTAACAATGACTTCATGATCAGATATGTATATACAGCAGTCAATGTGAATAACCTCACACATCCATCCCGAGGTGCAGCAAGATAATCTAATGTCATTCTGTGTTACAAGACCTCTTTCCCAAGCTGAGCTAATTTCTCGCTATATCAGTGGCAGTAAAGTTAAATATCTTATCTAAGATTCTTATGTAATTATTTTATTGATGATCAGGGGTATGACACGCTTGCTGTATATTAACCACTTCCGGACCGCCGCGTGTACATTTACGTCGGCAGAATGGCACGGACAGGCACATCAACGTACCTGTACGTGCCTGCCTAGACGTGGGTCCGATCGGGACCCCCCCATACATGCGGCGGTTCCCGTGGCTTCAGGAGCAATCCGGGACGAGGGCGCGGCTATTAGTTTCTAGCCACCCCCTCGCGATCGATCCCCGGAGCTGAAGAACGGGGAGAGCCGTATGTAAACACGGCTTCCCGTGCTTCACTGTGGCGGCTGCATCGATCGAGTGATCCCTTTTATAGGGAGACACGATCGATGACGTCAGACCTACAGCCACACCCCCCTACAGTTGTAAACACACACTAGGTGAACCCTAACTCCTACAGCGCCCCCTGTGGTTAACTCCCAAACTGCAACTGTCATTTTCACAATAAACAATGCAATTTAAATGCATTTTTGCTGTGAAAATGACAATGGTCCCAAAAATGTGTCAAAATTGTCCGTAGTGTCCGCTATAATGTCGCAGTCACGAAAAAAATCGCTGATCGCCGCCATTAGTAGTACAAAAAAAAATATTACTAAAACTATCCCCTATTTTGTAAACGCTATAAATTTTGTGCAAACCAATCGATAAACGCTTATTGCGAATTTTTTTTTTTTTTACCAAAAATAGGTAGAAGAATACGTATCGGCCTAAACTGAGGGAAAAAAAATGTTTTTGGGGGATATTTATTATAGCAAAAAGTAAAAAATATTGAATTTTTTTCAAAATTGGCGCTCTATTTTTGTTTATAGCGCAAAAAATAAAAACCGCAGAGGTGATCAAATACCACCAAAAGAAAGCTCTATTTGTGGGGAAAAAGGGACGCCAATTTTGTTTGGGAGCCACGTCGCACGACCGCACAATTGTCTGTTAAAGCGACGCAGTGCCGAATTGTAAAAACCCCTTGGGTCATTTAGCAGCATATTGGTCCGGTCCTTAAGTGGTTAAATGCTTCCATTACCTCTTTCATTACTTCTCCTGTAAAGTCGGTACCCCCGCCGCTCTCGGGAGTTTCAGGAGCTCGATATCTGCAAACTACTTTACTCTGAATTTTCTTTGCTGTCGTTTTTGCATTGGCCTTGGCCTAACCTGAGGACATGTCAACGCAAACTAAAGCATACTACTAGGTGTCTATCCTAGGCATACTTTTAAAAGGGAAATCTGTCTTGAGAAACATCTTTTGGGGAACCTGGACAGGCCTTCCTACTATTTACAGAACACAAGTGAGACATGGACAGCAAATCTTCTCAATCCAGCTGCAATCCAATAAGAACGTGCCACTAATGTCTTTTTGCGAAGTGACTGATGTATTGTGCCAGTTATTCTAAAACTGGGTATAAATTCCTGGGTAGGCACCACTTGTTCTCAGTGCTCCACATGACCTGCTAATTTTGAATCGTTTATCTTTCTCATCCTCAGGCGCTTGGTTCTGCAACTGATTTAAAGTGGAACTTCACCCAAAAGGGGAACTTCTGCATTTCTCTACCCCCCTCAATTTTAGAATCAGTTTTTTTTGGGTGGAGCGGGTACCTGATTTTGACAGGTACTTGCTCCTACTTCCGGTCAGATCACCGCAGTGGAAGTTTGCCCCCCCCCCCATGCAGCCTCTTGAGAGACGTTGAGGTCCCAGGAGACTGGGGGGGGGGCATTCATGGGGTCTCAGCATTGCTTATGCAGTGACAGCTGGCTGTGAAGCCGCAAGGCGTTACAGTTGGCTGCCCACAGTTATGATTCCGGCGCCTTGGCCAGAAGACCAGCAAAGAGCTGGGTCGGGTGAGGACATTGCTGGCTACAGTGAGGGGTAAAAAAAAGTATTTGATCCCCTGCTGATTTTGTATGTTTTGCCACTGATAGAAATGATCGGTCTAATATTTTAATGGTAGATTTATTTTACTAGTGTGAGAGAGAGAATAACAACAAAAAAAATCCAGAAAAATGCATTTCAAAAAAGTTATAAATTGATTTGCATTTTAATGAATGAAATAAGTATTTGACCCCTTCACAAAACATGAGTTAGTACAGAGGTCAGACGTTTCTTATAGTTGGCCACCAGGTTTGCACACATCTCAGGGGGATTTTGTCCCACTCCTCTTTGCAGATCCTCTCCAAGTCCTTACGATTTTGAGGATGACGTTTGGTAACTCGAACCTTCAGCTCTTTCCACATATTTTCTATGGGATTAAGCCCTGGTTCACACTGGGTACGATTTGGAACGATTTGAGATGCGATTTGACATGTCAAATCGCATCTCAAATCGGCGGCAATTGTCGGCAATGGCACTGTCCTAATCAGTGCGACGCCGCATCTGCGATTTCAAAAAGTAGTTCCTGTACTACTTTTTTGCGATTTCGGGCCGCGATTTACATTAAATTGCGGCCGAAATCGCGGCAAAATCGCAGCCGCAAAATCGCGGTAAAATCGCACATTTTACCGCGATTTTGAATACGCAGCAGTGTGAACCTAGGCTAAGGTCTGGAGACTGTCTAGGCCTCTCCAGGACCTTTTAATGTGTTTTTTCTTGAGTCACTCCTTTGTTGCCTTGGCTGTGTTTTGAGTCATTGTCATGCTGGAATACCCATCCATGACCTATTTTCAATGCCTTGGCTGGGGGAAGAAGGTTCTCACCAAAGATTTGATGGTACATGGCCCCATCCATCGTCCATTTGATGTGGTGAAGTTGTCCTGTCATAATGTTTCCACCTCCATGTTTGACGGTGTGGATGGTGTTCCTGGGGTCAAACGCCGCATTCCTCCTCCTGCAAACACGGCGAGTTGAGTTGATGCCAAAGAGCTTGATTTTGGTCTCATTTGACCACCGCACTTTCACCCAGTTCTCCTCTTAATTATTCAGATGTTCAGACAGGATTCTCTTGTGTGGTTTTGGGCTGATTCCTCACTGTTCTCATGATCATTGAAACTCCATGAGATGAGATCTTGCATGGAGCCCCAGACCGAGGCAGATTGACAGTTGTTTTGTGTTTCTTCGATTTGTGAATAATCGCACCAACTGTTGTCACCCTCTCATCAAGCTGCTTGGCGATGGTCCTGTAGCCCATTCCAGCCTTGTGTAGGTCTACAATCTGTCACTGACATCCTTGGGCAGCTCTCTGGTCTTGGCCATGGTGGAAAGATTGGAATCTGATTGATTTGCTTCTGTTGACAGGTGTCTTTTTTTTATACAGGTAACAAGCTGAGATTAGGAGCACTGCCATTCAGGCTGGGTTCACACTACTACACTACTTTCATCCTACTTTGCTCTGCTACATTGGTCCTACATTTATCCTACATTGGTCCTACATCCATCCTACTTTCATGAACAGGATACTACTTTGGTCCGACTTCAATGATATTCAATGGGCCTGAAGTAGGATCAATGTAGGACCAAAAGTAGTACAGGGAGCATTTTCAAAGTCGGACTGACTTGTGTAGGACGCTACAAGACGCTCTCATAGGGAAACATTGAACACAGAGCAAAGTAGGATGAAAGTAGTGTAGTAGTGTGAACCCAGCCTAATAGAGTGCTCCTTATTTCAGCTTGTTACCTGTATAGAAGACACCTGGGAGCCAGAAATCTTTCTAAATTTGATCAGGGATCAAATGCTTATTTCACTTAATAAAATGCAACTCCATTTATAACTTTTTTTTTTTAATTAAATGTTTCTGGATATTTTTGTTATCCTGTCTCTCACTGTTAAAATAAACTTACCATTAAAATTATTGACTGATCATTTCTTTGTCAGTGGGCAAACGTACAAAATCAGCAGGGGGTCAAATACTTTTTTTTTTTTAGGGCTATGTAAATTAAAGATTAATTCCTTGATTAATCGTAAAAAAAATTTGATCGATCAAAATTCTTTAATCCGGGACTAGTGGTGTAACGTGATCCGAAGGGGTCACCATATGTGGATCGGCACACCACGTGATCCACGGAGCTCCGCTGCTGCCTCGGCCATAGAAAAGGCCGCGGCTTCGGCCTAGCTCCCAGAACGCCGGCCATCTTGGTCCACCCGGCGGCGGCCTAGGTGAGCCTAGAGTGGCGCGCTGACGTCATCACCCGGCCTCAACTGCTCATGTTCGGCCGGCTTCTCTAGTAAGACTAAGCAAGCACTAATCTTCCTATACAGTGGGGGGAGATGTCTGTGGATATTACAGTGGGGGGGAGATGTCTGTGGATATTACAGTGGGGGGATATTGCAGTCGGGGGAGATTTCTGTGGATATTACAGTGGGGGGAAGATTTCTGTGGATATTATTGTAGGGACTGTATGGTGGTGGTCCGAAAAATGTATGTGCGTTATAATTAATCAAAATTACTCGATTTAATCAATTTAAAAAAAAAGATTAATCAAATGCGAACATTTTAATCAGTAACAGCCCTACTTTTTTTTTTCCTCGCTGTAAATGTTTTTTTTAAGTCCGCAGCTACAGTATTTTTAGCCGCTTACGTTTAAATTTTTGTTTACAGGTTGAAGATCCTCTAAGGCAGGGATATGCAATTAGCGGACCTCCAGCTGTGGAAAAACTACAAGTCCCATTATGCCTCAGCCTCTGGGTTCATGCTTGTGGCTGTCAGTCTTGCTATGCCTCATGGGAATTGTAGTTCTGCAACAGCTGGAGGTGCGCTGATTGCATATGCCTACTCTACGGTTTTTATATCCCACTTCTCTTGCTTAAGGGAATCTTTCCCTGCTACCTAGGTGACCCCTAAATTGGATGTAACTTCATGTGTCATAAGGGCAGAATTCTTAGCTGCTTGATCTACTGATCCGATTTCCTCTGGCTGGCATGTCAGTTCTGCCGGTTTTTTCGAAATGCTTCAAATGGCTGCTCTGTATGTTTTGCATGTCTCGCTGGTTTCCCAGCGCTAGTCAGAAAGTTCTGGGCTTTCCATATGGGCCCAAAATCACAAGCTATTCCAAAAGCACATCTTCTCTCTGTATAAATGTTTCCTGTAATGCAGATGTTGGAGGCAGGTATTTCACTTGGTAAAGAGTAAGGATTGGGCACTATAGGAGTGTCTCCATCGAACATGTTGATGATGGCTCTTAAACCATTCACCATGCGATACGTTATTTGACAACCCTCATCTGACTTCTTTTCAATTGGAAACAAGGGTGTATTGCTGGGGTCTCCAATGGCCATCCAGTTGTTCAGGAACTACTATTCCCATCATGCCTATTCATGTCTTTGAATGTCAGTTTTGCAATGCCTCAGGGGACATGCAGTCCTGCAACAGCTGGAGGGCTGCATTTTGGAGATTCCTGGTGTATTGGCTTGAGATTTATTAGGCACAAAAGCCACAGCTTCTTTCACCTGAGTGATCTGACCTTTTATCCCCTCAGGTTGAGCCAAGCTCTGTAAGTACTGTATAATATGCTGGAGACTGGCTTCTAATTTTACCTTTATCATTACTGGGATACAATCCAGTAGTCCTACATCAGATTACTTGGAGACCCATAAATCAATTGGTATCTCCTCTAGTTCTGGTCGGAAAGGCAGAATTGAGTCTGAAGTTAAAAGTACTCCACAGGCAGAATTTAAAACTTCTCCCGACCGACTACTGACAACCTGTAGGCTTGTAGTCTATGTTAAATTTTGGCACAGATTGTCCGCTTCTTAATTATTAGTGGAAACTATGGCCCGGATTAACAGAGAACGGGTGCACATTACGCTGCCGTAGCGCATCTCAATGTACGCTACGCCGACGCAGCGCAGATAGGCAAGCATGGAATTCAGGAAGCCAGTGCTACCAAAGTTGCTTCGGCGTGGCGTAGATTTCGAAGGCGTAGGTGGAAGTGAGCTTGCCCCATGCAAAGCCATGCAAATGAGGCGTGACCGCATGCAAATGATGGTTTGAGAGCCAGACAAGTACGTTGAACGAACTGCGCATGCGTCGTGTCGTGGACGCATCCCGGTGCGCATGCTCATAACCACGTCGGAACAACTACCTAAGATACGCCGGATCACTGCCTACACCATGAATGTAATCTACGCCCTTCCAGACACTTGTCCAACGTAAACGACGTAAAAACCACCGGCTTCTGTTCCCTGATGCAGACCTTTACATGTCTGCTACTGAGTTACACCTCCTTTATGGGGCTTAACTTTATGCCGGACGTACAACTTACGCGCACCTCTCGTAGCCTGCGTCGGGCGTACGCAGGTTCGTGAATCGCCGTATTTTCCTCATTTGCATATTTTAATGGCTAATCAATGGCAGCGCCACCATGCGGCCAGCGTAAATGTGCGCTCACCCTACGCTGGCGTAGGCAGGTTACGTCGGCGGGATTAAGCCTGTTTTTAGGCGTATCTTAGTTTGTGGGTACGGCGCACAGATACGACGGCGCATATTTGCACTTACGCGGCGTATCTGGAGATACGTCGGCGCAAGTGCTTTGTGAATCCGGGCCTACGTGTTTGTCCCAGCCTGAGTTTAAGTGGCTTGGACAGTTAGGCCTATGCCAGAGATAACTTTTTCTAATAATACATTTGGAGGCAAATCGTCTTTATTAAAAACAGATCGGGGCTGTAATTTTTGTAGTAATACTTTTACTCTGGCCTCAGGACCATTATCTCCTTTAATAAATGGCTTGTCATTTTCCTATGCCTGTTCCCAAGTCTTTTATTAAGAATCTGATAAATGTCACTAACTGAAGCTTCTAGTACAGCACGAGGGCTAGCCATGCATTATACAATTTTCCTTTAGATTTACCAAAACCATAGAATATGAGGCCAAATCTAAACACTTTCAATTTGTATGCAATCAGGCAGGGCCTTGCACTACATAGTTGAAGGTAAATCTAAAGGAAATTGAACAAGAAAATTGTATAATGTATAGCCAGGTTAAAATGCTTTGCCAAGGTTTTTGCTAGGGATGCACTGATACCATTTTTTTAACTAAGAGTACCGATACTTTTCTGCAGGTACTCGCCGATGCCTATCGCCTAGGAAGAGGGGGTGGTTTGGGAGGTGGCGGGGGGGTGATTGTTCAGGAGTTGGGTGACGGCAGGGTGGGAGGGGTAAGTGAGGGCAAGATAGTGAAGGGTGGGGTGAAATGGAGATTGTGGGGTGGGAGCGTTGGGATGGCTGTGATCTCTGGGGGGGAAGAGGATGGGGATAGGAGAGTTATTGGGAGACATGGGGGCAGAGGTGACAACTGGTAGAGGGAAGGAGAAGGCAACAAGCATACGTGACTAAGCATGGTACAGGAGACAGTCAGTGACTGCAGGCATGGTACAGGAGACAGTCAGTGACTGCAGGCATGGTACAGGAGGCAGTCAGTGACTGCAGGCGATGGTACAGGAGGCAGTCAGTGACTGCAGGCGATGGTACAGGAGGCAGTCAGTGACTGCAGGCGATGGTACAGGAGGCAGTCAGTGACTGCAGGCGATGGTACAGGAGGCAGTCAGTGACTGCAGGCGATGGTACAGGAGGCAGTCAGTGACTGCAGGCGATGGTACAGGAGGCAGTCAGTGACTGCAGGCGATGGTACAGGAGGCAGTCAGTGACTGCAGGCGATGGTACAGGAGGCAGTCAGTGACTGCAGGCGATGGTACAGGAGGCAGTCAGTGACTGCAGGCGATGGTACAGGAGGCAGTCAGTGACTGCAGGCGATGGTACAGGAGGCTGTCTCCTGTACCATGCCTGCAGTCACTGACTGTCTCCTGTACCAGACAAAAGTCTTTCCCGGCGGGAAAAAAGAGAACTATTTTTTTTTTTTTTTTTTTTTTTTGTCCGGTGGTTTTTGGGGCAGTTTTCCCGCCTGAAAACCATCTCCTCACAGTTTTCCAGTCAGGAAAACTGATCGTGTGTACGAGGCATTAGGGCCAATGAAAGGAAATGCAGAAGTCTTTTCCTGTTTCAGCCTGTGAAGGAGGACACAAACACATTCTCGCACACACACGTTGCCAAACCAGGAAGGTCAGAGAGTGGCCACAAAGGAAAGACAGAAGTTTAAGCAAGCCTAAAAACAGCTTTCTTGGACAGCATTTACCAGTCTGCATTCCCAATTCTCTCCTGATCAAGGCACGGCTCCTTCTGCCTTGTCAAAATGTTGTAGATATTTCTGGTTGAGACACTGAAAATATAACAACTTTGCAATTGCGTGAGAACAGATAAACAGAATTTTTTTAAAGAATAAGCTCTGCCAAATGATCTGTTCTGCTCATTTGTTTTTTTACTAAAGGAAGAAGATGTTATTAAAAACTAGCAAATCGGACAATATTCTATTTCAGAAGTCAGAAGCTATCTCTAAAAGCAGTGTTAAACACAAAAACAAACATTTATTATCAATTCTTAGATGCAATCCTTAGAGGCTGCATTAGTTTTTACAGTTTGTTTCTGTGCATTTTTTATTGTGAACCAGCTCTGAACAGGTACACCTTTTCTTGTAATTAACAGCCCTAGTAATCTTGTTGGTCTCCTGCATCTAGCACATATATAGACTTTGAAGTTGATTTACTAAAGGCAAATAGACTGTAGACTTTGCAAAGTGCAGTTGCTCCAGAGCTACAGTAAGTAAATGAGCAGAAGCTCTGCTATCTTCCATCATCCAATCATGTGCAAGCAAAAATGCTTTTTTTATTCTATTTTCCTTGCACGTGATTGGTTATTCTTTGCAAAGTGAACCTTTGCCTCATTTACTAAGCTCTGGCGCAACTGCACTTTACAAACTGCACAGTCTGTTTTGCCTTTAGAAAATCAAGCCCTGTATGTATATCCTTGATGACTGAAAATCTCAGTCCCTGTGGGACCAAAGTCTGCTCAGAAACATTTTTTGTGGCTTTAATCTCTTTAAAATGAAAGTAAAAAAAAATAGAATTGTGCTTGAATATGTTTAATTTGATTATCTCACTATAGACGATAGGAATTACTTATTCTCTCCCTGCCATATGCAATTGGGCTCACAATTAAAAAATCTTGCCTGGCATCCGTTATAGAGCAGTTCCTGATTCTGTAGTGCATTCTGCAGAGTGCTCCCAAACTCCCAAGTGCAGCAATTTAGATGCGCTTTACTATTTTTACTTCTGTTTTCTACATAGAGGTCAGAATAAAGCCTTTATCGGGAGGCATAGAAAGAATTCGCTGGATATAACCAACACATTTCAACTGACATTTACATGGTTCCAACCACATACCTTGACTAGACATACGGTATTGTTTTGCAGTTGCCCTGTGAATCATTCAGTGTGACAGTCCAATTCTGAGTGGACCATGCTCTAATACAGGGGTTGACAAATTTGCTTGGAATCTAGGAGCCAGCTAAAAAAGTTAGGAGCCAGAAAACGCGCCCTGTCCCGACGAGCTTGCGCGCAGAAGCGAACACATACGTGAGCAGCGCCCGCATATGTAAACGGTGTTCAAACCACACATGCAAGGTATTGCCGCGATTGGTAGAGCGAGAGCAATAATTCTAGCCCTAGACCTCCTCTGTAACTCAAAACATGCAACCTGTAGGGTTATTTAAACGTCGCCTATGGAGATTTTAAAGGGTAAAAGTTTGACGCCATTCCACGAGCGGACGTAATTTTGAAGCGTGACATGTTGGGTATCAATTTACTCGGCGTAACATTATCTTTCATAATATTAAAAAAAATGGGGATAACTTTACTGTTGTCTTATTTTTTAATTAAAAAAAGTGTAATTTTTTCCCAAAAAAAGTGCGCTTGTAAGACCGCTGCACAAATACGGCGTGACAAAGTATTGCAACGATCGCCACTTTATTCTCTAGGGTATTAGGATAAAAAATATATATAATGTTTGGGGGTTCTAATTAGAGGGAAGAAGATGGCAGTGAAAATAGTGAAAAATTACATTATAATTGCTGTTTGACTTGTAATGCTTAACTTGTAATACCAACGGCCACCACCAGATGGCGCCAGCTTACACATCTGGTGGTAATAACTTGTAATACCAACGGCTCACCACCAGATGGCCCCCCTTTTAAGCCAAGTCGCCAGGACCCTATTTCTAGTCGCCCTGGCGACCGGGATTTGTCGAGCCCTGCTCTAATATATAAACTGGAATACATTGGGTTGGATTAAAAGGTTTTGTGGGCTCAATTTATTAGAAATAAAAACTGTTGTGGGACACCAAAGATTCAGTCTCAGCCTATGGGGGTTGATTTACAAGCTGAAATCCCTGGCAGTGGGGCTGCATGGTAAACTTCTAATTTTCTAAGGTTTCAGAGAGCCGAGATATACTCACCTAATCCCCACAACACAACACTGGTTCCTTTGACTACTGTGCCCCTCCCTGCGATCCAGCAGCCTTGTGCGGTGACCTGTTCCTGACATCATCACCGCCATAGACCAGCTCAGGATGTAAAGATGTTACGAACAGTCCACTACTGGACACGGGGGAGTGAATTTTTCCGGAAGATCGAAGGATCGGGTGAGTATAGGCTATGTGCACACCCCTAGACAAAACAAGCTGTTAACCCAGGGAGTTGGACTTTATACTGAAAAACAGAAAGAGAATGAAAATGTTAGTAAAAATGAAGCACATCTTTTATTGATTTTGGTGATATTTCCAGTTTGTAATAGGTTTCCTTTCTCCATGGTTAATGAATTAGTCCCAAAACTTTTCAGATTCTGCAAAGAATACTTGAGAGCAGACAGCAAATAAATAGAGGCGTATGAGGTTTTAGATTACATGCATGCTGTTCATTCTCTGTCCCTATACTTGCCCCCTATTCACGCATGGCATTATACTGACTCTCGCTGACAAATATTGCAACTTATTATTCTCACCGACAAATTAAGTGCTAAAATTCTGTATTCAGCCTATGTTAACAAGAATAGCCATTTCTTTATATACAGAGATGGAAAACTACTGTATGAAAGACCATTACTAAAACCAATCATTTAAATTGGAAGAGCCCCTGTGCCTCCCCTGAGACTTCTGGAACTCTGGGAGCTATGAAGGGCATGTTTGCTACATTCTGTTCAGATTCCTGGCACCCGTCCAGTTCCCTGTGATGGACGCATAAGCTTCAGCAGATTCCATCGTACTCTGTGCTCCCTCTGTCCCAAGTGTTCCAATTGACTTTTTTAAGACAAATATAAATATGCAATATTAAAAATAGAGTTGCTCTCTTTATAAACATCCCCCGTATTTTTGTGCAGTATTGCTTTAAATGTTATTTTATTCCTCCCTCAGGAAGAAAGAACAGTGAGAGACCGAACACTTCTTGAGATGAGAGATGAAGAGCAAAGCATTCATTGGAAAATTCAGTTCAACCTGGGAAACAGCAGCCGGGTCAGAGATCAATGTCGGAACTCTGTGCAAGGAAAACGACTTATTACAGATGACTTGGGTAAGTCTTAACCTTCCTATCCTTTACAACCACGGAAGCTGCCATCTTGGCCTCTGTTTGATCTGCGGTTGCCATGATGCTGCACATGTGATCTTTTATGACACCGCACATTTGATGGCTTGACAGTTCGGTTGAGACTAGGGCCGAAACAACGAATCGATTATTAAAATTGTCAACTATTTTCATAATCGATTAGTTGGCCTGCATACAGAATGCATTATTTGTTTACATATCAGGAAATACAATGCAGCACGCATACAGCTCAGTACACCATCCATACATGTCAGTAAGTGTCTGTCTGAGCATGCCATAACCACGCAGTTGCAGCTGCACTGCACACTGTTACGAGGCGCTTGCAGATCGACCGCATTCACTTAAATGAGTCAAACTTGCCGGGGGCGCTACACCCTCCAAAAGCAACAGGGGGTATAATTCCTGCCACAGCTGCAAAGCCATCGTGTCCATGACGTGTACACCCCCAGCCACTGCCTCTGCAGCTAAAGGGGGAGCAATGGGAAGGAGGTGAAACTGTGGCCCAAGAGTGGGGCCTTACACACCTTTTTTTTTAGGGTGACTCTAGGGTAGGTAGTATGGCCCAGATTCACAGCGGAGATACGACGGAGTATCTCAGGTACTCCGTCATATCTCTCAGAGTATCTATGCGACTGATTCATAGAATCAGTTACGCATAGATATCCCTAAGATCCGACAGGTGTAATTGTTTTACACTGTCGGATCTTAGGATGCAGTACCGCGGCCGCCGCTGGGGGAGTTTGCGTCGTAAACCAGTGTCGGGTATGCAAATTAGAAGTTACGGCGATCCACAACGGTTTTTCGCGTTGGCTACGTCGCCGCTAGTCTAGTTTCCCGTCGCAAAGTTAGTCGTCGTTTTGGGTGCCTTAACTTTACCCAGCACACGTATTGCTGTCTAAAGTATGGCCGTCGTTCCCGCGTTGAAATTTAAAAATTCACGTCGTTTGCGTAAGCCGTGAGGGAATACGGAATTACGCTACGCGCGTCGCCGTTCGAAAAAATTACGTCACTTCGCGCAAAGCACGGCGGGTAATTCAAAAGGGAGCATGCGCAGAAGGTCCGGCGCGGGAGCGCGCCTAATTTAAATGGCACACGCCCCTTTGAATTACGCGGGCTTACGCAAGTGCTCTGTGAATCAGGCACTTGCGATGAAAACTTGCGGCGGTGTAACGTATCTATGATACGTTACGCTGCCGCACTTCTACCTGAATCTGGCCCTATGTTACTTGCTGGATCACCAGGTGAAAATAATACATTAAAATCTTTAAAAAAATAATAATAAGAGAATTAATGCAACCAGCACATCTACTGACTGGTAAGGTACAATATATATAATTTTGTTTGTTTTACAACCCTTTTTTTTTTTTAAGTTAAAAAAACTACTATCCTGTGAGCTGTAATAAAAAAAAAAAAAAAAGGGCTGATTCATACTTGTCCAATTTAATTACATTTTTTTTAGGCAAAACTTTTGCATTTTGCATAAAAATGCACGTCAAGTAGAAATCCTATTCTTTTCTACATGGCTCCTTCATATCTGTATGCTGCAGTTTGTTGTGAATGGAAAGGGGAAACGATATGGGCCCATCCATTCACATCATATGTTCATATGCACTCATGCTGCATGTACATGGATCGGTGTAAATCCAGGCTAAATAAAGCTTAGAGGATGAGCAAAGTGCCACAGACCAATTTGTATTGTCAAAGCTACAATAAAAACCACAAATCTTTCTCTCTAGCAGCTGTAAAGCTGTCAGGATGCAAGGAAAGGCGGATTTCTAGATGACTACAATCTATAATATTTTAGGGAGGAAAACACTAAAAAAGCTATTTTAGGATGAGTAATAATAATCAAATTGGCACACTTCTCTTTTAAAAAGTTTTATTTTTTAAGTCTCTTTGGAAAGTCTCTTTTTATATAAAATTGTATTCAACAAATAAACAAACATAGTCCATGTGTGCCCGCCAGTTTGTAAAGAATGCTGGGCTTCTAATCAGGAATATCAGCACTGTCCACATACTTTGAAGCAGTAGGTATAGATCAGGGGTAGGCAACCTGGGGCCCTCCAGCTGTTGCGGAACCCATGAGGCATTGCAAGGCTGGCAGTTACAATTACTGGGGCATGATGGGACTTGTAGTTCTGCAATAGCTGGTGGGCCCCAGGTTTGCCTACCCCTGGTATAGATGATTGTCCTGTTTCTATTAGGATAGAGATGGGGGTGTGTTTTTTTTTTTGTTTTTTTTGCATCGTCATCGCACAGCTATAGAGTAAATTGTAAAAAGATGTGACTTTTTTTTTGCTAAATGTAAAATATTCAGATATTCAGTCATTTCTGACAATTTTACGTTTTTAATTCAATATTACCTTTTTAATAAAACTCACAGGGGGGCTGGAGGAACTAATTTATTAAGAACTTCAACAAACATTAACCACTTCAGCCCCAGGAAGAATTGGCTGCTCAATGGCCAAAGCTTTTTTTTGCGATTGGGCACTGCGTCGCTTTAACTGCGTGGTTGTGCGACGTTGTACCCAAACAAAGTTGATGTCCTTTTTCCTCAGTTTTGGCCAATATGTATTCTTCTACATATTTTTGGTAATAAAAATTTCAAAAAGCGTTTGGTTTGCGCAAAAGTTTTAGCGTCTACAAAATAGGGGATAGATTTATGGCATTTTTATCATTTTTTTTTTTTACTAGTAATGGCGATAATCTGCGATATTTTTTTTTATCTGAACGGACATATCGGACACTTTTGACACATTTTTGCGACCGCTATTAAAGGGACCAACGTACAGCTATGACGGTCTGCGGGAACGAGCCATCCTGCCGCAATATAATGATGGTTGCTGGTCAGCAAGCGGTTAACCTTACACTCCATGGAGAAGAGGCACATAAGAGGGAATATGATCACAATGTACAAACATTTAAAGCGGATGTACACCGCTGGACATTTTTATTTTCTATTTTTTTACTATAGGCTTACCTATAGGTAAAAGTCAGTAAATGAAGTTTACTTCCACTTTAAATGGTAACTGAAGCAATAAGAGGAAACCATTTAAAATGGTTCTATAATCTAAGTGTTTTTTTTTTTTGACCTTAAATTGGAACTTTAGACAGAAAATAAAGTCCTGCTAGATCAATTCAGGCTGGCCGCTTTTGCAGGTTAAGTAAAACTTAAAAAATAAGTACCTATACTGTTTAAAACCCAGTAATATACTGTCTCACCCTGCTCTGCATATGCTCAGTTGCTCTCCATTTTTAGGTCCTGACAAATTTGTAGAGGCTGATCTTCTGACAGCCTAAAGATGTACTGCTACTCAGGGGCTCTGGGCCTTGGCAAAATGACAGCCTCAAGCAGGAAGAAACAGAAGCAATGCTAGAGGAATTTTACAGCACGCACTAATTTTGGTGGCATAATTATTAATGAGGAATGTATAATAACATTTTTATAAAGTTGTTATGTGTAAAGTTCCATTTTAATGGAGTCTATGCATTAAGGTAAAAAACATGTCACTACCTGTTTTTTTTTTTTTTGAGAGCCATTGGCAACTGCTGCTGTCGGTCAAATCCTGTGAGGAGGGAGCAGGGGAGCGTAGCCAAGCATCACTGTGTGGGTCTATGGATGCACACAGCTTGGTAGGAAAGCACGCTCAAACAGATGGCTGAGGGGCATCCACAAAAAAGTGGACAGTGCCGGTGGATGACACCAGAAGTGGAGGATCTGGACTGCTCTGTGCAATACCATTGCATAGAGCAGGTTAAGTATAACTTTTTTTTTTTTTTTCAAATAAAAAAAAAAAAGTGTTTACAATCCAATTTAATCTTGGGTCTCTAAAGAAGACACACAGCCTCGCAATGAAGTTGGATGAGAAAGGAGTCCTTCTTAAAAGGGTTGTAAAGTCTCAAGATTTTTTACCTTAATGCATTCTATGCATTAAGATGGTGAAAAACCTTCTGTGCTGCAGCTGCCCCCGCAGAGCATCCCCCCTTTTTTACCTGAACCTGTTCATTCCAGCATGAGCCCGATGGCTCCAGCCTCTGTCTCGGATCCCCTTCGGACAGATTGATAGCAGCAGGAGCCGTAGGCTCCTGCTGCTGTCAAATCAAATCCAGTGACGCAAGCAGGGGGCGGAGCCAAATCCTGCTGTCTGTGTCAATGGACGGAGCAATGGAACTTTGTGAGCGAGCCTTTACGGGTGTCCCCATGGAAAGCAGCTCTCCTTAGGGGCACCCAATGAAGAGGAGGAGCCCAGGGCGCCACCGGACACCCCTGAAGAGAAGAATCGGGGCTGCACAGAGGAGGTAAGGGTAACATGTTTGTTATTTTAAAAAAGAAAAACAAGCCCCCGAATCACTTTAAACTGCATAAAGGGGTTATTTACTTTTAGAGCAGTAAGGATGTGGAACTTTCTTGCACAGCTGGTGTGGACCTGTGTCTTTATTCAACCTTACCAACTAATGTGATTCAATATTTTTACTTAAACTGTTCACAGTTGAGATATATAATCAACAGTAATTCGCCATGTATCATGTGATCATTTATATTTTCAGATAAATTCTGTACGGCGAAACTTTTATACAGTATTTGAATCCTTTTAATAAGGTTGTGAAAACACTGCACGAAAGCAGTTCTATGGTCACAGCCTACACTTTCATTTTAGAACATCGACATTGTGATAACAATACAAACAATAGTTTATATTTGAAAATCTACTATAAGCTTGCGTGAACAATCTCCTTTTATGCAAGTTTGGTCTGTCTGCTGGCCATCATTTTCCTCAACTTCCTGGATTCCCTGCATGCTTTGCAGCTGTCGATTTGTAAGGACTACATATCCCATGGTGCCTTGCTGCTTACAAGTGATTGCTGTACTGACTCCACCTCCTAAAACTCCTCCCGCAGCACCTCTGTAGTTCAGAAAGCAGGCTCTGTAAATTCTGTGGCACAGCAGGGCATAGTGAATACGTGTCACAGAATTCAAGTAAGTGTACAAACCTCAAGAACATTTGGATCAATGGGAGTAGGCTAGCAATAAGTGAAATAAAATATGGAAATTTAATATTTTTTGTTACATTCTGACCATAGAGAAACTTTAAATCAGGGATCTTCAAACTACGGCCCTCCAGCTGTTGCGGAACTACACATCCCATGAGGCATTGCAAGACTCTGACATTCACTGACATGACTAGGCATGATGGGAATTGTAGTTCCTGAACAACTGGAGGGCCATAGTTTGAGGACCCCTGCTTTAAATGAACTAACCTAGCAATATTGTTGGGCGAAGGGATCACCGCAACAGCACAGGGTGAGAATACAAAACTGAATGCAGATAAGGATTCTTGTATAAAATGTGTCTGTCTATTGATGTAGTTGTTTAATTTCCATATGTTCCTCAAAGTAAATAGTTACTTTTATCTCCCAGGTTATGTCTGTGAGCGCAAAGAGCTGCTAGCAAATGGATGCTGCAACATCAATGTGGCCAGCACAAGGCAGTATAACTGTGAAAGCTGCTTGCGCAATGGGTGCTGCAGTGTATATGAGTACTGTGTATCATGCTGCCTTCAACCTAATAAGGTAAGTAATGCAATTACTTTTTATTTGGTTTATGCACTGAGAGTTATTTTTCAATGAAGAGTTGGGTTTGGTTTTTTTTCAGGTTTACAGATAAGTGTAACCCCTTTGCACCTAAGGGTAAAACAAATCTTAATGCTTAAAGCGGGGGTTCACCCAAAAATCAACTTTCTGCAATTAGATCCAGCATACTGCTGACATCTGCAGTATGCTGTTTTTTTTTGTACTTATCGTTTTATCAGCCTTTGTTATCCGGCTCAGAGCGGGGATTCCTTCCGGGTATAGGCGTTCCTAAGCCAAGCGGAGTTGGATTGATGGGCTGCTAAAGCGCGTCACGCCTTCCGAAAATACTCAGGTGTTTACGGCGCCTGCGCAGTCAGCTCTACACGGCAGGCGCAAGCGCCGTAAACACCCGAGTGTCACCTCAGGTATTTTCGGAAGGCGTGACGCGCTTTAGCAGCCCGTTAATCAAATCCGCTTGGCTTAGGAACGCCTATTCCCCGCAGAAATCCCCGCTCAGAGCCGGATAACAACGGCTGATAAAACGATAAGTACAAAAAAAAAACGGCATACTGCAGATGTCAGCCGTATGCTGGATCTAATGGCAGAAAGTTGATTTTTAACCCTGGCACTGACCTAGATTAAACATTGATCTAGGTTTTTTTTTTTTTTTTTTTTTTTTTTTTTTACACACACTTTTTTTTTTTTTTCCTCTCTGCAAGGAAAGAGGGGAAACATTGTAGCTTTCCTCTCCATTCACAAAGAGAGAAAAACACAGGGGTGGGCTTCACAGAGACTGATCACTGTGGTAACCAGTCGGAGGCTACAACAGCGATCTGGAATTGGGAGATCCAGGTCCCGGTCTTTTGCACGGGCCCGGGGCTCTCGGTTAGACACCGGTCAATGTGCTGGGAGCGCGCTGTGTGGCGAGGCAGGGTACAGGGGCTCAGGAGGGCACATTACATAGAGAGGCACATTACAGTGCCTTGGAAAAAGTATTTATATCCATTGACATTTTCCAAATTTTGTCATGTTACAACCAAAAAAAGGTAAATGTATTTTATTGGAATTGCGTGTGATAGACCAACACAAAGTGGCACAAAGTGTGAAGTGGAAGCAAAATGATAAATGTTTTTCTATTTTTATACAAATAAATATGTGAAAAGTGTGGCGTGCATTTGTATTCAGCCCCCCTGAGTCAATACTTTGAATACTTTGTCAATACAATGCTGCCACCACCATGTTTTACAGGGGGGGGTTTAGCCACAAACAGCATTTTGCTGACCAGAGCACCTTCTTCCACATGTTTGCTTGTCCCCCACATGGCTTCTCATAAACTGCAAATGGTACTTCATATACCTTTCTTTCAACAATGGCTTTCTTTTTTTCTTTTTTTTTTTTAAGTGTATTTTGTGCGTGTACTCGAGAGAGGAGCCGGACTGCAGGAGTTGGGAGTAGGCAGGCCTCCCCCAGAGGCAATCTGCCACCTTTCTCCATGCCCCGGGTGGCAATGTCGGGTGTGTGAGGCGGTCCTCCCACACAGCCCACCCTACCTGCTCCGCTTTGAAGCCCAACGGGGCAGAGGGACTCCTTATAAGGGAGTGAGAGGATCTAGCCCGCTGAACCAGCCCCGTTAGTCCTTCGCCTCTCTTTTTTAGAGACCGCGTAGTCTAAGTGCGTGCATGTTAACCCAATTTCGAGTGAGTGTAAGTGTGGTGGTTTTTGTGGGAGGGGGGTGGGCATACTAAGCGCAAGCTTACCTCGCATAGCACACCCACCGGGAGCCGGGCTGAGACCACCAAACTCAATTCACATGTAGCTGAGACCGGGATCCGAACCCCTAGCTGCAGAGGTGAATGGCTTGTCAGCGCAGTGCCAATCGCATTGAGCCACCACAGCTCCCCTTCAATGGCTTTCTTTATGCCACTCTTCCATAAAGATTTGTGCAGTTTCCAAAACGAATCCTTGTCCTTTTGGACAGATTCTCCCACCTGAGCTCTGGATCCTCTTGGCTGCTTTTCTAAATAAATAATCTCCTTGCCCGGCCTGTCAGTTTAGGTAGACGGCCATGTCTTGGAAGGTTTGCAGTTGTGCCATACTCTTTCCGTTTTCAGATGATGAATAGAACAGTGCTCCCTCCGTGAGATGCTCAAACCTTGGGATATTTTTTATAAACTAACCCTGCTTTAAACTTCTCCACAACTTTATCCCTGACCTGTCTGCTGTGTTCCTTGGCCTTTATGATGCTGTTTGTTCACTAAGGGTTTTCTAACCTCCTGAGGGCTTCACAGAACAGCTGTATTTTATACTGAGATTTAATTACACACGGGTGGACTCTGTTTATTAATTAGGTAACTTCTGAAGGCAATTGGTTCCACTAGATTTTAGTTAGGGGTATCAGAGTAAAGCAGGGCTGAATACAAATTCACGCCACACTTTTCACATATTTATTTGAAAAAAGTTTTGAAAACCATTTATCACTTTACTTCCACTTCACAATTATGTGCCACTTTGTGTTGATCTATCACATACAATCCCAATAAAATACATTTAGGTTTTTGGTTGTATCACGACAAAATTTGGTAAATTTCAAGGGGTATGAATACTTTTTTAAGGCACATTACGCGAGGGCAGGGCACATTACGCGAGGGCAGGGCACATTACGCGAGGGCAGGGCACATTACGCGAGGGCAGGGCACATTACGCGAGGGCAGGGCACATTACGCGAGGGCAGGGCACATTACGCGAGGGCAGGGCACATTGGATGGGAAAGACTGTTGTGGGGAGCATGGCACATTGTGGTGGACACAGCTGGGCACATTGCAGTACCGGCTTTCTTCTTCTTCTGTCTTCAAAAAATCCTGCTTTCATAACTCTTCCAGTGGTGCATTGTTCCCTGCCGGCCCCTCCTGCCCTCCTCCTATCTTGTCCATCCCATATGATGTCACATACAAGCACCCGAGATGGATAGGAGGGGCCAACGCGTAACAGCACTTCAGTCAATAGCATGTCAATGCGATCTACCTGTCGGCTGCCTTTGACCGGTAGATCGCTGCTAAACCCTGGTTGAGAAACACTGGTCTAAGAGCCGGTTCACACTGGGGCAGTACGACTTCCAGCACGACTTTGGGAGGCAACTTGGACACGACTTGAGTATGAATCATCAGGCAACTTACAAGGCAACTTCAAGTCGCCTCCAGGACAGGAGGCTTTCCAGTGGCTAATCAAACAACAATCGGCTCTGTGGGAGGGAGGGGGAGGGAGGGGTTTGCCTGAGAAATGTATGTTATCTTCCTGTATTGTTGCTTCAGTTAAGACAGTGATCCGACTTCTGAGGCAACTTCCATTGAAATCAATGGGTACAAGTTGCCTAGAAGTCGGATTAAAGTAGTACAGGAACCTTTTCTGAAGTCGGAGCGACTTCAGTAGTGTGTATTGAGACAGCTCCATTCACTTCCATTGATTTTTCTCAACCACACGACTTGGGGCAACTTCAAGTCGGATCCCAGGTCGCCCCTGTGTGAACCGGCTCTAAGGAGTTTTACAATTCTAAATATATCATGTATTTTAGATCTTGGTTACATCCTTTCAATGATTACTAATAAGAATGAAAAAATTGCCTTTCTCCTTATTTTTTGGGTTTAGCAACATATCTTGGAGCGTTTTCTAAACCGAGCTGCAAGAGGGTTCCAAAACTTGTTCTTAGCAGTAGAAGATCACTTTGAACTGTGTTTAGCCAAATGTCGTACATCCTCGCAGGTAACAAAATTAATATTCAAATGTACCGTGTTTATAAGCTCTATATGTAAATTATATTGTGTTTGTTTTGCTTTATTTTTTATTATTTTTCTCAAACAGCTAGGTGGGTGGGATCATGACACCCTGAATTTTCAGCATCTCCTCGGTCTTCAGGTTAAATGACACTAAGCATAGTTTAAGTATAATTCTGGACTTTTACTAACAATGATTAAAAATGCTCCCTCCTTCCTTCTAACATCTATACTAACTAACCTTTGAAAAAAAAAACATATACGGTGGAACCTCAGATTACGAGCATAATTTGTTTCAAGAGAATGCTCGTAATCCAAAGTACTCACATATCAAAGCGAGTTTCCCCACTGAAGTCAATGGAAACTAAAATAATTTTTTACCGCATTGACTTCGATGGCATGCAATATCGCATGCGGCCAGGGATGGGGGGGGCGCCAGAGAGCCTCAGAAATGTCCGGAAAGGCCCGAGCACACCTTGGCTGACCTCGGCAAACCTCAGACTCGGTTCCCGAGGTTTGCAGAGGTCAGCCGAACTGTCCTTTCGATGCATTTCCGAACGGCTGCGATCGGTGCTGTTCGACTCCGCTCAGCTCCGGCGCCCCCACCTCAGGCCAAACGCGGTACTGCACATCGCTTTGGCCCGAATCCTGCTTGTTTTGCGAGACAACACTGGCAAACCGAGTTAAGATTTTTTTTTGTTAATACAGTGCTCGTATTGCGAAATGCTCGTTAACCGAGTTACTCGCAATCCGAGGTTCCACTGTAACCGACCTATTTTCTGGCCACTCCAGTCCAGTCCTGTGATTTCCCCTAAGCACATCTCAGGTTGATCCAGGGCATCCATCACTTTAGAGACCAAGAAAAAAATCAAGGTCCCAGATGGTACTCACCAGGTAACCAGTATCCAAATGCTGCCGGCACTGAAGTGAAGCCGCAACAGGTCCCCATGGGCTAGGACAGCCCCTACCCCCATGTAGCTCCCCAGTGCTGGCAGCACTCATGCAGCCCCAGACCATGACACTCCCACCACCATGCTTGACTCTAGGCAAGACACGCTTGTCTTTGTACTCCTGACCTGGTTGCCATAACAACACACGCTTGACACCATCTGAACCAAATAAGTTTATCTTGGTCTCTTAAGACCACAGGATATGGTTCCTTATGCCACATACACACGATCGGACATTCCGACAACAAAACCGTGGATTTTTTTCCGACGGAATGTTGGCTCAAACTTGCATACACACGGTCACACAAATGTTGTTGGAAATTCCGAACGTCAAGAACGTGGTGACGTACAACACTACGACAAGTCGGAAAAATTTGGAACCAGGTCTCGAACATTTGTTGTCGGAAATTCCGACAGCAAATGTATGATGGTACATACACTCGGTCGGTTTTTCCGACAACAAGCTTGCATCGAACATTTGTTATCTGAGATTCCGACCGTGTGTACGTGATATTGGTTTGCTTGTCTTCAGCAAATTGTTTGCAGGCTTTCTTGTGCATCATCTTTAGAAGAGTCTTCCTTCTGGGATGACAGCCATGCAGACCAATTTGATGCAGAGTGCGATGTATGGTCTGAACACTGACAGGCTGTGCAAATTTTCTGGTGGTAGGGTGAATGGCGCTGCCTGCCACTTTGTGATGGAAGTAGAAAATATTAGGTAATGGGTATCAGTGCAGTGACTATTAGTGAGAGTGTTACCAGTGTGAGACCCCTACGACAGGGAAACAACAGTTGGGTCGCCCTTAACCAGTGTCACTTGCTGGTAACAGAAATGTTAACTGAAGTTAGTGAAAACAACAATTGCTATACACCAGGGTCTTCATACAATGGCCCTCCAGTTGTTCAGGAACTACAATTCCCATCATGCCTTGTCATGTCTGTGAATGTCAGAGTTTTACAATGCCTAATGGGATTTGTAGTTCTGCAGCAGCTGGAGGGCCGTAGTTTGAAGATCCCTGCTATACACCATTTTTAGTTAGTATGCAGTGTAAATAAACTTTCAAAACGATTAGTGCCAGCCCCTAATCCAGTGGTGAACAAACATCCATAGTTTAGTAAGTTCAATTTAAATATCCTCTGTATCAGTCCGCTAGCAGGATATATATCCCACACTATACAGTAAGTGTCCCTGTTGAATAATGTGAAAAAGATTTAAAAGGTATTAAATATAAATCGGGTGAGAAGAGAATATTTCTCTCTGTTCTTCCAGCACTCAAAACAGCATAATCAGAACAACGTGACTTTTGTGGCTGTCTTCGGTAGCTATTGCACACTTTATGCAGATCAAAGATGACTTCTGTGCTCCCCCCTTGGCTCCTCACTTACCAAATCCAGATACCCCTGCTGGGGTAACAAGCGTGAAGTGAGTGTGTTTTGTCTTTCTGCCAGGCTGCTCCTGTTCCGTTCAGACTCCAACTGCCCCAAGCCTCCGTTCAGTTTCACTGAATACACTTCCTGGTTTCAGCTTCCTGATTCCTGGTGCTCAGTATCCTCCTCTGCATCCAGTTCCAGCAATGTCTCCTCTCTATCTCCTGCTACTTCACTGGAAACTATTGGTCAACCATGGTGATGCCTGTTCTGAGTGGAACCTGTCCTGTTAAACCGCTGTATGTCCTGGCAACCGTGCTGCAGCTCAGTTTTAGGCTCTTGGCAATCTTTTAGCCTAGGCCAGTGATGGCGAACCTTGGCACTCCAGACGTTTTGAAACTACATTTCCCATGATGCTCTTGAACTTTGCAGTGTAGAGGAGCATAGTGGGAAATGTAGTGCCAAAACATCTGGGGTGCCAAGGTTTGCCATCACTGGCCTAGGCCATCTTTGAGTAGAGCAACAATTCTTTTTTTTTTTTTCAGATACTCAGAGTTCTTTGCCATGAGGAGCCATGTTGAACTTCCAGTGACCAGTATGAGAGAGTGAGAGCGATAACACCAAATTTAACACACCTGCTCCCTATTCACACTTGAGACCTTGCAACACTAACGAGTCACAAGACATTTGGGAGGTAAAATAGCTTATTGGGCCCAATTTGGACATTTTCACTTAGGGGTGTACTCACTTTTGTTGCCAGCCAGTTTAGACATTAATAGCTGTGTGTTGAGTTATTTTGAGGGGACAGAAAATGTGCACTGTTATACAAGCTGTACACTCACTACTTTACATTGTAGCAAAGTGTCATTTCCTCAGTGTTATCACATGAAAAGATATAATAAAATATTTACACAAATGTGAGGGGTGTACTTTTGTGGGATACTGTAGGTATAGACATGTGTTTTTTTTTGGGGGGGGGGGTAAGTTAGTATAAGTGTTAGAAGGGAGAAAGGAGCGTTTTGTACGCAGAGTTAGTAATAACCCAGAATTCTACTTTAAGCTTGGAGACTGAGGACCTCTTGTGGCAAAAAAGAAGTTGTCTGGGGATGACTCTGGATTGAGTATTGCAGCCTAACTTGCTTTATAAGTTAAACACTTGTTGGGTGTTCTGACAGCAGTACCAGTAGCTTTCCTTCTACTGCGGAGTATGCAGAGTCTCCCATACCACATCGTCCCTATATAAGAGAAACCCTGTATTTTTATCTATAAATGCAAAGCTTCCTATAATTGGCCAAAGTGGAGAGTGTAACATCATCCACCTGCCTCTCCACCTTTTGCCAGTCAGAGGAAGCCTTGTATTTTATTGATTTAACCACTTGCTTACTGGGCACATATACCCCCTTCCTGCCCAGGCGACGGTCATGCGACGTGGCTCCCAAACAAAATTGACGTCCTTTTCCCCCACAAATATAGCTTTATTTTGGTGGTATTTGATCACCTCTGCTTTTTCTTTTTTTGGCGCTATAAACAAAAAAAGAGCGACAAATTTGAAAAAAAAAAACACACTAAATATGCCATATTTTTTAAAAAAAATATACGTTTTTTTTTTTCTCAGTTTAGGTCGATATGTATTCTTCTACATATTTTTGGTAAAAAAAATCGCAATAAGCGTATAGTGATTGGTTTGCACAAAAGTTATAGCGGCTACAAAATAGGGGATAGAATTCTGACTTTTTTTTTTTTTTTTTTTCTAGTAATGGCGGTGATCTGCGATTTTTGTCAGGACTGCGATATTATGGCAGACACATCGGACATTTTTGGGACTATTCACATTTATACAGCAAACAGTGCTATAAATATGCGTATTATGTGTATAAATGTGACTGGCAGGGAAGGGGTTAACACTAGGGGGCGAGGAAGGGGTTAAATGTGTACCCCGGGAGTGATTCTTACTGTGGGGGGAGGGGACTGACGGGGGGAGGTGACCAATCTGTGTCCCTATGTACAAGGGACACAGTATTGGTCTCCTCTCCCTGACAGGACGTGGATCTCTGTGTTTACACACAGAGATTCACGTCACCGCCAATCGCGGGTACCTTGCGGACATCGTGGCCGCTAGACACGCGCATCGGCGGCATCTTGAAGACGCGCCGGGCACGGCACGCACGCGCCCCCCAGTGGCCGAAGACGGCCTTCCGGCATTGTAGAGCCACCTTGTGGCCATCTTTTTACTATGGCCCGGGTCTGAAGATGTTTTAAAAGCAAAACAATAAATTTTTCACATAAATGGTGAAAATGCAGTACAGGGGACTCTGTCTCTATCCAGTAGTAGCAAGTACTGCTACTGGAACACAGCTTTGCTTGCCTTACGTAGCACAAAATACTACAGTATATTACAGCTAAAGCAGTGACCAGTCTTTTCTGGCATGCACATAATTTGTCTGGTCCAAGCTAGCCCAAACAAAGTGCCAGTAAACCTGGAATTCTCTAATTCCTCTTCTTCTTTAAGTTTTGAATTCTACATTTTCAACGGTACAGCTATCATTGAATGTGGACATGTGTGGATGAATCTGATAGTTCAGCACAAACAGTTTGGTTCCTGTTGAGCAATCTTCCCACTACTCACCCATAAGGCAGTAATGGGAGGACCAGATTGTCCGTATTCATCTTTTTCTTTACTGCCATAAATAAGCAACAAAACAACTTGACATTGTGTTCTTCAATGTCAAACCAAGATGCTTTTTTTAATTATAAACATATATGATGATGATTGGGAATATGAAAGTCCCCTGCAGCATGCTGACGATACAGCTGAAACCTGTATGCCTGTCCAGGCTAGGAACTACACAGATGGCAACTGAATGTGAACACTGACATGATTGATTCTATGTATACATTTTATGCCAAATGCTTGCAATTAGTGGCAGCCATCCTCAATTAAGGGTAAGATAATGTGATTATTTTAGGGCCTGATTAGAGGCAATTTGTGTATAGGAATAAATACTGCGCTGGTCAATTCAATCGTAAATGGTATGAGACCAGTCATGAAAGAATAAAAAAACATAAAATTAAAATAAAATTAACCAAATAAAAAACAAAAAAACAAGCTGCTGCAACTCATATGTTAGATGGACATAAATACAAATGGCTGTGAAAAAAGCTGCGCTGCGAAATGTGAAACAATATCAACGTGACGTTCAAATATAAATAGGTGCTAGCATGCACAATCACTAGTGAATTCTAAGAAAACCAAGAAAACAAATGAATAGTGCAAAGTCCATATGAATGGAGAAATCGCAGAGAATATCAAAAGAAGGCAGAAAATTCTCCAAATGGGTGAAAAGTATCCTGGCAGTATCCCGTGAATCTGTGAGACAGATGATAGTGTCCTCCACCAGTAAATCCTAGCTGCTTACCAGATAGTTGAAATAATCAAGCATGTAGCCAAGTAAAAACCACCGAGATAGTTTCCAGGATCTCCAGGGTACTTTTTCCACTTTCACAAGTCAGACCACTCAATCTCCATAGTGTAACCCAAAAGAGAGAAGGCTGACATAGTGTTTTACCATAAAAAGGGTTTTTATTAATAAAAATGGTTGCACTTACAATTATGCAGTAAAAATCGTGCGTGTAGTTTGTTTAGCCGGCCGGCTGTACTGTCCGCTCGTCCTTCCGGATAGGCAGCGCAAATCGTGGTGACGTCAGCACGTCGCTCTTCCCAACGCCGTTTCGTCCAATGACTTCTTCCAGGGGTACTCCTGGAAGAAGTCATTGGACGAAACGGCGTTGGGAAGAGCGACGTGCTGACGTCACCACGATTTGCGCTGCCTATCCGGAAGGACGAGCGGACAGTACAGCCGGCCGGCTAAACAAACTACACGCACGATTTTTACTGCATAATTGTAAGTGCAACCATTTTTATTAATAAAAACCCTTTTTATGGTAAAACACTATGTCAGCCTTCTCTCTTTTGGGTTACACTATGGAGATTGAGTGGTCTGACTTGTGAAAGTGGAAAAAGTACCCTGGAGATCCTGGAAACTATCTCGGTGGTTTTTACTTGGCTACATGCTTGATTATTTCAACTATCTGGTAAGCAGCTAGGATTTACTGGTGGAGGACACTATCATCTGTCTCACAGATTCACGGGATACTGCCAGGATACTTTTCACCCATTTGGAGAATTTTCTGCCTTCTTTTGATATTCTCTGCGATTTCTCCATTCATATGGACTTTGCACTATTCATTTGTTTTCTTGGTTTTCTTAGAATTCACTAGTGATTGTGCATGCTAGCACCTATTTATATTTGAACGTCACGTTGATATTGTTTCACATTTCGCAGCGCAGCTTTTTTCACAGTGATTAGAGGCAATGTCCTATTATTCTGAAGATTTCTCTATCATAGCCTTTTTAGCTCGATATGTCCTTTGTGTATTGAAGCCAAAAAAAAAAAAAAACTACTGATAGGAATGTATATTTTATTTGCAAAACAAATATGTTATATTGTACTGCACTGCTGCTACAAAAGCTGACCATACCCAAAGGAAAACATTCAGATCTGAGTTCTACTAACATGCACCGAATCACCAAGGCAGGCACTTGACGCTTATGCAAATAAACTCTGTACAGTGCTATTGGTCTATATCAGGGGTCTCCAAACATTCTAAACAAAGGGCCGGTTTATTGTCCTTCAGACTTTTGGAGGGCCAGATTTTGGCCAGCGGGGGTGGAAATTTTCCTGGCATCAGTGGGACTAAACATCTGGTATTAGGGGGAGGAATAGTGCCCCATCGTTTGTATCATAGGGAAGAATAGTGCCCTATTAGTGGTGTTAGTGGGAGAAATGGTGCTTCACTGTTGGTGTCAGATGGCAGAATAGTGTCTCGTATCAGTGGGAGAGATATTGCCCCAAGGGCCGGATAAAGGCAAGCAACGGGCCGCATATGGCCCTCGGGCCGCAGTTTGGAGACCACCGGTCTATATATTCAGGTCTATGTGCGCTAAACCAAAATTAAAATGAATATACTATTCAATAAAGTGCACCAATAAAGTGTCCATGTGTCAAAATTCCCCAAAAGTGTCTCCAACAGGTTCAGGCTCTATGCCCTTTATAAATACATTAAATCCCATAAAAGTGCTCTTGTGCAAAATTCTCAAGCAAGTAAGGGCACTATGCCTTTAACGCTCCAGTGATCCTCCATCACCAACACAGAGAACTCGCCAAATTTATTTGACCACCCACTACAGGCAAGTCACAAAGCACTTGTTATTTATGCACAATATTTATTATATTCATTTTAAATTTGGTTTAATGCACATAGACCTGAATATGTAGCCCAATTGCGCTGTATAGAGTTTATTTGCATATTCAGACCTGAGTGAAGCTTCACTGATTCATCTGGGATGAATCTATTGGTATCAGGCTTGATATACTAAATTCTACTGTTTGTAGCTGATAGGATACAGATGAGTGAACTTGTATTACTCCTGTGGGCACAGCTTTTTTGGATCTGCCATTGCATAATTATTTAAAAAAAATTCAAGGTCTGGTGCCCTCCTCCTGATCCTGACTGCACATCCTACTCTGCCACAGGCATGGAATAAGCAAGTGGGATTAAAGTCGAGACTTTTTAGGCTCCATTCACACCTAGGCGTTTTTATGCCCGACGCTATTGCAGCCTGAAATACGCTGGAGGGGTGATTTAACATTGTCGGCTATGGAGATGGTTCACATCTCCACGCCGTACACCTGAAGCTCAAAACAAGTCCCTGACCCTTTTTTTTTTCAGGCGGCTTCGGCGTTCGGCCATAGCCGACAATGTGTAAATCGCCCCTCCAACGAAAACCGCTGTAAAAAACGCCACGTTTTGTCGCGGCAAATCGCGGGACAATATGCCGCGTTCAGGTGTGAATGCAGCCTTAGACTTCATTGGATGCATGCTTGTTTTGGGTCATTGTTTCACTAGGTAGTAAAGCCAGGAGTGACAGACTTGGCGCTTGTAAACAAGTCAGCAGTGATTGCTCCCATATTCCTACCCATAGGTTTAACATAACCTGTTTGCTTGGACTGAAAGAGTTAATACAAACTACAGTACCCACTTTTTGGTAATGTGCATAATACCACATGATGCACAGCAGTGAACTGCTAGTACATTGCAGTGCCATTATGTTTGACAAGCCAACAAATGTCCAGAATGCACCTGTGCTGTCCTGCACTTCATCATTGTGTCCTGCACTGCATTCCGCCATGAAAATGTGCGTGCTACAACACATGTGATTTAGTGTGAATCGGCCCTAAATGTGCCAGAGAAATAGGTCCTATCTGCGCCTACTAATTTATTTATGGTCCTTTTTGACGTATTAAAGTGACTGACTTCTTGTTTTAACTGTTTATAGCTTTCATGATGTTATAACCACTCTTTTGATATATCGGCCTCTTAAGCTGACCATACAGGGTTAGATTTTTTTTTATTCAAACATTTGTAGAAAAATCGCTCATCATAAAATTGATTCTTGCAAATGAAATGGAAAAGCAGTATTTTGTCCAGCAAGCTCTGCAAGCCATACGAAGAGAAATCCCAAGTATCTGACCTTGCCTACCCTTTCTACAGGAATTGGTTGAAAATTGTTATGACCTTTTAACTAAGGTCGGCCCTAGGCCTCACATGCATTAACTAACTATCCTCTGCCAAAGGTACAGCAAATAGTGGCTCAACTAAGTAAGCTCATTTCCTCTATGTAGAAGAAAGGCAAAGAGAGTAACAATGGTGATCTAATTGTGATTCTTAAAGTCTAAAACTGCCTTTTAAATAGTTTGTTTGGGTCAAGCTATTTCCTTCACTAACAGGTGTGCTTGCTGGGTGCACTGTATAAGCTGTATATGTAGCCTCAGCTACATTCAGTATACAGTGCTGTGTTCCTGCCCCATTCCCAGAACAAAATAGTTGGTCAGCCATTCATAAGAAAGCTGTGTATTGTGGTAATGAGTACAAAGCTTCCTCTGATTGGCTGTGGTAGAGATCATGACGTCATCTGGCTGCCTCAGCCAATCACAGGAAGCTTTGTATTCATTCATAGAATACAAAGCTTCCTACGAATGGCTGAGTTCCGGCCTGATTTTATTCTAGGAACGGGATGGGAAGTCATCTTCCCACTGTTGGTACACAGCGGGGCATACTGTAGATACAGTGCTGACAGGAAGCACTTCTGTTTATGTAGCAAATAGTTTGTTTAAGCCAAATACACCAAAAATGAAAAGGGACTTTAAAGGTGCCCAGATATTGCCTTAGAAAATTACCTACCACAATATATTAAAATCACCAATATTTATTTAATACAAAATGATAAAATCATTTCAAGTAAAATGTCTCCCTAATTGTGTCATTCCTCCTGCCATAAGAACACTGCACCTACATATTTAAGATGGAAAGACCATTGAGTATAACGTAATACAACATATTACATCAAGGAGGTGTAGCAAATGTATATCGTGTAGGGAATAGTCCAGCAGGTCCCAAAGTGTTTATCAAAATGCTTCTTGCGGGGAGCCTGATACACTGGGAGACAAATATATAGCTCATATACGTGGTGTAAAATATTTTTTTTGTAGGTTTATTTTGACATTGAATGTGTAAAATCTTTATTTTTTTTATTTTATTTTTTTAACCATACATGTAATTGCTTATTTTATTTGCAGAGTGTCCAACATGAGAACACTTACAGGAATCCAGTTGCAAAATTCTGTTATGGGGAAAACCCCCCAGAACTTCTTCCTCTCTAAAAGAAGAAAAACAAGGATTAACAAGCTTTTTGTTGTTGTTGTTGTTGTTGTTGTTATCCCACTTGCATGTGATAAATGCTCTTTATTCAAGGTCTGAGTGGGCCAGAATGCTACAGGTAGTTCTGCAGAAGGAGACATTGAATGTATGGTAGCAGAAAACATGGACGATTTATAAAATGTGGCATTTGTGATTGGATTTAAGGCGTTTTATTATTGAAGCCAGTATACAATATATTGGTGATGTATACACAATGTTTACATATCAATTGGTATGCACTGAGTGCAGCATACAAAAGAACAAGCAATGGGCAGTTATTGACGGACTTTAAGTTTTAAAACAAACTTTTTTTAATTTTACTTTTTCGTAAGCCAGAATTACGTATGTTTTTGTTTTTCAGACTTTAATTTATTAAATGTATCTTGTGTTTTTTTTTTTTCTCCTAAGCAGTATTGTTTAAACCTAATGTCACAAAACATATAATAAAAGTGAAACTGGGAATAAGGTGATTAAATAATTGTTTGGGGGAAATTACATGTTTCTACAGGCTTTCTTCTTTTTGTAATAAAAACTTCAAAACGAATGTACTTTCATTATAAGTCCATCTTAGTTTAGCACAGTTACCAGTGCTGTAAGCAGGTTTTTCACAAAGTGAATGCATATACTGTAGACGTGTGTGTATGTATGTATGTGTGTGTGTGTATATGTGTGTGTGTGTGTGTGTGTGTGTGTATGTATGTATGTATGTATGTATGTATGTATGTATATATATATATATATATATATATATATGTATGTATGTATATATATGTATATATGTATGTATGTATGTATGTATATATATGTATATATATGTATATATATTAGGGGTGCAACGGATCACAGTTGATCCGTGATCCGAACGGGTCACCCCCTTCGGATCGGATCACACTGTGATCCGCGGATTGCCACGGCTCCGCAGCTAGGCCGAAGCCGCGGCCTTTCCTAATGTTACGGCGGCGGCTCCGGAGTTAGGCAGAAGCCGCAGCCTTTCCTAATGTTATGGCCGCGGCTTCGGCCTACCTCCGGAGCCGCGACCATAACGCTAGGAAAGGCCGCGGCTTCGGCCTAGCTCCGGAGCCGCCGCCGTAACATTAGGAAAGGCCGCGGCTTCGGCCTAGCTCCGGAGCCGTGGCCCTCCTCTGTTTACACCCACAGAGGAGGAGCCCGCACTCGGACACACCGCTCGGGGAGTGCCTGTCAGTACTAGCTGAGGGGGGGGTCACTGTACTGAGGGGGGGTCACTGTACTGAGGAGGGGGGGTCACTGTACTGAGGAGGGGGGGTCACTGTACTGAGGAGGGGGGGTCACTGTACTGAGGAGGGGGTCACTACTGAGAGGGGGTCACTACTGAGGGGGGGTCACTGCTGAGGAGGGGGGGTCACTGTACGGAGGGGGGGTCACTGTACGGAGGGGGGGGTCACTGTACTGAGAGGAGGGGGGGTGTCTGCACTGAGGGGGTACTATAGTTGGTGGGGGGGGGGGGACATGTGGATATTACAGTGGGGGAGATTTTTTTTTTTTTGCCGATCCGAAAAATGATCCGATCCGTGTCTCCTGATCCGAGGAACGATCCGAACCGTGAGTTTTTTGATCCGTTGCACCCCTAATATATATTATACACACACACACACGCGCCCCATCCAGAAATGACAAGGTTTTTTTTTTAATTGTACTATCCAAAAGGAAGTACTAGTATTACATTTTTGTTATTTTAAAGAGGACCTGAACTATGGAACAATGTAACTTCAAATAACATGTTAGAGCTTATATGAGATTGTATTGATTGGTTTGCTAATTATTTTAAATATTTAAAGAAATCCAAAGTAAGCATGTAGCATATGCAAGTCAACTAAATGGCAACTTTCCTTATATGTATGGCTACTTGAGCTCAGTGACAAGTAATGAGACTACATTTTTAGCATGGCTGTTTGCAAACATCAAAAATGGACTTTAATGGGACCCCATCATGGGGCGAATCAGCCGATGTATCAAAACACCAAGGATTGTATTTGTTTCACAATTGGCTAAAATGTCATCAAATGGCCTAGTTATACTATATAGTCTACTGTGTTTTGAAATGTTGATGCCTTTTTGTTTATAAATATATTACATCATACCCACCAAAAGACTTAGTAGAGTCTCTTAACTATGATATCTTCACAAAGTAGTGGTCTGGTGAATTCATTTTGAGGCTATTTACAGATTCTTTAGAAAAGTGCTAGTATCCGCTCTAATACTGGGGGGACACTGTATTATGGATCGACCGATATAATTTTTTTGGTGCTGATACAATACCGATATTTCGGCCACCTCTCCTGCAGATAGCCGATATTTAGTATATTTACAATATATATATATATATATATTTACACTGTCATTTTACATTGTTATGCTTTTAATCACTGTTATTTCTGTCACAAGGAAGGTAAACATCCATTGTGACAGTAATAGGCAGCACGTGTACTCTTTATGGAGAGATTGGGGGTCTATAAGACCTCGAACCCCTCCTTTGCATGTCAAAGTATTCAAAAAGTCAAGATCGGGGCGTGGTCTAGCCGAGCTCAGGTATGGCAGCTTGAACGGAAAGCTCCCACCGCCACGGACGAAGCTCTGAACATATAGGCGCCGGTAAGAGGACCGATCATCCCATATTGGCCACTTGACATCCCGTAACCCCAGGGAATCTTTTGATACCATTTTTACCCGAAACGGAGGAATTTTTAACAACTTATTAGGACGACCTCCGCAGACTACCATCAATATGGAGCGCATCCATAGAGCGCTTCGACCGAGAGGCAAACCATCTGATCCCCCCCAGAGACATAATCTGTCACATAGACGATTTCTTACTTAAGGAAAACATACTCAGAAATGCTAGACTAAGAGCTAAATACGTGTATGAAGGAAACGTCATCTCCTTTTATCAAGACTTGTCTCATATTACCCTGCAGAATAGGAGGGATGTGAAACCACTCCTAGACAAATTGCGTGACAAGGGGATCATATACAAATGGAAGTTCCCATTCGGTCTACAAGCCAATAATCAGGGTCACGTTGCGGTTCTGAGAGTTCCAGAGGACCTACGGTCATTCTGCAAAACAATGGATATAGAGTATATGGATCTGCCAAATTGGTATGCAGACTTTAGAGCTAAGACTCCCGCAAAAGACGAAGCTAGAGATGATCTGATGGAAACATCCTCCTCCAGGGTCCGGAGACGACGTTCCCAATCATCGGACAACAGACTGCCACCCGGCGCAGATTCGGTGAACGATCCTCGAGCTACAACTACACCTAAGCCCAGGAGGGCGAGGAAAGAATATTAATATTTTGAATTGTTTTGTTTTACTTAAGCCTAGAACTGTTTTCCGTTCTCCCTTTTCTCCTAATTTTCACATTAATTCTAGGTATAATATCTGAAGGGTTATTGAAAAGTAACTTCGTTTATACTGACAAGGCACTTTTCAAATAATATGTCTTATTTATTGGCATATTAGGTTTAAAGTGCCCTTTTATATCCACATTTTCTGGACTACTAGTTATACCAGTCTTGTGCATTATTTTCCTTTAGTGAACCCGATTTGCATTATAGCAGTGAATTCCCTGCATTGGCAATGTGCTTGTTTACACACCAGCTGATGGTCGGCATGACTACCAGTTCTGTGATAATCAAACTGAGTGAGATGACCTGTACATGTACGCAACACTTGTGGTTCTTGTTCAATATATGTTTATCTATTTTTTAGTAGGGTGAATGGTTAACTTTTGTAATATATATGTGCCTCTTACGGTAAATATTTATTATAAACACAGTTGTGGCGGCGGGTAGTGATTTAGTCCTGTTGTTGATTTTGGACTTAGTTAGATTTCAACACCCAAGTAGCAACAATCTTTGCCTATCTCACCTTTCAGGTATAGGGCATAGAGACATTGCTACATATTATATTTTGATTTCTATCCTCCTTCAGGAGGTTTCAAAGATACAGTAGATTATCTCTTTTTATTATTTTATTTTTGTTATTTTTCTTCCCCCCTTTTTTTTTTTTCCTTTTCCCCCTTCTTCCAGACCTGATCATTCAATTCTATTCTATTTACTGAAATGTCCTTTTCCGCTAATAATATGAATGCTGCGAAAAGGAGGATCAAATTATACTCCTTGAACACCAAAGGGCTCAATATACCAGAAAAAAGGTCAAAACTTCTGCTACTTCTAAAGAAATCGGGCTCTGACATAATTTTCCTGCAAGAAACACACTTTAAGACTGATAACTATACCATCTTTACCGATAAATACTTTCCCCACATCTTACATGCCACTAACTCCGATTCCAAGAGCAAAGGGGTTTCTATTTTGATATCTAAACACTGTCCCATACAAATTTTGGATACTAAGGTTGATAGGGAGGGTAGATTCTTGTTCATAAAAGGTACACTATACAACCAATCTGTAACCCTGGCTAACATATACGCCCCAAATAGACTTCACGCCCCGTTCTTTACAGACATAATAGAATCACTAGAACTCTGCTTCGGGTCTAGTGATACTAGGTGGAGACTTCAATTTAACAATGAACCCCCTTTTAGACACCTCATCGGGCTCCTCCAAGACCCCATACAGAACATTGAATTTAATTAAAAAATTGCTACACCGTCTATCGTTGCACGACTCCTGGCGCACCATGAACCCCTCTTCTAAAGACTATACCTTCTACTCCCCCCCACATAATTCCTACTCTAGGTTAGACTATTTTTATATTTCGCAAAACGGCCTGGAATTACTGGACAACACTTCTATAGATCCCATGATCCTATCCGATCATAATCCCATTACGATGTGTTTGTCCTTTGAAGACAAACCCCTTTCCCGGAAACCTTGGAGACTGGATAATTCATTATTAAATGACAAAAACATAATCCGAAAATTAGATTCTGCAATTTCTTATTACTTCAAGGAAAACTCAACGTCTGACGTGCATCCTCCCACATTATGGCTAGCTCACAAATGTGTGATAAGAAGCGAGCTGATTTCCTTGTTGGCAAAAAGGAATAAAGATAGGTGGGAACGTATAAAACTACTTACTGACCGAATAGAGATGTTAGAAAGAAGTCATAAACGCTCACTCGCATCAGATGTACTAGCTGAATTAACTACTGCCAGGAATGAATTACTTCAAATATTGGAGGAAAAAATTAAACGTAACAAGGTTTACTCGCAGAAATTCTTTTATGAATATGGTAACAAAACGGGCAGACTTCTAGCTAACTCCCTGAATGCTTCTAACAAGAAATTTGACAACATCCACTCAATCAATGATCCAACAGGTAAAAAATTAACCTGTACTTCTGATATTACCAGACAGTTCCAAAAATTCTACTCTAATTTATATAATTTACGTGACACAACGCCGAAATTCGACTCAAGATCAAGGAGATCCATGATCACTGATTTTCTAAGCTCATACTGTCCCAAACCGATTGACCCAAAGATAGCCAAAGACTTGGATAAGCCCTTGGAAACAGGTGAAGCTCTTGGAGCTCTCAAACAACTTAATGTTGGGAAAAGCCCGGGCCCTGACGGTTTCTCAGTTGATTATTTTAAAACCTTTAAAGAACTCCTAATCCCCCATTTTATAAAAGCATTTAATTCTGATCCAGCCCAATGGACATCGACCAAAGATCTGCTCGAAGCACATATAGTGATGGTCCCAAAACCGAACAAAGACAAAAATCTAGTTTCCAACTACAGACCCATTTCACTGCTGAACGTGGATGTGAAGCTGTATGCGAAAATATTAGCGAACCGCCTATTACCCCTTCTGAATAACCTAATCTCTTTGGATCAAGTGGGATTCACTCCTGGGAGGGAGGCCAGGGATAATACCATCAAGGTCCTTAACATTCAAAATTGGTTACTGGTATCGAAGTTCCCGGGATTTGTACTTTCATTGGACGCAGAGAAGGCCTTCGATAGGATAGCTTGGGATTATATGCACGCAGCATTGGGATTTATGGGACTAAACGAACGTATGCTACAATATATCAACCTTCTCTACTCCTCCCCAACAGCAAGGATCAAAATAAATGGCAACCTGTCGGAGGCTTTCTCTGTGTCCAATGGAACTCGACAGGGATGCCCATTGTCACCGATCATATTCATTCTAATATTGGAACCCCTCCTATGTAGGCTCCGAGCCAATCAAGACATTGTGGGGATAACCATTGGAGATAAACAATATAAATTAGCTGCATTCGCTGACGATGTGCTATTATTTCTGACTAATCCTATCATTACACTCCCCAATCTGTTAAAAGACTTTTCCATCTTCCAAGACATGTCCAACCTGAAAATTAATTTTGCAAAATCCAGAGCCCTCAATATCTCCCTACCTCCAGACCAGGTTAATCTATGCAAAAAGAACTTCCCATTTGTTTGGGAAGATAGAGTTTTGTCCTACTTAGGCGTTAATTTGTCCCCCCATTTAAATGACATATACTCTAATAATTTTGTACCATTATTGAATGTGGTTAGATCCGATTTAACAAGATGGGATAAGGGACTATTCTCATGGTTTGGCCGTGCGAATATAATTAAGATGAACATCCTACCGAGATTTTTATACCTATTTCAGACACTGCCTATTTGTATCCCCAGCTCTTTTTTCACATCCTTTCGTAAGATTTGCGTAAACTTTATATGGGGTGGGAAACAACCTCGAATTAAATGGGACAAATTGGTGGAACCCAAGCATCTGGGAGGTATCGGAGTTCCGGATTTGCGCAAGTACTACTGGGCCTGCCACCTATCCAAGATAATTGACTGGCAAGTGCATGCTCGATCCAAAGATTGGATAGCATTGGAGGAACTTTCCTGTTTTTCAAGTGCACCTATAAGACACCTACCATGGATCAACCCCAAAAAGATCCCTCGTATAACTAAAACACATCCCATGGTAGGAGCGTCCATGAAGATATTCAGGAATTTATGTAAGACGAAGAAAGTGTCTTCCATGTATGGACCAGTTACCCCAATCACAATAAATCCTGAAATTTATCTTCCTGACAGTAACGCATCGACACCCGATACTCTTCCAGTAACGTTATACAGAGCTACAGATTTCTTTAAGAATAATATCCTTTTGTCTCTTGAATCCTTCCAATCTACTGACCCTAATTGTAAAATCTCCAATATCAATTATGTTAAAATCACTAGATTTCTTGAAAGGCTAGAACCAATGAGTGGATGGTATAGGCCAAAGACACTATTTGAAACAATTTGCCTTAGGGAATCCCCTCAGAGCCACCTCATCTCCTTCACTTATAACCTTCTAAATTCTGACGTAGACCCTCAATTGGACAACACAAACCTTCATTGGGAAAAGGACCTTCAAGTTTCTGTGACGAATGATCAATGGGCGAATGTATTTAAACGATTGCACAAAGGCACATTGAACATCTGTACACAAGAAAACGGATACAAAATCTATTCAAGATGGTACAAGACCCCGTTGGTCATTCACAAATTTAACCCAGACACATCGCCCCTTTGCTGGCGATGTATGGTCTCGCCGGGAAGTTTGATACACATTTGGTGGGAATGCAATGTATTGGTTGAATTTTGGACGGGAGTACATAAATTGATAGTACAAATAACTACTTACTCTCCCGATTTCACGGCGGGACAATACTTACTACACTTGTCTAGCCTCTCTCACTCCGTTTACAAAGACACCATTATAATACACCTCATCAACGCAGCGAGGCTTTGCATCCCAGCAAAGTGGAAACAAAATCTCCCACCTACCATTCCGGAATGGATACGTAAGGTAAACCATATTTCCAAAATGGAAGAATTAATATATCAATCTAGAGACTCTTCAAGATCATATCTTGATAAATGGTCCTGTTGGACACACTTTGTGAATTCCGCTGAATGTCATGCCTTACTGGAGTCCTGATGGATTGTTCTGGATAAGATTGACCTTTTTTCTGGACGTTTTTAGTCAACACATAACAAAATGAAATTATAGAATATGCCTATTGATACGTAATATTATTTACTAATTTCAGTAAACAGAAAAACCTTTCTCTCCTCTCTCTTATCATTTCCCCTCCCCATTTACTTAAGTTCTGCTTTAAATATATATACTTATTAAAGTTTATAATATGTCTGTTCATTTAAACTTATGTAAGACAAGAAGTCGGCGTTTCTCAATGCAAAAGTTTGATGTGTAATGCTTTATTGAAAATGCTTGTACACTAATATTTTGAAAAATTCAATAAACATAATTTGAAAAAAAAAACAAAAAGTCAAGATCAACGTTTTTGAATACTTTCTTTTTTTTTAAAAACTGGCACCTTTAAGATGTCAGTAATCCGGAAAGTATTGTCATGACATCATTTCTGGGTTACTAGATCCGGCCAGCCGACGGACATGTTAGCTGGTTGCTCAGGCATCCCGGTGAGATGGGAGAGCCTGGGCGAGTGGCGGAAGCCGGCGATGTCTCCTCCCTTTGCTTGTAATAACAGCTGAGCGGCTGCTGAGCTGGATCGGTTGTTATTACAATAACTGACCGTCCACTCTAAACAATGGTACTCATGGATGCATCACCCTGGTAAAACCCCTTTAATTAATATCGGTCTAGTTTGAGACAGATTTTTCAGAAAATGCTGATATTGGCCGCTGATAATCAGCCTTTCCGATAATCGGTTGGTATGCCCATACTTGCTTCACAGTCACGCTTAGGTAGTGTAAAGGGATTAACTGCTACATAAGGGCTTGACCTTAACCAAAGAATGGCGTTCGGTGGCACATGAGGCCAGTGGTTAAGTGAGGGATATGGAGTCAGTCTGCTGATTACCTACCAGTAGGTGGAAGTAGCATCAAAGACCACAGCCAAACATCCCCCTCAGACTTCGATAACTGGAGTGCTGGAGTGCAGGGTGAACAAATAATACTATGGCTGCTAGAAAATTAGAATATCTTATTTTTACAATAAGAAGATTTTTTTTTTTTTTTACTTACCTGTAAATGCCATAACTTGGAGTATAGTACAGGACACCATAGCTTCTATTTCTTGGTTACTTTGTATTGCTTGCTCCAAAATTGAGAACTCAAGGAGTTGGGAAGGGTTATGGGGGAAGGCGCCCATGTGGAGTCCTCAAAAGCTTTGCCAGTGTCCAGTCGCTTGAAGGTTCACGGTGGCTGTAACCCAGTATGCATAAATACTTTGCCTGTGTTGTACTCCAAGTCATTGATATTACAGATAAGCCAAAATGTATCTTTCCAGAAGGAGTTATTGGCACAGGAATAGCCTACATTTTTCACTCCTGAGAAAGTTCCATTCATTCTGTACATGTACAAGTGATCTGCTTTACTGTTAATATTATTGTGTGTAAATCTGTATTTATCTCCATTATTAATTTGTAATTTTATAATATATACCGTATTTATCGGCATATAACCTGCACAGGCGTATAACATACACCCTAACTTTATGAGGGAACTTTCAGGAAAAAAAATATCCACAGCCCCCTGCGTATAACATGCAGGCACAGTTTACCCTCTATTTTCAGGGTAAAAAAGTGAGTGTTATACGCCAATAAATAATTAAAAACAAGGGATGGTTTACTACAGTATTTCTAATGTGCTTCACCTTCTATAATCAAAACCAGGAGTGTCCAACCTGAGGCCAAGACGGCTATGAATGTGGCCCAAAATAAAATTGTAAACTTAAAAATGTTGTTTGCACTTAGCGAACACATGCAGCCAAGGAAAAATTAGACAGTGTCTCTCTACTGTATTTTTATAAGTTTTAATCTTCCCAAATAAAAATATTCCATTCTTTACAATCATGCCTTATTCATGTTTTTAGCAACACCTATATTTGTAAGCAACAATTTTCAAGGATGAAGCTCACTAAGGGCAAGATTAGAACCAAAATATCTGATGAGCACCCTAGGAATTGCTATCCAGCCGGATATTGAAGGGTTAGTTTATAAAAAAAAAAAAAAAAAAAAAGAGTATCAAATATCGCACTAGTTTTCAGATAGGTGCATTATCTATATCAGTTAGGGTTGCACCGATACCGAGCATTTGTGTGAGTACTTGTACTCGCACAAATGCTACTGATACCTGGGAATGAAGACGTGGCATTGCTCGCAACCGGAAGTCATTGGGTGGAGAGTGCGGAGCGGAAAGTCATTCCTTAACAGGCTGGCAGCAGCGGAAGGTAAGCTGGCAGGGGTGCAGGGCGCAGCTGCATGTTTCATCAGAATCGGGGACCGGGGCCATCACATTCCATAAAGGAAGTGATGTTCCTTGTCTCTGTCAGAGGCTGAACATCCCGACGCCCATCTTGGTACACCCTGCACTCGGCAGTAAGCCAGCAGCAGACATCTTGTTATACCCAGTCCATATAGTTTGGGCTGGGTGTACCAAGATGTGCGCTGTTCCTTATTGCGGCCAAGTGCAAGGTGTACCATGATGGGCATTGCAGTATAAAGCATTGCAAAATCCTTTCCTCTCATCATTCATTTAATTAATTATGCCAGGCCAGCAATTACCAATCAGTGCCACCTATCGATGCCCTATCACTGCCAGCCATCAGTCAGTGGCATCTGTCAGTGCTGCATAATCGGTGCCACCCCATTAGTGCCCTTCAGTGCTGCCTTATCCGTGCCACCTAATCCTATCAGTCCTGCATATTAGTGCCCCCCATCAGTGCAGCCTCAGCGCACATCAGTGAAGGCAAAAAAGTACTTATTTACAGAATTTTCTGATAGAAACTAAGAAAGACATAAAAAAAGTATCCGTAATCGGTATCTGCGAGTTCTTGGGAAAAAAGTATCGGTACTTGTACTCAGTCTGAAAAAAGTGGTATTGGTGCAACCCTAATATCAGTGATTAATAACTTGTGATCTGCTTTCATTTGTCTGCGTATCAGCTATCGTTATTGTAATGTCGCGTAAACAAATGTACAATGGGAGCTTTTGGTCGGAAATTCCGACCATGTGTAGGCCCCATCGGACATTTGTTGTCGGAATTTCAGACAACAAAAATTTGAGAGCTGGTTCTCAAATTTTCTGACAACAAAATCCGGAAATGTTGATCATGTGTGGACAATTCCGACGCACAAAATTCCGCGCATGCTCTGAATCAAGTATGAGATAGAAGCGCTCGGTCTGGTAAAACTAGCGACTGGCAAGCATGAGGCATAAAAGCATTGTTTTACCAAACTTCTAATAACATGACTGGAATTGAATTATCCTTTTCTAGTGCAGTTTTTCCGACAACATTTGTGTGACCGTGTATATGCAAGACAAGTTTGAGCCAACATCCGTCGGTAAAAAATCCACGGTTTTGTTGTCGGAATGTCCGATCGTGTGTGCCCGGCATTAGTATATTTTATGTCTGGCCCAAGACAATTCTTCTTCCAATGTGGCCCAGGAAGGTCAAAAGGTTGGACACTCCTGCTATAAACTTTGAGTTTTAGCACTTCGTTCTCTTTGTACCGTGTTACAAATATGTTAAGTTGTATTTCCGCTATGAAATATAGTGAATATTTTGACTATACATTATTTGACTTAAAAAGTATTCTCTACAAAAATTACTATTTGATCTAAATTCAGTACCTATTTTCTATGACTGCTAGAAGATAATGCAGTTCCGAAATTAATGGATTTTCAAAAGCCTTCATCATTATTTTTAACTGTTTGATGAGTACACATTTTGCAGCGCCTTAAATCTCCATCTCCTAAAAAACAGATTAATTTGCTTTCTAACACAAAAGCTTCACTTTCTTCCTTTTTGTTTCTGCCGCACAGTTGATTAATGACAGGGACAGATTTTCAGGTTCATCCTCCCTACATTCTCTCACGTCTGCTTGTCACTGTTTATAATGCAATCTTTCCTGGAAAATGATAATGTTCTGCAATAGTAACTTGGCAATGCCTTTGGCATTCTTGGGTCATCAGACAGATGGAAGTAGATGGACGTGTCATCTTCAAGAATGTCCACCTGCAATCCATCATAACATCACTGGTATATGAGAACAAAACATGTTGGCCTCCATTAAAATTAGATTACCATAATGTTGTAAATTCCATGTGTTTGCCAGTTTTGCATATTTGTAATTACTGCAAATGGCATGTTTGCTCTGGATGAATAGAAAAATATCCTTTTAATGACTTTGTGCTGAAGAGGAAAATGTCATTACTTTTTTTGGCAGTGTTTACTGGAACACCTATAGGTAGTGTATTCACAATGTAAAAATACATGGCGCTAGTTCGATCTGTTACAAACTGATTCTAATATATACAGTATATATAGTTTAGTTGTAGAGAGGTGGTAACAGATAACCAGAAACAAGTATAGTAGGCACATTGGGCCAGATTCACAGAAAAACTACGCCGGAGTATCTGCTGACTACTTTCAAATTTGCTGCGTCGTATCTTTATTTGTAATTCACAAACAAAGATACGACGGCTTTTGGCTAAGATCCGACAGGCGTACGGCTTCGTACGCCTTCGGATCTTAGGATGCAATACTTCGGCGACTGCTGGGTGGAGTTTGCGTCTTTTTCCGCGTCGGGTATGCAAATTAGCTGTTTACGGCGATCCACAAAGGTACGCGCGTTCGTCGCATTCTCTTACGTCGTCGCTAGTCGGTTTTTCCCGTTGTAAAGTTGCACGTTCTATTTAGGTGGTGTAATATTAGACAGCCCATGTTAAAGTATGGCCGTCGTTCCCGCGTCAAATTTAATTTTTTTTTTGTGTAAGACGTCCGGGAATACGAAAGGACGTAACGCACGTCGCCGTTCATAAAACACGTCGGGGCGCCGTAATTTCGCGCAAAGCACGGCGGGAAATTTCCTAACGGAGCATGCGCAGAACGTTTGGCGCGGGAACGCGCCTAATTTAAATGGTACACGCCCCATTTGAATTAGGCGGGCTTGCGCCGGACGGCTTTACGCTACGCCGCCGCAAGTTTACACGCAAGTGCTTTGTGAATCAAGCACTTACGACGAAAACTTGCGGCAGAGTAACGTAAAGGGGATACGTTACGCCGCCGTAATTGTTCGTGAATCTGGCCCTTAGAGGCTCCATAGAGAAGGGGTAGGCAACCTTTGAGAGTTGGAGTTCTACCTAAACAACATAAAAATGATCAAAGATCATCAGGGTTTATCGCCCCCCTTTTATTTTATTTAACAAATGAACTAACAAGGCCTAACTAAACAGTAAGGAAAACTTAGAAAAATATAATAAAACAAATGTCACTGGAAAAATATAAACTTGGGTTATCTTAAAAATGCAAAGTGATAGTCAGTAGGACAGAGGACGGTTTCAGTTTTTTTTTAATTTGTATTGTTTTTTTTTACAATTTTATTTTTATAATTTTTTTACAATTCATTATTTTAACAGCCTTGTTGGGTGGCTTTGGTAAAATATCAGGGGTCTAAACAGATCCCTAACGTTTAACTTTTGAGACAAAGAAAGGAGATTGAGGACCCAGTCCTTTCTCCCCCATCTCTGCAGCCTGAGCTGCACAGAATTAATGGACAGAAACAGCTCTGCACAGTCTCCCTGTTAATTCACAAACTGAGGCATAAAAAACACAGTTTACAAAGTTTCAGTTATGAATGAATACAGTGAGTGATCAGTCCTGATCTTTCAGTGTGTTCATTCAGAAAAAGAAGGGGACGGTAAATTACATATTACCGACCCCTTTCCCCATTCCATATCCTTAAACGATTTCCTTCAGCATCCGGCGGGGAAGGAGGGGAAGCCGGAATCGTTGGGTGGGGGGCCAGGGGAACACACTAGGGGCCCCAAGCAGCAGAATAAAGGAGAACCATGGCAGGGGTGGCATTTACTGAAACCTATCCTCTGTAATTTCCTCCTGCAGCAGCTGAATGCCAGCGTGAAGGAGAGGAAGAGAAGCTGGATTTCAGATGCTACAGGAGAAAATTGGTTCTAGTAAATGCCCCCCCTCCTGTCCGGGGTCGGCAAAAAAGGGATGTGATCGACGGCTTGCTGACCCCTGGCCTAGAGAGACAAAGATAATAATACAATTGTTTTTATTGCACTTTTTTGATTTATCTTCTGTTTATCTATGGAAGTCATTCAAGTTCTTACTATACTTATTTAATATATTTTGTATAAATCAATATTGCAGTATTATAGATTTATTTCTTACACTTTCAAACAGAATACTTATTGTGTATATGGCTTTACAAGTGATATGAAAGACTTTATCCTCCCGTGATACTAGTTTCTACAATTCAACATGTCTTTTTGACTTTCCGCTGGAGACTTCAAGAAAACATTGGAAAAAACAGGAAAACAAAACAAGAAAGTGACTATGTTACGTAAATAACGTGTTTTAATAAAGCAAGCATGTACTTTTAAAGAAGAGCGAATACTTACCTCTCCTACTGCCCACAACACTGAACTCTGCTCTGTTCATAGAAAATCTGCTAGAAAACTGATTATTTTGGTTCTGACTGTTGACCTATGTGACGGGAGTCACTTTGGGTGGGGGGGGCTTTTGAACCCCAGCTTACCTTTGTATGCTCTGGAAACCCATTTTCCAGCTCTCCTAAGCCCTATTATGTGTAAGTAACCCTGTGTCTTTTTAGGGGCACAGTGTGACTGAGAAACCCAGTCAGATCTGATCTAACCAGACTCCCAGTATAACCACACTGAGTTCTATATGTGTGGTTTGTGTTAAAAGTTGAAGGGTCTCTTTTACTTGGGACATTAATATTTATGAACAATCTCCCTCAAGAAATATATGAAGATAAATATTTCCACCTTTCAGACTGCAAGAATATTGTAGTGTATAGTGTCTCATAGACCAGGGATCTCCAAACGACGGCCCTCCAGCTATTGCGGAACTACACGTCCCATGAGGCATTGTAAAACTCTGACATTCACAGACATGACTAGGCATGATGGGAATTGTAGTGTCCAAACAACTGGAGGGCCGTAGTTTGGAGACCCCTGTCATAGACCAACCATAGGTAGTTTGAGGTGAAGTGGGGGTTGTTAAGTGTTTATTGTTAAGTGGCTGTATTCCATTGTTCTATTGTTTCTGTCTGCCTTGGGAGAAACTTATTATAGGATGTATATGGTTATGTGGATTAGCTTACGGGTTAATGAAATCACTGTCTGCTATTAGTTGCTAGAGGGGTGGGTGGGATTTCTCCAGCAGGCCTTCCTAAAGGCTGTCTGGGTGCCCAGTTACTGATTGCATTATTTGTTGAAAAGTCTGAATATACCTGTGTGTCATGTTACTGAATGTAGTTTACCCTGCCCTGTGTCAATATGCAAAGAAGGGGGGATTGTCCCCTGAGTGTATATCTTTGTGTGCCTGTGTTTCAATAAACAGTTGATGTTTTTTGTGCCACCCTGCACTGGTGTCTCAACAAGTGGATGGGTGAGCTAAGGGATCTTGGATTGTGCTGGTACCAGACAAGGGAAGCTTATATGGCGGACATACTCCTCTTAAGTACGGGGTCTGTCACAACCTCCATGTCATTACTGTCTTCTGCATTGATGTGGAGGTCAGCAGGAGTAACCAGTAATAGGTAGGGGGGAAAAAATGAATTTAACACTTTTGAAAGTGTTTATTTTCCAGCAGCCTTTGGTGGATAACTGATTGGTACACCTATGAGTTTGTTGAACACCCATTCAAAAACCTTGGGCATTAAAAAGGAGTTGGCCCCCTTTTGTGACTAAGACAGCCCCTAATCATCAAGATTTTGGAGTGCATCTTTGAGAATGTGTGCCCATTCAGCTAAAAAAAACATTTGTTAGGTCAGTAACTGGTTTTGGATGAGAAGACCTGGCTAATGATCAGAGTACTTGACTGCCTCTCTACCAAGCTTGTCACACCATGTCTATATGATCCTGACTTTGCATCAGTTGCACAGCTATAACGCAACTGTTATTACAAGTGCACAATTGCCTAAAATGTGTTTCTATTCAGTGGCATATTAATATCCTTCACTGGAAACACTTTGGAGTGCTCTCTACATAGTATGGCCATTAGGTAGACATGAGTAAGGCCCCGTACACACGAGGAGACATCTCCGATGAAAACGGTCCGCGGACCGTTTTCATCGGACATGTCTCCTGGGAGCTTTTGGTCTGATGTGTGTACACACCATCAGACCAAAATCCCTGCGGACAGAGAACGCGGTGACGTAGAAGACACCGACGTTCTCAAACACGGATGTGCAATGCTTCCACGCATGCGTCGAATCAATTCGACGCATTCGCGGGATTTCGGGACGCTGGTTACACGTCATAACCAGCGGACATGTCCGATTAGGTGTACTAACCATCGGACATGTCCGACGGACATGTTTCCAGCGGACTAGTTTCTTAGCTGGCTAAGAAACTTTTTACGCTGGAAACCTGTCCGCTAGGCCGTACACACGGTCGAACTGGTCCGCGGCCGTTCGACTGTGTGTACGCGGCCTAAGAAGTCCACAAACTTTTAATCACACAGTGTATTTCTATGAATATTAATGTGAACATACTGAAAATCTTCAGGCAAATATCAAACAGGCAGCACATGCAAGGTGACCTGAGAATATTTCTGTACTAGAAGCTTTCAGCTACATCTTTTCATTAATTGTGAATGGGAGGGTCAGCCTTCATTACAACCACCTGATCAATCTCAGCATTGTAAAAATTGTTGCAGGGTGTCTGTATCCCTTTTTTTGTGTGCATGATGCAGAAGATGCCTGCAATTTTGGTTGAAGCTCAGTGCAGACTTCCTAAAACAGTATGTGACCCCAGGTAAACCTTGCCTACTGAGCATGTACATGTTATTACACTGGAAAAGACTCTAGAATATGCTGAGCATTGCCAACCACAGCAATACTCAAAAACTCCAGCATTTCAGCCATCTTTATCTATTTATGTCTTAAGCGTTTGATTCTAGCCTTTATATTATTCAACTTCAACCTCATGTTTTGTTACTACAGAATTCTGCTCTGAATTTAGGTAGACAGAGTATGCTCTACCAGTAAGATTCCACGATATACACAACACTTTCTATACTCGTTCTGGCTCAGTCACACAGTTTTAAGAGTCATTTACACTTGTGATGGTGTTCAATGTCTCAGTTGACAGGCAGTTAGTAGTCAATAGGTCACCTCCGCATTACCTGTTTTAACCCTTAGGCCCCGTACACACGGGAGGATTTATCCGCGGATACGGTCCAGCGGACCGTTTCCACGGATAAATCCTCTCGAGGATTTGCGTGGATTTTGATGCGATGGAGTGTACTCACCATCGAATCGAAATCCGCGCCGAAATCCTCTGGCGATGACGTGCCGCGCCGTCGCCGCGATGATGACGCGGCGACGTGCGCGACGCAGTCATATAAGGAATTCCACGCATGCGTCGAATCATTACGACGCATGCGCGGGAAACCTTTGGACGGATTGATCCGGTGAATCTGTACAGACCAGCGGATCAATCCGTTGGGATGGATTCCAGCGGATAGATTTGAAGACATGTCTTCAAATATATATCTGCTGGAAATCCATTGCATGGGAGAAAAATCCGCGGAAACAGATCCGCTGGATTGTACACACCATAGAATCTATCCGCTGAAACCGATCCGCTGAGATTTTTCAGCGGATGGATTCTATGGTGTGTACGGGGCCTTAGAGTTTTGGGTGAGTTAGAGAAAATTAGGAGCACCACTTCCTGATCTTTGTGGAATTTTGAATCTACTTTAGTAAACTACATAAGATCTGGTTTTCATTTCACCCGGTCATTTAGAATGCTCAAAAATGAGTCTGAAAAAAAGGCATTGTAGATGAAAGATGGCAAGTAAGAAAAACATTTTGAAAGTTAAATTTCTGATCAAGCAACATTGAGTCTATTTAAACAGATCCTATGCATGCAGTATTTTCTAGCCACTAACAAGCTATTGATCAGAGGATCTTCCATTGGTTTTATGCCTAAGAATGCTGATAAAGCAAATTTTTGCACTTTAGGAGTACTAAATGATCACCTATTCCCAACTCCTGTTTGGAGAATATTTACAGTAACACAATAGTTTGTTGGCAGGGGCCAAGTGAGCATACCAGAACTCAGACGAAAACACCACATCAATTAGCTGGCCCTATGTTTTACTTGTCAAAACTTGAAGTAGATTTAACCAAGCAGATAGTTATGGAATTGGTATGAGACGACTATACACATTTTCTATTCATCAAGAGACACTGTATAAATGTAAGTGGCAGCTTTGCAGCAATGTTATAAACTGACTCACAATTACAGGTGCTGGAGGAGCGCTTATGTTAGAGGGGTGGTTACACTGCCGCTAAACACTGTGATATCCCAGAGTACTGCAGCCTATGTCTAGCAGTAGGACATGCTCCAGAAAGCGGTGTGAAGTAACACCCTTAAAGAAAAACCCGCTCTGTCCCTTCTCAACAGGAACCTCTCCATTTGCTACTCATATGCTATCCCTAGCCAGTTAGTCTCTATCCTTGACTTATTACCATGCTGTAAGAGCGCAAAATGATGCAGGATCCCCCATGTTTTTTTCTACATCAGACTCAACCAAGAAGCTGGTGAACGGGACATGCTCACGGTAACTCCGCCCTTCACGTCTCCTCTGTGGTCTCGCATCACATTGTTTTTCTTATTTCATATAATTGTTTTTTTTTCCTTTTTTTCTCTTTCTCTTTTTTCTATATATTTCCTTTCTTTCAGCTGTGTACCAAGAAAAATCACTCTTAAATAAACATTATTAGTTATGACCCTCATTGCATAGAGAGGATCCTACCTGAGTTACTACTCTTCTTTCATCTTTTTGTTCCCCCCTAGTCCTAACCCCCCCTCCCTGCGGTTCTGTCGATCACTGTCGATCTCTGTTTATACCTAGGTCTCACCTGTCTATTTCTATCATTGCCTGTATGAATTTTTCTGACGTTTTGAAAGCTCTCCATTTCTCCCAGACTGTTCTGCTTCTAGCCTCTCCTCCCATTTCTCCTTGTAACAGATATTGAATTTCTGATATATAATCAACTCGGTGTATCCATTCTTTTATGGATGGCCTCTGTGGGTGTAGCCAGTTTTTTGGGATTAAGCCCTTTGCTGCATTCAGCAACACCGGAACCAAAGTCGATTCATACTGTTTTTTTGACCTATCCGTTCCGTGGAACAAACAGGTCCAGGGATTTCGTAGTATATTTTCACCTGTAATTTCTTCTATATGTTCTAGGACTTCTTTCCAGTGCTCTTGTATTCTCGGGCAGTCCCACCAAACATGCATTGTGGTTCCTACTTGATTACATTCACTCCAACACAACGCAGAGTTATTTGGATGTATTTTTTTCATTCTCTCAGGGGTCAAATGCCAGCGAACCATAAATTTATAATTTGTCTCAATTGTGGTAATGTCAGTAGCATAGTTGAACACTGCCCCTATCATTTGTGAGTCCTCTAGGTTTTTCCCAATGTCTTGTCCCCACTTTTCTACGCATGTCAATGTTCCCTGCATCTCTAAGTCTGTTAATATCCCATATAGTACCGCAATTCCATGTTTTAATGGTTTTCCGATGGAGCATAATTTTTCTATTGAGTTTAATGTTTTATCATCTCTTATCGGCTGTGGTAGAGTGCTCACAAAATGTTTTAATTGAAAGTTTTCCCAATCACTAAAATGTTGAACCCCTTCCTGTGTTTGAAAATCATTTCTTGGCCTCATTTTCCCTTGTGTAACCAATTCCCCCAATCTTTTAGTACCCAAATACTTTCCCATTCGTGTCTTGTTGCCTGGTGGAAAAAAAAATTGTGCCTGCTAATGGGATTAATGGGGAGTTATATTCCCATTTTTCCCACCTATATAGTGTGTCCCATATTTTAAATACATTCTTCGTTATACTGTGTGTATCCGTGCCCATTTTTCTAAATTTAGGTGGAATCCATACATTCTTGTGTAATTGTGTCGAACTTTTTGTGTTTTCCATCTTTGCCCACTTCTTTTTAGTGTATATGTTTGTCCATTCAGCTAACCTTGCTAAAATTACGGCCTGGTAATATATCTTTTTATGTCTGGGAGCGCCATCCCCCCATTTTTTTTTTACGACTTAGAATAGCATAGTTTACTGGCTTTTTTGCCTGCCAAATATATTTCAAGATTATAGTTTTTATTATCTTGAAGAAGCTTTGTGGAATTCTTATAGGGAGCATTTGGAACTTGTAGATTATTTTCGGTAAAATCATCATTTTAAATGTGTTGTTCCTACCTACCCAGGAGATCGGTCTCTTTGCTAGATTTTTCAAATCTTGTTTTATTTCATTGACTAATGGGATATAATTGGCCATGTATAGTTTTTCTACTCTGGGTGTAATCTTTATTCCTAAGTATGTTAATGTTTTTTTTTTCCCAGATAAATGGAAATTCTTTCTGTAAGTCTTTTTCTTCTGTTGCATCTATTCCCAGGTTTAGGATTACCATTTTTATAGGATTAATTTTAAAATTAGAAAGTTCCCCATACTTTTTTATTTCTGTCATTACATTGGGAAGAGAGAGTCCAGGCTTGGTCACATATAGGAGTATGTCGTCTGCGTACGCCACAACCTTGTGCTCCTCCTCTCCCACTCTCACCCCCCCCCTATACCTGGATTACTCCGTATCCTGGCCAGTAATGGTTCCAACGATATCACATACAGGAGGGGCGAGAGCGGGCAGCCCTGTCTGGTTCCGTTCATCATTTCAAACACAGACGACACACTCCCGTTGACCTTCACCCTTGCCGTCGGGTAATTGTATAGGTTTTCCACCCATTTCATGAATCTAGGTCCCAATCCTATAGTTCGCAAAGTTTCCATCATAAACCCCCAGTCGACCCTATCAAAAGCTTTTTCAGCATCTATTGACATGAGTAGGATCCCCCATTTAAAGAATCTGCAGTCAAGATGGTTGATGAAATCTCGTGGGACTTCAGTATCCAATAGGATCACTGTCCTTCACAAGATGGCTGCTTCCCTCAATGAACTCCATCCAACTGGAAGAAATAGAGCAGCTTCAGTGCCAAAGGGTTGTTTCTCAATGCGATATGGACAGGGTTCCCAGGGAGACTGCAATTTACTACCCCATCATACCTAGGATTTTGAACAAGCTCTTTAGCTTCAAGGGTTGAAGGGGTAAAACATCAACCATAGACTCATCTGCCAGGTTTTGTTGATGCTCCAATACCTCCTACTTAGCCTTATCCCGGCACCACCAGTGCTCCTGAACCCACTTGTTAGGAGATCACTTAAACACAGGTTTGGGCGCATGCAAACATTAAGAAAAAGGGGCTTATACCTTGTGGCTTTATGCATCATATGATTGTAGGCCCAAACCACATCGTCCACATTTTGCAGCCAACAGTCACGATGCCCCTGCTTCAGCATACTAATCATTCCCAGAAGCATTTGGTTAATGCATTGACCAACTCAGTTCTCTTGTGGATGGTATGGAATAGTATACGTTTTATAAATTCCACTCAACCAGTACAACTGAAAAAAAACTAGGGCTGTTACTGATTACAATTTTTGTGTTCGATTAATCAATTTTTTTTTTTTAATCGATTAATCGACTAATTTCGATTAATTATAACGCACATACAGATCCAACTACTTTTAGCTGATCTCCTTGCAGGCTGATTCCCAGTGCAGCTACCCACCACTGGAAAAATGGATAGCAGGATACAAAAAACACACAAAAGCAGCGCTCGATGGGAATAGCATTAAAACTTTTATAGTCTTCAAGTAGGTAACAAAATAAATATTGCACTGGAGATAAAATCGATGTAGCTACATAAACTGTAAAAATGGTGCGAGTAATACCAAACGGTAGCAAAATCAGTCATAAAGACATGTAGCTAAGTATGATACTGGTATAAAAATGTGTACAACGATACCACTGCTGAATCCAGATGAGGAGAGGTTAACATCAGTCCATCGGCATGTAGATGTCCCGTGAAGGGAACTATCACAACTCCCAGCGGATGGCTGTAGAATCCCAGGTTGATAGAGGGAAGTGATAGAGGAACAGCCCTTGCGTGTGGCAGATAGTAAGGTCCCGCCGGCATGCAGATATAAAGGCACAGCAAAGGAGCCCTTCAGATGGACACGGCAAGCCCCGCTGGTGTCCGTGACATCACCGGATCTCCGACGGAACTCCCTAAAGGCCCGGAAGCCGGCGTAGAGGTGAGTACCAATCAAAAGAATTTTGATCGATCCAAAAAAATTAAAGATTTATCGAGGAATTAATAGTTAATTTCCACAGCCCTAAAAAAAACACTTGCAATTCAAAATTAATACCTTGGCCAGAGAAGTCCATTTTGGACAGCAATGTGGCTGCACTACATGTATCCACAAGAGCTTGGCTATGGTGATGTCTGTTTGATCCCATGGGAACCACAATGGCAAATTTAAAAAAGTGATCCATAAATACTGAGTCATACCGATACCTGGCATTTGTCTCATCCACAGTCAGAAGTTCACGGTTAGCAACTCAAACAGTTTTGCCATTGTAATTATGAGAGGAGTTGTGTGTTTAATCTGTTCTTTATGAAGAGCACAACTTAAATATCCTTGTCAGGCCTGCCGCACCCCGGCTGACAACCCAAGGGGTACCTCTGGGCATATACAGTACCTCTGTGCTATCTGCATGAAAATGGGCACTGATGCAGTGTAGAATCTGGCAGACTCTCAAAGCGATTGACTGTATACTCTCCAACTGACAAATGTCTCACTGTTCAGTAGAAACACTGGACCATTGATTGGAAAAACCCATCTCATACCTCAAGCAGGTCCCACTGCCGAAGCAGCTGTTGAACAGGGAGGCAGTCAGATCCACTCTTAAAAAATGGACTTCTGATTCTTGGATAGGAATTTCCAGGTCTTGCCATTGCAGCTTGGCCCATTCTGCTAAAGTGTATATTTTAGGCAAATCTTGCAGCTGCTGCCCACTCTAAACAGCTGACAAATCTTAATTTTGTCCAATTCCCTTACTCGGGAGAGAGCATCTGAATTTTCCAATTCCCTTACTCTGGAGCGAGCAACCTCCGATTTTTCTAATTGCTGGACTATATCTACATCTTAAATCCAACTCCTGCAAGACATTCATGCTAAACACTTTCAGGACATCTGTTAAGACTGAACCATGTGTCACTACTACTCCAATATGATCTATTATCAAATCAAACACTTGGATGGACATCCAAGTGACCCCTTCTATTGGGATGGGGAGATTGTTGAATGCCTTCAATGTTTCAGGAACCATGCATCAGACGGAGAGAGAAAATTCTGTAAAAATCATACCTTTTAATAAAATGGTACAAATAGTAAAAGTAGTCAAAACATAGCCAGAGTACAGTAGCCAAAGTGGGTAGTCAGAACCGAACCCTATGTTTCGACTACGTTTACTGTTTGTACCATTTTTACCACTATATTAAAAGGGGATTTTTATTGCATTTTCTGTCTCCCTCTGATTCATGGTTCCTGACAGTAGTTGAAGACCATGAATTCAGAAGATACAGGCAATCCACCTAGTGGTAATATTTTTCCAGATTTAATAAGCAGGATCACTGCATGGATCAGTTTGCCATAGCGTTACAGATGCTGGATGCCTATGAAATTGCAGAGACGTTTTCCCCAAGGTACATAAGTATTATTATACCTAATTTGATTAAAATTCTATCTGCACATATACTTTAAATAGCTAATTGTTATGTGTATTATAGTATATATATTTTATTTATTTAGAATAAATTACTGGATGTGTACTCCCGAGAGCTCCTGTGTCTTCCGGGGTGGGTCATCATTTTGATCCGGCCCCTGGTGACTTTTGGTTTGGTGCAACTCCCTATGGTGAGACATCTGGGTGATACTGGGGATAATTCATGGGGTGCCTTTCTTTATATGGGAAAATGTAATTGTTTATATCCACACTGTAAAAATATTGCTAATACATGTTTTTTTCTTATTTACTTGTAGTCACATGACAAAATCTATGTATGTACCAAGGGACAAAAATATATATATATATGTGCAAAGCTCCTGAAGAAGCGGTTGATACGAAAAATCAGTGAAACACGTTGAGCAACTTATAATCAATATATTGTGGATGGTTTGATATTCTACTGGGTAACATTAGGATGTTGATTAATTAGCTATCTCATGGTTGTCATGATTAAATATTTTATTCTATGAATATGTGAATAATTCTTCTTATCTTGTATTCAAATTCTTTTGTAATTTCTTAAATCTCTGACTGGCCATCAGCTTAATACGGTACCATTAAAGTCCATCTCTAGCCTCCTTCCAATCCCCAGCCTACATTTTACCGGGACGAAGGTACCATTTAAATAACCCAGAACAGGGCTCAAAATTTCTATAAATTACTAGAATTTACAAGCAAAAGACAAACAGCAAACAAACATGCATCAGAATAAATGTGCTTGTAGGGAGGAAATATATCTTGTTATACGTACTGTACATCTGTCTGTAAATATATAATTTGTCTAATCTGATGGTAATACATGTTTTTTTAAACATAATTTTCACATAAGTAGGATAATTTATATGAAACCAAACATAAATAAATATATTTAGTCCGTCAGATGTTTTTGACATCAGTGTCCCATTGCCACAACAGGAAATGTCATGATTTCCATCTTTTCCTGTTCTGGTGACCACTGCAATTTTGGAATTTTCTTTCACTTAAATTTTCAGTGATAACTCTAAACAGGACAAACAAAGGTGAATCTCCCTAATGGAGCACAAACAGCAAAAAAAAAAAAAAAACTGTGTACTATTTCCTCTACTCTATCCAAAACTTTATAAAAAGTCTCTGCCTTCAGTTATACTTTAAGAAAAACATGAAGATTAACCGATAGATGAAAATACCTCTACGCACTCTGGGGCAGATCCACGTACCTTCGCATAAGAATCCGCCGGGCGCAGCGTATCTAAGATACACTACGCCGCCGTCATTTTTTTTTTTCGAATCCTCAAAGAATTTGCGCCGTAAGTTACGGCGGCGTAGTGTATCTTTGGCGGCGTAATGGCGCGCCATTCAAATCTCTGTGATGGGGGCGTGTTTTATGTAAATACGTCGTGACCCGACGTAAACAACGTTTTTTTTAACTGCGCATGCGCTGTCCGTGGGGGTATCCCAGTGCGCATGCTCGAAATTAAACCAGAACCAGCCAATGCTTACAACGGTGACGTCATTCTACGCAAATTCCTATTCGCGAACGACTTACGCAAACGACGTAAAAAATTCTAAATTGTACGCAGGAACGACGCCCATACTTAACATTGAGTACGCCACCATATAGCAGCTTTAACTATACGCCGGAAAAAGCCGAATGCAAACGATGTAAAAAAATGCGCCGGCTGGACGTACGTTCGTGGATCGCCGTAACTAGCTAATTTGCATACTCGACGCGGAATTCGACGGAAACGCCACCTAGCGGCCGGCGGAAAAAATGCACCTAAGATCCGACGGCGTTTTTACTGTTAAAAAAAAAAAGATCCGACGGCGTACTAAGACGTACGCCTGTCGGATCGACCCGAGATGCAGTTGTATCTTGTTTTCTAGATACAAAACAAAGATACGAGGCGGGAATTTTAAAATGACGCCGGCGTATCAATAGATACGCCGGCGTAATGCTTTTGTGGATCTGCCCCTCTGAATGCAAAGTAGCCAAAGCATCAAGGTTAGTACACACACACTTCCTGGGCTTCCTTTGGCATTTTCTTAAGCTCAATGTCAATGTCAGGGGAGCAAGTAGACAGAGGCCAGTTAGAAGACAACCAACCAAAAATAAATTGTTGCTTGTCCTGTACCTCTGAAAATACGCCAACAAGCTGGCAAAAACTCAATGCGGCAAACTCCCTACACACATATAAGCTGCTAATATTTACAAACTATGAGGTCCTACCTCTGACACCCTTATGCCTCGTACATACAACCGTTTTTCTCGGCAGGAAAAAAAAAAGAAGTTTTTCCCGACAGGATTCATCTCAAGCCTGTCTTGCATACACATGTTCAGGCCAAATACCGCCCATCCAAAGCGCGGTGACGTACAACGCGTACGACGGGACTATAAAGGAGAAGTTCCATTCAAACGGCGCCACCCTTTGGGCTGCTTTTGCCGATCCTCGTGTCAGTAAAAGTTTGTTTAGAGACGATTCGCGCTTTTCAGTCTTCGTGCTTTTCAGTCCGCTACAGCATGACAAATGTGCTATCTCCATTACGAACGCTAGTTTTACCAGAATGAGCGCTCCCGTCTCATACTTGATTCTGAGCATGCGCATTTTTTTCCCCCTCACAAAAGCATACACACGGCCGATTTTCCCGACGAGAAAAAGTCTGCCGGAAATCCCGACGGGAAAAAAGAAAGCTAATTCTCTTTTTTTTCTCCGGCAGTATTCCCGTTGGGAAAACTGCAATGGAGCATACACATGGCCGGTTTTCCCGGCCAAAAGCTCTCATGGCAGTTTTCCAGACGGGAAAACCGGTTATATGTACGAGGCATGAGCCAGTAAACTCTACTTTCCAGCAGATGACTAGACATGTTTTTGCAACAGACACACAATGGCCTATGAGACACTAAGAGGTTTATTTACTAAAGTTAGAGAGTGCAAAATTAGTCACATTTCTGCATAGAAACCAATCAGCTTGCAGATTGTATTGCCAAAGAATAATTGAACAAGCTGAGGTTAGAAGCTGATTGGTTTCTATGCAGAAATGTGACTAATTTTGCACTCTCTAGCTTTAGTAAATAAACCCCTTAGTGTCTCATAGGCCATTGTGTGTCTGTTACAAAAACCTGTCTAGTCATTTGCTGGAAAGTAGAGTTTACTGGCTAAGAGTGTCAAGGGTACGAGCTCATAGTTTGTAAATCTTAGCAGTTTATATGTGTGTAGGGAGTTTGCCGCATTGAGTTTTTGCCAGCTTGTTGGCGTATTTTCAAATAAACCCCTAAAGGACAAAACAGAAAGCTCTCCAGCATCATGTGACACCATCATAGAGCATTTATGAAAAAATAGTAAAGACTGGCACTAACAAACTTTTTATTTTTTATATTCATTATTGTTAAACGGTAGATACTGTAGAATAAATCTCTATAGCTGATCATATTATATAAGTACCTGAAATAAATAATATATAAATAAATATTAGAAAGCATGCAGCCACTGTCTCTGTGTTTCTTCTGACATGTTTCAAGGCCAAACCTTCACCAGAGTTCCTGGACATTTTTATTTGACAAGACAAGTTTGTAAAGAATGTTTATGAGAATATCCTAATTAAATGTTAGGCTTTAGCACCATTATATAAAAAAAGCTATCTCTAGCTTCTCCAACTGACCTTAGCTTACCTACTTTGACAAGAAGAAGTTGTCACCAGTATAACTGGGTAGATCAGTTTGCCCAAACTGGTATTTTACCAGTTCAGTCTAGACTTCAGTGACTGCGTGATTTGATCTTCTTGGTGAACTCGTACCTCAGTTTACTGTGTCCTGCCCAGGTGTTCCACCCACACTTGGTGACATACAGTCAGTCAGCCTGACATTGAAGGATTTTTTTGTGTGACCCTAAGGGTGCACAGCATCATAATAACATAAACAACCCTTTTTTGGACTGGAGTATACTAGGCTAAGTAGGGCCTTTTGGCTCTGCAGCAACAATTTTTATTAGGCAAATGCCCATTTATTTAATGGCCTTGGGAAAGTGTAGTCAGGGATCCTGACTACTTGGAAACAAGTGGGTAAGTGGTGCAAAAGATAACTTTGTTGAATCATTTATATTTACGCTGATTATCATAATGTCTCTGTAAAACAGATTGCACAGTGCCTGATCTGGCAACAGAACAAATCTTTATGAAGCTGCACTTCACTAGTATACTGCAGCAGGTTGGCTCCCCTGGGCGAATCGCTGTACCTGTACATTGGCCACTTTAAGAGCTCTAGAGGGCACGTGCCCGTGGTGTGACGACGGCCGATGCGTGTGGCCCGGTGACCGCAATGTCTGCTAGTACAGCATCTTGGTACAGCGTCGCACGACTGCTCAATTGTCAGTTAAAGCAGTGCCGTATCGCATAAAAATGGCCTGGTCATTAAGGGGGCACCCCATCATCCAAAAGCAGATTTAATGGGGAACTAATATCACTAATTCAAAACAAAACATAGAAGTTCCACCCATCCAAAGGGTTGCATTGCAAAACAATATTACACCAAAAGCAAGATCTGCCTCACTCTTCAGAAATGGACCTTATGTGGAACTAGTTCTACACTGTTCTGCAGAGGGACTCCAAACCTTGCCACACAAAAGCAGATCTGATGGGGGACTCAATGTCTTATACCTGGCACTTGGAAAATGCCACAACGCCACTGCAAATATAGCAGACCTGATGGGTACCTTATTGCCACATGCCAACCCTTACGGCCGAAGCCTCACTCACCACTACCTAAGAAGCAGTCTGGTGGGAGACAAAAGGATTTCCGTGCCAAATATATGACTACGATAACATAAAGCAAACAAGCCATTCATTTAATAATTACCAGTTCAAAGGGGGAAATGGAAACAAAATAGTTAAAAAAAGTATGAAGGAGAAAAAATTTTGAATGAAAAACATTTTAGAAAATGTAAGGAAATGTAATGGAACAAAATGGACAAAAATACCTCCCACTGAATGTCACACACCATAATCCGTTTTCTAGCAGTGCTGGCAACTCAGCCTGCTCTGCTCCAATGATCAGACTTGCCCTGAACCCCCCCCCCCCCCTTCGCGCAGCCTTCCACTGTTCAGTGTGCTGCTGCTTCTCCCATCAGCTGTTATGCAGCTAAGAACAGAGGGAATGTGATCACTTATAAAAAAAAACGTATTTATAATGTTTTACCTTTCATTTCTTTTTTTTTTACTGAATGGGTTGTTAAAGAAGGTGATTGTTTACAATCACTGGTCACATCAGTCTACTGAGTTTGTTTCTATTGGGGAGTGATGGAAAAAGGTGCCATCTGATAATAAATTAGCTGATGCTGCTTTTCACCTGATTGAAGAAAAATCATATCTTTCCAGAGAACTTTGGGATGAAGTCATTGAATGACTTTTGTGCACTTTATTTAACTCATTTATCATGTTGTATATGTTTACACCAAAGTTTTGTTTATTAATTTAGTTAGTAGCACTATTTTTGCACATTATGGTTTCTGAAATGCTGTTTTATAATTTATAGATTTAAAAGTGCTGATCCCAATGTATCATGAAAACATGGCCAAATTTACAATTTTCTTTTTACATTTTAAATCCTTTTTAACTTTATCTTTTTTATTTTTAGAAATATGTTTTCATTCGGTGTATACTAGAGCTTTATTATCATTTGAGCAAATATTTTGTGGGAATGAGATGGGCAAATAAAATTACCACTTTATGTTTGAATTAAGATTTAAAGAAAAAGATTTCATGCAATACTCTTAAATTCCAGAAGATGTCACTGTTATACATAGAAAGTAAGAATACGACTTGCATAACTTGTTAAATCCCACGCGTTGTTTGAGGGAAATATAGAATAAACAATAAAGAGAACACATACATAATTTGACAATGTATTGTGTATAATAGTGTAACATATATATGTGTGTGTGTATATATATATATATATATATATATATATATATATATATATATATATATATATATATATATATGTATATTCCTTCTGATTTTATCATATTCTGTTATTTGTTATTTTCCCTATTCTGTATTTCCATAGCTTAAACAGGATGAAGGAAAAAAGCATAGGTTATATAAAAAAAAAATGTAAACATTAAAAAAAAATATGTTTGGGTGTTACTGTGATTGTCAGTCTGGGGAATGTAATGCAGATGATATCTGTCTGTCTAGGTGAACAGATAAGGTTGCCCACTAGCGGCAAAAATTTGGCTTATTGATAACATTATTAATATCAAAGAGATCATGAGGCTGTTTTTTTCTATAGAAATAGTTGTAAGTTTAGAAATAGGATTTGCTTGTAAATGTAATGAGTGAAAGGGCATGCTGAGACTGATCTACAATGATAAAAGACGTGCATGTGAGAGATGTCGGAAGTAGGAAATGCTGCAATGTGTATTTCTAAAAAGAGAAGTGGAAATTGTAGTTCTATAAATCTAGGTAAAGGGAGTAGAGGAAACTGGTGACCCGGCTTTTCTATACTGACGTTCATCAATACAGCTTGGCCCCTTCTGTGCACAAAGGCTGTAACTGGACAGTAAAACCCAAGCAAAAAAAATTATTTGGCCATCTCATTGCTTTCTCATCCTGTCAGCATCTTGCTAGTCAGCGCTTGTATACTACAGCACATCTTATAGGCTCTAGGCTGTCACTGGCATAGAAGGAAGCAAAGGCCGCACATCCACCAAAGCCCGACAGTGTCTGTAGTGAAGGCAGCGGACTCCATCAAGGTCACGCCCTCAACAAATTTCCCCCTGCCCACAAGGGGCTTAAAGGGGTTGTAAAGGTACAATTTATTTTCCCTAAATAGCTTCCTTTACCTTAGTGCAGTCCTCCTTCACTTACCTCATCCTTCGATTTTGCTTTTAAATGTCCTTATTTCTTCTGAGAAATCCTCACTTCCTGTTCTTCTGTCTGTAACTCCACACAGTAATGCAAGGCTTTCTCCCTGGTGTGAAGTGTCGTGCTCGCCCCCTCCCTTGGACTACAGGAGAGTCAGGCCCCTATCTACATTGCAGATAGAGAAAGGAGCTGTGTGTTAGTGGGCGTCCTGACTCTCCTGTAGTCTAAGGGAGGGGCGAGCACGACACTCCACACCAGGGAGAAAGCCTTGCATTACTGTGTGGAGTTACAGATAGAAGAACAGGAAGTAAAGATTTCTCAGAAGAAATAAGTACATTTAAAAGCAAAATCGAAGGATGAGGTAAGTGAAGGAGGACTGCACTAAGGTAAAGGAAGCTATTTGGGGGAAAAAATTGTACCTTTACAACCCCTTTATTCCAAAAGGAAAAAAAAAGTGTTAGCTGTGGTTTGGATTTCATTTGTTAGTCAAGTCCAGTTTATATTTGCTATTGCATCCAACCCTACCTTCTCCCCAGATTGACAATGCTGTTATCCAAAAGCGACCTTGTTGCTCTTCTATCCAGAGTGGAGACACCCTAACACAGGAAGCGTGTTACTGGCCGACCCGGTGAAAATAAAGAAAAAAATGTCTAAACAATAAATCTATCTCCTTTAAAACATCGATGCACTTGCTCCTGATGAGTGGATAGAAGTCCACGAAATGTGTCAAGCCCATTTTGATGCATTAATTTCATATCAACGATTTTACCTTTGTACTAATCCTGATAATGTGTTAATGTTTATCCTATCTGGGGGATCATGATGTACAATACTCATTCTCATGTTGGCGACAATTTATACTATGTATATTGGTACTTTAGATGCTTTTATGCATGTTTTACTGTTCTATTTATGCCATTATTTGGTTTATCAATAAATATACAAATGTTTACATGTATGCGGATTTGTTTGGTTCCACCACACGCACCTCATTCAAAGTCCCACCCTTCCCCTCTTTTTTTTTGCATACAAATTAGGGATGGAGGCGCAAATCTTCCCTTGCGTTTCATTCAAAGTCCCAAATATTCCCCCCTTTCTTGATAAAAAAATAAAATGAATGCAGCCCCCCACATTTAATGTTAATTCTATGCATTAAGATAAAAAACCTTCTGTGTGTAGCAGCCCCCCCCTGCCCCCCTAATACTTACCTGAGCCCCATCTTGATCCAGCGATTTTGCACGCAAGACTTAGCTGTCCAGGACTCCTCATTGGCTGAGACAGCAGCCATTGACTCCTGCTGCTGTCAAACTCAGTGAGCCAATGAGGAGAGAGAGGGGCCGGGCCGAAAATCCATGTCTGACTGGACACAGGGAGCTGCCGCTCATTGCCCCCATAGCAAGCTCCTTGCTGTTGGAGGCACTCAACAGGAGGGAGGGGCCAGGAGCTACGGAGAGGGACCTGAGAAGAGGGGGATCTGGGCTGCTCTGTGCAAAACCACTGCACAGGGCAGGTAAGTACAACATGTTTGTTAATTTTAACAAAAATAATTAGACTTTAGTATCACTTTAAGGATTTGTAAGTTGCAATATGTAATTTTTTGTTTTTTGGGTTTATTACTGCTTTAAATTCAGAAGAGAGAAGAGAGAAGAAACCCAGTCTCAGTCTGCTGGGCCAAACTTCATAAATCTAATGTCAAGTTCGCTAGTTGGTCATAACTGCACAGGAACCAGCAAGTCCAGATAAGAAACAATTACATGAAACCAGAATGCTGTGACGGCATGATTGAGTGGACTCTGGGCAAACATTTTCTTGGGGCCCCCCCCCACACACAGACTTAAGCCAGCCATAGACTGAGGCCGGATTCACAAAGCACTTACACCGACGTATCTCGATATACGCCGCGTAAGTGTAACTATGCGCCATCGTATCTGTGCGCCGTGCCCACAGAACTAGATACGCCTGAAAATCGGCTTCTTCCGACCGACGTAACTTTCCTACGCCGGCGTATCGCATATTTACGCTGGACGCATCTGGATGCTCCCATTGATTTCCTATTCAAATATGCAAATGAGGGAGATACGGCAGTTCACGAACGTAAATGCGCCCGACGCAGGCTACGCGATGTGCGCGTAAGTTATACGCCCGGCGCAAAGTTATTCCTCATAAAGCAGGTGTAACTCAGCAACAGACGTGCACAGGTCAGCTGGAGAGCAGCTACAGCAGCACCGTTACGGACGAGCTGAGCAACCACAATTGCAGGACAACACATCTGTCTGCCAACATGCCAGGGGCAGCCCTGGTCATAGCACTACTACTGTGTCCACAGGCACGTAGGAGGGCACGGGAGAGGATATACCGAACGAGCATGAACGTCTTTGGAATGGGGGAATCGGAGGTGTATCGCATCTTCAGATTCAGCCCTGATGCCATCCTGGAATTAGCCACAGCCCTGCATGATGACATCACCAGCCAGACACAACGCTCAGATGCAGTGCAGCCACTGGTCAAGGTACTGGCAACACTCCATTTCCTCGCCAGTGGGTCGTTCCAACGTACAAGTGGAGTCGTGTCTGGGATGTCACAATCCACCATGAGCAGATGCGTGTACCAGGTTGTCCCCGCGATCCTCACACGCATGTCCCACCACATTATCAAACCCACCCATGAGCACCTGCGGCAGAAGGCAATGCAGGATTTCTACAGAATTGTCAGATTCCCACGCACCGTGGGGGCCATTGATTGCACACATGTGGCACTACGGCCCCCCCGTGCCACAGAGCACATATACCACAATCGTAAGCAGTGGCATTCCATCAACGTACAGGTGATAGCCGATGCCCAATGCCTCATATGGCACGTCCGTGCCAAACACCCAGGGGCCAGCCACGACAGCTACATATACCGTCAAAGCACCATCCCAACAGAATTCAAGCAGAACGTGTACAGGGACAGCTGGCTGGTTGGTGTGTGACATGGGAGTCAGGCATGACTGTCCGACCCCATGATGCAGACATCACGAGGGGCACATGCACGACTAACATCCTCCTGTCTTTTCCCTTCCAGGTGACTCGGCATATGCAAGGGGATTTCTCTGTGTAAACAGAAAAAAACACTGCGCTAACGTGTAAAATCAATTAAATAACAGTGAAAAATTGAATATAAAAATATCTGTGAAAAGCTGCCAGTATTAATTACTAAAATACCATAGTAAACAAAGAAACAAAAAACAAAATAATACAGCGCTAATAACTTGTGAGAAATAAATATGAAATATATAACCAAAAAATATGAATAAACACAATAAGTGAATTAACGGTGTGATAATCAATATAACAAATCCATCCAAATGAATAAATAAAGTGAAAAAAAGGTAGTCCATAAAAAATCAGTGCAATTGAGTCCAATTAAGGTGAGCATCAATGATTAATCATGAAAAGATCCTCCACCAGAAATGAAGTGAAAAGTCACCCAATGTGTGGGAAATGAAATCTCCTTACCAGAGAAAAAGACCGGGCTTTCAACGGTCTAATACAGCATAAGGATGTTTAACCACTTGCCGTCGCTGCACCGCCGAAATACGTCCACAAGGTGGCTCTCCTAGGCGAGACCACGTAAATGGACGTCCTGCCTATTAGCCGCCACTAGGGGCGCACGCGCGCCGCCGGAGGCGCGCGCGCGCGCCCCCCGCTCGCCCCCGACTCCCGTGCGTGTGCCCGGCGGGCGCGATCGCCGCCGGGCACACGCGATCGCTCGGTACAGAGCGGGGAACGGGAGCTGTGTGTGTAAACACACAGCTCTCGTTCCTGTCAGCAGGGGAAATGCTGATTTTCTGTTCATACAATGTATGAACAGAAAATCAGTGTTTCCCCTAGTGAGGCCACCCCCCACAGTAAGAACACACCCAGGCATACTTAACCCCTTCCCCGCCCCCTAGTGTTAACCCCTTCACTGCCAGTGGCATTTTTATAGTAATCTAATGCATTTTTATAGCACTGATCGCTATAAAAATGCCAATGGTCCCAAAAATGTGTCAAAAATGTCCGAAGTGTCCGCCATAATGTCGCAATACCGAAAAAAAAAATCGCTGATCGCTGCCATTACTAGTAAAAAAAATATTAATAAAAATGCCATAAAAATACCCCCTATTTTGTAAACGCTATAACTTTTGCGCAAACCAATCAATAAACGCTTATTGCGATTTTTGTTTACGAAAAATATGTAGAAGAATACGTATCGGCCTAAACTGAGGAAAAAAAATGTTTTTCTATATATTTTTGGGGGATATTTATTACAGCAAAAAGTAAAAAATATTCATTTTTTTCAAAATTGTCGTTCTATTTTTGTTTATAGCGCAAAAAATAAAAAACGCAGAGGTGATCAAATACCACCAAAAGAAAGCTCTATTTGTGGGAAAAAAAGGACGCCAATTTTGTTTGGGAGCCACGTCGCACGACCGCGCAATTGTCTGTTAAAGCGACGCAGTCCCGAATCGCAAAAAGTACTCTGGTCTTTGGGCAGCAATATGGTCCGGGGGGTAAGTGGTTAAAGTCTTCCTTGAAAAGACTATTCCGGACACTGCTATAAATCACCAGCATGAAAAGCTCCAAGGGACAAGATCCTATTCAAATCCGCTCCAGTTTAGCAATTGGTGTTCATAAAAATAAAGAATGGTGGGAAACCACATAGTGCATTACTGTGTAAACATTTCGTTTTTAATAGAAACAGATGTGCACTTACAGCAAAGACTTGTAAAACTCGCGTATGGGATATGGTGTGGAGAGGATGGCGTTTCCTCGATCCTCCGTTTGCTTCGTACCTCCGTCCGTCACGTGTCTCTACCTCTAACGTGATGACGTCACTGTGGCTAAGCTCCTCCTACGCGTTTCGTCGCAATACGGACGTCTACGGGGATAGGCAGCCCCTTTATTACTTTATTTATTCATTTGGATGGATTTGTTATATTGATTATCACACCGTTAATTCACTTATTGTGTTTATTCATATTTTTTGGTTATATATTTCATATTTATTTCTCACAAGTTATTAGCGCTGTATTATTTTGTTTTTTGACTCGGCATATGCACTTGGGCCCCATCTCCTGACTCCATACCGGAATCCCCAAACCAGAGGCCAGAGAAGATACAATGCTGCACACATACGTACCGGTGCAGTGGTGGAGCGCACATTTGGCATTCTAAAGTCCCATTTCCGATGCCTGGATAAGTCCGGGGGACCCTGTTGTATTCCCCAAACTTCGTGTGCCAGATCATCGGTGCATGTTGCGTGCTGCACAACTACGCCATGAGAAAGGGCCTGGAGATTGACATATGTGATGAACTGACCCCCGAACCACACAGTCCCCCCCTAACCGAGGCTACCCTGTCTGCTAAGGGAACAGTAGTCAGGAGTAGCCTCGTGGAACGTATCTTTGCACGTTAAACACACACATTCATCATGGCACACGGACAATGCACGCATGCACACCACTGTGGTCCCTAGCTCACACACACCACATCCACCTCACATTGGATTAGCCCAAGTCCACCATGCAGGACTTGGGAGCAGCAATGCCACGCCAAGGCCCCAATGATGTTGCTGTCCATTCATACCACATTCACACGGTCGTGGGGATAACCTCTCCCCGACGACCCAGGGTGACACGCCTTGCTGGCAGGTATGTCACCCACGCATTCACACACCAGTCACACTGTAGCCTGCACTACTGACCATGTGCAGTCACTACAAAAACAAAAAAGCTCATACTCTGAGCATAAACAAAATAAAATAAGCTCATACTCTGAGCATAAACAAAATAAAATAAGCTCATACTCTGAGCATAAACAAAATAAAAAGCACTCAATTGCCCTGTCGTGGGCCAGGCCTGGTGCCACGGCTCCGGCTCCTCAGTTGTCTGGAGGGAGCCTCGGGTGGGGGGGTGGTGCATCAGGAGGAGGATAATCCCCTGGTCTCTCCCTGGCTGGCTGCCTGCCCTCCAATGCAAGGACGATGCGGGGGAGGACCGCGTTTGTCTAAGCCTGCATCCGCAACTGGCGGGTGGTGGTGTGCCGCTGGTGACGTCTGTTCAGCCGACCCTCTGCCTGGATGGCAGCAGTGTTTGCCTGGATCACCTCCCCCCAGGCTCTTCACCTCTTCCTGTAGCTCCACAATTGCTGCAGTGGGCCAGTCCAGGGTGGCCTGCACGTCCCCAGATGACGACGGAGCCCCTGCTGACATCTTCTGATGCATGGCATCCAGGGTCTGGCTCTGGTCACACAGGCTTGTGGCCATGGCTGCACAGTTTGCATTAATGTCATGCAGGCAGTCCGTAATGGCCTCGGCATGGGCAGCCTGCTGGCTGATGTACTGCCGCATGTCCGAGCACCCAGCAAGAGAGCCCAGGCTGTCAGCCAGTCGATGTAGGTCGCCGGCAATATCGGCCATGTGGCGCGTCTGCTGTGCCTGCTCCCTCTGAAGCCCCTCTTGGAGGGAACCGGCTACACCCCCAATCTTGGCCAGAGCCTTCCTAGGGGAAGTAGCCGGTTGTGTCCGTCTGGACGTAACAGGCCTGGATGGGGTAGCCCTGGAGGGGGTTCCCCTGGATGGGGTAGCCCGGGAGGGGGTTCCCCTGGATGGGGTAGCCCGGGAGGGGGTTCCCCTGATGGGTGTGGAGGTCTGTGAGGGCCCGGGGAAAAGGGAAGACTCCTCAAAGTAGAGGCATTCTTCCTGTTCCAGACCCACCCTCTCCTCCTCAACCACCTCTAGAGGAGAGGTGTGGCCACTCCCCTCCACCGCTGTCTCATGGCTTCCCAGGGGGTCAGGCTGAGCCAGATGTTCCGGGGATGGCGTGGGACGGCCACCGGCAGCAGATGGCCCCGCTCCCTCCAGCACATCTGTGGATGACACAAAGCATTCACATGTTGGTGGACCCACACACTTGTCACATATTCCCTTCCACCCCCTCACATGCTACACACCGAATGGGGGATAAAAAACACTTCCAGGCCCTCCACTTGCTCCCTCTCCAGACACCTGGCGATCACATCCTCCTCCGGGGTCAACCTCACAGCAGATGGTGGTCCGCCCCCGTGCCCCTGTGGTCCCTTCTCATGGCGCCACTTTACCCCGGACAAGCCGACGCAAGTCATTTATTTTTTTTCCTATGTCCTTAGAGGTCCGGGACTTATGACCAAGGGCATTAACATCCTGGATGATCCTCTCCAGGATCTGTTGTTTCCTGTTGTTTCCTGGCCCTGCTGGTCTGGGCACTCTGGGCGCCATGGAGGAAAACATCAAACTTCTCTATAGCAGAGATGAGGACAGCCCTCTCATCTGGTGAGAAATTGTTCTTCCTCCTGTCCCTCTCAGTCTGAACATCAGCCATGGCTCCGTGCAAAAGTACTCTGCTCCAGGGGGAACAGAAGAAAGCTGGTGTACTTTTGCACCCGACGGGCGTATGACTGGGCGTATTTATGCGCTCGGCGTAAGCCGGTGGGCCGGCGTATCCCAGGAAGTTGCGCCCGCGTGGTTGTGAGCATGCGCACAGGGGAGCTGTAATACGTCCACGTCACTGCGCATGCTCCGTTCATGATACGCCGGGCGTAAAACACTGCTCCACGCTCGATCAAGCACATACAGTTCACAGCTGTGCCTCTCTCCTGTCACAGTGTGACCGCTTGAATTTACTGTCCAGGAGAGAAATCGGGGAGATAGGCTGCACCTGCTACACCTGGAAAAATATTTGGAGACAGCGTGGGCTCAAGGTGCAGCTGCTTTGGGCCCCACAACAATGACTGGGCCTGGAGCAGCTGCCTCTTTTTCCCTGCGTTAAAGGCGTTCCTGCTCATAGGGGTTGATTGACTAAAGGCAAATAGACTGTGCACTTGTAGAAGACTTAAGACTTGTGCAGTTGCACTCTGTAAGTGCAGTTGCTCCAGACCTTAGTAAATGAGGTTTAATGATAATTATGTGGCACCCCCGCTTTAAATGACTACGTGATCAAAAATTGACAGTGCAATAATATTCTATGTGTATAAAGTGAACATATATACAGCACACATCAAATAAAACAATATAGATGTAAATAACACTCCACATCCACAATAAATAACAAAAACGTTTGTGATGTGAAAACAGTCCATAAGGAGTATAACAACAATCCTATTTGAAATCAAGTCCCAAAGTGAAATATCCACATTGACTCCTCTTTCACTGCATGCACAAGCGTTACAATTGTAGCACCTCCTAGCGAATGTGCTAGATTAGTGTACATAGTTGTAAGTGTAGGTAATTTAGTCTAGCTGAGAGCCAGGCTTGAGTTGAATCTGGGTCAGGGCTGAGTGACTCAGGGAGGCTGGATTACTCATCAAGCAGCACATTTGGTAACTCCTCCTGCTTCCTGGAACCTTGGAGAAGCTTCCAAAAGTAGAGGGTGGAGTTTAGGAAGAGCTGCTTGTAGTATTAATTGGGACCCAGCCAATTCCCAGCAAGTGGGCTGGCAGGGAGTGGGTACCTCTTAAATACTCTTGGGTCACGCCAGCAGGGGCAAAGATGGAGAAGTAGTACTGTTGAGGCTGTGGTGGCCCTTGAGGGTGCCCCCTAGTCTGGGGGGTGACCTTGGACCTGGGGCTTGGGTGCTTGAGGAACCCTCTACAACACACGGAGGATATCCTTCCTGGAGGCACTGGAGCAAGTGTGAGTACAGCAGGAACAGGTCAGCACGTCCAGGAGTTCTCCAGGAAAGGTCAGCCTGGTGGCCTGGGAGGACTGAACACTAAAGTGACAGTCTGGGAAGACTGTGGAGAAGTAGCCAAAAGGGCTAGTAAAAGGGGCAGCTGCAGCCAGACAGGCAGTGCCTGAAGAAGTGGTGCTGGGATCAGTAGTCATGCACTTTACTACACAACCAGGGGGCAGGGGGTCCCTGCCTGTAAAGGGCTTTTGCTTTGATCTGGCTGAGTCTTTTACCAGATTAACTAAAAGTGTCCCAGCTGAGTCTGATTGTGCAAGCAAGTGAGTGCTGGAGAAAGAAGAGGAGTGTACATAGAGACTGTTTATAGCTGTATAAAGGAAGAGTTGTCCCTGAAGTTGTCTGATGGGCATCCCATAATAAAAATTGTAGTGCAAAGTGGATTTGCCTTTTCGTAAATAACCCCCAGAGTACCATTGCACTGTCAATTTTTGATCACGTAGTCATTTATAAAGGGGGCACCGCATAATCATCATTAAACATTATATCCACTTGCAGGAACACATATGTATGTGAGCAGCACCCACTATATACAATACTGTGAAAAAGTAATTGCCCCCTAAACCTAATAACTATTTGTGCCACCCTTGGCTGCAACAACTGCAATCGCTTTAAGCATTTGCGATAACTGGTCTTTCACATTGCTGTGGAGCAATTTTGGCCCACTCCTCTTTGCAGATATGTTTTATTTCAGCCACATTGGGGGGTTTTCCAGCATGAATGGCCTGTGTAAGGTCATGATACAGCATATCAATTGGATTTGGATGGGCTTTGACTAGGCCACTCCAAAACCTAAATAACCTTGGCATAACCCAAGTGCACTTGAGCTTGTGGCCACAAACTGATGGCCGGATATTCTCCTTTAGGATTTTCTGGTAGAGTTCAGAATTCATGGTTCCATCGATTATGATAATGCAAAGCAGCCCCAGACCATTACACTACAACCACCAACATGTCTGACTGTTGGTATGATGTTCTTGTTATGAAATGCTGTATTCGTTCTATGCCAGATGTAACGGGATGCACACCTTCCAAAAAGTAGAATTTTTGTCTCATCAGTCCACAGAATATTTTCCTAAAAGTCTTGGGGATAATCAAGATGTTTTTTGGTTATTGTGATGAACCTTTGTGTTCTTTTTGGTCAGCAGTGGCTTTGGCCTTGGAACTTTCCCATGGATACTATTTTTGCCCAGTCTCTTTCTTATTGTTGAATCATGAACACTGATATTATCTGAGGCAAGTGAGGCCTGCAGTTCTTTAGATGTTGTTCTGCGTTATTTTATGACCTCCTGGATGAGTCGTCGTCATGCTCTTGGAGAAATTTTTGTAGGGCGGCCATTTGTGGATAATGGCTCTCCCCGTGGTTCACTGGAGTTCCAAAGCCTTAGAAATAGCTTTGAACCCCTTCCTAGACCGATACATATACATTACTTTGTTTCTAATCTGTTCTTGAATTTTCTTTTCGATTTTGGCATGATGTGTGGCTTTTTGTGATCTGTTAGCGTGCTTCACTTTGTCAGACAGCGTCTATTTATGTGATTCCTTAAATTCAACAGGTCTGTCAGTAATCAGGCATGGGTGGGGCAAGTGAAATTTAACTCAGCCTTCCAAAATATTGTGGTAAATCACAGTTCATTGATGATTCAGCATGGGAGGGGGCAATAACTTTTTCACATAAGGCCAGCCAGGTTTGAACAGCTTTTTTCCCTTACTAAATTAAATAATAATAATTTAAAAACTGCATCTTGGATTTATTCAGGTTATCTTTGTGTAATATAAAATTTTTAGATGTTCTGAATCATTTAGATGTGAGAAATATGCAAGAATAAAATAAAAATCAGGAATGAGGCAAATACTTTTTTTACAGCACTGTATATAGAGTTTCACATTAAAGGTAGAGGTAGCACGGAGTTGTTCATAATTTTACTTCGTAAATGAGGGGAAGTGCTACTAACCCCCATCATCCAATCATGTACAAACACAAATTATGTTTTTTTCCCTTGCATGTGATTGGGTATTCTTTGTAAAGTGAAGCTTTACCTAATTTACTAAGCTCCAGAGCAGTGGTCTCCAAACTGGCCTGGGGGCCAGATCCGGCCCTTTGCTTGCTTTTATCCGACCCTTAGGGTGCAATTTTATTCACTGGCACCAATGAAGGGCACAATTCCTCCCAATGACACCAATAATGGGGTACAATTCCTCCTAATGACACCAATGGTGGGGCACAATTCCTCCCACTGTCACCAATGATGGTGGATTTTGTACTCCTGATGGCAACAGTCCAACCCCCTAATGTCTGAAGGACAGTAAACTGGCCCTTTGTTTAGAAAGTTTGGAGACCTCCTGCTATAGAGCAACTACACTTGCAAAGTGCACAGTCTATTTGCCTTTAGTAAATCCACCCAGATCCATAACACATGGAAAGCAATAGACTTGATTATGATGTACTGGACTGCAACTTTCATATTTCAGTATATTATGATCTTTTCTCCAGACTTAAAGGGGTTGTAAAGGCTTGTGTTTTTTCACCTTAATGCCATTCCTCTCTCCACGGAGTCCCGGCTTTGATTGGCTAGAGTGATAGCAGCGCAGCCATTGGCTCCTACTGCTGTCAATCAAAACCAATAATGCGGCCGCTGTGGGGCAGGGCAACGTCATACACTCTGCATCTATGAACGCCAAATTAATGACCCAGGAGCTCGGGAGATCGCTTCTCCTAGGGGGTTATCTAATGCAGGAGGAGCCACGAGAGACCCCGAGGGACCCCAGAAGAGGACGATCAGCGCCACTCGGCAAAACGAGCTGCCCAGTGGAGGTAAGTATGACATGTTTGTTACTTTTTTTTTTAAAACAAAGCTTTAGTATCACTATAAGACTGGAGGCTTTAATATTTATCCTGCATTGACTGTACATGTTCTACCTGTAACCTATTTACAGAATAAAATGTCTCTTTCCTGAATAAATTAATGAATCTGGACATTGTTATACAATCAAAGGTCTTCTGAACACAGCATTTCTATACATTTTTTTTTACAACTGTAATGCACTGCAAGAACGAGTAGAAGGAAAAGCCCTTGAAGTCACATTTCCATCAGCAATCATTAGGGTTGTCCCGATACCGATACTAGTATCGGTATCAGGACCGATTCCGATTTTTTTCGGCGGTACTCAGACGCCGATACCCCGCCCCGATACATAAATAGAATACTTGCCGCCGACCGCCGCCCGCCGCCGAACGCCGCCCGCCGCCACGAAACGCCGTAATCCGCCGCCATTCGCCGCATCCCCGCTGCCGCCGACTGTGTAATACGGGCGGGAACATTACAGCTTTGAATAGCTGTAATGATTCGCACCACGCATAGACACTCCCCCTCGCTCGGGTGAACTGTCCAATCCCGAGCGAGGGGGAGTGTCTATACGCAGCACGGCGCCAATCATAACAGAGATTCAAAGTTGTAATGTTCCCGCCCGTATTACAGAGTCGGCGGCAGCGGGGATGCAGGTAAGCGTGACATGGCTGGATGGGGGGAGACGCTGGATGGGGGGAGACGCTGGCTGGATGGGGGGACGCTGGCTGGATGGGGGGTGACGCTGGCTGCATGGGGGGACGCTGGCTGGATGGGGGGTGACGCTGGCTGGATGGGGGGTGACGCTGGCTGTATGGGGGGTGACGCTGGCTGTATGGGGGGTGACGCTGGCTCGATGGGGGGTGACGCTGGCTCGATGGGGGGTGACGCTGGCTGCATGGGGGGTGACGCTGGCTGCATGGGGGGTGACGCTGGCTGCATGGGGGGTGACAATGGCTGCATGGAGGGTGACAATGGCTGCATGGGGGGTGACAATGGCTGGGGGAATACATTGCTGGATGGGGGGTGACAATGGCTGGATGGGGGGATACATTGCTGGATGGGGGGTGACGCTGGCTGGATGGGGGGTGACGCTGGCTGCATGGGGGGTGACGCTGGCTGCATGGGGGGTGACAATGGCTGGGGGAATACATTGCTGGATGGGGGGTGACAATGGCTGCATGGGGGGTGACAATGGCTGCATGGGGGGTGACAATGGCTGGGGGAATACATTGCTGGATGGGGGGTGACAATGGCTGGATGGGGGGATACATTGCTGCATGGGGGGAGACGCTGGCTGGATGGGGGGTGACGCTGGCTGGATGGGGGGTGACGCTGGCTGGATGGGGAGTGACGCTGGCTGGATGGGGGGTGACGCTGGCTGGATGGGGGGTGACGCTGGCTGGATGGGGGGTGACAATGGCTGCATGGGGGGTGACAATGGCTGGGGGAATACATTGCTGGATGGGGGGTGACGCTGGCTGGATGGGGGGTGACGCTGGCTGGATGGGGGGTGACGCTGGCTGGATGGGGGGTGACAATGGCTGCATGGGGGGAGACAATGGCTGGATGGGGGGATACATGGCTGCATTTGGGGACACATTTTAAAAAAAGTATCGGTATTCGGTATCGGCGACTACTTGAAAAAAAGTATCGGTACTCGTACTCAGTCCTAAAAAAGTGGTATCGGGACAACCCTATGTGTTTCTTTGACAATGACTTGTAATATTTTGATGCAGATATCCTTTGGCTCTTGTGTCATGAGCAGCAGGCACTCTATGGTTATAAGTTATACAATCCAGACAGACACTGCTCTAAAAAACATTCAACAACTTGAGCTGCTGAACTGTTCTATTTAGATTAAGGAATTTTTAGTTTGTCTTATGGCATTTGTGTTTTTGTATACATGTAACATTGTAACATGTGTAACATGTAACACGTGATCTCTGCTGGATGTAAGCATAACCTTTGACTAATAATCACTGGCTTAAAACAGTTGTAAACCACCAGAAAAAAAGAAAAAGCAATGGCCACCCTACTAGCACATTATGACAGACTTACTTGTACACAGAACCTTCCATCGCAGCGCTGTCACGGCTCCCCAATGCAGCCATCTTCATCCAGTCTTCATTCTGGGTTTGCGAGCTGCGGCTGAGTGGCCATGATGACATCACTGCCGTGTGTGCACGCAGGAGCCCTCAGCTTCTGCATAGAGTTCTGAAGGTCCGACATGGTATGCCTTCAGAGCGCATGCACTGGTGACATCACCATCTCCATTATGTGTGAATATCCCCTAAACAGTGCTAAAGGTAAGCCTTGTTATAGGCTGACCTGTAGGTAAAAGAAGTGGAGTTTAATTCCACTTGAAGGGCTGAAATTTAGAAATGACAAAAGGGCAAATGTAGTTCCTTGTGGTTTATCATAACAAAGAAAAAACAATTCCAGCCAGACAATTAATGCCAGTAGAGTAGCTCTGCTGAACACTAGTAGAGATTAGTGAAACAAAATTGTATTCTATATGGGCAACAAAGAATAATGCTAGCCAGGAGAGTTTTCATCTAACCTGACAGAAGTGAATTGCATTTTTTGTCTTCAACCTTAAAAAAAATAAAATAATAATCTTTACAACCCCTTTAAAGTTTATGTCAGGGCAAAAAAATAAAAACGCTGTACATGTCAGGATGGTTTCAGAAAAAGAAGCACACATGTATGCCAATTCGCAGAACAAGGATGTTTGTTGTAAAGTTCCATGTGCTTGCTAAGTGACGTCCATGCGCTAACTAACATGCACATGCTAATACATGTGGGCAAGTTGTATGGATGCCTGAGTGAGGAGGTCCTGGACACACATGCCTAAATCCAGACTTTCTGCCAGATAGCTTAGTTAAAGAGCTGACCTAGGAATTTGCTGGATGATCCTCAGCTGTTACCCTGCAACCTGAATCTGTCCTTGAGTTTTGCCTTTTCTATGCTGACTCAGTCCACCCTTGGACTTGTCTCTGTTTAACCTGCCTGCTACTGACCATGGCTAGTTCCTGACCATAGCTTGTTCTGCTGATTCCCAGCTTGACCTCGGCTAGTTTCTCAACACAACTTGTTTATGCTGATTCTCAGTTTTGACCTTGGCTACTTCTTGATCACAGATTGTTTCTACTCATTCACATTTTTAACCTCAGCTCGACCTAGACTGCTGCTGATCCTCTGGTGTGACCTCGGCTTTTCTTCTCTTCTGATCACTACTCTGCCTGCCATCTGTCTTTTCAGTTGCAAACCTGTCCAGACTATGCTCTGTGCCTGTTGTGTGTTCCTGTTGCCAGCGAACTGCCTTCCTGTTGACATACATGAGCATCTCATGGGCAAGCCTACCTTAGCAAGGAAGCCTCAGTGGACTGAACTCCTTGGACATGTGCCACTCTCTGCTCTCTTGCTTCTTATGCTTCGTTTCAGGGTGTTTTGACCAGAGGTGTATAGGAAGCTCTCCTGTCACTTTGGCCTTTAACCAGGTACACATAGTACATTTTTGCAATACATGCTTATTCAATTTTTTTAGCCCTTTAACCACTTAAGCCCCGGACCTTTAGGCAGCTAAATGCCCAGGCCAGGTTTTGCGATTCGGCACTGCGTCGCTTTAACAGACAATTGCGCGGTCGTGCGACGTGGCTCCCAAACAAAATTGGCGTCCTTTTTTTCCCACAAATAGAGCTTTCTTTTGGTGGTTTTTCATCACCTCTGCGGTTTTTATTTTTTGCGCTATAAACAAAAATAGAGCGACAATTTTGAAAAAAATGCAATATTTTTTACTTTTTGCTATAATAAATATCCCCCAAAAACAAATCTAAAAATGTTTTTTCCTCAGTTTAGGCCGATACGTATTCTTCTACCTAGTTTTGGTAAAAAAAAATCGCAATCAGCGTTTATCGATTGGTTTGCGCCACAGTGAAGCACGGGGAAGCCGTGTTTACATACGGCTCTCCCCATTCTTCAGCTCCGGGGGGCGATCGCGAGGGGGCGGCAAGAAACGAATAGCTGCGCCCTCATCCCGGATCGCTCCCCGAGGATTTCCGACCCGCGGAAAGGCGGGGACGTACATGTACGCCCATATGCCTGTACGTGCCATTATGTGGACGTATAAAAACATGCGACGGTCGTTAAGCGGTTAAAGACCCAAGTACTGAAAAATACCTGCTGATCTGCCAGAAATGCAGCCAGCTTCTAAGTCTTGTTGTTGGTTGGCAACACACAAAAATTCTGTGGACTGAGTGGTGTCAGCCCTGCCTAGTGCTAAACTACTCTTCAACCTAGAGTTTAATGATTCCTTAGTCCCAGGATAACAACTATGAGGGTCAATTAGACTCCTTGAGATAACACAGGAAGCATGCAGAGGACACAAGACTGCTTTGAATGTCTGACATAATTAGCAGATTGCTAAATCTGCTTGATAACTGCAAAAAACAAACACTTTCTATGAATATGTAACAGACCAGACGAGAGCAAAGAAGAGACGTCTATTGTTAGGATTTACATACACTTTAAAGTCTGCCCAGCACCACTCTCCTTTGTTATTTTGTTATTTGTATCTTATCTTACTTTATTTTCTTGTTAAAGTCATTGGCCCAGAATTACGTAGATGGGCGCAAAAATGTGCGGGCGTAACGTATCTCATTTACGTTACGCCGCCGCAAGTTTTTCAGGCAAGTGCTTTATTCACAAAGCACTTGCCTATAAAGTTGCGTCAGCGTAGCGTAAATCATCCGGCGGAATTCAAATTAGGCGGGTAGGGGGTGTGTTTCATTTAAATGAAGCGTGTCCCCGCGCCGAACGAACTGCGCATGCGCCGTCCGTCAAATATCCCAGTGTGCATTGCTCCAAATGATGTCGCAAGGACGTCATTGGTTTCGACGTGAACGTAAATGACGTCCAGCCCCATTCACGGACGACTTCGGGAATTCGCGTATCTAGCTAATTTGCATACGCGACGGGGAAATCGACGGAAGCGCCACCTAGCAGGCAAAAAAAAATTGCATTTAAGATCCGACGGTGTAAGAGACTTAAGCCTGTCGGATCTAATGAATATCTATGCGTAAATGATTCTAAGAATCAGTCGCATAGATACGACGGCACTAGGCAGAGATACAACGGCGTATCTGGAGATGCGCCGTCGTATCTCTTTTGAGAATCTGGGCCATTATTTGTAGACAAGATCAGTTAGGACTCACACATTTTTCTCAATAGTGTGCCACCAACACTAGGGTGTTGATTTAGGCCAGCCATACACAGAGCGAATTTCTGCAGAAATACCTTCTTTAGCAGCCGCTAGCGATAATCAAAGGCAAAACCCAACATGATAGTTTTACCCAAGTTGATTGGTCAATCAACTTGGTACATTCAGCCTACACATGCACAGTTTGAATTTTTAGCTGGTTCCTGCTGAACTGTCCAAGATTCAAACCGCGTATGGCCTGCCTAACTAAAACTTGAGCAATGAAAAAGATAACCACTCACCAAGCCTCTGATCCTTAGCTGTGCTCCCGCCCTACTGAAAGCAAACAGGTGCTGGCTTTGCACAAGTCTATGAGGAAGGAAAACATCCTGGACTGCCGCACTCCGTGGAAGATGACTTTATTGAGAATAAAATCTAATCCAAAGCAAAAAAGTCAAATTCAAAGCAAAACAGGGACAGTAGGCTTAGCACCTGGTATTCCCAGGCGGTCTCCCATTCAGGTACTAACCAGGCCTGACCCTGCTTAGCCTCCGAGATCAGACGAGATTGGGCACTTTCAGCACGATCACCCTAAAAGCACCCAATATTGTCTGATCTCAGAGGTTAAGCAGGGTCGGGCCTGGTTAGAAACTGGATGGTAAAACTGGAGCACTCAGAATCTGGTGCAGCTGTGCACAGTAGCCAATCAGCTTCTAACTTCAGCTTGTTAGATTAAGCTTTGACAATAAAACCTGAAAGCAGATTGGCTACCATGCACTGCAGCCGCTCCTGCTTTAGTAAATCCCCTCCCCCCCCCATAAGTGTTATATCCTAGAGATCAGTTTATACACCCCGTGAATCCTTTAGGTATTCAGCCAAGTGTTATTCAATAGCATTCATCCATCATGTTTTGCCTGCATTCACTTGGTTTGATGGCAAAAGTTGTCAAGTCAAATGTGTTCAAATGTAATATCAACTAAATGTTGAAACCCAAGTGGCCAAGATGCACAATACTAAATATGGAAAATATTCTCTAATAAAAATGGATGGATTTCAAGAGAATGTTGGCTAAAGAGATGTTGAATCCTGTTGAACCTTTTATAAATAGACCTCTTAGTGTCACAAGTACTCCTATTGTTCATAATTTTGAGTATTTTCAGTTTACAACTTACATTAGCTTTAGAGTGTTTTTCCTTTGAACTTAATATATAAGCCCCATACACACTATGCGTTATCCTGCAGGTTTTTCTCTTCAGGTTTGACAAAACCATCTAATATGAGGTCAAACCTTAAGAGTTTCAATTAGTATGCAATCAGGCTGGCCCTTGCACTACATGGTTTTGGTAAACCTGGAGAGAAAAACCTGCAGGAAAACTGATAGTGTGTATGGGGCTATACAGAAAAATGGATTTAACAACTGAAAACTTTTTTAAAGGGGAAGAAGTGTTATCTATGGACTATCCTTGATTCCAGGCCAGCCCTTGTCAACTAATTGAAACTTGCCTCAGAGCCATTGCTTAATAGATTATCCTTCAGGTGAAACTAGCGACCTACCACCTGTGTCAGAGAAGTCTTGCTAGCTGACTGACACAGACAGATGCACGTGTTCATGCCTTTGTTGTAAAGCTCTTCAGTTAGGGTCGTGGTCTAATGAGCAATGTCAAACTAAAGTGCATGCATTCACATGCATGTTAATCAGCATGTGCATGTATGTGCATGCATTTCTGGGTTGGACTTCACACCAAGCATGCTAATTCAGGCTCAGCTCTAGTAGGAAAAAGTGCTGACTGGTCTTTCACTCTACTTCTATGTCCTTAACTGAACTTTGTGAACTACTGCTGTCCCACCTTTTTATTAACTCTGCATTTTTGAAATTCCAAATTTGCCTTGCCTGAACCCTAGCTTTCCCGTTTCTGTCCTTGGCTTGCCTCCTGATCCTTCTACCATTTCTTGATCTGGTTCATTGTTGCCTGCTCATACACAGACCCTGCACTTGTTTGTCAGTTGGATTGTGCACTGCCTATTTATTTTCCAGGAAAGTTTTGGATTGGAAAATTAGGAGAGCTTGCCCCTTATATCCACAGCTCTACACCATGTATACAACATCTTGCCTCCTAAGCAATTGCTGTGCTACCTTTTTTTCCCAGTTCAAAAATTTGCGAAGCATCCCTAATTATTCATGATGTTCTGAAGTGGAGTCCAATCAGTTAATAAGTGGAAGGATTATTGAAAACTTTTTTCATCAGAAACTGAAATACCCTTTTACCGCTCATTATCAAGTAAGGCTGCTTAGAGGGGTTAAGTTACATATAGATCCCAGGTGTGTATTCTGTTTAATATGAGCAGATTAACCTTCCAAGCAGTAAAGTGTTCCTGGAAATTGTTTTCTAATGCTGGCATCTGTGAAAATCATCTTATTAGGCATAGGCAGCACAATTAACTATGACCTGTAAGAAGCAAGAATCTACCATTGACTCTTAACAAATTAAAGAAAAAAAATGTTTTTTTTAAATATAAAAAGCTCAATATCCCACAGAAAATTAGGTTATCAATCTAAATATATCTTAAAGATCACACTAATCATACATTTATTCAGTGTTCAAAAGATGAAAGTCAAGTTTGATGGTGAAAGCATAAGGAGGATAGCAGCGTCTCTGTGGAGTATCCTTCGTGTTATAATACATCAGATTTTATCCCAGTAATAAAGATTCTGGGCCTCTAGAGAAACAATTAAAGACTATGTTTCTTCAGAAAAAGTGATACTGCAAGTTGAAAAAGGGTTTATGCAAATTTATGTAAATTACTCAGATGCAATGAGAATTTAGACAGGAAAATAAGTCACCTGGCTTATTTTCCACACAACAAGGCTAGATGTAAAGATTGTATTATAACTTTATAATAAATAACTAATAATGGCCTCACAGAAATCAGTTAGCCCATTTTGGATATCCATAGTAAAAACAAGGTGTATAGCATTCACAATACTAAGCACAACACTAAGCACATACCTGTAGTTCTTTCATAAATTGTCCAGTAAGTCAGCTGCAAAGAAATAAAACATTACTCTAGTTAAATCTTACAAAGGCATGAGAAACCTTTCTCTGCCCCAGTGTGACAGTGATGCTTCAAACCATTACCACTGTCCTGTAAAAGGAATGGGAGTAACTTATGCCTTGTTTCCACTGAGAGGATCGTTTCGGTACGGTTTGGTACTGTACGCTACTTTGGGTGTTTCCATTATGAAAGTGTGCCATAAAACCGAACCGTACCGCACCATTCTGGGTCCTACTTCAGATGTGGGGCCATAGAAAATGGAACGGTTCGGTTAGGGCGGACCTACAATACAATCCACTGATTGGTGGACACCCTAGGGATTTTTTCTAAACTCTGACGATCCGACTTGCAGTGGAAACGCTCACCAGAATAGACCGGTCCATTCTAACCATTCCGAACTGTACCGACCCGAACCGTTCCGTTCAGTGGAAACAAGCCATTTGATGACTCTCCAAGACCATAATTACTGGCATTTTCTCTGTCTTAGATGTCTGAACAGAGAAGAAAAGGAAAGGTAAGTATGCACTGTTAGGTAAGGGGGCAATAAAGATAACTTGTTGTTCTGCTCTTCTTGGGAAAATAATATTTTTCTTTAAGGACTGTGTTGATGGTAATGCAGAATGCTTTTGACATTTGTTACAGCAGCTTGCTCTTAATTGAACAAAAGCCCATAAGCATTGATCAATTGTAATAAATGGACCTTGACCTTTAGGCCCCATTCACACCTAGGCGTTTTTACGCCTGAAACGCACTGCTCACGAACGCGAGAGGGCAGAATTAACATTGTTTCCTATGGTGCCTGTTCACACCTGAACGCCTGAACGCCTGTCGCGCGAAGCTCAAACTAGTCCCGGACCTTTTTTTGTCGCGCGAATCGCGCGACATAGGCGTTTTCGAGCGTTTTTTTTCCCCATAGAAAGTAATGGGAAACGCGCGAATTGAGCGTATCGCGCGACAGCAAGCGTTTTTACGCGCGTTTTTACGCGCGTTTTGACGCCCATACAGCTCCAAAAAAAAACAGGAAATGACATATTTTTTTACAGGAACTTGTGAAATCACCATTTTACTTTACTTGCAATAAAGAAAAGTCACATTTTTATCAATGGAGGAAGAATTTGATAGAACCCTTTCCATGCTGGAGCCTGAAAATTTCATGAGGATGGTGAAGGAGCACCCCTGTCTTTATGACAGCAGGGCACCAGGCTACAAAATGAGGACCACCCGTTGGGACGCTTGGTGTTCAATTGGGAGCCAAATCTATGAAAACTGGGCACGGATAAATAAGTTCCATGATAGCAAAGGTAAACTCTATCAAAAAACATAACAGAAATACAAAATGCCACTAATGAAATAATGGAATGATTGTTTGTCGTTACAGTAGGCATTTATTACCGTACCAATATGCTGTTAAGTTTAAAAATGTGTCTTTACAAATATGACTATTGTGCGGTCATGCGACATGGCTTATAAACATAAATTGCGTTCTCTTCTTCCCACAAATAGAGCTTATTAATGGTGATATTTGATCCCCTCTGTGATTTTTAGTAATCCAACAATGTAGTGACATTTTTCAAAAAAAATATTATTTTACACATCTTTAATCTAAAAAAACAAAAAACAAAAATTCAATCGACCTAGCGACTACAGCGGCAGGTGGGGACGGGGGCTACCCAGGACCTTACACTAAACTGCCTGCAGTGATCAGTAAATATATGATCACTGCATTCATTGATACTGTGACAAGGGGATGGGGGAGTGGATTGGAGATCCAAAAGGGGATTGTGCCTACGTGTACTGGTGTCAGTGTCATCACTTCCCTCTTCCTGTGTTTACACAGGAGGAGAAAGTGACACGCAGGGGGACACATATAGAGCCACTTAACCCCCGGATGTACCCTGGGGGTCCTGATCGGACCCCCAACCCACGTCTAGGCGGTCACTTACAGGCCCTTTATTAGACCACAGAATAAATACATAAACTAAGTTTACAATTGATAGAATGTCACTAATATAAAATGGCACACAATATCATAGGGCTATTGAACCCAATGATAAAACTGTATCAAAATAAAATTAGAATGAGACTTCTTATAACATGAATCATTTTTTATTTTGTTTCCGCAAAACAGCATAGTAAAGATTATATTTCACAAAATAAGCGTGTCAAAAGCTGAAAAGTTCAATAAATTAAATGGAATTGAGCTGCCAAGGGACCTGCCCTTCAGGAGAGACAAAGTATGCCGCATACTGTTCACGGACATGTGTCCCCTGTGTGTTCCCACGTACACCAGTCCAATGAGCTCTTTCCAGAGTCTCATGGACTGGCTCCTCGTAATCTAGACCATCGCGCTGCCTGACAAAATTGTGCAAGGCACACGCCGCTTCTACAGCACTAATGGCATTTTGCATGTTGAGGACAATCGGTGTGTGGAGAACCCTCCACTTGTTCGCCAAAATTACAAAAGCACACTCAACTACGCGTCGTGCTCTGCTAAGCCGGTAGTTGAATATGCGTTTGTCTTCGTTCAGATTATGTCCTGAATAAGGCCGAAGTAGGTGTGTGTTCAGAGCAAAAGCCTCATCACCCACAAAGACACTTGGTAGGGGAGGGCCGTTTGTGCCCGGGAGTGGACTATTTTGTGGAAGGTCCAGACCATCCGTTCGAAGTAATTGCCCAAAAGAGGAGTTCCCAAAAATCGCCGAGTCTGCACTACTTCCATAGGAACCAATGTCAATATAGGTAAAACAATAATTGGCATCAGCCACAGCCATTAAGACGAATGAAAAGTATTTCTTATAATTAAAATACTGGCTTCCAGTAGCCATGGGCTTAACAATCCTGATGTGTTTCCCATCGATCGCTCCTAGACAATTCGGAAAGTTACAGCGTTCCCAGAATAATTCGGAAATTTTTTCCCAGTCCTCTGCTGCCGGTTTTTTAAACACAATGGGTTTCAGGACTTCCCAAATGGCACTGCAGGTGTCCCGAATTATATAACTGGCAGTAGATCTTCCAATACGAAACGAGTAATGCAGACTTGCAATCGATTGTCCAGTTGATAGATACCTACAAAGAAAATAATATATATTATTTTATTTTATTTTTTACAGTGAAAATGCTAAAGCTGAAATGGAAGAGCATACGGGACGCCTACGCTCGCCAGCTGAGGGCACAGCGGGAGCAGCGGCGAAGTGGAAGTGGAGCATGTTCTGTAAAAGAATACGTTCACGCAAAGGAACTGGAGTTTCTGAGACCGGTGCTGGATTTGGGGAGGTAAACCATTATCTGTACTTTGCTCGGTAAACCAAATGTTTAAAATTATTTTTGAATACATGATTTCTTTTTTCAGTACTGAAAGCTGCTGGGACGAGGCTGCCACAGCTGTAGTAGACATTGGGGACAGAGAGAGCGTGGCATCGGGGGATCAAGCGATGGCTACTCTGGAGCCGGAACCGCAGCACTCCGAGGCATCAAATTCGAATGCGACGAGACCACTTGCAGAGCAGTCCCCAGTTAGCATCGCGCCTATTGGACCTCCACGTGCGGAGGTGGTGCTGGCCTGTACGGTTAGATACATATCGACATTTATACCCCCGACAGAAGCTGACGATTTATCAGAACCACCACCACCCTATGGCCCATATGCCAATAAACGGACCGAGCATGTCCCAGCACCACCCACGACCCATTTCTCCCCACCACCCGTTACCCTTTGGACAGGACCACAGCTTTCCGACCAACCTCCTCGACCAACACCACCACCGACTTCTGCTCACCATCCTTTGACCACCACTCTATCTCATTTACCTCCTGTGCCAACACCTTCCACTCACACTTCTCTGAATCCTTTTCCTTATACACAACCTTCTTCTTACCACCCTCATTCTCCTTTTCCTCATCTCTCAACACCACCTGTCACATACACTACTCTGCCTCCTACAACACTTTCTTCTTACCACCCACCACCTTCTACTTACCCTGCGACAACGACTACACCTACATCACATTACCCACATCGACCGAGACAATCGACTTTCCGCAATGCCCCAACACGAACACCACCACCACCACAAGCAACACCACCTTCCAATTGGTCAGGGGAAGACAGCACCACCTCCACTTGGCCCCCTTTTGCCCACGCACTGTCGGTCGCCATGTCACCGCACGGGGAAGAGGACTCCTCCCCAAATTTACATCAATTGTAATTAAGGAATATGTGTAAAACATATAGGCACTTTGTGTATATTTTCCTAATAAAAAAAAAACGACCCAATGTTTTGGTTGGTTAAAATATTAAAATAATTTTGTTCCTACAGAATTTTTGTTTGATTTTTATTCCGGCAGGGTTAATGGCTGCAGGGGATGAAAACTTACAACCCAGCAGCCACAGATATACCAGGATGAGATGTGCTATCTGCCAAGGGGTGAGTGAGCTCACCCTCCATCGCTGTCTGACAGAAGCCCCCCCCCCCCTTTCTCTATCCTGCCTCTTGGTGAGTACACTAGGATAAATCAGAGTTCTCACATTGGAGTCCTCTCCGTACATCAGAGATCTCGGTTTCCCCCTTAGATCATGGTTCACAGAGCATCCCTTATGTCTGAGTATCTTGAGGTCTCGCTTCAATCAGATTATGTTGGTTAACCCATACAGTGAAAGGGAAATCTGGGAGTTGATATGCAAAAGGGTGACTGTAATGTAAAGGGGGACTCTGTGCACTGTAATGTAAAGGGGGACTCTGTGCACTGTAATGTAAAGGGGGACTCTGTGCACTGTAATGTAAAGGGGGAACTCTGTGGACTCTAATGTAAAGGGGGAACTCTGTGGACTCTAATGTAAAGGGGGAACTCTGTGGACTCTAATGTAAAGGGGGAACTCTGTGCACTGCAATGGAAAGGGGACTATTTTTATTATATTCATATGATTAGAAATGTAAAATACTAACAAAATATATGTATAGTTCATAGTATTAAAAAAAATAGTTGTGCACCGCAGAAGTGTACATGTTTGACTTGAAGAAAAGGTGGCAACCCAAATGGTACAATGTAAAAAATAAATGATTCCAGATCATTTTTTACTAACCTTTTTATGGACATTCTGGTGTAGTCCAGAAATTTGTCTTCATGGTCACGGAGGTCTTGGTACATCACCCAAAATTGCCCTCTTTCTTCCCGATCAGCAATGACGGGTTGTATCCAAAATCTGTGTTGCCTCTTCCTTTTTCTCTGCCTCTCGTTTATAAGATATTGGCTAGCAGTGGCTGCTGCCATGAACAAAGCCATCTCGTCATCACTCATTTTCACAATGGAGTCAGAAGCACAAGGATGACCCGGAAGAGGAATTATCACCCAGGAAGAGGAAAAAAAAACCTTTAACATAGCAACAAATGATGACAGAGGTGATCTATTTTACTATTGGTCAAAAAAAAAAAAAAAACGCTGGACGTCGCTCTGCGCAAACGCGCGCAAACGCGCACAAACGCGCGCAAACGCGCACCAAAACGCGCGTAAAAAACGCGCGTAAAAACGCCTGTAACGCCTACGCCTAGGTGTGAATGCAGCCTAAGTGCAAGGCCTGCTTTAACTCTGTGTAAGTTCCAAACAGAGAAATTTACCCAGGTCTTCACACAGACAAATAGAGCTGAACGGAGTGAAGAAAAGGTAAGTAACAGAAGGTAAAGCTGACAGGGCTGGCATATAAGTGAACCTGTTTCTTCTTCCTTCATGTGCTCAACTACAAGCTTTTCAGAGTTATCAGTGATTTTTTGGTTGCGTTTTATCTTATTTATTTTGACTTGTTCACTGAGGTGTGGTAGGGTAGACAGCCTTCTTTGTGTCATGATTGTGCCATCATTTTTACATTTTTTATCAATAGATTCAATTGTGTTCTGGGAAGTAGTGCTAACCAAACTCTGATCGGCACTTCTCTAGATCATTAACTTGGGCTTGTTCAAATAGTCCCTTGGTCTTTATGAAGTTGGGTTTTCCAGAAAGTGTATTCATTTTGAGATATTTGAAACTTTAATTCTATAATTAGATTTAGCTCAGCTAGTAAAATTTGTTCAAATATATTAATAGTGAAAACAGTCTAGGTCAGAACATAATGGCCCCATAAAAGATGATCAAGGGAAGTTGCCCTCAATTGACAGGGAGAAGGCAGCTGTATAAAATATATCACCGGGTCTAGATGGCCTACAACCCAAAGTTTTCAAAGAACTTAGCCATGTTATAGCCAAATCATTGTTCCTACTTTTTAAGGACATCTTAAAGGCTGGAATGGTACCAGTTAGTTGGCAAAAAAACAAATATGGTACCAAATATTTAAAAAAAGGGCAGAGATATATATCTGGTAGCTACAGACCAGTCAGCCTATGTCACATACCTGGTCTTGAGGCTGAAATGAGGAGAGAGCTTTCCTTGCGGCTAAGTGCTCCATACCCCCAAGAATGGTAACAGGGGATGCTGGGCACAAAGAAGCAGGGATTGCTAGCTGTACTGAACACAAGTAGTGGTGGGATTTCTGAAGAATGGAAACTAGATGACAAGGGTAGCTGGTCCTTCAGGTGAATACAGAATCATGCAGTCAGGCACAGCAGAGGGCAGATTACAGCAAGCAGGTCACAGCAGGCAGGGCAAGGCAGGAGACAAAGACAGAAACAAGTGCCAGGGTCAGAACAATGTAGTCAGAAAGGGAGAGATCAGCAGTGTAGTTAGAGGCTAGCCGGGGTCATATGCAGGAAGCAGGCAGGGGTAGATCCATGAAGCCAGCTGAGGTCAGAGCCAGAAGAGAACACAGGTAATCCAGGAGCTAGCTGAGTCAGTAACAGGAAGTCAGAAATATTAACACACCAAACACAGGTAACAGGGAGCTGAACACCAGTCAGCAAAGTCTGTGAGCATCGGTTCTCCTTATAAAGGCCCGAAGGCGTGAAGATCAATCACACGTGGCATGCATCAGTGCGCACAGGTGGGCGATGCGAACAAATGTTTGTGTGCTGTGAACAAATGTTAACGCCCCGGGCGTAACCATAATTGATGTTGATAATTGTGCCAGGTCCTGACCCAATCTTCTCTTGCTTATCCCCTGACAGCCTAACATCAATAGTATGTAAATCGTTGAAAGGAATGATAAAGGACCATATTCAAGAATTTACTGATGAAAAAAACTACCAATAGTAGTAACAAACATGGAGTTATAAAGAACCATTCTTTCCAGACCAACCTTTTAACATTCTATGAGGTGATGAGCAGTAATTTGGATGGAGGAAGGCCACATAGTGCATCTAGATTTCTCTAGAACATTTGACACAGTACCCCACAAACAATTAATTTACAAATTAATATCCTTCGGCATTGATGACATTTTATGTACCTGAATGGAAATCTGTTTACAGGAGAGAGTCCAGAGCGTGGAAATTTGTGGCATATTTTCTGAATGGTCTAGAGCAGTGTTTCTCAACTCCAGTCCTCAAGGCACACCAACAGGTCATGTTTTCAGGCTTTCCATTATTTTGCACAGGTGATTTGATCAGTTTCACTGCCTTAGTAATTACCACAGCCATTTCATCTGAGGGAAATCCTGAAAACATGACCTGTTGGTGTGCCTTGAGGACTGGAGTTGAGAAACACTGGTCTAGAGATGTGAGTGGGGTGTCCCAGTGTTCTGTCCTGGGACAAATTTTGTTTAACTTGTTCATAAATGATATAGAGGTTGGAATAAAAAGTTCAATGTTGTTGTTTGTTGATGATACAAAACTAAACAGGGCAATAACTACACAACAGGATGCAGACATTTTACTAGATAAAATAGAGGGGTGGGTAGCTATATGGCAGATGAATTTCAAGGTTTGAAAATGCAAAGTTATGCAATTGGGATCTAAAAATATGCATGCAAATTACACACTGGGGGCGAACCTCTGGGGAATCAAGGATGGAAAAGAATCTGGGGGTCCTAGGCCCTAGTAGATTACAGATTCAGCAATAGCATGCAATGCCAAGCTGCAATAAGCAAGGTCAGCAGACCTTGTATCATTTAAAATGGATATTTACTCAAGAGATAAAACTATAGTTCTACTATTATAGAAAACTCTGGCTCAGCCACATCTCTTGAATATGCTATCCAGTTCTGGTAACCAATCCTTAGGAAGGATAAGCTTGAACTGGAGAGAGTCCAAAGTAGGACAAAAAGCTAATAAGGGGCCTGTAAGGCCTCAGTTATGAGAAACAACTATAAATATCAAACATTTTCCCTGTAGAAGAGATGCTCAAGAGGGTATATGATAGCAATATAGCAATCATGTATCAGCAAAGAGTGTAAATAAGGCAAAAAAACATATATCCCTGTATATGAAAAACAGTAGTCACAAACACACACATAAACTCTCTCAGGTTGAACTAGATGGATGGACCCGTCTCTTTATTCAGTCTTACCAACTATATAGAGTGCCTTAAAAAAGTATCCATACCCCTTAAAATTTTCCACATTTGTCATGTTACAACCAAAAACATAATTATATTTTATTGGGATTTTATGTGATAGACCAATAAAAAGTGGCACATGAGGCTCGATTCACACCTATGCATGTTGCTTTTGAGCGTTTTTGCAGTGCTTTTTGCGGTGCTTGCTGCGTTTTTTGACACACGTTTTTACCGCGATTTGCATTTTTTTTTTTTTTTTTTTTTTACATTTCCTTCAGTAACCAGCTAAAAACAGGTTAAAAAAAAACGCAAAACGCAAATTACGGCAAAATCGCATCAAAAACGCGGTAATTGCGTTTTGGATGCGGGTCCATTAAATTCTATTACATGCAAAACACTGCTTTTTGCAGGAAAAAAAGTACCTGACCCTTTCCAAAAACGCAGAGGCACAAAAAAGCATTGATATGAACATGTTCCATAGGAAACCATGTTAAAAAATGTCCCTGCATTTCTGCAAAATGCATCAAAAAACGCATTAGTGTGAATGGAGCCTTACTCTGATACTCCTAACTAAAATCTAGTGGATAGAGAGATGGGCCGAACGACCCCCTGTTCAGCCCGCGGCAGAACTTTTGAACATCGCAAATGTTCAGAACCGAATTACAAACCCCCATTGAAGTCTATGGGACCAGAACTGGAAGAATCTAAAGTGACTATTTTGAAGGCTTATATTCAAGTAATTGGGCATACAATGGTTATGGGGATCTGGGTACTACCCTGGTGGACATGTATCAATGGAAAAAAAGTTTGTAAAAAACATAATTTGGAAATTAACAGTGATTTACTGATGCTTAAACAAACAAAATGAGAAATAATAATACAAATTCAAAATTATTTTAAATATAGTGCCTGGGGGATGGCACATCTGTACCATGTATAGAGCCTGCTGCAGCAATAATGACATTTATAAAGCCCAAAAAATTTAAATTTTCCACTCAAGCTTTCTTTATGTTAAAAACAACAGTCTGTATGATGAGGCCACAATTTAGTGCACACGGAATAAGATTAGAGATTTTTTGGATAAATTCTGGTGTCTCTTTTGCAGACTTTGGATAGAAGTATCAGGCATGAAATTGGGCTTTGGGTGTTGTGGGTGCCTTCCCATCGTAACCCTATAGAGGTACTCTTGATGAAAGTAATAATTGGCCTTGCTGTCATAAATTGAAATGGTATAACTGGTAGTCAGCTCTCTTACCCCAACCCATTGTTTATCATTTGCTCCAATCACAAAGGTTACCAATTACAGATTCGATTTATTCATACAATCTGCTGGTCGCTCTGCATTGAAAAACCCAATTGATACCACTCTCCCAAGTTAAACTCCTGATAGAGTCCATAAGCAGAGGAAAGACTTTTCTTTTACCACACAATGCCCTATTATGAAAGTAAATGGTTTTGAATGATTCATTTTAGCTATTCAGAACTACATATATATTGCTATGTTATTGTTGATGTCCTTTTATTTCTCCATTTGGAAATATGCGGGTTATTAGCATCAAAGTTCCCAAATTGACATTGATTTCTGTGCACTGTCATTGATTGGACTATCATGGTCATGACAAATTCTTGACAATTTTTTTTTTGTACTAAGATGTTATGATGATATTTGCAACTCACCTTTATTAAAGAAATAGAAATACATTATATATAAAAAAACATAAACAATGAACTATATGACCTGGTGCATTACAATGAAATGAGCAGGAGAGAAAGGTAGACAATATCCAAACAAAAATCAAGCAGTGAAGCAATGTTTAAAAAGACATTATACAGCGGGGCAAAAAAGTATTTAGTCAGCCACCAATTGTGCAAGTTCTCCCACTTAAAAAGATGAGAGAGGCTTGTAATTGTCATCATAGGTATACCTCAACTATGAGAGACAAAATGTGGAAACAAATCCAGGACCTTGAAATGCTTCTTAGGAAGCCACTCCTTCATTGCCCAGGCGGTGTGTTTGGGATCATTGTCATGCTGAAAGATCCAGCCACGTTTCATCTTCAATGCCCTTGCTGATGGGAGGAGGTTTGCACTCAAAATCTCACAATACATGGCCCCAGTGATTCTTTCATGTACATGAATCAGTTGTCCTGTTCCCTTTGCAGAGAAACAGCCCCAAAGCATGATGTTGCCACCCCCATGCTTCACAGTAGGTATGGTGTTCTTTGGTTTCAACTAGGGTTGTCCAGATACCGATACCAGTATCGGTATCGGGACCGATACCGAGTATTTGCGGGAGTACTCGTACTCGCGCAAATACCCCCGATACCTAAATAGAATACTTCCCCCCCCTTCCCCCCCCGCCGCTGCCGCCGCATCGAGGGACATGGCTAGAGGGACATTGCTGCATATGTGAGGGACATGGCTAGAGGGACATTGCTGCATATGTGAGGGACATGGCTAGAGGGACATTGCTGCATATGTGAGGGACATGGCTGCATATGTGGGGGACATGGCTGCATATGGGGGGGGGACATGGCTGCATATGGGGACACATTTTAAAAAAAGTATCGGTATTCGGTATCGGCGACTACTTGAAAAAAAGTATCGGTACTTGTACTCGGTCCTAAAAAAGTGGTATCGGGACAACCCTAGTTTCAACTCAGCATTCTCTCTCCTCCAAACACGACGAGTTGTGTTTCTACCAAACAGTTCTACTTTGGTTTCATCTGACCATATGACATTCTCTCAATCCTCTTCTGGATCATCCAAATGCTCTCTAGCAAACCTCAGACGGGCCCGGATATGTACTGGCTTAAGCAGGGGGACACGTCTGGCACTGCAGGATCTGAGTCCCTGGCGGCATAGTGTATTACTGATGGTAGCCTTTGTTACGTTGGTCCCAGCTCACTGCAGGTCATTCAATAAGTCCCCCCGTGTGGTTCTGGGATTTTTGCTCACTGTTCTTGTGATAATTTTGACCACACGGGGTGAGATCTTGCGTGGAGCCCTAGATCGAGGGAGATTATCAGTGGTCTTGTATGTCTTTCATTTTCTAATTATTGCTCCCACAGTTGATTTATTCACACCAAGCTGCTTGCCTATTGCAGATTCCGTCTTCCCAGCCTGGTGCAGGTCTACAATTTTGTTTCTGGTGTCCTTCGACAGCTCTTTGGTCTTCACCATAGTGGAGTTTGGAGTGTAACTGTTTGAGGTTGTGGACAGGTGTCTTTTATACTGATAACAAGTTCAAACAGGTGCCATTAAAACAGGTAATGAGTGGAGGACAGAGGAGCCTCCACATTTTGTCTCTCATAGTTGAGGTATACCTATGATGACAATTACAGGCCTCGCTCATCTTTTTAAGTGGGAGAACTTGCACAATTGGTGGCTGACTAAATACTTCTTTGCCCCACTGTATTCCCAATGGGCCGATCCCAAAATGATACTATCAATTGTACAGGGGAGACAGGACACATGAATTCACTCTATTGCGAGGTCCAGGGCAACCATACCTTGTCGAATTTCCAAGGGCAGCCATGATTAATGTACGTCAGCTTATAAAGAGGCAATGAAGCATCCCAGGATGATGCAACTCAACTTTCTAATAAAAAGTTTGAAAACAAATTTTTCTTTAAATGATATGGACCTGTTAACAGGTGCGGATAAATTGGTCTTTGGGTGTCGGTGGCGCCTTCATTCCGTAACCCTATCAAGTTATATTTAATGAAAGCAAGAATTTGCCTTGCTGTCAAATATGTTAATGTTATGCCCCAATCAAACAGTTGTGGAAAATGTGGTCTTTGGGTGTTGGTGGTGCCTTCACATCGTAACCCTTTAATGATATGTATCTGTCAAACAGGTGTGAAAAAATTGGTCTTTGGGTGTCGGTGGTGCCTTCACACTGTAACCCTATAGAGGTACTCTTGATGAAAGCTAGAATTGGCCTTGCTGTCAAAAATTGCATTGACATGCACCTGTCAAACAGGTGCGGAAAAATTGGTCACCTTGGGTGTTAATTGTGTTCATGAGACCTACAGTAAAAAAAAATCTTCCAGATGAAATTAACACCCACAAAGCTAGGCAGCCTAGACAGTCTTTCAGAGATTCAAGATTTAGAAAGCACCTCAACAGCGACATTGGCATCAGGGGCTTGATAGCTTCCGCTAATCCAGGACTGATTCATTTTAATACATTCCAGGCGGTCCACAGAGTCTGTGTACAGACCTGCTCTCTTATCTGTCACAAAACCTCTGGCAGCACTGAATACCCATTTACAAAGTACACTGGATGCAGGGCAGCCCAGCAGCTCTATTGCATACTGGGCAAGTTCTGGCCAGAGGTCTATTCACATGACCCAGTAACCCAGTGGATCGTCAACTGGAAAGCTAACAGCCCTGGGCGCCGAGGACTAAACATTTTTTTAAAGGCATCACTGAGGCGGCCCCTTCTCCACCGCTCCTCTCTTGACCAACAGAAGCCTCAAAACAACGTTTTCCACCAGACTGTAACCTACCAAAGTCGGGAAAGGCAGATGTGATGAGTTCTGAGACTTTCCTCTTGTAACGGTGGTTAAGGAGGGTTGCCAACCAATACTGATCCTTCTTCTTGATACCACGTATTCTCAAGTCCTTTTACAGGCTTTGAAGAATGAGAGAGCCTATGCACCGCAAGTTTGCGAAGTGGTGTGGGGTGAACCACCTCTAGACCTGCCCCTCCAGAGCTTCCAGAATCTCTGTTCTGGTGTGGCTCCTGTCCCCTAGACAGACCAGTTGAAGCACTGCATGACACCTTTCAGCCTGACTCATTGAATACCCCCTGATTGTAGATGGACCCGATGGGGAACTAAACATCCCAAGGGCCATCTGTCAAGCAAACACATTAATATGGACTCCCCATCAAAACACAAAATATTTGAATAACCTTATTAACCACTTGACCTCCGGAAGATTTCCCCCCCTTCATGACTAGACCATTTTTTGCTTTACGGTACTGCGATACTTTAACAACGCTGTACACAAATAAAATGAATGTCCTTTTTTCCCTACAAATAGAGTTTTCTTTTGGTGGCATGTGTTTACAACTGCATTTTTGTGTGTGCTATAAACAAGAAAAGACCGACAATTTTGAAAAAAAAACCTATCCAAAAAATGGAAAAAAATCTAACTTCTTCATAAATTTAGACCAATATGTATTCTGCTACATATTTTTGGTAAAATTCCAAGAAGTGTATAATGATTGGTTTGCGCAAAACTTATAGCGTCTACAAACTATAGGATAATTATTATTTTTTATTTATTTTTTACTAGTAAGGGTGGCAATCAGTGACTAACAGCGGGACTGTGATATTGCATTGGACATTCTGAGACTAACTGACACTTTTGGGGGCCAGTAACACTAATACAGTGATCAGTGCTAAACATATGCACTGTCACTGTAATGATACTGGCTGGGAAGGGGTTAACATCAGGGGTGATCAATGGGTTAACTGTGTGCTTAGCCAGTGTTTTACTATATTGTGAAAGGTGCTTTTACTAGGGGAAGAGATGGAATTACAGGTACACAAATTCCATCCCTTCCCTCCTGTCAGAACAGCACTCTGCCTAATGATCGGAGGGTGCCGGAGGACATCGGGTACTGTGCACCCGCCAAGCTACCGGAAGTGTCAGATTACATATATATTCATGATCTGGCGCAGTAAGACTGCTATAGGACGGACCTGAAGCGGATAATCAATCACCAATTCACATTTCCACTTAAAGTGTTTGTTACCCCAGCATGCTATCCCACCTCTCCACAGCAAATGTAGAAGACCTGATGGGGACCTTAATGCCACATGTCAACCCCTACAGCCGAAGCCTCAGACACCACTACCTAAGAAGCAATCTGATGGGAGATACAATTATTTTGTGCCAAATATAAAACTATGATTGTATAAAGCAGCTCCAATGTTAAAAACACTTAACAAACCCATTAGTTTAATAATTAACAGTTAAAAAAAAAGAAAAAAAAAGAAAATATTTACAAAAAGAAAGAAGGAGAAAAAGATCACAATGAAAAACTTTTTAAAAATTGCAAGGAAATGAAACAAGGGCAAAAATATCCTCAAAGACAATCATAGGGTACTAGAGATCCCAAACTCTTAATTTTGATAGCCTCTTTTTTCAATAAAAAATATACATAATATATCTAATAAACCAAATGGAGTTGTAAGGTCGTATTTTCCAAAGATGACAAGAAACTACTTGATTTTTTGAACAGTTATGTATAGCTAACTTGTGGGAAGAAATTCAACCTTTATCCGTATGTGGTATTTCACTGTATACAACCTCACATAGGTACTTATAGTGATTGAAAAGTCTATTTTTTTTTAAAATAACAAACATGTTATACTTACCTGCTTTGCGCAGTGGTTTTCGCTGGAGCTCCTGGCCGCTCCCTCCTGCCGAGTGCCCCCACAGCAAGCAGCTTGCTATGGGGCACCTGAGCAGAGCTGCAGCTCCGTGTATCCATTCTGACATAGAGCTTCAGTTCGACTCCGCCCCCTCTTTCTCCTATTTGGCTTACTGAGTGCCAATGGCACCACTGCTGTGTCTTAGCCAATCAAGAGGGAGAGATGTCCAAGGGACATCGCTGGATAGAGATGGGGCTCAGGTAAGTATTAGGGGGGCTGAGGGGGGCTGCTGCACACAGAAGGCATTTTATCTTAATGCATAGAATCTTCTGCCTCTACAACCACTTGAAGAGAAGACAGTATACAACATACTGAGACTTATAGGTGAACAAACCGTTGAATGTATGAGAATAAAAAGCAAGGAAAATAATTGGAAGAAACTATCTAGAGGCTAATCCTGAAAACCCTTGCCACATCCCAAAATACTTGGACGAAATAGAGGAAGTGCCCCAGGGATAGTGGGCAAGGGACCATAACAGGATAGACAGAAAGATGGTGCAGAAAGTATATAAAAATATATACATTTTATTCCATGTAGAAAAATATACACATTAACATCTAAAACATTAGATGGAACAAAGCAAGTATATAAATATACAATTGCTAAACGCTGCGACGCACAATATTTCTTGACGTCAAGTCTAATGTGGATTATGGTCACAACAGAGCCCAACATGTTTCGGAAAAAAACAAGAGGTTTTTCTATTTATAGCTTGTGCACGTCCTTCCCCAGGGGTTAAATGAAAGCATGCTGGTATATTTCTATTGAAAAAAAAATATATATATATATATATATAACCATAAAAGTGATTATGTATAAATAAACAAAAGTAATTCTAAATATAGCAATCTAATTAAAAAAAGGCAGAAAATATAGTATTTGCACTGCTTAGTATTCACAAATGGTATGTCCCTTTAAAATTAGATATTGCACAACATCATTGCAGGTAGGTGGGACCCCATGTCTTGAAATCCGCTGAATCGCATAGTGACACTTCAAGGGTAATATCTTTCCCAAGTCAATCGAGTCTTAATAAACTCCTTATTATCAAGCAGGCATAATGTGATCCAGATTGCATGGATGGCTGGAGCAGGCTCTGTCCCGAGAGCAGAGCGGCAGATCAAAACTCATAGGGACCACCAAAGAGATTGCAGGGGGCGCAGATCTAGTGGGCAGAGAAATAATAAATGTTATCTATTTGTAGATGATGCCTTTCATAACAAAATCATCTCCAAGCACTTCATTCGCACCCCCTACCCAAGAGTGGTGATTTTCTACGCACTCCCAAAAATACTCAAAAACGCTGTTTATCCGCCAGGTAGAACAATACTTTCCGGTAATGGCTCCATTACTGAAGATTTATCAAGACTAATAGGTGAACATATCAGACTCTTTGTTCTTACAATACCATCATACTATTCATCTTTTACAGATTATAGAGGATGTACAAGTCCCTGAGAAATGCATCCTTGCGACTATTGATGTAGAAGCCCTCTACAGTTCGATACTGCACTCAAGAGGGCTTACATGCATTCGCAGGGTGCTATCTCAAATTAGCCACCATGAAGCGTCTTTCAACGACTTCATACTCCTCTCTTTCGACTACATATTGAATCATAATGTCTTTTTTTTTGATGGTCGGTTTTTCCTCCAAGTGCAGGGAGTAGCCATGGGCACCTGTTGTGCCCCTGGCTATACCAACCTGTACCTGGGGAATGGGAAAATGTGATCTTTAGCGACGAGGATCTCTCTATATACCTGTGCCATGTTGTCATGTGGCACAGGAACATAGATGACATCTTTGTCGTTTGGGACGGATCCCAGTCTCTTCTAGATGAGTGTCTGATTGCTTTACACATAAGTTAGTTCAATCCCAAATTTACGATGAGCTCCGACATTTCCAAAGTCACCTTTTTGGAAGTCAACATTTTCAAAAATATTACAAACCTGCAGTCCTGTACATTATTCAGGAAGTCTACCACAGGAAATACAATCCTACACTTATCTAGTTTCCACCCAAGAACACTTATTAATTCTATTCCATACGGGCAGTATTTGCGCATCAAGTGCAACTGTTCAAATCATTCGGATTTTAAACGTGAGGCCAAGACATGGGGTCCCACCTACCTGCAATGATGTTGTGCAGTATTTTATTTTAAAGGGACATACAATTTGTGAGTACTAAGCAGTGCAAATACTATATTTTCTGCCTTTTTTTAATTCAATTGCTATATTTAGAATTACTTTTGTTTATTTATATATAATCACTTATACGTTTATATATATATTTTTTTTCAATAGAAATATACCAGCATGCTTCCATTTAACCCCTGAGGAAGGAAGTGAACACGCTATAAATCGAAAAAAACTCTTGTTTTTTCCCGAAACATGTTGGGTTCTGTTGTGACCACAATTCACATTTGACTTGACGTCTAGAAATATTGTGCGTTGCAACATATAGTAGCTGTATATTTATATCCTTGCTTTGTTCCATCTAATGGTTTTATGGTTTATAGTTTTAGATGTTAAAGTGTATATTTTTCTACATGGAATAAAATGTATATATTTTTATATACTTTCTGCACCATCTTTCTGTCTATCCTGTTATGGTCCCTTGCCCGTACTATCCCTGGGGCACTCCCTCCATTTTCTCCAAGAATAAAAAGCAATGTCACCAGGTACATTGTTGCCCTAGACACAACATAAACAATGTTATGTGCCCTTTTGCTTACTACCAAAGATACTCTTAGGGCATATGTCTGCCTTCACCAATTTAGCAGAAAGAGAAGGAGCTCTTTTACATGATGTCCAAAGATTACACTTAAACACTGGGACAAAATTTAAAGCTGAAGCTTATGTATGGATTTATTTTATTTTGAATAGCTACATTGGTGCAGCATGGACCAATCTAAGTATACATGTGCCATTCCTGGCAAATCCCTGTGGGAGCTGGAAGTCATTGTAGTAGACACTGCTACTACAGTGATTGCTGCTAGCTTCCAGGTCCTACTGCACAGTAGACATGTGCATTCGTTTTCGTCTGAATGCATTTTCGTCCGAATTTCAGGTATTTTCGTTATTGTTTTAACAAACGATAACGAAAGCACAGAAAACGAAAACCGAAAGATCCGACATAAACAAATGCTTTATTTTCGTTTTCGTTGCGGTCGAATGTGCCTAACCTTAACTCTATTAGTCCAATATTATTCTACATAAAGAGAAAATATTCGACATAGAGAGAAAAGATATGACATTATAGAGACATGAAGAAGAGTCGACATAGAGAGAAAAGATTAAAACATAGAGACATGAAGAAGATTCAAATTTTTTTTTTTCTTAGAACATTTGACAGACACCATAAGCTTTTAATGACAGATCCGATCTTAATTTGGATTTTCGGACGAATGAATTTTTTTAACGAAAAACAAAATAAATAAAAACTAATTTCGGGAGTAACTAAATAAATTTATTTTTCGGAGGAAAACGAAATTACGAAACAAAATATTTCAGTGTGCACATGTCTACTGCTCAGTAGTAGGGGTCGTTTATTATGCACAGGCCCATTCAAAGAATGTCTTGCATGCTTCTCAATAAATGCAAGGCATTTTCTGATTGGACCTCATCCAATCAGAGGATGCATCGCACTCATTGAGAAAATTCAAAGTGTTCTGTGAATGTTGCCTGTGCCAAGCAATCTACCTTGTTCACTATGCAGCAGGGCATTCGCTTGGTGACCTAGTAGTGAACACTGTAGAAGTGGTGCAAGAATCAGCCAGGTATGTCACATGCAAACTTACATCCAATTGGTCCAAGCTATATCAATGCCATCATGCAAAAAAAAAAAGTACCAGTAATGTCTAAACTTTAGCTTTAAAGGATAAGTTCACCTTTTGGAACATGTTACATGTTCCACCCTTATTTAGGGTGGACATGTAACATGTTCCAGCAGCTGCAGCATTTCACCCCAGTGACAGTGAGTGGGCACTTTCTCTGGGCATCCAATGTCACCGTTTGAAAATAATGTGGCTATGCGGGGCTCTGCCTGGCCAGCCACGCCATTCATTCACAGTGCTATGTGCATGGGAAACTACAAGTCTTGCCAGCCTTTGTGGCTGTGGGATTGTAGATTCAATGAACTACTATGGCGCTGTTGGACGCTTTGGTAGTTCATTCTCTCATCCTGTCGGTGTGTATCTGCCTGCCTTCACGAGGTACTAGCAGACAGATACACAGAGTCACCTGCAGGTGTCCTGTATGGCACCTGCGATCTGCTGATCACGGGTGCAATGCTTTACAGCCTCCAGGTAAACATAATAATACATGGAAATGTTTTTAACAGAAAAATGATGTACATTTATTTTTATGTTTTAAAAGGTCAATTTATCCTTTAAGATTATCCCTAATAATCTTTCATATTTTCTGAATATATTTACTAATATGAGTGGACAGAATACGTGACAAATGAAAACGTAGTTAAATGGGATCTTCTTTTTTCTCTCTCTCTATCCAGATTAAGTAAAGTCAAGTGAAGGAGCTTCTCCTTGTAAATGTATGTTACATATCTCCCAGTCTCTCACAGCTTATGTCAAAACCCATTGCGATTTTATCCCCTGTCAAAATCTAAGACTCAGGGACAGTATATGATTTTTCGATCAATCGGTTTCACAAAAAGATCCCTCTTGAGAACATTACTGACCCTATCAATTAATGTGTCCAAGAATGCATTTCCACAACGCTCCAATGGACTGAAAGCTTAATAGCTGGATACTTCTCTTGCATACTTGTACAAAATATGTTAGGGTTGAACATTGCCCTGACCGCATCAGAAATGTATCATAATTATAATCTCATTGAAAGCTGGGCAGATTGATGAAACAAAATACCAGTGTAAAAAATTCATACATTTCTAGAACCAAATTAGCATCGGACAGGGCTGCATTAAATTCCTTAGCTGCACTTTTACCATTTCTTAAGTTAGATTTGATAGATAGAAAACATTAACGCATTAAAACAATACAGGAAATATTTCTGCAACCCTAAGTAATTGGAATGCCCCAACAAAGACGTCTGCAATCATTTCAATTCTTTTTGTGTGGGGCATTGCTGGATAAAAAAAATTCTACACCCAGGGGCGTGGCTTGCACGCGCACGTGAATGGACGCCTGAGCTGTGAGCTCCGCAAACCGGACCGGACAACGAGCGAAAAACGGGTGCACACACCGCTCCAACCGCCACCACGGACACCTCCCCAGCTCCCCCGGGTCCCGCAGACACGATGCCCCGCAAGAGGCCGCAGGATCGCGGCCCAAAGAAGCTGGAGACCTTCTCCTTCCAGCCGCGCCGGAAAATCCAAGATGGCGCCGGCGGAGGTACAGCGAGGCAGATGCTGGACTATACAGCTCTCCCCACAGCACAGCCACACGAATTAAAATTACCTCAGCACGCCTTCCCGCCTGACACATCACCTGCCACACCAGGGATACAGAGCCCGGCGAAATCCAGGATGAGGATGGACAACCACGAGCAGGCCGCGGTCACAGTGAGTACAGGCCTGCATAATGAATCTGCCATATCAGCCTTACAGTCCTCCATTGCCCAATTTCCAACCACAGGACAACCAGTCCTAGACACTACAATGAAGGACATGTTAATGACCTTGCAGTCCTCCCTCATGACTAATCTGTCATCTCTGATCAACACATTCTCATTAGAGATGAAACACATGGACAATAGAATGCAGTTCATAGAGAATAAAATGGAGGATTGTACTGACACAGTAAACGAACTAGTAGACGCCTATGCTGAGCAAAAGGAGGACACATCCTGGATCAAAGCAAAACTCACGGACCTCGAGGACAGATCCAGGCGCAATAATCTTAAGATCCGTGGGGTCCCAGAGTCAGTCCAACCAAAAGAGTTGCATGCCTATGCCACTGCATTGTTCTCTAACATGCTCCCCGAACTCACCCCTATTGAACTCACTGTTGACAGGATCCATAGAATCCCTAAACCCCGCCATCTTGAGGCCGATGTCCCACGGGACGTGCTGCTAAGGGTTCATTTCTACCAGGCGAAAGAGCAGATTCTACTGAAAGCAAGGGAAATGTCCCCGCTCCCAGAGCCCTACGCCAACATCCAGCTGTACGCAGACCTATCGCAGTACACACTCCAGATGAGAAGGCAGCTCAAAACCATCACAAAGGCATTCCACAACCACAAGATAATATACAAATGGCGACATCCAGCGACCATCCTAGTCACACATAACGGCATACCCCATGCCATCTCCACCATGGAAGGGGGCTTGAAGCTCCTGCACGCCTGGGGTATCCTACCGGAAACCTCCCGCAACGCACCAGAACATAACGGGCAACCTAATCCATTCACCTTTGGAGCTGATAAAGGGAGACCCAAACGCAGCACCCAAGACAACAACCACGCTGAGCGACAATACAGTCCGGTTCGGTCATGCGACCCACCACCTGCTCACCAGACTCTCCCCCATACTTAGTCAGCCGCTCTCACAGAGCAGTTAGTAGCTGACACCTGCTGGTCCCCTTAATAAGGGAACACTTCTCAACTTGTTCTACACTTTTTGTGCCTTCATTGGTACCTGTTCTCACGTTTGCATTTCTCTTGTTTGTTTCTACTTGTCTGTTTCTATATCGAGTTTACCCACCTGTGCAGGACTCTCCCACCAGTGGAACTGTGCTTCCCTCAACAGCACCAACGGCACGAACTGCTCCCATCGAACCACTGAGGGAACCCACATCTACCACCTTTTTCCACACTCCAGCACACAGGAAAGATCCGGATACCTGCCCAAGGAGTCGACTCACCTCCCCGGCACCCCCGCCCAGCTTCCTACCTACCACAAAGAACTGTAAGTAAGTTTTGTATTACCACACCACCACACACAAGGACATGGGTATCAAAATACTCTCCCTTAATGCCAAGGGCCTAAACCACCCAGCAAAGAGAACTTCTCTATGGTCATCAGCTCTTACCCACAATTGTGACGTATTATGTGTACAGGAGACCCACTTTGCCCAAAATGCTGCCCCCAAATGCTCCCACAAACAGTTTCCACATGTGTTCCAAGCCCAATACACCAAGAAACAGCGTGGAGTGATGATAGCCATCAGAGACACGGTCACCTTTCTCCTGCACCAATGTGTAACTGACCCGGAAGGTCGATACATCTTTCTAGACTGTGAAATCAACAAAGTGCACTACACCTTAGTGTCTATCTACGTGCCGAACCACGGCCAAATGTCGTTTCTTAGGAAAAGAATAAAAGCAATACAGCAATTCCAAACAGGACACCTGCTTATCTGCGGGGATTTCAATAAGGTACCCAATAACACGTTGGACTCTACCGCTGCTCCACCACGCTGTACTTCATCTTTGGACTCATTTATTTCTTCTCATAACATGTATGATGTGTGGAGGTGTTGTCACGCGAGCGAGAGGGACTTCACGTTCCTGTCGCCCCGTCACAACACCTACTCAAGGATCGACCTGTTCTTAGCCGATAGCTGGATACTCCAAAGGGTTGTAGACGCAGAAATACACACCACCACCTGGTCAGATCATGCCCCCATAAGTCTCACTCTCTCTGACGATTCCTCCCACTCCACTCCCTACATATGGAGGGTCAACAACTACCTCCTTAACACCCCCAGCTACTCAGACATCATTAAACAAAAATTAGAAGAGTACTTTGAACTCAACCAGGCCTCTGTCTCTGACCCGGTGGTGGTGTGGACTGCCCACAAGGCAGTAATCCGAGGGGTCTTTATCCAAATGGGAGCAAGAGCAAAGAAAAATAGAACCAAACAGATAGATGACCTCACACAGACCCTGACTGCTACAGAAGCCCTTAACAAATCCAATCCCTCCCCTGACTTACAGGCAAAGATATTTACCTTACGACACGACCTACGGGCGATACTTCTCGAAAAACACCAAAAGGCATATAAAATATTTAAAGCACAATCCTACTCCACAGGGAACAAAGCAAGCAAAGCAATGTCCCTCAGAATCAAAGGGCACAGGACCAAAACGAAAATCCCCTACTTACTCCACCCCCTATCAGGTGAAAAACTTCTTAAACCCCAACTGATTGCGAATGCATTTAGTACCTACTATGAGGGCTTATATAACCTTAAAGATGACTCTGCCACCGTCCAACCCTCCCCGACCATGATCCGACAGTTCCTGGAAAATGTAAATCTACCATCAGTTACCCCTACACAGCTGACCACGCTAAATAGTCCCTTCACAACTGAAGAAATCTTCAGAGTGATCAACGAACTCCCATCCTCCAAATCCCCAGGCCCAGATGGGTTCACAGGGGAATACTATCACAAATTCCAACACATCCTAGCCCCCACAATGCAGCACATGTTCAACAGAGCCACTGGAGCGGCCTCATTCCCAGCAGAAATGCTTGCAGCCACAGTAGTGACCCTACCCAAACCGGGTAAAGACCCCGTCACCCCGAAAAACTTCCGCCCCATTTCCCTACTAAACGTGGACCTAAAAATATTTGCCAAACTGATTGCCAAAAGACTGGAAAACATTCTCCCCTTGCTCATCTCCCCTGACCAATCAGGATTCACCAAAGGGCGTCAGGCATCTGACGCCACTCGGCGAATGATAAACATAATACACCATGTTGAGACTACTAGAACGCCTTCTCTGCTCCTTTCCCTGGATGCAGAGAAGGCATTCGACAGGGTCCACTGGGGATACGTATCAGCAACGCTGACCAAATTTGGCCTAGTGGGCAGCATCCACGACGCCATTATGGCTCTTTACTCCAACCCCTCAGCTCGTGTCCTCTCGGCGGATGCCCTCTCTACACCCTTCCAGATCACCAATGGAACGAGACAAGGATGCCCCCTATCACCCCTAATATTTAACCTTGTAATGGAACCCCTAGCAGAAACTATACGATCAAATAAAAACATTTCAGGAGTAAGAATAGCAGACTTAGAACACAAAATCAGTCTATTTGCGGACGATGTGATCCTTTCAGTCACAGACCCTGAACGCTCCCTCCCTGAGATCCAAAGGATGCTAGCCTGGTTTAGCGAGGTTTTCTTCTACAAAGCGAATGAAACCAAATCATACATGCTTGACCTAGGAATCGAAAAATCTTCTAAGAACCACATAACCCGCAATTTTCCATATGTATGGGCCAAAGATAGTATTACATATCTGGGGATTCAGCTAACTCCCACCACTAAGGCCTTATTCGCCACCAATTTCCTACCGATTCGATCCAGATGGCAGGCGGATCTCGCCAGGCTGACATCCTTTGAGCTCTCATGGTCGGGCCGCTTGGCGGCCTTTAAAATGCTCTACCTCCCGCAAATACTGTATCTGTTCAGGACACTTCCCATACCCATACCCCGTAAATACTTTACATCATTGCAAACAATACTGTCAAAATGTGTTTGGAAAGACAAAAAAGCTAGGTGTAGTCATGCTAGAATGGTGAAACACCGCTCAGCAGGAGGCATGGGATATGTCGACTTCAGAGACTACTATATAGCCTCTGTGTTAACACAAACTAAAGATTGGGTAGCCCCCGGCCCTCCCTCCACACTATGGGGTAAAATAGAAGAAGCCTCGGTCCCGCATCATAGTCTACCAGCCTGGCTATTTGCCACCGCACTGGGGGCGAAACCCCCCCCCCTTATGTCCCCTACCATCTACGCGACCCTATCGGCCTGGTACCAACTCACACGCTCACTCACGACCCACGACATACGATCCACACTACCTATCCCAGTAGAAACACTACAGATATTTATGGTGTCCACATCCTACTCTCGCTGGAAGGCACTGGGGATAACCCACATCTCCGATCTGATAACAGGTAACGACATGAAGTCCTTCCCAGTCCTTCAAACACAATTCCACATCCCAGAATCTGACCAGTTCCTCTATCTCCGTACCCGACACTGTCTCCTCTCAGTAGCCACATGGACTTGCTCTCTCCCTCAAAAAGCGTGGATCTATTACAGATCCCCTTCGGCCCACAAAAAGGGAATCTCAACCTTTTACACTCTGCTTGGCTCCAAAACCACATTCACCAGCTGCAATGCAATAATTAAGTGGGAAAAAGACCTAGGACAAGAATTTTCCTTGGCACAATGGGAAAAAGCAGGCTAATCTACGTACAAAGCCACGTGCTGTTCCACCCTGTGGGAACTGGCATTCAAACTGACCTATCGCTGGTATATTACCCCTGACAGAATCTCCAAATTTGACCCCACACTTGACAATACCTGTTGGAGGAAATGCGGCCTGAAGGGCGACCTACTACACACACTTTGGGGATGCCCGAAACTAGACCACTATTGGACCTTAGTATTCAAACTCCTCAAGGACGTCACAAAGGTGTCTTTAGACAAACAACCGGCCGTGGCACTTCTTTCACTGACTATAGAAAGCGTCCCTACCCCATCAAGGATGATCACAATGCATATCCTCTTGGCTGCACGCCTTAACATCACCAGAAAATGGAAAGACCCAGACCCTCCCACACTCAGAGACGTGGTACATACCACACATACCCACTTTATATATGAAACCACCCTAGCACTCCGCCACGGCAATAAAATACAAAACCTCAAGAAATGGCAACTATGGACCGACTGGGTAGGATCATCAGGATTAAATGATACACTCTCTTCCCCTCTTTGATTAACCAGACGTAGTGACTTGCCACACAGTAATGGGTAATACTCCTAGCTTCCCCGGGAGGGGGGGGGGGTCCTCACCGGGGCACAGTATAGTTCCCGAAAGGGGTGCCCCGGGAGGGGTCCTGCCCTACCCTTCAACAGAACCCATGCATTGATCCTTTAATGCCTTGTATGTTTACTTAAGATGTTGAAAGTTCGACCCACGAACACAGGGCGGAAAGAAAACCTGCTCTATTCTGCTTGTTACTTCATGTATGTTATCGCATGTGCTTCTTGACAATGATCACAACGGATAGAGGTACTACGTGTTCTGTTATTGAAAGCTATTAATGTTCCTCCTCCGTAAAGAATATATGTAAAAAAACTGTATGGCACATGCAATGTTGAAATGTATGACAATTTAATTACCAATAAAAATCTATTGAGTTAAAAAAAAAAAAAATTCTACACCCAGTGTAACCAATAAATACTCTTTGTGTGTGAGCTATAGATGTTCAACAGCTCTAAAAACATCCCTGTGTTTTGTGCAATCTTTTCAAAGAGACATAGGGGCATAATACTGCATCTAGAAGTTTAGAAAGTGGAACAATGCCCGAGTGACCTACATACAATATTCATGGGCGGCACACTCACAATAACTTTTTGTACTTTTGCTAAAATATACAAAACTGGTGTAATTGGAATTCAAACCTGTAATTATTTTGCAAGCTTTCCATCAATAATGACCCTCTGTAGCAGGAGCGGATCCAGAGTCTAGTCTCGGGAGGGGCACTACCAGATTTTTTTTTGGGGGGGCAACTTATCAGGGAAATGACTGGTGTTAGCACTTGACAATGATCACAGCACCATGGTTGTTATGGTATCAGGATGATTGAAGCTTGTTATTTATATTATTGCATTGTAATATAAAATTAAATGGTTGATAATGCAGAATCAGTGGGAGCCCCGAGTGTGTCACTTGCCACACCACCGGCCACCAGATGCAGCTTGTCACTTGCCACGTCGCCTGCCACATGTTGCGGATTATCACTTGCCACACGTTGCGGATTGTCACTTGCCACGTCACCTGCCACACATTGCAGATTGTCACTTGCCACATCACCTGCCACAAGTTGCGGAATGTCACTTGCCTGCCACAAGATGCAGATTGTCACTTGCCACATCACCTGCCACAAGTTGAGGATTGTCACTTGCCACGTCACCTGCCACATGTTGCGGATTGTCACTTGCCACAAGTTGCAGAAGGTCACTTGTCGCTTGCCACGTCACCTGCCACATGTTGCGGATTGTCACTTGCCATGTCACCTGCCACAAGTTGCGGATTGTCACTTGTCACATCACCTACCACATGTTGCGGATAGTCACTTGCCACAAGTTGCACAATGTCACTTGCCTGCCACCAGATGCAGATTGTCACTTGCCACGTCACTTGCCACAAGTTGCAGATTGTCACTTGCCACATCACCTGCCCCATGTTGCGGATTGTCACTTGCCATGTCACCTGCCACAAGTTGCGGATTGTCACTTGCCACGTCACCAGCCGCAAGTTGCAGATTGTCACTTGCCACATCACCTGCCACATGTTGCGGATTGTCACTTGCCACATCACCTGCCACATGTTGCGGATTGTCACTGGCCACGTCACCTGCCACAAGTTGCGGATTGTCACTTGCCACGTCACCTGCCACAAGTTGCAGATTGTCACTTGCCACATCACCTGCCACATGTTGCAGATTGTCACTTGCCACGTCACCTGCCACAAGTTGCGGAATGCCACTTGCCTGCCACCAGATGCAGATTGTCACTTGCCACCTCACCTGCCACACCTTGCGGATTGTCACATGCTAAGGTGGTGTTGTGCTTGTCAGAGTCAGGCAGCAGGGAGATGACGTAATCTCTCTGCTGCCTGCACAGTGAGGGCAGAAGTTACAGCAGGGATGCAGGGCGGACGCCAGGCGATGAGAGATGATGTCATCTCTCTGCTCCCCGGCCGCCGGCTTGTTGATTGGCCAGCCACCCACTCACCCACAGAGCCAACTAGCTGACCACCCACTCTCTGACTCTCACTTGCCACCGAGCCGCCCACCCACCAACACACAGAGGCACCCGGCAGCCCATGCTGTCACACGCCCGCTCTGTCACTCACACACGAACTTCCCGGTGCCTGCAAATTCCGCAACTAGAAATTAGCTAATTTCTCGGGGGTGGCAATTGCCCTGTTGCCCCCCTGGATCCGCCACTGCTGAGATAGAAGCAGGTGATGGCACACACTGTAACAGAGTTTGTTAGGCATGGCAGATATTTCAGTTAGTTTACAACAGGCTGCTCCTTAATCATAGTGGCTGGTGTTCAGCATAACAAATGCCAATAGGTTCAGATCAGGCATACAGTATATGCTGTAATGGCACAAGGGTAGTTCAGAGCCCCAGTCTGGCTCGATATACTAACAGCTACCTCAAGCCAAAGCATCTGGTAGAAGCTCTGTTTGTTCTGGCAGTTTCAAAGATGGTTGCATACACGCCACATGTAGGGGCCTCCTTTCTGGCTAAGTCCTCCACTCAGCAGCAGTGGTCTTGGGAAGTTCAGTCGATAGGTGTCAGGGGCTCCATATAGTTACCTATAGCCCACTCAAGGATCTCCCCAGCCAGGAAATCAAAGCATGGCAGCGTGATGGATCAGCTGCATAACATGCCTGGCACCGTAGTCACGTCAACACGTTTTGCTTAGTGGTCACATGAACTTCAGCAAGTCACAAGTTCATTCCTACTTCATAGCTTCTACAAGTAGTGCCTGGACAAAGCCCTTTAACACCTAAAGTAAACAGGGCAAAAGAAAAAGGGGACAGGGGTGATAAATGGGTATGTAAACTTTCTATATGGTGCCCTGACAAAGCAGCAGGGGAGAGACTGCCTGACCACAATGCTGGGGGCTGCTGGAGGTTCTTGGCTGTTATTATTTCAGATAGAGCAGCACACTTCAATTTAGGCATCTGCATTGTAGCACATCGGTAGTGTCCCCAAGCAAAGAGGATGCCTGATCCACTCCATAATTTAGGGACACATGAATGGTGGCACTACATTTTGGGACTGATAGCTCCTGCAGTTTCCATGTGGCCTCAGCAGGAAGGGGAGAGTGGAATTTTGGAAGTCTACGTGCCCCCCCAGTGGCTGTGCTAACCTAAACCATGGTGCTAAAAATCTGATCCTGTTTGTCTTTGACATTATGAGCTAAAAACTCAAATTTTAACAATATAAATCACAGGGTCTTTTTATTTTCTTCTTCTGGAATAGAGCTGCCAGAGTTCCAAAAAGTCGAATTTGATGGACATTCGTCTTTTTTACTAGATAATCCAAAGTGGTGGTGGGGAAGGAGCTTGAACAACTTTTTAAAGCACAAGTACAATCTAATTTTAGAAGTGTGAAACTAAAGCTGTGGCAGGACACCTGACTGCTGCTGTGGGACACTTTGGTACTAAGGTAACTTGAGTGTTTCCAGGTCAGTTAGCGCTGTTGTAGATTTACAATTGCAGCCTAGTTTCAGGTACATTTAAATTGCAAATGGGATTACTCCTGAGTTACATCAGATAATGCTAAGTTACATCAAGGTTTCTATATGGGTGCTTCTGACATGTAGATGACCTCAGTCTCCCCTGCATTTGACCCCTTTCTAAGATTTTTCAAGTTGCCTTTGAATTCCCATTGATTTGCATCGGCAGAATTTTTTTTTTAAAAAGCCTATATGAAATAAATCTATGCCACTGTTCTCAACGGGTCAAAAATAATGTCCTCAAATTCAACACAGGATTGGATTGGCATTCATTGGAGAAGGACTGAGGGGTGTATTTGACAAAAGAAAAACAATTAAATGCTATCTTAAAATGCCGTTCTGCTCTACTAATAGAAATCCATAAGACCAATCTAGACCATCACTTGTCATACTGTCTAGCCTTTCTAGAACAGTGTTTAGTTTGTCTTTCAAATGTGTCATTATGTCATCTTCCATCAGCACTTGATTAATTCTGTGCATTAAGTGACAGTCAGACAACTCTTAGAAGAACAGATGGGTAGAGCTTTTTCAGCTTTCAGTGGATAACCTAGCATAAAGCTTTTAATGAAGCTTAAATAATCTTAAATTGGGTTTTACAGACAATGACTGATTAGCCTCTATGTCAAAAGAAATAGATTGCTGTCCTGTGTAATATAGACTCATTTATTTTTTTAATTTTCCCTGTACAACCTTTTTTTTTAAGCAACAGACCCTCTTGTTAATGTCTGATAAAATTAAAATGATTTATTTTTAAAGTAGATCTATTGCAGTACTGGACAATTAATACAGAGGAAAAGTGACGAAAACCAAAAGCAAAAGATAAAAAGAAAACAACATGCCAAAATCATGAGTAGATCTAGTGATATAAGCAGCTGATAGCATGTGGGAAGCATGACATTTCTGTAAAAGTTTAACTTGAGCTCTCCCCGTGCTACCATCTGGAAGCTCCCTATTGGTCAGTGTGACTGTCAGTCAACTTATAGTATCAAAGGAAAAGCTTAAAAGAATAGAGTGGCAGGGCCAAGCTCATTTTTTTTTACAACAAATGTGAAAGTTTGAATATACAGTAAATTCACCTTCCTATATCCTTGGATATTTTCATCATTTTGACATATAGGGCCAGAATCACAGAAGAGATACGACGGCGTATCTCCTGATACACCGTCGTATCTCTTGTCGTATATATGCGGCTGATTCATAGAATCAGTTCCGCATAGATAGCCCTAAGATCCGACAGGTGTAATTGACTTACACCGTCGGATCTTAGGATGCAGTACCTCGGCCGCCGCTGGGTGGAGTTTGCGTCGTTTTCCAGCATCGGGTATGCAAATTAGCAGTTACGGCGATCCACAAAGGTTTTAGCGTTCGTTACGTCGGCGCAAGTCTTTTTTTCCCGTCGCAAAGTTAAGTGTGCTATTAACATGGTGTAAAATTACTCCACCATGTTAAAGTATGGCCGCCGTTCCCGCGTCGATTTTGAATTTTTTTTTTCGGCGTAAGTACGTTACGCACGTCGCGATTCACAAACACGTCGGGCCGCCGTAATTTCGCGCAAAGCACGTCGAGAAAATTGCGAACGGAGCATGCGCAGAACGTCCGGCGAGGGAGCGCACCTAATTTAAATGGTACACGCCCCATTTGAATTGGGCGGGCTTGCGCCGGACGGGTTTACGTTACACCGCCGCAAGTTTACAGGTAAGTGCTTTGTGAATCAGGCACTTACACTGAAAACTTGCGGCGGTGTAACGTAAACGGGTTACATTTCGCCGCCGCAATTTTACCTGAATCTGGGCCATAGTTTTCACTAAGGCCCCTTTCAGACTGGGGCGGGAGCTGCGGTGGCGGTATAACGCCGCTAAAAATAGTGGCGCTATACCGCCGGAATTGCCGCGGGTATCAGCCGCTAGCGGTGCGGTATTAACCCCCGCTAGCGGCCGATAAAGAGTTAATATCGCCCGCAATGCGCCTCTATAGAGGCGCATTGCGGGCGGTATTGCCGCGGTTCCCATTGTTTTCAATGGGAAGGAGCGGTATACATGCCGCTCCTCTCACCGCTCCAAAAATGCTGCTGACAGGAGATTTTTTTGTCTCCCGCCAGCGCATCGCCTCAGTGTGAAAGCCCTCGGGCTTTCACATTGAGTCTGCAGTGCAGGAGTTTTTCAGGCGGGATAGCAGCGCTATTTTTAGCGCTTTACCGCCTGAAAAACTCCTCAATGTGAAAGGGGCCTAAAGGTTTCATCTGCCAATGCATTTTTAAAACCTGAATAGCTTAGATGTGTCACAAGTCTTTTTTAAAATGTGTCCTAAACCCTACCCAGTCTGTCCAAAACTGGCTGAAGTTCTAATTTAATATTTTTGTAAAACACTTCTGCACCATGAAGCACACAAATGTTAGATGTGTAATTTCTAACTTCTTTATGGAGAAGCACAAATAGAATCTGAAATCCAAATGATATTTTCATATTATATTATTTATCATCTTTGAAGACACCGGATCCTGAAAAAACACCAGGTTAGGTCATAAAAAGAAATATGTATCAATCTTGCAGGTCCTACGAAAATGCCATTTCATCACCTCTGGCTTCTCAAACCTTCTAGATCTAGAATGACCCCTCCAGAACTTTTAATTTTCTACACAAAACATTCCTTTTATTTGGCAGAATCTAAAACCAGTAGGTACAAAGTCAATCAAAACACTTTGCTTTGCTAACCCTTCTATTTGGAGAAGCGAAAAAAGATTAAAGCCCTCTTAAAATATAACAATAAAGACAGAAATGAAGATGCCTCTTATAATACATAGAATTCACCACAGGTTTAATAACAAAAAAAAAAAAAGCTAGAGTGGCTGAAATTGTTTGTAGTTATGATGCATAGCTCCCATTGGAGTCACTGAAGCATGAACACAAAATAAAAACGCCAGGAATTTAATAAGATTCCAAATGGCTTTTCTTCTGAATTTAAATAGGTTCATATATTACAGAATGTTCACAATAACTATAACACTTCTGTTTTCTTCAGTTACTTTTTGGTATACAATATATTTCAATATATTCTTGTGTTAATGAATTTTAGATTTTCATTTAATAAATGTTTCCTACAAAATCCTCATTATTTGTGGCTCATCAGTCTTTAGTGGAGACACAAATTGCCCCTTTGTAAGTACCTGTATGCCATACGGTATGATCCTCACGTAGATGTGCTGTGCACGGTTCCACCGAGAAGAATTCAGTAATTGAAAAGACGTTATAAATCAATAGAACTAAATTGGAAACTCGGAGAGTATTTCACATAATTCACAGGGTCTCTTGTTAAGACTTCTCCTAGTTTCATTTGAGTTTGCTCGACAAAAAAATTAGGATGGTTAAAAAAGTGATGATGTTTCTAATGATTCATACAGCTCTATGGATATAAACACCAAGGCTATGTTCACATGGGGTATGCGATGCAAAAGCACCTGTGTTACCTGGTGCTGTGGACATGAAAGCAACTGAAATGAGTGACCTGATGGGGCCCAAATGCTGCATATATTGTTTGGGAGACCCATAGGCTGGCAGGCAGATACCATTATGTATACTGAGCCATCTGGTTTAGTATACCTTGTTGGAGGCAGTGGTTAGGAGTTATAAACCCTCAGCAAACACCCCACTTACACTTATTTATAATATGTACACCAACTAGTAGATGTCAAGGGGTTATTCAAACTTATTCAAAGCTAGAAAGAACTTTGCATATACTGTATGAGCTTATTTTAGGTGAATAGTATAACCATTAAGGTCATGGTGAGGTCCACCTCTAGAGCACAGTGAGATACATCACTGCCATCTTATTAAGGAAGGTATTGACCCCCTTCTAGCACAAAAGCCAAAAACAAGGTGTTCAGTCTCTGCTTCTGTGTATGTGGACAAAGTCATGCAAATCATTCTTTTTTGCCCCTTTTAGACTCCTGTGCTCCTGCCCCCTTTAGACTCCTGCTGGTGTATATCACATATATAACCATCATTTTACAGAGCCAGTATTACTAACTTTCATGTAGCCATTTTGGACTTCTTAGCCCCCAGAGCTAAGTGCAAAAACCAAAGTAAAGGATGCATTGCTAAGAGCAATCCGATTAATTTTCCATTGCCTATTTGCCAATGTATGTTAGAGAATGAAAGTAAACGCTTAGGCCCGGATTCACAAAGCACTTACGCCGACGTATCTCGAAATATGCCACGTAAGTGTAAATGTGCGCCGTTGTATCTCGGCACCGTGCCCACAAAACTAGATACGCCTGAAAATAGGCTTCCTACGTCCGACGTAACTATCCTACGCCGTCGTATCTTGGACGCATATTTCCGCTGGGCGCATTTTCCGCTCCCATTGATTTTCTATGCACATATGCAAATGAGGGAGATACGCCGATTCACAAACGTAGTTGTGCTCGGCGCATAATATACGCGGTTTGCGTAAGTCGTACGTCCGGCGTAAAGTTATTCCCCATATAGGAGGCGCAAGTCATGCTAAGGTATGGACCAGGGAACACGTCATAGGCAGTGATCCGTCATATCTTAGGGAGTAATTCCGACGTGATTCTGAGCATGCGCACAGGGATACGTCCACGGGACGGTGCATGCGCCGTTCATTTTAAGTACTTCTATGACGCTTGGCCCATCATTTGCATTGGGTCACGCCTCATTAGCATGGCTCACGCCCACTTCCACCTACGGTGGCTTACGCTGAGGAAGCCCAGCGTATCTTTAACAGTGAGTGGGAGCGAGTGCTTTATGAATCCAGTGCTTGCCTCTGCGCCGGCGTAGCGTATATTAGATACGCTACGCCGGCATAAATATGCGCCGATGTATGTGAATCCGGGCCATAGTTGGTTGCTCCAGACAACTTCTTTGTTCCCTGTTTTAATGTGTAAATTTGGTTGGCTAAGGAGATAAATACATTTCTTAAAGCTCCTCTGTCCGTAGCTGGCATGAGTTTAAACTATAAAAAAAAACTTTGAAAAAAGAACTGAAATACTTACTTTTTTGGCAAGTGTTAAATCTTCGCTTTATACAAGAGCTACCGCCATCACTATCCAACACTGGGTGTGTTGAATAGTGTGTCTTCTGCTTACTGCTGTGGTTACTGCTGCTAACTCCTACATCAATACAGGTCACTGTAGTAAAGAGGGAATAATGGCAGTAGGAAACATAGTATGCAACGGAGGACATGCTATACAACACACCTGAAAGTGCTGGATAGCAAAGATTATAGCTCAGTAGTAGAGTGAAGGTTTTAGTACACTACATACGTAGTGTACCTCTTTTTTTAAAGGGTTCTTCTAGTCTTATGTGCTGCCAGTTTGCAATAGGGTTGCTTGATAGAAGAAATTCAGGCAAATAGCTCAAAAATAGCTGCAATATACTAAGGGCAATTTCACACTGGGGCATTGGGGGCGTCGGTGGTAAAGCGCAGCTATTTTATCTTTTTCCCCCCACTAGCGGCCGAAAAAGGGTTAAAAGCACCCACAAAGTGCCGATGCCGAAGCGCTTTGCAGGTGCTTCAGCGGCGCTGCCCATCAATTTCAATGTATAGGGGCGATTTAGGAGCGGTATATACAACGCTCCTAAAGCACCTCAAAGATGCTGCTTGCAGGACTTTTTTTAACGTTCCGTAAGCGCACCACTCCAGTGTGAAAGCACACTGGAGTGACAGGAGAGGAGCTTTACAGACGCTTTGCAGGGACTATTTTTAGTGCTATAGCGCCTGTAAAGTGCCTCAGTGTGAAAATGGTTAACCAAAATTACCAACCAAAAAGCACTAAACCAAATTAATCTGTCTAGCTGTATGCATTAAAAACTGCAGGCCAACGTCAAGGCACTCCATGTTTAGGTTATCACCTGCCCCCTATCTATTGATTAGCACACCTGTCCTCTTTTTTAGGAGACTTTAAAATTCATAGTTAGGAACTGCAGTACACGGAGTGCCTTGACGTTGGCCTGCAGCTTACACAGGTATTTGCAAATACATGCAACTAAACCTCTGTTTTTAATGCATACAGCTAGACATATTAATTTGGTTTAGTGCGTTTTGGTTGGTAATTTTGAGCCTGGCCATTATGGAAACATTTTTTATATTCCATATATATATTTAATCGCATACTGCTAAAAACGCATCTCATTCAAAGTCCCAACCCTCCCCCCCTTTTTTTATAGATTTACAGGGATGGAGGCCTGTGGTAGTTTTTATCATATGCCTCATCTAAAGTCCCAACCCTATCCCCCCTTTTTTCAACACAATCCAGGGATGGAGATGCGTTTCGGGAGTGAAATAGAGTGCCTCCACAGATCTACCACCGACAGTTAATTATGCATTGTCATTTTTGGACTAGCTGACCCAGGTTGATGTGGTCTGCCCTTAGTTTGGTGGTATTTTGGTTTGGTAGGCATGTTTGGTTCCACTCTTGCATTTTTTTTGTTTTCCAGTGCTCTTTTTTGCTAGACCAATTATAGGTAGGGGCGGGTTTAGGTTATCACCTGCCCCCTATCTATTGATTAGCACACCTGTGCTCCTTTTTAGAAGACTTTAAAATTCATAGTTAGGAACTGCAGTACACGGAGTGCCTTGACGTTGGCCTGCAGCTTACATAGGTATTTGCAAATACATGCAACTAAACCTCTGTTTTTAATGCATACAGCTAGACAGATTAATTTTGTTTAGTGCTTTTTGGTTGGTAATTTTGAGCCTGGCCATTATGGAAACATTTTTTTAGATTCCATATATATATTTAATCGCATACTGCTAAAAACGCATCTCATTCAACGTCCCAACCCCCCCCCCTTTTTTATAGATTTACAGGGATGGAGGCCTGTGGTAGTTTTTATCATATGCCTCATCTAAAGTCCCAACCCGATCCCCCCTTTTTTCAGCACATAATTTTCAAAAAAGAAAAAAAATGTCATGCATATTCACATTCCACATACTAAGCCCTCTCATAATCTCTCTTCGTTGGTTAGATGGGCTTGCAATAGCTAGAAGAGTTTAATGGCACATATTCCCCAGTACTGGGGTTACTAGGTCAAGAAGGGCGGTGTGCTTGTAGATGCATTGAAACAAAGGCTAAAAGGAGAGAGGGAAGAAAAGGAAGGGAAAGTAAAGTAAAAGAAAGGACAACAAGAACAAGAATAACCATGTGCACCAAGTAGACATCTCCATTTTTCATAGTTTGTCATTGTGTATAAGAACTGTTTATTAAAGTGGGAGTAAACTCCCATGCATGAATTTTACCTATAATAAGGCTTAGGCCCCGTACACACGACCAAACATGTATGCTGAAACTGGTCCGCGGGCCAGTTTCAGCATACATGTTTGGTCGTGTGTAGGCGCGAGCGGGCCGAATTCCAGCAAACATTTGCCCGCCGGGCCTTTTCCCAGCGGGCAAATATTCCTGGACATGTTTTAAAACCGTCCGCTGGAATCCTGCCCGCTCGGACATGTACGGTCGTCAGTACAGACCTACCTTACATGTCCAGGCGCCCGCCGTCCCTCGCATGCGTCGAATGACTTCGACGCATGCGTGGAAGCCTTTAAATGGCAGGCCCGCCCACGTCTCCGCGTCATCGTCGCGGCGACGACGCGGACACGCCCCGCGTATTGTTTACGCGCGGACTTCTGTACGATGGTTAGTACAACCATCGTACAGAAGCCCTCTGGCAGGCATGTACGGTGAAAACGGTCCGACGGACCGCTTTCACCGTACATGTTTGTTCGTGAGTACCCGGCTTTACTTGTAGGTACTGTAAATATCTCCTAAACATGCACCGTTTAGGAGATATTTACTGTACATGCAGCCAGTGATGTCACCAGCGCATGCACTCTGAAGGAACGGCATACCCATTCTGTTCACATCTTTACAGAGGTGTATGGTTTGACATAATTAGGTCACCATTGAAGGATAGTAGGGAAACGTATTTAATGCAATTAAAAATTTGGTGTATACTGTATATCATAAAAGAATGACCCAATAGACCCAGTGGACACTGCCTTATTATCCAAGGTAAACTATCTTATTAAACTGCATGTCTGTGGATGATTAATTATATTGCAAGACCTTATGTGATCAACACCCTAGAAAACAGATGGATACACAGAGATTAATTACTTTTGTTATTTGCAGCTCATGTATGTCAAAGCATATACCAGCATGACTATAAGCTAATGCACGAGCTATTATAGCAAAATCAAGTTAAGTTACTTACAAAATTAACATGGCCATAGGATTTCAAAAGTTTGAGACTGTATATAGCAGTGTACATCCTAGGGTTTGGCCATCCGTGATCTGTTAATTCTGTAAGTGAAAGTTGTGACATTCAAAATATGACCTTGTAACTGTTTTTGTGCTGCCCCAATTGTTTTGTACATATGCATTGCAACACTTTGAGTATACACATTGTACAGTATATATACCTGCCCTGTTAAACCACTGTATGGTCTTGGCCACCGTTCTGCAGCTCAGTTTCAGGGTCTTGGCAATCTTCTCATAGCCTAGGCCATATTTATGTAGAGTAAAAAAATTTTTTTTCAGATCCTCAGAGAGTTCTTTGCCAAGAGGTGCCATGTTGAACACCCAGTGACCAGTATGAGAGAGTGAGAGCAATAACACCAAATTTAACGCACGTGCTTCCCATTCACACCTGAGACCTTGTAAAACTAACGAGTCATGTGACACCAGGGAGTGAAAATGTCTAAGTGGGCCCAATTTGGACATTTTCACTTAGGGGTGTACTCACTTTTGTTGCCAGTGGTTTTTACTATTATTATACAGGATTTATATAGTGCCAACAGTTCATGCAGCGCTTTACAATATAAAAGAGAGACAATACAATTATAATGCAATAAAATACAAGAGGATTAAGAGGGCCCTGCTCAGAAAAGCTTACAATCTAATAGGGTGGGGCAGGTGGTACAAAAGGTTGTAACTGTGGGGAATGAGCTGATGGAAGTGGTAAAAAGTTAGTTGGAGATGTGATAGGCTTCCCTGAAGAGATGAGTTTTCAGGGATCGCCTGAAGGTAGCAAGAGTAGGGGATAGCCGTAAAGGTTGAGGTAGCGAGTTCCAGAGGATGGGAGAGGCTCTGAAGAAATCCTGGAGACAAGCATGGGAGGAGGAGACGAGAGAGCTTGAGAGTAGGAGGTCTTGAGAAGAGCGGAGAGGGCGATATTTGGAGACAAAATTGGTCAGGACACTCTACGTTGCAGATAGAGAAAGGAGCTGTGTGGGCGTCCTGACTCCCCTGTAGTCCAAGGGAGGGGGCGAGCACGACACTCCACACCAGGGAGAAAGCCTTGCATTACTGTGTGGAGTTACAGACAGAATAAGGACATTTAAAAGCAAAATCGAAGGATGAGGTAAGTGAAGGAGGACTGCACTAAGGTAAAGGTAGCTATTTAGGAAAAAAATTGTACCTTTACAACCCCTTTAAGGAAGTGGTGCGATCCATGCTGATATGTCAGTTAGCAAATTAGTAATGTGAGAGGAGACTGAAGGAGTGAGGTGAGGAGTAGACAGATCGCTTTGGGTGTCATCACCGTATAAGTGGTATTGGAAGCAGTGGGCAGTTATCAAGTGACCAAGGAGGTGTAGATAATGAAGAGAAGAGGTCCAAGAACAGAGCATTGGGACCCCCACAGAAAGGGGCAAAAGAGGGGAGGAGACAGAGTTGTAGGTAACACTAAAGGAGCACTGTGATAGATAGGCAGAAAACCAGGATAAAGCAGAAACTTGGAGGCCAAGGGAATGTAGTTTATTGAGAAGGAGCGGGTGGTCAACAGTATCGAAGGCCACAGAGAGGTGTATGGAGTACTGGCTGTTGGTTTTAGCAGTTAGTAAATTGTTAGTGAGTTTTAGTAAGGCTGTTTCGGTGTAGTGCTGCGAGCGAAAGTCAGAATGTAAGGGGTCAAGAAGGTTATTTTCACTGAGGTAGGAGCTAAGACGGTTGTAGACTAAGCGTTCCAGAAGTTTAGAGGTGAATGGGAGCAATGAGATGGGTCTTAAGTTGTTCAGGTTGGTGGAGTCCAGTGAGGGCTTTTTAAGTATGGGAGTGATCTGCACATGTTTTAGAGGGGAGGGGAAGGTGACACTAGAGTGGGAGCGGTTAAAGATGCCAGTGAGGGAGCATAGGATAGAAGAAGAGGGTGACCGTAGTAGTTGTGAGGGAACAGTATCCAAGGGACAATTGGTTAGGTGAGCACCCGAGAAAAGTTTTGTAACCTATTCAGTAGTAGCCAATTCAAAAGAGGAGAGCGTTGAATGTGCTGTTAGGCAAGGTATGTTGGGTGGAAAGATGTACGCACAGTGGAGGTGTCCTCACAAATTGTATAACTCTTGTCTTTGAAGTGATTGCCAATCTCTTGGGCAGTGAGTAAGTTAGTGGGTAAAGGGGGTGGGGGACGAAGCAGAGAGTCAAAGGTTGAGAAGAGGCAATAGGGTCTGGATGACAAGGTATTAATAAGACAGACAAAGTAGACTTGTTTGGCAGCATGGAGGCAGGAATTGTATTTTAGAATTTATATAGGGTGAAGTCTTTCAGGCATTTTGAATTTACGCCACAGTCGTTTAAAAGCATGGCAATGTCTCTTGAGATTTCTAGTGTCAGGGTTGTAATGGTCGGGGCCTGATTCTGCGTGTGGTTAGAAGAGAAAGTGTATCTAGTGCTGATGAGAGTGTACTATTTTAGACAGAGGTGGTCAGGTCAGGACAGGACAGGGCAGAGGTTATGTCATATAGGTGGTCAGTAGCAGAATAGAGAAGAGAAGGGTCAAAGTGCCGAATTTTCCTAAAAGTAATTGTTTGCTGCTTGGAGGGATGGGCGGTTGGAGGTAAGGATACAGTGAAACTTATAAAGTTGTGATCAGAGAGAGGAATGGGGGTATTACCATTGGAGTGGGTGGAAGTGTGTGTCCATTGGGTTAGGTCAAAAGATGAGGTTAAGTTGAGAAGTTGAGCTGTAGTTGGGCTGTTAACATTGACAGAAATGTTGAAGTCACCAAGAATGATAGTGGGTATTTCAGAGGAGAGAAATTAGGGTAGCCTGGCAGCAAAGTCATCAAGAAAGCACAATACCGGTCCGGGAGGCCGATAAATTGTTGCAATCCTCAGAGAAATGGGAGAAAACAGATGAATACAGTGCGAAAGAAAGAAGAGCGGGATAGAGAGGGAAGCATAGGAAGGACTTGAAAGGTGCTTTGTGGGGATAGAAGGAATACAACGCCACCTCCTTTCTGTCCATTGGGTATGGGGGAGGGAGTCCAATGGAGGCCACCATGGGAGAGAAGGCAGCAGGAGAAGGCAAGATGGAAGTGTGATGTGCATGAGCGTTTAGACCAGGCATGTCCAAAGTCCGGCCCGTGGGCCAATTGCGGCCCGCATCCCGGTTTAATGTGGCCCCCCTTGTAATTTGGATATATCTTTTGTGGCCCCCAGGGCCACAAAATATATATACTGTATCAGCGATGCCTCGGAGGGGGCGGGACGGGCACCATCAGATTACATACAGGAGAATCTCCTGTCTACTCGGCTGCATCTGTAATAGCTAGTCCTGTCTACTGGGCTGCCATGATGGGCGCTAACCATTATTTTGCTTCCCAGTTCTTTATTTATTTAAAACACGTTTTTTTTTCCTGAAACTTCCCTCAAAGTGAAGGTGCATGTTATACACCGATAAATACGGTATATCCAAATAACACGCCCAAGCTCAACCTTAATCTTGAGCAGCGCTCTGGGATTCGCTGGGGCCACAAAACATATCTATCGCCACAAAGGTAAGATAATTCTTGTTGGGCGGTGTATTAGTTGCTCGGATGAACACACTTAGACCGAATTTTAATGGTTCAAAGAATGTCAGGCAAAATGGTCAGCCCTTACGCACGTTCACTTCATCAAATCTGGTCCTCTCTGAAAAAAGTTTAGACACCCCTGGTTTAGACAGTAATGGCTGTGTGTTGAGTGATTTAGAGGGCACAACAAATTTACACTGTTTTACAAGCTGTACACTCATTACTTTACATTGTAGCAAAGTGTCAGTTCAGATTCAATAAAATCTTCCAAACTAAACTAGTAAAACTTTTTAGTTTGCTTGTCCTTACCTTTGACGAGCTGATTGCAGATTTATAAGCTGGAACAACATGTCTTATATTTTTTCTTTTAGATTGTTAAAGCTCATCATCATAAAATCTCACAAGCCATCAGAATCACTACAGGAAGGTTTTTTGAATGTGATGATACACTAAAACTCATTAATGAATTCAGGTTTCACTTGGCAAATATAGACATTCAAGCTTAACCAGTTCCCGACTGACTCACGTCTCTTACGGGGGCAGAATGGCACCCCCGTAGGGTACGGGGTTCCCTTTAAGAGCTGCCAGAGGGCACGCGCGCCGCCTGAGGCTCCAAACGCGGTCGCAATCGTTGGCCGGCCACGCGTGATCACGTGCACGAGAGCCAGCATTGGGATTTGTGTGTGTAATATAGGAACAACAACGATATATCTCCTCACCTAGTCAGTCTTATCCCCATACAGTTAGAACACACTGAGGGAACACACATTTAACCCCTTCATCGCCCCCTAGTGTTAACCCCTTCTCTGCCAGTGACATATATACAGTAATCAGTGCATATTTATAGCACTAATAGCTGTATAAATGTCAATGGTCCTAAAAATGTGTCAAAGTGTCCGATCTGTCTGTCGCAATGTTACGGTACCGCTAAAAATCGCAGATCACCGCTATTACTAGTAAAAAGAAAATATTAATAAAAATGCCATAAAAATTCAATAAATCTTTCCCATAGTTTGCAGATGCTAGCACTTTTGCACAAACCAATCAATATACGCTTATTTTTTTTATACCAAAAATATGTAGAAGAATAAATATCGGCCTAAACTGATGAAGAATTTTCTTTTTTTAAATTGGGGATATTTATTAAAGCAAAAAGTAAAACATATTGTTACTTTTTTTCAAAACTGTTGCTTTTTTTTTGTTTATAGCGCAAAAAATAAAGCCACAGGGGTGATCAATTACCACCAAAAGAAAGCTCTGTTTGTGGGAAAAAAGGACCCAAATTTTGTTTGGGTACAGCTCTGCAAAGGCCTGCGCAATATTCAGTTAAAGCAATGCAGTGCCAAATTGTAAAAAGTGCTCTGGTCAGGAAGGGGCTAAAATTGTCCGGAGCTGAAGTGGTTAAAGTAGTTGTAAACCCTTATAATCCACTTTTTACTACAGGTAAGCCTATAATAAGGCTTACCTGTAGCTACCCCTGCACGGTTTAGGAGATATCCCCTGTATCAGCATGTGTCGACGTCATCGGCTCATGCGCACTGAAGCAATGGCACGTTGCTTCAGCTACTGTGCCGTTACCGGCGGCTCCCGCACGCATGCGCGGCAGTGACGTCATTGCGACTCCAGGTAGTCACAGCGCCGGACCCCGCGATACCTGGAAGTAACGCCGGGAGTGAGACTGCTGGGGACTGCTGGGGCTTCGATCTAAGGTTAGAATTTCATAACGAGCTAGTATGCTATGCATACTAGCTCATTATGCCTTTGTCTTGCAGTTTTTTTTTTGTGGATTAACAACCAGTTTAAAGGGTAAGTCCACTTTCGTAGGGGAAAAAAAATGCATATAAAAACAAATATAATATAGCCTATACAATTGCAACGCAAGTCATATTGTAATTGAATATTATTAAAAATTTCCTCTTCAATCTGCAGCTCTGTTGTTTTCTGTAAAATGCAATGCAATATGGCTATCTAGAGGTCCCCCCTCCATTCTGAGACATACAAAAAATAGCAGATAGACTCAAAATCAATTTACTGCAGCAGATCACGCAGCAATTGCAATTGTTTGCCAGAGGTTACAGCCTATCCTTACCGCTCACTGGCTGGTTGCTAGAGGTTACAACACATAATTTTTGCTTGCTTATTGGTTGCAAGAGGTTACTGCACATTATTAGAGCTCACTGATTGGTTGCTATAGGTTAATACACATCATTACCACTCACTGAGCAGTGGAGCAATCCCAAATAATTTAGCAAGTAAAGCGGCACATTAATACACATACTATAGGAGAGGGTCAGAGCTGCGGACATACTGCACGAGATTACCAGAGACTGCGGACATACTGCACGAGATTACCAGATACTGCGGACATACTGCATGAGATTACCAGAGACTGCGGACATACTGCACGAGATTACCAGATACTGCGGACATACTGCATGAGATTACCAGAGACTGCGGACATACTGCACGAGATTACCAGAGACTGCGGACATACTGCACGAGATTACCAGATACTGCGGACATACTGCATGAGATTACCAGATACTGCAGACATACTGCACGAGAATACCAGAGACTGCGGACATACTGCACGAGATTACCAGAGACTGCGGACATACTGCATGAGATTACCAGAGACTGCGGACATACTGCATGAGATTACCAGAGACTGCGGACATACTGCACGAGATTACCAGATACTGGGGACATACAAGACGAGATTACCAGAGACTGCAGACATACAAGACGAGATTACCAGAGACTGCGGACATACTGCATGAGATTACCAGAGACTGCGGACATACTGCACGAGATTACCAGAGACTGCGGACATACTGCACGAGATTACCAGATACTGCGGACATACTGCATGAGATTACCAGATACTGCAGACATACTACACGAGAATACCAGAGACTGCGGACATACTGCACAAGATTATCAGAGACTGCGGACATACTGCATGAGATTACCAGAGACTGCGGACATACTGCACAAGATTCACAAAGACTGCGGACATACTACACAAGATTCACAGAGACTGCAGACATACTGCAGAAGATTACCAGAGACTGCGGACATACTGCAGAAGATTACCAGAGACTGCGGAAATACTGCATGAGATTACTAGAGACTGCGGACATACTGCATAAGATTACCAGACTGCGGACATACTGCACAAGATTACCAGAGACTGCGGACATACTGCACGAGATTACCAGAGACTGCGGACATACTGCAGGAGATTACCAGAGACTGTGACTTATTGCATGAGATTACCAGAGACTGCGGACATACTGCACAAGATTACCAGAGACTGCGGACATACTGCACAAGATTACAAGAGACTGCGGACATACTGCAGGAGATTACCAGAGACTGCGGACATACTACATGAGATTACCAGAGACTGTGATTTATTGCATGAGATTACCAGAGACTGCGGACATACTGCATGAGATTACCAGAGACTGCGGAAATACTGCACGAGATTACCAGAGACTGCGGACATACTGCAGGAGATTACCAGAGACTGTGGACATACTGCATTAGATTACCAGATACTGTGGACATACTGCATTAGATTACCTGTGATTCTGTGAATTAGGGCCCTGATGACAGACTTTGCAAAGTGCACTAAGGACACAGGAGGCTGTATTCGCGTGCTAGCCAGCAGAGAGGGGTGGGGCCGGGAGCTCCACTCGGAACAGAGTGTCTGTAGTAAGAGCCAGTGATCAGAGTGGGCGCGTCAGTGGAGCTCCCGGCCCCACCTCCGGACCTCTGTATTCCCCAACCAGTATAGAGGGGGCGGGGCCGGGAGCTCCACTGACGAGCCTCGCTGCTCTTACTACAGCCGCTCTGCATACAGGCTACATGGGACAGGGTCATTGCGTCAGTGGAGCTCCCGGCCCCGCCCCCTCACTGCTAGCTAGATCGGGAATACAGCCTTCCGTGTCCTCTGTGCACTACTGCACTCTGCAAAGCCGTCATCGGGGCCCTAATTCACGGGTAGCGCGGGGCCCCCTACAAAGATTGGGCCAAGGGCAAGTTCTCCGTTTGCCCTGCGCTAAAGACGGCCCTGCCCTAGAGCTTCCACTTTTTAAATCAAGCCAACAATGGCAACTTTCATACTCCTATCCTGACAGATTCCTTTTAATCTATCATTAGTCATGCTTCTGTGGCTAGCCTGTTTCAATATTGCATAAAGAAAGACCATATCTGCAGGGAGACCCTATGCTGTGTACCAAAGGAACCTCTATCCACAATAGTGATGAACAGAAGGTCATTGACATCCATAAAGCTCATGGACTTTACAGAAACCCACACTTATCTAATGTACGGCGACAGGCTTAATCAATAACACAGTGCAACAGCAAATGATGATGCGTGAAGTGCATTAACTGATAGCAACCAATCAGATTTCAGTTTTGTGAAAAAAAAAAAAGTGGTTTTCAAATGGTTGCTATGGGTTATCACATTTTGCATATTATTTTCTCTGCCTACTGAATGAGGGATACATTTCTTATATTAATTCATGCTCATGCTAATTGACTTCTCATATTTTTTGATGAATGGAAAGCTCTTTATCTCGCTGCTTACTGAAAAAATAATCCCAGAACAGGAGTAGTTTACCTGAAATACATATCATCACCTTCTCCTGAAACTACTCAGCAAGTGCCTCTGTGATGAGATTTGAATACTCAATTACCTTTTTAAAGTGAGAAAAAAATGATGTTTGCTCGACAGTCTGAGCTGACAAATACCTTTTATTGTTAAAGCGCATGCAATTTACAGGAGTGTTTCAGAGTTGTTATGAAGAAGAAGTGACAGGCTAATGATAGCAGACTGAAAGCATTGTGCTTCCTCAGTGTATTTTATTGCTGTTACATGATATTGCTGGATGTGTAGTGAGATTGTTTGTTCTGGCTCTCTTGTAGAAAAGAAAGTTTGGCCATTGAGACATACACATTGCCATCTGTATGGTGGAAAAAATAAAATTACCTCCAAAGAAAAGAGCTTCCTCTTCAAATCAGAATGTAGTAAAATGACAGAAGCTTTGTGCACTGCAGAAAACCAGTTCTACAAAATGAAAGGTAATGGAAATACTATTATTGCTTAACCACTTAGGCTGCATTCACACCTAGGCGTAGGCAATAGTGGCGTTTTCCGGCGTTTTTTTCCGGCGTTTTGTCGCGCGTATTCATGCTAATATGCGCGTTTGCATACAGCGTTGTCCGACGTTTTTGTACTTTGACGTTTTTTTTTAGCCAATAGGAACAACTATCATCTTTTCATCACTTGTTGCTATGTTGGTAGATTTTTTTAATCTTCTGCATGGGCGACAAGTTCTATTGACGAAACGCCCGTAGCAAACGCCCGTTGTCGCGCAAGTCGCTTGAATCGAGCGTTTCCATTACTTTCTATGGGAAATGGAAACGCTCAAATACGCGCATATCGCGCGATATGCGCGACAAAAAAAGGTCCGGAACTTTTATTGACTACATGCGATGCGCGTTAGGCGCATCGGCGTTCAGATGTGAACCATGCCCATAGCCTTAAATGTATTCTGGTCCCTCTGGCGTTTGTGCGCGTCGCGCTACAGGCGACAAAACGCCAAGGTGTGAATGGGCTCTTAGGCCCCGTACCTTTAGGCAGCTAAATGCCCAGGCCAGGTTTTGCGATTCGGCACTGTGTCGCTTTAACAGACAATTGCGCGGTCGTGCGACGTGGCTCCCAAACAAAATTGATGTCCTTTTTTCCCCACAAATAGAGCTTTCTTTTGGTGGTATTTGATCACCTCTGCGGTTTTTATTTTTTGCGCTATAAACAAAAATAGAGCGACAATTTTTAAAAAAATTCAATATTTTTAACTTTTTGCTATAATAAATATCCCCCGAAAACATATATAACATTTTTTTTCCTCCGATACGTATTCTTCTACCTATTTTTGGTAAAAAAATCGCAATAAGCATTTATCGATTGGTTTGCGCAAAATGTATAGCGTTTAAAAAATAGGGGATAGTTTTATTGCATTTTTATTATTTTTTTTTTTTACTACTAATGGCGGCGATCAGTGATTTTTTTTGTGACTGCGACATTATGGCGGACACTTTGGACAATTTTGTCACATTTTTGGGACCATTGTCATTTTCACAGCAAAAAATGCATTTAAACTGCATTGTTTATTGTGAAAATGACAGTTGCAGTTTGGGAGTTAACCACAGGGGGCGCTGAAGGAATATGTTTCACCTAGTGTGTGTTTACAACTGTAGGGGGGTGTGGCTGTAGGTCTGACATCATCGATCGTGTCTCCCTATAAAAGGGATCACACGATCGATGCAGCCGCCACAGTGAAGAACGGGGAAGCCGTATTTACATACGGCTCTCACCATTCTTCAGCTCCGGGGAGCGATCGCTAGTGTTGCTCACGAATATTCGTATTGCGAATATTCGGCTCGAATATGGCATATTCGAGTATTCGCAATATATTTCGAATTTCGCGGTGAATATTCGCAATTCCGAATATTCGCATTTTTTCAATTTTATTTTTAAAACAGATCACATCCTATCGACGTCTAAAAGCATTGCTGGTATGATTAGAGACCCTGGGCCGAGTAGCTAAGCTGAGGCGATCCTTTTATGTTGCCAAATTAAAAAAAAAAAAATTGCGAATTTTAGCTAATGCGAATGCGAAAATGATTGCGAATTTTCGATAACTGTGGTAGGAGAACTCTGATTGTCTCTGATGCAAAAGGGGGGGGGGGCTTTGTGTATGTTTCTGTTATGAATATTTGTATGTTTGATATTATTTTTTTTTGTAAGAAGGAAAAAATTGCGCATACCTTAAAAAAAGGGGAGAATACAGCAGCAACTCAAAAATGTTATACAACATAAATTAATACAAGACAGAAAATGGAGTCGCTCTACAAGAATAAAAAATATGTCTAGTGACAAGACATGTGGGCAAATTATAAAATAAGCAAGCGCAAATAACTTGTGAAATACTCAGTGAAACAAATATATAAAGAAATATAGTCCCAATAATAGAAAAATAATCTTTCATAAAAATGTCTTTGATATGTGAAGTGAAAAAAAGTCCAAAGCATGCAGCATGAACGTGTTCAATCTTCAAGGTGTTTGATTGACAAACGGCTGTGACAGATGGATAGAGTAAAGAATCACCACCAATGCAAAACACTTTTTATTTTCTATTGTAAAATATCAAGAATATTCTGAGCCAATCAGAGTGCTCCTTCCGCATTTGCCGAATATTCGCAATTATTTTGTATTGTAAAATATCAAGAATATTCTGAGCCAATCAGAGTGCTCCTTCCGCATTTGCCGAATATTCGCAATTATTTTGTATTGTAAAATATCAAGAATATTCTGAGCCAATCAGAGTGCTCCTTCCGTATTTGCCGAATATTCGCAATTATTTTGTATTGTAAAATATCACGAATATTCTGAGCCAATCAGAGTGCTCCTACAGCATTTGTCGAAATTGCGCAGTAAATATCGCATTCGCATTTTGCGAAATTTCGAAAAAATATCAAGAATATTCTAAACCAATCAGAGTGCTCCTACCGCAGTTATCGAAATTTCGCAATTATTTTCGCATTCGCAATAGCGAAAATTCGCAATCATTTCATTTCGATAAAATATCACGAATATTCGAATTTAGCGAATATATCTCGAATATTCGACTATATATTCGAGATATATCGCGAAATCGAATATGGCGTATTCTGCTCAACACTAGCGATCGCGAGGGGCGGCTAGCAACGAATAGCCGTGCCCTCATCCCGGATCGCTCCCTGAGGCTTACCGACCGCCGCATGTACCGGGTGGGTCCCGATCGGACCCCCGACCCGCGGAAAGGCAGCGACGTGCGGGCACGTCGTTCTGCCTGTCCGTGCCATTTTGCCGACGTATATGTACATGCGGCGGTCGTTAAGCGGTTAAAGGAACACTAAAGGCAAAAATGTTTTAAAAAAAAAAATAACAAACATGTTATACTTACCTCCACTGTGCAGCTCGTTTTGCACAGAGTGGCCCCGAATCCTGTCTTCTGGGGTCCCTCGGCGGCTGCTTTCCACCTTCATGCGAGCGAGCGAGCATTGTGGAAAGCTTTTGCAGGCGCGCTCCTGTGATACAGCGGCGGACATAGCCGCCGACTGTATCACTCGCCCCCGCACCCCGGCGCGCCCCATCATCGGATGTGATTGACAGCAGCGCCAGCCAATGGCTGCGCTGCTATCAATCCGTTCAGCCTAGCCAATCAACGGCCAGGCTGGGAACCGAAGAGGATCACGAGGACGCGCGCTGGACTTTTCGAGGGGTGAGGTAAGTAAAACGGGGGTTCGGGGGCCGGTACCGTCAGATGTTTTTTCATAGGATGCATTAGGGTGAAAAAACATTTACCTTTATAACCCCTTTAAATATTCTTAAATAGATTACAATATGTAACTCTAGCCCCAGCTTGTTTGAATAAAAAAGGGAACAGTTAAAAAAATATTTTTACAAATTGAGGGCATATGCCCTTAGAACAGTGGTTCTCAGCCTTTATAGTGCCGTGACCCCTTGATAACATTTCTCAAGTTGTGGGGACCCCTAACAGTAAAATGTATTTTGTCAGCTCCCAAGGCAAGACAAGTAATTGCACCCCTAACCCATGGACATATATCGCTCCCTGAGTCCCTTCCACAGTATTAAAAGCCCTTATGGTACATTTTAGAATGTACCACTCTTTCACATTGTTCTCCTTTCTTTCCCTTTTTATCTCTCTCTATCCTAATTTCTTTTCTTTTTTTTCCCATTCCTCTCTTTAGCCGTCTTTCTTGTTCTTCCTGTTATTCTTTCTCTCCCTTTTTCTTTGTTCCTCCCTCTATTTTCCTTTCCCTTCCATGTATTCTCTATTTGTATTCCTTCTCTTACTTCTTGGTGGGGGGGAAGGGGGATAATGGGATGAGTGGCAGTGCTGGGGAGATTTCTTAGACTTTTAATGGGAAATCTAATCACAGGTAGTGTTACTTACTGTGTCTCCGACTTTGTGGTGTCTCGTAGCAGTGACACCTCTACCGAAAGCCCCTCCCACTTCGCATTGCTCACCAGTCAGCTGACCTCTAGTCTCTGCCCCCAGCCATGCCATGAATTGAATGTGCGGCTGCAAAGAGGCTGAGTGGGCATCCGCGGGCTCCAGAGAAAACCCTGCTGGGTGGCCGCAAAAAGACTGGGAGAGAGGTGCAGGCTTCAGGAACAGCCCAGGATTTGGTGACCCCCTGGCAAATCATCATTCGACCCCCGAGGGGGCCCCCGGCCCCCAGGTTAAGAACCACTGCCTCAGAAAGTCATCACCAGAACAGGTGTCCCTTTTGGAAGTTTTACAATACCCTCACCTCTTGTTTCAGTGTCTGCTGTAAAAGTATGGATTTCTCAGTGTCGGACACAGACAGCAATAAAAACTTGGCAAAGGAATGGATCCCCATGACTAAGCTCCGAGGGGCGGAGTGAAACATGATGGGGGCGTGGCCTGGTGGGAGTTCAGGCTGAGGTTGTCTCTCTCATAAGTTTGAAGAGAGACACGTGCACACAACGGGGAACTCCCAGTACAATTCGCAAGATCCTCGTTCAGGTGCTCAGTGTGTCCTTACACACTACAGCAGAAACAAGTACTGTATATACTCGAGTATAAGCCAAGTATTTCAGCCCTTTTTTTAGGGCTGAAAATACTCCTCTCGGTTTATACTCGAGTCAGTGTACCTTGGGCGTCCAATTTTTAAAACTTGCGGCTTCCTCTCGTTCCGTGATAGGTGTTTGACACTGTGTTCAGTCTTCCATCTATCACGGACGCTCTTTCATTCTTGGACTTCTTGGACATTCTTGGGTTTCCCAGCAGACACTGTGTTCAGTGTTCTGCCAATCACGGACCTTCTCTTGTGCGAGGATGAAAGAAAATCCGTGATTGGCGGAACACTGAACACAGTGTCTGCTGGGAAACTGAGTCCAAAAATGAAAGAACGTCCATGATAAGCGGAACACTGAACACAGTGTCAAACGCCTATCACGGAACGGGACGGGACCATGAGGAAGCTGCGAGTTTTAAAAAATGAACGCCAGCAACGCAGCCTGTCAAAAATTTCAGGTATGTTGTAATGAGCACAGTGAGGTAATGGGCACAGTGAGGTAATGGGCACAGTGAGGTAATGGGCATAGTGAGGTTGTAATGGGCACAGTGAGGTTGCAATGGGCACAGTAAGGTGTGCAAATGGGCATTGTTGACCCTCTTTTCCGCTTACAGTGGCTGCTGCATTCTCACCCTAGGCTTATACTCAAGTCAATACGTTTTCCCATTTTTTTGTGGTAAAATTAGGTGTCTCGGCTTATACTCGGGTTGGCTTATACTCGAGTATATACAGTAAAAGGATTGATCTGGCAGCTTTGTAGGATTACAAAAAGTGACAAAGCTTGTCACTTTTTGTAAACCACCATTAAAATTGCTATATGGACTAAAGAGTTGCCGGCTCAATCCTTTTACTTGTGTCTCTCTCACATCACCATAGGACTCAGTGGATGTGCAGCACCATGGATCTTTCCTTTCTTCCTTCAAAGGAATTAAAGTATTACTAAACCCAGGAGCCTGCATTCACTATATCTGGTCCCCCACAGTACACAGAACATGGGAATGCAATTATGTTAGTAAATATAAACTGCTAAATACCTTTTCTTATCAGCAGTATGTAGTAGTCTTGTGACTTTTATCAGTGTCTGGTTAAAGCTTGTAGGAGGAGTTTTCATTCTTCCCTGATTGTCCTATAAGGCTGCAGAACCCCTGACCCTCTGTCTGGACAGTGATGATTGGCCCTGTGCTGATCACATGCACTCTCCCAAGAAAATAAAAACTCTCTAGCAATACACACCAAACTGAGAATGTGCAGCTTGCCCCCAAGGCTCTGTTCTATCAGGAGAAGAATTGGGGACAGTGGAAGAAGGGGAGGATCAGAGAAGACATGATCAAACAGCCTTGTTATAAAATACAGAGGGTTACCCCCTTAGGTTCCACAGTGAATATAACAAGCATGCTTTACTGCATACAAAGTCTGATTTTACTGTTGTGGGTTTAAGTGAACAAAGAAATTTAGAAGCGTGGTCTATAGTATTTTTACAAAACCTTAAAGGAAAAGTATAGCCAAATATATTTTGGCTGTACTTCTCCTGTATGTCGGTCACAGAAGGCCACTCAATTCTGCCCTTCTGTGACCCGTTTTCAGCCGACAGCAGGCTAAAGCCTATTGTCGGCAGACATCAGAGAGATGGCCCAGGCTCTAACCTTGGTCAGGATCCACCCAAATGCCTGGACAGGCAGCTGGTTCTACCTCTCTCTGTAATCCACTGAGAGCCTGAGCCAGAATCTCCCGCCCCCTCCACAGCCCAGCGCTCCAGAAAACTGATCGATCAGTGGTGTTTGATCACTCAGTTCTCAGTGCAGAGTTGTTAGGGGACAGATGCAGCATTGGATTGATGCAGCATCCACCTAGGTGAGTATAAATGTTTAAGAGTCCATACTTCTCTTCTAATTACTTCCCACTCAGGCCAATTCTATCTGTTCTTTCCCACATGTAAAAAGCATAACTTTTGCTAGGAAATGACTTAGAACCCCAAACATTATATATGTTTTTTTTTTTTTATCAGAGGCCCTAGAGAATAAAATTGTTGGTTTTGCAATTTTTTTATGTCACACTGTATTTGCGCAGCGTTTTTTTAAACACACATTTTTTTATATACTTTATAATACCCATTTATTGGTAAAACATAAAACACAAAGTTACTCTGAGTAAATAGATACCTAACATGTCACACTTTAAAACTGCGTACATTCGTGCAATGGTGACAAACTACTGTATCTCAAAATCTCTATAGGTGACATTTTACAAGTCTTTACAGGTTACCAGATTAGAGTAAGGCCCTGTACACACGACCTAGTTTCTCGGCAGAATTCAGCCAATAACTCGATCGGAGCCGTATTCTGCCGAGAAACCCGGTCGTGTGTACACTTTTGGCCGAGGAAACCGACGAGGAACTCGTCGAGCCAAATAGAGAACATTTCCTCATTAGTCAATGAGGAAACTTGGCTCACCGAGATCCTCGGCGGCTTCACAAGGAACTCGACGAGCAAAACAATGTGTTTTGCCTGTCGAGTTTCTCAGACGTGTGTACGGGGCCTTACAGTACACAGGAGGTCTGGAACTAGAATTATTGCTCTTGCTCCAATGTTCACGGCGATACCCCATATGTGTGCTGCGAACATCGAACTTACGCAAGCATTTGGCTTTGTGTAGGGGCAGGGGCGCTTTACATTTTAAAGATTAAATATATATATATATACAGTACAGACCAAAAGTTTGGACACACCTTCTCATTCAAAGAGTTTTCTTTATTTTCATGACTATAAAAATTGTAGATTCACACTGAAGGCATCAAAACTATGACTTAACACATGTGGAATTATACATAACAAAAAAGTGTGAAACAACTGAAAATATATTTCATATTCTAGGTTCTTCAAAGTAGCCACCTTTTGCAGCAGACACATCTCTAGAACTGTTAAGAGGAGACTGTGTGAATCAGGCCTTCATGGTAGAATATCTGCTAGGAAACCACTGCTAAAGAAAGGCAACAAGCAGAAGAGACTTGTTTGGGCTAAAGAACACAAGGAATGGACATTAGACCAGTGGAAATTTGTGCTTTGGTCTGATGAGTCCAAACTTGAGATCTTTGGTTCTAACCCCCGTGTCTTTGTGCGACGCAGAAAAGGTGAACGGATGGACTCTACATGCCTGGTTCCCACCGTGAAGCATGGAGGAGGAGGTGTGATGGTGTGGGGGTGCTTTGCTGGTGACACTGTTGGGTATTTATTCAAAATTGAAGGCATACTGAACCAGCATGGCTACCACAGCATCTTGCTATTCCATCCGGTTTGCGTTTAGTTGGACCATCATTTATTTTTCAACAGGACAATGACCCTAAACACACCTTGTAACGCCATCAGCGTTATTCCTTACAGAGCGAGCGCAGCTGTACCTCGCAAACAGCTGCGCTCCATTCAGTAAGACGTCCGCGTCACTTCCGGTGCGCGGACGTCTGCGATTCACGCTGGAACGCGGAAGTGCATCCCAGCGTGCGGCGCTCGGCTCCCTTCAGAGTCCGGGCTATATAACCCCAGGTTCGGCGGCAGGGTGTTCGGTAATTCTTGTTGTACCCTACCGCCACCCGGGACCGGGGAATCACTCCTGAAGGACCGCTCCTCCCTGTTTAAACCTTGTCTGGAGACCCCCGCTTTGGCCAGCACACCAGGACTCATCCACTATCCCTCTGCCTGTCGCAGATGACTTTCCGGATGATCAACCTCCACCTGCTCCCTCTGTAACACCTCAACACAGAGTCCTACTGCTGAGAACCAGTTTCCACACCATCAAATGCGCAAGTATCATATCACTTATACAAGAAGTATTGCTTAAGATGATTGTTGTGCCTAGGATGGACTGTTCTACTGCTCATTATACCCATTAATAAGTCTAAGAGACTTCTGATGAACTTTACCTGTCCCTACCAACTCAAGTGAGAGTGGAGCGAACCTACAGTGTTTTCATATCTTGTTTCCAGTAACTATAGTGACATATGATAAACGGAGGTGTTTAATACAAATTATAGAGACTGTACATATACAATATTGGCCTAACTTGCTTATGAATTAATAAGCTGCCTATTATATATCTTTTGTTCTCACTGGAGGTTGTGATGACCTAACCCCAAACTCTCTATATAAACACTGAGAGTGAACCGGTGGTTGAGACCTGAGTAGCCTCCACAGCTGAGATCCAAACTTATATTTTAGTTTTTAAAATACTGCAGAGTCATAACATAATTTCCGAAACCCCAAAAATGGATCCAGCGGAGCTTGCAAATCATTTAGTGGCACTTTCCCAAAGGGTGCATAATCTTACCGCTAATGTGAATGAGTTGCGTTTAGAGAATGATGCCTTACGAAATCAAAATTTTGCACAAGCCAGAGAAAGACCTGAACCTAAGGTCTGTCCTCCAGAACCTTTCTCTGGTGATAGGAAAAATTACAGGCAATTCATTAGTTCATGCCGCTAGATGTTTGAGCTGCGCCCCCGTACTTATTACTCCGATAGGGTTAAAATCCTCACCCTAATTACTTATCTTAAGGGAGAACCCAGAGTTTGGGCCGACACTTACGTAGAGGAACACAGGGACATCCTTGGAGCTTTTGACACTTTTCTTGATGAAATGTCTTTGTTATATGAAGACCCCTACAAACAGTTAACTGCAGAGAACTCTATCAGGAATCTTAAACAGGGAAAAAGACCTGTGGAAGATTTCATTTCTGAATTTAAATGTTGGAGCAGAGAGACCCAATGGTCAGATATCGCTCTTAGAAACCAATTCCGTTTAGGCCTATCAGAAGCCATGAAGGATGAACTTGCTCGTGTTGAGCTTCCCTGGAAGATCTTATGCACCTCTCTGTGACTATCGATCATCGCCTTCGGGAAAGGAAAGCCGAACGTGCCAATACTTACCCTGCCACACCTTTTAAGAGGTCCAGATCGCCTCCCAAAGATGCTCCAATGGAACTAGGTGCCATTAAAGGACCCTTGACTTCAGCAGAGAAACAACGCTGCAGAGTCAATAATCTCTGTCTGTACTGCTCAGCTCCAGACCACATCGTATCCAGTTGTCCTCTCCTTAAGAGGAACTCTGAAGGTAATTTTTCCCACATTAGTAAACTTAATTCAACTGGAACTACATCTAATCGTTATATCCTTATTCCTCTTACTTTACAGTGGGATCAAGAAAAGATTACCATTGAAGCAATGATCGATAGCGGAGCCTGCGGCAACTTTATTGATTCAAGTGTTGTAGAATCTAATAAAATCCCCTGTGTGTTCAAGCAAATCCCTGTGTCACTCATTTTTATTGATGATTCTAGTTCCTCTTCTGGTCCAGTCTCTTCTCAAACTTCTCCCCTTTTGGTTACCTGTGTGAGTGGTCATACCGAGACCCTCGTTTTTGATATTATTTCATCTCCTGTTTTTCCTATAGTTTTAGGTCTCCCATGGCTACTTCTTCATCAGCCTAGTTTTCTATGGTCCACAAATTCTCTTTCCTTACAGTCCACTTACTGTAAACAAACCTGTTATCCTTCTTACTTTGTCTCCTTCACAGAAGCTCACCATGTTAATCTTCCAGTTTATTTACATGACTTTGCAGATGTTTTCAGTAAGACCAACGCAGACATTCTTCCTCCACATAGGATTTATGACTGTCCTATAGATCTTATTCCTGACAGTCCAATCCCTACCGCTCGGATTTACCCTCTTTCACAACCAGAGCTTGTACATCTCAAGGAGTACCTAGATGAGAACCTCAAGAAAGGATTTATTAGGGCCTCCACTTCTCCAGCAAGTGCAGCAATGTTCTTTGTTAAAAATAAGGATGGTTCCCTTCGCCCAATAATTGACTATCGCTCTCTCAATAATATCACTATAAAGAATAGATATCCGTTACCACTCATTCCAGAACTCATTGAACTTCTCCAGTCCTCCAAGATCTACACAAAACTAGACCTCAGGGGTGCCTATAACTTGATAAGGATCCGTCCGGGTGATGAATGGAAGACTGCATTCAAAACTCGATATGGTCTTTTTGAGTATACTGTTATGCCCTTCGGGTTATGTAATGCTCCAGCAACCTTTCAGTGGTTCATTAATGATATTTTCCGCAATCTGCTTGACTTTTGTGTTGTAATTTACTTGGATGACATTTTAATTTACTCTGACACTCCTGAGGAACACAACAAACATGTGCGTTGGGTTCTGGCTAGGCTCAGAACACACTCCTTATATGCAAAACTTGAGAAGTGTGTTTTCAGCCAAACTTGTATTTCCTTTCACGGTTATCAAATCACTCCTAACGGAATTCAGATGGATCGCTCCAAAGTGGACTGCATCTTGTCCTGGCCGGTTCCTCAAACTAGGAAGGCCCTCCAGCGATTCCTTGGATTCTCAAATTACTATAGAAAGTTTATCAAGAATTTTTCTTCAATTGTGAAACCACTAACTAGTTTAACTAGCACAAAAACACAATTTTCTTGGTCCAATGAAGCACAGAAATCCTTTGATACGCTCAAAGTCAGTTATACCTCAGCTCCCATCCTTCAATTGCCTAACCCACTATACCATTTTACACTGGAAGTTGATGCCTCACATTTTGCTTTGGGTGCTGTACTCTCCCAACGACCAACATTATCAGAACCTTTGCACCCAGTTGCCTTCTATTCCAGAACCTTATCACCAGCTGAAAAGAACTATCCTATTGGAGAAAAGGTACTCTTAGCTATAAAGGACGCCTTGGCTAACCGGAGACATCTATTGGAGGGTTCCACACACCCTATTACCATCCTCACAGATCATCGCAATCTGCAACATCTAAAAGCATGTAAAACTCTCTCCGCTCGCCAAGTTAGATGGAGTTTATTTTTTGATAGATTCGACTTCATCATCTCCTACCTCCCGGGTGCACAAAATATTAAAGCTGACTCCTTGTCCCGCATGTACGAAGACCAGTCCATGGAGATTCCTCCTCTTTCCATTATTCCATCCAACCGATTCATTGGTACCACTACCTCTTTTAAACAGTTGCTTATTCAAACCCTTTCTAAAAAGGGTTCCCAATTACCTAAAGGTTTAATAAAACAATCTAATGGAATATTTACCTTCAACAACAAAACTTACGTTCCACCAAAATTACAACTCATACTGCTCAAGCAACTCCACGATTCTCCACTCGCAGGTCATCCTGGAGTCAGTAAAACCATCCACCTCGTTAAGAGAGACTACTGCTGGCCCCATTTGACAAAGACAGTTCAAGATTATGTTAGTTCCTGTCATATTTGTGCCACCAACAAACATTCAAGAAAGCCTCCCTACGGGCTGCTAACTTCCATCCCAATAACCAATAGACCCTGGGACGTCATTTCCATGGATTTCATAGTTGATCTCCCTAGGTCACAGGGTGCTAACACCATCATGGTCTCAGTTGACGTATTAACGAAGATGGCTCATTTCATTCCTTTAAAAAAATTACCAACTTCTCAAGAAACAGCAAAAGCTTTCATCTCCAATGTTCTTAAGCTCCATGGATTGCCTTCCCAGATCATTTCAGACTGTGGAACGCAGTTTATTTCTAAATTCTGGAAAGCCCTCTGTCACACTTTACAAATAGATCACCGCATGTCCACTGCTTACCACCCTCAGACAAATGGACAAACAGAACGTGTCAACCAGACACTCGAACAGCATCTACGTTGTTATTGCACACATCTTCAAGATGACTGGTTCCATTTGCTTCCCCACACTGAATTTGCATATAACAACGCCACCAGTTCATCTTCCCAGTTCTCACCATTTTACGCGAACTACGGATTCCATCCCAACAGTTTGCCATCTACCTTCCTCCCAAATAATGTTCCCGCCGTGGAACACTATCTTTCAACCATAAAGAACACTTTGAATATACTCCGTTCTAACCTTGAGGCTGCTCAGCAGAAGCAAAAGAAATATTATGATTCCCATAGAACAGTACCTCCTACATACAAGGTTGGCGATTTAGTTTGGCTATCCACTCGGAACTTACGACTTAAGATTCCTACAAAGAAACTTGGCCGTCAATTCACTGGACCCTTTCCAATTTCTCAGGTTATCAACACTAACGCTGTCAAATTACTTCTACCTCCAGATTGGAAGATTCATCCATCATTCCATGTCTCACTTATCAAACAGTACAAACCTAATCCCTTTCCTAACAGAGATCCTCAACCCCCTCCTCCAGTTGAAGTCCTTGGTGGAAACGAATATGAGGTAGAGAAAATTCTCGATTCCAGGAAAAGAGGTTCTTCCCTTCAGTATCTCATACGTTGGAAAGGCTATTCTCCTATCGATGACTCCTGGGAATGTTCTTCAGACATTCATGCTCCTCAACTCATTAAGCAATTTCATCGCAGATATCCTGATAGACCAACTCTTACTAGGTGTACCGGAGGTGCCCCCTTGAGGAGGGGAGTATGTAACGCCATCAGCGTTATTCCTTACAGAGCGAGCGCAGCTGTACCTCGCAAACAGCTGCGCTCCATTCAGTAAGACGTCCGCGTGCGGCGCTCGGCTCCCTTCACAGCCCGGGCAATTTAAACCCCCAGGTTCGGCGGCAGGGTGTTCGGTAATTCTTGTTGTACCCTGCCGCCACCCGGAACCGGGGAATCACTCCTGAAGGACCGCTCCTCCCTGCTTAAACCTTGTCTGGAGACCCCCGCTTTGGCCAGCACACCAGGAATCATCCACTATCCCTCTGCCTGTCGCAGATGACTTTCCGGATGATCAACCTCCACCTGCTCCCTCTGTAACACCTCAACACAGAGTCCTACTGCTGAGAACCAGTTTCCACACCATCAAAAGCGCAAGTATCATATCACTTATACAAGAAGTATTGCTTAAGATGATTGTTGTGCCTAGGATGGACTGTTCTACTGCTCATTATACCCATTAATAAGTCTAAGAGACTTCTGATGAACTTTACCTGTCCCTACCAACTCAAGTGAGAGTGGAGCGAACCTACAGTGTTTTTATATCTTGTTTCCAGTAACTATAGTGACATATGATAAACGGAGGTGTTTAATACAAATTATAGAGACTGTACATATACAATATTGGCCTAACTTGCTTATGAATTAATAAGCTGCCTATTATATATCTTTTGTTCTCACTGGAGGTTGTGATGACCTAACCCCAAACTCTCTATATAAACACTGAGAGTGAACCGGTGGTTGAGACCTGAGTAGCCTCTGCAGCTGAGATCCAAACTTATATTTTAGTTTTTAAAATACTGCAGAGTCATAACACACCTCCAGGCTGTGTAAGGGCTATTTGACCAAGAAGGAGAGTGATGGGGTGCTGCTCCAGGTGACTACCTCTTGAAGCTCCTCAAGAGAATGCCAAGAGTGTGCAAAGCAGTAATCAAAGCAAAAGGTGGCTACTTTGAAGAACCTAGAATATGAAATATATTTTCAGTTGTTTCACACTTTTTTGTTATGTATAATTCCACATGTGTTAATTCATAGTTTTGATGCCTTCAGTGTGAATCTACAATTTTCATAGTCATGAAAATAAAGAAAACTCTTTGAATGAGAAGGTGTGTCCAAACTTTTGGTCTGTACTGTATATATATATATATATTTTAAATCTTTTTACACAGTCTTTTATTTTTTTCACCTTTATCAACTAACTGAAACACTATGACAAGGGGATGAACAAGTGATAACATTGGCAGTGACAGGTACTCTTTACTGAGACATCTGGGGTCTTTCCTCTTCCCTTAAAAGAAGCTGATCAAACTGAAATTTTATTTTGATAAGATGCTTTTACAAGCCAGTAATGCCAGTAACCCACCCTCAGTTACTTAAGAACTGTCAGACGGATCGCGCGTCATTCGGCGGGCGCCTCCTATGGAGGCTGTATCGTTCGTGGCGGCGGGTCAGGGTCGTAGAAGGATAACAGCGCTGCAATTTTTTGGGGGATTTTTTTATTAAAGGACTTGTCCCAAGCTGTGTGTGTGTTTTTTTTACCTTTTTTTGTCACTATTTGGGGTAAAATTGTAGGGGTATAATGTACCCCGTTACCAATTCACATAGGGGGGCTGGCATCTGGGGGTCCCCTTTGTTTAAGGGTAATTCCAGATTCCGATAAGCCCCCCGCCGGCAGACCCCCACAACCACCGGGTAAGGGTTATGGGGATGAGGCCCTTGTCCCCATCAACATGGGGACATCCTCCCCATGTTGAGGGCATGTGGCCTGGTATGGTTCAGGAGGGGGGTGCTCGCTTGTCCCCCCTCTTTTCCTGCGGCCTGCCAGGTTGTGTGCTCAGATATAGGGTCTGGTATGGATTTTTGGGGGGAACCCCACGCGATTTTTTTTTAATTTTGGCGCGGGGTTCCCCTTAATATACATACCGGACCTGAAGGGCCTAGTAATGGAAATTGGGAGTACCCCCACATATTTATTTTTTGGTTAGGGGTTCCCATTAATATTCATACCAGACCCGGGATCCAACAATTAATTACAGCCGCGAGCAGTTTTATTTTTTTTTCCTTTAGAAATGTCATTTTCTTCAGGGACTTTTCTAAGCACGGGAAACATGCGCTACTTTACAGGCATACTATAGACACCCCCATGTATGAAATTTAAAGAAATATTTCACTTTTATTTCACTTCAAGCATTTAAAAATCATTTTTGAATTGATACATATCCCCTGGGGCAGAACCCAGGTCCCCAAACACTTTTTATGACAATAACTTGCATATTAACCTTTAAAATTAGCATTGTTCTGCTGCGAACCGAACCAGGGTGTGTTCGACTAATCCCTAAAAAGAACTAACAGAATCTCATGAATTGGTTCAAAAGGTGGTGTAAAACAGACAAGACCAAATTAATGTCCTATGGATACAATGGTGACCTAACATGCGGAACCATATGGGTTATGCCCCGGAATAAATGTGCATACCAATGAATGAGAAGCAATTAGTCTAATCACATATTTACGGAGATGAAACTTCCTAACCTCACACCAGGCCGCATAAGACCTCCATGTCCTATGTTAAATTTTCCTAGAGAAGGGCTCTTTGGCTTTCAAAAATGTAGAAATAAACAACTCAGACCAGATCTAACTCCTCGATTCTTCAGCTGGGTTTCAATAGTCAAGCTGTTAAAACCAGCAACTTTAAAGCAGGATGCAATATTGGACCTTGTGGCAGGAAGTCTGGTCACATTTAGCATATCTGGGCTAAGCCAGCGCAATCAAAATCCTCAAAGTCGAAAAGTGGCCACGCAGCATCCTGTTCGTAAGTAGAAGTCGTTCACAAGTCGGATGTTCATAACTCGGGGACTCCCTGTATGCCCAATTGCACAGCCTACAATCAGAGACTCTTTTGTGCAATTACAATGAAGTCTCTTTATGCCCATCTCACAATTAGTCTGAAGGTAAAAACTTAGGCCCCATACTCACGAGCAAACATGTCTGCTGAAACTGGCCCGCAGGCCAGTTTCAGCAGACATGTTTGGTCGTGTGTGGGCGCTAGTGTTGAGCAGAATATGCCATATTCGATTTCGCGATATATCTCGAATATATATTCGAATATTCGAGATATATTCGCTAAATTCGAATATTCGTGATATTTTATCGAAATTAATAGAATGCGATTTTTCGCTATTGCGAATGCGAAAATAATTGCGATTTTTTTAATAACTGCGGTAGGAGCGCTCTGATTGGCTTAGAATATTCGTGATATTTTATCGAAATATCGCAACATGCGAATGCGATATTTATTGCGCAATTTCGAGATATGCTGGAGGAGCGCTCTGATTGGCTCAGAATATTCGTGATATTTTATCGAAATATCGCAACATGCGAATGCGATATTTATTGCGCAATTTCGAGATATGCTGGAGGAGCGCTCTGATTGGCTCAGAATATTCGTGATATTTTATCGAAATATCGCAACATGCGAATGCGATATTTATTGCGCAATTTCGAGATATGCTGGAGGAGCGCTCTGATTGGCTCAGAATATTCCTGATATTTTATCGAAATATCGCAACATGCGAATGCGAAATTTATTGCAGATATTTCGAAAACTGCTGTAGCAGCACTCTGAAATCGAATATGTATGATATTTTAACCAAAATACATATTGCGATTGCGATTTTTTCGATCGCGCATGCGCAATTGCGCGAACAACACGCGACCATTTCCTGGAGCCTTGCCAGTTTCCCAATATTACAGCAACATGGTGGGAAGCAATTTCTCAAAGTCTGAGGAAAAGTTGCTGATTTGTGTAAGTATTTTGACCACTGTTATTTCATCATCTTCAACTGCATTTAAGTCTAGTTTAAAAGTTAGTATATATGATCAGATATTAGTATTTAACCAAAAATGTGTCTCCTGCTTTTACAAAACTACAAGTCCCAGCATGCCTGGACAGCTGCAGACACCCTGGTTGGCAAATGTGTATTTAGGCACTTTTCCTTGTTATTTAGCATAATGAATTTAAAAATTTTTTGGACATAGGACGTATGCGAACGTCCTGACTTCAGTGTCCTCAAGGCCCAAGGACGTTCGAATACATATTGCCCTTTAGATGTTGCAGAACTACAACTTCCAGCATGCCTGGGAATGCTGGCACTTCTAGTATTGTAAGTTCTGCAGGCCCACATTTTTCAGGCCTTTATGCACGGGTCTCTAAACTGTGGCACCCTAGATGCAGCAAAAGTAAAATTCTTAGCATGCACTGAAAGACCGTGGCTGATGGGAGTAGTAGTTTTGCAACAGCTGGAGGTGGACTGGTCTTGAAACCCAGAGTTAGGTAACAAACCCGTAGTGTTTTGCAACCATTCTGCCTCCAGCTGGTTATTTTCTGTTGAAAAGCCTGTGGCGTGCAAAACACAACCCAAAAACTCCACCCGGTGCAAGGAAAAATTTGCACACACCTAAAGAGTGACATCACAAAAAACTGCGACGGTTGCATACGTCAGTGGTCCTCCGAAAAGGTCCCGTCTCTGACCCCCCGGGGCGTTAGGCTCCTAGGCTCCTGACAGGGAAAAGAGTTACTGTGGTCCATACAGCCGAAGCCATATGGACCCATCTCGGTCCAAGCAGCGCAATCAACACGCGAACAACACGCGACCATTTCCTGGAGCCTTGCCAGTTTCCAACTTATGATCGCAGCGCAATCACACAGCAACATGGTTGGAAGCAATTTCACTAAGTCTGAGGAAAAGTTGCTGATTTGTGTAAGTATTTTGACCACTGTTATTTCATCATCTTCAACTGCATTTAAGTCTAGTTTAAAAGTTAGTATATATGATCAGATATTAGTATTTAACCAAAAATGTGTCTCCTGCTTTTACAAAACTACAAGTCCCAGCCCAGCCCAGCATTTAAGTCTAGTTTAAAAGTTAGTATATATGATCATATATTAGTATTTCACAAAAAATGTGTCTCCTGCTTTTACAAAACTACAAGTCCCAGCATGCCTGGACAGCTGCAGACACCCTGGTTGGCAAATGTGTATTTAGGCACTTTTCCTTGTTATTTAGCATAATGAATTTAAAAATTTTTTGGACATAGGACGTATGCGAACGTCCTGACTTCAGTGTCCTCAAGGCCCAAGGACGTTCGAATACATATTGCCCTTTAGATGTTGCAGAACTACAACTTCCAGCATGCCTGGGAATGCTGGCACTTCTAGTATTGTAAGTTCTGCAGGCCCCCATTTTTCAGGCCTTTATGCACGGGTCTCTAAACTGTGGCACCCTAAATGCAGCAAAAGTAAAATTCTTAGCATGCACTGACAGACCGTGGCTGATGGGAGTAGTAGTTTTGCAACAGCTGGAGGTGGACTGGTCTTGAAACCCAGAGTTAAGTAACAAACACGTAGTGTTTTGCAACCATTCTGCCTCCAGCTGTTTTTTTCCTGTTGAAAAGCCTGTGGCGTGCAAAACACAACCCAAAAACTCCACCCGGATGCAGTGAAAAATGTGCACACACCTAAAGAGTGACATCACAAAAAACTGCGACTGGTACATACGTCAGTGGTCCTCCGAAAAAGGTCCCGTCTCTGACCCCCCGGGGCGTTAGGCTCCTGACAGGGAAAAGAGTTAGCAACGCATATCTCCCCTATACGTGTATCCTGTGTTGTTAATAATATATTCATAATTATGCAAATGATAATGGCTGCTATATTTATGCAAAAAAGGTGGCGACCGAAATGGCAGGATATAAAATCTTTCATGTTACCCCTGTCATTGATTAATAAGGCGAGAATGCTTCCAATTGTTGAATAGCATACATTTACGTCATATATCCATAAGGCTGTCAACAGAAGTATTACAATATACTTTGTTCTTCATCTTGCAGAAGTTCCTGGAAACAGGATATGATGACCTGCGGCGGCAGCCACAGAAAAGGGCTGTGGTCAGCGCCCTAATCGCTGACTTTGGCGGCCAACATGACCACAAGGCCATTGTTAAGAAGTGGTCTGACCTCAAGAGGCGCCAAATGGGTAATGTCAGACGTCTTCGGGCTAAATATCATCCAGGTAAGTTATTGTTGACAGTTATGTTTTTTTTTAAAAAAGTGTATTTTGTGCGTGAACTCGAAAGAGAGAGGAGCCGGCCTGCAGGAGTTGGGAGGCCTCCCCCAGAGGCAATCTGCCACCTTTCTCCATGCCCCGGTTGGCAATGGCGGGTGTGAGGGGGTCCTCCCAACCCAACCTCGCATAGCACACCCACCAGTGGCGGGGCTGAGACCACCAAACTCAATTCACAGGTAGCCGAGAGCGGGATCCGAACCCCTAGCTGCAGAGGTGAATCAGTTGTCAGTGCAGTGGCAATCGCGTGGAGCCACCGCAGCTCCTTTGGTGACAGTTATGTAAGGTCATATGTAATTCATGTAAGGTCAGATGTTGTTAACCAAGATGCCATGTTGTGCTAACATATATCACCACCGGCCAAGGTATTCATAGTACTGTTGAAAAAAGACATGGGGCAGCAGACAGGAACACAGAAGTTATGTGGGAACATAATTTTCCCATTGCTTTGCATGGGACTTTAAAGAAAAACCCCGACCATGGCAAGTGGGGGTGGGTAAGGTTTAAACCACCTATCCTATGTTTGTGGCTGACATATAAGTAACCTGTGTGCCAAGTTTCATATAAATATCTTTAGCCGTTTGTACGTGATGCTGGAACATACATACATACATACATACATACATACATTTATGCACACACACACGTTGAGTTTTATATATATAGATTACCACTAAATTCCTGTGTTAGGAGTGGGGTTGTTATAGTAATCCCGTGTGCTCCATCAGGCCCTTTTTTTAACATGAGATGGTCTGAACAAAACAAAGGAGACAAAAACAGCTCATTTTAACATGGTTGCATCCCAGCTCACGCTCAGTCCCCTGTAGTGCCCACAAGACCCTTTAATATAACATTGTCCCATTGGTTAACTGTCTATATAAATCAATTTGTATTCATATACAATACAGCAGAGTACACAGAATTTGCATACGTCATTAGAAAACATTTTTATAATATATGAACATTGTGTTATTATAGGAGCTCCAATGCCAGTTATCCGCGCCAAGCGCAGAAGGCGCCAGGCCGATGAGGAGGAGGAGGAGGATGCGGCAGAGGAGGATGCGGCAGAGGAGGAGATGGATGAAGAGGAGCAGCCAGGGCCCTCCCACTCCCCAACCCCAGCTCCTGCTGAGGAGCAAGCTGAGGAGATTCCCCCCCCCACCACCCCAGCTTCTCAAGCGGAAGAGCAGGAGGAAGAGAGCGGTCCTGTGAGCCTCGCTCAGGAAGGTAAATATGTGCACAATGATTAATAACATTTCAACAACAAAATGTAGATATAAAAATGGACAACATATAAAGCGCACCTGTCAGATTGTAGAACCATAATATGGTATTGATGCTAGAAGTATACAGGTAGTGCATAATTATTAGGCAAGTTGTATTTTTTGAGGATTCATTTTATTATTGAACAACAACCATGTTCTCAATGAACCCCAAAAACTCATTAATATCAAAGCTGAATTTTTTTGGAAGTAGTTTTTAGTTTGTTTTTAGTGTTAGTTATTTTCGGGGGATATCTGTGTGTGCAGGTGACTACTATTACTGTGCAGAATTATTAGGCAACTTAACCAAAAAATAAATAGATACCCATTTCAATGATTTATTTTTAACAGTGAAACCAATATAACATCTCAACATTCACAAATACACATTTCTGACATTTAAAAACAAAACAAAAACAAATCAGTGACCAATATAGCCACCTTTATTTGCAAGGACACTCAAAAGCCTGACATCCATGGATTCTGTCAGTGTTTTGATCTGTTCACCATCAACATTGCGTGCAGCAGCAACCACAGCCTCCCAGACACTGTTCAGAGAGGTGTACTGTTTTCCCTCCTTGTAAATCCCACATTTGATGATGGACCACAGGTTCTCAATGGGGTTCAGATCAGGTGAACAAGGAGGCCATGTCATTACTTTTTTTTATTTAATACCCTTTCTTGCCAGCCACGCTGTGGAGTACTTTGACACGTGTGATGGAGCATTGTCCTGCATGAAAATCATTTTTTTCTTGAAGGATGGTGACTTCTTCCTGTACCACTGCTTAAAGAAGGTCTCTTCCATAATCTGGCAGTAGGATTGGGAGTTGAGCTTGACTCCATCCTCAATCCGAAAAGGCCCCACAAGCTCATCTTTGATGATACCAGCCCAAACCAGTACTCCACCACCACCTTGCTGGCGTCTGAGTCGGACTGGAGCTCCCTGCCCTTTACCAATCCAGCCACGGGCTCTTCCATCTGGCCCATCAAGACTCACTCTCATTTCAGTAGTCCATAAAACCTTAGAAAAATCTTTCTTGAGATATTTATTGGCACAGTCTTGACGTCGCAGCTTGTGTGTCTTGTTCAGTGGTCGTCGTCTTTCAGCCTTTCTTACCTTGGCCATGTCTCTGGGTATTGCACACCTTGTGCTTTTGGGCACCCCAGTGATGTTGCAGCTCTGAAATATGGCCAATCTGGTGGCAAGTGGCATCTTGGCAGCTGCACGCTTAACCTTTCTCAGGTCATGGGCAGTTAAGTTTGCGCCTTTGTTTTTCCACACGTTTCTTTTGTTTGATGATCACGCTTCAGAAGCTTTGCAATTTTAAGAGTGCTGCATCCCTCTGCTAGATATCTCTCTATTTTGGACTTTTCAGAGTCTGTCAAGTCCTTCTTTTGGGCCATTTTGCCAAAGGAAAGGAAATTGACTAATAATTATGCACACCTGATATAGAGTGTTGATGTCATTAGACCACACACCTTCTCATTACAGAGATGTACATTACCTAATATGCCTAATCGGTAGTAGGCTTTCGAGCCTATACTGCTTGGAGTAAGACAACATGCATAAAGAGGATGATGTGGTCCAAATACTCATTTGCCTAATAATTCTGCACTCCCGGGATGTGTTAGACACATAACAAGTGTATACACATGATAATGATTGATTAATAAGCAAAAAAAATATTTTATTTATTTGGTAACGTTCTTTGAAATCCAAATGTTTTTTTATTATATCCTAACAGTAGCAAGAAAGATGATGCAGCAGCACGCGCTGCTAAAGAAGACACATCAGAGGATAAAGGCAAATCATGAACAAATTAAATACCTGGTCCAGCAAAATACGCAGCTAGACCAGCAGCAATTAGAATATCTTGCTGAGCTGGAAAGGCTTCAGAAGCTCATGCTCAGCTATGTCTGAATTAATTTTTTGATTAAAAAATGTTATTTTTTGGAAATGTTTCATTTCTTTTTGAGATCGATTTTTAGGTTTTTCAACACATCTAACTTCACATCGAACAAATCAACATCAACACATCTAACTTCATAATAAGCAAAAACATTTTATACTATCATTTTATTTAACACAAACCTAGGACAAACTAAAGCACACGGACACAGACACGACGAACACAAAATAAACTGTTGAAAAATGAACATAACAAAAGCAACAATAAATATATATATATATATACAGAGAGAGAGAGAGAGAGCAAGAAAGAGAGAGAGAGTGCAGATTTGCTCTTGCAGACAGCCTAATGGTTGCAGTATAAAGGCCGCAAACCAGGGTTTAACATAAGGTTAATTGTTTTAGTTACACTTGCTGTTACGATCCGGTCTGGTAGCTTGAAGCGGAGGCTGTTGGTGAATCCGCTGTGCCAGAGAGGTCATGAAGCTTTACTCAGCATGGAGGCAGCAGCAGTAGTATTAAAATATAATGTAACTAGACAATGCATTTCCTGAGGAAAATGCGAGTGGGAATGCTGAATAGCTTAATTGCTGAGCCCCTTGCCAAAGACATTCACCATAACCACTACACTATCTTTAGGACACACAGCTTCTTTCTCTATCTGCAAAGTATAGAGTATGCTGACTTCCTGGTCGCCCCTCCCCCCTCAAGAGGTTTCCCCTCCCCCCCAGGTCAGTGAGGAGGAATATTGCACTGAGGTCAGGAAAGTTATTTATGGAAAGAAATAACATTACAAACGCTTTTAATTCACAGATCAAATACATGATTTAAGCCTCCAAACAAAGCTTAATAAATCCTCAACCGTACATGCGATCGATACAACGACTACACCGTTTGAAATACACGGCCCTTGTGAACGCATTGATATGAAATTTATGTTGATAAACTTAAAAATGTGGCCATGTCTGCGATTTAGAAAACAGCGTCTTTGTGAGTTTTGCAGCAACATTTTTTAGATAATTTAACATGAGAGTCTATGAGACATAATTTCTGGCTGTTGCTCCAATAACTAAAACTAAAATACGTATCGCAGAATTGATCACATTGCCAGAAACCAGACAAGCATAGCTACGTTTTGATATAAAAATTGTGTATGAAAAGTAGATCTTGTGGGCGTGAGACCATTTTGTTTCCCCTTTTTGTAAAGATATTTTTAATTACAAAGATCTCCAATGTTAAGGTCACATGACAGACTCTAAATCCCCTCCATAGGATTACATTATAACCTATCGCATTTTTGTGAAAAATTCGCAAAACGTAAATTGCGTTTTCAACAAAAAATTGTAAACGATGAAGATCTGAAAAGTCATAGCCGGATAGCTAAATATTTTGTGACCGCTTTACAGTTTTTTCAGTGTCTGTAAGTGAAAGTATGAAGTAGCTGAAACTTTTGGCAGGGCATGTGAATTCAAAGGGGAAAAGGATGTTCTCATTGACTTCAATGTTAAAAAAAGGGTCTAAAAGCTTAAAATTTATAAAAGTGTAAAAAGTAGAAAAAAACTTGAAGAAGTCCCATCATTAGCTGAAAGAGACGAACATTTTTACAGTTGAATGGTCTCAATAGCTGAAAGTATGCCGAAGTTACGCAGAACCAAAAAACGTAAGGAATAATAAGATTACTAAATTTACGTATATCAATACTGGAAATGTTTATTAAAGCATTCACACTAATTAAGATTAATACATTTACGGGTATCCATACTGGGAATGCTTATTAAAGCATTCCCACTAAGTATCACACAGGCATGATTTACAAGCAGTAGTGGTAATAGTAATACATAGCATAAAAACACTTGGGGAATACTGTACAGCATCAGTAGTGGTCATAGTAGTCAATAGTGTACCAAAAAATTGGGACACAGGTGTCTTGACTGAGCTGTAATAGTAGTAGTAGACATTGACAATACAGTGTCAAATCACTCGGGCAAGAGGTGCCATGATGAACAGCAGTCTTAATAAGAGTATATAGGGTGTGAAATAACTGCTGACATAGGTGTATTGACTGGGCAGCAGCAGCAGAAGCAGCAGTAGTATTAACAGTAGTAGTTGATACAGAGTCATATCACATGGGCAGGAGGTGCCATGATGAACAGCAGTAGGAATAGGAGTATATAGAGTGTCAAATAACTGCTGACATAGGTGTCTTGACTGGGCAGCAGCAGCAGAAGCAGCAGTAGTATTAACAGTAGTAGTTGATACAGAGTCATATCACATGGGCAGGAGGTGCCATGATGAACAGCAGTAGGAATAGGAGTATATAGAGTGTCAAATAACTGCTGACATAGGTGTATTGACTGGGCAGCAGCAGCAGAAGCAGCAGTAGTATTAACAGTAGTAGTTGATACAGAGTCATATCACATGGGCAGGAGGTGCCATCATGAACAGCAGTAGGAATAGGAGTATATAGAGTGTCAAATAACTGCTGACATAGGTGTCTTGACTGGGCAGCAGCAGCAGCAGAAGCAGCAGCAGTAGTATTAACAGTAGTAGTTGATACAGAGTCATATCACATGGGCAGGAGGTGCCATGATGAACAGCAGTAGGAATAGGAGTATATAGAGTGTCAAATAACTGCTGACATAGGTGTCTTGACTGGGCAGCAGCAGCAGAAGCAGCAGTAGTATTAACAGTAGTAGTTGATACAGAGTCATATCACATGGGCAGGAGGTGCCATCATGAACAGCAGTAGGAATAGGAGTATATAGAGTGTCAAATAACTGCTGACATAGGTGTATTGACTGGGCAGCAGCAGCAGAAGCAGCAGTAGTATTAACAGTAGTAGTTGATACAGAGTCATATCACATGGGCAGGAGGTGCCATGATGAACAGCAGTAGGAATAGGAGTATATAGAGTGTCAAATAACTGCTGACATAGGTGTATTGACTGGGCAGCAGCAGCAGAAGCAGCAGTAGTATTAACAGTAGTAGTTGATACAGAGTCATATCACATGGGCAGGAGGTGCCATGATGAACAGCAGTAGGAATAGGAGTATATAGAGTGTCAAATAACTGCTGACATAGGTGTCTTGACTGGGCAGCAGCAGCAGAAGCAGCAGTAGTATTAACAGTAGTAGTTGATACAGAGTCATATCACATGGGCAGGAGGTGCCATGATGAACAGCAGTAGGAATAGGAGTATATAGAGTGTCAAATAACTGCTGACATAGGTGTCTTGACTGGGCAGCAGCAGCAGAAGCAGCAGTAGTATTAACAGTAGTAGTTGATACAGAGTCATATCACATGGGCAGGAGGTGCCATCATGAACAGCAGTAGGAATAGGAGTATATAGAGTGTCAAATAACTGCTGACATAGGTGTATTGACTGGGCAGCAGCAGCAGAAGCAGCAGTAGTATTAACAGTAGTAGTTGATACAGAGTCATATCACATGGGCAGGAGGTGCCATCATGAACAGCAGTAGGAATAGGAGTATATAGAGTGTCAAATAACTGCTGACATAGGTGTCTTGACTGGGCAGCAGCAGCAGAAGCAGCAGTAGTATTAACAGTAGTAGTTGATACAGAGTCATATCACATGGGCAGGAGGTGCCATCATGAACAGCAGTAGGAATAGGAGTATATAGAGTGTCAAATAACTGCTGACATAGGTGTCTTTACTGGGCAGCAGCAGCAGAAGCAGCAGTAGTATTAACAGTAGTAGTTGATACAGAGTCATATCACATGGGCAGGAGGTGCCATGATGAACAGCAGTAGGAATAGGAGTATATAGAGTGTCAAATAACTGCTGACATAGGTGTATTGACTGGGCAGCAGCAGAAGCAGCAGCAGTAGTATTAACAGTAGTAGTTGATACAGAGTCATATCACATGGGCAGGAGGTGCCATGATGAACAGCAGTAGGAATAGGAGTATATAGAGTGTCAAATAACTGCTGACATAGGTGTATTGACTGGGCAGCAGCAGCAGAAGCAGCAGTAGTATTAACAGTAGTAGTTGATACAGAGTCATATCACATGGGCAGGAGGTGCCATGATGAACAGCAGTAGGAATAGGAGTATATAGAGTGTCAAATAACTGCTGACATAGGTGTCTTGACTGGGCAGCAGCAGCAGAAGCAGCAGTAGTATTAACAGTAGTAGTTGATACAGAGTCATATCACATGGGCAGGAGGTGCCATCATGAACAGCAGTAGGAATAGGAGTATATAGAGTGTCAAATAACTGCTGACATAGGTGTCTTGACTGGGCAGCAGCAGCAGAAGCAGCAGTAGTATTAACAGTAGTAGTTGATACAGAGTCATATCACATGGGCAGGAGGTGCCATCATGAACAGCAGTAGGAATAGGAGTATATAGAGTGTCAAATAACTGCTGACATAGGTGTCTTGACTGGGCAGCAGCAGCAGAAGCAGCAGTAGTATTAACAGTAGTAGTTGATACAGAGTCATATCACATGGGCAGGAGGTGCCATCATGAACAGCAGTAGGAATAGGAGTATATAGAGTGTCAAATAACTGCTGACATAGGTGTATTGACTGGGCAGCAGCAGCAGAAGCAGCAGTAGTATTAACAGTAGTAGTTGATACAGAGTCATATCACATGGGCAGGAGGTGCCATGATGAACAGCAGTAGGAATAGGAGTATATAGAGTGTCAAATAACTGCTGACATAGGTGTCTTGACTGGGCAGCAGCAGCAGCAGAAGCAGCAGCAGTAGTATTAACAGTAGTAGTTGATACAGAGTCATATCACATGGGCAGGAGGTGCCATGATGAACAGCAGTAGGAATAGGAGTATATAGAGTGTCAAATAACTGCTGACATAGGTGTATTGACTGGGCAGCAGCAGAAGCAGCAGCAGTAGTATTAACAGTAGTAGTTGATACAGAGTCATATCACATGGGCAGGAGGTGCCATGATGAACAGCAGTAGGAATAGGAGTATATAGAGTGTCAAATAACTGCTGACATAGGTGTATTGACTGGGCAGCAGCAGCAGAAGCAGCAGTAGTATTAACAGTAGTAGTTGATACAGAGTCATATCACATGGGCAGGAGGTGCCATGATGAACAGCAGTAGGAATAGGAGTATATAGAGTGTCAAATAACTGCTGACATAGGTGTCTTGACTGGGCAGCAGCAGCAGAAGCAGCAGTAGTATTAACAGTAGTAGTTGATACAGAGTCATATCACATGGGCAGGAGGTGCCATGATGAACAGCAGTAGGAATAGGAGTATATAGAGTGTCAAATAACTGCTGACATAGGTGTCTTGACTGGGCAGCAGCAGCAGAAGCAGCAGTAGTATTAACAGTAGTAGTTGATACAGAGTCATATCACATGGGCAGGAGGTGCCATCATGAACAGCAGTAGGAATAGGAGTATATAGAGTGTCAAATAACTGCTGACATAGGTGTCTTGACTGGGCAGCAGCAGCAGCAGAAGCAGCAGTAGTAGTATTAACAGTAGTAGTTGATACAGAGTCATATCACATGGGCAGGAGTTGCCATGATGTACAGCAGTCTTAATAAGAGTATATAGGGTGTGAAATAACTGCTGACATAATTGTCTTGACTGATCCAAAGGAGTCATGGGAGAAAATCATGTGGTCAGATGAGACTATAATATAATTTTTTGATCATAATTTCACTAACCGTGTTCGGAGGAAGAATAATGATGAGTACCATGCCAAGAACGCCATCCCTAATGTGAAGCATGGGGGTGGTAGCATCATGCTTTGGTGGTGTTTTTCTGCACATGGGACAGGGTGACTGCACTGTATTAAGGAGAGGATGACCGGGGCCATGTATTGCAAGATTTTGGGCAACAACCTCCTTCCCTGAGTTAGAGCTTTGAAGATGGGTCGAGGCTGGGTCTTCCAACATGAGAATGACCCAAAGCACACAGCCAGGATAACCAAGGATTGGCTCTGTAAGGAGCATATCAAGGTTCTGGCGTGGCCTAGCCAGTCTCCAGACCTAAACCCAATAGAGAATCTTTGGAGGGAGCTCAAACTCCGTGTTTCTCAGCGATAGCCCAGAAACATGACTGATGTAGAGAAGATCTGTGTGGAGGAGTGGGCCAAAATCCCTCCTCCAGTGTGTGCAAAGCTGGTGTAAAACTACAAGAAATTTTTGACCGCTGTAATTGCAAAGAAAGCCTACTGTACCAAATATTAACATTGATTTTCTCTGATGTTGAAATAGTTATATTCAGCACTGTAAATACATCAGGTCCGGGGCTTCATCAGGGAATGCATGGCAAGGGACCCTTCAGCGCCCTGAACCGACGACGGGTGCCAGAAAGTCACCGCCGATCCAGGACTCATTCATCTTTATGAATGTGAGTCTGTCCACGGACTCTGTGGACAGACGGGTCCTCTTGTCCGTGACCACCCCACCTGCCGCGCTGAATGTCCGCTCAGATAGTACGCTGGAGGGGGGGCAAGACAATAACTCCAGCGCATACTGAGCGAGCTCGCGGCAGGTGTCCAATCTGGCAACCCAGTACTCCATGGGGTCGTCGGTGCTCATACTGTCAGAAGCACCGACGGACGCCATGTAGTCTGCCACCATGTGGGCCAGCCGCTGGTGGTGACTGCTGCTGCTGCTGCTGGTGGTGGTACTGGGTCGCTCGGTTTGGAAGAACATCCTCATCTCTTCCATTAGGTCCCCTGCTCGGCTGCAGCTGGGTGCAGCCACCTGCTGGGTGAGATGAGGGGGGACAACTGGAGGCCGGGGAGTTGCCTGCTCCAACCGTCTGACAATGGCTGCCTGCAGTTCCTCCATCCGGTGCTGCCTCCGGCTGGCTGGGATGAACTGCTCCAGTTTCCCCTTGCACCTGGGATCCAAAAGGGTGGCCATCCAGAAATCATCCCTCGTCTTGATGGTCTTAACCCGGGGGTCCCTCCTGAGGCATCTGAGCATGTGGGCAGCCATGGGGAAGAGCACAGCCCGCTGTGACTCCTCAATGCTGGCCAGGTGAATGAGGTGCGACTCTTCTTCCCTGAGGCGCTGCTGGTCAAACTCAGACATGCCCAACCCCCGGACTATCGGTGCCCCCAACACCGGCTCTCCCTCCTGACCAGGCCCTGACTCCGGGACGACACCAGCAACCACCTCCTCCTCCTCTTCATCATCATCCTCCTCCTCCTCCTCCTCCTCCTCCTCCTGGTCCTGGCCCTGGTCTCGGTGGAGCATTGCTGACTCCTCCTGCTCCACCAAGGCACTCTCCCCAGCCTCGAGCAGGCGATCTAGTGTCCTCTCCAGCATGAACAGTATTGGCAGCACGCTATTGAGGCCAATTTGCTCACTGCTGACCATCTTGGTCGCCTGCTCGAAGGAGGACAACACTTGGCAGACCTGGTTTATCTGCCCCCACTGCGCACAGGCGATGAAAGGGAGTTGTGGTGAAGCCCTCTGAGTGCCTAGTTCCATCAGGTACTCCCTCACCGCCCTTTGCTGCTCCCACAACCTCTTCAGCATGTGGAGGGTGGAGTTCCACCGCGTCACACTGTCCACAATCAGCCTGTGAAGGGGCAGATTGTACTTCCGCTGCAATTTGGACAGGGACGCGGTAGCGGTTGGGGAGCGCCTGAAGTGGCTGGCAATCCTACGCGCCTTTGCCACAATGTCACTCAACCCTGGATAAGTGCGCAGGAACTTCTGCACCACCAGGTTGAGGACATGTGCCAGACAGGGCACGTGCGTCAGACTGCCAGCATGGAGGGCGGCGAGTAGGTTGCTGCCGTTATCGCAGACAACCATACCTGGCTGGAGCCTTCGGGGTGTCAGCCACTTCTGGACCTGAGCTTGAAGTGCTTTCAGCACTTCTTCTGCAGTGTGTCTCCGGTCCCCTAAACTAACAAGCTGGAGCACGGCCTGACAGCGCACGTGCCCCACACTTGAGTAGCTACGGGGGCGCTTGCTGGGAGGCTCAGCAGCTGCGGAGACAGTGGCTTGAGGGAGACCAGCAGTTCTCCCCTGGACACCCCGGGGCGGCACCACAAGATCGGTTGCCGACGATCCCTCACCGACGCCTCGGAGGGAAACCCAATGGGCCGTGAAGCTGATGTAGCGTCCCTGCCCATGCCTGCTGGTCCAGCCATCCATTGTCAGATGAACCCTGTCGCTGACAGCGTGATCCAGCGACAGGGTTACATTCTGAACAATGTGCTGGTGTAGGGCAGGGACACCAGTCCTGGCAAAGAAATGGCGGCTGGGGACACGCCATTGGGGTTGGGCCTGCTCCAACATCTGCCTGAAGGGGTTGCTGTCAACTATGTTGAAGGGCAGCAGATGTTGGGCAATAACCCTTGCCAGGAGCCCATTGAGGGAACGCACACGTCGGTCTCCAGGGGGGAAGGGAGTGGTGCGGTCAAAGGCGTCTGAAATCGACGCCTGGCGCCGGACGGCAGTGCGGGACACAGACGTGGAGGGTGCTGTGGAAGTAGAGGTCTGGCTGCCGGTACCAGTACCTCTACTAGAGGGAGCGGGGGGGCATGACCTGCTGGAAACAGATGAAGATGTGGCAGGGGCTGCTGTACCCTGCTCACTTGTGGTGGTGGCGCTGCTACCACCACCACGCTTCATCTCCTCATACAACGCCCAGTGGTTTATCCTGAGGTGCTGGTTCAGGGCTGTGGTACCCACCCGAGCCAAACACTTCCCTCTCTTCACCCTCACTTTACAAATCCGGCAGATGGCCACGGTAGGGTTGTCTGCCACCAGGGTAAAGAAATTCCAGACAGGTGACTTCAGCACCGCCCTCCTGTCAGATGGGGTGACGCTTACTTGCACCTGCTGGGATTCGGTGCGCACAGGTGGAGCTGCCTGCTGCTGCTGCTGCTGCTCCTCCTCCTGACACCTCCTGCTGCCATCACCAGTGGAGACCCTGACGATGGTCTCCCTGGTGGTGACCTGGCGCACCGTTTCACCAGGGTGCCTACCTTCCCCGTCGTCACTGACGTAGTGAGCCGACGCGTCAGATGGCAACCATGATGGGTCACCCTCTTCGCCCCCAGAGATGTCAGACCAAGGGCTGAGATGTGTTGGTCTGAGGGAACCACGTGACATGGAGCCTCTAGCCTGGCTCCGCTGTCCCCTCACCCACGCCTGGGTCTGACTAGGTGCTGCTGTTTCCTGCACCAAAACAGCAGCACCAGTTTGAAGGGATGTCTCTGGGATACTGCCAGCAGGTATCCCATCCTCCTCATCCATCCCTTCAAAAAGGTCCTGACCATCAGGACAGAGCTGGAGGTCTGCCTGATGCATGGCCTCCCCCAAGAGATCCCTATCACTGTCGCTGTCGAACAGTAAGATGCTGGACTCTTGGGGGCTGGGGGGGGGTAGTACAGGCAACGGTGTAATGGTGGTACTACTGTGAGTCGGGACCGACGACTCAGTGGCACTGCTGTGCCCCATGTAGTCCACCACTACTTGAGCCTGAGATGGCAATATCGGGCGGCTGCCCGATGGGAAGAACTCCCGGATCAGGCGTACTCCCCTTGCACCCGATCCTCTACCACTAGTAGGGGCACGAGAGGTACCCCGTGCTGGCAGCGATCCAGCACTGGGAGTAACTCCCCTACCCCTACTGCCACGGCCACGGATGCCGCTCATAATTGCTGATATGTGTGTGGGGGGGTTAAACTTTATTGGGGGGGAAAATGTGAACAAAATGTGTTTTTGTGTTTTTTTTACAAGACAGGCACGCAGACAAAGACGTACACAGACAGCTACTAAACTATAAGAAAAGTAGTACACCAGACAAGGACTACAAAATTAAAGAAAAAAAAAAAAAGCACTAAACAAACACTAACTTTTTTTTTTTTTTTTTTTTTTTTAAACACAAAACACAGACACTAAACACACACTAAGCTAAGCTAGATGAAATAAATGTACACTAACAGTGTGTACACTTACTACACAAAATTTAACTAAACTGAACACAAAACTTAGCTTTTATAAAAGCTCTTTAGGGAAAACTAAACAAAATTTGAACTGAGATGCCTATCAAATATCACTGAACAGTGAACCTGCAAGATCTGACAGTAACACAAGATGAACAAAACTTAGCTTTTAGAAAAGCTCTTTTATAAAGCTCAGATCAATATGTGTTCTGAAATCTCTTGCAAATATAACTGAACAGGGAGGATTGCAGGATCAAACAGTAACACAAATGAAAAAAACAGCACAAAACAGCACAAAACGTAGCTTTGAAAAAAGCTCTTGGGTCTATTGCTTTGAAAAAAGCAGTTGATATACTGGAAAAGATCCACTGGAATCACTAAATAGCAATGCTGGTGATGATCTAAATCAATCAAGAACAAAGACACAGGAAACCAGGAAACCAGGAACACAGAAACAGCCTCCACACTCTATAGCAAGCTTCTGAATCTGCAATGAAATGGTGCTGGGAGTGAGCTTATATAATGTCCATGCAGGCAGGTTCCTATTGGTTGCTAACCTGTGACGAGTGTGGAAGGAGAACTCTGATTGGCTCTGATGCAAAAGGGCGGAGCAAATAATCGCGCAATATTCCTATTGCCGAATATTCGCATTGCGATTATTCGGCAATATAAAATGATCGCTTCAGCTACTCGGCCCAATGGCTCTAATCATACCAGCAATGCTTTCAGACGTCTATGGAGATCACTAGGATGTGATCTGTTTTAAAAATGAAACTGTAAAAATCGCTCTGATGCGGAAGATCGGGGCGAGGAAAATAATCGCGCGATATTGCGTTTGCCGAATAATCGCATTGCGATCTTTCTGGAAAATTCAATGAACGCTTCAGCTACTCGGCCCAGGGTCTCTAATGATACCAGCAATGCTTTTAGACGTCGATGGAGATATCTAGGATGTGATCTGATTCAAAAAAAAAATTGTAAAAAATCGAATATTCGGAATTGCGAATATTCACCGCGAATTTCGAAATATAGCGCGATTTCTCGAATATGCTATATTCGAGTCGAATATTCGCAATGCGAATATTCGTGAGCAACACTAGTGGGCGCGAGCGGGCCGAATTCCAGCAAACATTTGCCCGCCGGGCCTTTTCCCAGCAGACAAATATTCCTGGACTTGTTTTAAAACAGTCCGCTGGAATTCAGCCCGCTCGGACATGTACGGTCGTCAGTACAGACCTACCGTACATGTCCAGGCGCCCGCCGTCCCTCGCATGCGTCGAATGACTTCGACGCATGCGTGGAAGCATTTTAAAGGCGGGCCGCCCACGTCGCCGCGTCATTGTCGCGGCGACACCGCGTCATCGACGCGGCGACACCGCGGACACGCCCCGCGTATTGTTTACGCGCGGACTTCTGTACGATGGTGTGTACAACCATCGTACAGAAGCCCTCTGGCAGACATGTATGGTGAAAACGGTCCGACGGACCGCTTTCACCATACATGTTTGTCCGTGTGTACCCGGCCTTACATTTACCATACAAATAAAACAAAAACCCTATACATTTGCATCTGAAATTTAATCAACTCTGAGAAACTATCCTGTCCTCTGTACAAACAAACAATACCCCCGCATACTTTACCAGCTAGTCTGTGTAAAAAAATATTTCAACTCACGTTAAAATCAGAGAGTTTAGTCACACATATTTGCAAATATATGTGAAAGCCGCAGTGCCTCGAGGGTCAAGGCTCCTCTGTATACTGTGGTTCTAACTCTGATTGTAAACCTTTATGTTTTATTTTTTTTAAATAACAAACATGTCATACTTACCTCCACTGTGCAGCTCATTTTGCACAGAGTGGCCCCGATCATGCTCTTCTCGAGTCCCTCTCGGCGGCTCTCGCGGCTCCACCTTGCATTAGATAGCCCCCTAGGAGAAGCTCCCTCCCAGGGGGTTACCTTGCGGGGGTGCTCCTGAGTCCAGCATTTGCGTCCATAGATACGAATGCCGGTCTCGGTCCCGCATCATTAGATTTGATTGACAGCAGTGGAAGCCAATGAGTGCACTGCTGTAAATCTATCCAATCAAGAGCCGGAACCCCATGCAGAGAGGGAGAGCGCGTATCCGCCGAGGGAAATACGGGGCTCAGGTAAAGTAAAACGGGGGGCTGGTCACTGCCAGAAGTTTTTTCATCTTAATGCATAGATTGCATTAGGGTACAAAAACATGAGGGTTTACAACCCCTTTAAGGGCAGGCATGCCTGGAGGGAGCCCACCCCTCCTTACCCACTTCAATACTGGGCACTTATACACCTTCCTGCCCAGACCAATTTTCAGCTTTCAGCACTGTTGCACTTTGAATGACAATTGCGCAGTCATGCTACACTGTACCCAAACTAAATTTGTATAATTTTGTTCCCACAAATATAGCTTTCTTTTGGTGGTATTTGATCACCTCTGGGATTTTTATTTTCTGTTAAAAAAATAAAAAAAGACCAAAAATTTGGAAAAACAAATGTTTTTTTTGTTGCAGTTACAAAACTTTGTAAATAAGTAAGTTTTCTCCTTCACTGATGGGGCTGCACTGACAGGCACTTACAGTATAAGGCGGCACTGATGGGCACCGATGAGGTGGCACCAATGAGGTGGCACTGATGAGGTGGCACTGATGGGCACTGATGATGGGCACTAATATGCAGCACTTATGGGGCACTGATAGGTGGCACTGATGGGCACTGATAGGTGGCACTGATAGGTACAGATAGGCGGCATGGATGAGCACGGATAGGTGGCACAGATGGGCACGGATTGGCGACATGGATGGGCACTGATAGGCAGCATGGATGGGCACTGATAGGTGGCACAGATGGGCATGGATGGGCACTGATAGGTACTGATAGGTGGCACTGATGTACTGTAATATAGTGTACTGATGGATGCCAATCAGTGCCAAACAATAATTCCTGCCAATCAGTGATGCCCATTGTGGGCACTGATTGGCATCCATTGTGGGCACTGATTGGCATCCATTGTGGGCACTGATTGGCATCCCTGGTGGTCTAGGGTGGCACACCTGGTGGTGGGCATCCCTGGTGGTCTGGTGGCATCCCTGGTGGTCTGGTGGCATCCCTGATAATCGATCAGCACAGACCCCCCTGTCAGAGGAGCAGCCAATCGGCTCTTCTCTACTCGCGTCTGACAGACGGGAGGGAGGAAAAGCCGGTTCTTCTTGTTTATATCGTGATCAGCCGTGATTGGACATGGCTGATCACGTGGTAAAGAGTCTCCTTCAGAGACTCTTTACCTAGATCGGTGTTGCGGGGTGTCAGACTGACACCCTGCAACAACGATTGCCGCGATGCGCGCCCCCGGGGGTCAATATGAGATGTCGGGTCAGGATATTGAAACCACTTTGCCGCCGTCATTTTGTAATGGGGCGGGCAGCAAGTGGTTAAAGTCACAGGGACATATTAGAAACCCAGCAGGAGCACAATGAAAGCTGAAATTATCCAATGTTTCCCCATGCCAAATCCAGTACAAGCTATACAAAACCATGGCAGCCACCCCAATTTATAACTAGCCTTTGCAGTAAGGTGCACATGGAAGGGCTTTGCACATGGCAAAGAAAAAAATTCCCAGCACGATTACCAGCTAGCCTGCAAGAAAAACAAATTGACACTGTCTAACAATTCACATTAAAAACAGAGGGTTTAGTTACACATATTTGCAAATATAAGTGAAAGCCGCAATGTCCTCTGTAGAAGAGAACACGGTGTTCCCCATTTTGCAGTTGTGCCAATGCAATCAGAGTGACAGCAGTGAAGAGACTCATAACTGACTTAGAGCAATCAGCTCAATTGCACTGATTACAATCAGAGACACTTCTGTGCTATTACAATGAAGTCTCTTCATGCCTCACACAAATTTACTCCGATAGAAAAATCTTACATTTACCATACATGAAAAAAAGGCATCTGTGTCTATGACCTGATCTACTTTGACAAAATCTTCTGAATTGGTATTTTTCAGGCAAAAAACTCTGGCTGTCTATCATCTATAAAAGGTTACGCCTTCCTCCCCATGTTACAGTTGTGCCAATGCTATCAGACTAACAGCAGTGAAAAGACTAATACCTGATTTAGAGCAATACGCTCAAATTACACTGTCTACAATTAGATACACTTTACCACAATTACAATTACCGTAAATCTTATTATACCGGTCACATATCATACTCTGATTGAAGCATCTCACATTTATAATATATAAAAACAGACATTTGTATGGCCTAATCTACTCTGACGAAATCTCCCAAATTGGTCTTTCAAGGCAAAACATTCCAAATGTCTGTCATCTCAGGGGTACACCTTCCTCCCCATTTTACAGTTGTGCCAATGCAATCAGACTGACAGCAGTGAAGAGACTCATGATTTAGAGCAATAAGCCCAATTGCAGTCTACAATCAGAGACACTTTTGTGCAGTTACAACTAAAATGATTCTAAACCTTAAAGGGGTTGTAAACCCTTGTTTTTTTCACCTTAATGCAATCTATGCATTAAGGTGAAAAACCTTCTGTCATGGAGCCCCCCAGACCCCCCGTTTTACTTTCCTGAACTCATTCTTTATCACCCTGGGGAAGAGCACACCAGTTCTAGCCATTGTCTTGTGTCCTGATTGGATAGATTGATAGCAGCGCAACCATTGGCTCCCAGTGCTATCAATCAAATCCAATGACGCGGGCGCCGGGGAGCAGGGCCGAGTCCTGCTGTCTGTGTCAATAGATGCAGCAGTGTCACAAACTACGGTGAACGAGAGTGAACCACAAATGCGGGTTAGGAAAGATTTCAATGCACCTCTCTATGCAATGTGAATATCAGTACTGGACCCCAGGCGTCACTCCAATAAGAGAACAGGAGTTTGGGGGTTCTCTACATCATCTCTCTCACATATAAGAATGCATTGAGCTACTAAGGGTGGAGGTATTACAACATACCTGCAACCCCCTAGCCTTAAAAGGTTACGGTAAACGTGAGTGAAGAAAAACTGCATTAATAAAAAGATTTCAATGCACTTCTCTATGCGTAGTGATTATCAGTATTGGACCCCAGGCTAGAGTGTTCTTCTGTAATAGCAGAGTATTGTAGCAGTAAAGGGAATCTGTAGCGGATGGTCTCATTGTGCTGAATATCTTAGGGTGTCCCCAGCAAGGCAATATGCATGGCAGCGTGGATCCAGGTAGGGGATTAGCTTAATTGTGGCATGGATCTGGGTGGGATGCTTTCCAGCTTAGGGATACATAGTACCAGTAGTTTTGTAGCATGGTCCGGCTACGGCTGACAATAATAGAACAGCATGTAGTAAACACACTGTTCTATTTATTAGAGTACAGCATATGTGCCGAATTGAGCGTTGATTACGCTCGGCACTTCCGCGTTCCACGCTGGAACACACGCGGCGCCGGGTGATGACGTCAGTGCGCGGTCGCCTAATGCATTCCAGCATGGAACGCAATACGGTGACAAGCGCCGTTTACAAGCAGCAGGACACGGGAGCATGCCCACACCGTTGTCCCGAAGGAAGGCGCTTCTCCAACGGAGCCACGAGCACCGCTGAGGGTCCCCAGTAAAGGAAGATTAACTGATCAAACCAACTGCACAGAGGAGGTAAGTATGACATGTTTGTTATGTAAAGAAAAAAAAAACAAGGGTTTAGAAACCCTTTTATTTATTTTTTTAATAATAAACATGTTCTACTTACCTGCTTTGTGCAATAGTTTTGCAGAGAGCAGCCCCGATCCTCTTCTTCTGGGGTCCCTTCCTGTTCACATAAATGTCAGCGCTTACCGCGGTCACTTCCCTTTACAAGGTAACAAATTGTGGGTTCAGTTAGCGCAAAACCAAAGAACAATCCTAACATAAACAGTTGAACACTCAAGGTCATATAGGAATCCTTGGATGAAAAACAGTGCAGCGCTAAAAACAAAAAATCATAACACTAAAAATACATTAGAATAATATCTGGCAAAAGAGAGCCATATAAAAAGTCCCATTTCATATAATATGAGAGCAAAGGATGACGTATAAACATGACACCAAAGGTAAGTATATTTTCCTCAGTAGTGATCAGGGTGCTCGTAAAACATTGCAATTTATGTGCGATGGCATTCTTTCACCCTTGATTACCCTTATGGGAAATACTTGATTGACCAGCTTGCTATGGGTGCACCCGAGTGGAGACGCTGCTCTGTGTGTACATTCAGACACTGAGCCACGGTTTGACCCCATCCCCTCTCTCTCTCCTCATTGGCTCACTGACTTTGATTATATACAAGAACAAGTCTCCTGCGCTCTGATATTTTAAAAGGAAATGCTATGCAGTGGTGCAGTTCGATTAAAAGTTATCATCTAGAGTCTTGCAGCCCTCCTCAGAATCGTGGGTATTCATAAAACTATAAAAGAGAAGAAAAAGAGCGGAGGGCGCACCGACCTCGTGTGATACTGATAAAAAAATATTTATTTGAATAATAAAATCAATGGTTCTACTCACACATTAGGAGTTAAAAACAGGCTTTAAAAATGAATACAGCAGGTCTCCAGCATCGTCAGTGGAACATGAGTGATCGTTTGGACCAATCAGTGGAAGTAAAAGCTGACGAGTTTCGGGGGCGTACCCCTTTCCTCAGAGCTGACGTGGTCTGCAGTGCTCCCTTGCCGTGGTGATTGTGGGACCCACAATCACCACGGCAAGGGAGCACTGCAGACCACGTCAGCTCTGAGGAAAGGGGTACGCCCCCGAAACTCGTCAGCTTTTACTTCCACTGATTGGTCCAAACGATCACTCATGTTCCACTGACGATGCTGGAGACCTGCTGTATTCATTTTTAAAGCCTGTTTTTAACTCCTAATGTGTGAGTAGAACCATTGATTTTATTATTCAAATAAATATTTTTTTATCAGTATCACACGAGGTCGGTGCGCCCTCCGCTCTTTTTCTTCTCTTTCACTGACTTTGATTGACAGCTGCAGGAGCCAATGGTGCCCTAAGAATGCATTAAGATAAAAAACCTTCTGCCTTTAGAACCACTTTTAGGCTGGTGGTTGATATTAAGCCCCTACTAGTGGCTCACTAGACCAACCTTCTTCAAGCTTTCATCCCATTAAGCCAGAATGGAGCTCTTGTGTGCAGTTATGAACATATATATATTCTTTCATTTCAAGGACCTGTAGTAGAACGCAAAATCTAAGCAGAAAGTGTAAACGATTACATGTTGATATTTGAACCAGTGGATTTTTAAGTTTATTGTTGTTTGTCTTCAGAATAGATTTGCTTCCAACTTGCAGTGACTTCCTATCACAGTCAGGCTACTTTGTAAGTTGTCTTATATTGGCTGTCAGTTAAAATATGGCAGAAAATATGTGTAATGCTCTTAATATCTAAAATGTCAATCAGCAGTAAGATAAGTAAGTCACGGTTGCAGATAATTATTTATTCCTGTAAGCTGACTAAACACTACCTTTGTCCATGGAGAGGTTAATATCTGATCATCTGAAAGCTGTGGAAATTGCCTTCCTTAAAATAGGACTTGACATTATTGATTACAGATATACATTATGTTACAGAAGGTCAGAGATGACTGAGTTACAACTTGTCAGCATTTTATTGCGCAGCACAATGGACAAACTATTCTTCGCTCAGGATGTAGGGGAAAATAAAACTATCTACATCTATAAGGGCAATAGAAGTCTTCTTTTTAGTTTTAGTGATGACATTTAAAAGCCATTTTAGCAAAATAGCATAAAAAGAATCTACCTACAAATTTAATTAAAAACTGGAGAGTGAAAATCTGGCTAAGCTTTTCATGGTAGCCAATCAGCTTCTAATTTTAGCTTGTTCAATTAAATCAGAGCTTAACCCAAAATGGGAAGATCTGTTTTAGGCACTCTTCCCTCCCCTCCCCTCCCCTACCAGCAGGCACAACATGACTCGCACATGTGCAGTGCACACCTGGCTGTAAAGACGCAAGCTGTCACAGCCAGGTGCCCAGAGTTGAAATGCTGGCGCCGTGAAGAGGAGAGGAAGAGAAGCTATGGTTCGGGCGAAGACATCGCTGGATCGTGGCACAAGTAAGTGTGTTTATTAAAAGTCAGCAGCTACTCTTTTTATAGCTGCTGACTTTTTTTTTCTTTAATTATTTTTATTGGATTTAGCATGAAAGTACAAAAACGTTGTAGTCTTATACATCGTGTAACGACTAAAGTACATTATGTAGAGAACACACAAAACGTTCCTAGCAGAGTAATGACAGTTAAACAAAATTGCAGTTGCTGAGTCTATGGGCTCCTCTCCCACTGAGCCACCCCAAACGGGATCACTTTTGTGGCCCAGGAGGAGAACAGGCCATCTTCCCTGGAATTGATGAGGGATTAAACCCCTCTAAGAAGTGGTTTCTAATAACCATATAGTAACAATAACACTTAAACACAAAATCAAAAGTTACACATATTGCTAGGTCAAGAAAGTTTGAATGCTAAACTAAATGGTTCAGAATATTGGCATAGCTCTAGTCTCAGATGCCCAGGGACTCCAGGCTTTCCGTATTTTTTCGACTTGACCATTGCTGGCAGCCATTATAGATTCGTGACAGTAGTTCAGGTTAACCAGGTCAATAATTTGGGCTTAGTGGGGCCTCTTCTGACTTCCACATCGGTGTTATACATAATCTGGAAGCCAGAAGTATGTGAGATGTAACGTATCTGGAAGGGGGGGGGGGGGTGTATATCCTCAATCTGTAGATTCAGTATCGCCAGTTGTGGAGAGGGGGTTACCCTGGTTTTAACAGTTTTAGATAAGAGTTTGAAAACATCTTCCCAGAAGGGTTGACTGTGGGGACAGGACCAAAAAGTGTGTATCATGTTGCCGTTAAAGGATTTACACCTCCAGCATAGGTTGGGGGCTTGGGGGGTGATGGATGCAAGTCTGGCTGGGGTCATGTACCAACGGAGGGTCGTTTTTTGCGTTAGTTCCCATAGAGCGGAGCATTTCGTGGATTTGTAGATGGGGCGAAGGGCCAGTGACCATTGTTCATTGGGATAGCAGGAAGATAGATCTGCTTCTTATTGGAGATATGCAAGCAATTTAGTGAAATGATGCTTGTGGTGGAGGAGATTGTAAAAATGGGAGATGCCTTTAAATTTGGTGCCCACATTTGTGAGGTAGTCCCAAGTCATTGTGGGAATGGCGTACAAGGGTAGAGGTACCTTTTTCAGACAGTGGTATATCCGTAAATGGGTGAAGAAGTCTGATGTAGGGAGGTTGAACTCCTTTGTAGTACAGAAAAGGGTTTGGGATGTATAGTCGAAAGAAGGCTCTGCAGAGATCGGATTAAGGGACCCCTGTGAAAGATTTAGATCTGGGGAGAGAAAGTGGAGGGATTCCAAGGGTATTTGGTGGTTATGAATGGGGGGGGGGGGTATAGTCTACGAGGGTGACTAATTTTTTCCACGATAAGGCCGAGGCTCTCATCGTAGGAGGGAAGGAGGGCGGAATACTCACCCCAAGTGATGGAGGAGGGAGTATTCTATTTGGCCCCAGGGAGATACAGGCTGGGGCCTGAACTATTCTGGCAATTGGGCGAGGATACTGTAGAAGCAAGGTAGTAGTCTTCGAAGGCAATTAAGCCTACTCCACCCGCTAGTTTATTTTTAATCAAGTTAGAGTGGGCACATATGGGTTTCTTCCCTTTCCCTTTTCCATAGAAGGGCGTTCAATACAGTTTGGAGGGACCTAAAGTATGATGAGGGGATTGGGATGGGCAGGGTTCTAAAATAATATACTGTAGTATTTGTGGTAAACACTTCATTTTGAAGGCCGCTAATCTACCTGACTAAGAAAGTTTGTGCTTCAAAATTTGCTGGGATTCATTTCGTATGTCATGAATATGCAGTAGTCTCTCAGCTTACCTGTTTCCTTCTGTTCTTTAGAGGCCTGACCCTGTACTGGTTTCCGTTTTATCACTTCCTCTTCCTGTATGGCCCCACCCAGGCCATTCCAGGAAGTCTATATTAACTGTTGCACTACAGGTCTGCAGTGCTGTTCAATAGTGTAGTTTGCTAAGTTCCTGTTTGCAGTGTGCTACGATCATCTTCCTGTGTACCGTTTTTGGCTTGTTCCTGACTTCTGCTGTTTGCCTGTGCCCCTGACCATTTGCCTGTCCCACGGTTACCCTTGTCTGCCTGTTGCCCTGACCTCGACCTACCCATCACCACCGTTTGTCCTGCTGGCTGCTTCCCCTCTCTCCCTGCAGAGTGTGACCTAGGGGACCTGGATCCAGTTGCGACCAAGGCCATCCTCACCACTAGAGGCTCTGGTGAACACAAAACTGGGTCTTAGACTCCGCACCCTGGGTGATCTTGGGTTCACGCTTCCTCTCTGCTAGCAGCAGTCGGCTATAGGGTTCACTACCCTGTGGTGCATCCCTGACCCCAATGGGGTGCACTTGTCACCTGGCCTCAGGTGACCTGACACCGTATTTTAAGAAGCAGGGTTAAAAAGATGTCTGAGAACAGAGATTTGATTGCTCTGGTAAGTTGGACTCCTAGATAGGAGAGCTCCTTGGGGGCCCATTTGTATTCATATTGCATTTGTAACAGGTTTTTGGTAGTAGCATCCAGGTTAATGTCGAGAATATATTGACTTTATAGTAAGAAGTCTTGCTAAACCAATGGAGTAACTTTTGTACCTCCGCCAGGGAAGAAGTCGGATTTGTAAGGATTAGAATCACGTCGTCCGCGAATAAACTGATTTTGTGTGAAGCACGGCCGATTTGTATACCCGAGATGGAAGGATTGGCTCTAATGTGCGATGCCAGAGGCTCCATGAGGAGGTTAAAAATAAGGGGGGATAGGGGGCAGCCCTGTCGGCTGCCATTAGTTATAGGGAATGGGAAGGAGGTCATGTCTTCTGCAAACACTAGGGCCGAGGGGGTGGAGTATAATGCCATGATAGCGCTGAGAATATGACCTGTAAAGCCAAATTTCTGGAGCACTGATATAAGGTATGCTCAGTGTATCGAACGCCTTCTCTGCATCCAGGGAGAGGAGCAGAGAATGCGTTCCAGTAGATTCTGCGTGATGTATGAGATCAATTAATCGTCTGGTGGCATCCGATGCCTGTCTGCCTTTTGTGAAGCCAGTTTGATCTCTATGTATTAGAGTGGGCATTATATCTAGTAGCCTCGTCGCTATCATTTTAGAGTAGAGTTTAACATCAAGATTGAGTAGGGATATCGGGGGAAAGTTTTGGGGGGTGGACGGCTCCTTCCCTGGTTTCGGTATTGTAATAACAAGAGTATTTAACATTTTGGGTTGGAAATGCGAGGAGGAGGCAGCGACAATAAAAACGTCAACCAAGTGTGGGGTTAATTGGTCAGAGAATTGTTTATAGTATTCCCCGAGAGGCCATCGGGCCCTGGAGCTTTGTTCAAGGGAAGAGATCGAATTGTCGCTTGAATCTCTTGTTCTGAAAATGGGGCATTCAGGAACGAGAGTTGGTCAGCGGTCAAGGTAGGTAGTTGTAGGTTTTAAAGAAAGCGGTTAATGTCATTCTGAGAGGGTTGGGGAGTTAAAGGGTGCTTTTTTAGATTGTACAGGTCGCTATAATTGTCATTGAATGCGTTGGCAATGTCTTGGGGGTTAGTGAGCGGGGCTTGGTCATTGGGATGATATAGTCGACATATCTTGGTTTTGGCACGTTTGCCCTTAAGACGTTGTGCCAAGCGTTTCCCAGCCTTATTGGAAGTGGAGTAGGTGGTGGCTTTTAGCCTCGTTTGGAGGTGGTCATAGAAGTGAAGGAGTAAGGACCGGAGTTCCTGTCGCAGTGAAGAAAGTTGGTTAGGCGGTAAGGACTGAGGGTTAGTCTTATATTGTATTTCTAGGGTAGCAATTTGAGACGAGATCTCGTCTATTCGCTGCGTCCTCTTCCGTCTATGCACAGCACATGCACAGCACTAAGAATACCTCTTATGAAGGCCTTGTGTGTACTCCACACCACCCCAGGGTCAGACACCGAGACTTTGTTTAGTATAAAGAATTTCTCAATGTGATTCGCGATCTCCGGTGCATAGTCTTTATGTTGCAAGATATAATTGTTGGCTCTCCAGATATAAGAGTTGTGGATACGTTTAGAGTCTTCAACAGAGAGCGAGATTGGGGCATGTGTGGCGGTGTGGATCACAGAGGATGATATTTTTTGTAACACTCATTTGTCTGACAAAAATAAGTCGATTCGCGAGTAGGAATTATGTCTAGAGGAAAAGTAGGTATAGTCCCTCTCGGTGCCATGGTGGCACCTCCATATGTCAAATAAGTCATGTGTAGAGATGAGTTTCTGTAGTGGGGATGTCTTCCTTTTTTTGGCAGGTGAGGTGGAGTCTATAGAAAAATCAGGGACTAGGTTAAAGTCTTTGCATACTATAAGGTGTCCCTTTTGGAGAGGCTTGGCCACCCTGAGAACTTTATGTATGAAGTTGACCTGGTGAGCGTTTGGGGCATAGAGATTGATGAGCATATATGCTGTTTTGTTAATAGCGGTGGGTGGGTCGGTAGCAACACTTACAGCTAGTCAGATGGTTGCCGGGGACTGATACTGATGGAAGATCGCGGTATGGAAGGGCAGCAAATTTCCAGAAAAGTCCTGCACAAAGAATACCAGGCTGTGGATAGAGCAATATGTTAACAGAAAGAAAACAATTATGCATAAACAGCGAATTAGAGAGCAAGAACTTAAAGCGAAAAAACCCACACTTCAAAGTAGCAGGCTCAGGCTAAACAAAAATATGGTTAGGTGTGTATCTCTCAACGATAACTCAAAGAAAGAGGTGGAGCGAGGCTCCGCTGCGATCTCCGCCAGGGGGTAAAAACATAGTTCAAAACGGTGAGAAGTAAAACAAGAAGTACTCTTTATCAGAGCCCAGGGGAGTGCAGGATCTGTAGGTTGGCCCACCTTGGAGGTGAGGTTTCAAGCCATCTGAGTATGGTTTTGATCCAGGTTGCGACGGGTGGAACATGTGCCGCTGTGAGGTGGGAGGGGAGCGGGTGGGTCAGAAAGTATGCCCCAAGTGTGGAGTAGATTGAGCCCCGCCATAAGGTCACTGACTACATGGGATTTGCCATTGTTGGTTATGAGAAGTGTAACCGGATATCTCCATTTATATTGGAGTTGATTTTGAAGCCCTTTGGTCACCGGACTTAGTTGTCTCCGCAGTTGAAGGGTGAACTTGGATAAGTCAGGAAAAAGTTGAACATCTGTGAAGGGTGCCGGGAGGGGGGTATTAGCTTTGACCCCAAACATGAGTTTTTCCTTTATGTGGAAAAAATGCACCCCCATTAGAACGTCTCTGGGTACAGTGGCAGCCAGGTGAGACGGTTTGGCGAATCTGTGAATCCTGTCAATTATTAGGTCGCTGGGTAGCGCTTCTGGCAGGATGATATGCAGAAGTTCCTTTGCATATTTGGGCAGGTCAGCAGGCAGTATGGCTTCAGGCACCCCCCTCAGCTTCACATTGTTCCTGCGGGACCTGTCCTCTAAATCGGCCAGCTTGGTGAGCATCCATTTTTGTTCCTCTCTAATATCCTCATATGTGTCAATAACACCGTTAACCGTGGAAGCACAGTCTGACATGCCGCCCTCTAGATGTGTCACTATGGCGTCCAGAGAATGTATGTCGGACGTAACTTTGTGGAATAGAGAGGACAGGTCTGTCCTACGTGATGACTGCAGTGATAGCAGCATGTCCCTAAGGGTAGAGTCCAGCACCGGCTGACCTGAGGTGGGGAAGGAGGCCATAGAAGAATGTAGGGCCTGGTTGGAAGTGAGGGGATTGAAAGCCGGGGCCTCAATTAGTGGCTGTGGCGGCCGCTGCGGCGGCGTGTCTAGCAGCATTTTAGCTTTTGCAGGGCTTCTGGTGAAGGGGGCCCCCCTCTGGGGGGTAGTCGGAGAGGCCTGGGGACACAGGGGTGATCGGGGCAGCCGGAATTTCATCCGGTAGGTCCGTGTAAGAGTCCCGGGAGTCCCATGGCACCATCTTTGGTTCCACTGACTTTCTCCGCCGGTTTGAAGGAGAATTCAGTGAGTTTCAGCAGCTTATACTCCGTCAGCCTCTTCCTAGACATCTTGAATGGATTCCAGGGTGCCTCTGGAGCAAGGATGGCTGTGGATTGTGTAGCGTTGTGGGCCGTAGTCGCTCTGATGTATCCCCTGGGTTGACAAGCTCTCAGCTTAAGCAGCCATCTTCATCACCAGTCGGCCACGCCCTTCATAGCTGCTGACTATTAATAAACACAAAAACAACTGGAGCTCTGCTTTAAGCTTTGACAAAAAATAAAATAAAACCTGGAAGCTGATTGGTTTCTTTGCACAGCTGCACCAGATTTTGCATCCTCCAGCTTTAGTAAATCATCCCCACAGTATATTAGTATATTTTAAATGTTTATACATAGTTAAGTCAAGATTTCTAACAGGAGAAGAATTGCTTTCTTACAGAAAATAAATGCTGGTTTTGGATACAGTATATTTTCTTTATTAAAAAAATAAAATAATCATAATATTAATAATATATATATATATATACATACACACACACACTCACAGCAAAATTTAAAAAACGCAACACTTTAGTGTTTGACCCTATTTATGAGCTGAACTTGAACGACTTGTATTACGTATTTTGGACTGCAAAATCGCATGACAAGTCATTCTCCATGATTTTGAATGACTACCATTCATATTGGCACGACTTTAAGTCGTGCCGACTTCAAAATAGTTCCTGCATTACTTTTTTCTAAAGTCAGAAAAAAAAACGGATTCCGTATTAACGGATCCGACTTTGGCATGCGACTTGTGCATAAGGGGGAACTCCACGCCAATTTTTTTTTTTTTAAATGGCATGGGTTCCCCTGTCATGAGTATGGATCGGTCTGGTATGGATTTTAAGGGGAACCCCACACCGAAAAAACTGCGTGGGGCCCCCCCAAAATCCAAACCAGACCTTTATACGAGCACCAGCACGGCCGGTCAGGAAAGGGGGTGGAGGCCGCATGCCGACCCAACGCTAACCCTGAACTACCCGTCATCCACCCGGCTCCCTGTGTGACTGAGGCCCCGGAAACACCGGCGAACACCGGCGCAACCAGCTCCACTCCACCAGCACAGAGCCAATGGATGGACTGTCCTCCCGGACACATTGACAAACTTCTGTCTAACATGCCTGTTACTATTTGACTCTTGTAAGTATGTACATCTATATTGCTAAATAAAAATCATCTAATCTACTACGCTTAGAGTGGCGCCTTTGTGCTTCTCTCTCAGCCATCTCAAGAATTGCTTCTCTACTTCACTGGGCTGAATTCAAAGCGTGTTGTTATTATGGACTATATGGACTTATCATAGTCACTTGATTATTATTCCTCCCAAATATCTCCCATTGTTTTTACTCCTTGTTCTAGATTGTTACCTATACATTGTGGTTGGTGCAAGCGCCAACTCTTTTCTATGTGTTTCTTCTATGATTGTGCTGTATTTGGCTTATACATTTTCCCATCAACTCCGACCAGCTTCCCTGGCCCTGCTGATGAAAATAATTCCCACAACATGATGCTGCCACCACCATGGTGGGGATGGTGTGTTTTAGGTGATGTGCAGTGGTAATTTTCTGCCACACATATTGTTTTGCTTTTAGGCCAAAAAGTTCAATTTTGGTCTCATCTAACCAGACCACCTTCTTCCACATGTTTGCTGTGTCCCCCATATGGCTTCTCGCAAACTTCTTGCCACTCTTCCATAAATGCCAAATTTGTGGAGTGCACGACTAATAGTTGTCCTGTGGACAGATTCTCCCACTTGAGATGTGAATCTCTGAAGCTCCCCCAGAGTTACTATGGGCCTTTTGGCTGTTTCTCTGATTAATGTGCTCCTTGTCTTGGTAGGTTGGCAGTTGTGCCATACTCTTTCCATTTTCTGATGATAGATTGAACAGTGCTCCATGAGATGTTCAAAGCTTGGGATATTTTTTTATAACCTAACCCTGCTTTAAACTTCTCCACAACTTTATCCCTGTCCTTTCTGGCGTGTTCCTTGGCCTTCATGATGCTGTTTGCTCACTAAGGTTCTCTAATGACCTCTGAAAGCTTCACTGAACAGTTGTATTTATACTGAGCATAAATTACACACAGGTGGAGTCTATTTACAAATTCGGTGACTTCTGAAGGCAATTGGTTCCACTAGATTTTAGTTAGGGGTATCAGAGTAAGTGGGGCTGAACACAAATGCACGCCACACTTTTCAGATATTTATTTGTAAAAAAATTGAAAAGCATTTATAATTTTCCTTCCACTTCACAATTTTGTGCCACTTTGTGTTGGTCTATCACATTAAATCCCAATAAAATACATTAAATTTTTGGTTGTAACATGACAAAATGTGGAAAATGTCAAGGGGTATAAATACATTTTCAAGGCACTGTACCTGAGCCTAATCTTGATCCAGCAATGTGCATGAGAGCAGCTGCTCTTCTGGCTCTCTCCCTCCTCATTGGCTCAGACACAGCAAGGGGAGCTGCTGCCAATCACAGCCAGTGAGCACGGAGTGGGGGGCGGGGCTGAGCCCCATTCTGTGTGTCAAATGTAAACACAGAGCGGGGCTTGGGAGCGAGCATGTACAAGTGTCCCCATAGCAAGCGGGGGCACTAGCTATGGGGGAACCTGGTAGGGGGAGAAGCTCAGAGCATCGGTGGACTGCTATACACCCTTTCCAGCAAACAAAAAACATGGATTTTTAGTTCACACATATTGCAATACATGCTTAAGCTGGGCAACTGTATTGCAATATGTGTGAACTAAAAATCCCTGTTTTTTCATTGCAAAGTTGGTGGAGAGGGTGTATAGCAGTGTGCAGAGGGTTCATCCATAATTTGCAGTGTTAATATGGGGTGACCTAAGAGATAATATACATGTACAGTGGGGAACCTAAGAACAGGCGGATTGGGGCTGCTCTATGCAAAACCATTGCACAGAGCAGGTAAGTATAACATGTTTGGTATTTTTTTTCATGTTTTTTCCTTTAGTATCACTTTAAGCTCCAGGGAAATTGAGTGCAGCTCAAGTCAGCTTAGTCAGCTATGACTAAGCACTGAACCCTAGTGCGAAACGCGTCAACTATATACCCCACTGCTTGTTGTGCTTTGTAGTGCTTTTTTCCTTTTGACCATTAAAGGCTAACTTTTTAATTTTTTTTTGGTGTGTGGCTGTCCATATCTCCTCTTCGAGTTTTGAAATTGAGTGCAACTTGTACTTGCAAAGTGCACGGTATATTTGCTTTTAGTAAATCAACCCCACAGCCTCTTTATATCCTCTGGTATGATTCTTCTTTAAAAAGTTTAACACCCCCCCCCCCCCCCAACAAAATCTTTCTATGCATTACATTTTTTTTTCTTTGCTTCCCTTCTATCTGTAGGTATACTTTCCTAAGAAAATGTGCAAATAAGATGTCCCTGTTTGATAAAAGATGATAGACTTGTTTTAAGTGACACTGTTGTTTCATAATGTGGCTTCAGACAAAAATTGAAAACTCAGAGCCAACCACCTTACTAAAAGAATACAACTGCCAAAAAAAGGAGAGAGAATGAACGAAAATGAGGATCTGATATTTACTGTATACCTTTATTTGTTTCAACGTTTTTAAAGTATCCATATATGTACCGTATTTATCGGGGTATTGCGCGCTCCAGCGTATAGCGCGCACCACTAATTTTGACCCTAAAATCCTGTAAAAAAATGTTTATTACATTTTACTACTTACAGTTTTGGTGTCTTGCCCGGCGTCCATCGGCGGCCTCGTCCGGTCCGGCGCCCGTCTGCGGCCTCGTTGGTGTCCTCCCGGCTTCTCCCACACTGTCTTCAAGTCGAATCCCCGCTTCCCGCGCTCAGTTTAAAGCCTTCGCCGACGTATACCGAGCGCAGTACACTCGGGTATTTTCGGCCAGGCTCGGCTTCTCACGCATAAACGTCACAGAGCGTGAATACTAGCGAAGCAGAGTCTGGTCGAATGTACCCTAAGGGGAATGTGCTCGGTATATGTCAGCTCAGGCATTCAAACAGGGCGCGGGAAACGGGTATCGGCGTATATCGTGCACCCACGATTTTGCCAGGATTTTCAGGGCAAAAAAGTGCGCGGTATACGCAGATAAATACGGTATATGCACTCTTATGCCACGTACATGCGATCATTTTTCAGCCTCTAGAAAAAACAATTTTTTTTCCAACTTCATCATTTAAAACGACATTGCCCACACACGATTGTTAAAAAAAAACGCTCTAGCAAAGCGCGGTGAAGTACAACACATACGACGGCACTATAAAGGGGCAGTTCCATGCGGATGACGCCACCCTTGGGGCTGCTTTTGCTGATTTCGTGTTTGTAAAAGACAATTCGCGCTTTTCTGTCTGTTACAGCGTAATGAATGTGCTTACTCCGAATTTTTTTTGTCGTTTTTCAGTACATATATACATATATATATATATATATATATATATATATATATATATTGTGAGGGGTTAGCTCGGTAGCGGGGTGTGCGACCCCTTGGATGGGTTCACCACACACTGAACTTATTCAGACTGGCAATCAAAAACGGTTGAAAACAAAGTTTCTGGTTTATTTTTCCATCTTGCTGGAAAACAATTGCAAGTATCCAAACAGCATAAACAAAATCAAAACATAAAATAAATCCTAGCCACGCTGGGTGTCTACCTTCCACACAGGAACCTATCTATGAAGTCTAACACAGCCTAGCGCTGGATAGACAGTGCTGCTCATACAGCAAACAATAGTCTTTTGGTTTTGTTATCACACAGCAAAAAAAACAATGGTCTCCTCACCTCATCAGGCACTGCTCTCCTACTCACACAGCCTTAGGAGTGATGCAGCAATCAAGTGGTAACCCTCTGGCTATTTATAAAGGCCTTGATTGCTTTATTCTGAACAGCTGAAGTTTTCTAAAGGCCTCTAGCCTTCCTCTGTCTATGTTTGTAGCCGACGCCCGATAATAATCTGTGTATCGTCTAAACAAGGCAGAAATGTATGTCCCGGCAGTGACAACACCCACAGATTTACCTGACTTCCTGTCACATACCCCCCCCTCTTGTTTCAACCCTAGGGTTGGGACACAGGTTGCTAGGCAGGCATGCACTCGGGACAACCCATCTGCATTCCCCATTTCAGCACCAGGACGATGCGTCACCACAAAACTAAATTCTTGGAGGGCCAGGAACCACCTATTTATCCTCCTATTGGTCTCTTTGTTCTGTGCCATCCACTTCAACGGGGCATGATCCGTCACCAGCTCAAACTGTCTACCCACGAGGTAGTACCGGAGAGAATCCAAAGCCCATTTCACCGCCAAACATTCTTTCTCAATGGTGGCATAATTCTCTTCATGGGCCTTCAACTTTCGGCTGAGGTACATAACAGGGTGTTCCTCCCCCTTGATAACCTGAGACAGTACAGCTCCTAAACCCACATTTGACGCATCTGTCTGAACCACAAAGTTCCGTGAGAAATCGGGCGAATTTAAAACTGGCTGACTACATAAGGCCTGTTTTAAAGCTTGAAAAGCCGTTTTCTGCTTCGGGAGTCCATTGGTCATTACAGACTCCTTCCCCTTTGTCAAATTGGTCAGGGGAACAGCCTGTGAGGCAAAATGGGGGATAAAGCGGCGATAGTAGCCCGCGATCCCCAAAAATGCACGAACCTGTTTCTTGTTGGTGGGACGTGGCCAATCCTGAATAGCCTCAACTTTGTTTATTTGGGGCCTAATTAGACCTCTTCCAGCCCAAGGGTACATTTTTTTGGATTAGCTGTAAATCCGGCTTTCCAGATGGAATCCAACACAGCCTGAACTTTTGGCAAGTGTGATTCCCAATCCTCACTGTGAATGACAACGTCATCGAGGTATGCAGCAGCATAGGCTCGATGAGGCCGAAGGGTCTTATCCATGACACGTTGGAATGTGGCGGGAGCATTTTGTAACCCAAAAGGCATTCTCCGATATTGGAAAGATCCGTCTGGAGTTACAAATGCTGTTTTTTCCCTGGCCGACTTCGAGAGAGGAATTTGCCAATAACCCTTGGTAAGGTCTAATGTTGTCATGTACCGAGCAGTGCCTAGGCGATCAGTCAGTTCATCTATGCGGGGCATGGGATAGGTGTCAAACTTAGTGATTTGATTAAGGCGGCGAAAGTCATTACAAAACCGCCAATTTCCATCGGGTTTGGGCACTAAGACAATGGGACTTGACCAATCACTATTTGACTCTTCTATCACCCCCAGCTCAAGCATTTGTTTTACTTCCTGGCGAATTGCCTCTCGCCGGGCTTCTGGAATTCTATAGGGCTTCAACTTGACCTTATCCCCTGGGGTGGTGATAATGTCATGTTCAACTCCAGAGACCCAACCTGGCAGGTCTGAAAACTTCTCCTTATTACGGAGCACAAATTCTTTAACCTCCTGTTTCTGAGTTTTGGATAGAGTCTCCGCTATCCCAACTTCAGGGACAGTCCGGTCAAATGGAGCATAAACTCGGGCAGTCTCAGCGACCAAGGACTCTCTATCCTTCCATGGTTTCAGCAAGTTCACGTGATAGAGCTGCTCAGGTTTTCGTCTTCCTGGTTGGCTAATTTTATAATTCACCACTCCCACTTTTTCCAACACTTCATATGGACCCTGCCATTTGGCTAGGAATTTACTCTCGACGTGGGGACCAACACCAACACCCTATCACCAGGTGCAAAGGAACGGACCTGGGCCCCACGATTGTAAACCCTTTGTTGAGCCAATTGGGCTTGGGCTATATGTTCCTTCACAATCGGCATCACTTGGGCAATTCTGTCCTGCATTTGGGCCACATGTTCAATCACACTTCGATGGGGTGAACTCTCACTCTCCCATGTTTCCCTGGCAATGTCCAGTAGGCCCCGAGGGTGCCTCCCATACAGTAGCTCAAACGGAGAGAACCCTGTGGACGATTGGGGAACCTCTCTTATTGCAAACATTAAATAAGGGAGCAGATAATCCCAATTCTTTCCGTCTTTATCCACCACCCTCCTCAACATTTGTTTTAAGGTTTTATTAAACCTCTCCACTAACCCTCTGTCTGAGGGTGATATACGGATGTACGTAGTTGGGTCACTTTCAGGAGTTTACAAAGTTCTTTGGTCACCCTAGACATAAACGTGGTGCCCTGGTCAGTTAGGACTTCCTTAGGGAGACCCACACGGCTGAAAACCTGAAATAATTCTTTGGCAATTGTTTTAGCAGAGGTGTTTCGGAGAGGAATCGCTTCTGGGTACCGGGTGGCCATAGTCCATTATTACCAAGATGTGCTGGTGCCCTCTAGTGGACTTCAACAAGGGGCCAACCAGGTCCATGGCGATCCTCTCAAAAGGGACCTCTATAATGGGCAGGGGGTACCAACGGACTGCGGAAATGTGGCATTGGTGCAGTAATCTGACACACTGGACAGGAAGAGCAGTACAATTCCACTTCTTTAGTGATCCCAGGCCAATAAAATCTCTGGGTGATCCTCTCCGGGTTTTTTCCGCTCCCAAATGTCCCCCAAGAATATGCCCATGGGCCAGTTCCAAAACCATCTTGCGGTACGGTTTAGGCACTACCAGTTGCTCAATGGTGTCATCTATCCTCTGTGACACTCTATATAACAGGTCCCTTTCAATAATAAAGTAAGGGAGGGCAACCCTCTCGTCAGGATTAACTAACTCCCCATCTACCTTCACTGCATTCTCTCGGGCTCTTATCAATGTGGGGTCCCTTAATTGCTCAGTGACAAAGTTTTCTCTGTGCACCTCGAGGTCATCAAACCCTATCGGCCGCTGTTCCTCTTCTGAGGTGGCAGGCTCCTCCCTAGGGACTGGTGTTTCCCCTGCTAATACTGAGAATGGAAACTCAGGAGAATCCTCACAGTTAGAGGTTTCTGGAATAGATGGTTCAGACTCAGAAGAACCACCTACTGAGGAATCTGGGCAGTCCCAGAGTTCCCAGAATTTTGGGAAATCCCTTCCCACAATGGCGTCATGTGGCAGTTTGGGAACTAAACCTACCTGGTGACACAAGTTACCGAGAGAGGTTTCAAAGGAAACGGTAGTCACCGGATATTCTCGAGTGTCCCCATGTACACAAACTACAGCCATTTTCCTCGGATGTAAGGTTTTTCCTACCACTAGGTCACTTTTCACTAAGGTGACCAGGCTACCTGAATCCAACAATACCACAACATTTTTACCATCTAAGCACATTCTATATAACGGTTTCTTATTTCCCTTTACTGCAGTGCATGTGGTTGCAAAAAGGGACTGTCGTCTCTCGGTAAGAAAGTCATATTGCATGGGTTCATCACCCGCTGGGCAAACGGCTGCTACATGTCCCTCTTCATGGCAACGGTAACAGATCAGCCTTCTGGTCCTCTCCTGTGGGATGGGTCTTCCAGGCCGCTCTCGCCAAACATTAGCAGTAGTCCTGATAGTTCCTCTAGTTGCTCCTTGGTAACTCTCTCCACCCCCGTCCCTTGATGCAGTCTTACCTATAGGTGGGGACGGTCTGGTCTTGGGGTGAAAAGTCTGTGTGTCTCGGGTGGAAGAGGACAAACTCTCCGTTGTTAGGTACCTTTCGACCAGGTCTACAAGTTTGTCTGCAGTATCCGGACCACCATGGTTCACCCATTTCTGCAGGGTGTTAGGAAGAGACCTAAGAAATTTGTCCATGACTACTCGCTCCAAAATTTTTGGTCCGGACAGAGTTTCTGGCTGCAGCCACTTCTTAGCCAAATGGATAAGATCATACATCTGTGACCGAGGTGGCTTCCTCTGCTGATAACTCCAATTGTGGACCCGCTGGGCACGGACATCCAGGGTTACACCAAAACGGGCCAATATTTCCTCTTTTATTCGATCATAGTTCTTTGCGTCTGCAAGTTCCAAATCAAAATATGCCTTTTGGGCTTCTCCAGATAATAGGGGAGCCACTAGTCCAGCCCACCGGTCTTTAGGCCAATTCTCTCTTTCCGCTGCTCTCTCAAACGTGGTCAGAAACATCTCAGGGTCCTCATCTGCAGTCATCTTTGGCAATAAGTGTCGCACCTGAAAAGTCGGTACGTTACCGGCCTGACTCCCAGCCTCGGTCTGCTGTTTCTGAAGTTGTTTCACGATGGCCTCCATTTGCTGCTGGTGTCTCTGTTCCAAGCCTGCCATGCTTTCTTGGTGAGCCTGTTGTTGCTCTGCAATGCTCCGCTGCAAAGCTGCATTCGTCTGTTGTTGACTTGCATTTGCTAAAGCCAGCTGTTTCAGTATCTCCTCCATTTTGGGTTCACTTTAGTTGCCCGCGGCACTCCACCATATGTGAGGGGTTAGCTCGGTAGCGGGGTGTGCGACCCCTTGGATGGGTTCACCACACACTGAACTTATACAGACTGGCAATCAAAAACGGTTGAAAACAAAGTTTCTGGTTTATTTTTCCATCTTGCTGGAAAACAATTGCAAGTATCCAAACAGCATAAACAAAATCAAAACATAAAATAAATCCTAGCCACGCTGGGCGTCTACCTTCCACACAGGAACCTATCTATGAAGTCTAACACAGCCTAGCGCTGGATAGACAGTGCTGCTCATACAGCAAACAATAGTCTTTTGGTTTTGTTATCACACAGCAAAAAAAACAATGGTCTCCTCACCTCATCAGGCAGTGCTCTCCTACTCACACAGCCTTAGGAGTGATGCAGCAATCAAGTGGTAACCCTCTGGCTATTTATAAAGGCCTTGATTGCTTTATTCTGAACAGCTGAAGTTTTCTAAAGGCCTCTAGCCTTCCTCTGTCTATGTTTGTAGCCGACGCCCGATAATAATCTGTGTATCGTCTAAACAAGGCAGAAATGTATGTCCCGGCAGTGACAACACCCACAGATTTACCTGACTTCCTGTCACAATATATATATATATATATGTGTATGTTTAGATATTTACTGATTGCACAATGTCAAATTCTAAGTTTATATGCCCTTTGGAAAAAAAAAATCTATATTATGTTAGCCAATTTTTAAGTGACATTTCAACACCACAAAATGTATCCATTCTAAGTAGATGATTTTCTGAAAATGCTCAGAAACTACAGATGGTTGCTGATACTCAATTTATTTTTTCATTATCATAGGTTTTACTTGTCTGGCAGGCAGAATCAAAAACTAATTATTTTGTTCCTTGGATATCTGTCTTAATCAGCTTAGCCTGCCTACTCTGCTGGTCTATCTGTGACTGTTTTTCTGCATGGAAAACCTCATGATTCTCATTTATCATGCTTGAACTATGCTGCACTTCACATAAGTCTCACAAACTGGAACTTCTTTTTATTGGCATTTTAGTTTAACCATCATAGTGTCACATACTCCAGGCACCTTCCCGAATGTGTTTTGACTGTAGCCATATGAGTCATATAGCCCAGTTCGACTTCTGCCTCAGTTGCTGTGCTGTTGAGAGCATAGAGTTCTCAAATAAGAGAAATGCAAAGTTGCTGGCAGATATGTTCTGTTTATGGAACTTCCCCAATAGAGAGTTCCTATACTTGATGAAAGTGTGTATATAAGGGTGTTTTTTTAACAAACAATAAACCCTAATAAACCCTAGCCTGTCTTCCACAAAATATGATTTTCACTAAGTAAAAGGACCTTGGGCCGCATTCAGGTAGATCGGCGCATAGTTATGCAGGCGTAGCGTATCGAATATACGCTACGCCGACGTATAGCAGAGCGGCGAGCACAGTATTCGCAAAGCACTCGCTCCCAACGTTGCGCCTGCGTAACGTAAATTCCTTGGCGTAAGCCCGCCTAATTTAAAGTAGGTGGAAGGTGGGAGTGATCCATTTAAATGAAGCGTGACCCCATGCAAATGATGGGCGGAACGAACGGCGCATGCGCCGTCCCGTGGACGCATCCCAGTACGCATGCGTCAGAATCACGTCGTAAATACTCCATAAGATACGTTGAATCACTGCCTACGACGTGACGTAACCTACTCCCAGCCCTATTCACGTACTACTGCGTAAACGACGTAAAATACGACGGCTGTTCCCTGGTCCATACCTTAACATGACTTACCCCTGCTTTATGAGGCTTAACATTACGCCGGACGTACGACTTACGTTAACAGCGTATATTAATGCTCCGGGCGCAAGTACGCTCGTGAATCGGCGTATCTCACTCATTCGCATTTGGGAATCGAATTTCCCATATGCCTCAAGCGTAAATATGCGCCCAAGATAGAAGCCTATTTTCAGGCGTATCTAGTTCTATGGGCACAGCGCACAGGTACGAAGGTGCATCGTTAAACTTACGGGGCGTATCTCGAGATACGTCGGCGTAAGTGCTACGTGAATCCAGGCCCTTGTGTCTAGCTCCACAAAATATTTGTTGATCCCATGCACAAAAGGCAGTGACCCCACAGAACGTTACCATAAGGCCAAATGCTCAGGCTCTCCCAGAACTTTAGTCTGAAATGAAGTCCTGATAGATCACTTCAGGCTGGCCCCTTTTGCAGGTAAAGCTATGAAGGTAAAAAACCTTACCCTTTACAACCACTTTAAACCCAACAAAGATCCCTAATTGGATTATACGGACTAACCACAGGTCACAAAACAGTTTTAGAATCCATTTTCATACCTCTAAATCTACATCAGGATAATAAAACAACCACCTTGATTAAAACTAGGTAATTGAATAACTCTTTTGATCAGCCCAAGACATGACCAATATTTTATGGTATTTGGTAAAATGATGACCTTAAAATAATGAAAAGAGATATGTATATAATAATTATAGAGCCATATATAACAACTTATCGTGTGCTAGCTAAACATAGATACATGATAAGAAAAAGGGAAATATTGTATCATTTTTCATTACGTGACATATATTTATTTTATACATTTTATACATTTGTTCATCAAACTACATGTGTTATCAAGCTACATGTGCTTAAAGTGAATGTAAACCCTCACATATACCCAGTGAAGTGAACAGCCTCAGATGATACACAGAGATAAACCAAATCTCCCTACATAAGTTTTACATATATATCTGCTGTCTTCACATTTATATACTGTTAGGAAAGTTCAGATCCTGTTAGGAAATGTTCTCTAAGGCCCCGTACACCTGATAGAATCCATCCGCAGATAAATCCCAGCAAATGGGTTTCTGCGGATAGATCCTATGGTGTGTACACGCCAGCGCATCTGTTTCCGCGGAGAAATCTCCTCTGGGATGGATTCCAGCAGATCGGATATTTGCTGTGCTGCACAACAAATCCATCTGCTGGAATCCATTCCAACGGATGGATCCGCTCGTCTGTACAGACTTACCGGATCCATTCGTCCAAAGGGATTCCCCGCACGCGTCGTAATGAATTGACGCATGCGTGGAATTCCTTATATGACAGCGTCGCGCCCGTCGCCGCGTCATAATCGCGGCGACGGCGCGACACGTCATCGGCAGAGGATTTCCGCGCGGATTTCAATGCGATGGTGTGTACACTCCATCCCATCGAAATCAGCGGAAATCTTTGAGAGGATTTATCCGTGGAAACGGTCCGCTGGACCGTATCTGCGGATAAATCCTCTCGTGTGTACGGGGCCTTACTGTTTGACACAGAGTGTGATGTCTGGGTATACAACCAAGATAGCTAACATTGCTGATTGGAGGAAAGGCACACACCCCCTCTCATCATAGGCAGAGACTCTGAGGCCCCGTACACACGGCCGAGGAACTCGACGTGCCAAGCACGTCGAGTTCCTCGTCGAGTTCTGGGATGAAGCCGCCGAGGAGCTCGGCGGGCCGCCTTCTCCCATAGAACAACGAGAAAATAGAGAACATGTTCTCTATTTTCTCAACGAGCTCCTCGGCGGCTCTATCGAGCCAAAAGTGTACAGACGACAGAGTTTCTCGGCAGAATCCGGGTTTTGACCGAGTTTCTCTGTGAATTCTGCCGAGAAACTCTGTCGTGTGTACGATGCCTCAGAGGTGTTTTGTAACAGGGCCAGCTCCCTGCTAATCTATTTATAGCAACCTCCCCGGACAGAAATGTCAGGCTGCTTTTATCTGATGTGTCAGAGAATTTGTCAGAAGTTATCAGGCTTATAACAGAGGAATGGATCAGGAGAGAGCTATGGGACTTAGGTCTTTGAAGAGAGATAACAAAATACTGCAGATATATGTGCCCAGCTCAAATTTCATGAATTGGGTTTACATCTACACTTTAAGGATGAATATAAATCCTAAATACACTCTCCCTATATTCAAACTGTGCAGGCACTGAAAGGGTAATCCAATCTGAAATATAACAGCCAGAGTGACTTGTATTTGCTCTGCCTGCCTGACCTACTGACCCCACTTTCTCCTCCTCCCATCTATAACACTACAACCTTTTAATTTGAGCAAATTCATAATCTTGTGTAATTGCACTAGCTCACTGCCAATTGTAAACAGTACCTGCAATAGGAGTGTGCTGATCTGTTCTGGTGTTGATTTTTCTTTAAACATGGACATTGGAAGGCAGAGGGGGAGAAATAGGTAGAGAGTTAAAGCACAGGCAAAATATCTGCGGAAAGAGGATAGTGGTTTGCCTCTATCATCTACCTGTGGCCCTCCTTGAGAAATTCAAGAAAGTGGCCCCCACAACAGCATTGTAACTGACCTGTGCATGAAACGTTTTTGAGCAGAACACTGCTATTTCTTATCATTGCCATTGAGGCAACAATTGGTATCTCCATGCTTTAACTGCTTGAGAACCACCACACGACTATTTACGTCGGCAGAAAGGCACGGCTTGGCACAAGGGTGTACAGGTACCTTCCCTTTAAGATGCCCAGCCGTGGGTCGCGTGCGCGCCGCCGGTCCTGTCCTCCGTGACCGCACCCGGGGCACACGCGGACCCGATCACCGCCGGTGTCCCGCGATCAGGTCACAGGAGCTGAAGAACGGGGAGAGGTGAGTGTAAACACACCTTCCCCGTTCTTATCTGTGGCTTGTCACTGATCGTCTAATCCCTGTTATAGGGAACGACGATCAGTGATGTCACACGTCCAGCCATGCCCCCTACAGTAAGAATCACTCCCTTAGGGCACACTTAACCCATTAGCGCCCCCTAGTGGTTAACCCCTTCACTGCCAGTGACATTTTCACAGTAAACAGTGCATTTTTATAGCACTTTTCGCTGTGAAAATTACAATGGTCCCAAAAATGTGTCAAACGTGTCCGATGTGTCTGCCATAATGTCGCAGTTTTGAAAAAAAAATCGCCACCATTAGTAGTAATACATTTTTTTTTTTTATAAAAATGCCATAAAACTATTTTGTAAACTCTATACATTTTGTGCAAACCAATCAATAAATGCTTATTGCCTTTTTTTATTAAAAATATGTAGAAGAATACGTATCGGCCTAAACTGAGGAAACATTTTTTTTATATATATTTTTTGGGGATATTTATTATAACAAAAAGTAAAAAATATTGATTTTTTTTTAAAATCAACGCTCTATTTTTGTTTATAGCGCAACAAATAAAAACCGCAGAGGTGATCAAATACCACCAAAAGAAAGCTCTATTTGTGGGAAAAAAAGGACATCAATTTTGTTTGGGAGCCACGTCGCACGACCGCGCAATTGTCAGTTAAAACTACGCAATGCTGAATCGCAAAAAGGGGCCAGGTCCTTTACCTGCATATTGGTCTGGGTCTTAAGTGGTTAACCACCCATTTTCTTGTAGAGTAGAACTACACTGCATCTGAGCACCATAAACCCAAAACACCAATTAATACATTTTTATTATTCAAAGCAAACTCACCCATCCATCCAAATCTCCATGCTTTATTTTGCTGAGAAACCACTTTGAAAAACACTCCCCTAGCATTTGCGACCATGCCCATCTGGAGTAAGGGCAGACAATTCATGTTGCATTCACCTTCTGTAATCCCTCTGCTTTTAGCTCAGACATGCAGGCAAGAGGGTGTGCTTAGCTGAGAAACCTCCTGAAATGTATGACATCATTTGCCTAAGCTTGGAAACCAGGAAGTAACTGAATAAAAGTAGAAAAAAAGGTATAAAACAAGTAAATATGATATACTTTTCTATCTATTTACTAATGCTAGCAGCAAAAGGATGAAAGATAATCAGTGTTGATTGGGAGAGTGAAGTTCTGCTTTAGTATATAACAACACCCCATATTTGCCCTCTGGTTGGTGTTGTGACCTCTAAGCCTGATAGTGGAGCACAATGCCTTAATCAATGTAATAGCATCTCTCTTTATAAGTCATAACTTTTAACTTTGTATATTTATCTTTTGTTGTTGAGCCCCGCTTATATGTTGTCAAAGTGGAGTTCCACCCAAAAATGGAACTTCCACTTTTTGGCATCCCCCCCTCCGGTGTCACATTTGGCACCTTTCAGGGGGAGGAGGGAGCAGATACCTGTATAATACATGTATGTTCTCCCACTTCTGGACATAGATTACCTTGAGGTGACCTATGCCACTTCCGGCTCCAACTTTGTCCTCCCCCGCTGTCTTCTAGGAGACACACAGGTCCCAGAAGATAGCAGGGACCAGTGAGGATGCCCAGCGTGACTCGTGCATGCGCAGTAGGGATCCAGGAAGAGAAGCCGCAAGGCTTCACTTCCTGATTCCCTTAGCGAGGATGGCAACTGCAGCAGCGAGAGCCGAATGTCAGATCAGCTTCAGCTGCCGACATTGCGGGCGCCCTGGACAGGTAAGTGTCCTTATATTAAAAGTCAGCAGCTGCAGTATTTGTAGCTGCTGGCTTTTAATCTTTTTTTTTAGGCGGACATCCGCTTTAAGTATTTTGTAAAAAACAGCTACATAAAAATGTCTGAATAGTTTTGCATTAGTCATCTGCCCTAAGTCAAAGGTGCACAGCACAGATATTGAAATGTCATGTAAGCACAGCCTTATTTAAAACTATTGTGCCTTTGTTTGCAGAATATAAATATGAAACCGCAGCTACAGTTGTGCTAAAATGTTGCATACCCTGGAAGAAATTGTGAAATGTTGGCATTTATATTGAAAATATGACTGATCATGCCAAAAAAAAATATTTTATTCAAGAATAGTGATCACATGAAGCCATTTATTATCACATCGTTTTTTGGCTCCTTTTAAAATCATAATAACAGAAATCACCCAAATGGCCCTGATGAAAAGTTTACATACCCTGGAATGTTTGGCTTTGGTACAGACACAGAAGGTGGCACACACAGGTTAAAATGGCTATTAAAGGTTAATTTCCCACATTTGTGGCTTTTTAACTTTAGTGTCTGTTTATAAATAGTCAATGAGTTTGTTAGCTCTCACATGGATGCACTAAGCAGGCTTAATACTAGACATGTGCACACTGAAATATTTTGTTTCCCAATTTCAATTTCATCCGAAAAATAAATGTATTTAATTACTCCCGAAATTCGTTGTATTTATTTTGTTTTCGTTAAAAAATGCATTCGTCCGAAAATCCGAATGAATTCAGGTCAAATCTGTCATTGAAGGCTTATGGTGTCTGTCGAATATTCTAAGAAGATTCGACGGAGCAGCTAAACTGTACGACGCCGCAATCGTACATTTCCGGTCGAATGTTCCGCCTACAAGCTATAGAAGAATTCTAATGTTGTATGACTAGTAATAATTATATTTATAAATTATTATTACTAGTCAGCCAACATTCAAATTCTTCTATAGCCTATGGGTAGAGCATTTAACCGAAATGTATGAGTGCGGCGTCGTACAGTTTAGCTGCTTCCGTCGAATCTTCTTAGAACTTTCGACAGACACCATAAGCCTTCAATGATAGATATGATGTTTGTATGTTTTTCGCTGCTTCGTCAAATCTTGGTCATTCATGTCGAATGGTGTACCCCAACACTGTCTATAATGTCGAATCTTTCTTCTCTATGTAGAATTATCTTGGACTAATACAGTTAAGGTTAGGCACATTCGACCGCAGATTCGCTAGACACAGATTGCTATTGTCAGCGTCATGTCGAATCTCCTATCTATATCGAATTGTTGTAGCAACAAAAATCAAAATAAAGCATTTTTTTCTGTCGGGTCTTTCAGATTTCGGATTCTGCGCGTTCCTTTTCGTTTGTTAAAACAATAATGAAAATACCTGAAATTCAGATGAAAACGAATGACCTGCCTAACAAGGTAATGAAACTTTAGATGGAGATGGAAGACATAGAAGATCGAAAAGGATATAAAAGGATATCAAAAGCCTTGAATATGCCAGTCAGTATTGTTCAATCATTTAATAAGAAGTGGAACATTTGAGGTTCTCTTGATATCAAGCCAAGGTCAGGTAGATCAAGGAAGATTACAACCACAACTGCCACAGGAACTTTTCGGGATACAAAGAAAAACCCACAGGTAACCTCAGGAGAAATATAGGCTGCCCTGGAAAAAGATGGAAAAAGAGCTGCATGGTCCAGTTGCCTTTACTGCACAAAAAAGCCTAGTTAAAATATGCCCAACACATTGACATGCCTCATTGGGCTTTTTTGTAGCATTGGCGCAGTAAAGACTTCCTTCTAAGGCAGCTCAACCATGCAGCTCTTTTTTGTTCAAGTATTGTTAAATTGTGCTAATTAAAAACAATCACACCGTCTTTTTGGAGAGCAGCCTGTAGTTCTCCTGAGGTTACCTGTGGGTTTTTCTTTGATCCTGGGCAATTCTTCCACCAGTTGTGGCTGTGATCTTTGCTTGGTCTACCTGACCTTGTCTTGGTATCAAAAGAGCCCTGAATTTTCCACTTCTTAATAAGGGATTAAACAGTACTGACTGGTATATTTAAGGCTTTGGGTATCTTTTTCCATCCTTTTCCATCCTTATAAAGTTCCATCACTTTTTGACTGTTCTTTTCTACCTTCTCATGGCCCAGTGTCTAGCCTGCCTAGGACATCCCAGTGAGAGCTAACAAACTCATTGACTATTTATATACAGACACTAATTGCGATTTAAAAAGCCACAAATGTGAGAAATAACCTTTAATTGCCATTTTAACCTGTGTGTGCCACCTTCTGTGTCTGTACCAAGGCCAAACATTCCAGGGTATGTAATTTTTTTATCAGGGCAATTTCAACGCTGTATCTTGGCCTAGGCCTAGGGCAGCACTTTACAGGCGGGCAGCATGAAAAGAGTCCCCGCCGCCTTGTAGTGTAGTGCCAGTTTTATGAGGTGGACTGGGCCGCAAGAAAAATAGGTCTGCTGCCGGTATGATAGGGATGGTGCAGACACAAGGCAAACTGACATGGTCACCTATACTTGGCAGGTAGGTAGTAGGACTCTCCTGCAATCCTTTGCTTGTGTCAGTTGTACATATTAAAGAGTCTTAATTGTATTTCTGTTGATTGCCGATGAGAAAAATAAACAGATGGATTTATTTGTTCTTGCCCCCAATCCTTCCTTTGCTCACTGCCTGGACCACATACCTTCATCACTGTGCTATATGTTTTCTGCTGTACCACTGGCAGTCCTCCATAAATTTAGCAGAAATTTGTGCTTAAAGTAGAACTATAGGCAACACTTTTTTTCCATTTTGGATAGAGTAAGTGATGGTTATAGCCCCTGTTAATTTTTTTTTTTTGCCATCCGTTCATTTTCCTTCATTTCCTGCCCCATAGCCAAACAGGAAGTGAGAGGAAATCTCTGCAGATTAAGGAAATCCCTCCCGCCCTCCCCCAAGGCCCTCAAAACTAGTGTCCCCACTGGAAAATTTCAGGGCAGGTCTTAAACAGGAAGGGGTGTGACCTTGACAGGAAGGGGTGGATCATATTTAAATTAGAGGTTGCATGAGTTTAGTCAGGGCTAGGACCTAAATACACCACTGGGCCAATTGGGTGATTTCTGTTATCATTATGATTTTAAGAAGATCCAAAAAACTGTGTGATAATAAATGCCTTCATGTGATCACTATCGTTAAATAAAAGACAGTTTTTTGGCATGATCAGTCAGATTTTCAATATTAATGCCAACATTTCTCAATTTCTGCCAGGGTATGTAAACTTTTGAACTTTAACTGTATATCAAAACGATTGATTAGTAACCATAGGTGCCACATCCCTTAACATATCACAACTTTAGGTGCAAAATATACAGTGCATTACTTATTAATATTTCCACAAAAAATACACGTTTTATTGGTATTTTTAACAGACTCTGCTTTATAAATCATGATGTGTTTGATTGAAAATAGAAAAATATTGAATTTAAATTACCGTATTTTCCGGCGTATAAGACGACTTTTTGGATGCAAAAAAATGCATCCAAAGTCGGGGGTCGTCTTATACGCCGGGTACGGTCTCTGTGCAGCTGCGATCGTTCATGATTTCAAAGCCGCGCCGTCTTCTCAGCGTGTCCTGTGATAGGCGGAACACAAATCTTCCCAGCAGCGCCTCTGTTCTGTGTTCCGCCTATCACGGATGCCTTCTCATCCTCGGACGAGATGAGAAGGCATCCATGAGATGAGAAGGCATCCGCGTCATTGGATGTGATTGACAGCAGTGTGAGCCAATGGCTGTGCTGCTTTCAATCAACCAATGACACAGCCGGGAAGATGGTCGAGAAGCCTGCGTGTTCACGGTGTGGGACTTTAGAGAAGTCAGATAAGTAAAGGGGGGGTTCAGGGGGCCTCTAATCGGCAGATGTTTTTTCACCTTAATGCAAAGAATGCATTAAGGTGAGAAAATGTTTACCTTTACAACCCCTTTAGGTGGTTAACAGATCATGTTTTGTTACTATTGTCCTTGATTTTTTTAACATTTGTATAATAAACTGTTGTTTTATCTTTGGTGTTACATTTGAGTGCCTAAAAATCCCATCCATACCTATGAAAATATAAAAACACTTACGGTGTCTCACAAAAGTGAGTACACCCCTTACATTGTTGTAAATATTTTCTTATATCTTTTTATGTGATAACACTGAAGAAATTACACTTTGCATGATTGTAAAGTAGTGAGTGTATAGTTTGTATAACAGTGTACATTTGCTGTCCCCTCAAATAACACACAGCCATTATTGTCTAAACCATAGGCAACAAAAGTGAAAATGTCCAAATTGGGCACAAAGTGTCAATATTTTGTGTGTCCACTATTATTTTCCAGCCCTGCCTTAACCCTCTTGGGCATGGAGTTCACCAGCCCTGCGCAGGTTGCCACTAGAGTCCTCTTCCACTTCTCCATGATGACATCACAGAGCTGGTGGATGTTAGAGACCTTGCGTTCCTCCACCTTCCGTTTGAGGATGCCCCACAGATGCTCAATAGGGTTTAGGTCTGGAGACATGCTTGGCCAGTCCATCACCTTTACCTTCAGCTTCTTTAGCAAGGCAGTGGTCATCTTGGAGGTGTGTTTGGGTTCGTTATCATGTTGGAATACTGCCCTGCAGCCCAGTCTCTGAAGGGAGGGGATCATGCTCTGCTTCAGTATGTCACAGTACATGTTGGCATTCATGACACTCCCACTACCATGCTTGACTGTAGGCAAGACACACTTATCTTTGTACTCCTCACCTGGTTGCCATCACACACACTTGAATGCATCTGAACCAAATACATTTATCTTGGTCTCATCAGACCACAGGACATGGTTCCAGTAATCCATGTTCTTAGGCTGCTGCTTGTCTTCAGAAAACTGTTTGCGTGCTTGCTTGTGCATCATCTTTAGAAGAGTCTTCCTTCTGGGATGACAGCCATGCAGCCCAATTTAATGCAGTGTGCAACATATGGTCCGAGCACTGACAGGCTGACCCCTCACCCCTTTAACCTCTGCAGCAATGCTGGCAGCACTCATATGTCTATTTCCCAAAGACAACCTCTGGATTTTATGCTGAGCATGTACACTCAACTTCTTTGGTCACCATGGAGAGGCCTGCTCTGAGTGGAACCTGTACTGTTAAACTGCTGTATGGTCTTGGCCACTGTGCTGAAGTTCAGTTTCATGGTCTTGGCAGTCTTCTAATAGCCTAGGCCATCTTTATGTAGAGCAACAATTATTTTTCCAGATCTTCAGAGAGTTCTTTGCCATGAGGTGCTATGTTGAACTTCCAGTCACCAGTATAAGAGAGTGAAAGTGATAAAACCAAATAAAACACACCTGCTCCCCATTCACGCCTAAGACCTTGGGGAGGGAAAAAGACTAATTGAGCCCAATTTAGACATTTTCACTTAGAGGTGTACTCTCTTTTGTTGCCAGTGGTTTAGACATTAATGGCTGTGTTTTGAGTTATTTTGAGGGGACAGAACATGAACACTGTTATACAAGCTGTGCACTCACTACTTTGTAGGAAAGTGTAATTTATTCAGTGTTTTCACATGACAAGATATAATATACTGTAACTTTGAAAATAGCAAAAATTTACTAGAAAGAGGGCTTCTCTTCAAGACCTAGACTGGGAGGGAATATTGGCACTGATGAACATAGAACAGAAATGGGAATTCTTCAAAAGGACTGTATGTGAACACACTGCAAAATATATTCCCATGGGCAATACGTTTAAAAGGCTAAAAATAAAACCTATGTGGCTCACGGCCAAAGTTAAAAAAGCTATAAATATAAAGAAAATGACATTTAAATAATATAAAAATGTTTTTAAATGTTAAAAAGAATATAACAGAATGTAAAAAAAAGAAATCAAGGATGCAAAAATTCAAAACGAGCGACAGATGGCAAAAGATAGTAGGACAAACCCCCAAATTCTTCAAATATATTAATAGTGAAATGGTCTGGTCTAAGCATGTAGGCATTTTTACAAAAAATAATCTAGAATGTGTGATTGGGGACAAAGAGAAGGCAAATTTATGAAATGTGGTCTTGATCTCTGGGTATACAAAGGAGAATGGGGGGGCTCATGTCCAAAATGGGGATGGAATTGACACAGCCCCAAATGATCCACAATGGCTCAAAATTGATATGGTCCAGAAATATTTAGACAGAATAAAAGGTAAATAAAACACCTGGACCAGATGATGAGCCCTGTGTCATTTCAAAGCCATTGTCTCTAAATTGTAGGTACTCTTTAATGACTGGCACAGTACCACTGGGTTAGCGTACGGCTAATGTGGTGCCCATATATAAAAATGTATCAAAGTCTTTACCAAGTAACTATGGCCCAGATTCACAAAAGAGATATGACGGAGTATCTCTCAGAGTATCTATGCGACTGATTCATAGAATCAGTTATGCATAGATAGCCCTTAGATCCGACAGGTGTAATTGTTTTACACTGTCGGATCTTAGGATGCAATACTGCGGCCGCCGCTGGGGGGGGGGGGTTCGCGTCGTAAACCAGCGTCGGGTATGCAAATTAGGAGTTACGGCGATCCACGACGGTTTTTCGCGTTCGGTACGTCGCTGCTAGTCTAGTTTCCCGTCGCAAAGTTAGTCGTCGTTTTTGGTGCCCTAACTTTACACAGCACACGTATGTGCTGTATAAAGTATGGGCGTCGTTCCCGCGTCGAAATGAAAAAAAATTTCCTTCTTGCGTAAGACGTCCGGGAATACGGAAGTACGCTATGCACGTCGCCTTTCGGAAAAATGACGTCACTTCGCGCAAAGCACGGCGGGAAATTCAAAAGGGAGCATGCGCAGTAGGTCCGGCGCGGGAGCGCGCCTCATTTAAATGGCACACGCCCCTTTGAATTACGCCGGAGGCCGCCGGCGTAGGTTTTCATTGCAAGTGCTTTGTGAATCAGGCACTTGCGATGAAAACTTGCGGCGGTGTAACGTATCTTCGATACGTTAGGCTGCCGCACTTCTACGTGAATCTGGCCCTATAGACCTAACTTCTATAGTTGGGAAGATACTGGAGAGTTTATTAAAAGACTTGCTGTAAAAAAAAAATATTTTAAGAGAGGTATGCACAGCAAAGAGAGAGATATAATTTTGCCCCCATACAAATCATTAGCGAGAGCTGTGAAAATGTGGAATGGACTCCCTCAAGAGCTGGTTCTGGTCATCTCAGTAGATTGCTTTAAAAAACACATACATATAATAACTGGATACTAATATTTTTTTAGGTAAAGTTGATCCAGGGAATAACCGATTGTCTCTTGGGGGATCGTGCTTTGCTGGGGGTTTTGCCTTCCTGTTGATCAACGGGTATAGGATTGTGTATATATGATTGTACGATCCCCCCACCCCACATTTTTTTTTGGTTAAACTAGAATACTAGATAGACTTGTGTCTTTTTTTCAACTATGCAACTATGTACCTTTTTCATTAATAAGCTCTTTATATAAACAAGGCATGTAGCATGCTTTGGGTCACTACTATTTAAATCTATTAGTTATTTTTATTTTGTAAGCTACTTCTATTCATTCTAATTTTGGGGAGAAAAGCCCCTTAAAATGTTGGTGAAAACATATGGATATACTTTTTACATAACACTATACCAGAAGGGCAGCTGTAATTGACACATTTCTCAGTTAGCTTCTTCAGAAACAGGGGAAATACAACTCAATTCAAATAAAAATATTGGGTATGTCAGGTCAAAGAGAAGCTGAAAAACTCCACATGGGAACCGCAATGGGAGAAGGACATCAAAAACCCTGTAGATGGTATATATCATATATGTTTCAGTATCTGCATACTGGATACAGTAAGGGATGGTTATAGCCCCTGTTATTTTTTTTATTTTTTTTGCCATCCATTAATCTCTCTTCATTCCCTGCCCCATGGCCAAACAGGAAGTGAGAAGAAATCTCTGCAGATTAAGAGAATCCCTTCCCCCCAAGACCCTCAGAACTAGTGTCCCCACTGAAAATTTCAGGGCAGGTCTTAAACAGGAAGGGGTTGTGATCTTGACAGGAAGCGGTGGATCATATTTAAATTAGAGGTTGCATGAGTTTAGTCAGACCTAGGGCAGCACAAAATCTAAACACACCACTGGGGCATTTGGGTGATTTCTGTTATCATTATGAGTTTTAAAAGGATTCAAAAAAATTGCTAATTAAATCAGTTCATTATTTATATTTTGTAAGCTACTTCCATTTATTGTTATGATGGGGAAAAAAAACCCTTAAAATGTTGGTGAAAACATATGGATACACTTTTTACATAACGCTATACACAAGGCAGCTGTAATTTGACACATTTCACGGTTAGCGTCTGCAGAAACAGGGAAAATTCAACTCAATTCGAATAAAATACCCAGTATGTATGTCAGGTCAAAGAGGAGCTGAAAAACTCCACATGGGAACCGCAGGGGGGAGGAGGACATCAAAAACCTTGTAGATGGGTATCCATCGTATATGGTTTCAGTATCTGCGTACCACAGGGCTATACCGGGTTCTCAAGGCATTCCCCCTGCCAGTGGTTAAATGGGCTCACTTAGCCATCCCTCTGTGAAAGGTACACAGCTCTTTCATACATAATTTAAATATTATGTAAGTACAGCCTTACATAAACCCATGACGCATTTATTTGCAGAAAATAAATATGACATTTTAAACAACTTCTACGGGGCTTTTTTTTTTATAAAAGAAAGTGCCAATCACCCGCATTTCATTTATTAAAATGTCAGTGCCATTAGGTCTTTGGTTTGGAGAAAGAAGGGCCCATTTAAATGTCAACACAGCTGAACTTTAAATTCTTCTGTGATAATAAATAGCTCCATGGGGGCTTAAACAGCTTTTATATATGTAGCTGATGACTCATTATCGAGAATAATGAATGTACTTCAGTGATTTTTTATTCTCTAGCTTATGTGCTTCATAGAAATTGTACAGCATTCTTCTTATAAAGAAATAGGCCATTTAGGACTCTTTTGCAAAGGTACAGAAAACACGTTGCACTTTAATTGGCATAATTGAACAGCAAGAAATTAGCAGGCTTTTGTCACATGTGTCGCTGACAAAACACAAATTTCCAATCTTGTATTCTGCTCTTGCTACATATATAGCATTCATTTTTGAACAAAGCATCAATTGAACAGAAGCCGCCTGCTCCATTTAAGGAAAATATTCTACTAGGCTACAATGCAAACACAAAGGCAAAGAGATTCATAGACGTTTGTCTCTGTGCTGTTTCACCTCTAAAATATGTCATTGTAGAAGATGAATAATGTATTAGTGCCTGAAGATAGAATTGTGAACCAGCAGCATGTTCTGAAGAGATCTCTATCTGAGAGCTACAGACTACGAATATGGAGCTGTTAAAGTCACTATGCCTCTCCTGTAATGTCTAAGCCTCATCAAACAATCTTTTGTTATCATGATCAAATACCAAGCTTTTCATTCCCATTACAATAAAAAAAATAAAAAAATATGGTAGAATTAAATGTTCTTCCTTGGAGAAGACACAGAAACTCTGTTTGGGTTCATATGTTAAAGGAAACCTGTACCGTGCAAAATATGGAGGCTGCCATTACAGACCTTCTTTTGAGAATGCTAGTAGCTTGTTCTTCTCTAGCTTCATTACTTTCTGACACACAGTTCTTTCACATAAGCTGTTTTATGCATTGCCATACCCCCATACCAGTGGCGGCTGGCGGCACCCGAGCGCCCCCTATGGACGGGCCGCCACTGCCCCATACTCAGCTTGTCCAGACAATAGGTCACCTGCTGACTTGGGGACCATCCACAGGCAGCTTAACTCTTCAATAAGACAGAGAAGTTGAATCCAATGCAATTTTACTTCAGCTAAATGCAGTACAGACGATGTTTTTCTAGTCATTTGAAGCGTAAGAAGAAAATTACTTTGCTAAGCCTGCCTCTGCATAGAACTAAGGTAGGTCATAGATACTTAATTTCTTTTTACATTCAACCAGCAGGTTAAATGAAAAAAAAAATAACTTATTCCCCCATCCACACTTTCGATATGGATGATGGAATTACTCCTATCTGAGTAAGAATGAGCTCAGGCATGTTCGCAGCTCCACGTGCCTGCACCCGTCAGGAAACTGACACTCTGCAGTGTTAATCACAGGGAGTAAGAAATTTCCCGATTAGCGACTGCACAGATCGGCAAATGTCTCACTACCTGTAAATAGCAATTCGGAGTGTCAGCTTCCTGGTGGGCGCGGGAACGCACCTGAGCTCTTTCTTACTGCTGAGATATTGTTTCCGGCTGGCGGAAAGCCTTCTTTCAATACAATTATCTGCTATAGCCGGCGGCACTGATCGTTCAGGAAAAACCCAACAGGCTGCTTGTGCACAAGTCAATTGATAGATTAACTTGTGTACAGTCAGCTAGTTCATACATGGATTGAAATTCTGCCAGTTAAGCAGGGACTAGCTGAATTTTGATCCATTTATAGTTGGCTTAACACTGACTGAAAGAATATAGAGGAAACGGGGAGGACAGAGGCAGATGCCAAATCACATACGAAAACAGGTTGTAGTCACCCTAAGCCATCACTAAATGTCAGCATACTACAGATTAATAAAAAGTTCAGTATAACGTCAGAAATAATACATATAGGTGGGACATAGCAGGCACCAATACAAGCACGAAGGCAGGATAGAGTAGAGTCAAAGCCGCTGATCTGTATTCTTGTTCTGCCCACTCTGTCTATGGGGGTACCACCATGCCTCCAGGGATCAGGTGGATACTACATTGATACATTAAACTGTTATAGTATATAATGAGAAGCTAGGGCAATTGTTCATACAGACTTTTAAAATTGCTGATAGGTCCACTTTACAATGTACCTGCATCTAAGCGCCCTGGAGCAGATCTCTGCTCATGAATACTAATATAGGGTACGTTTATTTCTTCATTGTGTTGGCACAAAAAATCCTTTATCACAGTACCCTAAAAGATTCATGAACAAGCTCATTAGCTGACTGCAGAAAATACCAGTACTAAATAACTGAAATAACTATTACAAATGAAGGTGACATGATATGAAGAGCTGGCAGTGTGAATTGTACAACGTGATGTATAAAATGTGCCTATTGTTAAGCCTGCTGCTTCATTTCTCATCATGGCGCTGTCTCATGAACATACAGAGGGTTGATTTCTGCTATGTGAAATATGGCCCATGACAGCGCCACTGATTTGCAGTCTGTGCAGTATGTCACAAAGCAGCAGATTTGTCTTTCATGCAACATTCCTGCCATGCTCTCCATATTGAATATGTCACCCACCCATGGCCTATAAATCACAAGCACACAGCGCTAAAGGATATTCCCAAAGACTGTGCCACTCTGTTTGGGAACACCAATAGCTTCAGGGGGTTCATATAATGGTAACAGTGTGTGCCCAGGCTATCTACCTGTCATTTTTATTTTCCTATAGAAGGTTAATTATAGCAGGAAAGACATATGTCCCTGTGTTGTACAAGCCACATCCCTCTTATAAATCAACACTCATAGTAATATCTGCATTATTCATCACTGATCATAATCTACCTCAACTTCTAAAACTGAGAATTTTGCTATTTTGAAAGTAATGCTGTAACATTGCAATATAACACTACTTCCAATAATTCTATTCAGATATATAATGTTATTTTTTTTACTAAAACTGGAGCGCAATAAATATGGTGCAGCTCTGCAGAGAAACCAATCAGCTTCTAGGTTTTAGTGTTAAAGCTTAATGCTAGGTGCTTAATGCTTACCTGAACCTGGTCTTTTCAGCGACAGGGACGAGCAAACCAGCTTGTCTTGGGTCCTGATTGGATAGATTGATAGCAGTGCAGCCATTGGCTCCTGCTGCTGTCAACCAAATCCAATTACACGGGAGTCGAGGGGACCGTGCCGAGTCCTGCTGTCTCTGTCAATGGACGCAGCAGCAGGACACGGGAGCGTGCCCACATGAGTGCCCCAAGGGAGAGCAGCTCTCCAATGGGGCACTCGAGAAGAGGAGGAGCGCTGCTGAGGGAGCCCAGAAGAGAAGGATCGGGGGCCACTCTGTGCAAAACCAACTGCACAGAGAAGATACGTATGACATGTTTTTTTTTTTTAGCAGTACCACATGCACAGACCGACGTACAGGTACAAAGGTTTGTGAAGCCGATCCACCTTGCTGCAGTATATATGCGGAAGGTGGTCAGCAAGTGGTTACATGGGTTGTAGTGGGTTTCTGCAAAACTGGAAATGCACTAAAAAATGCATAGGAGTAAACCAGGCCTCAATAATTAGATTTGTCCTGCACAGTCATCCACTGGGAAGCTCAGTGTGCTGCTGCTTCTCCTCCCCCAGCTGTTATGCAGCTAAGAACAGAGGGAATTCAATCACTTCTAAAAAAGGGAAAACAGGTATTTATAATGTTTTTTATATCAATACACAAATGTTTTGCATTTCTTTTCTATTTTAAACTGAACGGATTGTTTTACAAGGTGATCGTTTAAAGTGATTGTAAAGTAACAGTCAGAGCTCCCTTTAAGATAAGTGTTTAACATTTCCATATTAGAGTCATAGGCGTGCGCACAGGGTGTGCCAGGTGTGCCCAGGCACACCCTAATCACTCGGTGCTGAACAGATTCCCCATGCTGCTTGGCTGCAGAGAAAGCGACTCAGGAATCTCTGTCCTCAGCCCCTTTCTCTGTCTCAAAAATTAAATATCAGGGGCCCGTTTAGGCCCCTGAAATCTCACCAAAACCCCCCTCCCCCCAATGGTGCTCCTAAAAGATTATAAAATAAAATTACAAAAATGTATTGTAAAAAAATATTGTAAATAAAAAATAATTTTTTTTTAAAAAGTAATAATAAAAATAATAAAATAAAAAGTAATAATAATAAAAATAATAAAATAATAAAATAAAATAAAAAGAAACTACTGACAACAATCCCTGCCCACTGACACCATCAACTGTACTACTGACACTGTCCATTGCCCTACTGTCCTAATATATATAAATATATATATATATCTAAATATATATATATATATATATACTATATATATAATATATATATATACACTCACACCCAACCACGCATGTGTGTTTGAGCTTTGGGGTGCACACCCTAATGTAATAGGATCACACCTATGATTAGAGTTGAAGGGCCAATCCACATACTTTACACCTGCCGCCGCGTATCAGAGATACGCTACGCCGCCGTAACTTTTCCGCTTTGGTTCGAATCCTGAAAGCTTGCGCGCCGAAAGTTACGGCGGCGTAGTGTATATCCTGGCGGCGGAATTCAAATCGGCAGGTAGGGGGCCCGTGATTCATTTAATGAAGCGCGTCCCCGCGCCGAATGAACTCCGCATGCGTGGTTCCGAAATTTCCCGCCGTGCTGTTCGCGAAATGACGTCGCAACGACGTCATTAAGTTGAACTTAGACGTGAGTTACGTCCATTCCTATTCACGGACGACTTACGCAAAAAAAAAAAAAATGTCACATTTCGACGCGGGAACGACGGCCATACTTAACATGGCAAGTCTATCTATACGCCGGATAATAGCAGCTTTAACTATACGCCGGAAAAAGCCGACTAGCGACGACGTAAGAGAATGCGACGGCCGCGCATACCTTCGTGGATCGTCGTAAAAAGCAAATTTGCATACCCGACGCGGAAACGACATGAACTCCACCCAGCGGGCGCTGAAGTATTGCACCTACGATCCGAAGGCGTACGAAGCCGTACACCAGTCGGATCGAAGCCAGAAGCCGTCGTATCTTGGTTTGAGGATTCAAACTAAAGATTCAAGGCGGCAAATTTGAAAGTACGCCGGCATATCAGTAGATACGCCGGCGTACTCTCTTTCTGGATCTGGCCCGAAGATTGTATTCAGGCTTCAGGAAGCTGCTCGAAGCTTGCTAAAGGCTTTGCAAAGGCTTGCTAAAAGCTTCTTAAAACTTTTTTAGTTGCAATGCTCCTACACATACGGAAGGCCATTTGAACTATCTAAAAGTAAGTTTTACACATCCCAGACATTAAAATTCTAAACTGTTGTTGGGATTGGAACTCAAGTTTTTGCTGAACTAGTCGTTTCATTGCAGAACCATCTGGCCAAACTCTCTGTAATTTTTAATTTAATGGCAAACTTGGCTGTTTTTCAGATTGTGGGAAATCACGCAAACAAGGTAACTTACATCACAATGACATTGTTACAAGCTGCCATATGTTTGCTGTAAATTGTCATTTGTTTTTATGTCTTTTGTTTTTCCTGCCAAGAAACACGTTTGCCGTTGCTGCACGTACAATGTGCTCAATATTTATCTTCACTTCCCCTTACAATTTCATATTAAAACTTCCAGAGCTTGCTCTTCACACAGCAACAATCCAGCCCAGCTATTGTGATAGCAGGAGAATTGTGCACATACTTTCAGCTGTCTAATCTTTGCAATTTAAATAGAGAAAAGGAGCAGCTGTGCATCACAAGGGTTTTCAAGTACTTATAAATAGGAACATGTACACAGTTTATGGCATAGGGTGATGTTGGGAAGAGTAAAACAATGCAAGGATTAAGTGCTGGATTTTCCTCCCACTTATATGCCAGCTGTGACAATAAAAACAAAACTAAACAAAAAAAAACTATCCACGTATCTACATTTTCAAGCCGTAGAAGAGGTGAGAATGAGATGTGGCATCATGAAAAGGTGATCATAAATGGTACACTCTGGGCCAGATCCACAGACAGAGTACGCCGGCGTATCTACTGATACACCGGCGTACTTTCAAGTTACCCGCGTCGTATCTTTAGTTTGAATCCTCAAACCAAGATACGACGGCATCTGGGTTAGATCCGACAGGTGTACGTCCTCGTACGCCTTCGGATCTAAGATGCAATACTTCGGCGTCCGCTGGGTGGCGTTCACGTCGTTTTCCGCGTCGGGTATGCAAATTAGCTATTTCCGACGATCCACGAACATACGCGTGGCCGTCGCATTCTCTTACGTCGTCTCTAGTCGGCTTTTTCCGGCGTATAGTTAAAGCTGCTATTTTGCAGGGTATAGTTAGACTTGCCATGTTAAGTATGGCTGTCGTTCCCGCGCCGAAATTAGATTTTTTATTTTGCGCAAGTCGTCCGTGAATCGGGATGGACGTAATTCACGTCTAAGTTAAAAAAAATGACGTTGTTGCGACGTCATTTAGCGCAATGCACGGCGGGAAATTTAGAAACGGAGCATGCGCAGTTCATTTGGCGCGGGGACGCGCTTCATTTAAATGAAACACGCCCCCTAATCGCCGATTTGAATTCCGCCGCCAGAAATACACTACGCCGCCGTAACTTACGGCGCAAAATCTTTGAGGATTCGAAAGAATGCCAGGTAAGGTACGGCGGCGTAGCGTATCTCTGATACGCTGCACCGATCTATTTCTATGTGGATCTGGCCCTCTGTTTTTACATCTCCTTCAATTTACCACCTAGTATGTAGCAAAAACACCAGCCTCGAATCTGAACCCTGGTTTGGACCAAATCCCTGCTCATCCCTAGCTCATTTTGGTTAGAATTTTAGCATCACATTCCAGCAGATGCCACAATAGTTCTTCTTCAGGCATTTCTGTTGTGGATTCACATCGGTCAAAGAATTGTGCGCCTGCATTGACGGAGAACACAAGCGACTGTGTTGACACGTAATATTTAGGCATGGTTCACCTTTCTCAGTAATAAGAGACCAGAAAAACAGTCTAGATCAATGATTTTCAACCAGTGCTGGAGTGAATGTATGTAGACGGGAGGCTGAAAAAAATTGGAGGAGAACAATGAGATGCCAAAAAAAAGGACAAAAGATGACAGCAGGGGCGGACTGACCATTCGGGCACTCGGGCACTGCCCGAGGGCCCCATGCCACTACGGGGCCCCACCAGGGTTTCCAGCCTCAGTAAAACCAGGGACAGTATGTAAAAATCTGTGTTTTTTTACATCTGTCCCTTACCAACATCCTTTTGGTCTAAAAATCCTAAGATTATAGCTGCCCCGCCTCTCCAGTACATTTTCAGTGTGTGTATTCTGTGTGTATGTATACTGTGTGTGTATACTGTGTATGCATACTGTATGTGTGTGTGTGTGTGTGTGTATACTGTGTGACCCCATAATCTATTGCTTGGGGGCCCCATAATCTCCTATTGCCCGGGGGCCCCATAATCTCCTATTGTCCGGGGGCCCCATAATCTCCTATTGCCCGGGGGCCCCATGAGTTGTCAGTCTGCCCCTGGATGACAGTCATATTCTTAGAAAAAAAAACTTCAAGTGTTTATTATAATACACAGCTCTTCGCAAACTACATTTTACCCAGTTGAAGTCTTACTAAACTCAGGACCCTGCATTCACTATATCTGGTCTCTCATAGTACACAGAACATGGAAATGCAATTATTTTAGTAAATATAAACTGCTAAATACAGTACCTTTCCTCATCAGCAGTATATAGCAGTTTTGTGACTGCTATATACTGCGTGACCGAGCACTGGTCAACGCTTGTAGGAGGTCTTTTCATTCTACTCTGACTGTCCTATAGGCACCGGAGCCAGCACCGGAGCCAGGTCCCAGGACATACACACACTCCAACTACCAAAAAGCTCACTTGAAGGGTATCCCCGCTGACTGGTAACTGATATATTACCAGCCACCTGCATTGGCCTTCTTACCTGGCCATTACTGTGAGCATTTCCTGGCTTACAGGACCTCTATGTCCTGGGACCCAATATCACCCCTTTAACTTTTAAAGGCCCTATTGGGCATACAGGTCTGTTCTATTAGACTTGGTCATAGTTCATACGCATTATCGTTCAACTGGGACCCGCTCTCTGGGAACAAGAGACTTTGTGCCTCTAGACCAGGGGTGGGCAATCTCGGCCCTCCAGCTGTGGTGAAACTGCAAATCCCATCATGCCTCTGCCTCTAGGAGTCATGCCTGTGATTGTCAGGGTCTTGCAATGTCTCATGGGACTTGTAGTTTCAAAACAGCTGGAGGGCCGAGTTTGCCCAGGCCTGCTCTAGACCGTCTCCTGACGAAGCGAAAGCGAAACTAGTCGAGACTCAAGACTTATGGTCTCATGATTTCAATTGCTTCACCGATATTTACCCCGTCTGCTAAATGGGGATTGCACAACCGGTGACCTGATTGTGGTCAAGTTTGTATTTTTTGTAATGTCTGTATGCTTTGTAATTTTATTCTTGTCTTTAATGTTTATTTGTTAATAAATGCTTTCATAAAAATGAATTATTCAGGTTTCTAAACCTAATTATTAAGTACCGGTATAGTCCTCCCTGCCCATATTGCTTCATTGGAGTCTCAGGGTTAGTTGGGGAACCCTTGAGACCCCTCTATTTTTCTATGAGGCAGCAGACCCCAGACCCTCTGTCTGGACAGTGCTGGTTGGTTCTGTGCCGATCATATGCACCCTTCTCAGAAAAAAAACTCTGTCAATACACACTAAATATGTGAGCATGTGCAGAGTGACCCAGCGGCTCTCTACTATCAGGAGATGGATTGGGAACTGTGGAAGAAAGGGGAGGATCGGAGAAGACAGGATCAAACAGCTTTTTACACCAATGCAGAGAATTAACCACTTAGGTTCCACAGTGAGTATAACAAACATGCTTACTGCATATACAAAACTGATTTTACTGTTGTGGGCTTATTAACACTTTAAAGTTTAGATCTACTTAAATGTGTCTTGATTTAAATTCAGGAAAAAAAATCACTGCAGGGCAAAATAAAAATTTCTAGTCAATAACCTTAAAGGTCAGTCCATCTACATTTATGTTCCAGGTACAGATGAAATCTGTTGGACTATGACCTATGTGTTTCTTATATTTGTTCTGGACGCCCATGGAGCGACTTTCCTTGTATAGTCCCCGTCTCGAGCCTGAGTGTTTTTTGTATTCATGTTCACCTTGAGGGGTTCTCACATTGTCCTGTGAAATACGTGTACATAAATAACCAGCAGGAAAGAACGAGACCCTCCTCATATTGATCGTAGCAAGTGTGCAGGCCTGGAAAAATCCTATGCTGGATGCTGTGATTGCTAATTTTACAGTCTAAAAAAATATTTGATGTAGATTGAGAAAGGCATTGCCCAAAATCAGAAATGTATGCATACTGCGATCTTGTACAAAACATTTATTTACATCTATATAAGACACAAACATATAGGTTCTGCTATTATCGACAATATTTATAAATGACCATGTTATGTACAATGTTGCTTATAATAGATGCTTTCACACAATCATTGTTTGATTGCTGATATATTAGCTGTCTCAGGCTGCAGTTGAATCTGATCCAGAAATGTTCTGGTCCGCATTTATCCATCATTTCATGTAATAACCATCTGCCAGTAAAATGTGTATATTAGGAATCCTTCATAATTATTTATGAACCACATGCCATATGTTGGCATATAAATGTTAGCACAAAAATAATATTGAAATAAACATGAACATGAACATTTTTGTACTCAATATCTGTGCCAAGGAGGCTAAAAATTGGGATCTCCCAATATTTAGTTAAAGCAGTTTTCCTCAGACTTTCTAAACAAAAGGTCAGTTCACTGTCCTTCAAACTTTAGGAACTGTGGCCAGTTGGAGTAGAAAATTGGATGAACTTCCAATGGAAGAAAGATGCACTCACATTCTGGGGATCCAGATCACCTCTAAATTGTCAGATTTGTACAAACACAATTTTCCATGTAATATTTTGAACAAAACAAAATTAGATCTAAAAGAACTGGGCGGGTTTGAAATTTTTCCTGGTTTGGCCGTTCGGCCCTTGGCTTAACCACCTGGGGCCCGCGCCATAGCCGAATGACGGCTACAGCGCGGACCTGAAAATAAATCAGTGGACGTCAATTGACGTCCGCCCCTTTTGGTGTTCCCGGCGCGCGCTCCCGAGCGCGCAGCGGGGAAACACTGTGTTGGCCGTGTCCCTTGGACACAGCCAATCACAGATCGCGGCGAACGGCCAATCAGAGTGGCCGTTTGCTATGCGATCTGTGCGGCCAATGAGAGATGATCTCATATGTAAACATATGAGATCATTTCTCATTGCCGGCTCACACAGAGACAGCGTCCTGTCTATGGAGAGGAGACCGATCTGTGTCTCTTGTACATAGGGACACAGATCGGTCACCCCCCCAGTCACCCCCCCCACCTACAGTTAGAACACTATATAGGGAACATATTTAACCCCTTCCTCACCCCCCTAGTGTTAACCCCTTCAAACATTTATACAGTAATTAGTGCATATTTATAGCACTGATCGCAGTATAGATGTGAATGGCGCCAAAAATGTGTCCGATGTGTCCGCCATAATGCCGCCGTCCCAATAAAAATCCCAGATCGCCGCCATTACTAGTAAAAAAAACAAAAACAATTCTGTCCCCTATTTTGTAGGCGCTATAACTTTTGCGCAAACCAGTCGCTTATTGCGATTTTTTTTTTTTACCAAAAATATGTAGATACGTATCGGCCTAACTGAGAATTTTTTTTTTTTTTTTAATTGGGCTATTTATTAGAGCAACAAGTAAAATTGACGCTCTTTTTTGTTTATAGCGCAAAAAATAAAAACCGCAAAGGCGATCAAATACAACCGAAAGAAAGCTCTACTTGAAATTTCACCTGGGCAGGAGGGGGATATAAGTGCCCAGTAAGCAAGTGGTTTAAATGATTGTTCTCCCACGCTTTCTTTACTTGATGCAGACCATTCCAATTCATCTCCCGACAGCCTTTTTCGTGACCTACACACAGGCATGCTCAACATTAATTTGGAAGAACTCTCCACAACGTATTTAAATATACCGACTGACCCACACTAAGACTAGGGGAGGAATGAATGTGAGGGGAGCTGCTTAAGCTCCCTGAGCACATGGGGATGTTGCAGAGGGATAGCTTAAGTCCCCCTTTTCCCCACCTGGGTATTAATAGGTAATTTGGGCCTCTGGGAGGGGAGGGTGGCCCCTCCCCCTGCACACCTGTAAGGTAAGAGCTCAGGGGATTAGCCTGGGTCCAATGGGTAGTTAGGAGCAGGTCACACGTCCAGGTGGAACCTTCTGGAAGGGGAAGAAAGTTATTTAAGCCAGGCTGCAGCAGTCAGAACGCAAGGTGTCCCCTACCTGAAAACTTGTCCTGTGTTCCAGTTTCCCTCAGAGTTTGCCATGAAGAGCCTGGTCCGGCGTATCCTGGAAAGAGCTGGTGCTGAGGATGGCGAGGCGTGGATGCAGCAGTGCCTCTCTTTATCCCCAGGTACTGAGCGTCGCTATCTGCTGGGCCTCCTTCTCGTCTGAACAGTCCGGTCGGCTGCATCAGCTTCTTCCCGGAGGCTGTCGCAGTGTCTGCATCTGGCACAGCACAGCCCTCCTCCTCATTCAGCGCTCCCTGCCTATTGGAGCGTTGTCGGCGTCGGCATGGTCATTAGGACCGGGGAGCTGTCACTCCAGCAGTATTCGCCCCTATTGGCAGCATGGAGGAGGAGGTGAACTTTACCCTCCCAGCACTGCTAGATGTCCCGGAGCCTCTTCCGTCCAAGCGCAGGAGGTCGAATCGGATCTCCCCTTCGCCCGCAGTCAGCTTGCCACCCTCGGGAAGGGGGCACAGAAGAAGGGGAAAAGCGGAGGACAGCGTGCGGGTCGCGGCAGGGGGTCTGGAGCCCCCCCCTAGCGGACAGCCGGCATTTTCCTCTTTCCTCTCTTCCACAGGTCCCAGGACAAGTGTCGCAGGCAGCAGGTAGCAGCGCAGAGGACCCCCAGGCTGCTGGCTGTTTCCGGCAGCAGCGCCACCAGGCCGCAAATCACAGCTGGAGCTAGGGGAGGGCGGCCAGGGTTCCCAACACCCAGTCATCCTTCAGGCGCAGCAGATACCTGTGGTGTGCTCCCAGATGACAGCACCAGGCCCAGGTAATGAAAGTCTGACTCAATTGCATTTATTAACCTCGCTAACTGCTTCTTTGTCCTCCCTGATTGCGGGTATGTCTCCTAGTATGCCTGCGGCTAGTCAGAATGTACCTTGCTCTGCAGCTTCAGTATGGGCTAGCCCAGAGGAGGTACGAGGGGGGCAAGGAATGGGTAATGTAGCCGCCCCGGCGGTGTTACAGACTGTAAATAGTGTAGATATTCCTGTTAATGTACCAGAAACGTGCGCTAGGGAAGCGTTGCCATGCACGCTTTCACCATTGGGGTATCATTTGACTGTAGCTATGAAGGAGAAAATTGTCAGAGGTGAGTTTGTGGACTTACTGTCACTCTTACCTTCTGCGAAGGAATCTTTATTTAAAGAAAAAAAGGATGAAAGAGGTGATGAGGAGATGAGGATAGGCACAGGCCGGTGTCCAGAAGTTTCAGTAATTGGTTACAGGCCTTTTTGATATATTCTAGTGTTATGTGTGAAAAGTGTCCTGAGAAAAGTGTGGGTCTGCTGCAACATTTGGACATGTGCTGGAGGCTTACAAAATTTTGGGGGTGTTGCGTGGTTCGTTATACGACGAGTCGTTTCGTCAGAAGCTAGCAGTGCACCCCAATTTGGCGTGGGGTTCAAAAGATATCGGGCTATGGCTCAATCTTTTTCTGCCACAAAGAGCGTTTAAATCCAAAGCACAGCCCTCTGCCGCAGGTGCACCAGGCACTGCATAAAGAAAGGCATATGCTTTTCATTCAATGATGCTCAATGCAGATTCCCGGGTAGTTGCAGAGACATGACATGAGTGCGCATTTTGCGCAGGAGCACACCCCGTTACCAAGTGCTTCAAAAAAATGGCTATCGCTAACCAGCCTCAGTACAGGGAATCCTTTCCAAAAGGCGTTATCACCCGGTGAGCCTGCAAAGAATGCTTCCGTGGCTGCAAATATACATAGACAGGCAGATGGCCCAGCTGCTATTTGAAGGGTTTAGGGACGGTTTTGTTCTCCCCCCCCTTTGAAGGTCAAGGCTGCGTTATAGGTAAGAACTTGAAGTCAGCTTTAGACTTCCCTGAGGTGGTTAGGGACAAAATTTGTAAGGAACTGCAAGACGGTAGGATTGCTGGTCCTTTTTCTCACCCCCCTTTTAAGAACTTCAGAGTTTCCCCTTTGGGTGTCGTTCCTAAAAAGGAACAGGGATCGTTCCGGATGATACATCACTTGTCTTCACCTAAAGGGGATTCTCTGAATGATCAAATCAGTGAAGAGATGTCGTCAGTGAAGTATTCAACGTTTGACGATGCATTGGTTAAAATTCGTTTGCTAGGTCAAGGAGCCTTTCTTGCCAAGACCGACATTCAGTCAGCTTTTCGTTTATTACCCATTAACCCTTTGTCGTTCAGTTCCTTAGGTTTTGTTTTTTGATGGCTGTTTTTTCTTTGATCGTTGCCTCCAATGGGCTGCTCGCTCTCCTGCAGGTATTTTGAATCCTTCGCCACTTTTCTGGAATGGGTGGTGCAGATGAACTCTGGTTCATCCTTTTTGTTACACTATCTGGATGACTTCCTTTTCTTGGGGATCTCAGCGGCTGATTGCTCAAAGGTGTTGTCTTCTTTTTTGAAGATTTGTGAGTCGAGCATCACCATTGACACAGTGGCAATGGAGTTTGAGCTACCAGCTGAAAAGGTCTCCCAATTAAGGGACCATTTGTGCAGCATAATCAGAAGGAAGAAGGTCATCTTAAAAGAGATCCAAAAATTGCTCGGTCTGTTGGCTTTTGCGGCTAGAATACTGCCCGTGGGGCGGATATTTTCTAGACGCCTTTATTTGGCTATTTCGGGATTCAAGTCCCCCTCCTCCCATATCAGAATCTCGGCTGAGATTCGGGAGGACCTTCTGGTTTGGTCGCAATTTTTGGTTAATTTCAATGGCAGAGAAATTTTTCAGTCAGAGTTTGTATCAGACGAGGATTTTTGTTTATACACAGACGCAGCAGGGTCAGTGGGTTTGTCAGCCATATGGGGAACCCATTGGTGCGCTTCGCTATGGCACCCCTGCTGGCGAAGGAAAGGTTATCTTAAAAAACATAGTGATTTTAGAACTGTTTCCCATTCTGGTCGCATTGGAGATTTGGGGGGAGTACTTTGTAAATAGAAGGTTACTTTTCAGCACTGACAATAAAGGGGTGCTTTTTGCTCTAAATTGTTTATCATCCAAATCTCCTCCTGTCATTTCGCTGATTAGATACCTTGTTTTCAAATGTCTGAGTCTAAATGTTTGGGTCAAGGCTCGTTATTTGCCGGGAAAACAGAATGTCATTGCGGACTCTCTCTCGCGTTTACAGATGAGGAGGTTCAAGTTGCTGTTCCCAGCTGCGGACGAGGAAGGGTTCCAGTGCCCGGCTCATTTATGGGAACTGATCTAGATTTGGTTCGAGAAAACATTATGAAGTCTGTCGCCCCCGCTACCCTGGCAGCGTACTCATCGGCCTGGCGGATGTGGCTGGCTCACATAGTTTCTCTGGGAGAGGACCAGTTAGCTTTTTCGGAAGGTTTGGTTTTGTCCTTTTTTGAACAAATTACTGGCCAGCTCTGTGTCCTGGTCTCAGGTTAATAAAACTCTGGCCGGGGTTTCCTTTTTGGTAAACTAAATAACCACCCCCCGTGCTCTTCTTCTTTTTGGTAAAGCAGGCCTTGAAAGGCTATAGAAGAGGTACATACAACAAGGACAGCAGAATGGCGGTAACTCCGGCTATCCTCGCTAAATTATGCTCGGCAGCGGAATTAGTCTGCTTTTCGCGTTACGAGGCGATCCTTTTCCGGGCTGTTTTTTCGTTAATGTTTTTCGGTGCGTTTCGGTTATCCGAGATTGTGTCTCCAAATAAGAAGGCTGACTCCAATATGCTCAAGTCTCACATTTTTTTGAGGGTTCCGGTCTTACAATTTTCGTCCCCAAGATCAAAAACGGACCAGTTCGGGAAGGGTGCATGGATGAAACTGCTGGCTTTACCGGGCTCTCCATATTGTCCGGTCAAGTTAGTAGGTCAGTTCCTGCAGGTGAGGGGTTCAGAAGGGGGGTCGTTCTTTGTACACTAATACGGCCTTCCTTTGACCAGTTACCAGTTCAATTCTGTCTTTCAAAAGTGTTTACGTGTACTGGATATGGGTCGGTTGCCCCTCTCCTCGCACTCATTTCGCATTGGTGCGGCGACAGAGGCAGCCAGGTTGGGTCTTGACGTTTTTAATATCAATCGTATAGGTAGATGGCAATCTGACGCTTATAAATTGTACATTCGTCCTCACGTGTTTTTGTTTAATTTTCAGGTCAGGCCCTATCAGTTTGGATAGTAGGGCACTCCTTCATATTCTGGGCTGAAAGGAGAGCTCTGCGAAGAGTGTATTCCGGGAGTTGAATTTCGACCCCCAGTGGTGAACATTGTATGGCATGGTAGGAGGGGTATGGTATGGGAAAATCTGTTCGAAGAGTTGGGTTTATTGTTCCATTCCATGCCTATTCCAGATATTTTGATTATCCACCTCGGTGGGAACGATATAGGGCGTAGTAAGTCCCTGGATTTGTTGTTCCAGATTAAATATGACCTGGGCCAGTTATGTCAGTCCTTCCCTGGGATGCGTTTGGTTTTTTCAGAGATAGTTCCGAGATTGGTGTGGTTGGGCTCTCCGTTTGAGAGGGTTAGGAAAAGGTTGAACAGGACAATAGCAAAGTTTATGCCCACTATTGGAGGTCTGTCCTTCAGGCACGTAGATCTAGAAGGGGGAATTGCGGGGCTTTTCAGATCGGATGGGGTCCATCTATCTGAAATTGGGCTCGACATTTTCAACAATAACCTGCAGAATATGGTGGAGGTGGCCGCGAGGCGGGGTGGTTGGGCCGGTCTTGTTTAGGCGGTCAGACTGGAAACAATCCTGGCTGGTGGGGTTAGTTATTAATAAAGTGTATCCAACCCGAGTCGTAGTGACTGGGTTGATGAATGGTGGTGGTTAAGTTAAATGAGTGATCTGTTATATGGTGTGTATTGAATTGGTTAATTGCTTAATAAACATGGTCAATTTAAATAAATAATACCGGCAATAAAGGCCTGCGGCCAAGTTTACCCCACCTGATGCCTCGGAGGTCATTATTTCAGGTAACGCATTCTGCATACAGCCCCATGAATGTGAGGGGAGCTGCTTAAGCTCCCTGAGCACATGGGGATGTTGCAGAGGGATAGCTTAAGTCCCCCTTTTCCCCCACCTGGGGATTAATAGGTAATTTGGGCCTCTGGGAGGGGAGGGTGGCCCCTCCCCCTGCACACCTGTAAGGTAAAGAGCTCAGGGGATTAGCCAGGGTCCAATGGGTAGTTAGGAGCAGGTCACACGTCCAGGTGGAACCTTCTGGAAGGGGAGAAAGTTATTTAAGCCAGGCTGCAGCAGTCAGAACGCAAGGTGTCCCCTACCTGAAAACTCCCTCCCCCCCTCCCTTGTCGCGGCCTAATTATTGCTGGTTCACTCTCTTGGTTTGTAATGAACAAGAGGGGTTAGTTATTAATAAAGTGTATCCAACCCGAGTCGTAGTGACTGGGTTGATGAATGGTGGTGGTTAAGTTAAATGAGTGATCTGTTATATGGTGTGTATTGAATTGGTTAATTGCTTAATAAACATGGTCAATTTAAATAAATAATACCAGCAATAAAGGCCTGCGGCCAAGTTTACCCCACCTGATGCCTCGGAGGTATTATTTCAGGTAACGCATTCTGCATACAGCCCCATAGGTTTACCTGATCTCTACAAACATTATTTGGCTTGCCATCTCACTAGAATCGTGGACTGGAATATCCACAATGACAAAAAGTTATGGGTATTAATAGAAAATTCCTTTACTTAATTCCCAGTCCAAGATCTCCCTTGGCTTTCGCCTAGACTCTGGCCAACAGAATCTGTGGCACATCCACTTATTTATCCATCCTGGTGGCTTTCACGTGGGCAGTTAAATCTACAGCCTTTCCTCGGTTCCAGGGCCCTTAATCACATTAAAAGGAAACCCTCACTTCCCACCAGGTAATGTAGGCTCCTTTCTGAATCACGAATGGCCCCATAATGATATGAAGGCGCAACACTTTTTCTTGAAAGTGGACCCTTACTCTTTTGACAGTTTGGCTGAAATCTCATTAACCTAATCCTTCCCATTCTGGACATTTAGACAGATACGAAATTTCCTGTCCACACAAGCACCACAATCAACCTGGACAAGACAGCTCACACCATTTGAATTCTTATGCACAAGGAAAACACCACAAAACACTTAACTATCTCCCTTATATACACAATGTTACTGGAAGAACCTAACACCAATAGTGATCCTGCATGTTCTGCATAGAGTAGGGATCTTCAGATTCCCTTATCTGATGAAGAATGGGAAACTATATACGAATACGCACACAAGGGCTCCATGAACAGAGCAATCCAGGACATTTTTTATAAAATCGAAACGCGATGGTACAGAACTCCCTCTCTACTTCACAAATTCTTACCCTCTATACATAACATGTGTTGGAGGTGCGGTAAAGCAGAGGGAACTATACTTCACATATGGTGGGACTGTGAATCCATTCAGCCTTTTTTGGAAAAAAGTACACAATATCATCTTCCACGTCACCATGTATACCTTGAATTACACCCCTGCGCATTACTTATTACATCACACAACACTATCTAAAAGTGCTTACTATAAATCCTTAGCTATGCACATGGTGAATGCGGCGAGACTGTGTATCCCGATACACTGCTGATCCAATACATCTCCATCTGTTAGAGAATGGTTTGCTAGGATTTCCAAAATTGAAAAGATGGAAGAACTGACACACATCTCCCAGGAATGGATACAAAAATTCATGGAAACATGGGCATGTTGGACCTACTTTAAAACAACCAATCACTCTCAAACTGCCAATTCTAGTTAAGGTATCAATTCGAGCATTACAAAGATACTTTATGATGGCCTAATCAAAAGGATGTGGCTAAGGGGATGGGGAGCAGAGATGGCGGAGCTCATCACTCTAACCTTGTCAGTCCTTATCTCACAGACTCCTCCTCCTTGTGTCCTTCCTTCCCTTTTCTCTCCCCCTTTCCGGTTGTTTCTTCCCCCCAGGTTTTTTTTAATTATCCTCTCCCTTTCTCACCCTCCATCTTTCTCCTGTCCAGTCTTTAAGTCTATTCCCCTTCTCACTTCTTCTCGTTTTCATTTTCGAATTCAGGCCCCCAATATTATTAACGTACCAGACATAGCAGGGTTGTTATGTTATGTTCATATAGCAATGATTAGATGTGTCACCAACGTGCCAAATGGTGTTTATACTCGTAAGAATCCCTGATCAATGTACATTCTGTCTACTTCACTGGTACATGAAAATACTTGTAGAACACTTGTAACCCTCAACATGTTTGATTTATTTTGAGCTAAGGATACATGATACATATGCTGTTCGACCACTGTTGGTGGTCAGTGGGAAAGATGTTGCCCCATCGCTGATGTCAATGGAAGGAATCTATTAATCTGTTCAATAGAGTCAGTGGGAGAAATAGTGCCTCCCCATTGTTGTCCAAGAAATTGTGCTTCATCATTGGTGGCAGAAAAGGAATATGCCTGAAAAGCCAGCTAAATGCAAGCAAAATGCTGCAGTTTGGGGACCACTGAGTTAAATGTAAAAACAATGGGCCAGATCCTCATAGCGAGTACGCCGGCGTATATACTGATACGCCGGCGTACTTTCAAATTACCCGTGTCGTATCTTTAGTTTGAATCCTCAAACCAAGATACAACGGCATCTGGGTTAGATCCGACAGGCGTACGGCTTCGTACGCCTTCGGATCGTAGATGCGATACTTCGGCGTCCGCTGGGTGGAGTTTGCGTCGTTTTCCGCGTCTGGTATGCAAATGAGCTTTTCCGACGATCCACGAACGTATGCGTGGCCGTCGCATTCTCTTACGTCTTCTCTAGTCAGCTTTTTCCGGTGTATAGTTTAAAGCTGCTATTTTGCGGCGTATAGATAGACTTGCCATGTTAAGTATGGCCGTCGTTCCCACGTCGAAATTTTAATTTTTTTTTTATTTTGCGTAAGTCGTCCGTGAATAGGGATGGACGTAACTCACGCCTAAGTTTAAAAAATGACATTGTTGCGACGTCATTTCGCGCAAAGCACGATGGGAAAGTTCAATCGGCAGTTCAATCGGCGCGGGGACGTGCTTCATTTAAATTAATCACGCCCCCTAATCGCCGATTTCAATTCCGCCGCCAGAAATACACTACGCCGCCGTAACTTTCGGCACAAAATCGTTGAGGATTCGAAATTCCGCCAGGTAAGGTACGGCGGCGTAGCGTATCTCTGATACGCTGCGCCTATCTAATTCTCTGTGAATCTGCCCCAATGTTGTTAACTAGACATGTGCATTAGTTTTCGGCCGAATGCATTTTCGTCCGAATTTTGGGTATTTTCGTTATTGGTTTAACAAACGGAAACGAACGCGCAGAATCCGAAATCCAAAGATCCGACATAAAAAAAATGCTTTATTTTTCATTGCTACAACAGTTTGATAAATAGGAGATTCGACATGACGCTAACAATATCAACCTGTGTCTATTGAACCTGTGGTCGAATATGCCTAACCTTAACTATATTAAACCAAGAGTATTCTACATAGAGAGGAAAGATTTGAAATAGATAGAAAAGATTCACCATTATAGAGACAGCCCATTCAACATGAACGACGAAGATTTGACGAAGCAGCGAAAAATATACAAACATCGGATCTGTCATTGAGGCTTATTGTGTCTGTCGAAAGTTCTAAGAAGATTTGACAAGCAGCTAAACTGTACAACGCTACAATCGTACATTTCCAGTCAAATGCTTGGCCCATAGGCTATAGAAGAATTTGAATGTTGGTTGACTAGTAATAATAGTTTAATAATATAACTATTACTAGTGTCATACAACATTAGAATTCTCCTATAGCTTGTAGGCGGAACATTCGACCAGAAATGTACGATTGCGGCGTCATAGAGTTTAGCTGCTCGGACAAATCTTCTTAGAACATTCGACAGACACCATAAGCCTTCAATGACAGATTCGACCTTAATTATTTCGGATTTTCGTAAAAATTAATTTTTTAACGCAACAAAATAGATTAAAAGGAATTTCGGGAGTAACTAAATAAATACATTTCTCGGACGAAAACTAAATTCCAAAATGAAATATTTCAGTGTGCACATGTCTATTGCTAACTGATGTGATCTGAACAGAGGATGAAAATACTGTATTTTTTACTATACTGTATAGACGTGGGGACCTCTACAACATTTAGAAAAAACTAAATATGAGTAAACGTAAAAACCCAGCCCATTGCTCCATCAACAGCACACAGGATGATTATGGTAGGTCTTCAGATGACTTTGTAAAGGCTTCTACGCTTTTGTCATTATTTTTACCATAATTAAAGTTAAAATGTACTGTTACAAGGTCTGGATTGTAAGAAAACGATCTATGTACTTTAGCAGAGCTGTAAATATGTGTAATCAAATCACATTGCAAAATCAGTAAAGGGCCCTCTGTCTCTCTAATCTCTCTCTAATGTAATTTTTGTATATACATTTATGTTATCCAGAAGTATGCTACTGCTACCTGCATACATCAATGTGTATCCAGTACCTAGTCGCTTCTGCTTCTTGGTCGTGCTATTGCTATACTCAGTGTATGTCCTGTATAGTCAATTTAGAGTCTGGGAAGAAAGGCATAGGGATAGAATAGGGAGAACTTTGCTGAGCAAGTGCATTTAACCTTTAAAGGTCATACTACCTACCCTCGTAAGTAATGGTAAATAAATAGCACTGTGCTGTTAATGGAGATGTTTAGGCTTTAGAAAAAAAAAAAAAAACATTCATATTCACTTCTATACTGCAGCATTGGTGTGATGCTGCAGCTGTCCTATATCAGCTGTAAGACCAAGATCTGAGTAATTACATGACTGCTGATCTCTCAGTTCTCTGTCTTTTTGGAGCAGGGAGAGTGACTGTCAGTCACCACTCTCTGTTCTTCTCCTTGAGCGCTCACTGGAGCACCAGGCTGGAGAGGGGGTTGGGCGCAATTGGTTTCAGCTTCAGCCATGTGCTGAGAAGTGGAGCCAGCTGTCAATCAGACAGCTAGGTGGATCCTGACAATATAGTTGGGATCCTTCCAGAGCATAGAGTGGCTCTGTGATGTCAGCTATAATCTGGTCTGGGTCACAAGACTGCAAACTAATTGCACTCCCGTGATCATCAAGAGAAGTATTGCAAAAAAAAATGTTGGTTGTACTTATGTTTTAAATTACTCTTACTTTATTTGTAGCTCGGTATTTGGATGTATCTGGATTCAGTACTTGAGAGCTGTTGACCTTAAACAAGCATGCACATTGTCAAGGTCAAAGTGAAATTAAGACTCGTTAGACATGCGTAGTTCCTCCTTCTTCTATGCATGTATGAAAAATGTTCCTATGGTAGCAGAGGTGCCCATTGGCTATGAATGGTCTCAAAAAGTGTCCATTCAGAGTGGTAGTAAAGATCTGGTAAGCAAAAGCTTCTTGCTGCTGAGAGCCTACCTATCCAGTGGTATAGTAAGTCTGTGCTGCACCAATCCAAAGAAGTCACCGGTCATCATAAAATGCGTTATTGGTGTTTTCATAAACATCCTATTAAAAAGAAACCTTCATACTACTGGTGCTTCTTGGTCTGGCTCTCTGTCCATGAGCACACTGCAATGCAGAAACAGAGGTAGGTCTGCTTCAACTTTCAATCTATGGCAAAAACATTATTACCTAGTTCACTTTTCCTGAATTCATTGCTAAGATCCACCAACTTCCACCTTTGTAGAAGAGAAGGGATCACTGCTCCAGGTGGGTCACTATGTAGAGATGGACTGACTCAGGATACCGTGGGTGCTGGCAATGCACTGACCATGCATAAGATACGAAGAAAGAGGATGGATAGCCGCACTCCAATGACCAACGGTTGTCTTTTATTCAAAAAAACACAGCAAGTACATCCACTTCACAGGTGCAACAAAGGAACAGGTAGATAGCTGACGCGTTTCGCACTGAGCTAGTGCTTGATCATGGCAAATGATTAAGCCACTAGCTCAGTGCGAAACGCGTCGGCTATCTACCTCGTTCCTTTGTTGCACCTGTGAAGTGATGTACTTGCTGTGTTTTTTTGAATAAAAGACAACTGTTTGGTCATTGGAAGTGCGGCTATCCATCCTCTTTCTTCGTAACTTCCACCTTTGTGTCTATTAAAAGCACCCTCACTTGGCATTCAAGGCAAGATTCATTGGACATTGGACTGGTATTTGGCAGGACTCAGCCATCATGTCAAGGAAAGACAGGGCCCTAGTATGAAAAAAAGATTCAATTAATGAACGGGGTAGTAGTAGTAGCCTTTATGAGTGAGATTATAGCAGACATTATGAGATGTCTAGCAGGTGTTTACATTTTTAAGTGTAAAATGAAGTTCAGAATTACCCTTTTCCATGTAGGCTATAAAGTAATTCTGACATCTCTACCACATTACCTGTTTTCTGGTGGCAGTAGACCTTCATGCCAAAAGAAGGTTTGTCTGAAGATTTGAAAGCCTTGACACTCAAAATCAAAATGTGTATAGATAGAGGGGAATTGGGTACCTGAGGACCCTGGGACTATTATACGGTGCAGATAAATTGTGCGAGACACAATGGTTTTAGAAAAATAGAAAAGATTTTTAATACATTTTATAGTACAGAAATATATATATAAATAATTACAAGACCAGCTGAAGTGTATAACATAGAAACTTCAGTTCCATATAACAACTTGTTGCAGTTCTCTCAACATGTTTCGCTCGTGAGAGCTTCTTCAGGAGTGATTTTAGAACTGAACTGTAATGGATCAAAAGAAGGAATCAATATACAGCAAATGGTCACTACAAAAGCAATAATGAATACAATCATATAGATTTTATATGAATTAACAAAAATAATTTTTTGATAAGAAATTACAATGGAGATATCCAAGAAAAATATATATATAAATAATAAAGAGGACAGTCAATATTAACAATGTAACAGTTTCTGATTTTAAGATATTTCAGCAGAGGGGGAGCGCAACACCACTTACCTCAACTTGTCAGATTAAAAGTAAAAACACAATCAAATGAGTCAATCAAGTGGATGGAAATCCTTATTCGGATCATCCTAGGAAAACCATTTCATGATTGATGTAACAACCAGTCCCTAAAAAAAACATAATCGATATAAAGCTCTTGATAAAAATAACATTGTGAGGACGAACTCTCAAGAAAATTTCAAATAGAAAAATTCACAAAGATAGGTTCATCTCGATAAGGAATATCATATAATAATATTTACCTTTGAGGATTTGAAACATAAAGCTGAATCAAATAAAATGACATATGTCAATGGGCCTGAGTAGCCAAAAGCAACCACTAGAGGGCCTCAATTGCATTGATGAATATGGCCTCAGAATATAAAGAACCTGAGTTTCTATTGAGATGCATAAAATTCAATCTAAAAAGAAAGAAAACAAGGAAACAAAATATAAGTCTCACTCTTTCTCCCCAATTTTAGGGTTAAATTATTCATAGTAACTTTTCTCAATAAGCCAGGGGTATTTGAAAATCCCCACAGAGCAAAGTAAAGACAATTAAGAAACATACCGCTTAATGTTGCAATGGTCCGTGTTTCCCAGAGCCTACAGCATATGTGCTGCTTGTTGGTAGCTCAAATGCAGACTGGCAGTTGGGGCTAGCACAGCCACACTTTATATTTCACAACAGAGCGGGCGCCAGCCAATGGCGTCCGCTCTAGTGGGGACAGGTGACCTCCCTGTTGTTCCCATGATGCTTCTCACAGCTGAATGTCAGATGACCTGTCATCGGGCTTGTGAAGTGTTGAGCATGCTTTGAAACAGACGCCGCCATCTTGGATATGGGAAACTTTCCCTTCTATGATAGTTATTTGTTTAGTGTCATCGCCGCGGAATGCGGCGGACATACACAGGCGTGCCGCCATTTTGAGTATGGGAAAACTTGCCCTTCTATGATGGTTTATTTAGTGACACCACCGCTACATGCGGCGGACAAACGTCAAAACCAGCTGACTTAAAGGAGCAGGGGAGACATAGAGAGAAACAACAAACGGGGGGTAATTAAATAGGACCACTACAAACCAGGGGATCCAGCCACCCTGGGATACCATAGTGGTCCTACGTGTCCCTATGGTTGATTAAAGGGACTTTAAGATGAAAACATGGGGGTACATCAATTCATGAAAAGGAAAACATTAAAGAGTTGGATAATTCACTTGTAGAAATCAATTTGGGTATATTGTATAACACAAAAGCGGTCTATACAGACCTTGTTAAGGATCAGGGTGCGCCCCCTACTGCAAGAAATAGAAACTGTTAGCTCCTTATAGACAGTGAAATACATGGTTTTAACATTGTGCACAGTCACATTGTTGTTAAGGGGGAAAGAAACCCCAACATTCTGTGAACAAAATATTTGTTAGACAACATGAACCCTCAAAAGTAGGGAAAACAAGAGATTTTTGTTAGAACACAAAAAAAAAGGAAATAAAAATGAAGATAAGGATAAATGAGAAAAAAAAAAAAATGTTAAATAAAATAAATAAAACAGGGTGACAAAAAACTTATAGAAAAGGCTTGAAACTGAAAGCCTCATTCAAGCCAGGGGGATGCAAGGCGGACAATGAATGTATCCACCTGGCCTCCCGCTGTAGTAACAATTTATCGTAATCACCCCCTCTCTCACCGGGGGGAATGTGCTCCAAAGCAAAGAACTTCATTTTGGTGGTATTGAAATTGTGATGGATTCCTACATTGAGGGTAATCGGACTTTCCATCTTTTTTTGTTGATTAAGCTCACATGATCCCTGATCCTATGGAAGAAGGGACGCTTTGTTTTTCCTATGTAGAATGATCCGCACTCACATGTCATAATATAAACAATTCCCACAGATTGACAAGTGGCAAGAAATGGAGGTTTGTGGATGCGTCCATTCGGCAACAAAATGGATGCTGCAGAATGGACCTATCCACAGAATGAGCAATCGTGGCATGGTTTGGGTGCCCCCAAACCTCCTCTGGGTGCAGTTTTCGAACAATGGTGACTATGCACTAGTTTATCACGTAAAGATTGTGATCTCCTGAAGGTGATCTCCGGGAACGATTTGATATGTTTCGCAACCAGATCATCACCCAGCAGGAAATGCCAATATTTTTAAAGAATTCCTCGGAATTTTTGATGATGCCCGGAATACCGGGTAATCAATCTGATCCCGGGATTTTCCTTTTTAATTCTGGAATCATAAAGGAGAGATTTACGCTCGTGCTTCTTTGCTCGCACATAGGCTTTTTTTAGACATGTCTTGCTGTACCCCCTATTAATGAATCTGGATCTTAAAGCTTTGGCCTCTGCTTCAAAGGTAGAATTGTCACTACAGTTACGGCGTAACCGTAAATATTGGCCGTATGGTATACTAGATACCAAAGGCCCTGGGTGAGAGCTTTCTGCGTGCAACAACGAGTTGCCTGCAATTGGTTTGCGGAACAATGAAGTTCCCACATTGCCATTTTCGTCAACACTGATTTTTAAATCAAGAAAATTAAGATTTGTACGACTGGTTTCAAAAGTAAAATGTAAATTGTATTCATTAGTTTTGAGGCTATCAATGAATTTAAGGAGTTCAACATAGGGACCGGTCCAGATAAAGAAGACATCATCGATGAACCTTCTCCAAATTGGTATATGGTTCATGTAAATCTGCATGTCCTCCTGATAAAATAGTGTCTGCTCCCACCCACCCCCAGGTACAGGTTGGCGTAGGTGGGGGCACATTTGGTCCCCATTGCCACGCCCTGTGCCTGGAGGTAGTGGGAGCCACCATACAAAAAGATGTTGTTCGATAGTACAAAATCCAATGGTCTCAAGATAAATTGACTATATCCGGAGGGAGGATCGGGGTCAGCGGAGATGAAGCCCTCCACAACCCTAACCCCTCGATCGTGAGGGATCGAATTGTAAAGAGCCTCCACATCCAATGAGACCAACCAAGCCCCCTCCGTGACATTAAGGTCATCAAGAGCTCGCAAGAGATCACTCGTATCCTGTAAATAGGATACCAAATTTTGAACGTGTGGTCTAAGATAGTCGTCTACTAGTTGACTAGCGTGTTCAGTGAGTGAACCATTTCCTGACACAATAGGTCTGCCTGGTGGGTTGATGGAGTTTTTATGTACCTTGGGCAAGGCATATAAGGTAGGGGTACGAGGGTTATCCGATTTAAGGAATTCCCATGTAGATTTGGAGATGGTACCCTCATGATAGGCTGATGCTATCAAGTGTTGGTATCGTGTAATAGTCAACTTTAAGTGTGATTCAGTGACTTTTTTATACCAATTTTTGTTCTCAAGAAGTTTCAGAACCATTTGTTCATACTTTGTCTTGCCCATGATAACAACATTGCCCCCTTTGTCAGAAGGTTTTATAACTAATGTGTCATTGTTTTGCAAGGTTTTTAAGGCTAAATTCTGATTGACCGTTAAATTGGAATGAACAGGATTAGACTATCTTGTTTGGGAAATTTCATTGGACACTTGTTTGGTGAAGGCCAAAACATTCGGATTGCCCTGAAGGCTAGGAAACATTTTAGATCTTACTTTGTATTCTTTAGGTGTCGAGATTTTGGCCTTTTGGGAGGTGGTGTCCAAAACCTGTTCAGTAGAGCAGGCTTGACTGAGATGATCTGCCTCCAATAGATCTGTCTCATTGATGCCACCTTCCTCCCATAACTCCATCAACTCCTCCAGGGCTTGAATGTCCTTCAACGTCATTGTCTGCCAGAGAGGGTTATTGAAATCTGTTGTTTGTACATCTGGTTTAGGTTTGTCAAACAACACCTTTAACATCAGCCGTCTGGAAAATAAATTAAAATCTTTAATGAGTTCGAAACACTCTATACCTTGGACCGGACAAAACGTTAACCATATTTCAAAACTGATATTTGATCGAGTGACAGCTCGACGAGGATAAATGTATCACTTCAAAATCAGTCTGAGACCTATCCAATTGATTGAGAGATTCACCAATCAATTTTTTGGAGTTGCTACAGGTTGCGACTGGGATTGACCCAGCCGAAAAACCTGCTGTGAGCTGGCTATAGTGGAACTACTCGACTGTGCCAACAGGGGAGAGATTTTAGGAGGATTCGGATTGACAGAACCTGGAGTAGCACCAATAGAGCCACTAGAATCAGCAAGTGAATTTTTGGCCGCTGCTGTTGCTCTGGTGTTAATCTGTCCTCTGGGCTGTTGTCTTTGTACTTTGTTATTCCCTCTACCAGGCTTAGGATGAAAGAAACCATGTGTTTTTATTGGGGCCGTTCCTGCAGAAAAATCAAGACTTTTTCTCCCCCCTTCCCGGACTAACCAACACGTTCCAACATGACATAGTGACGGAACCAGGGGTTCGGGTAAATGTAAAACCGTATAGAATTCCAGAGGCCTGGCGAGAGGCGGTTGCGGAGGAAATAAAAAATATGTTGGAGTTGGATGTGATCGAAGAGTCCCACAGTGAGTGGTCAAGTCCCATAGTGCTGGTCCCAAAACCTGATGGCAGTATCAGGTTTTGTAATGACTTTAGAAAACATAACTGTGTGTCCAAGTTTGACGCCTACCCAATCCCCCGGGTCGACGAACTTGTGAACAGGTTGGGACAGGCTCGCTACATAACGACCCTCTTACTCAATCGGCCAGGGAGAAGACTGCCTTTTCCACCCCTGAGGGTTTGTTTCAGTATAAGCGGATGCCGTTTGGTCTGCACGGAGCCCCTGCATCATTCCAGCGAATGATGGATGAAATTTTGAGACCACATCGCTCGTATGTAGCGGCGTACTTAGAAAATGTGGTCATCCATAGCCCAGACTGGGAAACGCACTTGCTCCGTGTACAATCGGTGGTAGATTCCCTTAGGGAAACAGGTCTCATGGCCAACCCCAAAAAATGTGCCATAGGCCCGGAGGAGGCCAAATACCTTGGGTACATTATTGGCCGGGGAGTGGTCAAGCCGCAGACCAATAAGGTTGAGGCAATTCAAAAATGGCCCCAACCAGTCAATAAAAAACAAGTCAGGGCCTTTCTGCGCATTACAGTGTATTACAGGCGGTTTATACCCAATTTTGCCACCCTTGCCGCCCCCTTGACCGACCTGACGAAGGGTAGGGGGTCGGTCATGGTCAAGTGGAATCCCGAAGCTGAGGAGGCATTTCAGAATTTAAAACAGGCTCTTTGTATGTTACCCGTACTATTAGCCTTGGACTTTAGCCAGGAGTTTGTTGTACAGACGGACGCCTCTGAGGTGGGCCTAGGGGCCGTACTGTCACAGAACAGGGACGGGGAGGAGCACCCAGTGGTATATCTGAGCCGGAAGCTGAACAAGCACGAGAAAAATTATGCCATCGTAGAAAAGGAGTGTCTCGCCATTAAGTGGACCTTAGACTCCCTGAGTTATTACCTACTGGGGAGGTCATTTAAGCTGATCACAGACCATGCTCCCCTGAAGTGGATGTGTGATAATAGGGAGAAAAATGCTTGTGTGACAAGGTGGTTCCTGGCTTTACAGCCCTTTAAGTTTACGGTGGAGCACAGGCCGGGAAAGCTCCAAAATAATGCAGATGCCCTCTCCCGTGTGCACTGTATGGTTGGGTCAAGTGCTCAGCCACAGGGGCTTGAGCAGAGGGGGAGGATATGTGACGGTATGCAAGTTACGATACATGACAATAGGTACATTTCACCTCGCATTCGTTCCATTATGAGGGAGTGAACCGGAATCTGGTCCGGGTTTCACAGCCTCTGGGGCTGGTTAGGGTTCCGGTCCCGATGTTTGGGTCCACTGAAGTCCACAGTCAGGTGGACTTTAAAAGACCAGGAAGAGAGCACAACGGTGTGCTGGGGGTTTTTGGAGACTCAGGAGGGAACCTGAGTGTGAGGGGCTCTATGGAAAGTAACTGCAAGAAAAGGTTTGCTTTATTGTTATTTTGTGGCTGATGGGGACCAGCCCCGCACTGCATAGAGAGGAGACCCTGTTTGTTTAGTTTAGTGCCGGACGGCAAGGATTTAATTTACTGTTTTGTTTATTTTTACCTGCAAACCATTTACAAATAAAATCTGGCATCCGCCACACTTAAAGCGGTGGTTCACCCTATTTTACATCTTTGTCTTAATGGAACAACCCGCCGTTGTGTAAGCACACTGCATTTATTTTATTTTTTTGACGTTTCCTTACCTTTGTTACTGAGCATTGAGTACCTTGTCAATCAATCTCTCCCCGCGGGGAATGGGCGTGTATATCATTTTCCCCGAGAGAGCGCGTGTTGTCTCCTGCGAGTGGCGATTAGAGGAACCAGCTCGTTAGGGGAACCAAAACGACAAGTCACCGGCCGCCGTTGTGATGGTAACTGTGCAGTGTTGACGGCGCGGCTCGCCGTCAACACTGCGCAGGCGCGGGATAGAGCGGTGAATGCTGGGACATCGGCATTCACCGCATCCCGGAAGATTTTTCTGGTGGGCTTCACAGTGCCCAAAAACAAGATGGAAACGTCCATCTAGGATTTTTATAAATTATCTTTTTTGGGGAAATGACAATGCTGGCGGCTGGAAAAATAGGACTGGTGAGTATACTGTTTGCTAATGTAACAGCGGGAGAATAACAGATAAATAAAAAAACACGTATTCCCGCGGAACCCCTGCTTTAAAAGAAAGTGCCTGCTTGTGAACTGTGATTCAGAGAAAGGTGATCCCCACAAGCTAATCCCTCACAATGTCCATTGGTGATACTTCCTGTCAGTCCACCATAGTTTTCACTGGGGCCTCTGCTACACTAAAATCCCAACCAGCATTGCAAGCCCTGTCTGCATGATCAAAGAACTCCACATACATACATTGACTGATTTCCCCGAAAAACAATAATGCTGCCCTGACTCCCAAAAGTCTGCCTGCATACTGTTAGTAAACAGGAACTGACCCCCCTAGCTGCTGCCCATGCAGGAAATGTACAACGCTGGTGATGATATCACATGGAGTAATACAGGCTGTTCCTTGGAAAAAAAGGGGTAGAATTGGGGGACAATGGGAGCAATGGGACTTTATATGAAACGCAGACTTCGGGTAGAAAGAGTCAATCAATATAAGGTATAAAAAATATTTATTAATGACACAGTTGATCATAATGCATGAGATGATATATATATATATTGAATTAATATTATTGATACACAATAAACTGGTACATGATTGGTACTTGTTAATAAATATTTTTTATACCTTTAATTGATTGACTCTTTCTACCCTAAGTCTGCCTTTCATATAAAGTCCTATTGCTCCCATTGCCCCCAATTCTACCCCCTTTTTTTCCATATAACGAGGGATGGACACCTGTGTACTGGACAGTCATGGTCCCATATAAAGTCCCACCTTCTTTCCTTTTTCTAACAGGCTGTTTCTTGCTGTAGGTACAACGTGAAAGAAAATGATGCAGGAATATGATCTAGATATGCATTTGGGGGGAAATTTGGCTAATGCCCGGATTTATACTGAGAATTTAGGTGTTTAACTGGCGTTTCACTTTAAACATCAAGTAAGAATGCTTGTTGATTGCTATGGCAAAATGCATATTTCTAAAAGTACTTTTTCTATATCAGTCCCAAAATGGCACACTCAAAGAATTACATTTTTACAATCCATTTCTGTTTCACCTGCTCTTGAATGCTTCAGAAGAGCTAAAAGGAATATCTCTGTGGATAATTTATTTTTCCCAGCATTTATTTTTATGGGAGGATTGGAGTTTTAGTAAGGGAGCCTGTATAAAATCTGAAAAGCTATCAGAGGCAAAATAGGAAAAATATGTTGGCTTAAGTGCAAAAGAAAGTCAGTGCTGCAGTCATTGTATGTTCACTTCTACATATTTTTGTCTTTTCAAGTAACTTTAGAATATTTTTGCCATTCCAGATAGCTAATAGAATGGCATTTTTCTATTGTCACTTTTAGGAATTTGCTTTTAAAGACATATCTTTAAAAAGGCATCTGCCTGTGTGCCCATGTGCCTTCTAACAATCATGTATTTATAAATGGAGAGAAACAGTGCGCATACCACAAAAATAGTAAACAAAATAGAGCTGCGACTCAAAAATGTTATACAACATATATAGTACAAAGAAAAAAGCTAGAGTTGCGCTAAACCATTGAGAATATCTTAGTGAAAAAATATAAATTAAAAATGTGTAAAAAATCTGTGAAGAAAATATATATATAGTATAGATGCAGTCCAGATTTGTGTCAAATGAAAAGACACAAACAAACAGCAAAAAAACTTTTCTTGCAAAGTCTATGTTATAAAGACGGTGCTCAATCTGTGGAGTTTTAAAGATCACTGCTGCAATGGATGAAACAATGTGCAGGTCACCCAAAACGACAATACTGACCCTTACCAGAATCAATGATCCCAACGGATCAAGTAGTGCAGGAATAATCACAATAGTAGGGATGTATGTATCGCGCCACCTAGCGGGGTCCTCAGTAGCCACCGATCACGTCACAGAGCATCCAGAGGAAAAAATACTCACATAGTGTAAAACCATAAACAATCAAAACACATAGGACTTCACCCAGTGATTGACTGACGGACAATGTGAAAAATAAAGTAAACCACCACCACCAAACACACTGACCCTTACCAGACCAAAAGATCCCAATGGTACCAAAAGTTACGAAGTTTAAAATAGCATAAAATCAAACAGCCGGCCGGCGTGACAGAACGAGGATTCGCCCTCAGCGTGCGGTGACGTCAGAACGTCGCCTCCCAACGTTTCGTCTGAAGAGACGTGATCAAGTCTCTTTTTAAACTTTGTAACTGATCCATACATCCAGGACCCTTCTATCCTCCATGCTGGATTACACCTTTTCTGCTCTGTTTGATCCCCATTGGGATATTTTGGTCTGGTAAGGGTCAGTGTGTTTGGTGGTGGTGGTTTACTTTATTTTTCACATTGTCCGTCAGTCAATCACTGGGTGAAGTCCTATGTGTTTTGATTGTTTATGGTTTTACACTATGTGAGTATTTTTTCCTCTGGATGCTCTGTGACGTGATCGGTGGTTACTGAGGACCCCGCTAGGTGGCGCGATACATCCATCCCTACTATTGTGATTATTCCTGCACTACTTGATCCGTTGGGATCATTGATTCTGGTAAGGGTCAGTATTGTCGTTTTGGGCGACCTGCACATTGTTTCATCCATTGCAGCAGTGATCTTTAAAACTCCACAGATTGAGCACCGACTTTATAACATAGACTTTGCAAGAAAAGTTTTTTTGCTGTTTGTTGGTGTCTTTTCATTTGACACAAATCTGGACTGCATCTATACTATATATATATTTTCTTCACAGACTTTTTACACATTTTTAATTTATATTTTTTCACTAAGATATTCTCAATGGTTTAGCGCGACTCCAGCTTTTTTCTTTAATCATGTATTTATAATAGCAAGATTCTCCTTAAAGCGGAGTTCCATCCAAAAGTGGAACTTCCGCTTAATCCAATCCTCGCCCCCTTACATGCCACATTTGGCATGTCATTTTCTTGGGGGGGGGGGGAGTGGGGGCTTCAGGAGGAGTGGGACTTCCTGTCCCACTTCCTCCTTCCGCCCAGGGACCACTAAGGCGATACGTCATATCGCCTTTTAGTAGCCCCTCTCTGTAGGCGATCACCTGGGACACGTGACAGGTCCCAGGCGATGGCCTGTCCAATCAGGGAGCTCTGCGCCATTCACGCATACGCAGTGAGTGCCCGGCCGTGAAGCCAAAAGCTGTCATGGCCGGGTGCCCACAGTTGCAGTGGATGCGCCGGCGGTGAAGGGGGGGACCAGAACGAAGCTCCCAGCGGCACGTCGCTGGATCGTGGAACAGGAAAGTGTATGTTTATTAAAAGCCAGCAGCTACACTTTTTGTAGCTGCTGACTTTTAATAAACATAAAAAAAAGCCTGGAACACCTCTTTAAAGTGATATTAATTTTTTTTTTTATATAAAAAACATGTTATACTTACCTCCTCTGTGTAGTGGATTTGCACAGAGCAGCCCAGATCTTCCTCTTCTTGGGTCTCTCGCTGGAACTCCTGGCTTTTCCCTCCTGCTGAGTCCTCCCACAGCAAGCAGCTTGTTATCAAAAAGGTGTTTATTAAACAAGTCCAAACAATTTTCCAATGCACAGACATTGTATTTGAATATAACAGCATGCACAGTGTACAATCCTCACAGCAGTCACCAGAACCATCTTATCCTTAAACTTGTTAAAGTGGAGGTTCCACCTGAAAAAAAAATTTCCACCAGAAATCTAAAAAAAAAAAAAAAAAAAAAAAATTAGAAAAAAATGTTTTTACTTACCCTAAATTGCTGTTGCTATGCGGAAGTGCCGAATCTGCCTTTTCATCCTCCGCGGCAGATTCTCTTCCTCCTCCTACACTCGGTGTCTTCTTGTGAATGGAGCACGCTGCATTCTGGGAACTGTGTGTGTCCCAGAAAACAGCCGGCCCATTCACAAAGCGCCGCGCTGCTCGCGCATGCGCAGTAGGAAACGGGCAGTGAAGCCGTACGGCTTCACTGCCTGTTTCCCTTACTGTGGATGGCGGCGCTTGGAGCTGCCAGGATCGAGGATCGGCCTCGGCGGGGGCCGACATCGCTGGCGGCTAGGACAGGTAAGTGTCCTTATTAAAAGTCAGCAGCTCCAGTGTTAGTAGCTGCTGACTTTAAAAAAAATTTTTTTGTAATGGAACCTCCGCTTTAAGTTTACAACAAACTGATATGTACAGATTAATACTGTTCATCTGGTGTTATCCAACATTAGCCCATTATGGTCCTCCCGCAGGGCATTGCAACAATATGGACATCACCAATTCCCTGGGACTCAGTCCAGGGGTATCTAGCCATGGTGCCCATATCCTTTCGAATCTACCAGGACTGCCCCTATGTCGGTATATATATTTTTCCATAACCAAGGTATTTCCTATATGTGTTATCCAGGAGGCAACCAAGGGTGGGGAGACCGGCTTCCAGCCCATCAGGATGATCTTGCGCGCCTGAAACAATACCCTAGAGTTCCCTATGGTTTAACCTTGAGCCCTGGCTTAGGTAACTTATCTGGACCCACAGCCCCCACCATCTGGTCATCTAGTGTAAATCCTCTCTCATTTAAATGGATGTTGCACAGGACTTCACCTTGTTTGTATTCCATGTTTCGCATTGTATAACCCCTGTGTGGGTGACTCATTGGGGCTGATTTACTATGCCTTTGCGCCATGATTCCTGGCGCATCAGCGGGTGCAACGGCCATTGTGACATTTACTAAAGGAATGCGCCGGCAATGCAGCACAATTCCATATTTACTTTAGTACTGAATGCGCCCAGGAGGGGGTGCACGGTGCGCCCCTATGAACCTGGCGCACGACATCTATAAATGTAAAATAAAAGGGTTTGGGAGTGAGTTTATTATGGGGGGGATGTGGGATGATGTGAGGAAGTTTAGTGACATGTGTTCGTTTAACATTTACGGCCTGAATTGAAAATGAATGTGACTTTTGTAAAAACCAGCCGCTGCGCCTGCTAGTACATTTAAACCTGCGGGAGGTTTATTTGTGTACTGCGCATGCGTGAGCGGCATTTTCGGCCATTCAGGTGCGCCTCTTCACTAGGCCGGCAAAATATTGGTAAATATCAAGCAGCGTAGCTGCCTTTGCATGGCTTGAAGCGGCGCACCTAAATGGCAGAATATTTTTTAGGTTACGCTGACAACAAAGGAAAACTCGGCGCCAAATAAAAAAAAAAACGGTGTGGGTTCCCCTTCAGGAGCATACCAGGACCTTAGGTTTGGTATGGACTGTAAGGGGGAACACCTATGCCGAAAAAACGGCGTGGGGGTTCACCCAAAATCCATACCAAACCCTTATACGAGCACGCCGCCTGGTCAGACAGGAATAGGAGTGGGGACAAGCGAGCGCCCCCCTCCTGAGCCGTACCAGGCCGCATGCCCTCAACATGGGGGGTGGGTGCTTTGGGGCAGAGAGGCACTGCGCCCCCCACCCCAAAGCACTCTTGTTCCCATGTCGACGGGGACAATGGCCTCTTCCCGACAACCCTGGCCATTGGTTGTCGGAGTCTGCGGGCGGGGGACTTATCGGAATCTGGGAACCTCCTTTAATAAGGTGGCCCCCAGATGCTGGCCCCCCACCCTATGTGAATGAGTATGGGGTACATCGTACCCCTACACATTCACCTGGGGGGAAAATGTTAAGTTAAAAAAAAACACACTATACAGATTTTTGAAGTAATTTATTAGTCAGCTGGGGGGTCTTTTGCCGGGCCCCCTTTCTTCTTTAAGCTTTTTTACAAAGGGGGGGTGTCTTCTGCCGGGGGGAGCCGGACTTTACGCTGTCTTCTACCGGGGCCCCCTCCCCCTTTCTTCTTAAGGCTCTTTTACAAAGGGGGGGTGCGCCCGGTCTTCTCCGCTGTCTTCTGCCGGGGGGGATCCGGGCTTCACGCTGTCTTCTGCCGGGGCCCCCTCCCCCTTTCTTCTTTAGGCTCTTCTACAAAGGGGGGGTGCGCCCGGTCTTCTCTGCCGTTGACTTCACCGCTGCCTTCTGCTGGGAAAGCGGTCTTCTCTGCTGTCTTCTCTGTTCTCTCTTCTGCCGGGCTCCACTATGGGGGCACGGTCTTCTCCGCTGTCTTGATCCGTCTTCTCTTCTGCTGGGCTTCACCGCGGGGGCCCGGTCTTCTCCGCTGTCTTGTTCCGTCTTCTCTTCTAGCGATGTTGACACGACGAGCTCTCCCGCTGTAATGCAACGACTTATATACTTATAGACTTATAGACTTATATAGGCATGGGGCGTGGTCACCGGGTGATGCCACCCGGCGACCCCACCCTTTGTTACATCACATTTCTGGGGCATGATGGGAATGTGATGTAACAAGGAGTGAGGTTGCCGGGTGGCATCACCCGGTGACCACGCCCCATGCCTCTATAAGTCGTTGCGCAACACGAACACGGCATTACAGCGGGAGAGCTCATCATGTCAACATCGCTAGAAGAGAAGACGGCACAAGACAGCGGAGAAGACTGGGCCCCCTTGGTGGAGCCTGGCAGAATAGAGAACAGAGAAGACAGCGGAGAAGACTGGGCCCCCGCGGTGTAGCCCGGCAGAAGAGAAGACGGAACAAGACAGCGGAGAAGACCGGGCCCCCGCGGTGGAGCCCGGCAGAAGAGAGAACAGAGAAGACGGCAGAGAAGACCGCCCCCCCGCAGAACACAGCGGTGAAGTCAGCGGCAGAAAAGACCGGGCGCACCCCCTTTGTAAAAAAGCTTAAAGAAGAAAGGGGGAGGGGGCCCCGGCAGAAGACAGCATGAAGTCCGGCTCCCCCCCCAGCTGACTAATAAATTACTTTCAAAATCTGTGTAGTGTGTTTTTTTTAACTTAACATTTTCCCCTAGGTGAATGTGTAGGATGTACCCCATACTCATTCACATAGGGTGGGGGCCGGCATCTGGGGGCCACCTTATTAAAGGGGGCTTCCAGATTCCGATAAATCCCCCGCCCGCAGACCCCGACAACCAACGGCCAGGGTTTTCGGGAAGAGGCCCTTGTCCCCATCGACATGGGGACAAGAGTGCTTTGGGGAGGGGGGCGCACCCCCATTCCTGTCCGACCAGGCGGCGTGCTCGGATAAGGGTTTGGTATGGATTTTCGAGGAACCCCCATGCTGTTTTTTCAGCGTAGGTGTTCCCCCTTACAATCCATACCAAACCTAAGGGCCTTGTATGCTCCTGAAGGAGAAACCCACACAGTTTTTTATTTTATTTTGTGCGGAGTTCCCCTTTATGATCAGCGTAACAAAAACCTATGCCAGTGTTTTATTTAACCACTTCCATACCACGCCTAATCTGGAACTTCTCTCCTTCATGTAAAAATCATAATTTTTTTACTAGAAAATTACTCAAAACCCCAAACATTATATATATATTTTAGAAGACACCCTTCTAAAAAGGGAATAAAGTGGCGGTCATTGCATCGTTTTATCTCCAATGGTATTTGCCCAAAAAAAATTCAAACGAATTCATGAATTTAAAAATAACAAAACAGTAAAGTTAGCCCAATTTTTTGGGATAATGTGAAAGATGATGTTACACAGAGTAAATAGATACCTAACTTGTCACACTTTAAAGGAGTTCTCTAAGCTAAAACTTTTAACCCCCGCTGTGCCCGGGCTGTAAAACTATACAAAATAAACTTTCACTTACCTGCCTACGATCCCCCGTTGTTCCGTTATCGCCGCCCGTGCTCCGGTTCCTGTCAGCTTCCTCTTCCTGCGGGTTGGTGACTCACCGTGTGCTCAGCCTATCAGCGGCCGCGGCGGGACATTGCTGCGGCCGCTGATAGGCTGAGCGCACGGTGAGTCACCGACCCGCAGGAAGAGGAAGCTGACAGGAACCGGAGCACGGGCGGCGATAACGGAACAACGGGGGATCGTAGGCAGGTAAGTGAAAGTTTATTTTGTATAGTTTTACAGCCCGGGCACAGCGGCGGTTAAAAGTTTTAGCTTGCAGAACTCCTTTAATGTTGCACACACTCATGGAATGGCACCAAACTTTGGGACTAAAAAATCTCCATAGGCAAAGCTTGATTTTTTTTTACAGGTTACCAATTTAGGTTACAAAGGAGGTCTAGTGCTAGAATTATTGCTCTCGCTAATTTTTTTTAGTTTTGCACTTTTTTTCCCCCTTTTTTTTTTATCACTTTTATTTCTATTACAAGGAACGTAAACATCCCTTGTAATAGGAATAGTGTATGATGGGTCCTCTTTATGGAGAGAGGCGGGGTCAATAAGACCCCACATCTGTCCTCCAGGCTGGAAAGCATGAGATCGGGAAAAAAAACACTGATCTCATGCTTTCAGCCACAATTGCAGCTTTGTTTATGTTTATGTCTTTAAATCTCTATGGTCCTCATTCAGTGGCGGATGATTTGTTCTCCGGGCCTCCGATGGCACGGGAGAGCCCGGAGAAGCACCGGATGGTGGTGCCGCCTGTAAGAACGATCACGCGGCGGAACTGCCGCTATGATCATTCTTATGGTGCGAACAATCGCCGCCTGTAAAAAAGGATATCTGAATGATGCCTGTAGCTGCACCCATCATTCAGATATCCCCCACTGAATTCCAGGACATCATATGACATCCTACGGTACGGAAGTGGTAAAATTTGCCTTGGAGTCAGGGCTGGTGCTACCACTAGGCAGCCGCCTAGGGCGCACTGGAGAGAGGCGGGGGCACTACCACCCAGGGCGCCCAGCCACCGGTGATCCTACTTCCTCTCAGCAACTAACTCAACAGGCAGCCGCTCCACTCTAAAGTCCCTCCGTACAGTGTTAGAGGCGCTGGCACAGCAGCGGTGGAGGAATGAAGGAAGGAAAGAAAACATCCCCTGCATGCCCCTGATCATCACAGTGCCACTGGCAGTGAGTGTGATCTGTCTGTGTACCTACGGTCACATCGTTACTGTCCACCACCAGTCTGCCTCTGATGTACCGCTCCGCCTTTGCTACAGCCAGTCAGCTCTGCCTCTGAGCCTCTGCCTTTCTTCCCAGTGCTGCCTGTGCCCATACGTCGCATGTTCCCTCCCCTCTCTCCATCATGGAGGCCGCTCTCTCTCCTGTGTTTTTCCTATTGCGGCAGCCAGCGCGAGATGTACAGTACCCTGTTGCCGAGAACCAGAGTGATGAGATCACGCTGAAAGTACAATAACGGCGGCAGGTACTGTATGTCCCTTAGGGTGGGACCTGGGCCCCTATACCAATTTTAAGGCCAATTACTAGAAGATAAGGCTGCCAAGTGGGATCTAGCAAAATTAACAAGTCAGTTCCCATAGACTGCAATAGTATTTATGGTATAACTTTTGCCCATGTTAGGCTCTTTGTTTGTCCACCCGGACCAGGGGGTGTTTGTCCCATCTCGCATTTCTGTTGATCTGAGCATGCCCAGGGACTTAAATTTTTGATGTTGCTTTTTGTGTGTGAACAGCACTTTAATGTTTCTGGGCATGCTCATTGAGCGTGTTTTTTGGGTTAGTAATTTAAGGACATCCTTAACAGGTGTACCCACTTTAAAGTTCAGTCTCTACATTGGGTGAACTTGCGTTTTGTGTGTTTCATGGGCTGTGCATGTGTTTTCAATTGCCTCAATAGCACACAAGCCTATGTTATATAAAGCTTGCATAGAGCAGTTGTTACCTTTCCCTGAAAAGAGGCAAGATTATGTGTGGGTGGGGCCGGCAAGATTATATTTGTGTGTCCATATTGAATGTCTATTTTATTTATGTCTTTGCAAAACAGATATGTTTTTGATCAAGGGTTTTTGGACTGGTTTATTTATTTATTTTGGGTGGGGGGCTATCTTCGCCTGAAATATTTGTGAGGTTGTCAATGTATGTTGTTTTTAGGGTGTTCACTTTGATGTAATTGTCTGTGCTGCATTATTTTGCTAAATCTTTCTCAAGATGTTGTGACTAATTAATGTTTCAATCCTTAACCCCCCTGGCGGTGTTCCCGAGTCTGACTCGGGTGAGATTTTTTGGCTACGATCGGTAACCCCGAGTCAGACTCGGGCTCACCTCGCTGAATCCACAGGCTTGGTTTACTTACCTTGTCCCTGGATCCAGCGATGCCACCGCGCTGTGTGAGCGAGCGGGACCTCGCTCGATTCACACAGTGCCTCTGTGTGCCGCCGATCTCCGTTCCCTGCGACATTACGACGCACGGGAGTGGAGAACGGCGCCAAATTCAAAAAGGTAAACAAACACAATACATACAGTATACTGTAATCTTATAGATTACAGTACTGTATGTAAAAAAAACACCCCCCCCTTGTCCCTAGTGGTCTGCCCAGTGCCCTACATGTACTTTTATATAATAAAAACTGTTCTTTCTGCCTGCAAACTGTAGATTGTCCCTTTATGTCAAAAATGGTTTTAGAGCAGCTAGAAAACAGCGATAATAAATTTATAATCACTTGCAGAGTTGTGCGATAGCGATTTGTGGGGAAATTCATCATAAAAAAATAAAAGTAATGACAGCGACAATTCTGCAACTGAGCAAATTTCATTGATTTTGAGTTGATTACATTATTGAATAATTTTTATTATAATTATATTATTATTTGTTATAATTATTTATTATATTATAATTTATAATTTTGTTTTAAAAAAAAATTCATACCCGGGATGCCTACTAGACTCTTGTTTGGTCAGATTTAAGTTAGTTATTCCTAAGAATTACAGGCCTACAGTATAAAACGCCAAATTTCCTTGCAAATAATGGTACCGCTTTCAGCACCTTTTTTCTGAAATAATCATACCGCCAGGGAGGTTAATAAATGTCGGTGGGCCTTTTCTCTCCTCTTAATTTCCATTGCATAAACCATATTCTGTTTATTGTCTCAAATGAACCTATGTTTATTTTATTTTTTTATATTATTTATTTATTTTTGTTTGTTTTTGCTTTCCTTGCTTTTTTTTTCAAAGTCCTGTTTTGTTGACCAATAAAATGACTTAAAAATTTTGAAGTTTGTTTTTTGTTCCTTTTTCAGGCTACAGATTTTCCCAGCTGCAGCTTAAATAGGCTGATTGGCCTAACAAAACAGGTGTGATTTTGTCTCCAAGGATAGCATATGCATGGATAGTCACCAGGAAAGAAAAAATACAGAGCGGTAAGTATTTAATTTTTTCCTTTTTACTGCAGCGGTTCTCAGCCTCAGTCTTCAAGTACCCCCGACAGGACACATTTTGTGGATTTATCTTATCTAGAATTGCTGTCCAGACTGTCTTTTAAAGCACATGTGCAAGATGAAGGAAAACCTGCAAACATGGCCTGTTGGGGGGTATTGGCGGACAGGCTTGAAGTGCTGATTTACAGCACTGTGCTTAAGTCTAGCTCAAGGCAATCCTATTCTAATTGTGGGTGTTTGAGGGAAACCAAGTGAGTGTTAGAACCCCTGCTTGTGTTTTTTGGGTTGGGATTTGTGTCCTTTTTCTTAAAATTGGCTTCACTTCCTGTCACACAGCTGAACAGGAAGTGAGGGTAAAACCCTACCAATGTCTTTTCTTGGGAACACACGGGTCAATCTAACTAGTGTCCCCATTAAGCAAATTGCACTCCAGCACTTTGTTGTGTACACCCCAAATGATTAGGTAGTGTTGGGTTTAGTAAAGGCAAAGCCACTCTGCAGTACAAGTGTAGTTGCAGAAAATCTAATGGAAAGCACTGATGATTTTAACATCCAATCATGTAGAAGCAAAGAATTTTTTTTTGCTCTTTTCTTCCTTGCTTGTCCACCTCCACCTCCAGCAATTGCACTTGTAGTGCAAATTGGATTTGCCTTTAGTAAATGGACCCCAAAGTCCAAGATCCTTAATAATTTGGGGTGTACACAGCAAAATGCTAGAGTGCACTTTACATAATGGGGAAACTATTTAGATTGATCTGTGTGTCCCCAAGAAAAGACAGTAGTAGGGTTTTACCCTCACTTCCTGTTTGGCTATGTGACAGGAAGTGAATAAATTTGAAGTAGAAAGTGGCAAAATTTGGGAGGTGACTTCACCCTATCAGGGGTGCAGACATCCCCAAAAAATTTGCAGACTTTTTATCCCTCTGCACTCTAGCCCCAGGCAAAAATAAGAAAGGATTTCATTTAGTTTAAATTTGCAAAGACACATTCCTCAGATCAACTGTGATGCATGTCATTGGTCCATTTAGCCCTTGTTTAATAGAAAACACCAGTTGCCTTTCACTAGAAACATTTGTTAGTCCAATCCTGGAAATCTGCACCTGTTTTACTATCACTTTCCCTAAAAATTGTGTTCCTGCACGTAGATGCGCGACCACCGTGTATTGGATATGCGCATATGTGGTTCTCGGAAAGCGGTGGCCAGCACACAGGACATCACGCCCCTACAGGAAGTTGCTTGTACTGCTGCTAAGGTCTCTGAGGAAGGGATGATACTTATTTGCAAATAAAGAAAATTGTTTATTTAACATTAGGTGGTGTTTGTGGGGGTCCCTAACACACATTCATACATATTAGCAACGCCGTATGCTGGCCTATTGGCATGGTTATATTTTCTTAGTCCTCTCAATAAAATTATCAGAAATTTGTGCTTAAAGTAGAACTATAATCAACACTTTTTTTTTTCATTTTGGATAGAGTAAGGGAGGGTTATAGCCCCTGTCAGTTTATTTTCTACCATCCCTGTCCAATTGCAGATATTTCCCTTTACTTCCTGCCCCATAGCCAAACAGGAAGTGAGAGAAAAACTATGCAAATTAATGGAATCCAATGCCCCCCCTCCAGGGCCCTCAGAACTAGTGTGTCCCCCCCCTGAAAATTTCTGGGCGAGTTTTAAAAAAACAGGGTGTGGCCTTGACAGGAAGGGGTGGGTCATTTTTCTATTAGGAGGTGCAGAAGTTTAGTCAGGCCTAGGGCAGCACAAAACCTAAATAGACTACTGCATATTAGGGCTTATTTAGACAGGATGCGATTTACAGCATGTTTTTAGATTGTGAGAGAAACCCCACGCAGGCACAGGGAGAACCTGCAGGCAGATGGTGTCACGGGCGGGATTCGAACCAGCGACCCTTTTTGCTGCTAGGTGAAAGTGCTATCCACTACACCACTGTGCTGAACGAACATGTATCTAGAGATGTAGGTTCTTGTGTCCACATGTGAAAATACAAGTGGGTCATGGCTAGGGATGAGCCAAACCCCACTCCCCCTCTGGTAGGGATGAGCTGTATGTTCGACTCAAACATTGGCTGTTCGGCAAACAGCGAACAATCAGTTTTTTTTGCAGCAAATTCGAAAAGCAGCAGAAACACCCTTTAAAAGTCTATGGGAGAGAATGATAGAATGTTAATTTTAATATGCAAGTTATTGTTTGGTGACCCGGGTCCTGCCCCAAGGGACATGTATCAATGCAAAAAAAGGTTTGAAGAACTGAATTTTTTCCAGGAGCAGTGATTTTAATAATGCTTAACCGCTTCCATAACGTAGGATGTCATATGACGTCCTGGACTTCAGTGGGGGATATCTGAATGATGGACGCAGCTACAGGCATCATTCAGATATCCTTTTTTACAGGCGGCGTTTGTTCGCACCCTAAGAACGATCATAGCGGCGGTTCCTCGCGCTACCATCCAGTACATCTCCAGGCTCTCCTGTGCATGTTTCCCGTGCTTAGAACTGTCCCTGTACAAGATGTCATTTCTGTAGAAAAAAAAAGTAATTTAAAAGTACTCGTGGCTATAAAGAATACAGAGAACAGTCATTGCTAAGAAAAAATAAAAGCGTGGAGTCCCCCCAAATTTAATTACCAGGCCCTTCAGGTCTGGTATGGATTTTAAGGGGAACTCCACCCCAAATGTAAAAAATAATGGCGTTGAATTCTCCCAAAAATCCATACCAGACCCCTTATCCCAGCACGTAACCTGGCCGGCCGCAGGATAAGAGGGGGGGACGAGAGAGCGCCCCCCCCTCCTGAACTGTACCAGGCCACATGCCCTCAACATGGGGAGGATTCTTTGGGGTCCCCCTCAAAGCACCTTGTCCCCATGTAAATAGGGACAAGGGCCTCATTCCCACAACCCTTGCCCGGTGTCCAGATTTCGATAAGCCCCCCGCCCGCAGACCCCCACAACCACCGGGCAAGGGTTGTGGGAATGAGGCCCTTGACCCCATCAACATGGGGGCAAGGTGCTTTGGGGGGGACCCCAAAGCATCCTCCCCATGTTGAGGGCATGTGGCCTGGTACGGTTCAGGAGGGGGAGCGCTCTCTTGTCCCCCCTCTTTTCCTGCGGCCGGCCAGGTTACGTGCTCGGATAAGGGGTCTGGTGTGGATTTTTGGGGGAACCCCACGTAATTTTTTTTAAATTTGACGGCAGGGTTCCTCTTAATATCCATACCAGACTTGAAGGGCCTAGTAATTTAATTTGGGGGCGAGTGATTTTTAAATGATTTTTTTCCGTCAGAATGTCATTTTGTGCAGAGACAGTTCTAACCATGGGAAACATGCGCTAATGTACAGGCATATTATACACACCCCCTAGGTATGAAATTAAAAGGAATATTTCACTTTTATTGTCTCTCTTTAAGCATTATTAAATTCACTGCTCCCAAAAAAACGGCCGTTTAAAAAAAAAAAAAAATGCATTGATACATGTCCCCATGGGGCAGGACCCCAAACACTTTTTATGACAAAAACTAGCACATTAACCTTTAAAATTAACACTTTTGATTTCTCCCATAGACTTCTAAAGGGAGTTCGGCGGCTTTACATAATTATTATTGCATTGCGCCCTCTGCTTCGCCAGTTCATACGCTCAATTAATGATTTATCCGGCGCACCAATTAAGCCATGAACGCAGCGCCTTGTTTATAGTAAATCAGCCCCATTGTATTGTTACCTGGGATAGGGATGTATACATCCAAAACTTGAAAATCTGTTTAGAGTGGCTGTCCTTTTAAATAATGCAAGCACCATTTTGGAGCCTTTAATACTGTGGTTATTACTGTTATGGGAATGATATTCTTTGTCTACAGTAATGGCTTTTCACACTTCATCTGTGTAATAACGCCATTCCAATCAATCAAATGTACAGCTCAGCCAGGTGACTAGTGTTTGCTTTTTTCCCTCTACTATCAGCACTTGCCCAGCATGTGCAGCCGGAAAATTATGTCATACTGTGCGTATTACAGTAATCACATAGTAAGCAAAATAAGATTACATGTTGCCCCTGTCACTCAAAGTATAGAAAAAGCAAAATGTGTTAGGAACCTAATTAGGTCTAGGAAAATAGCGATTACATTTCTTAATGACGACCTCCTATGGTGGATGTACCATGATGAGAAAAAACTTACAGAAGCACAATCACACTTTATTTCTGGGTAATCTGTTGAGGACAAAAATACTTTCTACGACTAATTTTGGAGACAGCAGGTGCTTTGGTGTTCCAGCAGCCAGACGCACATCTTTACTAATTAGAATTATTGTAGGGTAGATCTTCTATGGGCATATATACAGGGAGGGGGAGGGGGCGTGCTGTTTAAAAAAAAAAAAAAAAAAAGCATACTATGTAAGTGGCATAGAATGTTGAGTTTCCATAGATGAACATTTGCAGGCTCTGGTGTCTATGAAAACCCAAGGATTGAATAGAATTTTGCAAGAACTCAATATACAGTATGTTCTATAAAGGTTTTCCCCAGAGTTTTAAAGGATGTGTCCTTCTTATGTTGTCAATGATTTAGCTTTAATGAAAAACGAAATTTACCCTAGATGTAGTGTTTTGCCATTCAAAAATGGATGACAGTGGCTTATTATTATTTTCTGTGAATATTCTGATATATCCTGGTCATGGTATAAGCTAGTAGTTGTCACATCCAACTAGACTTGTACTGTAACGTTGACGACATTTGCAACGTCAATAATTTTCTTGGGTTCCAATGACAGTCAGGAAGATGCTCAAGCATTTATATGCACACACGTAGCACAGAAACCTTAATATAATCACCATGGAATGTGCACATTTTGTCCAAGAACAGGATAGCAGGTGTAAAAGTTGTGGTAACACCATGTTCTAGTTACATAAACCTATTCTTGGTGTCAAGAAGTCTGCATAGGTGTTGCAGTGGAGTGCCCTGTGACTTGCCTAGCTCAGATGCGGGTGCAGGCCTCTCTAAATCATTTTTTTCCACTATTCCTTGGGTTCCCATAAACCATTGAGCTCCTGGACAGACCTAGGGAATATAAGTTTCCCTGTTTCCCACCCTCTGCAGCTCAAAGAGTTGACACCTGATGAGGCGGAGGCATTTATGAATGTGATCTGCAACCAGGCATATGGTCCTCCATTGTTCTGGCATGCATGCAACTGGGCAGCAGCCCAATAGCATGCAGCTTCTACAGAAGACCCAGACACTGCAGGAAACATTTTTCCAATTGTTACCAAAACACTGTGCTTAAAGTGGGATTGCCCTGTTTCACCAGCCAAATGTCTGTGGTAATAGTCCTGGTCCTCCTCCGGCCACTTGCCTGTTGTGTCACCCCAAAGATCCCTCCATCTGTTAGTCTGTGCACAGAGATCTACTCTGGATTTCATTGTGAGAGAAGCTGTTGCATAGACTATGCACAAGTAGCTGTTTATGTACTTTAATAGCTGTTTATGTACTATACTGAATATTAAAACAGTGGTCATCCTTTTAAATCTGTGACAATAGACTTCTATAGAGGTAACCCCCGTGGTTTCTGCATGTTTCAGCATCCACACATCACCCTGCTGGTCAGACATCCTTTTTGGCAAACTTCTCCAGTCAATGAACAGTCTCTTGTTTGTTTTTGTTGTTTGTATTAGGGGATTAAACGTGGATGAGGAAAAGGGACAAGGGATGCCCAAATGATGAATCTTTCTTTGTGGAGATACAGGTAGTTGAATCTAAATTGTTACTTCACATCTTCTCCAGCACACTACTTGAGATCACTTGCTTTCCTCTACTGTCCAATTCTAGATTCCTGTAACCGTTAGCACATGGCTAGGCCTCACTCTGAATAAGTCCTAACATTTTCGTAGTAGCCTGTTGCGAGCAGGGGTCTGCAGTCCCCCCTGTGGTAGCAACCATTTTAGATGAAAAAGATAATTGTGCTGATACTTGGTGGACTACTGATCCCTGCAAGTCCGATGCAAATCCTGCCAACCCTCCTGGCTGCAGCAACTTGACTTCAACAACACCACAGTCTCTCCCTCCGGCTCCACATCAAATCCTGGCATGTCTCTCCCAGAGCTTCTCACTCACCAGCCCCAGCATGGATTGCTCCTGAATGACTTTCCTGGCCGTGCTCCCAGCTGTCTTCCTCCTGCTCCTGTTCTAATAGTGTTCTGATGTCAACCCAAAATTCGTGATTTTCTTGTAATTTAATTTCCAATGATAACGGTAAACAAGACAAATAGAGAGGGTGAATTACCCTAATAGGGGCACAGACAGCAACACAAACCTGACAAGTGTTCTAATCCCTCTTCACTCTAGCCAAAAACTTAAACAAAAAAAAAGCAAAAAGTTTGGCCTTTAGTTACACTTTAAAGCTACCGCTCTGTCTAAGGTATTAAACTATATACAGTTTTGGGGCACACACATCAGTAGCTTTAGGTGCAACATGTTCACAGATATCACAAAAATCTAAACTATCTGAACTAATGTAGATTGAACCTGTTTAGGCAATACAGGAGCCATACAACACGTAAAGCTTATGTAAAGCCTGTGCAATCACTCTCCCAGGACCCACAGCTGATATGTACAAAATGTCCTTGTGGCTTGCAGTATGTAGGCAGGACCACAAGGTCTCTGAGTGTGAGAATGAATGAACACATCAATAACATCAAGAAGGGCCGGTATTATAACCAGGATTCTAAAGGCACGTAATTTCTTGGTATTGACAAAGAGAGGGCTTTATTAAAATGGGTATTTTGCAACTAGAAACCTGCTGGATACACAAACTGAAGACTTTTTCCCCTTTTGGTATGAATATAGACTATGATGTCAACGCGTTCATTAATAATGCCCGACTTCCCCCTCCTTCTCTTTTCCACACTTTTTAATATTTTTCTTAGATTTTTAATTTTTTTGTATTTCTTACTCACATTGCTGTTTTTTGCACAGTGTGTTTTCTCTTTTCCCTTTTTCGTTTGTTTTTTACATTTAGTCCATAATTAGTTTGGTGACTATGACAATTATTATAAACAGTATTTGAAACTGTTTGTACTATTGGAATACATATTTTCATTATTTTTTATTTTTCTGCTGGCATAACATGTCACTCTTTAGATATGTGTGTTAGCAGATTAATGTTGGGTTCCTCTCTTGGTAGGTGGTGTTCTTTTAATTAACTTCTAAGTGAACACGTTTATATATATCGTGGCATGATTAATAATTATCCCCTTCTAGCTTTATATATATATATATGCTTTTCACCTTAAGCTGTATGTTGAATATTTGTCAATATTCAGTTTACAATGACTATGAGAACCAGCTTTTATTGGCTTTTTGTAATGTTTTTTTTCTGGTCATGCATATATATCCTTCTTTATCTTTTTATTTTTTATATTTGCACATCGAGCGTGATGTTTTTTTACAACATTTAAAATTTTGGTTCCTGGTCTGATATCAAAGCAAGGCCTAGTTTTATACTTACTGGTTTACGTTTCCATGAGTCTTACCTCAATTTCAGATGTTTGGTATATACTAAGAATCCACACTGAGACTTGGTTCTAATAAGTCTCTTCTTCAGTTTTGGTTTTCTCCTGCTTTATGACTGACATAAAAAGGGTGGTGGCGATGACGTCAGTTGTGACAAAACGTGTATGGTAGGGTCGAGGTATGTGATGTCATCACGCACCCAATTCCCAGAAGTGGTTTGCGCCTGTCTGTTTATACATATGCGCATATGAGGGTGTTTGTGAGTATCATTTTATGCTTTTAATAAACAATCAGCTTTTACAGATTTACACTATGTGGTCTCCTGGTTCTTTTGCTATCATTATGATCATAAACATGACTTTGGAGTGAGTGGTGTTGGAGCGCATAGACCCCACGTTGCTATGGAAATACTTGCCTTTCTGTGATAGAGGCGCATCTTGACTTCTTATAATGTGGAAGTCAATCAGTCAATCCCATCTGGTAAGCGTATTTAAAGTGGATGATGAAGGTGCACAGAAGTGGTGTTTCCTTTTTACTTTTTAACATGGGCTTATGTGGATGGAACTTTACTATTTTTAGAAGTGCCCCATTTGCACTTATATCTAGTTGGCATTATAGCTTGGATTCCATTGACTAGACATTGCACAATTGTTCTGTCTTTTGCTTTTATATGTTTGATTTATGCTTTTCATGTTTGCATATTTAGTGCTGCACTTTTTTATATTTTTTGTATTTACAAATGATATCGGTTGATGTGCTAGCTACTTATTCTCCTTACTGCGCAATTTCAATTTTTAGTTTATGACACGTACAACCACCCATTAGGATGGATTATAAGATGTGTCTGTACACAGTGATGCACCGGGTTGTATAAAGCACCCACACGCCTGCAGACATATGCTCCAAATGTATACTATCTGCCTTCACAGCATACGTCTGTTTGCATTCTGGTGCTTTCTGCAACCCCTGTAGCAAAGCCATGTACAACCACATCTTCTAATTCATCTCAATGGGTGTCTGTATGCAGGAGAGTAATTACCCAGGCCCCTGATACATGAAGCCTTATTTTTTTAAAGCACTGTGTATAATTACGCTGGCTCTGCATGCTTTACAGCCCCGCGAATGAAGCCACAATTTTATAAACCACTATGTATCAAAAGCAATTACCATATTATATATTTTTTTCCCATGAAATTTTATTGTAATTTTTTTCATTTTTGTTTTACATTTAAGTACTGCTGATCTCCCCCTTCCTCTTTCAGCCACTTTCAGTCTACATGTACAAACTCATCAGATGTAAATTATTGCTGTGAGCCTACTTCCTGACAGGGACAATAGAATACATGCCTACAGGGTGTGTCAGCACAACTACTTTACCTCCACCATGGGACTGGGCGACATCGCAGAAGACAGTTCACACCTCATAATGAAAGCTTCCTTATGAAGAATCTTCTTGGCAGATTGCAAAATATATTATTGAAAGCTGAAGATTTTTGGCCATCACCAGCATACAGCAGAATAGAGAGATTCCAAGCACAAGCAAGTAATTTGTCCACCAGTTCACTGTGTAAATCACTATGAAAATTCTTTATAAATAGACCACTAACACGTTAAAGGTTATATGAGATTTCAGAGATTTTGTTTATCTCCTTTTTTATAATGAAATTGGAGAAGGTACTCCAACCCTTCCAACATCCTTATGGGGTGCTGGGGCACCGCCCCCCTCCAATCCATGTGCCCGGCCCCTAATCTACATGCAGTGCGCTGGACGCATGGATTCCAATGTTTTTTTTTAAGAAGCATTTGGTTAAGGCCTGAGGCTCTAATTGGCTCCAAAAAAGGGTGGGCTCGGGGCACAGAGCACTGCGCCCTGAGCCCACCCACTTGTGTGACAATTAATATTCACTGTTGTCTTCCTGATTCTCCTCCCGGCCAATCAGGAAGCAGGTCCTGAGATCTGTTTGGCCAAGAGGAGAAGTGCTCGTATTGGAGGAGAAGCCGAGGAGGAGGAGAAGGAGGGCGAACCCACCGCCGGAGGAATTGCTGCCTGTGACCTAGATGAGGTAAGTACGACTGACCTACCGATGGACGGAGGGGGTGCGGGTGATCCATCTGATGACCAACCAAGCGGGGGGCAGGGGTGCGGCTGATCCTACTGAGCAGGGGTGGTGGCGGGTGCAAAAAAAAACATATAGCACCCACCGCCACTGCTTTGCAAAATACTTTTTGCCAGTGGAGGTCCACTGAGATTTTATCAAAGTGTCCACCCAGCCAAACACAAGAAATAAATTGTGAACAGAACAGTAAATATGCTCACAGTTGCTGCCTCCCAATAAATATGAATAGGACTGTCAGGACACCTGTGCCTCCTGTATGGGCAAACACATACGTACACCCAAGTGAATGAGACCTTTTTATTACATACTTTAATTCAAACCCAGTGAAATCATCACTGGGTCTTTGTGCTTCTCTATGCAATGCAGATCATGGCTAATGGGAGGGGCTGGTAGAGTGTTGTACATAATTTCCTGACAACATATTAATGTCCTGCCTCAGTAGTCCTTTCTTTTGTCCTCAGCCCCGATGAAAAAAGTGGGCCAGCTCCTAAGAGCATTTATGAAATTGTTGATATGGAGGAGTCAAACTGCCTCGTTAGTCTGGAAAAGTGGCCATTTTTGGCAGGCTATATTTTCAAGCTGACTGCCTTTTGTAGAGCCTCCATGATTGAAAGTGGAATCAATCCTGTTCCTGGGAACTTTATGCCATAATGTACTAGTATTCACAGCATATTAGCACATTATTGGAGAATTACCTGCCAAGTGATCCCATTCAGCGATGCAGTGCATGTGCACAGATATCACGTCGTCACGGCACAGAGCATTGGCGTAAATGTACGCATGCGCAGTTCACTGTACATTAATGCGGACAGGCAGTGGGAAGAATTTTTTTTCAAAGTTAAATTCCACTTAAAAGAACTGAAATCCAATGAATGGGATAGGCCAGGGGTAGCAAGGTTGGGGAGGAATACGGTAGATGATGATCAGAAATGAGGCTAGCTTTATCTGATTTTCATCAGATACATTGTGAGACGTACTGAGAAGATCACAGTTTGCAGTGAAATCAAAGCAGTAAGCATTTTTAGTACAGGAGGAGGACCTGTGCCACTGTACAAGATTGAAGGTAAGGCTAGAGTTCAGCTTTAACGCATCATTAAAGATTTGTAAATTTTTATTGAATCTGGGACAGCTGTATAGCTTCCACAATAGCTTGTACACATCAGCTACAATCACTGAAAAATGAAAAAGTTGGACTGCACATACATGAAAAGTATTTAATAAATGATGATGGAAGAGAAATGAATGTTAACCACTTAGCGACCACCCAATAGCAGTTAAGGAAGAAACAATATCAAGCAAGTGGACATTGATGGTCAGACTTTAAGGCCAAGGAAGTATGGTTTTGTAAAAAATATAATTTAATAGCATATAAATAAATTAAACAGAATATACATAAAATAAATAAGTTCAAGAAAAAATTATCACAAATTCATCAACAGTAGATGACCACTGTACATTCCTCCGAAGTCGCCAACGCACGTTTCGCCGTGGGGCTTCTTCAGGGCGAAGATGAGGAATATAGAGTTAGCAGAGAGATAGAAACTTATCTGCAATGATACAGTGTGGCATATTAGTCAAACAAAAATATTAATCAAGATACAGAATTAAAATAAAATGAAAAAGTGTCAAAGCGTGTATTTACATGGCTGGTGGTCCCTCGATGGGTGCATCCACGGGGCATATAAGGTAGAGACGGAAATATACCAAGTCGGAAAGTAAGCTTAAGGTACAAGCTTCCAAGTATCGAAAATCTGGTTGACAAAAATATATATATATATATATAGTAGTATTCCACATAATATATATGAATTCTTATTTTAGCTGCTATCATCGCGCAGACACAGAATAGAAAATTATAATAACGATAGAGTAGATAATAGTAAAGATGAGGGATAAGACAGAACACTAAGAACCTACATATGTGTATATGCATGCACAAGCCTAATTGCACATACATGCACGCACACACATGAGAAAAAGAGGAAAAAGAAAAAAGAAAAAAGAAAAATAAAAAGAGATGATGAAGTGAATATGTTAATTATAGTAAGTAATAAGGGAGAAAGGAGATAATGTGAACAAATGCATTGAATATAGTTGCTACATAGTTACTGCAGTCTTAATAAAAAGACGAGACCAAACGGCCACCATAATCACCTTAAGTGAGTCAAAAGAGTCAAGACTGCAAGTCCAAGAGGTGGAAGATATGTACCACAGGAAAAGTTGATACTCGGACTGTAATAGTAAAAAAGTATATATAACAAAAAAGGCTATTAAACGGCCTTTAAGGACTAGCATTTATGATAGAAATAAGGAGTTGATCAAAGAATCCCAGGTTACCTATTTTTATGAAGTCCTGAGCACACTGGGACAGCAGATGGCAGTATAACAGCAATGTGGAGGGGCTTACATAAAGAAACCCTTTCTGTAGCAGCCTTTGTATGGGGCTTTTATTACAGGCCTGTTGAAATGAAACAATATGTCTATTCAAGGGTCATTCTTGAATGTGGTGAAATTAAAAGAACAAGTTTGGAGCAGAGGAATTGACTTACCCTATAACTGATTGCAATGCGTCTGTGTCCCAGGGTGTACACGAGGTAACACAGCGCCATTGCATGAGCATCAGGTTTATATAGGCTGTGGGATCACATGGACGTATGACGTGATGACGTCATAGATACGCGCCGTTTCAATAGTGCGGCGCATAAATAAAAATCCCATTGAGGCGGACTATTATGGCAAATCGCCCAAAGCGGCCCACAAAGATCCAGGGCACAAATCAAAAATTCCACATGCCCAGACAGAAAACGCACAGGAATAGCCATCGCGGCGCAAACACCCAATGAATATTAGGCACTCAGTGGTGAATTAAGATTTTTAGCATGGCTTAACTGTGATGGTTAATATTAATGCTAGGGCTGCCACCTAGCGGTTATAATGGGGAAATCATCCCTAGTAGTAAACTAGATGAAAAAAGCCCCGTTAATGATCCATTGGGTATAGTATATAGTAGTGTGTTTGGTGTCACTAGTGTGAATGAAGAGACGGTGCACATGATATTTATAAATAGGAAAAGAAAACAAGAAGAGAGAAAAGGGAAAAGAAAAATGGAAACTGTATCTACACATAGAAAGCAGCACATGTCAATTATCAAAAATGTTGACCAATACCACTGTCAACCAGATATCAAATGGGAGAGCCTGCAAGTTAGATGGTTATGTTATGAAGGGAAATAACCCTCACAGACCGACAATACTAGTCATATAGGCACCCGGTGCATCCACAGAGGGGCGTCTGAGCAAAAAACACACACAAAGACACATCCTCAATACAAAATATAGAAAAAATATATATATATATACATAATGAATATGCAGAGGTAAATATCTACAAATAAGTAGTTACAGAGTACTTCCTGTGTGGGTATGGAGATTCCATCCCAATGTATCAATATTAACATATCTTCAGATGTATAAGGTTAACAATAGCAAATGTAAAAAAGAAAAGAAAAAACCATTGTAATAGCGATAGCAAAAAGAGCAATTTGCTAACCCATAAATACCCTCGAATCACTGTTAAGGTCAGCATTGATGAACAAGTTGGCCGACGGCCTGTAGCAATATTATCCTATCATGGGGATATATTAGAGGAAAAAGAATGATGATTAGTATAAGTGATATGAACACAAATATGTCTAAGAACACCTGTTCTTTTTCGATCATAAATATTTTATTCCTCACGAAAAGGCGGAGACATGGTCAAGGAACTCAAATATTCAAGAACGGTTTGAAACTCAATGAGTCATTCAATCCTGGCCAGGAGTTCGCCTTGAGGCGATAGATCCATTGAGTCTCACGCTGTAGCACTTTCTGATCATAATTACCACCTCTAGGGTCCTCTGTAATATGGTCCAACACAGCAAACTGAACTGATGGAATTATGTATTTGTGTGAAAAAGCGACATGGTGTCCCATGGTCTTGTTGAGCAGGCCGTTAGTAATGTAATACATGTGATCTTTCACCCGTTTCCAAAATGGGCGGATGGTTTTGCCTATATAAAAGCAGCCGCATGAACAAAAAATAATGTATACCACCCCATGTGTTTGGCATGTGACATGTTTATATAGTCTATGTGTTCCACCGTTGGGGAGGTGGATGGTATGACCTTCTTTCATAAGGTGGCAAAAATTACATTGACCGCATCTAAACAGGCCCGGTGTCTCTGGGGTGCTTGTTGAAGGTTTGTGGTAGTTACTTTTCACTAGGCGATCCCTGATTGACGTAGATCGTCTAAAGGTGATACTAGGATTTTTGTCCACATATTTAGATAATGTTAGATCCGTGGTGATAAGGTGCCAATGTTTCTGTAATAGCTGGCGGATTTGGGTGTGTTGATCCGAAAATGTAGTGATAAATCGCGTAACAGTACTATCGGATATTTTTTTGTTACTTTTGATAAGTGTGCTAGCTCTTTCTCGTCCGGCCGCTCGATTATATGCCTTTTTGAGGCAGGATTTACTGTATCCTCTCATAATAAGTCTGGTATAGAGTTTGTCTGATTCAAGTTTGAAACCATTATCGTCTGAGCAGTTGCGTCGCAACCGAAGGTACTGACTGTAGGGTATGGATCGTAGTAGTGGAGCGGGATGAGCACTTGCTGCGTGTAAAAGGGTATTACCCGCCGTGGGTTTGCGGTAAAGAGATGTTTGAATGCCATTGGATTCATCGACATATATCAAGATGTCCAAAAATGCAATAGCAGAGGTCCTGTAGTTCATCGTAAATTTTAAGTTAAACTCATTACGGTTCAGGAATTTCATGAATGCATGTAAATCATCTACTGTACCCGTCCAGAACATCAGTACATCATCGATGTATCTAAACCAGCTTAAAATAAACGACAAAAAATACAGATTAGACTCAGATGAAAAAAGTTTTCGCTCCCACCCCCCCAGGTACAGGTTAGCGTAGCTAGGGGCACAAGAGGTGCCCATAGCGACGCCCTGTACCTGGAGGAGGTGGGACCCATCAAAAGAAAATACATTTTTAGTGAGGATGTGGGAGAGACATTTAAGCACAAAGCAGTTAAGTTTATCCATTTTAGGTCCTTTCTCAACAAGGAAACCAGAGACCATTTCCAGTCCCTTTTTATGGGGTATTGAGGAGTAGAGGGCTTCCACATCTATTGACACCAAAAGGCATCCAATAGGTACTGCAAGTCCGTCAATGGTCCTGAGTAGGTCCGGTGTATCCTGGATATAGGATGGTAAGGAGGTTACGTGGGGCCTAAGGTATTGGTCAATGAATATGCTAGCTCTTTCGGTTTTAGAGCCAACCCCAGATATTATAGGGCGGCCTGGAGGTTGTATTAAGTTTTTGTGTGTTTTTGGGAGGGCATAAAAAGTTGGAATTCTGGGATGGGGAACTTGAATGCCATCAAAGATAGCTTTAGTAATTGACCCATCAAAGAGTGCTAGTTGGATTAGATCATCAAATTGTTGATTGAATTTAGTAATAATTTCTTTGTTAATAGGTAAATACCAGGTGCGGTTTTTTAGGATGTCCCAACACATATTCCTGTATTGTAGGTCATCCATTATAACCACATTTCCGCCTTTGTCAGACGGTTTAACAATTATTTCAGAATTTTTGCTAAGTGTGTCTAAAGCTAGTTCATGTTTGGCGACAAATTTAGAGTTTGTATGTTTGACCAGGGAAAGTAGTTCTACCTCTTTTATTGTCTGGATGAGAAACGCCCAGATATTGGAGTTTGTATGGAGGGAGGGGAAGTTGAGAGATTTTTTCTTTACTGCTTTTTCCAATATTTCTAGGTCCTGCTTGTACATAGAAAGCTGCATTCTCTCTCCCCTCACTTCATATGTCTCAGATACAATCTCCTGTTCTGGAGAGACATCGTTCTCATCCAGTAAAGAAATGAGGGTTTTAAGAGCTCGAAAGTCGGCAACTGTGAAGTTTTTCCAGATCTCCTGGTTGACGACTTCGGCCATTTTCTCTTTTCTTTCCCTGTCATACATAAATTTCAATGTGAGTTTACGTGCAAACAAATATAGGTCTTTAATAAGGTTAAATTTATTTGTTACGCTATTTGGGCAAAAATTTAGACCTAGGCCGAGGAGTTCCTCCTCGGGTTGGTCCAAAGCAAATTTAGATAGGTTAATCACTTCAAGTTTAGGTGCATCGTTGGTTACTACCGGTGGTCTAGAAAGGGTAAGAAAGGGTGCTCTCTGGGCATTCAAATCAGGAGTAACCTCGTGTCTATTCTGAGTAATCTTGGTTATTGGTCCAAAGTAATGATCTATCTGTCATTTTTTGGTAGTGTCTTTTGATATTGCACCTGACAGATTTATATTATGGGATCTGGCTAGTGTTTGTGCCGAATCTAAGATGTTTTGACGTAGGGTCGGGTCCATTCTAGGGATGAGAGAAGAGAGACAGCTGGAATTCTCAGATGAGACACCCGGTGAAGAGGCGGGAAACATAGGCGTCAAGTTGGTTATAGATGGGAGTTGACTAGATATAGTAACCTCCACTGAATTACTTACACTTTGTATATCATCAGTGTCCGTAATTCGTTTTTTCATAAGTGCGCCGTTTAAGTACCCACCACCTTGTTGTGTCCTCTTTCTGTTATTACGTCCTTGTCGTTGGCCTCTCTCGCCAGTCTTCGAACTCTGTGAAACATGAGAGTTAGTAGAAGAATCAGAATCAGTTTTATCTTTATTATTGACTGTTCTTCTCTTTTCTCTAAAAGGGCCAGGGTTCCTACGTCCTATTTTCGGGCCATTCATAACTGGCCAGGAATATGCATAGAGACCGGCAAATGCCATTTTGTCTCGTGCTAATTTCTCTTCTTTTTTGACCAATAATTCTCTAGTAAAACTTTGAATGTTTTCTTTTAGTCGCGCATCATATGTTGCAAAACCTTCCTTATTGAGAGTAGTAATATTATCATCGTAGATTCTTTTAATTTCGCAATCTACTACTTTTAGTTCTTTCATGTAATATTCAACCATCAGTTCCATCATTTTTTTCGAGCAGACTAAAAGGTTTTGTTCCCATCTGGTCTTAAATTCTGTATCAATAGACCAGATATTGGGAAAAACCTGTACCCGTAAGCCTTTGGGGTTCATATTTTCAGTAATGTACTGCTCGAAATATCTGATGTGCCAGAAAAGGCTAGATTTTCTCTCGAAGGTTTGAAGCAACTTATGATAGACAATCTCGAATTCGACCTCAGAGTTCGCATTAGCAGAACACGTCTTCTGAATGTCTAGCATAAATCCTTCCCAATTGTTCCCTGTAAAGTCAGCCATCAGTGTCACCCTGCTAACTTGTCAAGCAAAAAAAAAAGGGGATTATATAGGAAAATTTCTTTTTTGATTGAAGGTTATTATAAAACCGAAAAATAAATAAAGGGAGATTAATTATTACACTGAAGAAAGAGGGGAGTGGTAGCCTCAAGAACAGAGGACTTAAAACACCCCTGAGTGCGAAAAGACAGTAGGTGTTTGCCACCTGATATATATATAATGATTCAAGAGGGGGGAGGGGTTGGTTGAAGAAACTGGGGAAGGAATAGAAAAGAGAGAAGAAGAAAGGAGAAAAGAAAAGAATAGGAAGAAAGAAAGAAAGAAAAGAGAAAGAAAAAAAGGAGGGGGACGTAGGGGGAGAGAAAAGAGAATTAAAGTGGAAACACAAGGATAGCACTCACATGGGCCACATCTGTAATAATATTAAGGAAGAAACAATATCAAGCAAGTGGACATTGATGGTCAGACTTTAAGGCCAAGGAAGTATGGTTTTGTAAAAAATATAATTTAATAGCATATAAATAAATTAAACAGAATATACATAAAATAAATAAGTTCAAGAAAAAATTATCACAAATTCATCAACAGTAGATGACCACTGTACATTCCTCCGAAGTCGCCAACGCACGTTTCGCCGTGGGGCTTCTTCAGGGCGAAGATGAGGAATATAGAGTTAGCAGAGAGATAGAAACTTATCTGCAATGATACAGTGTGGCATATTAGTCAAACAAAAATATTAATCAAGATACAGAATTAAAATAAAATGAAAAAGTGTCAAAGCGTGTATTTACATGGCTGGTGGTCCCTCGATGGGTGCATCCACGGGGCATATAAGGTAGAGACGGAAATATACCAAGTCGGAAAGTAAGCTTAAGGTACAAGCTTCCAAGTATCGAAAATCTGGTTGACAAAAATATATATATATATATATATAGTAGTATTCCACATAATATATATGAATTCTTATTTTAGCTGCTATCATCGCGCAGACACAGAATAGAAAATTATAATAACGATAGAGTAGATAATAGTAAAGATGAGGGATAAGACAGAACACTAAGAACCTACATATGTGTATATGCATGCACAAGCCTAATTGCACATACATGCACGCACACACATGAGAAAAAGAGGAAAAAGAAAAAAGAAAAAATAAAAATAAAAAGAGATGATGAAGTGAATATGTTAATTATAGTAAGTAATAAGGGAGAAAGGAGATAATGTGAACAAATGCATTGAATATAGTTGCTACATAGTTACTGCAGTCTTAATAAAAAGACGAGACCAAACGGCCACCATAATCACCTTAAGTGAGTCAAAAGAGTCAAGACTGCAAGTCCAAGAGGTGGAAGATATGTACCACAGGAAAAGTTGATACTCGGACTGTAATAGTAAAAAAGTATATATAACAAAAAAGGCTATTAAATGGCCTTTAAGGACTAGCATTTATGATAGAAATAAGGAGTTGATCAAAGAATCCCAGGTTACCTATTTTTATGAAGTCCTGAGCACACTGGGACAGCAGATGGCAGTATAACAGCAATGTGGAGGGGCTTACATAAAGAAACCCTTTCTGTAGCAGCCTTTGTATGGGGCTTTTATTACAGGCCTGTTGAAATGAAACAATATGTCTATTCAAGGGTCATTCTTGAATGTGGTGAAATTAAAAGAACAAGTTTGGAGCAGAGGAATTGACTTACCCTATAACTGATTGCAATGCGTCTGTGTCCCAGGGTGTACACGAGGTAACACAGCGCCATTGCATGAGCATCAGGTTTATATAGGCTGTGGGATCACATGGACGTATGACGTGATGACGTCATAGATACGCGCCGTTTCAATAGTGCGGCGCATAAATAAAAATCCCATTGAGGCGGACTATTATGGCAAATCGCCCAAAGCGGCCCACAAAGATCCAGGGCACAAATCAAAAATTCCACATGCCCAGACAGAAAACGCACAGGAATAGCCATCGCGGCGCAAACACCCAATGAATATTAGGCACTCAGTGGTGAATTAAGATTTTTAGCATGGCTTAACTGTGATGGTTAATATTAATGCTAGGGCTGCCACCTAGCGGTTATAATGGGGAAATCATCCCTAGTAGTAAACTAGATGAAAAAAGCCCCGTTAATGATCCATTGGGTATAGTATATAGTAGTGTGTTTGGTGTCACTAGTGTGAATGAAGAGACGGTGCACATGATATTTATAAATAGGAAAAGAAAACAAGAAGAGAGAAAAGGGAAAAGAAAAATGGAAACTGTATCTACACATAGAAAGCAGCACATGTCAATTATCAAAAATGTTGACCAATACCACTGTCAACCAGATATCAAATGGGAGAGCCTGCAAGTTAGATGGTTATGTTATGAAGGGAAATAACCCTCACAGACCGACAATACTAGTCATATAGGCACCCGGTGCATCCACAGAGGGGCGTCTGAGCAAAAAACACACACAAAGACACATCCTCAATACAAAATATAGAAAAAATATATATATATATACATAATGAATATGCAGAGGTAAATATCTACAAATAAGTAGTTACAGAGTACTTCCTGTGTGGGTATGGAGATTCCATCCCAATGTATCAATATTAACATATCTTCAGATGTATAAGGTTAACAATAGCAAATGTAAAAAAGAAAAGAAAAAACCATTGTAATAGCGATAGCAAAAAGAGCAATTTGCTAACCCATAAATACCCTCGAATCACTGTTAAGGTCAGCATTGATGAACAAGTTGGCCGACGGCCTGTAGCAATATTATCCTATCATGGGGATATATTAGAGGAAAAAGAATGATGATTAGTATAAGTGATATGAACACAAATATGTCTAAGAACACCTGTTCTTTTTCGATCATAAATATTTTATTCCTCACGAAAAGGCGGAGACATGGTCAAGGAACTCAAATATTCAAGAACGGTTTGAAACTCAATGAGTCATTCAATCCTGGCCAGGAGTTCGCCTTGAGGCGATAGATCCATTGAGTCTCACGCTGTAGCACTTTCTGATCATAATTACCACCTCTAGGGTCCTCTGTAATATGGTCCAACACAGCAAACTGAACTGATGGAATTATGTATTTGTGTGAAAAAGCGACATGGTGTCCCATGGTCTTGTTGAGCAGGCCGTTAGTAATGTAATACATGTGATCTTTCACCCGTTTCCAAAATGGGCGGATGGTTTTGCCTATATAAAAGCAGCCGCATGAACAAAAAATAATGTATACCACCCCATGTGTTTGGCATGTGACATGTTTATATAGTCTATGTGTTCCACCGTTGGGGAGGTGGATGGTATGACCTTCTTTCATAAGGTGGCAAAAATTACATTGACCGCATCTAAACAGGCCCGGTGTCTCTGGGGTGCTTGTTGAAGGTTTGTGGTAGTTACTTTTCACTAGGCGATCCCTGATTGACGTAGATCGTCTAAAGGTGATACTAGGATTTTTGTCCACATATTTAGATAATGTTAGATCCGTGGTGATAAGGTGCCAATGTTTCTGTAATAGCTGGCGGATTTGGGTGTGTTGATCCGAAAATGTAGTGATAAATCGCGTAACAGTACTATCGGATATTTTTTTGTTACTTTTGATAAGTGTGCTAGCTCTTTCTCGTCCGGCCGCTCGATTATATGCCTTTTTGAGGCAGGATTTACTGTATCCTCTCATAATAAGTCTGGTATAGAGTTTGTCTGATTCAAGTTTGAAACCATTATCGTCTGAGCAGTTGCGTCGCAACCGAAGGTACTGACTGTAGGGTATGGATCGTAGTAGTGGAGCGGGATGAGCACTTGCTGCGTGTAAAAGGGTATTACCCGCCGTGGGTTTGCGGTAAAGAGATGTTTGAATGCCATTGGATTCATCGACATATATCAAGATGTCCAAAAATGCAATAGCAGAGTTACTGTAGTTCATCGTAAATTTTAAGTTAAACTCATTACGGTTCAGGAATTTCATGAATGCATGTAAATCATCTACTGTACCCGTCCAGAACATCAGTACATCATCGATGTATCTAAACCAGCTTAAAATAAACGACAAAAAATACAGATTAGACTCAGATGAAAAAAGTTTTCGCTCCCACCCCCCCAGGTACAGGTTAGCGTAGCTAGGGGCACAAGAGGTGCCCATAGCGACGCCCTGTACCTGGAGGAGGTGGGACCCATCAAAAGAAAATACATTTTTAGTGAGGATGTGGGAGAGACATTTAAGCACAAAGCAGTTAAGTTTATCCATTTTAGGTCCTTTCTCAACAAGGAAACCAGAGACCATTTCCAGTCCCTTTTTATGGGGTATTGAGGAGTAGAGGGCTTCCACATCTATTGACACCAAAAGGCATCCAACGGACACTGATGATATACAAAGTGTAAGTAATTCAGTGGAGGTTACTATATCTAGTCAACTCCCATCTATAACCAACTTGACGCCTATGTTTCCCGCCTCTTCACCGGGTGTCTCATCTGAGAATTCCAGCTGTCTCTCTTCTCTCATCCCTAGAATGGACCCGACCCTACGTCAAAACATCTTAGATTCGGCACAAACACTAGCCAGATCCCATAATATAAATCTGTCAGGTGCAATATCAAAAGACACTACCAAAAAATGACAGATAGATCATTACTTTGGACCAATAACCAAGATTACTCAGAATAGACACGAGGTTACTCCTGATTTGAATGCCCAGAGAGCACCCTTTCTTACCCTTTCTAGACCACCGGTAGTAACCAACGATGCACCTAAACTTGAAGTGATTAACCTATCTAAATTTGCTTTGGACCAACCCGAGGAGGAACTCCTCGGCCTAGGTCTAAATTTTTGCCCAAATAGCGTAACAAATAAATTTAACCTTATTAAAGACCTATATTTGTTTGCACGTAAACTCACATTGAAATTTATGTATGACAGGGAAAGAAAAGAGAAAATGGCCGAAGTCGTCAACCAGGAGATCTGGAAAAACTTCACAGTTGCCGACTTTCGAGCTCTTAAAACCCTCATTTCTTTACTGGATGAGAACGATGTCTCTCCAGAACAGGAGATTGTATCTGAGACATATGAAGTGAGGGGAGAGAGAATGCAGCTTTCTATGTACAAGCAGGACCTAGAAATATTGGAAAAAGCAGTAAAGAAAAAATCTCTCAACTTCCCCTCCCTCCATACAAACTCCAATATCTGGGCGTTTCTCATCCAGACAATAAAAGAGGTAGAACTACTTTCCCTGGTCAAACATACAAACTCTAAATTTGTCGCCAAACATGAACTAGCTTTAGACACACTTAGCAAAAATTCTGAAATAATTGTTAAACCGTCTGACAAAGGCGGAAATGTGGTTATAATGGATGACCTACAATACAGGAATATGTGTTGGGACATCCTAAAAAACCGCACCTGGTATTTACCTATTAACAAAGAAATTATTACTAAATTCAATCAACAATTTGATGATCTAATCCAACTAGCACTCTTTGATGGGTCAATTACTAAAGCTATCTTTGATGGCATTCAAGTTCCCCATCCCAGAATTCCAACTTTTTATGCCCTCCCAAAAACACACAAAAACTTAATACAACCTCCAGGCCGCCCTATAATATCTGGGGTTGGCTCTAAAACCGAAAGAGCTAGCATATTCATTGACCAATACCTTAGGCCCCACGTAACCTCCTTACCATCCTATATCCAGGATACACCGGACCTACTCAGGACCATTGACGGACTTGCAGTACCTATTGGATGCCTTTTGGTGTCAATAGATGTGGAAGCCCTCTACTCCTCAATACCCCATAAAAAGGGACTGGAAATGGTCTCTGGTTTCCTTGTTGAGAAAGGACCTAAAATGGATAAACTTAACTGCTTTGTGCTTAAATGTCTCTCCCACATCCTCACTAAAAATGTATTTTCTTTTGATGGGTCCCACCTCCTCCAGGTACAGGGCGTCGCTATGGGCACCTCTTGTGCCCCTAGCTACGCTAACCTGTACCTGGGGGGGTGGGAGCGAAAACTTTTTTCATCTGAGTCTAATCTGTATTTTTTGTCGTTTATTTTAAGCTGGTTTAGATACATCGATGATGTACTGATGTTCTGGACGGGTACAGTAGATGATTTACATGCATTCATGAAATTCCTGAACCGTAATGAGTTTAACTTAAAATTTACGATGAACTACAGTAACTCTGCTATTGCATTTTTGGACATCTTGATATATGTCGATGAATCCAATGGCATTCAAACATCTCTTTACCGCAAACCCACGGCGGGTAATACCCTTTTACACGCAGCAAGTGCTCATCCCGCTCCACTACTACGATCCATACCCTACAGTCAGTACCTTCGGTTGCGACGCAACTGCTCAGACGATAATGGTTTCAAACTTGAATCAGACAAACTCTATACCAGACTTATTATGAGAGGATACAGTAAATCCTGCCTCAAAAAGGCATATAATCGAGCGGCCGGACGAGAAAGAGCTAGCACACTTATCAAAAGTAACAAAAAAATATCCGATAGTACTGTTACGCGATTTATCACTACATTTTCGGATCAACACACCCAAATCCGCCAGCTATTACAGAAACATTGGCACCTTATCACCACGGATCTAACATTATCTAAATATGTGGACAAAAATCCTAGTATCACCTTTAGACGATCTACGTCAATCAGGGATCGCCTAGTGAAAAGTAACTACCACAAACCTTCAACAAGCACCCCAGAGACACCGGGCCTGTTTAGATGCGGTCAATGTAATTTTTGCCACCTTATGAAAGAAGGTCATACCATCCACCTCCCCAACGGTGGAACACATAGACTATATAAACATGTCACATGCCAAACACATGGGGTGGTATATATTATTTTTTGTTCATGCGGCTGCTTTTATATAGGCAAAACCATCCGCCCATTTTGGAAACGGGTGAAAGATCACATGTATTACATTACTAACGGCCTGCTCAACAAGACCATGGGACACCATGTCGCTTTTTCACACAAATACATAATTCCATCAGTTCAGTTTGCTGTGTTGGACCATATTACAGAGGACCCTAGAGGTGGTAATTATGATCAGAAAGTGCTACAGCGTGAGACTCAATGGATCTATCGCCTCAAGGCGAACTCCTGGCCAGGATTGAATGACTCATTGAGTTTCAAACCGTTCTTGAATATTTGAGTTCCTTGACCATGTCTCCGCCTTTTCGTGAGGAATAAAATATTTATGATCGAAAAAGAACAGGTGTTCTTAGACATATTTGTGTTCATATCACTTATACTAATCATCATTCTTTTTCCTCTAATATATCCCCATGATAGGATAATATTGCTACAGGCCGTCGGCCAACTTGTTCATCAATGCTGACCTTAACAGTGATTCGAGGGTATTTATGGGTTAGCAAATTGCTCTTTTTGCTATCGCTATTACAATGGTTTTTTCTTTTCTTTTTTACATTTGCTATTGTTAACCTTATACATCTGAAGATATGTTAATATTGATACATTGGGATGGAATCTCCATACCCACACAGGAAGTACTCTGTAACTACTTATTTGTAGATATTTACCTCTGCATATTCATTATGTATATATATATATATTTTTTCTATATTTTGTATTGAGGATGTGTCTTTGTGTGTGTTTTTTGCTCAGACGCCCCTCTGTGGATGCACCGGGTGCCTATATGACTAGTATTGTCGGTCTGTGAGGGTTATTTCCCTTCATAACATAACCATCTAACTTGCAGGCTCTCCCATTTGATATCTGGTTGACAGTGGTATTGGTCAACATTTTTGATAATTGACATGTGCTGCTTTCTATGTGTAGATACAGTTTCCATTTTTCTTTTCCCTTTTCTCTCTTCTTGTTTTCTTTTCCTATTTATAAATATCATGTGCACCGTCTCTTCATTCACACTAGTGACACCAAACACACTACTATATACTATACCCAATGGATCATTAACGGGGCTTTTTTCATCTAGTTTACTACTAGGGATGATTTCCCCATTATAACCGCTAGGTGGCAGCCCTAGCATTAATATTAACCATCACAGTTAAGCCATGCTAAAAATCTTAATTCACCACTGAGTGCCTAATATTCATTGGGTGTTTGCGCCGCGATGGCTATTCCTGTGCGTTTTCTGTCTGGGCATGTGGAATTTTTGATTTGTGCCCTGGATCTTTGTGGGCCGCTTTGGGCGATTTGCCATAATAGTCCGCCTCAATGGGATTTTTATTTATGCGCCGCACTATTGAAACGGCGCGTATCTATGACGTCATCACGTCATACGTCCATGTGATCCCACAGCCTATATAAACCTGATGCTCATGCAATGGCGCTGTGTTACCTCGTGTACACCCTGGGACACAGACGCATTGCAATCAGTTATAGGGTAAGTCAATCCCTCTGCTCCAAACTTGTTCTTTTAATTTCACCACATTCAAGAATGACCCTTGAATAGACATATTGTTTCATTTCAACAGGCCTGTAATAAAAGCCCCATACAAAGGCTGCTACAGAAAGGGTTTCTTTATGTAAGCCCCTCCACATTGCTGTTATACTGCCATCTGCTGTCCCAGTGTGCTCAGGACTTCATAAAAATAGGTAACCTGGGATTCTTTGATCAACTCCTTATTTCTATCATAAATGCTAGTCCTTAAAGGCCGTTTAATAGCCTTTTTTGTTATATATACTTTTTTACTATTACAGTCCGAGTATCAACTTTTCCTGTGGTACATATCTTCCACCTCTTGGACTTGCAGTCTTGACTCTTTTGACTCACTTAAGGTGATTATGGTGGCCGTTTGGTCTCGTCTTTTTATTAAGACTGCAGTAACTATGTAGCAACTATATTCAATGCATTTGTTCACATTATCTCCTTTCTCCCTTATTACTTACTATAATTAACATATTCACTTCATCATCTCTTTTTATTTTTATTTTTTCTTTTTTCTTTTTCCTCTTTTTCTCATGTGTGTGCGTGCATGTATGTGCAATTAGGCTTGTGCATGCATATACACATATGTAGGTTCTTAGTGTTCTGTCTTATCCCTCATCTTTACTATTATCTACTCTATCGTTATTATAATTTTCTATTCTGTGTCTGCGCGATGATAGCAGCTAAAATAAGAATTCATATATATTATGTGGAATACTACTATATATATATATATATATATTTTTGTCAACCAGATTTTCGATACTTGGAAGCTTGTACCTTAAGCTTACTTTCCGACTTGGTATATTTCCGTCTCTACCTTATATGCCCCGTGGATGCACCCATCGAGGGACCACCAGCCATGTAAATACACGCTTTGACACTTTTTCATTTTATTTTAATTCTGTATCTTGATTAATATTTTTGTTTGACTAATATGCCACACTGTATCATTGCAGATAAGTTTCTATCTCTCTGCTAACTCTATATTCCTCATCTTCGCCCTGAAGAAGCCCCACGGCGAAACGTGCGTTGGCGACTTCGGAGGAATGTACAGTGGTCATCTACTGTTGATGAATTTGTGATAATTTTTTCTTGAACTTATTTATTTTATGTATATTCTGTTTAATTTATTTATATGCTATTAAATTATATTTTTTACAAAACCATACTTCCTTGGCCTTAAAGTCTGACCATCAATGTCCACTTGCTTGATATTGTTTCTTCCTTAATATTATTACAGATGTGGCCCATGTGAGTGCTATCCTTGTGTTTCCACTTTAATTCTCTTTTCTCTCCCCCTACGTCCCCCTCCTTTCTTTCTTTCTCTTTTCTTTCTTTCTTTCTTCCTATTCTTTTCTTTTCTCCTTTCTTCTTCTCTCTTTTCTATTCCTTCCCCAGTTTCTTCAACCAACCCCTCCCCCCTCTTGAATCATTACACCCAATAGCAGTTTTACTGCTACAGGGTGGCAGCTGTGTGCAGGATATATATATATATATATATATATATATATATATATATATATATATATATATATATATATATATATATATATATAAATATGTATTGTGACAGCAGGCAAGTAAAATCGCCAGGATGGCAAATATGTGTGTCCCAGATTCAGGCTCTATGCCGATTTGTACCACTAGGGGGAAGTGCTGAGACGCCTGCAGGGGTAGAGGTAATGAGCGAAGCTAAATTAAGTTGGCTCATTAAGACCTCTACAAAAACTCTCAGCATGCAAAGGGAGTTGCTAATTCCTGGAACCAGTTTTGTGCCTGTTTAGACGGGGGAGTGTGACACCTGTCTGTGCATTGAGTCAATGCCTGTGTGGCAAGCCTCTGTAACCGGGACATAGGAACTGGGGACAGCACTAGGTTGCACCTAGCTGATAGCCAGGGAAACCTGTGTATAGTAAGTGGTCAAGTTGGTGGCAACAATTTAGTTTCATGTTTCTTTTTATTTTGCTGTTTTTGGACCATTGTAAATATACCACACCTTTGTTTTTTCACCTTCACTGTTGTTTACTGTGCCTATTTTTTGCGTAGTAAACCCATCCAGGGGGGTCACACACACCCGCTGCCAAGCTAACCCCCTCACAATATATATACGTGATTCTGCATTTATGGGTAGGGTGTGTGAATACGTGCCACGGGCGGCTTGCTCCTGCTGTGATTATACACAGCAGGAGCTGATCGGTGGGAAGGCATTGATCCTGTGCAAAGCACGGACTAGGATGCATGTCTTGTCTAGGCACACAGGTAACCCTTTGATCATCCCTGATGTTAACCCCTTCCCAGCTAGTGTCATTAGTACAGTGATAGTGCATATTTTTAGCACTGATCACTGTATTAATGTCACTGGTTCCCAAAAAATGTCAGTTAGGGGGTTATTTACTAAAGGCATATCAACTTTGCACTACAAGTGCAAACGACAAGTGCAAAGTGCACTTGAAATTGCACTAAAAGTGTACTTGGAAGTGCAGTCGCTGTAGATCTGAGGGGGACATGCAAGGAAAATAAAAAACAACATTTTAGCTTGCACATGATTGGATGATAAAATCAGTAGAGCTTCCCCTCATTTCAGATCAACCCCTCAGATTTACAGCGACTGCACTTCCAAGTGCACTTTCAGTGCAATTTCAAGTGCACTTTACACTTGTAGTTTGCACTTGTAGTGCAAAGTGGATTTGCCTTTCGTAAATAACTCCCTTAGTGTCAGAATGTCCACCGTAATATCACAGTCCCGCTATTAATTTGCTGATCGCTGCCATTACTAGTCCAATTTTTTTTAAATAAGTAAAAATATCCCATAGTATGTAGATGCGATAACTTTTGCGCAAACCAATCAATATATGCTTATTGGGATGTTATTTAGTAAAAATATGTAGCAGAATACATATTGGCCTCAATTATTATACGTAGAGATAATCAAATACCCCAAAAGATATCTCTATTTGTGGGGAAAAAGAACATCAGATCAATTTTATTTGGGTTCAGTGTCGCGCAATTGTCCGTTAAAGTAACGCAGTGGCGTATCGCAAAAAATGAATGGGTGTAAATCTTCTGGGGGTCAAGTGGTTAATGAAAAAGAAGTGGAGCACAGTCCCCATAAACGACATTCCTATAAACACACTAAGGAAATGGAAAAGAGACGGGCCAATAATTTAATTTCTGGAAGTTCCACTAATTACTGTGAACAATTGCACATATAGTGACTTAATTAAATGAACCCATCAATACAGGATTTTGAGAGATTTCCTCACATTAGTCTCCAACCTCTCTTTAATAGAGTAGTTCCAGTGCCATTTAAAAGGAGAAGAAGATGTTTTCATCATTGTTTTTACAGTTGATTTGCTGCTGTTTGCAGTCAGGCATTTGATAAATGGTCTTGTTCCTCACTGTGCCAACAGAATTTCTTACTGTACCTCTTTGCTGATATCAGCGCAGCAGCTTACAGAAGGAATACTTTCACTCTGTACGCTCAGGGAATGACCTAATATTGCAAACAAGTTCATTTGCATTTCTCTCTGCTACCGGCTTCAAGATAGCAACAGTGTTTTTGATCTATAAAATCTGATTTATAATAATAATAATGAAAATTTCTTCTATGGTTATGGAGGCATTATTTTTTTTGTAGCACAGGAGTTAAGTTTATTCAGAAAGGCTGTACAATATGCAATGTTATGCAAAATGCTATAACTCCTAGCAAACAACCAGATTTTGTTGATGATAATAATTTTGATTGCTTTCTATGGGTTGCTGGACTTTCACATTTTCATTGCACTGGCTGCATTAAAGGAGAAGTAGGGATACAGCTCTTTTAGCCTTACTTGTCCTGTAGGTCACAGGAGTGCACTCCTGTGGCCTGCATTCAGCCAACAGCGGGCTAAAGTCCACTCTCGGCTGATGTCACTCAGATGGGTCAAGACTTTGGAGAGATCCCAACTTGTCAGGGTCCACCAGGGTGCATGACCACAAGTTGGCTTAACCTCTTTTTTTTTTTTTTATATAATCTTTATTTGGAGATATTTGCATTATATAACATACAAAAGACATAAAACAAAACACAAAAAGAAGTGTAAAAACACGCAGAAAGAATCCTCGTTGGTGTCGTACGCATTACTCAATTTAACTGGTTAGAGAAAAAGGGGGAGGAGTGAAAGAGGGGGGCAAAGGAACATCATGCTTCAACTATGTCATATAAACACTAACATCAATGGATCGCCCCTGTCACTCCTCCCTGACATGATGCTAATGATGACTCAGACCCCCAAACATGGATAAGAAACTGGAAGTAACCAAATATAAAAGAACAAAAGCAAAATTGAAAAATACCAAACAGAACAAAATAAACTAAACATATTAAGACGTCATTCCATGCTGTGGTTTGTTTTGTTTAGGGAATTCCCCTACAATTCCAGCCCCATCAACAGGAGGGGCTGCCGCATGCGGGACCCCTGAGAGCCCGTTATGAATTTCCTTGTATAGTGCATCCAAGTGGCCCATATAGTATAAAACTTATCATAGCGGTCTTTAGATTTGGCCATCCATTCCTCCGTAGCCATAATGTTATTCACTAAGTTAATCCAATCAGTATACGTAGGGATTTGTGGTTTCTTCCAATATATCGGAATTAACCTTCTGGCTGCGTTGTGTAAATGAGGCAGTATGAAGTTACGATACTGGCTGAGAGGAATGGTAGGAACATGTAGCAAGGATTCCAATGGGGAATCAGAGAGCTCAAAGTCCAGAATGGCCTTAATCTGTGCTCGTATATCTAACCAGAAGGGCAGTATCTTAGGGCACTCCCACCAAATGTGGGATACAGCATCGGATACAGATGGGTATTTCCTGGCAAGCTTAAAGGGAACACTATACCACCGGGTAAGTACCTTAAAACAATTTTCCTGCATTTTCATGTCCACCAAACTCCTATGTGTGAGACGGTAAAGGTGGTCCAACTGAGTTTCAGTAAAGACATGCTGAAGGTCTCTCTCCCACTCCCTTATGTATCCAGGCTTCCCTCCACTCTCAGATGACTGTAATAACTCATAAAGTACCGATATATTGTGTGGAATAGCAGAGGTAGAGCAGTTCAAAGGGAGATGCCTTGTTAGGAGAACAGATATAGTGGGATAGGCTATAAACAAAGTGTTGGAGCTGTCTATAGCACCATTCGTCAATGGGGACAGACCCATACTGTATTCTCAATGTGGCCAATAAACCCTGGTCTTGGATAAATCTGCCACATGTCGACTCTCCATCGGCCAAACAAATACGGGTGTTCACCGAACGGGCAAACAGGCGAACAGGCGAACAGGCAAGGATTTTTTCTTCACAGTGCATTCTAGGGCCCTATTAAGGCACAGAGCACTGTCAGAGCCCTGATTGGACAAAGTGATGATGGCTTTCTCCAATCAAAGTGATCATGGCTTTCTCCAATCACAACTCAGTGGTCATAGTCCCACCCCAAACTATAAAAGGTTCCTTTCTATAGAAAACTTTTGCAGTTTGTTGGAGTGGAGATAGAAAGAGCAGGGCTAATTTTGCTACTAACAAGATAGTTTTTTCCTTTATTGTGACTCTGCGAATAGTGTGTTAGTGTAGTGTTAGTATAGTGTGTGAGTATAGTTTGTCAGTATAGTGTAGTGTCAGGTTAGTGTAGTGCAGTATTTAACACTGGAGAATTCTGGAAGACTTCCTTTCCTCTCAAGGCCCGCTTTACGCAGACACCATTCTTGCAACCTCACAGAACACACCAGAGAAGAGGGAGGAGGAGGAGAAATTTTGCAGAAAGGCAAATTCTTGCTTTCATCAAGAGTACCTCTAGAAGTTTACGGGGTGAAGGCACAACCAACACTCAAAGACTTATGCCGCATACACACGCTTTGAATTTCCGATAACAAATGTTCGATAGGAGCTTGTTGTCGGAAATTCCGACCGTGTGTAGGCTCCATCCGACATTTGCTGTTGGAATTTCCAACAAACAAAAATTTGAGAGCTGGTTTCCAAATTTTCCGACAACAAAATCCGTTCTTGTAAATTCCGAGCGTGTGTAGACAATTCTGACGCACAAAATTCCACGCATGCTCTGAATCAAGTACGGGACGGAATCGGTTGGTCTGGTAAAACTAGCGTTTGTAATGGAAATAGCACATTCGTCATGCTGCACATTTTTTAATCTTTTAATGCATCTTCTTCTTTATAATGCTAGAATAATTAAGTTGTTTTGCTGCTGATAATCACACAGAGTTCTGACAAACTGATTTCTTTATTATTTCTGAAGAGCAGTAACGGACTGAAAAGCACGAGGCTGAAAAGCGTGAATCGTCTCTCATCAGACTTCTACTAACACAAGATTAGCAGAAGGAGCCCAGAGGGTGGCGCACTTGGTATTGAACTTTCCTTTTATAGTGCAGTCGTACGTGTTGTACGTGACCGCGTTCTTGGCGATCGGAATTTCCGACAACATTTGTGCGACTGTGTATATGCAAGACAAGTTTGAGCCAACATCCGCCGGAAAAAAATCCACGGTTTTGTTGTCGGAATGTCCGATCGTATGTATGCGGCATAATTATTCTGCAACTGCTTGACAGGGGCATCAAATTTCAGCTTTTTACAGCAGAGCCAATTCTTGCTTTCATCAAGAGTACCTCTAGGAGGTTACAGGGTGAAGGCACCACCAACACCCAAAGACAAATCAGGGGTGTCGAATAAAATTTTACTGCACCTGTTACTTCTAATCAATGTCTGTGAAAGACACCAGAATTTATCTAAAAAAAAAAAAAAATCTTGTCAATCTTGGCCTGAGTGTACAGTACTATAATTTGACTTCTTCACGTAAGGCTTGCTCACTGTGGTGCAAAAATGTGTTATTTCCATGCAAAGTCTGCCACTGACACTTTATCCCAAAAATCTTTAATCTTGTTCCAAGTGCACTAAATTGTGACTAAAAGCTGTACAAGTCACATATACCTTAAAATGCTGCCTGTTTGTGAGAGATAGCATTTGCTTTTACTAACAATGTCAATAAATTGAAAGCAGAGGAGAAGCTGCTCTACTTGAGCTACCTGCCCACCACACTGCTGCAGAAATATGAACACTTGGGCAATGATGGCGAACCTTGGCACCCCACATGCTTTGGAACTACATTTTCCATGATGCTCATGCACTTTGCAGTGTAGTTGAGCATTGTGGGAAATATAGTTCCAAAATGTCTGGGGTGCCTAGGGGGACATACTGTATACTGTAATTCTGACATTTACCAACTATGGGCCAGATTCACGTATCTGGGCGCATCTTTGTGCGGGCGTAGCGTATCCAATTTACGCTACGCCGCCGCAACTTAGACATGCAAGTGCAGTATTCACAAAGCACTTGCTCCGTAAGTTGCGGCGGCATAGCGTAAATTGGCCGGCGTAATTTAAAGTAGGCTAGTAGGGAGCGTGTTGTATGGAAATTAATCGTGACCCCACGTAAATTACACGCCTAACGAACGGCGCATGCGCGCGCATGCTCAGTATCACGTTGAATTTTCTCCCTAAGTTACGCCGGCTCAATGCTTAGTCAACGTGAATGTAACCTAAGCCCATCCCCATTCACGTACGACTAAGGCCCGGTACACACGGGCAAACATGTACGATGAAACCGGTCCGTCGGACCGTTTTCACCGTACATGCCTGCCAGAGGGCTTCTGTACGATGGTTGTACTAACCATCGTACAGAAGTCCGCGCGTAAACATTACGCGGGGCGTGTCCGCGTCGTCGTCGCGATGATGACGCGGCGATGACGCGGCGACGTGGGCGGGCCTGCCATTTAAAGGCTTCCACGCATGCGTCAAAGTCATTTGACGCATGCGAGGGACGGCGGGCGCTCGGACATGTACGGTAGGTCTGTACTGACGACCGTACATGTCCGAGCGGGCAGGATTCCAGCGGACGGTTTTAAAACACGTCCAGGAATATTTGTCTGCTGGGAAAAGGCCCGGCGGGCAAATGTTTGCAGGAATTCGGCCCGCTCGCGCCTACACACGACCGAACATGTATGCTGAAACTGGTCCGCGGACCAGTTTCAGCATACATGTTTGGTCGTGTGTACGGGGCCTTACACAAACGACATAATATACGACGCTGTTCCGACGTTTCCGACCTCCATACCTTAACATGACTTACCCCTGCTTTATGAGGGGTAAAGTTACGCCGGTCGTACGCCTTATGTAAACAGCGTATATTAATACGCCGGGCGCAAGTACGTTCGTGAATCGGCGTATCTAGCTCATTTGCATATTTATAATGGGAACGTCGAATGCGTCCAGCGTAACTATGCGCCTACGATACGCCGGCGTAGGCAAGTTACGTCGGACGGCTGAAGCCATGTTTTTGGACGTAACTCGCTTTGTGAATCGGCGTAAAGATGCGACGGCGCACATTTGAAATTACGGCGGCGTATCTGGAGATACGCCGGCGTACATCCTTTCTGAATCCGGCCCATTCAAGGCAAGTGAATCTTCTTGTTGAGGGTATTTTAAATTATATTGATTCATCACCAGTGAATGTTTGGTGAAAGTCACATTTACGTCTTTATAAATAGGCCCCTAGAAGGTACAAGGGAAAAAAAAAAAAAAAAAGCATAACGGAGCTAATCTGTATCATGTGGATATTTTTTTTCACCAATTTTTAGTAAAATTATAATTTTGAATCCAAGCATTAACTATCATGCTTCTTTTCATGCAGGTTTTGTTAATGGCTTATGCTTTCTAGATACAGATAAATCGCTCCCTATATTTTATTACCCTATAGTCATTAAAAGACAATAAACTGTAATTGCGTGTGTGTATTTCAGATACTTTACCTGGTTATACAGAGAGTTGCAGTAGGAGTCTGTGCTCATACCTCAGACATCTGGTACACACACACTTCCAGCAGGGTAATGATAGAACAAATGATTGACACATGCTGCTCAACTAATTGCTCAACTGAATACAGTCATTTACTATGAATATCCTGTGTTTTCATGGTTCATCTTATGCTTAATATTAAAGGAAGGAAGGTAGGATCTGTGCTAACAAGAGCAAGCATAAAAATACCATGCTGCACATTCTCATTTTCTTTGTATGCCCTTGGAGAGTTATCATGTTGAAGCCTACAGTAGGAATCTTTTATGCCTAGAGAATAGACAATACATTACATCATTCACACAGTTTTCTTTAATATCTTATATAATATTGTAAAGGCTGATATTAAATGATATATGTGTGTGTGAAAACTGTAAATTAAACTTTAAAAAGCATAGCTTACCCGTTCAGTACTACAGAAACTCATCCAAGCAATGGTCTAGTGTAGCGTACCGGTCCACCTCTGTCCCTTTTATTGTGGTGATCTGAGAGCTTCTGCTTGTAATAAAATAAAATGGCCAGTATTAAGATATTTATCAGATTCACCAACCGCTTACAAACATGCATGAGAAGATTAAATAGGGCTGATTCTACAGGAAGCAGAGAAGAAGGGAGTTACATGGAGCAAGTTTAAGATATAACTATTCCAGTGAAAATATTAGGTGCTTTCTGGAATATGATTACGTGGACTACAAAGAGAGCAAAGTCAAGTAAATTGAAGGAATCTCCTTATGTTATTAAAGTTGGAATTAAACTAGTTGGATAGCATTATTAGCTCCCTGATTGTTTTTACTTGTTGTCTGGAGCTGTTTTTTTTTTAAAGCAACTAAATTGGAAAATCTGCTATTTAAATTTGTAAATAGGATAATGGGCGTCAAGAAAATGGAAGATTTTGTTTAGTGCACATTGGGGTGGATTTACTAAAGGCAAATAGACTAAGCTTTTCACGTACAGTTGCACTCATTTTCTCCAGAGCTTAGTAACTGTGGTAAAGCTTCACTGCATAAAGATAGAATGGATAACACATCTACGTAAGTTGTGGATGCTGCACACCCCAATTTGTAGTATTTAATGGAAGAACCCTCAAGGTTTTTTTTAGCAGCGAGATAAGTATTTGAAGAGCAAAAGATGTTACGTAAAAATTGGTATTTATTTAATTAGTTAAATTATATCAAAAATATTTTCCATAATTACATAGAAGTCGTAAAAAACAGTTCTGATGCCAACATTTACAACATACTCATTAAAAAAATGGAAAAATACACATAACTCATGTTGTGTAAACTCGTTGTACTTTTGTAGAGCTTCATACATTCTCTACGCGTTTCGACCTTTCTTGGTCTTCTTCAGGGATTAATTACTATGTGAGAAAGGAAAAGATTTACAAATTATTATGTTTATAGATACATCAGTTATATAATTTGGTATATTCTAATACAACAGAGTAGTATATATATCTACCACTTTTCAATGATAAAGTCATGTCCTGTGGCCGGACGAATCGTTGTTTCTTTAAAAGCACACCAAGCCTCAATGGTCCCAGATTGTCCACACGTTGCTCATCTGCCCTCCATGGACGAGCCCCTGCCTTCACATCACTTACAAAAAGTCACCCCTTAGTTGGACTGGGGAATGAACCAAGGGAGATGGAAGGGCACCCTCAGTTTTCTATATTACAAGATTTCAAAATGTACCGTTATTCTACTATAGCTCAGGGAATACTGAAAACAGATCAATAATGTCTTTGCAATATCAGTCTGTTAATGACAATGCGATCTCTGGTTAATATAGTTGTTATTATTTTATGATCTTGTAGCTGATACAAGGGTACATGCACTTGGTCGAACGACATTGATTTGTTGTATGTATATAATACTTAATTTCATGGAATTTGTTAGAACATACACACACATATATATATATATATATATATATATATATATATATATATATATATATATATAAAATGTTATATGTAAATAATTAATTTAATGATATTCGCTAGAGCCAATAATATGGGAGATATCAATTCAATGTCTAAAATAGTATTATCAATCTCATTGTCTTGGGAGCAGTGCATGTACACAGGTCCAGCAACTTAACCAATGTTCCCATCTTTTTGTGGTGTTTTTATTATTTTATATTTTGTTTTATTTTTATAATTATTATTTTTGTTATTATTAAATTATATGTGTGTGTGTGTGTGTGTGAGTGAACGTGCAAAAAGTACAAAGAGTTTACACAACATGAGTTATGTGTAGTTTTCCAATAGTTTTTTTACGACTTCTATGTAATTATGGAAAATATTTTTGATATCATTTAGCGAATTAAATAAATGCAAATTTTTAAGTAACATCTTTTGCTTTTCAAATACTCATCTCGCTGCTTAAAAAAAAACCCTTGAGGGATCTTCCATTAAACACTGCATATAGATAACCCAATTAGGTGCAAGGGAAAAAAATATTTTTTTTTTGCACATGATTGGATGATGGAACTCAGCAGAACTTTACCACATATACTAAGCTCTGGTGAAAATGAGTGCCACAGCACTTCCATAGTCTATTTGCCTTTAGTAAATCCAATTGTGTCATACAAACTTTATGCAGTGGGGCAGATTTAAAATAAATGTTCTATGGAAGTTTTGTATTAGATAAACTAGAAGAAAAAGCACTGACAGTCTTGAAGTTTGTTGAGGTGGAATTGGGTAGAGAAGATGGGCAAGGTAGGGAGCTGGATAACTAAAGCTAAACAAAGTGGAAGGAGTTATTAGAAAAAAAGCTAATTAATAATTGTCAATACCAGCTGATAACTTCCCATGGCTTCAAATACCACCCATCACGTACCTCGTACTGGATGCCAATGAAGAGAGAGGGCTTCCCTTGCGGCTAAGTTCCAGACCCCCCATGAGGGTGAAAACAGGAAAGGTCAGGCCCAAAGAAGCACGGGTCGCCTGCTGGACTGTATGCAGCAGGTTCTAGAGTACAGCTGGTGTGCTGGCATAGAATCAGCAGACAGGAGACACCCGTAAGGTGTTGCAGGATTCAGATAATACTGCGACTGGAGCGTGGTCAGATGAAAGCCTAGGTCGCAAGCCGGGTTGGTATCAGAGCAAACCTGGTCAGGTGGATAGCTGGAGTCGAAAACACAGGGAGCAAACAGGAGACAGGTCAAGGACAAGCCGGATCGGTAACAGGAGACACAGAAACAACAATATCACGAGGATAACACACTGGAGGAGCCGAAGATCAACCAGCAAATGTGCTCTCTCTTCAGAGGTTAAAGCAGGGCAGAGTAGGCAAAATGCAGACACTAGCAGACTTCCTTATATAGGCCCATGTGACCTGCTGGTAGAGATACTCGGTCCTAAAGTCCTTCTCCTGCCAGAGATGTTGGTTTCTAAGTTCCTTCGCCTGCTAGAGATGCTGGGTCCTAAAGCACTTCTCCTGCCATAAGATGCTGGGTCCTAAAGCCCTTCTCCTGCTGTTGGTTCCCTGATAGTGCCCCCTCCCTGACGGGCAGCCTCCGGGTGCCCATTTGGGCAATTTTCTCAGGGTATTTGGCCCGAAACTCGGAGGAGTCTAGGGGCATGTACATTGGCTTTAGATTCCCAGGAGCTCTCTTCAGGTGGATACCCTTTTCGATTTAATTAGGAATTGGGTCTGTCTCCCTCGCATCCTGCAGTCAACGATTGATTCTACTTCAAATTCTGTGTCCTCTCCAATAGTCACTGGTGACGGCGGTGGCTCCGCTCTCCCTGGAAATGGATCTGGAACAGTTGGTTTAAGCAAGGAGGTGTGAAAGACCAGATGGATCCTATATGATTCAGGCAGAGACAGTTCGTACGCCACTGGGTTTATTTCCCGTTTGATCTGAAAGGGGCCAATTTACCTTGGCCCTAGCTTCCGTGAAGGGCAGGCCAATTTCAGGTTGGCAGTAGACAGTCACACTTTGTCCCCTACCTTGAAGGCAGGATTCCCCCTCCATTTCTGATCAAAGTGTTACTTGTAATCCAGTTGGGCTTTCTGTATGGACTCCCGGAGGACCTGATAATTGTTTTGTATAAAAACCAGTCTGTCGTGCAAGGCAGGTACAGTAGTTTCAGGCATAGTTTCAGGCAGGGCAGCAGGGTGGAATCCAAAATTGGCCCAGAATGGGGACTGGTTCGTAGCTGAATGGACAGAGTTATTATAGGCAAATTCTGCCAGTGGGAGCAGGGATGCCCAGTCATCTTGGGAAAAAGCTGAAAAGCAGCGGAGGTATTGCTCCAGGGTTTGATTTGTGCGTTCCGTTTGCCCATTACTTTGGGGATGATAGGCAGAGTTCCACTTCCAAGGCTTTACAAAGGGCTCTCCAAAACCTGGAGGTGAATTTCACCCCCTGGTCCGAAACTATGTTCTTTGGGAGTCCGTGAAGTCTGATGATCTCCTTGATAAAAGTATGAGCCGTTTCAGCCGCAGAGGGAGTACCAAACATTGGAATAAAGTGGGACATCTTGGATAGTCGGTCAACCACAACTAGGATGGTCGTGAAGTTTTCAGAGGGAGGAAGGTCAACAATAAAATCCATAGAGATCATCTCCCAGGGGTGATTAGGGATAGGCAAGGGTCTCAAAAACCCCCAGGCTTTGGCTTTGTCGCCTTTGCTACGTAGACATGTCGTGCATGACTTGACATAGGATCTGCAGTCCCGACTGAGGTTAGGCGACCAAAAGAACCGCTGAATGAGCTCATTAGTCTTACGGCCCCAAAATGCCCTGTAAGTTGGTGGTCGTGGAATGTCCTGAGAACCTGGGGCCTTGCTTCCTAAAGGTACGAAGATTTTGTCCTGGTGCCAAAGTAATCCATCCAGCCTCATTAATGAGTCATGTTCAGATTCGGGGCAAGATGCAGAAGCTTGTTCAATGGATGCTTTTAGGCTGGGTTGAATTAGCAAAAATGTTGCGAAGATAAGATGGTGCTTGGAGGAGCACATTCAAATGTACATCAAGTCTTTGATCCTTTAGTTTCAGGGGTTTGCGCAAGTTTTTGGCAAGGTTGATGTCCAAAAAACAACTACAGGCTCCAGAGTCAATAATCGCCCGCAGCTTGACTTCCTTTCCAGCCACCTGCAGAGATATGGGGAGAATTACATGAGTGGATACAGTCCCAGGTAACTGGAGGTACGAGGGCCGTGGAAGGCTGGATTTTCTTGGGCGAACAGGACAACTGCGTAGGTAGTGGACCGAAGCTCCACAATAGAGACACAAGTTAGTTTGTCGTCTGCGTGCTCTCTCTTCAGAGGTTAAAGCAGGGCAGAGTAGGCCAATTTGCATGGGTTCCCCGTCAGAAGTATTGATGGGCTGGGGATTAGAGACTGGGATTGTTGGTCCTGGAACTTTTAGCATTTCCCATGTGGGTTGGAAGGTATGGGTGCATTCGGTCCGTCGCTCCCGAAGCCGTCGGTCTAGTTGGATAGAGATTTGGATGAGATTCTCTAATGACGTAGGAGCCTTGATCCTAGCTAACTCGTCCTTGAGAGTCTCGGAAAAGCCCTGCCAGAACTGGTATTTCAGGGCGACATAATTCCACCCGGTATCAGTGGACCACTTGCGAAACTTCACAATATAATCCTCCACCGGTTGTCTGCTTTGTACTAGGGCATGAAGGGCAGACTCGGCGGTAGCAGTCTGCTGTGGCTCATCATATAGCCATAGCTTCAAAAAAGGTGCCAACTGAATCCAGTACTAAGGGCCTGATCCACAAAAACTGTGCGTAACTTAACTTTTGACATTTAAGTTACACCGCCGCAAAATCTCTACCTAAGTGCCCGATCCACAAAGCACTTACCTAGAAATTTTGAGCGGTGTAACTTAAATCCGTCCGGCGCAAGGCGTTCCTAATCTAATGGGGCGAGTCCCATTTAAATTAGGCGCGCTCCCGTGCCGAACGTACTGCGCATGCTCCCGACGTTATTTTCCCGATGGGCTTTGCGCGGTTTTACGTTACGGCAAGTTTTGTGAATCGCGCCGGGTAAAAAAAGTTGCGTCGGGAAAAAAAAAATTAAAAAAAAATTTGACAGCGTCGCGGGAAAGAAGGGTCTACTTTTACATGGTGTACTAACTTTACACTTTGTAAAAGCAGCCCTAATTTTGCGACGGCAAACTAATACTTACGGAGAAAAAACGAAGCGTAAAAGCTTTGTGGATCTCCGTAAGTGCTAATTTGCATACCCGACGCTGGATTTCGACAAAAAATGCCCCCAGCGGCGGCTGCGGTACTGCATCCTAAGATCCGACAGTGTAAGTCCCTTGCACATGTCGGATCTTCTGCCTATCTATGAGAAACTGATTCTGTGGATCAGCTCCATAGATAGAAACAGGGATACGACGGCGTATCAATAGATACGCCGGCGTATCCCTTTTGTGGATCAGGCCCTAAGTTCTTTTGCTCAAGGAGGTTGTGAGCCCAGGACTGTGGCTCATATGATATGAGTGAGATGATAAAACCCACCTTGATGGTCTCAAGACAAAAAGTCCTTGGTTGCAGGGCAAAGTAAAGTTCAAATGCGTTTTTTAAGGCCCTGAATTTCCGGCGGTCACCTGAAAAGTGCTCAGGAGTGGGGACTCTGGGCTCCGAAGGAGGTAATCCCACAGCATGTGTGGCTATGGCAGGAGAACTGGCCGTTGAAGCTGAGCCAGTGGAGCTAGTAGCGTGGTTAGAATCCGCAGGAGCCATAGAGGTAGTAAGGGGGTTGAAGGCGTCCTTCCAGCTGAATGTAGCTGTCTTGTAAGCTCCAAACTGCTTGCGTAAGAGCCGTCATCTGCTGACATAGGGCCTCCAACATCTTGGCTGGTTGAGACTATCACGTACCTGGTACCGGAGGCCAATGAAGACAGAGGGCTTCCCTTGCGGCTAAGTTCCAGACCCCCCCTGAGGGTGAAAACAGGAAAGGTCAAGCTTTAAAGAAGCATGGGTCGCCTGCTGGACTGTATGCAGGAGCTTCTAGAGTACAGCTGGTGTGCTGGTGTAGAATCAGCAGACAGGTGACACTCGTGAGGTGTTGCAGGATTCAGAGAATACTGCTACTGGAGCGTAATCAGAAGAAAGCCTAGGTCATGAGGCAGGTTGGTATCAGAGAAGCCGTGGTCAGGTGGATAGCTGGAGTCAAACACAGGAAGCAAACAGGAGACAGGTCAAGGACAAGCCGGATCGGTAACAGGAGACACAAAAACAGGAATATCACGTGGATAACACACTGGAGGAGCCGAAGATCAACCAGCAAATGCAGACACTAGCAGACTTCCTTATATAGGCCCATGTGACCTGCTGGTAGAGATACTCGGTCCTAAAGTCCTTCTCCTGCCAGAGATGCTGGGTCCTAAAGTCCTTCTCCTGCCAGAGATGCTGGGTCCTAAAGCCCTTCTTCTACATCACTAATCTCATCTGCATATATCGCTCTCTAGCTCCCTTTTTTACCTCCTGTCATGCTTGTCTCCAGGACTTCTCCAGAGCCTCTCCCACCCTCTGGAACTCCCTGCCCCAGTATGTCCAGTCAGCTCCTACCCTGTCCGCCTTTAGGCGATCCTTGAAAACTCAAGTATGTGGGGGAGAGGATGATTCTTTTTAATGGTCTAGAAAAAAAAAACATTTTTTCAACCCGATTATTATTTTTACAATTGTGAAAAAAATGCTCTAGCAAAGCACGGTGACATACAACACGTACGACGGCACTATAAAGGGGAAGTACCATTCGGATGGTGCCACCCATGGGGCTGCTTTTGCTGATTTGCGCTTTTCAGTCTTCGTGCTTTTCAGTGTGTTACAGCGTGATGAATGTGCTATCTTCATTGCGAATGCTAGTTTTACCAGAATGAGCGCTCCTGTCTCATAACTTGCTTTTGAGCATGCGCGTTATTTTCACGTCATTAAAGCCCACACACAACCTTGTTTTACGACGTTAAAAACTACAACGTTAAAAATGACGCAGAAATTTAGAGCATGTTCTAAATTTTTAATGGCCATTTTTAACGTCGCGAAAAATGCTCTGGAACCCACACACGATCGTTTTTAATGACATTAAAAAAAATGTAATTTTTCACATCGGGAAAAACGGTCGTGTGTACGCGGCATTAGAGGACTGAGGATAAAAAAATTCCTCTCCATCCCATATTCTGATAAGTTTACACTAGAATGGAACAATATTCTTACTAAATGTTCTCTTGAGTTGATGCAACTCATCATAAAACATGCGGAAATAGAGTTGACTAAGAATACTCTAAAACTGTTTCATTCGTTGGAATTGCATACTGCCCTGGACAATGATATTACCATCACTTTAAACAAGCTGGAACAGGAGATTATAGATACAAAAAGACAAAAATATTTAAAAATGCATGATGTGCAGGATGGAACTGTTTACATTTCGCAACAAATCCAGCAACCTACATTCTATTTTAAGAAACAAGATAAAGTTTAAAGCTGGGTTCACACTTGTCCGACAAACGGTCCTACATTGGGAGCCTCATGTAGCATGACGTGTGAAAATCAATGTTTCCCTATGAGAGCTGTCTTAACTGGTCCTACACAAGTCGGTCCGACTTTGAAAATGCTCCCTGTACTACTTTTGGTCCTACATTGATCCTACTTCAACCCATTGAATATCATTGAAGTCGGACCAAAGTAGTATCCTGTTCATGAAAGTAGAATGGATGTAGGACCAATGTAGGATAAATGTAGGACCAATGTAGCAGAGCAAAGTAGGATGAAAGTAGTGTAGTAGTGTGAACCCAGCCTAATGCTGGGTTCACACTGGTACAACATGGCAGTCGTACCACTTTGGATCCGACTTTGCCCTGTGCCTTGAAGTACGACATGCATCCGACTTCAATGAACAGGGATCTGACTTTGATCCCCAACAATACCAGTTACGGTTTCTGGTATGAATCTTTAGGGGGAACTCCAAGCACCATGTAAAAGAAAACGGCATTGGGTTCCCCCTCAAGGCGTATACCAGGCCCTTCAGTCTGGTTTGGATTTTAAGGGGACCCCCCACTCCTAAAAAAAACTATATGGGGGTTCCCCCAAAATCCAAACCAGACCCTTATCCAAGCACACAGGCTGGCAGGTCAGGAAAGGGAGTGGGGAGTTTCCCCCCCTTCATGAAGCGTACAAGGCCACATGCCCTCAACAGGGGGGGGTTGAGTGCTTTGGGGCAGGGGGGAACTGCGCCCCCCACCCCAAAGCACCTTGTTCCCATGTTGATGAGGAAAAGGGCCTCTTCCCAACAACCCTTGCCCAGTGGTTGTCGGGGTCTGCGGGCAGGGGGCTTATCGGAATCTGGGAGTCCCCTTTAACAAGTGGGCCCCCAGATCCCGGCCCCCCACCCTATGTGGATGAGTATGGGGTACATTGTAAAACACAGCACACAGGTATTTAAAGTAATTTATTAAGCAGCTCTGGCATCTCTTCTGACTTCTTCTCCCCTCTCCGGCTCTTCTGCCTCCTCCGCTGATGTCTTCTCCCCTCTCTGGCTCTTCTCCCCTCTCTCTCTCTGGTTCTAACTCTGTCTGCTGTCTTCTGCCAGGTCTCCTCCGCTGTCTTCTGATCTTTTGCTCGCTCTTTTGCTTGCTCTTTTTCCCAGTCTTCTCTGCTGTCTCCTCCCTCTGTTCTTCTTCCGATGTTGACTGCACACTCTCTCCTGCTCTAATGCCAGGTGCGCGGTGTGCCACTACTTATATTGGCATGGGGCGGGGTCATCATTTGACGTCACCCAGAGGCCACGACCCTTATGACATCACCACCCGAGGCATGGTGGCCAGTGATGTCATAAGTAGTGGCACACCACGCACCCCCAAATTCCTTTTTATTTAGCCTAGGTTTTTGCTTGGAGCTCAAAGACTAAATTTTTTATAATGAAATATACATAGTACTGTATACTGTGCCAGCAAGAGGGAATCAATCCCCAGCTTGACACAGACTTTAGAGGTGTGCGGAGCAACTCTGTATGTGTGTGTTGGGCGTCACTTGTGACAGTCATGTGCACGGGGCACCAAGAGCAAAGTACCAGATGAATTATTACAGAGACTCTCATATGCTGTACCTACAGCGACAGGGCACTGGACATAACATAAACGAGCAGAGACATATAATCCACACCCTGGAGGGCTAAAGGTGCTTAGCTGACTGGAGAAGACTTAGAATGAAGATTGTTTCCTAGGTAACTTTGCAGATCAAGCTGGGAAAGAATACTGTATTTCAGCCTGCTTTCTGCTAATTTAAATGAAAGTATAGTGTGTTTTTACTACGTTCATATTTTGAGCTCTTATAATGGTGCTTAGTTTAAATTATTTTAATACGGCATTCACAGTTTTACATCTGTTGAAACTAGCTATCAGCCACATTGTTTTCAATGAGTTACAGTCTGTAGCTAGCTGTTCAGGGTTTATGAAAGGCAGGCCTCTGGTAATTTTTTGCCACTGGAAATATTCTAGTATTTATTTTAGTTTCTAAAGATATTATTTATGAAAGATTACTGTTGTCAGGCTGTCACTACATTTTATCAGTATATTTTCTTTAGCACAGTGCTGGAATTGGCAGTAATGAGGTCTCAATGATTATCTGCAGTAGCTCTGCAACATCTTATGGAGAAGATGCTAATGAATTTTAGGACTGTTGTTCCAGAAGAACCCTGATGCAAAGAAGAGCTGTTATTATAAATACCCAGTTAGAGCCGATCTTTCAAAACAATTCAAAATCCACCTATAAAGTCCAGGACAATCCCACCTGTAAAAATACCTGGCTGGTAACATTTAAAAAATTTACCTGTAAAGAAAAAGGTTGCATTTTATACTTACCTTACCTCCATCTTCCACATCATGAGGCAAGACATTGCATCCTTCTAGAGAACAATGAGTACCCTAAACCTTGTAAGAAGACGCTCCAGTCCATTGCACGAGACAATCCGGTCAATTGTACTTGTGACACAATTATTAGGAGTAAATTATTGGTACAAGGGTACGTATAAAGAAAATAGGCACGGGTTGAGCCACTCCCACTGTTAAAAGAGAACAAAATATTACAGCGCACGCATACAGTATAGCTAGAGTAAGGATAGTTCAGATAGCGTTAGTGTAGTGACGGCCGAACACCATCTAGTTTTGTGCGTTACTGCCAGTTTAACGCCATATAGTTTTGCATGCGTAACTGCCTGTTTAATGCCATATCGTTTTGCGGGCGTTACTGTTAGTTTAATGCCATATAGTTCTGTGCGTCACTGTACGTTTGGCACATTATATTTCAGTATATTATAGTGTATCCGTGGATGTGTCTGTGTAGTGTGAGTACTCAAATTAAAGGGCACCAAACACCTCTTTACATTGATTAAAGTGCATTTATGTACAGAAGTCACAAGACTGCTATATACTGCTGATGAGAAAAGGTATTTTGCTTATATTTACAACCATGTTCTGTGTACTGTGGGAGTAGTGAATACAAGGTCCTTGGTTTAACTGCCTGTATTCCTATGCAATTTTTGAGAACTAAATTTATTTATTTTTGATCAGTGTTATGTGATAGTGTCACCATGATGCTAGGAAATAAAAGTGTACTTAAAGCGGGGGTTCACCCTATCGACGGGAAAAAAAATATTTTTTTTTCTTTTACCTTTAAATCAGGCATTGTAGCGCGAGCTACACTATGCCTGTCCCGAATTTTTTCCCCCCATACTCACCTTGTAGTCGTCCATCGAAGATACCGGGGAATGGGCGTGCCTCTGGAGACGGAGGATGATTGACGGCCGGCTCTGGTGCGTCACGCTTCTCCGGAAATAGCCGAAATAGGCTTGGTCTTCACGACGCGTGCGCATAGCATGTGCGCACGCGCCGTGAAGAGCCGAGACCTACTCCGGCTGTCTTCGGGGAGAGTGACGTGCCAGGGCCGGCCGTCAATCATCCTCCCTCTCCATAGGCACGCCCATTCCCCGCGGGAGCCGAAATCTACGATGGACGACTACGAGGTGAGTACGGGGTTAAAAAAATCGGGACAGGCATACTGTAGCTCGCGCTACAATGCCTGTCTCGATGGTAAAATCAAGTACGAGAGGGTGAACTACCGCTTTAATGGAAAGTGGAAATTATTGAAGGAAACATTTCCTTTAGCTATTATGTGGCACTGTGCTTATCCCACCCATTAGAGATGTTAGTTGGGAATACTCTCAAACTCCAGGGATTTAGGGCTTTTGTGGATAAACTGTTTGTACTCCATCATGCACCTCTAAAATTAGCAGAGAACTGCACGTTTTCTCCCTAGAGGCACAGCTTTTGAAAACTGTAAAGCCCTGTACACACGATCGGTCCATCCGATGAAAGTGGTCTGATGGACCGTTTTCATCGGTTAACCGATGAAGCTGACTGATGGTCAGTTGTGCCTACACACCATTGGTTGAAAAAACGATCGTGTCAAAATGCGGTGACGTAAAACACAACGATGTGCTGAAAAAACCAAGTTCAATGCTTCCAAGTATGCGTTGACTTGATTCTGAGCATGCATGGATTTTTAACCGATGGACGTGCCTACAAACGATCGTTTTTTTTCTATCGGTTAGGTATCCATTGGTTAAATTTAAAACAAGATTGGTTTTTTTTTTTTACCTTTGGATAATTAACCGATGGGGCCCACACACGATCGGTTTGGTCCGATGAAAACGGTCCATCAGACCGTTCTCATCGGTTTGACCGATCGTGTGTATGTGGCATTACAGTTCTCAGTATAATATGGGTGGCTTCTACTTTTCAATCAGCCTCAACAGTGTGAAAAAGGCTACAAAGCTTTAGTTCATCGTTTTGAAGAAGCAAAGCATGATACCAACACAGGGCAATAATAAAAGGTGTATAAAAAGGCTATTGAAAAAAAAATGGCCGAATTAAAGAGTATCTCCACTTTTGGTGGGAAAAAAGATTCCCCTCTGGGTAATCTATGTACATTGCTAGGATCTTAACACACATTGTTGCAGATTCCTCCCTTTTGTTATTCTGAAGAAATCACTGTGTGTTTGTCTCCATGTGGCAAAATGAATCTAATGGGAGTGGTTTTATAATTATCATTCAGCTGCAGCACCTGCAATGTTCTAATGAGGAAAGCTGCTGGGCCTGCATCTCTTTAGAGGTTTTGTTGCAGGGGATGCCTGAAATCTGATATATATCTTAGGGCAGACTTCTGGGAAAATCAGTGAGCCAATCACACAAGCATGAAATTATGTTTCTCTGTACAGAACACCTCCAGGTAGCTATATTGTATTAAATGTTCATCAAATTACAGAGCTGCATGTTGAAAAGGAAAAGGTCATTTTTAATAATATTCAATTACAATATGACTTGTGTCACAATTGTATACACTATATTATTTTTCTTTATTTACAATTTTTTTGCCCACAAAAGTGAAGTTAGGCCCCGTACACACGACAGAGTTTCTCGGCAGAATTCACAGAGAAACTCGGTCAAAACCCGGATTCTGCCGAGAAACTCTGTCGTCTGTACAGTTTTGGCTCGATGGAGCCGCCGAGGAGCTCGACGAGAAAATAGAGAACATGTTCTCTATTTTCTCGTTGTTCTATGGGAGAAGGCGGCCCGCCGAGCTCCTCGGCGGCTTCATCCCAGAACTCGACGAGGAACTCGACGTGCTTGGCACGTCGAGTTCCTCGGCCGTGTGTACGGGGCCTTACCCTTTAACCCTCCTGGAGGTTTGGCTCTGGGGTTACATTTTAGTACCATTGGCCATAACCCCGAGCCACACTTGGGATTGCATTGCAGAATCCTGGTACAGCATACTTACCTTGTCACCAGGATCCTGCGATGTCCCCCCACTGTGTCCTCCATTGGATCATCCGCACAATGCTCTGTGTTCCTGGCTCTGTTCCCTGCGGGCGTCGTGACGTATTGGGGTGGAGCCCGGTGGCAAATTAAAAAAGTACAAAACCCATAACACATACAGTACACTGTAATCTTACAGATTACATTACTGTATCAGATTATTTCACATCCCTTTTGTCTAGTGCTTTGTCCAGTGCCCTGCCTGCACTTTTATATTATGGGCCAGATTCACAAAGGACTTACGACGGCGTATCTCCATGTACGCCGCCGTAAGTCTGAAAGTGCGCCGTCGTATCAGATACGCCTCACTGTTGCCAAGATATGACCGACGTAAGTCTTTTACGCCGTCGTATCTTGGGTGCATATTTACGCTCGCCGATAGGGGCGCTTCCGTAGATTTCCGCGTCAAATATGCAAATGAGCTAGATACGCCGATTCACAAACGTACTTGCGCCCGGCGTATTAATATACGCTGTTTACGTAAGGCGTACGACTGGCGTAACTTTACCCCTCATAAAGCAGGGGTGAGTCATGTTAAGGTATGGACGTCGGAAATGTCGGAATAGCGTCGTATTTTACGTTGTTTACGTAAGTCGTACTTGAATGGGGATGGGCATAGGTTACGTTCACGTCGACTAAGCATTTAGCCGGCGTAACTTAGGGAGAAAATTCGACGTGATACTGAGCATTCACTATAAATAGGATACGCTACGCCCGCACAAAGATGCGCCCAGATACGTGAATCTGGCCCTATATATACTGTTCTTTCTGCCTGGAAACTTGAGATTGTCCATGGCAACCAAAAAGTGTCCCTTTATGTCATAAGTGGTTTAAGACCAGCTAGATAACAGCGATAGTAAATTAGAACACTTGCATAATTGAGCGATTGTGATTAGTGGGGAAATTAATTTTATTATTATTAAAACACAGTGGACCAACACCAGAAGATGACGAGGCTCCCCAAATCATCACAGACTGTGGAAAATGTTGCCTCTCATTTTGAAATCAAAGTCCCACAGTCTAGAGTAATAGTGGAGAAGTTGCATGAGGTCCATTGTAAAGTTTCCACAGTCAGTAATGATTTGGGAAGCCATGGCATCTGCTTGTGTTGGTCCACTGTGTTTTATCAAGTCCAAAGTCAGTGCAGCCCTCTACCAGGAAATTCTAGAGCACTTCTCGCTTCCCTCTGCCGATCAGCTTTATGTAGATGCCGATTTCATTTTCCAAAAGGACTTGGCATCTGCCCACACTGCCAGAAGTACCAATACCTAGAAAATCTGTGGGGTATTGTCAAGAGGAACAGAATATTTAGGAGTAAATGCAGACGAGCTGAAGGCCTCTATCAAAGGAACCTGGGCTTCCATAACACCTTAGCAGTGCCACAGGCTGATTGCCTCCATGCCACACCACACTGATGCAGTAATTCATGCAAAAGAAGCCCCGACTAAGTATTGCGTGCATACTATACTGTACATGGACATACTTTTCAGTAAGCCAACATTTCTGTATTAAAAATCTTTTTTTTCTTTTTTTTATTGTCTCATGGAATGTTCTAATTTTATGAGATACTGAATTTTGGGTTTTGACTAGCTGTAAGCCATAATCATCAAAATTAAAACAAAGACATGCTTGAAATATATCACTTTGTGTGTAATGCATCTATATAAAATATATGAGTTTACCTTTTTGAATCGAATTACTGAAATTAATTAACTTTTGATGACATTCTTTTTTTTTTTTTATAAATCTCTATATTCATTTTTTTATTTTTTTTTCATACAAAAATATACATTCCACAACTTACATTTATCTGCTCTCTCATGCAGCTTCCATAAAATTCCACTTAACATTCATTTCATCTAACACAGATATCATTTTTACATTCATTTCTCCCCCTTTATTCTATGGAGTAGTTTATCCTCTCTTCATACCCTATTTATCCTGAAACCGTCATGGGATTCTCTATCCAACTTGCCCATACTCTTTCGTATTTCTCCCCATATCCTCTATTGCAATACAGTAGGTGTTTGTGATATTGTGTTTTTAGCACGACAGCATCGCGCTGATTCTCGGCGACATGGTGCCGAGATCTCGCACTCACTGGAATAGTGACAGCACATCCCAGCAAGCGCGTCATAGAAGCGACGGGAGATCCGACTTGGATTCCCGCCAATTCTACACGTGTGCGGCGTTTGTTATGAATCCTGAGGAGGAAGTCCCCGCCGGATTTTAAATAAAAATCCGGCATGGGTTCCCCCCTCAGGAGCATACCGGGCCCTTAGGTCTGTTATGGGTTGTAAGGAGAGCCCCCCCCTATGCCGGCCAGGAAGAGAGTGGGGACGAGCGAGCGCCCCCCCCCCCCTCCTGAGCCGTACCAGGCTGCATGCCCTCAACATGGGGGGGTTGGGTGCTCTGGGGCAGGGGGGCGCACTGCGGGCCCCCCACCTCAGAGCACCCTGTCCCCATGTTGATGAGGACAGGGCCCCTTCCCGACAACCCTGGCCGTTGGTTGTCGGGGTATGCGGGCGGGAGGCTTATCGGAATCTGGGAGCCCCCTTTAATAAGGGGGCCCCCAGATACCGGCCCCCCACCCTAAGTGAATGGATATGGGGTACATCGTACCCCTAACCATTCACCTGTAGGAAAAATGTAAAAGTTAATAAACACACCACACAAGGGTTTTTAAAATAATTTATTTTTCTGCTCCGGAGGCTCCCCCTGTCTTCTTTATTAGCTCTTTTACCAGGGGGAGCTTCTTCTTTGACGTCTTCGGGTGGGTGGGGGCCGCCGTCTGGTTCTCTTCCACCGCCGGGGGGGGGGGGTCGCTTTTAAAAAAGCCCCCACCCCCCGGCGGGTTTCCTCCGGCGTCTTCGGCGGGGGGGCTTCTTCTTCCGCTATCCCGACGGGTCTTCTCCGCTATCCGGGGGGTCTTCTCAACTCTCCGGGGGTCTCCTTCTATGTTCGCCGCTCTCCGCTGTTGACTCGGCGCACCCCGGTTCTTCCTCTCGCTGTCCGGTGCCTTCTTCCGTGCTGTACGTCTTCTTCTCCTTCCGTGCTGTGAGTTCTTCTTCCGTGCTGTGACGTCATGTTCTTTACTTCTCTCCTTCTCCCGATGTTGACACGTCAAAATAGTACAAAGAAAATATTGCGCTTATTTTAACAAAAATTATGTGAAGCTGCGATCAAAAAGTGTTATACTACACAAAAACAGATTATAAAGGAAAAAAGATTGCGCTATAAAATAACAGTGAGTGGTGAACAAAGTTCAAATCAATGTGAATAGTCCCGCCACACAGGCAAATTAATAAAGTAATCTCCCAGGTGCACCAACGAAATCCACAAGAAGAGTGCTGACACGTCGCCTTTCCTCGCTGCAATGCTCTGTACCTACCCATGTGATACCTACCCACGTGGGTAGGTATCACATGGGTAGGTACCAGAGCATGATGGGATTGTGAGGTCTATATAAATCCGATGCAAGCCACGCACTTGTCATTGCAGCGAGGAAAGGCGACGTGTCAACATCGGGAGAAGGAGAGAAGTAAAGAACATGACGTCACAGCACGGAAGAAGAACTCACAGCACGGAAGGAGAAGACGACGTACAGCACGGAAGAAGGCACCGGACAGCGAGAGGAAGAACCGGGGTGCGCCGAGTCAACAGCGGAGAGCGGCGAACATAGAAGGAGACCCCCGGAGAGTTGAGAAGACCCCCCGGATAGCGGAGAAGACCCGTCGGGATAGCGGAAGAAGAAGCCCCCCCGCCGAAGATGCCGGAGGAAACCCGCCGGGGGGTGGGGGCTTTTTTAAAAGCGACCCCCCCGGCGGTGGAAGAGAACCAGACGGCGGCCCCCACCCACCCGAAGACGTCAAAGAAGAAGCCCCCCCTGGTAAACAGAGCTAATAAAGAAGACAGGGGGAGCCTCCGGAGCAGAAAAATAAATTATTTTAAAAACCCTTGTGTGGCGTGTTTATTAACTTTGACATTTTTCCTACAGGTGAATGGTTAGGGGTACGATGTACCCCATATCCATTCACTTAGGGTGGGGGGCCGGTATCTGGGGGCCCCCTTATTAAAGGGGGCTCCCAGATTCCGATAAGCCTCCCGCCCGCATACCCCGACAACCAACGGCCAGGGTTGTCGGGAAGGGGCCCTGTCCTCATCAACATGGGGACAGGGTGCTCTGAGGTGGGGGAGCCGCAGTGCGCCCCCCTGCCCCAGAGCACCCAACCCCCCCATGTTGAGGGCATGCAGCCTGGTATGGCTCAGGAGGGGGGGGGCGCTCGCTCGTCCCCACTCCCTTCCTGGCCGGCCGGGTAGCGTGCTTTGGATACGGGTCTGGTATGGATTGTAGGAGGACCCCCTACGCCGTTTTTTCCGGCGTAGGGGGGCTCTCCTTACAACCCATAACAGACCTAAGGGCCCGGTATGCTCCTGAGGGGGGAACCCATGCCGGATTTTTATTTAAAATCCGGCGGGGACTTCCCCCTCAGGATTCATAACAAACGCTGCACACGTGTAGAATTGGCGGGAATCCAATTCGGATCTCCCGTCGCTTCTATGCCTCCATCGCGGCAAGCCAGCTCGGCGCTGGCTCCCGCGATGGGGCTCGTAGGTGGTCAATCTCGCTGAGAAAGGGAGCGAGATTGACACAATATCGAGTTCACCTACTGTATGTCTCCCTATACAGTGGTAAGATACTATTTACTAGATTTTTCCAATGTACCACAAGGGAACTTCCACTTTCTTCCAATTTAACACTATTGTTTTTCCTATAGAGATGATATTCTTCCCTACTAATCCTAATAGGCAGATCTTTGCCTCTTGTTCCAAAACTATTGATGTTACTATAGCAATTATTCTCAGGACCTCCCTCCAAAATACAACTATCTTCAGGCAAGACCAAAATATGTGAATGAGGTTTCCTAGAATGTCTGCGCCTCTCCAACAATTCTGAGGATTTGATGGAGAAATCTCATATAACTTATATGGTGTATAATAGTTCCTATGTATTATTTTAAATTGTATTAATTTGTCTCGGAGTGATACTAATATCTGAAATGGGTACCTCAATATCTCCTCCCAGTTCTCTTCTACTAGACATCTCTTATCCAACATTCGCATAATTTGCTTATATCTGACAGTGTAGTCCTTGATAAATAAGTATATATACAGGGTTGAAATTTACTTATTTTCATTTATTTTCCTTACCATTTGCTCTAAACCCAGTTCCATTAGTTGTGGGGTCCCCTCAGGGAACTGAGCTAATAAAGCATGTACAAGCTGCATATATCTGAAAGTGTAACTCTCAGGTACATTCCAACACTGCCTCATTTCTACAAATGAGGAAAATGTTTCCCCCTGTATTACTTGTGATAATTTTTAAACCCCAAATTTAGTCCATGTGCCTGGATCTTGAATAGAATCTAAATGTAGCAAATACGGGTTTCTCCATAGTGGAGTATTTGGGGATAGATTTGTTTTCGAATATCCCTCTTTTACTATGGCAGCTTTCCATATTTTTACTGTTGTTATCATTGAAGGGGTCAAATCCGTTTAGATTTTAACCCCCTATACAGCAATCCCTGAAGTGCCTCCACCGATTGGACCACTGCTGCTTCCAACATTGTGGCAGAGTCAAACCCATCAGGGTTCAGCCATCCCCCCACCGTCACTAACTGTGTAGCTAAGTAATACTTATAAAGGTCTGGGAAGGCCAACCCCCCTGTACTGCCGGTCGCATAAGTGTACTTACCGTATTTATCGGCGTATAGCACACACTTTTTTCCCCTTAAAATCAGGGGGAAATCCTGGGTGTGTGTTATACGCCGATTCCCGCTGCCTGTAAGGGGAAGAGGACTGAGCGCCACCGATATACACATAGCCGAGTGTAGCACTACCCCTGTAGGAGCTGCTGGATTAGATTTGGACCTGCCGTTACCTTACCACGTTCGTCTTAGGAGTCCTCCTTAAAGAGTTATTCACAAAGGTCTGCACCAACACTTAGTCTCTTTTTCCAAGGTTTTATTTAACAAGAACAGACAGAGGGATAGAGGGTTAGGGGAGATTCAGGTACCTTGCTTTGCAGATCACGGGTACGTTCTTGGATCCAGAGGACAAACCGTTTCCACACTGGATTCAGCAACCAGCGAATAGGCCTCTCTCACTGACCTAGCAGCCGTGTGCGAAGCTCGTTCAATGTCTCTGCCACAGACTTGATCAGTGCCGTTGAGTCGTTTTACAGTCCTCTGCCACAGGACCGTGTAACCACACACACACTTTGCAAAAGTTCCAAAGACACAGCTACACAGTACCAGGATCTTTCAGCCAGCCGGCAGCACTGTGTGGTCGATGGGCCAGGATGTGTCCTCTAATTTAATTCTCAATTGTTCAGCTTCTTCCTGCAAAGGAGACAGCACAGGACCATCCCTGGACCAGAAGGCCCCAAATACTCCCGGGCCACCTACTCTCAGTAGCAGAGCCTCAGGCCAGCAGGCCCAGAGGCCGAAAAAAAATGCTAGCACATCCCTGAGGCCAGGAGGGCCATCAGGTCAGGATCGGAAGACCCCATCAGAACAGTGTCTGTCACTTAAGTACCCTTTCCCAGAATGCACAGCGACGGGGACCATGCCTACTGAGCTTCTTCTGGGAAAAAAATACTCAATGCACCCAACCCGCTGCATTTCCAACCTTGACCCGTGGTGACAGCGACACCCACAGTCAAGTGGAAAATATGCAACGCAGCTGAACTGGAACAGAACCCAATAATTTGACATAATCACAGCTAAACTACAACTCAAATAACTTAAATTTACAAATAGTTACTTAAAATAGAGAGAACAAGGCAAAAGGAGACCTTTCTTAACAGCTGTGCTTGCTAGGCTTTTGTTCTGATAGGTTAAATGGTAATACTTAAAAAGGAACTCCAGTCATTTCCTAAAAAAAAAGTCAGCAGCTACAAGTACTGTACTGTATGTTTTTAGAAACACACACTCACCGGCCTAGGAGCCCAGCATTGTCTTCACTGGGGCATGCACTTCGCAGGGCCTAAGATTCCCATCGGTTTAATCTTGGCTGTTAAAGCCAGCTGTAACTTCTTGCTGTTTCACCACCGGCTTCCTGCTGTGCATGCTTGAGATCTCGCTGCACTGTCAGATTGGGATGTGTGACATGTCCCAGGAGATTGTGGGTGGGTCAAACTTGCATAATTCTTGTACTTTTAGGTGAGTCTCCACTTTAACTACACAATAGCACTGCTACTAATTGTTCAAAGCACTGGAATTGTCAAATGTAAGGCCCTGTACACACGACCGAACATGTCTGCTGAAACTGGTTTCAGCAGACATGTTCGGTCGTGTGTACGGCCGACCGGACAGGTTTCCAGCGGACATTTGTCCAGCCGACCGTTTTCCAGTGGACAAATGTTTCTTAGCATGCTAAGAAACATGTCCGCTGGAAGCCTGTCCGTCGGACATGTTCGGTCGTCTGTACAGACTCACCGTACATGTCCGCTCGGCCGCCATCCCTCGCATGCGTCAAAGTGATTCAACGCATGTGTGGAAGCATTGACCTTCCAGGGCCGCGCACGTCGCCGCGTAATCGTCGCGGCGACGGCGCGGCCACGTCACCGCGTATCGTGTACGCGCGGATTTCTGTCTGATGGTGTGTACAACCATCAGACAGAAATCTCCGGGCGGACATGTCCGCTGAAAACGGTCCGGCGGACCGATTTCAGCGGACAGTCCGTCCGTGTGTACGAGGCCTTAGTTTCCAAGAGGGAAACAGTCAATTTCAAACCTATAGTTGAAAATGGTGCCTGAATAAATAATGTCTGGTGCAGATTGCTTACTGTAGGGCCCCAAAGTTGGCTCTTATTTCAGACACCTTGATAAACAAAAATACACTGTCATCCAGCCCATGAGTAAATCAGCAATATATAGGCTCCATGCACACTGAAGCTCATGAACTGCAGTTTATTGGCGTTTTGGTGTTTTTTTTTTTTTAAAGCCCATAAACTGCACTGTATGTTAGCCTATGTGTCCATGCACACATGGACGTTTTTTAGCGTTGATGAGCAGTGGAGATTATGGGCTTTTTTCTGAACGCCCGAAAATCGCGTTCAAAGTGCCTTTTTTCAGCAGGGAAAACGCTAAAAAACGCAAAACGCTAATAAACACTAATAAACACTCAAAAACGCAGCTCGCCCGTTAAAAAAAAGGGCTAAAAAACGCTACACTGAAAAACGCTATTGCAAAAACGCTTTTAAAAAATTTGAAAGGCTCCCTACAAAGCTACTGGCGTTTTTTATAGCTTTTTTTTTTAGCTTCCAGTGTGCATGGAGCCTAAGAGTGTTTTGAGATCTAATTGTGAAATATGAGTTACCATGTAGAGGGTGGATACATCAGGAAAATTACATTGTACTTTTGTTTCCATGCTAAAAGTACTGATCAACTTTTAAAATTTGTATCCAACTGCTCGCTAGATGAGCTAATGCTGAATTATTCAGATATTCAGTAAATATCAAGTTTGGGACTTCTATTAAACTCCACAGGTGGTGTCTCTAATTGTGCACCTGTACAGCCAAAACACCCCATAAACCAGTTTATTAAAGCATTCATGCCTTGCCAAAATATGTTTGCTGGCATTCGAGAGATACAGTAAAGCTTGACCTCCTTTCTGCAAGCAAGTGAACCTCAGAGCTTGTTTTCTTGCACAAATTATTATGATTTTTTTTATACTGAATATAAAAAATATGTAATGCTACTAATTGAAGTTGCTTTTGCATGCAGCTAAGAGACAAATGACTGAAGCTCTCAGCAGGATAATTTTCAGTGTACACATTTATTTATTTATATCCCCAGCAGGGGTGCTGTTGTAGAGCGTGCTACCCTTGAAGTGTATTGCTCCGGCCTTATTATTCTGTCTTCCGTTAATGTCAAACAGAATAAATTAGTTAATCAAGATTTGTGTCTTAACTAAATCTGCCATAATTATCTTTCACAAAGTGATTGAAAAACGACAGACCCATTTATGTTACCTTCCATAGATTAACTTTTCTAAAGGTACGGGTCTCTTACCATTCATTCCATTGAACAATATACAGACTTCCAAGGAAGCATGCAATGTTTTTATCGCAAAGAAACCATCTGAGACATTGTGGCTGATTTACAACAGAATAAGGAAATTAAAAGACATTCCTAACATGTTATATGAGAAATTAAACATTTGTGGCGCAAAGCTCAAAGGTTGGTGAACATATTATTAACATTTGGTCTTTTGAAATTGCTTATAAAAGTATGTTGAACAAATGTATCAGTTTTGTTTAACACACAGTTCAAGTAGCAAAGAGTTGAGACAAAGTTTAATAACCTTTGACAGTCAATCAGTGTTCACTTCAGCTACGTCAGACCACTAAAAGATGGATTTTTAACTGGTTGCAAAAATGTTACAAAATGTACAAAGGTGTACAGGGAATAAAGTACACAGTCACAGCAGCGAAAGATCCACGGAGAGAACAAAGGAACAGGTATCTTATGTATAATAAAATACACAACACTTCACATAGGCTAGGTGAAATAAACACATGGGTGGATTCAAGAAGCAATTGCGCCTGTGTAACCATAGGTTACACAGCGCAATTGCTTACTTGCCCCGGCGTAACGAGTGCTCCTGATTCAGGAACCTCGTTACGCCGACTGCAGCCCAAGATCTGTGCGGCATAAGGCTCTTATGCCCGCATATCTTAGGCTGCATTCTAGCGATGGCCGCTAGGTGGCGTTCCCGTTGTGCTCAGTGTATAGTATGCAAATTGCATACTAACACCGATTCACAACGTTGCGCGAGCCCTGCGTACGCAATTTACGTCGTTTACGTACGGCGGTTTTCGCATAAGGCTGCCCCTGCCCATGTTACGTATACCCGTCGTTCCCGGCGCCTAATTTAAATGATTCCCGCCCCCTACGGGATCATTTAAATTGCGTGCTCTTGCACCGGGCATTTTGCCGGCGCGCCCACGCAATTTACGGAGCTTATGCTCCGTGAATCGAGGGCAGCACAAAAAAATTGCGGGGGCGCAGGGCAAAATCGTTGCCCTGCGCCTCCGTAATAAATGCGCAAATCTCTTTGAATCCGGCCCATTATAAATAACAGGCTATGAAGAAAAAGCATGGGTAGCCCCAGGGAGCATAGAGATGACACCTGTAGGTCAAAACAGGGTGTGAAGGAAGCTGGGTTATAGTCACAATGTCAATTGGAAAGATCAGTGGAGGGGCCAGCTGGTCCAAAAAGTGCAAGCCCAACTGAGCCAAAGGGAGACCTTTCCATCCTACGAAGAGGCGAGTCAGAGTTAAAGGAAAGAAAGAAGAAGTTAGAGAGCTGAGCATAAAGGAAGAATGGGAAAAAGAAAGGGAAAGAAGAAAAATTAAGGGGGAGGGGGGCTGATAGATATAATTGGATTGCTTCCACGAAAAAAAAAACAAAGACTGGGGAAAGAGAGGTAGGTATGGCCTCATGCAGCAAGACCCAAATTCTAGCCTAAATGTCACCAGTTTCTAACTAGAAAGTCAGAGCAGTAAAGAGCATTAGCATACAGCAACACACACACTAGGTCAGGCCCTGAAGGGCGTTGGGATATTCTGCAGAAGATTTGTAATGTAGCTAACAAGCCCAAGTGTTGTGATAATGATGCATGATTCTATCTTGGGAGAATTTCATTAATTCGTCCATGGTTAAAATTTTGTTAATACGAGCAAATCATTCTGCTATGGTCTATCTGCATATACCATATATATGGACAGCAATTTTAAAATACTATCTTCTAGGTAAAGTGGAATGTTACAGTAAATATTGCCCTGGGATGAACTCTTTGCATCGAAAGGCTCGTAGAACCGGACACTGCCACCAAATATATAAAAAGGGGGATTTTAATTGGTTACCATGGCTACTGCACTAGTGGTTTTCACTATTTAACACTTAAACTTGTATGTATCCAATGGCTTTTCAAAGAGCTTCTGATGGCTTCTGAATGGCAAAAAGAAGCTTAAAATCTTCATCAGCAAGCAATATATCACTATTAACGTTTGTGCATAAAAGCAAAATACCGAAGCCCTATTGAACATAACATTCTCCACAATGACAAATGATTTCTTTGTTGTATCCTAATCAACAAAAGAGTATTCATAGTAAAACTGAAGTTTTTTTGTTTTGTTTTGGATAGAATGGTGTGGAATTAGAACATCTGTCAGGTCTTTATTGCTGTCTACTTCATCATTAGGGAGATTCACCCTCACTATTTGTCCTGGTCACCATTATTACCAAAGAGAAAGTGAAAGAAAATTCTAGATCTTGGTCACCAGAAAAGAAATAGGGGGGAAGTCCTCCAATCTGGACACTAGTTCTGGTGACTGACAGTCATTTCCTTACCTTCTCCCCCTCATTCATGTTGTTGCAATGGGAAAGAAAGTTAATGGGACACAGATAGCATAAAGACCTAATGGTGGTTATAACTCTCCCTTACTCTATCAAAACAAAAAAAGAAAGAATATGTAACGTTGCCCTTATTTCTTCTTTGAGAAAAATTTGCCTATTTCTCCCTAAATCCAGAATATTTTTGCATTTTACTAAAGTTTAAGGTGCATGTAAACCCAAAAATGTTTTTTTTTTATTTATTTTTTTAATTAAGACTCATATCTGTTATTAGCAGAGGATGTAGTTTAATCTTGCCAAAAATAGTTATTCCAGCTCTGAGCAATCCTCTTATATTTCTTCAGTAAGATAAAAACAAACACAGAGAAATAGGTGTCTGTTCTTCCCCCTTGCTGATGATTTCCTTATCTCATGCAGCACAAGTGTGAGAGAGGAATTCTGTGTATTTCACATCCCCTCCTTCTTTCTTCTCCAGCTCTCCCATGATTGGCTGCTCCACACCTCAGCATGACTGGGCATGCTGAAGTCATGTAGTGACTTTCCTGAGTTTTGACTGGATGTTAGTGATCATGGGGCATAATCCACGAGACCAGAAAAAGCTCAGTGTAAGAAATACTGATGACTTAATATCTAAGCCTAGTACCTCTTAATACACAATGGTGAAACTGTGAAATTGTGAGGTGAGCATTGGGAGCTGTGGTGTGAAAAAATGCTCCTATATGGCAAAATTACATACAGATCCGTGCTCTAAACAAGATCAACAAGCAAATATACATATGTGAAATACCTATGGTGTAATCACCATACATGTGTTGAAAAAAAATGAATACAACCAAGTAATATATGAAACTAAACTGGATGTTTGTAATAAAGAGACAAAGAGTCAGCTGTAAAAACAGTCCTCCAAGGCCAACATTCCACTGTTGATCAGGTGTGCCTCAGTGATGTAGGCGTAAACCCAATCCTGCAAATAACAAAGTCTGCTGGGGAATGTGGAGTCAAAATTACACATGTAAACTTCCAGTGTTGGGTGGAGCAGATATCTTCAATACCAAATATCTTCAGTGCTGGACAAGTAAATAAGTAAATGGGTGGGTACCCTTACCAGAACTGGTGGACCCTCTCAACCACCATACGGTGGGAGGGTCGTCAGGGCTTGTATAGACCGATTGTCTGGGTCCAGGGGTCCTCACTCCGCGTGTCCAATCCAGAAATGGTTACTGAAGCACTTGTTCTTCCAAGATAGATAACCGAGGTTGGTTAATCGATAGTAACTCAAAACACCCAAAGTGGTATAAAAAAGAAAAAATAGAGGTGCTCCTCATAGTGTAAAAACATTTAATAAAAAAGCATTGCAAGTACACACACGTGGCAAGGAATGCAATAAAAATATAAAAAACTTCAAATAGCCACACATGAAAAAAGGTCACTCTGCTAGCAATCAAACGAAAAAAATAGCAAAAGGAAAAAAATACAGCAGCAAACTCCTACCTTGGATAAAGGTGTGGGGAGTATTCCAACAAAGTTGAGAGTGCAATGGGGATGCAGTGGAGTAATCACCCGACCGGTTTCGTCGCTAACGGACTTCAACTGGGGTATCTGACCCTCCTCTGCTGCCCCCTTGCATTAAATACCTTACATCCAGGTCCCTGATTGCTGGCATCTGTTCGTCCATGTCTGACCGGCGTGCGTTCCATAACAAGGAACTGGAAACATCGTCTGCGTTCCAAAGGCCGGAAGTAGTAGGGCGGGGCTTAGCGTCAGGACGCCCAGCGTCAACACGTGCTTATCGTCAGGACATCCAATATACCAGGATGACTCAGTCACTCCCCCTCTCCTCCTCCATGATGGGCAGGAGATGCGGCAGTCAGCCGACCAATGGGCATTAATCAGCAGCCCTTCCGCAGCGTCATGACGTCAGCGCCGTCACGCCGCGTTCCACGATGCGCTTCAGGCATGTCACAGGCAAACGCCAATACCAACACACAGGCGCTCCCAGACACACAGCGTCATGTATCTGCCCAGAGGTGGCAATGAACCCACCGGGGTTATCAGAGATCACCCTAAGTCACCCCAATCCAGTTGGCCTTTACAAAGGACAGATATAGTCAATATATGAATACTCTATATGGATCAGATGGAAGCAAGCAATCATGGAGGTGGACCCAAGGACCCACTAGAAATGTATAACAACGAATAATTAAAGAGACATACACATATAAATCTCCATCTTCAGAACATCAAAAAAAAAAATTATTTTTTAACATAAAAAATGTTGACGAATCAGAAGAAATAATATTATGTGTGAAAAAACAAGCGATCCTAAGAATCAATCAAAATATAAAATTAGGACTGATTAATGAACGCATTTACGTCCCATTCGATGTTGAGTCCAAATGGGGCGTAACTTTTAAGGGTATAAATCCAATATACTTCTAACTTCGAGACCCCTCTGGTACTCGGTTCACCCCTCCAATGTGGAACAAATTTGTCAATAATCAAGAAGGAGGTGCCTGTCAATGATTTATTGTGAACCTGTAAATAGTGTCTGGGCACTGTGTGTTTATCGTTACCTTTCTTGATTTTTGCAACATGTTCACCTACCCTTGTGGAAAAACTACGGATAGTACGACCCACGTATTGTTTTCCACAAGGGCAGGTGATCAAATAAACTATATATGTGGAAGCACAAGTGGAAAATTGCTTCATGGGGTAGTCCATCTGAGTGACACTAGACCGGAAAGAAATGCTTTTCTTTCTCCCATGTATATTTTCAAGGCATACCCTGCATTTCCTGCATGGGTGAAAGCCTTTGGATAAAGGAAAAAAGGTTGTTTTTTTTGGCGGGTCAATAACATTGGGGGCAACTTGATTCTTTAAGGAAGAAGCACCCCTACAGATAACTGTGGCATTGCTTGGCAGGGAGGGTCCCAACACTTGATCTTCTTTGAGGATCCCCCAATGTTTACAAATGATATTCTTAATTTGCTTATGTTGACTCGAGAACGTGGTAAAAAATGCGTTCCTAAATTTGGGATCTGGTAACGCTCTAGTCCTTTCAAGTGTGAGTGTTGTACGGTCAACCCTTCCAATGTGTTGAATTTCTTCCTCAATTCCCTCTCTCGAATATCCCTTATCTAAGAACCTCTGTTTCAAGACCTCTGCTTGTAAGTAGAAGTCTTTAGTATCAGAGCAATTGCGTCGTATACGCAACAGCTGACTCTTAGGGATGGACTTCAGCCAGGCGGGATGATGACAGCTATCCGTGGGGATATAGCTGTTACGATCGGTGTTTTTAAAATATGTTCTAGTTACCAAACGATCATTCTTGGCTTCGATAACGAGGTCAAGGAAATGGATGTTGGAGAAACTTGCCTCGTATGTAAGAACAATCCCTACCTCATTATTGTTTAATGTGGCCATAAATGAAGCTAAAGAGTCCTGGTCACCTCTCCATAGGAGGAGGATGTCGTCAATGTACCGAGCCCAGAGGACAATTTCTGGTCGGTTTAAAGCATAGACGACATCCTCCTCCCATTTGGCCATAAAAATATTGGCGAGGCTGGGGGCAAATTTAGCCCCCATTGCCACTCCTCTTTGTTGTAGGAAGAAATCACCATTATACCAGAAATAGTTATTGGTAGTCGCAAACCTCAGTAAGTCCATAATAAAATATTTCTGTACAACAGGGATGTTATCATTTCGACGAAGGAAACATTCCACTGCCTGGAACCCCAAATGATGGGCGATGCTTGTGTAGAGAGAGGACACGTCCGCTGTTACCAGCATGATGTCCCCACTGTACGCAACGTCATTAAGGCGAGCAATAGTATGTCTAGTATCCTTTAAATATGACGGAGCATCTTTGACCATAGGTTGCAAGTGAAAATCAATGTATCTCCCTATTCGGGAGGTGATAGAATTGATCCCACTAATAATGGGTCTTCCAGGGGGGTTTACAACATCCTTGTGTATTTTTGGCAAAAAATACATAGTGGGGATACGAGGGACTTTAGGCATGAGGTATGCTCGCTCCTTTTTGTCCAGTATCCCTTTCTGTGTTCCTGCAGTAAGTAATTTACACAATGAGGCTTTAATCTTAGAAGTGGGGTTTGAGGGCAATTTAACATAGGTGTTGGTGTCACCCAAAATCTGAAGCATTTCTGCATGGTATGCGGATTTGTCCAACACAACAATGCCACCCCCTTTGTCCGCAGGGCGGATCACCAAATCCTTGTGTTCACAAAGACTTTTCAAACCAGTCCCAATGCTAGGGTCAGTGAAAGTTTTCTTTAGAGGTAGTTCCTCAAGGTCCTTGAGGACCATATCCCTGAACACCCTAACATTTGGAGCCATAGGGCAGGAGGGGTTAAAAAGGGATGGATTAGAGAATCCTGTGTGAACAATTTGGGAGGAGGTATCTGGAAGGTTGGGTCTGCAAGGATTACTAATAAAGTATCGTTGTATGTTTAATTTCCTTATATATTTTTGCACGTCAATAAACGTAGCAAATTTATTCAGCGTTTTGGGTGGAACATATTTGAGTCCCTTATCCAGTACTACTTTCTCTGTATCTGACAATTGGACTTTACTGAGATTAAAAATCCCTGTCCCCTTTAAACCTTTCTCCTTTTGCGTCCGGGCTCGTCGCCCCCCTCTCGAGCCCGGACGCAAAAAAAGAGGACAGTCTAACAGAGGTAAGGGCAAAGGACCTAGAGGGAGATCCAAGAACCGAAGGGATACCCCCCAAGATCCCCGGCCCTATGACTCATCCCCTTATGGGGATCATAACCATTACGAACATTCCACTAGATATCCACAGTCTACCCCTGGATATGGAGGATGGAGACCCCCTCCACCCAACCCCTATAAACAGTCTAACCACACATATGGTTATATGGAAAGAGAGGACTACCGTCAGGTCAGGTCCCCATATACATACAATCAAGATCAACCCAGGTTGGAATACCAGGGGGATTTTCATCGGGACCGAGAAGACCATCCCAGGGGAAGAGAACCAAAAGGGGCTCGAGAGGGGGGCGACGAGCCCGGACGCAAAAGGAGAAAGGTTTAAAGGGGACAGGGATTTTTAATCTCAGTAAAGTCCAATTGTCAGATACAGAGAAAGTAGTACTGGATAAGGGACTCAAATACGTTCCACCCAAAACGCTGAATAAATTTGCTACGTTTATTGACGTGCAAAAATATATAAGGAAATTAAACGATACTTTATTAGTAATCCTTGCAGACCCAACCTTCCAGATACCTCCTCCCAAATTGTTCACACAGGATTCTCTAATCCATCCCTTTTTAACCCCTCCTGCCCTATGGCTCCAAATGTTAGGGTGTTCAGGGATATGGTCCTCAAGGACCTTGAGGAACTACCTCTAAAGAAAACTTTCACTGACCCTAGCATTGGGACTGGTTTGAAAAGTCTTTGTGAACACAAGGATTTGGTGATCCGCCCTGCGGACAAAGGGGGTGGCATTGTTGTGTTGGACAAATCCGCATACCATGCAGAAATGCTTCGGATTTTGGGTGACACCAACACCTATGTTAAATTGCCCTCAAACCCCACTTCTAAGATTAAAGCCTCATTGTGTAAATTACTTACTGCAGGAACACAGAAAGGGATACTGGACAAAAAGGAGCGAGCATACCTCATGCCTAAAGTCCCTCGTATCCCCACTATGTATTTTTTGCCAAAAATACACAAGGATGTTGTAAACCCCCCTGGAAGACCCATTATTAGTGGGATCAATTCTATCACCTCCCGAATAGGGAGATACATTGATTTTCACTTGCAACCTATGGTCAAAGATGCTCCGTCATATTTAAAGGATACTAGACATACTATTGCTCGCCTTAATGACGTTGCGTACAGTGGGGACATCATGCTGGTAACGGCGGACGTGTCCTCTCTCTACACAAGCATCGCCCATCATTTGGGGTTCCAGGCAGTGGAATGTTTCCTTCGTCGAAATGATAACATCCCTGTTGTACAGAAATATTTTATTATGGACTTACTGAGGTTTGCGACTACCAATAACTATTTCTGGTATAATGGTGATTTCTTCCTACAACAAAGAGGAGTGGCAATGGGGGCTAAATTTGCCCCCAGCCTCGCCAATATTTTTATGGCCAAATGGGAGGAGGATGTCGTCTATGCTTTAAACCGACCAGAAATTGTCCTCTGGGCTCGGTACATTGACGACATCCTCCTCCTATGGAGAGGTGACCAGGACTCTTTAGCTTCATTTATGGCCACATTAAACAATAATGAGGTAGGGATTGTTCTTACATACGAGGCAAGTTTCTCCAACATCCATTTCCTTGACCTCGTTATCGAAGCCAAGAATGATCGTTTGGTAACTAGAACATATTTTAAAAACACCGATCGTAACAGCTATATCCCCACGGATAGCTGTCATCATCCCGCCTGGCTGAAGTCCATCCCTAAGAGTCAGCTGTTGCGTATACGACGCAATTGCTCTGATACTAAAGACTTCTACTTACAAGCAGAGGTCTTGAAACAGAGGTTCTTAGATAAGGGATATTCGAGAGAGGGAATTGAGGAAGAAATTCAACACATTGGAAGGGTTGACCGTACAACACTCACACTTGAAAGGACTAGAGCGTTACCAGATCCCAAATTTAGGAACGCATTTTTTACCACGTTCTCGAGTCAACATAAGCAAATTAAGAATATCATTTGTAAACATTGGGGGATCCTCAAAGAAGATCAAGTGTTGGGACCCTCCCTGCCAAGCAATGCCACAGTTATCTGTAGGGGTGCTTCTTCCTTAAAGAATCAAGTTGCCCCCAATGTTATTGACCCGCCAAAAAAAACAACCTTTTTTCCTTTATCCAAAGGCTTTCACCCATGCAGGAAATGCAGGGTATGCCTTGAAAATATACATGGGAGAAAGAAAAGCATTTCTTTCCGGTCTAGTGTCACTCAGATGGACTACCCCATGAAGCAATTTTCCACTTGTGCTTCCACATATATAGTTTATTTGATCACCTGCCCTTGTGGAAAACAATACGTGGGTCGTACTATTCGTAGTTTTTCCACAAGGGTAGGTGAACATGTTGCAAAAATCAAGAAAGGTAACGATAAACACACAGTGCCCAGACACTATTTACAGGTTCACAATAAATCATTGACAGGCACCTCCTTCTTGATTATTGACAAATTTGTTCCACATTGGAGGGGTGAACCGAGTACCAGAGGGGTCTCGAAGTTAGAAGTATATTGGATTTATACCCTTAAAAGTTACGCCCCATTTGGACTCAACGTCGAATGGGACGTAAATGCGTTCATTAATCAGTCCTAATTTTATATTTTGATTGATTCTTAGGATCGCTTGTTTTTTCACACATAATATTATTTCTTCTGATTCGTCAACATTTTTTATGTTAAAAAAGATTTTTTTTTTTTTTTGATGTTCTGAAGATGGAGATTTATATGTGTATGTCTCTTTAATTATTCGTTGTTATACATTTCTAGTGGGTCCTTGGGTCCACCTCCATGATTGCTTGCTTCCATCTGATCCATATAGAGTATTCATATATTGACTATATCTGTCCTTTGTAAAGGCCAACTGGATTGGGGTGACTTAGGGTGATCTCTGATAACCCCGGTGGGTTCATTGCCACCTCTGGGCAGATACATGACGCTGTGTGTCTGGGAGCGCCTGTGTGTTGGTATTGGCGTTTGCCTGTGACATGCCTGAAGCGCATCGTGGAACGCGGCGTGACGGCGCTGACGTCATGACGCTGCGGAAGGGCTGCTGATTAATGCCCATTGGTCGGCTGACTGCCGCATCTCCTGCCCATCATGGAGGAGGAGAGGGGGAGTGACTGAGTCATCCTGGTATATTGGATGTCCTGACGATAAGCACGTCTTGACGCTGGGCGTCCTGACGCTAAGCCCCGCCCTACTACTTCCGGCCTTTGGAACGCAGACGATGTTTCCAGTTCCTTGTTATGGAACGCACGCCGGTCAGACATGGACGAACAGATGCCAGCAATCAGGGACCTGGATGTAAGGTATTTAATGCAAGGGGGCAGCAGAGGAGGGTCAGATACCCCAGTTGAAGTCCGTTAGCGACGAAACCGGTCGGGTGATTACTCCACTGCATCCCCATTGCACTCTCAACTTTGTTGGAATACTCCCCACACCTTTATCCAAGGTGGGAGTTTGCTGCTGTATTTTTTTCCTTTTGCTATTTTTTTCGTTTGATTGCTAGCAGAGTGACCTTTTTTCATGTGTGGCTATTTGAAGTTTTTTATATTTTATTGCATTCCTTGCCACGTGTGTGTACTTGCAATGCTTTTTTATTAAATGTTTTTACACTATGAGGAGCACCTCTATTTTTTCTTTTTTATACCACTTTGGGTGTTTTGAGTTACTATCGATTAACCAACCTCGGTTATCTATCTTGGAAGAACAAGTGCTTCAGTAACCATTTCTGGATTGGACACGCGGAGTGAGGACCCCTGGACCCAGACAATCGGTCTATACAAGCCCTGACGACCCTCCCACCGTATGGTGGTTGAGAGGGTCCACCAGTTCTGGTAAGGGTACCCACCCATTTACTTATTTACTTGTCCAGCACTGAAGATATTTGGTATTGAAGATATCTGCTCCACCCAACACTGGAAGTTTACATGTGTAATTTTGACTCCACATTCCCCAGCAGACTTTGTTATTTGCAGGATTGGGTTTACGCCTACATCACTGAGGCACACCTGATCAACAGTGGAATGTTGGCCTTGGAGGACTGTTTTTACAGCTGACTCTTTGTCTCTTTATTACAAACATCCAGTTTAGTTTCATATATTACTTGGTTGTATTCATTTTTTTTCAACACATGTATGGTGATTACACCATAGGTATTTCACATATGTATATTTGCTTGTTGATCTTGTTTAGAGCACGGATCTGTATGTAATTTTGCCATATAGGAGCATTTTTTCACACCACAGCTCCCAATGCTCACCTCACAATTTCACAGTTTCACCATTGTGTATTAAGAGGTACTAGGCTTAGATATTAAGTCATCTACCTTCAGGGTACACATCAATTTCACCCTTTTTAGGGTCCTTTTATACTTTTGGGCGCTACATTTTCTTTTCCACATTTTTTCACCTTACATCCATATGGTATGTTGGCAGCCTGATTTACACTAAACATTTGGTTTGCGCATTATTGTATATACACCTATTAAGAAATACTGATGCCTGGCCAAGGGGAGTGTAGAGGTGGGCGGGGAGTCTACTGACATCACGACTCAACCCACCAAGCCCTGGACAACAGACCTGCCCACGGAATCTGGAGTATTGCAGGGCTCCAAACAGCAAAAGGGGAGATATTTGACAAGTAAGGATACATGCAGGAGGCATGTATATCCTTGTAGATCAGCACTATGGAAATAATTTAGAAATGGGTTTAAGTCCACTTTAAGTTTTGCACATAAACCCTTTTAGCATTTGCAGTCTACCCCAACATTTTATATGTTGGATATGGCTTTAGTTTGGTAGAAAAATGTGAATGCAAATATTTTAATACATTGGTTTTTATTGGGAATAAGTAGTAAAATATTAGAAATGAAATGTATATTCCTGTAATTTTTCCCAGTGCAAGAAGTTTATATAATTTGCCCTTCTCACAATTAAAAAAAATTCTTTAGGAGAGCATGATTTCTCCTACAGCTCTACATTGTAATACATGCATCAAAAACAAAAATGTTTGCTTTAATAGTTTGTATAACATTAGGATAAGAATAAAGAGGAGGTCCAGCCTTCTTCAGAAAACGTTACTGCTGTAGCTGCTGACCTTTAATATTAGGTCACATTTTCCTGGGGGACACCTCAAACTCATTAACAGAACTTATGAGCCTTGTCTTCATATTTGGGCTATTTTTGGGTTTCCAAATTAATTGTGATAAATCCATATTACTAACCCTAGATGAGTTAAAAACCCCTCTATTAAATCAAGCTTCTAAAATTCAAATTAAGGATACAGTGAAATATCTGGGGATAGAGATCTCTCGGGATGTAAAAGTATGTATTAACTTGATATTAAAACCTCTACTAGTAAAATTTAAGGATAAATGCCAAAGTTGGTGTAAGTTACGTTTGACGGTGATAGGTAGAGCAAATCTTATCAAAATGATTTGGACCCTGCAACTACTTTATGTGTTTAATAATTCACCTATATGGATTACAGTATCTTGGTTTAGAAAAATAGATTCTCTCTTCAGAGCGCTGATTTGGAGGAAAAAAACAACCACGCATAAAGTTGACAACATTAATGGTAACCATAGATGAAGGTGGACTGGCGAACCCCCCATTCCAAAAATAATTTTTTAGCCTCTTAATTACAACATTTTTGTGGTTGGACATTAGTATCAGGCTCTGACCCTATACAGAGGCTTCTACTATCAGTTTATGAAGATTACACATTAATTTCCCTATTCGAGTCTGAATTGTCCAATAAAGGATTTGTTTCGGGAATATTATTTGATAAGGTATGGCAGGAAATGAGGAGAATTACTGGAATACAGGGATATACGTCATCATATACCCCAATATGGAACAATAGAAGCTATACGGAACTGTTGAAACTGGAAGGGTTTGAGATTTGGAGGCAGAATGGATTAAGGTACAAGATACAGTTATTTCAGGAAGATGAGATGAAAACCTTTAGTGAATTAGGAAATTAATATAATATTCAAAATCAAAAGTTCTTTCAATTCTTACAGCTTAGGCATGCATTAAAAGCACATGGTCGATCGTATGAACTGAAGTTTAATAAATCAGTGGTAATAGCCTTGCTCGATAAGACAGGAATTAAAAAGGGTTTGATATCACAATTATATGATATATTATATGACAAATATAAAGGTGCTGTGGATATACCAGCAAGATTAGCCTGGTCTGGTGACATAGGGCCAATTTTTGATGAACAGCGGGCATTGGCACTGTTGGCAATACCCTTGGCCTCTCTATCTCCAACTCAAAATTTAACACAACTATTCATCCTACATAGGGTACATTATACACTAGATAAATTATTCAAATGGAAATGGAGGGATACAGACCAATGCCCTAGATGTAAAGGGAGAGCAGCCAATTTAATACACATGATATGGAGATGCCCTAAACTCCATCGCTATTTGTATGGGGTGGTATCTATAATTAATAAAGTTTTTGAGATTGAGTTGCCTATAGAACCAGGGTGGTGTCTTCTGGGTCTCCGGGATGAACTAAGAACTCCGGGGAATACAGGGTATCAGCAAACAGAAGTTTATTTCAGGCTTGTAAGCTTATATCACCAAAGTGGTTGTCTCCATATCCACCTACAGTAGTAGAATGGTAATTGCAAGTAAGGGAAACCATAATTAAGGAAAAATATACCTTTTTACAAAGTGGCAATCCAGGGAAATTATAAAAAATATGGAGAAGATGGACTGATATTTTTAAAGTATGACAAAAGGGATCCAGATGGATGTGTTAGTGATGGGAAGAGAGGGGGTGGGAGCATAGTGGCCAGGGGTGAAGGGGTGGTTCTTTCTTTCTTTCTTTTTTTTTAATTCCCTCTCAATACGTGCTTGGGTTGTATGCTGTAAGAAATAAAAAAATTATTTGATTTAAAAAAAAAATATTAGGACACTTACCTGTCCCAGAATTCCCTGCCCCTCACTGATGGGGAGGCTCTGTGCCCCCTCACATTGGTTCTTTAACTTTGCTGTAGTTTCGATTGTCCATGTTTCCAGGAGGAGGACTGTGATTGGCCACTGCTAAAGTCAATCACAGTCCTGCGATTTCAGCGATTTCAGCAGCAGAATCACACAGACCCCACAGACACCTTGAGTCCAGGTGCTGTTTTAAGACTGAGAAAACAACCACTCTCTCTACGCCATTTAAAAGAGCACCTGGGACTTTTTAAAACCCACTAATTCCATTTTATAAAGTCACATGTATCCTGGTTAATTGTTTTCTTTCATTGGTCATTGTAAACTGACAGCTACAGGTAGGCTAATACTGAAATCATACCAAAACCTATTTGCCAGTCAATATTATTTCCTACCTTCTCTCTTCCCCGTAACTTAATATGCAGAAAACTGTGGTTCTAGGCCCCCACAAAACATGAAGCAAAGAAATGCAATACTGATTTCCTGCTAGTCAGTTAGTAGCACTTACTGCGCCAAAATCCCTGCCTGTACAGCAGCAGGAGAAGCCACAGCTACTTAACTACTTTTCTAGTGCTATAGGCAGTGGCGACTGGTGAAGTTTTAAGATGGTCTGGCGCCAGGGGTATTCCGTGTGAGTGAAAGAGACCCCCTATTTAGGATATATACTGAGAGAGCCCTATTATGCGATATACTAAGTGAATTCCTGTAGTACAATAGTGGGTCTCTCAGTATATTCATAATAGTGGGTCTCAGTATATCCATAATAGGGTGGTTTCTCACTCTCAGTATATCCCATCACAGCACCCCCTCTTCACTTCTATCACAGCACCCCCTCTTCACCTTTATCACAGCACCCCCTCTTCACCTCCATCACATCTCCCCCTCTTTATCCCCATCACATCACCCAATATTCACTTCCATCACAGCACCCCCTCTTTATCTCCATCACATCACCCCATATTAACCTCCATCACAGCACTCCCTCTTTATCTCCATCATATCACCCAATATTCACTTCCATCACAGCACCCCCTCTTTATCTCCATCACATCACCCCATATTAACCTCCATCACAGCACTCCCTCTTCATCTCTATAACATCACCCCCTCTTTATCTCCATCATATCACCCCCTCTGTACCTTAATTTCAGCACCCCCTCTTTATCTCCATCACATCACCCCCTGTTCATCTCCATCACATCATCCCCTCTTTATCCCCATCACATCACCCCATCTTTAGCTTCAACACAGAATCCCCTCTTCACCTCCATCACAGCACCCCTCTCTTTATCTCCATCACAGCACACCCACTTAATCTCCTGCAGCTCTGCATAGTAGCCAGGTTGTGGGAGAGTTAGTAGTAAAGATGAATGCATTGGGCGATCTGGTGCTCAGTTGTGATCACAGCTATGGGGCTGGTATGTCAGCAGGGTCTGTGCTGTACGGGCAGAGAAATGTGCTACTGAATGGTGGTATGTCTCTCAACCCTCCTGGACCCTCCCTCTCTCCCTCCGCTTCTTCACCAGGGGAAGATCTGCACCCCCAGTGCAGGGAGCTCAATAGGTGGGCCAGGTCGTTTTTATTTGCCTGCCCTAATGAGCTCTGATTAACACAAAAGGGAAGCTGGCAGGCAGCAAGTAAACATGGAGAACTGTTTACTCAGTTTTCTGCATACAGTTGTAAATATTTTTTTGAGAGAGAGAGAGAGAGAGAGAGAGAGAGAGAGAGAGAGAGAGAGAGAGAGAGAGAGAGAGAGAGAGAGAGAGAGAGAGAGAGAGAGAGACCAGGGAAGGACACTGCAAGTGCAGGACTAGCATTTAAAGACAAAGAACACATTTTATCACACAGACACATATTAAGGTGTAAGTTTACACAAAAATAAAAACTCAACAGAAAATACATATTTATATAGTTTATTTGTATGTGTTTATTACAGGTTTTACTGCAACAAAAACTGGTGGAGAGCGGCCCCAGGAACCCCTATGGACGAGCCTCCACTGGCTATAGGTTTATATGCAAAATGGTGGATAGTTACCTGATGCCATTGCACAATGCCTGTTAAAGGAATTGAACAGAGCAAGTGGCTCTGTACCTTGAGATCACTGTAATTGGTCATAGAGAGTCCAATCATTTCAATCACAGATGTAAACTGTGTAGTGTTTACATCTTTGCGCCCTCCTTCCCTTTTCAATGCAGGAAAGGAAATTTAAAAGTGTGTGTGTGTGTGTGTATATATATATATATATATATATATATATATATATATATATATATATAAAAATACACACACACACACACACACATTTACAGTATATAAAAATCACTTTTGAATTTAGAATTTGCTGAACCAACATGTCCAAGTGTTTTTCTAGGCTGCAATAGAAGTGCACATAGCATTTTACTGATCCCTTTATTTGTAACCAACTTTCTTCCTGTCTAGAAGCAAAATTGAGCATTTATAGACCTGTTCTTTCCACCTTCATCTTATCAGTGATCGAGTACTCAAGCCGGAGGTGATAAGTGACTCATTACTGTAATCCATCATCATACCAAGTACTTTTTGTAATGAGGTTTGAGAGCCATGCATCATATGGAACCAACCCCACCAATTACAATGCCTTCCCGAACAGAAAGTGGCACTCTCTATAAAAAATTAGGCCCCTGAATTAAATTCAATAATAATTATGAAAAAAAAATCCAAAAATGCTTGGCATGCAGAAAATTATTCCCTGTTGTGCAAGGTATATAAAAACACATCCATCAGTCTGACAACAGTTTGCAAGGCAAAGGGCCTGATTTACCAAGCCTTTACTCCATGACTCATGGAGTAAAAGCAGGAGTAGCAGCCGTTTGGCCATTTACTAAAGAAATACGCTGCTAGTGCAGTGTATTTCCCTAGTTACTAATGTGCTCCGTGCGCCCAGGAGAGGGTGCATTGTGCACCAGTACAGACCTGGCGCACGGCACATTAAACTATAAATTGCGGGGGTTTGGGCGGGAGTTTATTAAGGGGGGAGGTGGGGGGATGCAGGGGAAGTGAAGTGACATGTGTTTTGAAGTGTTTGGCGGGCCGAATTGAAAGGGAAAGTGTTTTTTGAAAACAGATCCCCGTACGCTTGCACAGTGCGCCTGAACCTCGGGAGGTTCATTTGCATACTGGGCATGCGCAGAGAGAAAAGTCAGGGATTCCCGTGCGCCCTGTCAGTACGCCGTGAAAATCTTGGTAAATACCAAGCGGCGTACCCGTGAATGCGCTGCGTGACGCGGCGCACGGGAATCTCCGAGCTGTTTTCAGCCCTGAAGGGGAACTCGGCGCCAAATTTCAAACTTGAAATCGGCGCGGGTCCCCCTTCAGGGCTACATTAGGCTCTTAGGCTTGGTCCGGAACGTGAGGGGTTAAACCCGCGGCGATTCGGCGCGGGGGTCCCCCCCAGATCCAAACCAAGCCCTCATCCCAAGCATGCAGTCTGGCCCGGACAGGAATGGGGGAGGGGACGAGCGAGCGGCCCCCCCCCCTCCTGAGCCGTACCAGACCGCATGCCCTCAACATGGGGGAGTGTGTGCTGTGGGGGAGGGGGGCACTGCCCCCCCACCCCACAGCACTCTTGCCCCCATGTCGATAGGGACAAGAGCCTCTTCCCGACAACCCTTGCCATTGGTTGTCGGGGTATGCGGGCGGGGCTAATCGGAATCTGCGAGCTCCCTTTAATAAGGGGGCCCCCAGATTCCGGCCCCCCACCCTATGTGAATGAGTATGGGGTACATCGTACCTCTACCCATTCACATGGGGGAAATGTAAAGTAAAAAAAACACACCACACAGAATAAAATATTTTATTAATCTGCTCCGGAGCCCCCCTTTCTTCTTTAGCTCTCTTAGAAGGGGGGGTTTCTTCTCTCCCGATCTTCCGCCGGGACCCTGGGCTTCGGTGATTTCTGCCGGGGGAGGGCGCCATCCCTCGGTCCTCTCCGGAGCCTTCCGCCGGATGCCCCCACCCCATTTAAGCTCTTTTTCATTAGGGAGGGGCATCCGGACTTCGGGGTCTTCTGCCGGGGGATGGCGCCTATCCCCCGGTCTTTCCGGTGCCTTCCGCCAGGGTTCCGGTCTTCCTGGTCTTCTGCCGGGGGTGCGCCAACTCCCCGGTCTTTTCTCTTCTGTCTTCTCTGCTCCCTCTTCTGCCTGGCTCCCCCGCGGAGCCAGGGCTTTCTTCCGTCTTCTTTATTCTCCCTTCCTTCTTCTGCCTGTCTCCTCCGCGGAGCACAGGGCTTGTCTCCGCTGTCTTCTCCCTTCTCTTCCATTCGATGTTGACACGACGAGGTCCGGCGCTGGAATGCCGTCTGAGCAGTGGGCATGGACTTATATAGGGCAATGCCACCATGTGACCTCAACCCATGTGACATCACATTCCCATCATGCCCAGGGAATGTGATGTCACATGGGTTGAGGTCACATGGTGGCATTACCCTATATAAGTCCATGCCCGCCGCTGACACGGCATGTCAGCGCGGAACCTCGTCGTGTCAACATCCAATGGAAGAGAAGCAAGAAGACAGCGGAGACAAGCCCTGGGCTCCCGGAGGAGACAGGCAGAAGAAGGAAGGGAGAATAAAGAAGACGGAAGAAAGCCCTGGCTCCGCGGGGGAGCCAGGCAGAAGAGGGAGCAGAGAAGACAGAAGAGAAAAGACCGGGGAGTTGGCGCACCCCCGGCAGAAGACCAGGAAGACCGGAACCCTGGCGGAAGGCACCGGAAAGACCGGGGGATAGGCGCCATCCCCCGGCAGAAGACCCCGAAGTCCGGATGCCCCTCCCTAATGAAAAAGAGCTTAAATGGGGTGGGGGCATCCGGCGGAAGGCTCCGGAGAGGACCGAGGGATGGCGCCCTCCCCCGGCAGAAATCACCGAAGCCCAGGGTCCCGGCGGAAGATCGGGAGAGAAGAAACCCCCCCTTCTAAGAGAGCTAAAGAAGAAAGGGGGGGCTCCGGAGCAGATTAATAAAATATTTTATTCTGTGTGGTGTTTTTTTTTTACTTTACATTTCCCCCATGTGAATGGGTAGAGGTACGATGTACCCCATACTCATTCACATAGGGTGGGGGGCCGGAATCTGGGGACCCCTTTATTAAAGGGGACTCTCAGATTCTGATAAGCTCTCCGCCCGCATACCCCGACAACCAACGGCCAGGGTTGTCGGGAAGAGGCTCTTGTCCCTATCGACATGGGGGCAAGAGTGCTTTGGGGTGGGGGGGCAGTGCCCCCCTCCCCCACAGCACACACTCCCCCATGTTGAGGGCATGTGGTCTGGTATGGCTCAGGAGGGAGGGGGGCGCTCGCTCGTCCCCACCCCCATTCCTGTCTGACCAGACTGCGTGCCTGGGATAAGGGCTTGGTTTGGATCTTGGGGGGGGGCCCACGCTATTTTTTTGGGCCCCGGTTTAACCCCTTATGTTCCAGACCAAGCCTAAGAGCCTGGTATGCACCTGGAGGGAACCCACCTTATTTTTTTTGGGGGGGTCTGGAGTTCCCCTTCATGAACAGCGATCTGTCATTTACACATGTCAGTCCCATCCCCCCCCCTACAGTTAGAACACACCCAGGGAACATATTTAACCCCTCCCTCGCACCTAGTGTTAACCCCTTCCCTGCCAGTGGCATTTTTTGAGTAAGCAATGCATTTTTTACAGCACTGATCGCTAGAAAAATGCCAATGGTTCCAAAAAAGTGTTCGATGTGTCCGCCATAATGTCGCAGTACCGATAAAAATCGCTGATCGCCCCAATAACTAGTTAAAACAACAAAAAAAAAAAATTTGTAGACGCTATACCTTTTGCAAAAACCAAACACTAAACGCTATTTGCGATTTTTTGGAAACAAAAAGATGTAGAATACGTATCGGCCTAAACTGAGGGGTTTTTTAGTTTTTTGAATATATATTTTTGGGGATATTTATTATAGCAAAAAGTAAAAATAATTTTTACATATGTGGGCGGGACTTACGCAAGTCCCGCCCACATATATAAACATCGTTCAAACCACACATGTGAGGTATTGACGCGTGCGTTAGAGCGAGAGCAATACTTTTACCACTAGACTTTCTTTGTAACTATAAACTGGTAACCTGGAAAAAAAAATAAAAGGTCGCCTATGGGGATATTCACGGAATTCATTTTGGCCCCATTGCAGGAGTGTTTCCAATAGTAAAGCGTGACATGTAAGGTATCTATTTACTCAGTGTAACATCATCTTTCACATTATCCCCAAAAATTGGGCTCACTTTTGTGTTTTGTTAATTTTTAACCACTTGAGCCCGGACCATATTTCTGGTCAATGACCGGGCAAGTTTTTGTGATTCGGCGCGGCGTCGCTTTAACTGACAATTGCGCAGTCGTGCGACGTGGCTCCCAAACAAAATTGGCAACCTTTTTTTTCACACAAATAGATTATTAAATGTGCGTGTTTACTTCTGTCTTTAACACCTCCCCTTCAGGCTGGAAAGCATCAGATCAGGGGAAACCAAAAAAAAAAAGCTCTCATTCCATTGCAGCTTGGTTCCTACATGTGTGATGAACTGAGCATGCTCAAACACTTAGAAAAAAAATATCCTTTCTTTTTAAAAGGTGAAAAACACTCATTGGATGCTCATAGAGCGTGGTTTGGATTAATTGCAGGTGTGCCCAATTACAAGCTCACCCAAACTAGAGACTGCAATTTGGTCATGTGATTTCAATTGCTTCATTACTAGCACTGTTATAAAAAGCTTGGATCGATCAGTCCTCAGCTGCCCTCAGAAGGGGCAGGCTGGCAGAAATGCTGTTGCGAAACACAAATGTGGTTTGTTGCATGGGTTTTGTTTTATTTTGCCAATGGTTTTGGTTTATTTTTAAATAATGTTCACTTTGATGTATTTGTCTATGTGGCCTTATTTTATGAAAAATGTGTAAAGCTATGGTTAATTAGAATTTTGAAATGTATTTTTGTTTGTTTGTCTTTTTTTGCTTTCCTTGTTTTGTTGACCAATAAAAATTACTTTAAAATTGTTAAGTTTGTCTTTTGTTACTTTTTCATGCTACATATGTTGACAGCTGCAGCTGAACTAGGTTTGGGCCTAACAAATTATGTGTGATTTTTGTCTAAGCTTCTTTCCTGGTGTGTAATCATGAAATGTTTGCCATGTTTATTCCCCATGACTTTAAAGACAAAAACTGGTAAGTATTTTATTTTTTTCTGCAGTGGTCCTCAGCCCTCAAGTACCCCCGACAGGACATGTTTTGGGGATTTCTCTTCTCAAGAATTGCTGTCCAGACTATTTTAAAGCACATGTGCAAGATGAAGGAAAACCTGCAAACATGGCCTGTGGGGGGGGGGGTTTGCTATTGGTGGACAGGCTTGACGTGCTGATTTACAGCACTGTGCTTAAATCTAGCGCAAGGCAATCCTATTCAAATTGTGGGTGTTTGAGGGAAGCCAAGTGAGTGTTAGAACCCCTGCTTTGTGTTTTTTTATTTTTGTGTTGAGCTTTGTGTCCCTTTTCTTAAAATTGGCTTCACTTCCTGTCACACAGCTGAACAGGAAGTGAGGTTAAAACCCTACCAGTGTCATTTCTTGGGGACACCGGTCAATCTAACTAGTGTCCCCATTAAGCAAATTGCACTCCAGCACTGCTGTGTACACCCCAAATCATGGGTCTTCAAACTACGGCCCTCCAGTTGTTCAGGAACTACAATTCCCATCATGCCTAGTCATGTCTGTGAATGTCAGTGCATTACAAGGCCTCATGGGATGTGTAGTTCTACAACAGCTGGAGGGCCGTAGTTTGAGGATCCCTGCCCCAAATGATTATTTAGTTTGGGGTTTAGTAAAGGCAAAGCCACTCTGCAGTACAAGCATAGTTGCTGAAAATCTGAGAGGAAGCACTGATGGTTTTAACATCCAATCCTGTAGAAGCAAAGTTGTTTTGTTTTCTTCCTTGCTTTGCACTTGTAGGAGTGGATTTGCCTTTAGTAAATGGACCCCAAAGTCCAAGATCCCTAATAATTTGGGGTGTACACAGCGAAATGCTAGAGTGCAATTTACATAATGGGAAACTATTTAGATTGATCTGTGTCCCCAAGAAAAGATATTAGTAAGGTTTTACCCTCACTTCCTGTTTGGCTATGTGACAGGAAGTGAATGAATTAGAAAGGGTGAAGACACCTCACAAATGTTGTCACTATCAGGGGTGCAGACATCCCCAAAAAAATGAGCAGATAATACTTATTTGCAAATTAATAATTTTTTAGTTAACATTGGGTGGGGTGCTCTAACACACACATTCCTACATATTAGCAACGCTCTATCCTGGCCTATTGGCATGGTTATATTTTCTTAGGGCTCTCAATAAAACTCTATGAAATTTGTGCTTAAACTAGAACCAGGGGCGGACTGACAACTCATGGGGCCCCCGGGCAATAGAAGATTATGGGGCCCCTCTGGCTTACAGATGACCACCACGCCAGGAGGTAGTGCAGAGGCGGGCAGCTAAAATCTTGGGATATTCACATTAAAAGCATGTCATTTTCGGACATATCAGGGACAGATCTAAAAAAAACACAGATTTTTACATACTGTCCCTGGTTTTACTGAGCCTGGCAACCCGGAAGGGGCCCCCTAGTGGCATGGGGCCCTCGGGCAGTGCCCGAGTGACTCAATGGTCAGTCCGCCCCTGACAAGAACTATAATCAACAAGTTTTATTTTCTTTAATTTTGGATAGAGTGAGGGAGGGTTATAGGCCCTGTCAGTTTATTTTGTATTATCTGTGTCCAATTGGGGAGATTTGCCTTCACTTCCTGCCCCATAGCCAAACAGGAAGTGAGAGAAAAACTATGCAAATTAACCACTTCCCGCCCAGCCTATGGCCGATTTACGTCCGGGAAGTGGTTACACAATCCTGACAGGACGTCCTGCAGGATTTCATGCCGCACGCGCCTGTGGGGGCACGCAGCGCGGCGATCGGTGATGCGGGGTGTCAGTCTGACACCCTGCATCTCCGATCTCGGTAAAGAGTCTCTCACGGAGACGGAGACTCTTTACCACGTGATCAGCCGTGTCCAATCACGGCTGATCACGATGTAAACAGGAAGAGCCATCGATGGCTCTTCCTCACTCGCGTCTTACAGACGCGAGTATAGGAGAGCCAATCGGCGGCTCTCCTGACAGGGGGCGTTCGCGCTGATTGTTTATCAGCGCAGCCCCCCCTCGGATCACCACACTGGACCACCAGGGATGCCCACCCTGGACCACCAGGGTGTGCAAAAACAAAAAAAATATAGAACAAAAAAACAAAAAGCATTAAAAAATAAGAAAAAAGATGCCAATCAGTGCCCACAAATGGGCACTGACTGGGAAAATCAGTGCCACCCCACAGTGCCCATCCATGCACAGTGCCCACCTATCAGTGCCCACCTGTGCCACCCATAAGTATCCATCAGTGCCACCCATAAGTGCCGCCCATAAGTATCCATCAGTGCCACCCATAAGTGCCGCCCATCTGTGCCGCCCATGAGTGCCCATCAGTGCCGCCTATGAGTGCCCATCAGTGCCGCATAGCAGCGCCGCCAATCAATGCCACCTCATCTGTGCCGTCAGTACTACCTCATCGATGTCCATCAGTGCCATCTCATCGGGGCCCATCAGTGCCGCCATATCAGTGCCCGTAATTGAAAGAGAAAAACTTATTTACAAAAAAATTAACCTAAAAAAAGAAAAAGGTTTTTTTGTTTCAAAATTTGCAGTCTTTTTTTAGTTGTTGCGCAAAAAAAAAACGCAGAGGTGATCAAATAACAACAAAAGAAAGCTCTATTTGTGGGGAAAAAAGGACGCCAATTTTGTTTGGGTACAGTGTTGTATGACCGCGCAATTGCCATTCAAAGTGCGACAGTGTTGAAAGCTGAAAATTGGCTTGGGCGGGAAGGTGCGTAAGTGCCTGGTATGGAAGTGGTTAAGGGAATCCAGTGCCCCCCCAGAACTAGTGTGTGGGTCCCCTGAAAATTACTGGGCGGGGTTATACAAAAACAGGGTGTGACCTTGACAGGAAGGGGTGGGTCATTTTTCTATTAGGAGGTGCAGATATGTAGTCAGGCCTAGGGCAGAACCAAACCTTAATATACTACTGCATATTAGGGCTTATTTAGACCGGAACCGATTTACAGCGTGTTTTTATATTGTGAGAGGAAACCCACGCAGGCACAGGGAGAACATGCAAACTCCATGCAGATGCTGTCACGGGCGGGATTCGAACCAACGACTCTTTTGCTGCTAGGTCAAAGTGCTATACACTACACCACTGTGGTGAACGAACATGATTGCAGCTGAAAGCATGAGTTCTTTTTTTTTTTTTTTTCAATACCATGCTTTCCAGCCTTATTGACCCCGCCTCTCTCCATAAAGAGGACCTGTCACACACTAGTCCTATTACAAGGGATGTTTACATTCCTTGTAATAGGAAGAAAACTGATCATTTTTTTTTTATTTTTTTATTTCAGTGTAAAACATTATAAAACTAAATAAAAATAAATAAGAAAACCCCAAAAAAAAATTTTAAAGCGCCCCGTCGCGACGAGCTCGCGCACAGAAGCAAACGCATACGCGAGTAGTGCCCGCATATGAAAACAGTATTCAAACCACACAAGTGAGGTATCGCCGCGATCGTTAGAGTGAGAGCAATAATTCTAGCCCTAGACCTACTCTGCAACTCAAAAAATGCAACCTGTAGAATTTTTTAAACGTCGCCTATCGAGTTTTTTAAAGGGTAAAAGTTTGACGCCATGCCACGAGCGGGCGCAATTTTTAAGCGTGACATGTTGGGTATCATTTTACTCGGCGTAACATTATCTTTCACAATATAGAAAAAAATTGGGCAAAATGTATTGTTGTCTTATTTTTTAATTCAAAAAAGTGATTTTTATCCAAAAAAAGTGCGCTTGTAAGACCGCTGCGCAAATACGGTGTGACAAAAAGTATTGCAATGACTGCCATTTTATTCCCTAGGATGTCTGCTAAAAAAAAATATATAATGTTTGGGGGTTCTGATTAATTTTCTAGCCAAAAAATTGTGATTTTCACATGAAGGAGAGAAGTGCCAGAATTAACCCGGTGGGCAAGTGGTTAAAGTACTCATGGCTATAAAGAATAGAGTCATTGCTCATTAAAAAAAAAAAAAAAAAAAGGGGGTCCCTCCAAATTAAATTACCAGGCCCTTCAGGTCTGGAATGGATATTAAGGGGAACCCCGCCGTAAAAACCCCCAAAAAAAAAGACGTGCGGTTCCCGGCAAATATCCATTCCAGACCCTTCAGGTCTGGTGTGGATTTTAAGGGGAACTCCACCCCAAATTGAAAAAAAAAATGGCGTGGAGTCCCCCTAAAAATCCACACCAGACCCTTATCCGAGCACGTTGACCTGGCCGGCCGCAGAAAAGAGGGGGGGACAGAGTGCGGCCCCCCCCCTCTCCTGAACCGCACCAGGCCACATGCCCTCAACATGGGGAGGATGTCCCCATGTTGATGGGGACAAGGGTCTCATCCCCACAACCCTTGCCCGGTGGTTGTGGGGGTATGCGGGCGGGAGGTTTATCAGAATCTGGAAGACCCCTTTAACAAAGGGGACCCCCAGATCCTGACCCCCCCCCTGTGTGAAATGGTAATGGGGTACATTGTACCTCTACCATTTCACCCCAAAAAAAATGTCAAAGTGATAAAAATGACAGTAGCCGGTTTTTGACAAATCTTTTAATAAAGTCTTCTTTTCTTCTTTCCTTCGGGGTTCTTCCGCTGCCTCTTTCTTCTAGTCCACATCTTGCCCGACGTCTTCTTCTATCTTCTCCGTCCGTCCTTCCGCCTTCTGGTCCCGCATCTTGCCCGTTGTCTTCTCCGCCAGCCTCCTCGTCCGCATCTTGGGTCTTCTGCGGTCTTCTTCTCGGTCCGCCGCCTTCTCGTCCCCTGCGTTTGAATTGTAATTGGCCGCCGTTTTCCCGCTCCTGGGACCCGCCCCCCTCTGACGCCACAAGTAAACTCCTTAGAAGGTCATGTGCGTCAGAGGGGGGCGGGGTCGCAGAGCGTCACACAGCGGGGGAATTCAATTTCAATCGCGCCGCCCGGAGAAGAAGTTCCCGCCGTGTCACACTCATGTGACCCCGCCCCCCTCTGACGCACATGACCTTCTAAGGAGTTTACTTGTGGCGTCAGAGGGGGGCGGGTCCCAGGAGCGGGAAAACGGCGGCCAATTACAATTCAAACGCAGGGGACGAGAAGGCGGCGGACCGAGAAGAAGACCGCAGAAGACCCAAGATGCGGACGAGGAGGCGGACGGAGAAGACAACGGGCAAGATGCGGGACCAGAAGGCGGAAGGACGGACGGAGAAGATAGAAGAAGACGTCGGGCAAGATGTTGACGAGAAGAAAGAAGCAGCGGAAGAACCCCGAAGGAAAGAAGAAAAGAAGACTTTATTAAAAGATTTGTCAAAAACCGGCTACTGTCATTTTTATCACTTTGACATTTTTTTTGGGGTGAAATGGTAGAGGTACAATGTACCCCATTACCATTTCACACAGGGGGGGGGTCAGGATCTGGGGGTCCCCTTTGTTAAAGGGGTCTTCCAGATTCTGATAAACCTCCCGCCCGCATACCCCCACAACCACCGGGCAAGGGTTGTGGGGATGAGACCCTTGTCCCCATCAACATGGGGACATCCTCCCCATGTTGAGGGCATGTGGCCTGGTGCGGTTCAGGAGAGAGGGGGGGCCGCACTCTGTCCCCCCCTCTTTTCTGCGGCCGGCCAGGTCAACGTGCTCGGATAAGGGTCTGGTGTGGATTTTTAGGGGGACTCCACGCCATTTTTTTTTTCAATTTGGGGTGGAGTTCCCCTTAAAATCCACACCAGACCTGAAGGGTCTGGAATGGATATTTGCCGGGAACCGCACGTCTTTTTTTTTTTTGGTTTTTACGGCGGGGTTCCCCTTAATATCCATTCCAGACCTGAAGGGCCTGGTAATTTAATTTGGGGGAACCCCTACACATTTTTTTGTTTGTTTTATGAATGAATCCCTTTAGAATTGTCAGAGCCGACAATTCATTATAGCCGCGTGTGAATTTTTAAATGACTTTTTTCCTTCAGAATGTCACTTTGTGCAGGGGGAGTTCTAAGTGCGGGAAAAATGCGCTATTTCACATGCTGACATTACACCCCCCCTAGGTACGAAATTTAAAGGAATATTTCACTTTTATTGTTTCACTTTAAGAATTATTAATTTCACTGCTCCCGAAAAAACGGCCGTTTTAAAAAATAAAAAAAGCATTGATACATGTTCCCTGGGGCAGGACTGAGGTCCCCAAACACTTTTTAGGACAAAACTTGCAGATTAGCCTTTAAAATGAACACTTTTGATTTCTCCCATAGACTTCTATAGGGAGTTCGGCGCGGCTTTACATATTAGTTTCAATGCGCCGGCTGCTACGCTGGTTCATGCGCCTGATTAAGCCTCCACCCGGAGTACTAATTAATGCATGAACCAGCGCAGCGCACATAGCTTAGTAAATCAGGCCCAAAGTGTTTTTTTCGTATGTCTGAATAACTACATTTTGACACACACAAAAACGTTAAAATACTGGCAGAAATAAACATTTAAAGTATTAATAAAAGCGGAGATGGATTAGAACACTTATTAGTTGTTTACTGCTGTCTATTTGTCCTCTATTTGTCCTGTTTACCATTATCATCAAAAGTGAAAGTAAAAGAAAACCCCAAATTTTGGATTGTCCTCAGAAAAATAAGGGAGGGGAAATCTTCCAATCGGATACTCATGCTGGTGACCTGCTGTCCCCAAGGGGTTCCCTTAATTTTCAGGGATTTCCTCTCACTTCCTGTTTTGGCTATGGGACAGAAAGTGAAGGTAAATCTCCACAATGAGACACAGATGGATGGGGCAATGCAGCAGTTCAGGGGTTTGGTTCAAAGTGGGTTTACCAAACTATACTGAAGTTTGGGTGCCGAATCTGAACCCCAGTAAAGTCATAGGTGCATAATTTAGAAATTTTCTCGGCTAATAGACAACGTGTTGTTAAGCAATTGGCATGGGGGATAGGGTACTGACCTGGGAAACAAGCACCAACAAATTCCATTTGGGAGCATGCTTAAAGGGCAACATTAAACCATGCTACATTTCTTTAAATAGCATACCCAAAGGGTCTAGTTACAGAATTTGAGAGGGGGGGGGGCTTGTGCCATTTTCTTTTGTTAGTTTGTGTAAGGTCCCCCTTAAAAGAGCCTAGTACAATATATGGGGGAACCTGCACACCATTTTTTTTATCCCAGAGTCCTTTGCTTACATGGCTGGGGATTCCCAGCCATGTAAGTGAATGGGTTCAGTGACATCACTGGTTGCTAATAACTCAGCAGTTCCTGTACTTGCTGACATCAATGACAACTGCTGACTAGGGATGAGCCGAACACCCCCCCGGTTCGGTTCGCAGCAGAACATACGAACAGGTAAAAAATGTGTGCGAACACGCAAATACTGTTTAAGTCTATGGGTCGCGAACGTGAAAAATCGAAAGTGCTAATTTTAAAGGCTTATATGCAAGTTATTGCCATAAAAAAATTATGGGGACCTGGATCCTGCCCCAGGATCAATGCAAAAAACGTTTTAGAAACGGATGTTTTCTCAGGAGCAGTGGTTATAATAATGCTTAAAGTGAAACAATAAAAATGAAATATGTATTTAAATATCATGCCTGAGGGGTCTCCTTAGTATGCCTTAAGGTAAACCAAGAGCCAAATATGAAAAAAAATGGCACAGGGTTCCCCCCAAAAATCCATACCAGACCCTTATCCAAGCATGCAACCTGGAAGGCTGCAGGAAAGAGAAGGGGCGAGAGAGCACCCCCCCTGAACCGTACCAGGCAACATGCCCTTTAACAAGGGGGCCCCCACATCCCTCTCCCTATTCATTCACCCAAAAAAGTGTCTTTTATTAAAAGAAAGTGTCCCGCAATGTAAATCCATCTTCAATCACAGCGCAGACAGACCAAAAAAAAAAGGAAAACCACTGCCTCCATGGGAGGCGTCCCACCGACTGCAGCCTTTTCGCGATGACAGCTGTTATATAGCTGAGGGCGGGGCTGCCCGGTGATGTAACTGGGTGACCTTACCCCTTTTGATGTCATGTGACGTCACTTGCTATATAACAGTTGTCATTGTGAGAAGGTTGCAGTCGGCGGGACCCCTCCCATGGAGGTGGACTTTTTCCGTTGGACGCTGTGATTAAAAATGGATTTACATCGAGGGATACTTTTTTTTTGAATAAAGAAATTGTTCAAAACTGTCTCTCCTGTCATTTTTACTTGTTGACACTTTTTTGGATGAATGAATGAGTTGTTAATTATATTCAGTGTTTGGGTTACATAAATCTTAACAATGTTATTTTACATACCTGTTTATTTTTATATTTAAGGCTAGGCCTTTACTATGGTTCTTGCAAGTAATGTTAACCAAGTAGCAATCATCCACTATATTTTATAATTGCTTTATACATTCTTGTGTGACAATCTGTTCACTCATTTAAGTCCACGCATATTGTAATATGCCAATATGAAAAGTCCAATTAACAATCACCTTTTACTGTTCTAGTTGTACTAAATTCATACAATATCAAATCTAATTTGCCTTTGTGAGATACATTGCTATGCCTTGCTCGATGAAAAATTAAAGCGTGTTAGTGTGTGTATGTTACTGTCTTACCAGTGTCCCTTTAATGTGCAGTCTGTAGCAAGTAGATGCCAACTCTCATAATGTAAACTGTGGATTATCTGTCAAATAATGTTTAAAGTGATTGCAAACTCAAAGGTTTATACTTACCTGCTCTGTGCAATGGAATTGCACAGAGGGGCCCTCTTCCCCCTCTTCTTGGGTCCCCCAATGGTGCTCCTGGCTCCTCCTCTTCTTGGTGTGCTACCATAGAAAGCCACTTCCTATCAGGGCACACCTGCGGGCTCCATCCCAAGCTGCACTACCTAAACACAGACAGTGTGGCTCTGCCATGCTCCCTCGTCATAGGATTTGCCTGACAGTAGCAGGAGCCTATTGCTCCTGCTGTGTCAGCAAAGCCTATGAAACTGAGAGGAGAGAGACGCTACAGCTCTGGATTACAGCTCTGGATCAAATGAGGACTCAGGTAAGTGTAAGGGGGGAACAATGGGCCAGATTCACAGAACAGATACGACGCCGTATCTCCTGATACACCGTCGTATCTGTTGTTCTATCTATGCGGCTGATTCATAGAATCAGTTCCGCATAGATAGCCCTAAGATCCGACAGGTGTAATTGACTTACACCGTCGGATCTTAGGATGCAATACTTCGGCCGCCGCTGGGTGGAGTTTGCGTCGTATTCCAGCACCGGGTATGCAAATTAGCAGTTATGGCGATCCACGAAGGTTTTTCCCGTCGTTACGTCGGCGCAAGTCTTAGTTTCCCGTCGCAAAATTAGGGGTACTTTAACATGGTGTAAAATTACTCCACCATGTTAAAGTATGCCCGTCGTTCCCGCGTCGCTTTTGAATTTTTTTTTTTTCGGCGTAAGTACGTTATGCACGTCGCGATTCACAAACACGTCAAGCCGCCGTAATTTCGCGCAAAGCACGTCGGGAAAATTGCGAACGGAGCATGCTCAGTACATCCGGCGCGGGAGCGCGCCTAATTTAAATGGTACGCGCCCCATTTGAATTAGGCGGGCTTGCGCCGGACGCGTTTACGATACACCGCCGCAAGTTTACAGGTAAGTGCTTTGTGAATCGGGCACTAACACTGAAAACTTGCGGCGGTGTAACGTAATCGGGTTACGTTACACGGCCGCAATTCTATGTGAATCTGGCCCAATATTTTTCCCTACACATTTTTTGCTATAAGTGAAAGTTCATCCTAATGCCCCGTACACACGGTCGCTTTATGTGATGTAAAAAAACAACGTTTTTAAAAACGTCATTTTAAATGACCGTGTGTGGGGAAAACGTAGTTTTATGTCTTCTGAAAAACGACAAAAAAAATTGAAGCATGCTTCAATTTGTTGTGTCGTTTTTCCCAAACGTTGTTTTATTGTGTCATAAAAAATGACCGTGTGTAGGCTAAAACGACGTTTAAAACAGCGTTTTTAAACCCGCGCATGCTCAGAAGCAAGTTAGGACACGAGTTTGAATGGAACAGAGTGCCGTCGTATGTGCTGAACGTAACCGCACTTTGCTAGAGCTTTTGGAAAAAACGATGGTGTGTATGCTACATCGTTTTTGAAAATTAAGTTTGAAAAACGTCGTTTTTTTTCATCACATAAAACGTCGTTTTTTTCTATCACAAAAAACGACCGTCTGTACGCGGCATAATACTAAAATCTCTAAATCTACTGGCATCCACAATAGCCCCGTAAAGAAGAAATTGCTATACAAACCCTTTGTGAGGCTGCTCCGGTCTCCAGCGGCGGAAGCTCTGCAAAGGAGACAGCTGACAGCGGCTGGGAATTGCCTGGAAAGTCATGTCACCTATAGAGTTACTATGGGGCTTCCATTGTCAGCTGCCTCCTCTGCACCTGCCTCCACAGAGAAGCCGCCCCGGTCTGGACCCATGCTGAGCTGTCAGTGGTGGCTTCTCTGTGAAGGTGGGTGCAGAGGAGGCAGCCGACAACGGAAGCCCCATAGTAGCCCTATGGGTGACATCACTTCCCAGGCATTTCCCAGCCATTGTTGGCTTAGCTCCTCTCTACCGCTAAAGACCGGAGCGGCATCTCAAATGGTATGTGTAACGATTTCTTCTTTACAGGGCTAAATAGGTTAGTCTTAGATTGTGGATGCCAGTAGATTTAGAGATATTAGTATATAGCAGGGATATGCAATTAGCGGACCTCCAGCTGTTGCCAAACTACAAGTCCCATGAGGCATAGCGAGACTCTGACAGCATCAAGCATGACACCCAGGGGCAGAGGCATGATGGGACTTGTAGTTTGGCAACAGCTGGAGGTCCGCTAATTGCATATCCCTGGTATATAGGGTGAACTTCTACTTTAAGGTAAAAAATGTTTAGGCTTTTTAGAACCACTTTAAGTCAAATAATTATATCTCGTTATTCTCACTATAATTCTTATACAAAATCAATCTATAAATCACCAAAGCACATTCAACTCAAGAAAGGCATTATTTTCCTTATAGCCTGCCAATCAAGTACAGCATGAATCTGTATACTATTAGTTGTACTTACCATTCTAGGGAGTGATGATCACCATATGTCATATGCAAACGATCACATTTATTTTACTATAAGCCCCCGGTGTAAATGGAAGAAAGAGCTTTCCTTATGATTCTGTCACTCCCGTGTCTATTGCTGTGGATCGACTGGTTGTTAAATGCCCCATAAATCTCTATGTTAATGTTCTGGGTGAGTAGCAGTGTTTCTGGAAGGAAATCATTACACTCATTCCCCTGATATAAAAATAAAGCATGGTTTCTCTTTTTAACGTACAAATGTAACTGAAAAGAAGGATAACTCACATAATGAGGAGCAAAAGGTTGCAACATACAGTATTTTGTTGGTGATTACCAATCAATTTCTTTGCTTATAGGAGTCCTTGGGCCCAGTGTTGCTAAATTTCATACCACCAAGACAATTCCTCAACCCACACAGCAGCCAGGGAATGCAGATTGTAGTCTAGTAATGATTAGCTATAAATCCTAGTATCCAATGTGAGCTATAAGGGGTCTGATGGGGTCAGAAGATACTCTCGCTAAGAGTTACAGTCAATAAAGAATGCCTGATACTTTGTGTCATGAAAATTACTATTTTTCCTGTAATTTATGTGGGCAAATCACAAATATAAAATTGCTGCTGTTAATATTTAGCGACCCTATAAAGACTTTTCTGCAGTGCCTTCCACAATGGTTTTATTTAGCCAAACGGATCTACAAATAAAAATGTAAAGACTTTCTAATTTTGGCTATAGAGTTCTTTGCATACTTAATAATAAAAATTATAATAATAATAAATAATAATAAAATGTAAAATCTTTTAAAAATGTCCAAAAAACATCACCATATATATAAATTCTACAGTAATCTTTAAAAAATGCCTGTGTGCTCCCCGCCTCGGTCTTTTGTTTAGTTATAGCATCATTGCTTGTGATTATCCCACTACTAATCACTAGCAATTGCCACACATTACTACATGCTACAGTCCAAGGGTGGGACTTTGGTTGTGCTTCTGAGGAGTGTAGAAAATAGAATACGAATACATAGATTTATAGAAAAAAGAAACACATTTTATTTTTCTGCCATAAAGAAAGTACATTCTAGAAATAAAATCAAGTGTAAATAAGTTACAGTTTTGGAATTTGAATTCAGGGTGTGCGAATCCCCAGTGGTTGTGGTTGGATGGCCTACGCGTTTCGTGGACAGATCCGCTTCGTCTGGGACTTTAGCAATAGCACAGTGGAGTATCACAAAGATTCCATGAGTAAAATGTTGATAAACAATACATAAATAACATAACATGATTATATATAAGAAACAATAAAAAAAAAATGTTTGAAACACAGTTGCATACTTATAGGGGATGGTGCCTCTATTTGTTATTCCACGTTCACCCCAAACCCTATACATGGTACACTCCACTGTTGTCTATTTGTAGCAGGTCAATCACAGGTGATAATCACTGTAGCAAAAATTACCCCTGTAACCAACCTTATAACTCCCAACAACATTATCGGTAAAACTTGGCAGAAATATGCCCACTGTATACTGAATTTGTTCTTTGCTGCTCAATTGGCAAGGCCTGGGTCCAGGTGGCTTTATACTACTTTTCTGTAAATTGGTATTGCCTCCATTTGGGGCAACTACTGAGTGAAAACGTATGTTAAATCATATCTAACCAATGGACGATTTAACCATTTAATTTCTTGGCTTATGGATAAAGATATTTCTGTTGCATCGGGTGCCTAAAATCTGAATTTAATCATAGTATAGACTTCTTAGAAAATCAGTGAGCCAATCACAGTAGGAAGTAGGAAATTACATTTTTGGAGGCTTTCTGTATACCAATTGTGTACAGATAACCTCCAGGTACCATATTGCATTGAATTTTACAGAAAATTACAAAGCTGAAGATTGAAAATAAAAGGTAATTTTTTATAACATTAAAGCGGGGCTCCGCTGAATTTTTTTTTTAAAAAGCCAGCAGCTACAAATACTGCAGCTGCTGAGTTTTAATTTATTAGGACACTTCCCTGTCCTGGAGTCCAGCGCCGTCCGCAGCAGAGGACAAGCGATCGCTCGTCACTCTGCTGCCCCCCGCCATCCTCAGTGAGGGAACCAGGAAGTAAAGCGCTCCGGCTTCACTGCCCGGTTCCCTACGGCGCATGCGCGAGTCGCGATACGCCTGCCGATTGGCTCCCGCTGTGTTCTGGGAGTCGAGTGTTCCCAGAACACAATGGGGGGGGGGGGATGGGAGGTGACATCATGCCCGCAGTTTACCCGACTCTGTGGCCGGAAGTGGGTGCAAATACCCAGGTTAATAGACAGGTATCTGCACCCTCCTCCCCCTAGAAAGGTGTCAAATGTGACACCGGAGGGGGGAGGGTTCCGATCAGCGGGAGTTCCACTTTAGGGTGGAGCTCCGCTTTAAGTCCCAACATGGCTTCTGTGGCAATTGTATATGCTATATTATTTTTTTCTCACATTCATTCACAATCGTTGATGACTATTCACAGTATTCTGTGCTCTACCTGTAGATGAAGATGTTTCAGAGAAATGTGAACAATATTTTGCTCATGTTAGTAACACATTTAAAAAAAATTGCTAAAATACTTATATACGCACAGATAATGGCACAGAGTACACAAGTGGCAAAGCACAAGCTGTTCTAAGGAAGCATGCATTTATGTTCCAGACTAATGTAACATACAATATAGACAAAATAGTTTTACCAAGAGAACCAACCGCACTAAATGTGAAATTGGCAGAAGCATGCTTTTTGATGCTGATATGCCAACAATATACAGGGAAGTTACAATTATGACGCATGCTATCTACAAAACCACTTACTCAGAAAAGCAAAATAGAAAATTCCATGTGAACTATGGGATGGTAAGAATCTTAACATAAAATGTCAAAATCTTTGGAAGAAAAGCACAAGTACATGTTCCTAAAGAAAAGTGTACAAAACAAAACCTTGAACTTAAGAAGGTTGCAGTGAGGCTACAGCGAATCTCAAAAGGATTTAAATAATTCCACATCCAGACACCATTATCTTAATGATCAGCAGAAGTGTAATTTACAAACAATATACCAACTGTATTTACAAATTTACATGGACGTTAAAGCATAACTAAAGGCAAAACTTTATTTCTGGATAGAGTGGAGAGAGATTAGAAGACTTGCCAGTTGTTATTGCAGTTTGTGCCCACGTTACGGAAATTCATCATCTCTATTGGTCCTATTTACCATTATTATTGAAAGTGAAAGTAAGAAAAATTACCCAAACTTTGGGTTGTTCCCAGAAAAGTAATAGAGGGTAAATTTCCTTGATTTACAGGGACTTCCTCTCACTTCCTGTTTGGCTATGGGACAGGAAGTTAAAGGGGTTGTAAATGTTATTTTCCTATTTTCTAAATAGGTTCCTTTAAGCTAGTGTTTTGTTGGTTCACTTACCTTTTCCTTCAATTTCACTTCTAAATGCTTTTTTTTTTCTTTGTCTGATTTTCTCACTTCCTGTTCCTCCTCAGTAAACTTGCCCCCGAGCTGTTCTGGCTGGGGGTTAGTCAGCCAGAACAGCTTACTGAGGAGGAACAGGAAGTGAGAAATTCAGACAAAGAAAACAAAGAAAAAAAAAATTAGAAGGAAAATCTAAGGAAAGGGTTAAGGAACCAACAATGCACGAGCTTAAAGGAACCTATTTAGAAAATAAAAAAATGGACCTTTATAACCCCTTTAAGGGGAATCTCCCCATTTAGACATAGATTACAAAACAAAAATCTGACAGGGGTTAAAACCCTTCCTTGCTCTATTCAAAACTAATTTGCCTGTAGTTTTGATTTAAGGTTGGAAAAAGACACAAAGGCCCGGATTCACATAGAACCGCGTATCTTTGTGTGGGCATAACGTATCCTATTTACGATACGCCTCCGCAACTTTGACAGGCAAGCGCCGTATTCTCAAACCAAAGTTGCGGCGGCGTAGCATAAATAGGCCGGCGTAAGCCCGCCTAATTCAAATGTGGTAGATGTGGGCCTGTGTTATGTAAATTTAATGTGACCCCACGTAAATTACGCTTTTTACGAACGGCGCATTCGCCGTCCGTGAAAGTATCCCAGTGCGCATGCTCCAAATTAACCCGCAAGAAGCCAATGCTTTCGACGTGAACATAAATGACGCCCAGCCCTATTCGCGAACGACTTACGCAAACAACGTAAAACGTGAAAAATTCGACGCTGGCCCGACGTCCATACTTAACATTGGTACACCTCATGTACGCCTCATATAGCAGGGGAAACTTAACGCTGGGAAAAGCCTAATGTAAATGGCGTATCTGTACTGCGTCTGCCAGGCGTACGTTCGTGAATTGGCGTATCTAGCTGATTTACATATTTCTAGGCGTAAATCAGCGTACACGCCCCTAGCGGCCAGCGTAAATATGCAGTTATGATACGACGGCGTAAGAGACTTACGCCGGTTGGATCTAATACAAATCTATGCGTAACTGATTCTAAGAATCAGGCGCATAGATACGACGGCTCGGACTCGTACGAGAATCCGGGCCAAAAAGTCCATCTTGCCTAAACTATGTGAGAAAAGCATTGTGCGATGATACAATAAGAAACATCTAAACAACAACCTGAGCAAGAGGCCCCAGCAGTTCTGAGAAACACAACATTACTGAAATTAAAATTGGTCTCAGTAATTTTTCCTCTTAAAGAGGAAGTAAACCCTCAACCTTTAAAAAAAAAAACCTGCAAGAGAAAGTAATAATGAGCTAGTATACTAGCTCATTATGATTGACTTACCTGAGATCGAAGCCCCCAAAGTTCTCCTTGGTCCCCTCAGCCACCGCCATGTCTTCTACAGTTTTCTTCCTTGTTTCGCGGCTTCGGCGATGTGACTGGCCGGAGCAGTGATAACGTCACTTCCGCGAATGTGCGCGGAACCGGAAGATACCTGCGCATGCACGGGATTATGGCATTAACCCCCCATTGTCCCATTAACATTAAATCTTACACTTTTATAAATCTTTTGCGGCGCAAGGAGAATACTGGCGGGTATAAGATTGGGACACGTGAGTACCGGAATCACTAAGGTAAGAGCGCAAGAAGCATCTAAAAAAAAAAAAAAAAACAATTGTCGCGGAACCCCCGATTTAATGCTTGCAGAATGTAATGTTTTTTTTTTTTTTGTGGAACTACATGATTAGGATGTCATTTCCTGTCTCTGTTCCTATTAGTTTCCAATAAAAAAGAAGGGCTTAGGCACATATCCAGAAACATCTTGACAGGTAAGACTGATATCTGCAGCATCTCTCCTTCAGTTTTTTTTTTTTTTTTAACACAATGTACTTCAGCTTTTCCCAGCTGTGTCGGGAGCTGTAAAGCTTTGTGCCAATGTATGTAGAAGACTGAATTTAGCAGTTTTAACCTTCAACACCACAAATATATTTTCTTTTTTATTGTAAAGTAATTATTTGGTGCTGATAGACATTTATCACTGTGACAGTGCTATCTGCGTGATTTCTTTTTCTGCTTTTGCAAAGAATGACAGCGCTGTGCATGTCATATTGGCACACAAATCATTCCATCTCATAAAACTGCTGTATAATTCTTCTCTGCAGCTAATCCAGAACTTGTTCCTCTTCAACAATTCCTATTATTTTAAAATTGAAGAGCACTATGGGCTTGTTCATAACACAATGTACATAAAAAAATGCATAGAAAATGCATGTGCGCTGACATTTGTTTTTAATGCGTTGTGCTTTGTTTTACGGTGCATTGAACTGTGCTTTCGTATTCATTTTTTCTGTACAGGCCAAATCAAAGGTGAAAATTCTAACATCTATTTTTAGTATAATAGGTGTTTTGCTTGCAGAAAATGTTGCATTTGTTATGCATCGCCCCTGTATGGTGTGAACAGGGCACATAGAAAACAATTGTTTGTATGTGTTCTTGTGCTAAGCCTGTGGTGAGCAACATACACTATATTGCCAAAAGTATTGGGCACCTGGCCTTTACACGCACATGAACTTTAATGGCATTCCAGTCTTAGTCTGTAGATGGCCCACCCTTTGCAACTATACCAGCTTTAACTCTTCTGGGGACAAAATTCTCACCGCTCCAGGTGAGCCTCGTAGACAATCAAGGGCTGTTGAACCACCAGGATGCTGGCAATGCTAATGATAGCAAAAATAAAAAGGACGAAAACTGGACAGCCGCACTCCAAAATTTCTTAAAAAGAGATGGCAATGACTAAGCACTGACTTCCAGTGCGAAACGCGTTGGACATACTGTATGTTGTTGGTTTGCAGTGACTGTATGCACAGTTGAAAAATAAAAGACATCTCTTTTTAAGAAATTTTGGAGTGCGGCTGTCCAGTTTTCGTCCTTTTTATTTTTGCTTTAACTCTTCTGGGAAGGCTGTCCACAAGGTTTAGGAATGTTTGACCATTCTTCCAGAAACGCATTTGTGAGGTCAGGCACTGATGTGAACAAGAAGGCTTGGCTCACAGTCTCCGCTCTAATTAATCCTAAAGGTGTTCTATTGGGTTAAGGTGAGGACTCTATACAAGCCAGTCAGGGTTCCTCCACCCCAAACTCATTTATCTACACTATATTGCCAAAAGTATTGGGTCGTCCCTCCAAATCATTTGGTGGAGGGGGGGATTATGGTGTGTTTTTTTTTTTCAGGCGTTGGTCTTGGTCCCTTATTTCCAGTGAAGGGAACTCTTAAGGCGTCAGCATGCCAAGTCATTTTTGACAATTTCATGCCCCTAACTTTGTGGGAACAGTTTGGGGATGGCCCTTCCTGTTCCAACATGACTGCGCACCAGTGCACTAATCAAAGTCCATAAAGACATGGATGATTGAGTTTGGGGTGGAGAAACTTGACTGGCCTGCACAGAGTTCTGAACTCAACCCGACAGAACACCTTTGGGGTGAATTAGAGGAGGCTGTGAGCCAGGCCTTCTCATTCAACATTAGTGCCTGACCTCACAAATGCGCTTATGGAAGAATGGTCAAACATTCCCATAGACACACACTCCTAAACCTTGTGAACAGCCTTCCCAGAAGCATTCAAGCTGTTATAGGTGCAAAGGGTGGGCAAACTCAATATTGAACCCTACGGACTAAGACTGGGATGCCATTAAATTTCATGTGTGTATAAAGGCAGGTGTCCCAATACTTTTGGAAACCTAGTGTAGATCGATGCATCTCAAAGATTTTTCTCTACACAAGCCCTTAAAGCTGATTAGCTGGTAACTGACTAAAGCTGGCCATATGTGGATGGAAATTTGGCTGATTCAAGAGGGAACGGCTGAATGTTGATCCATGTGTGGGCACTGTGGTTTAACAGAAGATAATCTACTGATCAACTTCATCAAAGCAAAAGAGTGCTGGACACCTGAGCCTATCCTAGTAAGGATGTGTACATGTGAAAGCCTCATTTAATGCTGCTCCTCAGACCATGCCCCCTGATAACGTAGTCAGTACAGGAACTCTGCCCCTAGCCCATCTCCTCACAACTTTCTGCCATTTTCTCACTTGTTTCAGAAAATTGTTCCATAGTTACACACATAGTTCATGACTGGGTCCTTTAAACCATCAATATCTTAATATACAATGCTTTCCATCACTAAACGGAGGCATGCCTTCATGTGACAGAGCAACACAACTACAACGTTCTGTACCATCATGTTGTATGACCAAGCTTATGAACATCAACTTCTGCAAAGAGAAATCGACTTCCATACTGCATATGTAAATTCACATTATCAGCAACATCCTAATACTGCATATTCCCTAAAACTATGCTAATTAATTAAACCAAACAGCTTTGAGTAGCATGATTGATTGCACAAGCTGTCTTTTTCTTTGCGAAGATCATGTGGATTGGTTGCTGGAAGTCAATAGAGCTTCACCTCATACACTAAACCAGTGTTTCTCAATTCCAGTCCTCAGGCCCCCCCAACAGGTCAGGTTTTCAGGATTTCCATTATTTTGCACAGGTGATTTGATCAGTTTCACTGCCTTAGTAATCACCACAGCCTTTTCATCTGAGGGAAATCCTGAAAACCTGACCTGTTGGGGGGGCCTGAGGACTGGAATTGAGAAACACTGCACTAAACTAAGGGAATATTCTATGACAAAGTGAAAATTTCCTTGCAAATCCAACCACCTGTTTGTCTTTCGAAAATCCAACCAATCCTGGGTATCTTAGGTAGTTACCAAATTACCCATCCACCATTATATCCAAGTCCAGAGCTTTTTTTCTCAGAAAATAGGTGCAGGAACTCAACCACGACCCGTTCAGATTTCACAAACAGTGGAAGGGTCTTAAAGGGGCATTAAATACAAAAATTGCATTACATGCAGAGTGCAGAGTTCAGGGGGTTACACAGCTGTCACTTGTAAACACAGAAACCAGACTTCTGTGTTTACAAGTAATTGTGGTGAACAGGCACCAAAGGGTCTGGGCCAGAGGTGGTGGAACTGAGTTCCCCCAAGTTCCCCCTGAAAAAAGCACTGTATCCAACAATTACAATATATCCACTGCAATGTATTGTGGACAGGTGGGCCACACAGGCAAAAGCGACATACTGGTACATCGCTGTCTGTTTCTGGGATTTGGACACCAAGTCTGTCAGCAGATCCCGGCCAATGCATATAGGTTACCAGAGAAGTAGAGTGACTTGATTAACCTTCTCCGAAAACTGGTAAGATGGAAAGACAAGTGCCAGCTATAAGAGCCCCCACCCACTCACAGATTTTTGCCAATAGCAGTGTTTGGGTGCCATGGCAGCATGCCTGGTTTATCTGTAAATGCGTCAGAGTCCCTCAAATGTACCACTCCAGCCCTCTCCGGGTTTGACCCTTATGGATCTGCAATTATACACTTGTGATATTCAGTTTAATATGGCTTGCAATATCAATATCTTGCTTGTACTTACATTTTCTCATTTCTATTGCTCGCAACTGCTTTGCTGTTTTTCCTGTGAATTTGAAAACATTAATAAAAACATTGAAAAAAAAAAAATCATAAGTGTAAACCTAGCCTTCAAATGCACCTTTCTCCTTACTTTTGCAGTTCCTTTCAATACACTGAATGTGCTAACAGTCTTCAACAGTATAATCTTCTCTTTCAAAAGTTGATTTAAAACTTTAAAATTATACGTTGTGCATGCCCATGGAGAAATAAAGCAATAGCAATTATCCAATGGACCACAGCAACAAGGTGGGTGCAGGTGGGGGGTAGTTTTTTTTTTATACCAGGCAGTGTATACTTTGTAAGGAGGTGTGATTCATATTAAGTCCCTTTTGAACATGCCACAGTTTTTGTCAGCAGGCAAAAGAATAGTACTAGTGTTGGAGAGAGAAATCATCAAACTCTTGCAGAGGGGTAATAAAGAACAACTGGGTCATGATTTGACTTGATGCTGTGTTATGAGGACTAATACAGGGAAGAGGCCATGAAGAATAAAGTAAATAGGAGCCAGGGGTTACATCATCTTTGTTGTTGCATGTGTAAATTGGAAAAGAGAGAGCGGGAGTAGTAGGAGGACAGAGTGCAGAGGCAAGCTCTCAAGCTGAAGTTCCCATGGCTTTTCTGCATCTTTGTCATTACCACCATCATATTTCTCACTTTTAGATTAGCTATAGACTTCATTGCCAGCACTACCGCCATCTGCACAGGCATGGAAAATGACAATTGTTCCACCCTCACAGCTCTCCTGCATTTCAGCAGTGTATCTCTCTTTTAGAGCATATTATTCTGGTTAATGGTCTTTTCTCACACAGTATGCCTGCTGCTCAGTTCCATATTGGGTCTTAGATTTAGAAATGAGTTAGATTTTACTTTGTCTATCAAAATAAAATGCTGTAAGTTAAAATAACTACTCTTAGCTCTACAACTTCAAAATCTAAAAGCTGATATCACCAAAACAGGCATAACTCAGGGTATAACTGAGATGTACTGCATGTGCAATACATATGCATCCTAATGTCTTCCCTTGTCATTTTATTATTTTAAAACATCATTTAGATTTAACAGTGCTTTTTAATCGATTGTAAAAACTTGTTTTTTTCCCCAATAAAAATATTAAACATGTTATACTTACCTGCTCTGTTGCAGTGGATTTATACAGAGTAGCCCAGATCCTCCTCTTCTCAGGTCCCTCTTCTGTGCTCCTGGCCCCTCCCTCCTGTTCAGTGCCCACACAGCAAGCAGCTTGCTATGAGTCACAGCTTAAAAAACAGAGAGCAGTGCAGCGCTAATAAATGATGTATACACTTAATCAAATTAATTGTGCATAAAAATTCATTCTAAAAGTGAAATCAGAAAGATTAAAAAGAAAATTTAGTGTATAAAGAAAAAAGTCCATTTGAAAACCAAGAAATAAAGTTCGTGTGACTTAATCCAGTATACTTTCTTGTGAAAAGAATTCTTAAGTAACCAAATGTGATAAACTCTTGATTGCTGTGAGATAAAATTCACCCGTGCACTCGTGAAGTAGGATTGCCTGCTTACCAGAAACAAAGACTGTTTTACATCAGTCTCATAGGGCTTGTGGGAAGTCTGGTCTCCCTAAACCTTTTCAATTTAAATGATGGCAGTGGAACTCAGCATTCAATCCAAGGTGTCATATAACAAAAAATAGCGTATAACATTTGTCAGAGAAAGAATCCGGCTAATCCCCCGTAGAAGTCCTTCTTGCGACAAAACGATTGTTGGGTGCCGTGACGTCATCGCGTTCCGTCTTGAACGCTGGCCGTGTTTTGCTGACTGTGTAGCGAGGAGCATTGGAACACTACAGCGGAGGCGCTTTCCTCCTGTCCATTATCTACGCTGCTCTTTTACAACTTAAGTGTAAGTGCATTGCTTAATAAATTTCTTTCTCTGACAAACGTTATACGCTATGAGAGGACCTTTCTCTTTTTTTGTTATATGACACCTTGGATTGAATGCCGAGTTCCACTGCCATCATTTAAATTGAAAAGGTTTAGGGAGACCAGACTTCCCACAAGCCCTACGAGACTGATGTAAAACAGTCTTTGTTTCTGGTAAGCAGGTAATCCTACTTCACGAATGCACGGGTGAATTTTATCTCACAGCAATCAAGAGTTTATCACATTTGGTTACTTAAGAATTCTTTTCACAAGAAAGTATACTGGATTAAGTCACACGAACTTTATTTCTTGGTTTTCAAATGGACTTTTTTCTTTATACACTAAATTTTCTTTTTAATCTTTCTGATTTCACTTCAGAATGAACTTTTATGCACAATTAATTTGATTAAGTGTATACATCATTTATTAGCGCTGCACTGCTCTCTGTTTTTTATGTTTTATTTTGTTGTTGTACACAATTTAGTGCTAGCAGCTTTTCTTTATAAGGTAACATATCAATAATTATCTACATATCAACAATTATCCACGATCAGCGCAGCGTCAACCGTTGTTTTTTTTTATAATTATGAGTCACAGCTCCCTGTGTCCAATCAGACACGGAGCTGTGGCATGGCCCCACCCCCTCTCTCTCCTGATTGGCTGACTGACTTTGATTGACAGTAGCGGGAGCTAATGGCGCTGTTGCTGTGTCAAGGCCAATCTGAGGGCCAAGACACTCGTGGACATCGCTGAAAAGAGAGGCCTCAGGTAAGTATTAGAGGGGCTGAGGGGAGATGCTGCACACAGAAGGATTTGTATCTTAATGCATAGAATGCATTAAGATAAAAAAAACTTCTGACTTTACAACTCCTTTAAGAGTACAAAGGAAGTATTACAGAGGCTGTAAAGGCTTTTTTTTCCAATAGCAAACATGTTATACTTACTTGCTGTGCAATGGTATTGCACAGAGTGGCCTTGAACTTGAGCTTTGGTGGTCCCTAGGCCCCTCCCCTTCTCGGTGTACCCCAATAGGAAGCCATTTCCTATGGTGGTGGGCTCTCTCCTGAGCCAGACTGTGTGCATCCATTGTCACACACAGCTCACCTCAGCCCCTCCCCCACTCCCTCCTTACAGTATTTGATTGACAGCAGCAGGAGCCAATGCATTAGCATAAAACAATGTCTAGCCTTTAGAACCATTTTAAAAATAAGGGTTGCGTTTAAAGTAGACTTGCCACCTCAAAATTATCCTTGCCTTGCAAAAGTGTGTTAGTTAAATTTATTTAGGGCTCAGCTCTGTTCATGTTACCTAAACCAAAACAAAGGTCACTTTCCGAACATTTTTCACATAGCAGATAAACTACCATTTAAATAGCTGCTGCATCTCATAAGGCTTCCTTCCAAATTCAGCTTTAGATCTGCTAAGAATTTGAGTTCTGCCATGATTGAGTATTCTGCTGCAGTTGCTCCTCCCCTTTAGTAATGTGGTTGCAAAGTCAAATCTATGATATGCTTTTCTTCTTCCTGTTTAAGAACACACAAAGTACAGTGTGTGTTTTTTTAATTATAATGCTAAATACCCTTTTTGCCCAGGGCTGCTGTGCAGTCACACGCTCTCTCTTTTGCTAGCTTGCATACGTCAGAATTGAATCTCAGCCATTCCCATTGTACTTCCTTAGATCGGGAAGGAGAACAGAAGGATGACATGTGACCACACAGCAGAGCTGTGAAGGTATTTAGCATTATAATAAAAAACAGACACACTATACTTATTATGTTCCTAAAACAGAGAAGATAAAAGTATATGTAGTGGTACCCCGTGTAGGGGTTGCTAAGTATTGTGGTTTGTCTGTTACCCTGCTCAGTCCTGCATTCACTCTCAGGCTCTCCGAGACATAAAGCAGTCAGTGAACCTTTTTTTTATATTGAGGAAAATAACTTGGATGGGGATGGGAGATATCGAATGCATAGCGCAGATAAAAAGCAATTGGTTTTGGGACAACTATGTACACTCCCTGTACATACTCTTTCAGCTTCCTCCTGCACATTACTTGCTTGAAGTCTATCACTCCTCACTCCTCCAGCCCTCCTAGGTGCACTCTCCCGCTGTCCTCTCCTTAACCTGCCAGGACCTTTTCACGCGTTCCTAAAAGTGGTCCCGACTGCACCCGAGCCCAGACCCATGTCCCCCCCCCCCAGACTGGGGAGCTCCCTCAAAGGCCCCAACAGCCTCAGCACTCTCTAACTCAAGCTCTTCTACCCAACAACTACTCAGCTGGGCTATCCCTGGGTATTTGAGGAGACCTGCCCCTGCGAATCCAAGTTGGGGATTGGTCAGGTCTCCCCAGAACAACCCAGGTGGCTCCACCTTCCCTCCAGCCTCGCTTTCTAGAAAGCCCTAGAACCTTCTAGAAAGAAGTAGAAGGTCTTAGTGATGTCACCTGTGAGTTACCCAGCACTACTCTAAACCACTCCCAACCCAGAATGAAAAAATAATAGGCCTAGCATACAGCCAAGCCTGCTTAAATTTACCTAACCTCTTTAGTACACTGCTAGAGGGTGCTACATATGTAACAGATTTGACTTTACAACCACTGTAAGGAAATGGAGTGGGAGAATATCTGCCTTAGATGCAGCAAGATTTTGTTTTAAACACAGTTTGTACACATATGCAAGAAAAATGAATGTATTTCAATGAGCCTAGTTTACACAATTGCTGTGTTTTCATGTGATTTAAAAGTGTATCATACTGCATTTTTTTCATGTAAACATACCAGAATGTATGCATGTGAATGTACTTCATTAACCACTTCCTTACTGGGCACTTAAACCCCTTCCTGACCAGAGGACTTTTTGCGATTCGCCACTGCGTCGCTTTAACTGACAATTGCGCGGTCGTGCGCAATTAACAAAATTAACGTCCTTTTTTCCCCACAAATAGAGCTTTCTTTTGGTGGTATTTGATCACCTCTGCGGTTTTTATTTTTTGCGCTATAAACAAAAATAGAGCGACAATTTTGAAAAAAAAAAACATTTTTTTACTTGTTGCTATAATAAATAGCTAAAAAAATTTTTTACGTTTTTTTTTATCCTCAGTCTAGGCCGATACGTATTCTACATATTTTCAGTAAAAAAAAAAAAAAAAAAAAAAAACGCAATAAGCGACTGGTTTGCGCAAAAGTTATAGCGCCTACAAAATAAGGGACATAATTATTATTATTTTTTTTTTTTTTACTAGTAATGGCGGCGATCTGCGATTTTTATTGGGACTGCGACGTTATGGCGGACACATCGGACACTTTTGACAAATTTTTGGCGCCATTCACATTTATACTGCAATCAGTGCTATAAATATGCACTAATTACTGTATAAATGTGACTGGCAGGGAAGGGGTTAACACTAGGGGGTGAGGAAGGGGTTAAATGTGTACCCTAATTAGTGTTCTAACTGTGGGGGAAGGGGGGTGACTGGGGGGGGGTGACCGATCTGTGTCTCTATGTAAAAGAGACACAGATCCGTCTCCTCTCTCCCCTGACAGCACCGCTGTCTGCGAGAGCCGGGAATGAGAGATTATCTCATATGTAAACATATGAGATCATCTCTCATTGGCCGCACAGATCGCCTAGGAAACGGCCGCTCCGATTGGCCGTTCACGGCGATCTGTGACTGGCTGTGTCCGAGGGACACGGCCAGCACAGTTCCCCACTGCGCGCTCGGGAGCGCGCGCGGGGAACGTGCAAAGGGGCGGCCGTAAAAAGACGGCCTGTTAGAGATTGGGAGCCGCGCTGAGGCGTACAAAGTCGTACGGCCGTCAGCAAGTGGTTAAAGAGGAGCTCCAGGATCCGTTAGTCATCCTGATGAAAAACCTGCAATGCACTGGTTGTTAAGGAGCAGGGCCAGGAAGCTGGCTGCTGTGTCCTTAACAACCGATGAGTCATCAGCTGTTAATAGGTTTCCCTGCTGACAGCTGAACAATAAAAAAAAGTGCCGGTTAAAAAATAAAAACGGCTTTGGGTCCCCCCCCCAGTCCATACCAGGCCCTTTGGGTTTGGTATGGATTTGGAAGTGAAACCCCAAGCCAAAATTAAAAAGAACAGGTGTGGGGTCCCCCCAAAATCCATACCAGACCCTTATCTGGGCATGCAGCCTTGCAGATTAGGAAAGGGGGGGCGGGTGTGAGCCCCCCCTCCTGAACCATACCATGTCCTCAACATAGGGGATGGGTGCTTTACAGCGGGGGAGCTCTGACCCCCCCCCACCCCAAAGCACCTTGTTTCCATGTTGATGGAGACAATGGCCTCTTTCCGACAACCCTGTGCACAGCCGAAACATAAGTCAGGGGGTCGTCAGCAGCCGGGCAGTGCAGGTACAGAAACGTGAGGCTGAAGCAAGAACAGGATACAAGCTGGGTTCAGTACACAATCGGGCAGCAAGGTACTGGAGTATAAGACAAGAGCTGAGTCAAACACAGGCCAAGGTCACTTAGGCAGGCAGAAGTCCAAAGGAAGGTTCAGGTGAAGCCGGGTCATAAACAAGTAGACAGGAAACATATCCGAGCACAGATTAACAGGAACAAGCTGAAAGACCAGTCAGCAATGTGTTTATGTCATTGCTGGGTTTAAAAAGGCTATCTGGCGCCAGAACGTGCATGTGTGTGTGCATGCACTCACGCATGAACCAATACAAGTTTCTTATTGTGCACACACTAGTGTGCCCGCGCCTGTGTGCCAATGTGTGTTTGTTTACTGGACTTCTCTTACATTGCCCTCCCAATGGGCAATCTCTGGATGCCCATTTGCAACATATTTTCAGGATGAGCCTGGAAGAATGCTCGTATCAGTCTCTTGGCATGAAGATTGTTTTACAGGTTCCATGAGTTCTCTTCTGGTCCATAGCCTTTCCATTTAATTAGATACTGGATAGTGTTCCTTCTTTTCCTACAATCCACAATTGTCTCGACCTCATATTCTTTGGTGCCATCAACTATATCAGGTGCTGGTAGACCTGACTCGCGACCAGGGAATGGCTCTAGCCTTGCAGCTTTTAGTATGGACACATAAAAGACAGGGCTGACCTTGTATGTCTCTAGGGAGTGAAAGTTTGTAAGCTGCTGGGTTGATTTGTCTTTTGACAGGAAATGGACTAATATACTGTATCTAGGCCCCAGTTTTTTGGACGGCATGACAATTTTAGATTGGCAGTAGATAACCAAACTTGGTCTCCTATTTCAAGTTTTAGATCACCTCTCCCTTTTCTGTCAAAAATTATTTTATTGTCCTGTTGTGCTTTGGAGATGGTATCTTGCAACGCCTTGTTGTTTGACTGCAGAAATGTTATGCTTTCCTGGACTGTAGGAACTGGGGAATCTGGCAAGATGTTGGGTCTGCTTGGTGATGTCCCTCCTCCTCTGGGTACGTGCAAGATAGCGCATCAGGCTTGCCGTTCTTGGAACCCGGTCTGTAAGTGATATGAAAGGTTGGTACTGAGCAAAGTCTTTATCCAATAGCTGGCACTAGGAGGTTCTTTCCGGGGGTCTGAAGTGAAAGTGACAAGGTGATATGTGCAGATCTCCTCCTCACAGAACAGTTGGCAAGGTACCATATTTATCGGCGTATACCGCACACCTTTCCCCCCTTAAAATAAGGGGAAAATCGTGGGTGCGCGATATACGCCGATACCCACTTCCCGCGCTCAGTTTGAATGCCTGCACCGACATATACCGAGTGCAGTACACTGGGCTACATTCGGCCAGGCACTGCTTCGCTCGTGCTCACGCATAAACGTCACAGAGTGTGAGCACGAGCAAAGCCGAGCCTGGCCGAATGTAGCCGAGTGTACTGCACTCGGTATATGTCGGCGCAGGCGTTCAAACTGAGCGCGGGAAGCGGCGATTCGACGGGGAGACAGTGTGGGAGAAGCCGGGAGGACACCACCGAAGCCGCAGACAGACGCCGGGCCCGACGAGGCCGCCGATGGACGCCGCGCAAGACACCAAAACTGTAAGTACTAAAATGTTTTTTTTTTACAGGAAGCACTATACGCCGGATCGCACAATACCCCGATAAATACGGTAAGTAGAGGGAGTAGACTTGGATTTTGTGGGCCTTACAGGGCAGTTCTGAAGGTTATGTCCTGCTACTCCACAGTACAAACATAAGGTATACGGTCGTCTCCGCAGCCTTTCTTTACTAGTGAGTGGAGAGCGCAAGAGCCCCAGTTGCATGGGCTCTCCCCTGGAATTCATGGACATGGTGGAAGATGGATGAGGTGCAAGAGCTAAGGGTACTTGCCGTAATGTCCAAGTGGGTCTGGTGCTGCCAGCTCTTTATGTTCTTCTCTCTCTGAATCTGCGATACAGCTGAATAACAAAACAAATAAGGTTTTCAAGGGCACTGGGCATACCCACTCTAGCAAGTTCATCTTTGAGGCCTTCAGACAGGCCAAGGCGCAAATAATGTAATAGGGTTGCATCATTCTAGGTTGTATCAGAAGCCCACTGGTGGAACTCTGCAACATAGTCCTCTACGGGTCGGTGACCTTGTTGTAAGATGTACGGAAGATGTACTCAGCAGTAGTAGATCGCTGGGGGTCATCGTAGAGCTGAGCTTTTGCTTAAAAAAATTATGAGATTCCAGGATTGAACTGTTCTGTTCCAGAAGATGATGAGCCCATGACTATGGTTCTCCAAGAAGCAGAGATATGGCACAACCCACCTTAGTGGTCTCAAGTGAAAAAAGTCCTTTGTTGCAAGGCCAAATAGAGTTCACAAGAGTTCTTAAATGCCTGGAACTTGTGCCGATCACCGGAGAATTGTTCAGGGGCAGGTACCCAGGGTTCTGGTGATGGCATAACCACTGTAGGTGCAGGTAAAGTCCATTTAGACATGGAGGGGCCAGGAGCTGCAGCAGGTGTGGAGATGGAGGTCATGGATTGGATGTGACTCTCTAGCTGGAAGTAGCTGTCTTGCAGGGTGTGGCCTGCCTGGTTAAGAGAGGTAATTTGCTGGCACAGCATCTACAGAGGCGAAGCCCCTCTCTCGATCTTTGACATCTGGCTGAGTGGTACTGTCACATACCTGGTGGAGACTGAGCTGTAGAGAGGGCTTCTCTTGCACCTCCTGTCCAACCCCCCTGATAGAGATGAGGTACTGATTCTGCTCCAAGCGTGTTGGTGTCTCTAATAGTGTCCCCACTCACAACTTCAGGTGCAGGCTCTGTAATCATGTAGGAAATTGAAGAAAACAGCTTAACACCTTTTACTCGTGGCAAAACAGTGTAAAAAATCCAAAATCTGTTACATCGTGGTGATGGAAGGTACAGACAGGCTAACACGTTTCACATCAATATAGATTCTTAATCATAGCTGGTGACCATAATCAGACTGAAAATATTTATAGTGAGATAAAACCAATTAGGGGATAGACAACCCCCAGAAACTCCTCCCATATCTAATCAGGCTAAAGTGGAAACCAAATGTGCAAAGAGAAATGGGCAGCACATTAATGTTTACTTAGTAAAGTCAGAATAGAGCTTGTTCACTGTTTTGACATGCTGTCCTTTAGCAGATAATATTGCTAAAAGAATTCTAATATAGATACAATATACAGTATAACAACATGACAAGGCACTGAACAATGCATTAAATGTATCTGCACGGCTGAGCTTAATCAAACATACCACAGACAATAGTAGTGAGAGACGATCACGATAAAGATGACAGGGAGTGTAAGACACAGAGTGGCACTAGGGCCGGTATAGCAGGTGGCACCATCTGGGGCTTGACAGGAACCCGATGACCGTAGATCAACCCACAGGCACTGGAAACTGGAACTCCGTGTTGCTGGATCAGTAGGCAGGAGTGTAGCCAGAACATAAGCCAGGGGGTCGTCAGCAGCCAGGCAGTGCAGGTACAGGAACGTGAGGCTGAAGCAAGGATACAACAGGATACAAGCCGGGTTCAGTACACAATCGGGCAGCAAACACAGGCCATGGTCACTGGTAGTCAGGCAGAAGTCCAAAGGAAGGTTCAAGTGAAGCCGGGTCAAACACAGGTAGGCAGGAAAAGTGTCAGAGCACAGGTTAAGCACACGTGCACCATGCATATACGCCAATGCAAGTTTCTTATTGTGCACACACTAGTGTGGCCACGCCTGTGCGCCAATTCACTTTTGTTTACTGGACTTCTCTTACACTGTCGTTCGTTTAGAATTTTTGCTTTCTTGATTTCCTTTTTACATATTCTGTTATATTCTTTGTAACATTTAAAAGATGATAGCGTTCCTTTGTTTTTGTATTTTTTAGAAACTTTTAGGTGCTAGTCTTTCTATCAGTCTGTGCTATCATTGCCTTCCCTGTAGTCAGTCCAATTCATGTAATCAATTCGGCATAAAAAAGAACTACAGTAAAGTGCTATCAGCTAGTGGTTTATATCATATACCAATAAAAGCAGTACAATTTAAAAAAAAATTCAGTGGATCACAGCACAGAACAATGAAATAATAAATAATAAACAAAGTGCAGTAATCTATATTGGCTAATTGAGTTTCTTTTTACTGTGTTTGTTTGGTTGCTATAAGTTACTGTATGTTACATGGTTGCATAAGTCACCTAAATGGAGTTCACTTAACCCTGCAGTATTTGAGTGTGCAACATCATGGTAACAGGTCTTGCCATAAGTGACCACGTTATAATTCATACTTTATCTGTAGTCTGCAGCCCAGCAGAATTTCCAGCTCTTCATATATTTTAATTTAGCATTAATGTGCATTATCAACACTTTGTAAACCCACAAGTCTATTAATGTTTAATGGGAGGAACGTAGATTAATGAAAAAGAGAACATCTCAGAGGAGCCATAAATATGTGCCTAGTCTCTGAGATACAGGAACATTTTTCCCCAGCAATCTTTCAGTAGGAATGCTTTGGCTTTGAATCATTAAACATTTTTCATTTCTTGTATTATATTTTCATTTTGATGTAGAAATTGGTATAATTGCTATATACAGTATGTGATTTACGTCTTTATGGTTATTAGCACTGTGTGAATATTTTGTATTTACCGTAAATAAAATTGTGTAATAATATTCATACAAAGGCAGTGTGTGATATACACATATAGAATAAACATTTATTAGATTCAGCTTTAAAAAATATCACAAATAAACCGAACAAGGGTATACAATCTAAATCCCTAAATATTAAAAAAGCTGAAAACCTTAAATGGCGCCTTCAGCTCTGCAGGACATTATAAGCTGCAAAGTGAATAGTGAAAGCCTCACAATTGCTTCCAAACAGAAATATATTAACATGTATATTGTAGGTGCTCTTGTAAAAAGTGTGTAAGGCACTAAGAGCCTGGTGTGATTGATATTGTATGTGGAAAGAGGAATATCAAGCAATACCATCAGAAACTATGATGTCATGTGATTTACATGTGTTATACTAACCTGCCACCAAATCCAAGAACACTCTAGGTCTATGTACTTGGTTGAGTTAAGCCGCATACACACGATTGGTCCATCCGATGAGAACGGACCGATGGACCGTTTTCATCGGTTAACCGTTGAAGCCGACTGATGGTCCGTCGTGCCTACACACCATCGGTTAAAAAACAGATCGTGTCAGAATGCGGTGACGTAAAACACAACGATGTGCTGAAAAAATGAAGTTCAATGCTTCCAAGCATGCGTCGACTTGATTCTGAGCATGCGTGGATTTTTAACCAATGGTCGTGCCTACTAACGATCGGTTTTGTCCTATCGGTTAGGAATCCATCTGTTAAATTTAAAGCAATTGGCTTTTTTTTAACCGATGGTTAAATAACCTATGGGGCCCACACACGATCGGTTTTGACCAATGAAAACAGTTCATCAGACCGGTATCCTCTGGTTAACCCATCGTGTGTACGAGGCCTTACTGTTTGAGCTTGTTAGCTGTTGGTCCTCCATCATGTGTCTGTTTGTATACAGTTTAATCTCTGTTCTGCTCTAGTCCTTAGTAAAAGAGTTATCTTCATACTTAAAGTGGAAGTAAACCCTCCTATTGTTTTCATCCAAGGAAGCTGTCATCTTGGCCTCTGTTAAGTTTTCAAATGTCATGATGCTGCACATGTGATCAGTTATGACACCAGCCAGTGGATGGTTTGACAGTTTGGTTGAAAGCACAACTAAATGTGACAGTTAACATTCCCGGCATGCCGGGAATGTAAATGTTTTTTGAAACTGTTAAATCGTTGGGTTTACTTCCGATTTAAAGTGTTACTAAATCCACAACAGTAAAATCTATCTGTATATGCAAAATAGCATGCTTGTTATACTAGCGATGGAACTTAAAGCGGAGGTTCACCCAAAAATCCACGTTTTGACATTAGCTGTAGCATACTGCTAACATCTGCAGTATGCTGTTTTTTTTTTTTTTAACTTGTACTTATCGTTATATGAGCCCTTGTTTTCCGGCTCCGAGCGGGGAATCCTGCGGGGAATGGGCGTTTCTAAGCGAAGAGGAGTTGATTGACGGCTGCTAAGGCGCGTCTTGGCCTCTGTTTAATCTTCAACTGCCATGATGCTGCACATGTGATCAGTTATGACACCAGCCATTGGATGGTTTGGCAGTTTGGTTGAGAGCACAACCAATGTGACAGTTAGGCCCCGTACACACGACCAAACATGTATGCTGAAACTGGTCCGCGGACCAGTTTCAGCATACATGTTCGGTCGTGTGTAGGCGCGAGCGGGCCGAATTCCAGCAAACATTTGCCCGCCGGGCCTTTTCCCAGCGGGCAAATATTCGTGGACGTGTTTTAAAACCGTCCGCTGGAATCCTGCCCGCTCGGACATGTACGGTCGTCAGTACAGACCTACCGTACATGTCCAGGCACCCGCCGTCCCTCGCATGCGTCGAATGACTTTGACGCATGCGTGGAAGCCTTTAAATGGCAGGCCCGCCCACGTCTCCGCGTCATCGCCGTGTCATCGTCGCGGCGACGAAGCGGACACGCCCCGCGTATTGTTTACGCGCGGACTTCTGTACGATGGTTAGTACAACCATTGTACAGAAGCCCTCTGGCAGACATGTACGGTGAAAACGGTCCGACAGATTATTCCCTCCTGCACTGCCTATCTTGCAAGGCCATATAATACAGTGAGGGTAGTCATCCTGCACATGCTCAGTTTAATCTCTATTGCTGGAGATAACATTTCCTGTTTCAGTTGAACTGTTCAGGTCACATGATTATGACATCACACATGTGGGCGTGTATACAGGCAGTAGTGGAAATCTCCTCCTACTTGAACTCTCAGCACTGGACAAACTGTGCAGTTTATCATGTGGCCATGTTATACAGATCAGCAAAAAAGGTATATAGTGGCAGTATTTTAATGTAAAAAGAAGATTTATAAGCTGTGTGCTTAGTAACACTTTAGGTTCCAGAGTGTCAATCCCTAGCTAGAATCAATCTCTCTGGATGTTTAGACATACAATACCTAATGGGTCGTCCATAGATGTGTGAGTACATTGTATACTGATCTGCAACACACTACGGTGCGATTTCACTGCAAAATCGTGTTTAAAAATAGTTTTGTCCCTTTTGTAATACTAGGTAGGATATGCTGCGAGTTAATATGCAATGCACAACTACTTTGATTCCTGAAAAGAAGGTCATTTTATCTCTTGATCAGCTCATTCATAAACCCAATTAAGCAGCCTGCTGCTTGTAATGAATTCTCCACTGGATATTCAAAGGTTGTGAAGTTCTCTGTAGGGCTCTAGAGTGTAAGTTATTTGGAGGCAGAAACCATTTATCTTGGCTATTAGTGGTTAAGTGAGCTCTTAGTGTAAGTGCACAGTTGCGCACTGCACAGGCAGCGGGCCAAAATATGGAGGAGGATTCCTGAAAATAAAGGTCAGTGTGCAATATGTACGCAGTCACAAGGCTCTGATAAATAGCAATATGTCTGTCCCGGGCTGATGAAACAAGTCAGACAGCTGCATTTGCTGAAACCATTTCCTCTCCTGTGTCAAAGCATTTATTATATAAACAGAACTAAAAAACAACATCTGTGGAAAAACAGGAAGGGAAACACTGAGAATAATAAGACACGCATTTGATGTAACAGCATGGGAAAAGGTACAAATATTTCCACTGTGTATGAGCAGAATGCGTAATGAAAGTGGATACGATAAGGCAGAACTCAGCACAATAATAAAAATCCATGGCTGTTCTATATAGTATTACATTGATAGTTATCATACTCTTTTTCTGTCAAGCATATGTGAAAATGATTTCATACATCCAACAAAGTGTCCCAGCATAAAGGTATAAGGCCCTGTACACACGATCAGTCTAAACCGATGAGAAAGGACTGAAGTTCAGTTTCATCGGTCCAAACCGACCGTGTGTGGGCCCCATCAGTCAGTTGTCCTTCGGTCCAGAAGTGTAGAACTTGCTTTAAAATTGAACTGATGGACTGGTAACCGATAGGTCAAAACCGACGGTTAGTATGCAAAAGCATCGGTTCCAAACCCGGGCTTGCTCAGAATCAAGTCGACGCATGCTTGGAAGCATTGAACTTAGTTTTTTTTTCAACACCGTCGTTGTGTTTTACGTCACCGCGTTGGACTCGATCGTTTTTTAAACTGATGGTGTGTAGGCACATCAGACCATCAGTCAGCTTCATTGGTTAACCGATGAAACTGAACTTCAGTCCGTTTTCATCAGTTTGGACTGATTGTGTGTACAGGGCCTAAGAGGTGGGGTCCTTCTTTACTCTCCGAAGGACCCCCAGGGAACACTTTCACTCAGAAGATCAGCCTGGGGGGCATTAATGTGAAATGAAAAGTATCAGTCATTGAAGTGCACCAAAACTCAGTATATAGTGGCACACATGAGGTTACTCATACTGACTTCTTGGTAGCTACCCTGTCATGTTGGGTGAGTGCCTATCCTCCATTCTCTGTGCATTACTCAATGTATCCTCTTGTGCAGCATACATTCTTTTATAGTGCAGCTGAATACAAGGAGCACATCCGTGCTTTTACTTTAACCACTTTAGCCATTTTAGCCATTTTTTGCAATACGGCACTGTCTTTACCGTAACTGACTATTGTGTGGCCATGCAATGCTGTACCCAAATAAACATATGCCATTTTTCCCCACAAATTGAGCTTTTTTTGGTGGTATTTGATCACCACTGCGGTTTTTATTTTTTGCGCTACAAACAAAAAAAAGCCAACAATTAAAAAAAAAAAAAAAGATTTTTCACTTTTTGCTTTAAAACATATCCAATAAAAAAAAAGAAAAATCCAATGTCTTCAAATATTTATGTCAATATAATGGGTTGAATAGGTGAGAAGTGTACTAAACAGTGAACAACACTATGAATGATCTAATAAATAAATATATACTGTGCAAACAATGCGTAAATAAGAAATGTGATCAAGTGAAAATTAATGGATGAATTCCAATCAAACATAAAAATGGAATAAATTAGAAATTGACAGCAAACTGTCAAAGTTCATCAAAAATAACAATAAAGATTCAGTGCAATCCTATGTGCAAATGAATAAATGTTCCAAATAAAAATGGTATATGAATAAATAAGATTCCCAATGAAAAAAGTCTAATCCAGAACAGCTGGCAAATAAAATAATCAAATGGCAACACAGATGTGTCTTCCTCTTGTGGAAAAATCGCCTAGAATAACCTCCAACCAGATAGATGGAAACTGCAACGTCCTGGGTGCTGTATTGTAGATCCTGGTCTTCAAAACAATGTAGGCTCACCATAGGGTGCAGGTATTATCCAGAAAAGAACACAAACATGGAGACTTCCATCGTGAAATATATCAAAAGGAGGGTGATTTATTAAAGACTAAAAACTGCTTACACACATAAAATATCAAAACGCTGGATAACACAGAGTTCCGGTCGGACGGGGTTCCGCGTCACTTTCGGTCATGTCCATCTATCTTTTCTTATGCGTTACGTCACGGCACGTGACTTCATCAGAGGATCTTTATTCGTATTTATGCCAATATGTTTTTGTTAAAAAAAAATCACAATAAGCATATATTAATTAGTTTACATGAACGTTATAGCATCTGCAAACTACAAATACATACTGGAATTTTTTTTTATTTTTTTACTTGTAATGGCGGTGATCAGGAACTTATAGCAGGACTGCGATATTGTGGCGGACAGTCGGACACTAAGTAACACTTTTGACATTTTTCAGGAACCAGTGACACTAATACAGTGATCAGTGCTAAAAATATGCACTGTCACTCTACTAATGGTACTGGCTGTGAAGGGGTTAGACATCTAGGGCGATTAAAGGATTAACTGTGTGCTGTATTACTGTACTATCTGTGATGCTTTTTCTAGTAGAAGAGATGGATTTGAGTCCCTGCTTAAACAGGCAGAGCTCCAATCTGAGTCTCTGCACGACGTTCGGCCAGTGCCAGCTGACAGCGAGTGCCTGGCACACACGGATCGGCTTCTGCTGTGAATATTTACAGCAGAAGCAGTGCACCGGCGGCACACGCATGCTCCCTGCAGGTGGAAGTCCGGAATCACATATATACAGTCTACGTGATTCAGCGCACAGCTGCCACCCTGTAGCAGTAAAACTGCCGTTTTCTCCTCGAAGTGCTTCCCCCTGCAGTGTTGCCTGTGTCACCCCTCCTGCCCCTTAAATAAACACAACCCCTCCTCTCACAAACTGTTCCTCCAATCCCTACATACCTCACTTTCTGAACTAACTTTTGTTACCCCTGCTGTCCCTTATCACTCCTGTCATGCCGGCTGCTAGCTCCTTTGCAATCCTCTCGCTCCAGGCCTTTCTTTCTCTAGACAGACCTATAGGAACCTTTGAACTCTAAAGATGTGTCCTCTTTTAGCCCTTTTGTTTGGGGGGGGGGTGACAAATAACCCTCCCCAAGTAGGATATTGCACTAAACCTGCAGGTAAATAAGAGAACCAGAACCTTCACTAAGTGGAAGAGAGGCTTTGATAACAAAATTGGCGCAGCCTCCACCCAGGACAGGGCCTCTGTGAACAGAGGGGATTCCCATCTTCAGAAATTAACCAGCAATCTAATCAAAGTAATTGGGAGCAGAGGAACTACTGCAAACCAGTACATATCATTAATTATAAGTATATAGAAGCACACCAGTATAGATGTAAAAAGAGATTAATAACTGTACATATAATACATCCAATCTACAAACAGTTATTATCAGCAAAGGGTCCAGCAAGAGTCCTGGTGGAATTGTGCACATATACCTAACGAGCAGGGCCCTCTGATCCCTCCTGTATTGATTTGTATTGTGACTGTACTGTTTCCCCTGATGTAAAGCGCTGCGCAAACTGTTGGCGCTATATAAATCCTGTATAATAATAATAATATACCCAGGTATATACAGTTATTACTAAAGGTACCTCTGGTTGAATGTTGCAGCAAAGTCCAGTTGCAGGGGCTCTTGAGAATAATCACAATGTGGCATCTGTCTTTGTGTCAAAGATCTGAAGACAATATCAATAAAGTGCACCACACCTGCAAAATATAATAGATATCTATGGCAAAGTGCAGCATAAAAGACACAGTGCTGCACCTATGGTGTGGGTAAACTGCATCAGTGTGAAAGCAGCCTTAGTTCCCTTTCACACCATCGGTCTGATCAGATTCACTTGTCCATTTTTCAGGTGGACCCTCCATTCACCTCTATGGAGTGTCCGTTTACACCTGTCTACCTCAAATCTGATCACTAAAATAAACCCAGAAAGGGATCCGTTCCCTTCTATATGGGTGGATCGGATCGAAGGGCACTTAGAGTATAGCAGGCTGTGTCCGTGTCACAGTGGATACGGACCTGTCATCCGCCCCCCTCCAGTCAGCGGAGGATCAGCAGACAGATCCCCTGCTGAGCAAGATAATTCTGCCCCGTGTGATTATCCCCTGCAGCAGGCTGCCAGCTTTCCCTCTTCTCCTCTCTCTCCAGCTGCTGCAGGGGATATTTTAGAATGGAGAACAGGGAAGGAACTGGTAAATATGTATGGCCCCTTCCTTTTCTGCTATTATTCATTATTATTTAGTATACTATTCAAAAAGGAAAATAATGAAATTCTGAACTGTTTCGTTTCATTGTGGCCCACAACTTGGTGGTTACCAAGCCCTCGCTCTTCAAAAGGTTGAACACCCCTGCAGTAGCCTATGCTTGTTATTGAGCCCTGAGCTAAAACTATCTAGAAAAAGACCAGAAGGGACAGGGTTATCTAAAATAATAGGAGCTGTTCAAATTGGGCCTATAGCAATTTGATGGCAGAATCTAAATTGCTGCATTTGTACATTTCGAAAGCAATGTAAAGGAATTGTAGTGGTAAAAAGAAAGCACTTGTGGGTTTAACTAATATTTTTTTTGTATCATTTTCCTTTAAGGGGGCACAGCAGGGGGTGTGTCCTATGCCCACAGATTTTTGTTAAATGGTTTCCGTTATTCCTATCTCAAAAATTAGGAATGTATGCAGATCTTTCTATCCCGCACTGTTTGTGTGAGATAACAATAGGACAGAGATACATCTGTCATTAGGATTCAGATCTAGAAGTTATGGGCAGATACAATAAAACTGCCAAAAACACTGGAACAATAGTACCTGCTTCTCATGGGCGTCCGCTCCATAGGGCAAGGGGGGGGCAATTGTCGTCCCTGGAATCGTAAGAGAAGACACTTGACTTTCCGCCCGCCTCTGCATCAGCCGTGGACTTTTTTTTCTAAGTCTGCTGCTGGCCTGGGGGCTGGGGCGGCTCTCAGTCTGTTCCGACTTATTCACTGCGATACATACAGACACATTCATCCCTCCCTCCTCACCCCCGGCCTGAGCATCAGATTGGGTCTGCTGCTCGGGCCTCTGCTTAACATCCCGGCTGTTCTGTTCCATGATTGGCTGCCTCAGCCTGCCTGCCTGTGTAAATGTATGTTGCACTTGCTATGCCTATGCCCATCCGGCCGGCCGGCGAGGTGCTGGCTCCTCCCACAGGTGCATGGCGTGCAGTGGCCGAGACGAGAGAGTATTCTGTGCCACACCACTGTGTCAGTTAGGAGGAGAACATTTTATATTGCAATTTTCTGCTTGTAAAGTTGGACAGCTAAGCTGAGCTATTGCTGGAAAAATATATGTGTGTGTAACAATGTATGTTATATAATCTTCAGACTTCTTCACTTTGTATGGAACTTCATGACATTGTCAAAAAGGGACAGAGCATGGATGACCTTAAAATTATGCCCCCCCCCTCCCCCTCAAAAAAGTTCCGGACGCCCATTTGGTTTCTGGTCTGGATTTGCAGCATTTCTTTCATCAGGGCACGTGGTCTCCACTCCTTCCCCTTCTCTCTCTCTACTTCCACCTTCTAGGGTTTTTAAAGCCATCCTCTCAGAGACATATACCTAGCAGCTTACAGTAGAGGGCAGCAGATCCCTACACTTATTTCTTCTGTGTTAGTCTACACTGTTGTAAGTAGGATGGGACTTGATGGTGTTTCTAACTCAACTTCATCGAGGGCCGCATCTGCATTATGATTGCCCTCAAAGGGCTGGTTGTATCTATAATACTAGATGTCCAGAGTAACCCACCCCCCTTACATCAGATGTCAAGAGTCCCCCCCCCATACACTCCCTTTAATCAAAGTGCACCCCCTTACCTTATGTTGCTAATAGGAATAAGCTGGGGGCGGAGCTGGGAATAGGGTTGCCACCTCATCCCTTTAAACCCGAACACATATTAATTACACAGGTTCTGTGGCTGATTTAGGTGGTAATTAACTCACTTGGTGCCTTTCCTGCATTAAATTAGACTCAGAACCTGTGTAATTCATGTGTGTTCGGGTTTAAAGGGATGAGGTGGCAACCCTAGCTGGGAAGCAGAAAGTGCAGGGTCTGGAGGAGGCCCAAAGGTGGGCTGGACCTCTACTGCAGCTCTAGGAGAGGTGCGAGGGCCCTTTGAAATGCTCCCATAGATTTCAGTATAAAGACACTTTTACAGACATATATGTTTACAAATATTTACATCTCAGACATCTGTTTTAAAGCTAATATTAGAAACAGTTTGTAGTTTGGTTTCCTCTGTTGGTTGGGTGGGCTATATGGTAGAGGGTTTTGGTGTTGTACAATGTCATACCTATATTTGGGAAACAGTGACTTATTGGGGGGACTGAAGGGATGAAATTAACTACTCCTACTCCTTATCCTACTCAACCCTGCCCTAGACCAGGTGATCTGTTGCCTCTGTTTCTTGCCCATGCTAAAAGCAGGTGCACAATAGAAAATTCTCAACAAATTCTCACCCACAGTGCATGCTAGAACCGGTCTATTTGGAGTAGGACACATTGATCCAGATCATCCCTGCTTAATCAGTGGAGCTGAAAGTGAATGAGCTGATTACTTTGCAAGAACCGGAGAAAGGCTTAAAACAGTTAAGGACTAGCTATAGTGAAACAAGAAATAGCATTTTCCAATTGAAAAAAGTTACAGCAAGCTAAAATAGAAAGTGGAGTTGGTCTGGATGAATCTAGACTAAATAATAACTGTAAATATGTGCTGCAGTCAGCTCAAAGGAAGGGGAATGGAATTACTCCAACAGCTGTCAATGCAATAGAAGGATGAAAGTCCACAAAGCATCATAGTGCATAGTGATTTATAATTGGATAAAAAGGTAAAATACAGTAACAAGAAACAGAGTGGGAATGCAGAGCACTGTACTCTAAAGGAAACACTGTATAGACACAAATTGGAACTAATGTAAATCGAAACAATCTGTATGGAAACATTACGCATGCACACAGGCACAATGAATGATTTGGTATATGATTTGTAACAGGAATATCTCCTAGGATTGTCAGCTTTATCCAGTGCCTATAATGCGGTATTTTTTTAAAATCCATCAATAAAAAAAAAAAAAGTATGTGGCCACTAGATGGAGCTGATGATCATATGAGATAATCATATTAAAAACACTAGACTATCACTGTGCCTGTGCAAATGCATTAGTCATTTTATGCTGTACATGGGTCTCTTAAATTTAAAGATTAAGATGATGACGGTGTTTGTTAGTATGCCATGCTGAAAAGTCAGCAGGATAAAGAGAGAGCAATGCAAAGCATCATAATTTAGTTAAGTGAAGATTATTAAGAATAAAAACAAATAAAAAATACTCCCCTAAGGCCCCATACACACGATAGAATCCATCCGCAGATAAATCCCAGCAAATGGGTTTCTGCGGATAGATCCTATGGTGTGTACACGCCAGCGGATCTGTTTCCGCGGAGAAATCTCCTCTGGGATGGATTCCAGCAGATCGGATATTTGCTGTGCTGCACAACAAATCCATCTGCTGGAATCCATTCCAACGGATGGATCCGCTCGTCTGTACAGACTTACCGGATCCATCCGTCCAAAGGGATTCCCCGCACGCGTCGTAATGAATTGACGCATGCGTGGAATTCCTTATATGACAGCGTCGCGCCCGTCGCCGCGTCATAATCGCGGCGACGGCGCGACACGTCATCGGCAGAGGATTTCCGCGCGGATTTCAATGCGATGGTGTGTACACTCCATCCCATCGAAATCAGCGGAAATCTTTGAGAGGATTTATCCGTGGAAACGGTCCGCTGGACCGTATCTGCGGATAAATCCTCTCGTGTGTACGGGGCCTTAGAGTGGGAATGCAGAGTATATGGAGCACAGTTCTACCCAAAAGTTTTCTTCAATGACCAGAGGATGTGATGGAAAAAAAACGACATTTTCTGTGAAGTAAAAAACAAAGTTTTTGAAACTTCAATTTTCAAAAACGACGTTGCCTACACACCATCGTTTTTTCACCATGCTCTAGCAAAGCGAGGTTACGTTCACCACTTTTTTCCATTGAAGCTCGCTTCATAACTAGCTTCTGGGCATGCGCGGGTTTAAAAACGTTGTTTTAAACGTCGTTTTTGCTACACACGGTGATTTTTTGTGAAACAAAAAACGACGTTTTGAAAAACTACACAAAAAAATTGAAGCATGCTTCAAATTTTTTTTGTCGTTTTTCACAAGACATAAAACGGCGTTTTCCCCCACACACGGTCATTTTAATTGACGTTTTTCAAAACGTAGTTTTTTTTCATCACATAAAGTGATGGTGTGTACGCGGCATTACTCTTTCAGTGTTATGGTAAAAGGGTCATCTGGACCAATTGCCCCAGATTCACAAAGCACTTGCCCTGACGTATCTCGAGATATGCAGCGTAAGTGCAAATATGCACCGTCGTATCTGTGCGCCGGGCCCACAATACTAAGGCCCCACGAGAGGATCCATCCGCTGAAAAATCTCAGCGGATCGGTTTCAGCGGATAGATCCCCTGGTGTGTACGTTCCAGCGGATATTTATCCGCGGAGATTTCCGATTTCCAGCAGATAAAAATTTGTAGACATGCTAACAAATCTATCCGCTGGAATCGGCTCCAGCGGATCGATCCGGTGGTCTGTACAGACTCACCGGATCGATCCGTCCGAACCCGTCCCTCGCATGCGTCGTAATGATTCGACGCATGCGTGGAATTGCTTATATGACAGCGTCGCGCATGTCGCCACGTCATCATCGCGGCGACGGCGCGACACGTCACCGCGGTGTAAATTCGGCGCGGATTTCGATCCGATGGTGAGTACACTCCATCGGATCAAAATCCTCAGAGGATTTATCCGCGGATACGGTCCGGCGGACCGTATCCGCGGATCAATCCTATCGTGTGTACCAGGCCTAAGATACGCCTAAAAACAGGCTTCATTCCACCGACGTAACTTGCCGGCGCTGAGTGGGCGCATATTTACGCTGGACGCATTTGGCGCTCCCAGTGATTTTATATTCAAATATGCGCCCGATGCAGGCTACGACTGGTGCGCGTAAGTTGTATGTACGGCGTAAAGTTAAGCCCCATAAAGGAGGTGTAACCCAGCAGCAGACATGCAAAGGTCTGCGCCAGGGAACTCAAGCCGGCGTATTTTACGTAGTTTACGTTGGACGTGAATATGGCTGAGCGTAGGTTACGTTCACGCTGTAGGCAGTGATCCGACGTATCTTAGGGAGTAGTTCCGACGTGATTCTGAGCATGCGCAATGGGATGCGTCCACCGGATGGCCAATGCGCCGTTCGTTATACGTATCTGTCTGGCGCTCGGCCCATCATTTGCATAGGGTCACGCCTCATTTGCATGGCTCACGCCCTCTTCCGCCTATTCCGCTTACGCCTAGGAAACCCAGCGCAGTTTTGGGAGCACTGGCTTTGTGAATTCAGTGCTTGCCTCTTTGCGCTGCGTCGGCGTAGCGTACAGGAGATACGCTACGGCGGCATAAATAAGCGCCGCTGTCTGTGAATCCGGGCCATTATTTGTGCCCTTGCGTGCCTGACTCAGCTGACCATTTTAGTCACAGGCATAGAGTCAACTCATTGGATACATTTTATTGATCTGATTCCAATATGCATTGCCCATCAATTAAATAGATAATGCAATTCTACATAATTGAGTGTTTGGCTGGGGGACATTTAGAGCGGTGCTTTGCCGTTGTTTTAGTGGCGGCACTTTACGGACGTTAGCGGGCTGCTTTTAACCACCAAAAATTATATATAAAACAGCGCTCAAGTGTGTGTGATCCACACTGTGATGAATAATAAATAATAATAATCCAAATATAAATACAAATGAGTCAAAAGCCCGTGATAAAAGTGTTCATAGAAAAACATAAAGTTCATGGAAGAGCGAAAAGGAAAAACACTTCTTTCTCTCCTTCAAGGTGTAAAATCTTCAAAACATATTCAAAGAAATCTTCCACCACACCCAATGTGAAAAAATTGTGAATCCTCCACCAATAGAAATGGCCACTCACCGGAACTATATGCCTAGCACTCTCGTGTTTTGGCACAGTAGCTTTGTTATAGTTAGTTTACATCAGCAGGCGAGCTTCCGTTCCCAGACAGGTGGACAAGTAAGATCCTCATAAATGAAGAAAGTGTGACATACTTTCTTCATACTTTCTTAAAGCGGATCTCCACTCTAAAGTGGAGTCCCGCTGATCGGCACCCTCCCCCCCTCCGGTGTCACATTTGACACCTTTCAGGGGGGAGGGGGGTGCAGATACCTGTCTACAGACAGGTATCTGCACCCACTTCCGGCCCTACGATACGGGCAAAGGACGGGTTTTTTTTCCCCTTCCCGTCCGTCCCCCGTTGTATGCTGGGAACACTCGGCTCCCAGCACACAGCGGGAGCCAATCGGCGGGCGCAGCGCGACTCGCGCATGCGCCGTAGGGAACCGGGCAGTGAAGCCGGAGCGCTTCACTTCCTGGTTCCCTCACCGTGGATGGAGGGGGGAGCAGCAGGGTGACGAGCGATCGGCTCGTCATCTGCTGCGATCACCGCTGGACTCCAGGACAGGTAAGTGTCCTTATATTAAAAGTCAGCAGCTGCAGTATTTGTAGCTGCTGGCTTTTAATATATTTGTTTAGTGGCACATCCGCTTTAATAATTGACTTATTCATTCCATGAATAAGTCAAATTTTACGACGAAACATGTCGGAAGCTTGGTTATCATCTGATCAGTGACCAATTGCTAACGTGAGAAGATAGGCCAGTTGCGTGTTTGTTCGCCAGTGACCAGCGTTCGGTTTTTCGTTCACGCCAGCTTCAATTTCACTTCCAACACAGTGTGGAGATCGAGTGGTGTGAGTTGCCTGGGTTTTATTTTTTGGGTCCGCCGAGACCGTTGCATTTCAGCCGCACAATACAGAGGAATCTTTGCTGTGTATTTATCACGCTTTTTAATTTTGGCATTGTGTGAGTGCATCTTTTGAAGATTTTGCTTGTGGTTTGTGATTAAATTACTTTTGCGGTTTTACACTATGTCACACTTTCTTCATTTATGAGGATCTTACTTGTCCACCTGTCTGGGAACGGAAGCTCGCCTGCTGATGTAAACTAACTATAACAAAGCTACTGTGCTAGGCATATAGTTCCGGTGAGTGGCCATTTCTATTGGTGGAGGATTCACAATTTTTTCACATCGGGTGTGGTGGAAGATTTCTTTGAATATGTTTTGAAGATTTTACACCTTGAAGGAGAGAAAGAAGTGTTTTTCCTTTTCGCTCTTCCATGAACTTTATGTTTTTCTATGAACACTTTTATCACGGGCTTTTGACTCATTTGTATTTATATTTGGATTATTATTATTTATTATTCATCACAGTGTGGATCACACACACTTGAGCGCTGTTTTATATATAATTTTTGGTTTATTGGTTTAAACACGTTATATATACTTTTTCATATTGACACTTTTAGAACAGCAGCTGTGATTTCTACTATTGTTGTTGTCCTGAGCGCAGAGGTGTGAATCAATAGGGCGCCATTGTTTGATCACATTTTTTTGCTTTTAACCACCGCCAGCAGCTGAAGAAAGGGTTAATAGCACCCAAAACGCTCTGCAAGCGATTCAGCATCGCTGTCCATTCATTTCAATGGGCAGGGGTGGTAGTGGAGTGGTGTATACACCTCCACCTATTTTTAGCCCAAACGCGCCTGGAAAATGCCCCAGTGTGAAAGGGGTCTTTGAGAAAGGTCTAACTAGTTGCTTATTAAAGTTGTTGTAAGCCCCCCCCCCCCCCCAAAAAAAACTGCAAGACAAAGGCACAATGAGCTAGTATGCAGAGCATACTAGCTCATAATGAAATACTTACCTTAGATCGGAGCCCCCGCAGCAACCAGCGACATGTGATTGGCCGGAGACACGATTACGTCACTCCCACACATGCGCATGGGAGCCGCCGTTAATGGCACAGCAGCTTAAGAGATGCACAAGCCATTTCTTCAGTGCTCATATGCCGATGACGTTGGCACATGTTAATACAGTGAATATCTCCTAAACGGTGCAAGTTTAGGAGATATTCAGCCTTATTATAGGTGTACCTGTAGGTAAAAGTGGTGTGTAGGGGTTAAGAAACAGATTAAGAAATTGAGAAAGATTATTTAACCACTAGGGTACCGCACAATACCCTATTGTTCTGACAGGACGTCATATGACGTCCTGTCATTTAGACCCGTCGCGTCACTGGGAACACAATGCGCGTGCCCGGCGGCCGCGATGGCCGCCGGGCACCCGCGATTGCCCAGTAACTGAGCAGGGACGTGGAGCTCTGTGTGTAAACACAGAGCTCCACGTCCTGTCAGGGAGAGGAGACCGATGCTGTGTCCCTTGTACATAGGGACACAGATCGGTCACCTGCCCCAGTCACCCCCCTCCCCCTACAGTTAGAACACTCCAAGGCTACACATTTAACCCTTTCCCCGCCCCCTAGTGGTTAACCCCTTCCCTGCCAGTCACATTTATACAGTAATCAATGCATATTTATAGCACTGTTCACTGTATAAATGTGAATGGTCCCAAAAATGTCTGATGTGTCCGCTATAATGTCGCAGATCACCGCCATTCCTAGTTAAAAAATAAATAAATAAAATCATAATTATGTCCCCTATTTTGTAGGCAATATTTTTTGTGCGCAAACCAGTCACTATACAGTTATTGCAATTTTTTTTTTCTTTACCAAAAATATGTAGAAGAATACGTATCGGCCTAAACTGAGATACATTTTTTTTTTTAATGGGATATTTATTATAGCAAAAAGTAAAAAATATTGCGTGTTTTTTCAAAATTTACGCTCCTTTTTTTGTTTATAGCCCAAAAAAAATAAAAACCGCACAGGCAATCAAATACCACCAAAAGAAAGCTCTATTTGTGGGGAAAAAAGGAAGTCAAATTTGTTTGGGAGCCACGTCGCACGACCGCGCAATTGTCAGTTAAAGCGACGTAGTGCCGGAAGCTAAAATTTCATCTGGGCAGGAAGGGGGTGTAGGTGCACAGTAGGCAAGTGGTTAAAGGTTAGAGCAGGCCTGCCATCAAAAAATATACAGTTTTGCTCAAAAGTTTGCATACCCTGGCAGAAATCGTGACATTTTGTCATTGATATTGATAATATGGCTGATCATGCCAAAAAAACTGTTTTTATTTAAAGGACAGTGATCATATGAAGCCAATTATTTTTATATAGTTGTTTGCCTCGTTTTTGAATCATAATAACAGAAATCACCTGATAAAAAGTTTACATATCCTGGAATGTTTGGCCTTAGTACAGACTAGAGGTGAGTTTCCCCGTGGGGTCACGGGTGACCCCACCCCCCTCTGACGCATCACAGGAAACCCCGTTGCGTCAGAGGGGGCGGGGTTACCCATCCACGTCACAGGTGGCCCCGCCCTTTGTTATTTAAGAGCTGTCAGATGGGTCGTGCATCATTTGGCGGGCGCTTCCTATGGAGGCTGTATTGATTGCAGCATCGGGTCGTAGAAGGATTACAGCGTTGGACTTGTCCCAAGCTGTGTGTGTGTTTTTTTAATGGTAGGGGTACAATGTACCCCGTTACCAATTCACATAGGGGGGGCAGGATCTGGGGGTCTCCTTTGTTAAAGCAGGCTTTCAGATTCCGATAAGCCCCCCACCCGCAGACCCCCACAACCACCGGGCAAGGGTTGTGGGGATGAGGCCCTTGTCCCCATCAACATGGGGACATCCTCCCCAAATTGAGGGCATGTGGCCTGGTACGGTTCAGGAGTGGGGGCGCTCCCTCATCCCCCCTCTTTTTTTGCGGCCTGCCAGGTTGCGTGCTCAGATAAAGGGTCTGGTGTGGATTTTTGGGGGGAACCCCATGCCATTTTTTTTAATTTTGGCATAGGGTTCCCCTTAAACTCCATACTAGACCCTTCTTTTGAGGGGGACCCCTACGCCATTTAAAAAAAAAAGTTGGTGCAGGATTCCCCTTAATACCCATACCAGACTTGAAGGGCCTGATATGGAATTTGGGGGGACCCCCAAGCATTTTTTTCGGATCTCTTTCCAATAGCAAAAGGCACTCTGTAGGGTTGCTCTCTATCTCCACCTTAGTTTGTCCTTGCCATAAAACCCATTGCCAACCTAATAAGAGAAAATCCAGACATAAAGGAGTTGGGACATTACCACATGCTCAGACAATTTGCTCATGAATGTCTTATGCCGTGTACACAAAAAGTCTGATGGGAGGTTTGCATCTGATATTCCGACCGTGTGTATGCCCCATCGGACATTTTCCGTCGGAATTTCCGACGGACTTTAGATAGACAGCGTGTCCTCTATTTTTCCGTCCGAAATTCTGACAGAGTTTTGCCTGGTCAAAAGTCAGACCGTGTGTACGCGGCATTACTGTTCATTTCACTCCATAAGTCTCTAAACCCAACTTCCTCTGATCTCTTAACTTGATAGCGCAAATTCAAGGCCTTGAGGTAAATACCACAAAATCAACAGCTATGAATGTTTCACTCACCCCACCAGATGTCTGCTAACTACAATATTTGTTTCCCTTTTACGTGGACACCATATTCATTGGCATATTTTGGAATTAATTCTTTCCTGTTCAAGCCCCTGCATTTTATCCTGCATAAAGGAGGATTAATCAAATCCAGAATTCCCAAAGACACCTTACTCCAACACAAATTATGTGGGGGACTAAGGCTTCCCAACCTTGCCAAGTAATATCAAGCCTTGCAGCTGGCACAGCTTACTAAGCTTCATGCCATTTTGTAAATTGTGCTTGGATCTCCGCCGAAAAAAAAAAATATTAAAAGCCAGCAGCTACAAATACTGCAGATCCTGACTTTTAATATTAGGACATTTACCTGTCCTGAAGTCCAGCGCCGTCGGCAGCAGAGGACGAGCGATTGCTCATCACTCTGCTGCCCCCACCGCCATCCTCGGTGAGGGAACCAGGAAGTGAAGCATTGCGGCTTCACTGCGCGGTTCCCTACGGCGCATAGGCGAATCGCACAGCACCGTCCTCACTGGTTCCCGCTGTGTTCTGGGAGCCGGGTGTTTCCCAGAACACAACGGGTGGGGGCGGGAAGTGACGCATTCCCAGCAGAATCCCCGCAGTGACCGTACCAGGTAACAATCCTTCAACATGGGGGTGCTCCCACCCACCTCATGTGAATGAGTATGGGATACATAGAACCAATACACATTCACCAAAAAATATGTGCAAAGTAAATAAAAACACACAAACAGTTTTTGACCTTTATTCAAAAAACCCTAAAAAATAAATGTCCCCTGAAGTAGTTCCAACGTCAATCATGATAAACACTGGCTGACAATCTTAACGAAAAAGAACCCAACCGGCACCGACGCATGGCTCCTGCCGAATGACAGCTCCATCACCTACCCGCTGCTAAATAAAATACAGGGCAGGGTCACCCAATGATGCCAATGGGTGACCCTGCCCCTTTTGACATAATTGAATCAGGCCTGGCTCATCATGACCCATCATGCCCGGTCCCAGCCGGGCTGCATGCTCAAATCTCATATCTCTCAGAAGGGTCTGGTATGAATTTTGAGGGCATTTCGTTTTTTGTTTTTGACATGGGGTTCCCCTCAAAATCCATACCAGATCTGAAGACTCTGGTATGAATTGGAGGGGCCTATGCTTTTTTTTTTTTTACAAAATACAGTTAATCTTCATTGGCATTGAGTCTAAATCAATGCATAATTGTGATATCATCGAAATTGTTTGTATTATTTCTATCCAGTAATTGATTCTCATGCTGCGTACACACGATCATTTTTCAGCATGAAAGAAAACTGTTTTTCAGCATGTCCAAAAAACGAAGTTTTTCCAACTTCATCATTAAAAACGACGTTGTACACCCACCATCGTTTTTCAAAAATGATGAACAAAGCGCGGTGATGTACAACACGTACAACGACACTCTAAAAGGGAAGTTCTATTCGCCTTTGGGCTGCTTTAGCTGATTAGTAAAAGACAATTCACGCTTTTTTGTCTGTTACAGCGTGATGAATGTGCTTACTCCATTAGGAACGGTAGTTTTACCAGAACAAGCGCTCCCGTCTCATAACTCGCTTCTGAGCATGCGCGGGTTTAAAACGATGTTTTAGCCCACATACAATCATTTTTTACAACCCGAAAAACGTCATTTTTTAAAACAACGTTAAAAAATGCAGCATGTTCAAAAAAATTTTTTTTGCGTTTTTCAGAAACTGAAAAACGATGGACGGGCTGTCCATCGTTTTTCAGTTTCTGAAAAACGAAAAAAATATTTTTTCGAACATGCTGCATTTTTTAACGTTGTTTTAAAAAATGACGTTTTTCGGGTTGTAAAAAATGATCGTATGTGGGCTAAAACATCATTTTAAATGACGTTTTTTAAAAACTATGTTTTTTTCATGCCGAAAAATGATCGTGTGTATGCGGCATTAGACCAGTGAGCTTACATATTTCTCTGTCAGTGGGAACAGTCACATTTTATGTTCCTTAAGCAAGAGCTGGTATGCAAAATGTATCCAAAATGTAATTGTGCATCTTCTCAAGCACTATAATTTATCCATAACAGCTTCAAATGGCCCTTTTTTTAAAAGTTACTTTTCTTACCTTCTGCATAAGCGTTCCCCAACACCGGAAAATGAATGAATGAACACAGTTTTACTCCCCGAGTGAACATTAGCATAAAATTGCCTATGCAAATTTTCCAGCATAATTTACTGGCTAATACAGTTCCATAAATATAGTAAATCTTTCTAATTGGAATTCTCATGCATCAGGCCCATTGCTCCTGCTACATTTACGTTTTGTGTTTACACCCAGCTGTACAAGATGCAATGCCTCCAGAATGAAATAATTATAATCCTATTATTTCAAATGGAAAAGCATTACTTTTTAAAACCTTATTTGCATTAATACAAAACATTAGGTTTATTTAGAATACATGCCTATTGCCTTGCTGCGATTGTAATCATTAAATATTTAATGGTTCTTGCTTTTGCACGCTAATCATGCCGTATGCCTCAGGCATGGTGTCTTATCAGCAATTATTATAGAGTGATAAGGCTCACTTTTAAATGAAGCAATAAATCTAGAGCAAACAGTAATGAAAGTTCTATTGTACCTGTAAGCTCTAATAAAAAACATAATTAAAGCTGCATTATCATGGGTTAGACTGGATGCAGCAAGGTAAAAATTAAGTACAGGATGCCAGGACTTAGAATTCAGACACTTTTTTTATAAGAATCTTCCTGCTGATGCTGAACAATGGCAGCAAAAATGATTTCAACAAAAACATAGAACAAACCAAACAACATGGATCATCCACAGATTGCTCTTAGAATAACTATAATCGGTGTGCGCGGCCTATTGCATTAGGGTGTGCTCCTCAGAGCACAAACGCACGTGCGTGTATATCAGCTGAGCAGTGGAAGGTGTCAGTATAGAAGAGATTGGTGCCAGTAGGGCAGTGGACGGTGTCAGAAGTTTTTTACTTTTATTAATTTTTTACAATTTTGTTTGTGATTTTATTTATTTTTTTACAATTTTTGTTTTGCAATAATTGTTTATATATATATATATATATATATATATATATATATATATATATATATATATATATATATATATATATATATATATATATATCTTTTTTAGTTTACTATGCTTTAGTTAGAAATGCACACAGGAGCGATCTGTACAGATAACTCACTGTGTTCATCCAGAAAAGGAAGGGGTAAATTAAATATTTACCAGCCCCTTCCCCCCGCGTTCCATCTAGAAGCATCTCCTGCAGCAGCTGGCGGGAGGGAAGCTGGCAGCACTGCAGGGAGGAGACAGAGGGCACCAGGAATCAGGGGGAATCAGCACTGCATAGGGCAATTAGGGTATGCCCAGGCACACCCGGCACACGCTATGCGCACGCCTATGACTGTAATAAATGATAGGTAAAAAGCTGTTTCAAAAGTTATGCTCTAAGGGCCAGATCCACAAAAACCCGGCGCAACGTAACTTTTTCAATTTAAGTTACACGGCCGGAAAATTTCTACCTAAGTGCCCGATCCACAAAGCACTTACCTAGAAATTTTCGGCTGTGTAACTTAAATCCGGCCGGCGCAAGGCGTTCCTATTCAAATGGGGCGAGTCCCATTTAAATTAGGCGCGCTCCCGCGCCGGCCGTACTGCGCATGCTCACGACATCATTTTCCCGACGTTCTTTGCGCGGTTTTACGTTGCGCCGGGTTTTGAGAATCGCGACGGGCGTAAAAAAATACGAGTTGCGGCGGGAAAAAAAACATTTGAAAAAAAAAAGACGGCGACGCGGGATAGAAGGGTCTACTTTTACAAGGCCTAAACAGTTTAGGCCTTGTAAAAGCAGCCCTAATTTTACGATTGCAAACTAATACTTACGGAGAAAAAACAAAGTGTAAAAGCTTCGTGGATCTCCGTAAGTGCTAATTTGCATACCCGAAGCGGCATTTCGACTCGAAATGCCCCTAGCGGCGGATGCGGTACTGCATCCTAAGATCCGACAGTGTAAGTCCCTTACACATGTCGGATCTTCTGCCTATCTATTGGAAACTGATTCTGTGGATCAGTTCCAAAGATAGAAACAGGGATACGACGGTGTATCAGTAGATACGCCGTCGTATCCCTTTTGTGGATCTGGCCCTAAGGCCCTAAGTGGGATAATGGCATTGGTTCTCCCAGCTCCTTCCTTTTACAGCTAATCAACCTTTTACTTTGGTTATATTATGGAAAAAAACTAAAATATGCTATTTCAGAGGAAAATTCTCTTAAAGCGGGGGTTCACCCTAAAAAAAAACAAAAAGAAAACGATTACCCCCAGATGGGACTTTAAAGGCCAGACTCCAGTAAAGATATATAAATTTTATTAGGTGGTTAAACCAAAATGGGTTGACATTTGTTTACAGAATAATTCTGGATGTTGGATTACAAGAGTCTTCTGGAACAGTCAAAAATTAAAAACATAAAGAAGATAATGTCCCTAACGCTGGTAGGACAACACACTTAAAACCACGGCATTTGGCATCAGGTTCCCCTATACATATTCAGCTTGGGATTCCCCCGAGCACCGTTAAGAGGACCGTCCACATTGGACTCAGTGAACTCACTTACCTGCTGCACTCTTGCCCTTAAAAAGTCCCATATCTGGGACACCGTGTGTTTGAGGTCAGTCGGAGCCATCCCTCCCTTTCTCTCTACCCCTAGGACCTTATAATCGGCTCTGGGGACATCTAGAACCCAAAATTTGAGGGTCAATTTTCTAAACCTTTGTTTACTACAAACGAGAGAAAAAAAGCTTGTAACCATACACTCCTGTGGCCCCTGATGAAGGTCTGTTGCTCCATCAACAGACCAGAAAGACGTCGGGCAATTCTCCACTGCTCTCTACAGAGTGTTTTTTAATCTATTTTGTATGTTATTGTCACGAGGTTTATTTTTTGTGTTTTTTTCTGGGTTCCATACACGGGACGTGTGTCCCAGGTGTCACTCTATTATCTTCTTTATGTTTTTAATGTTTGACTGTTCCAGAAGACTCTTGTAATCCAACATCCAGAATTATTCTGTAAACAAATGTCAACCCATTTTGGTTTAACCACCTAACAAAATTTATATATCTTTACTGGAGTCTGGCCTTTAAAGTCCCATCTGGGGGTAATCGTTTTCTTTTTGTTTAAACTACCAGGGATGTGGCCACCCTTCCAGTTCAGGGACATATGAACCCCTCTTTTTTATATATTTCTAAAAAAAAACAAAAAACTGTTCTATCCAGCATACTGCTGACATCAACAGTATGCTGTTTTTTTTTTCTTTCGGTCTGTACTTACCTTTTTCCGTCGTTTTCACCCGACTTCCGGGTTCTCGCTCCCCCGGGGAGTAGGCGTTCCTAAGCTCTGCATAGATGAGTGACGTGCGCGTCATCGCCTTCCGAAAATATCCGAGTGGGACTCGGCACTTTGCGGCGCCTGCGCAGTTAGCTCTACACGGCAGGCACAGGCGCCGTATAGTGCCGTAAAGAGCCGAGACCCCGTCTGATATTTTCGGAAGGCGATGACGCGCACGTCAATCATCTATTCAGAGCTCCCCATCAGGGAAAAGGAGCGACACGCCCACTCCCCGCAAGAACGAAGACCCGGAAGTGCGGCTGAAGACAGGTAAGTGTACACAAAAAAAAAAAATTGACAATGCTACAAGCCTTTATTAAGGCTAGAGATAGGTTAGGGAAAAAAATAATTTTAGGGTGAACCCCCGCTTTAAGTAAGGGGAAATCCCCTCCTAATCAGTTGTGCCTACTGGTCCCTAATTTATCCTTATCTCTTTTTTGGGGATTTCCAATCATGTTCTGTCTTGGTGATGGTGGTCACCAGACAAAGTAGAAGAGATTACTCTACCCAGCAAAAGCACAGACAGCAATAAAAGCATTGCAGGGGCTCTAATCCTTATATTCATACTGTAACTAACTAAAAAAAAAAAAAACATTTGACTACATTTTAATGAAGAAGGGACCTTCAAATGAATGAAGCTGGTATATATTCACTGCTCTATATACAGTCCTGGTTTGAGCACTATACGTAAAGTATATACGGAGTTAGGGACCTGGCTTTGCAAAGGTGCCTTGATGTGACAGTGTGATTTCATACAGATTTGCAAATGTATGCAACAAAACCTTCCGTTTTTAATATAAATGTTAGTATCAGTCTAATTGGGTGGTTTGTTCTAACTAGCTAGATCGACTGCTGGGTAATTATTGTATTGCTCAGTGTGCACCAACTCATGTGTACTGTTCCTTTGCTAGGTATAAATTGATTTGAGTCTCTGCCACTTTTGTTGTTGTTACCTTATAAATAATGTACACTTACAAAGCACTTATGCTTACCCATACAAAAATATGCTCATGCACTGACAAAAAGATGGAAATGTTTTGCAAAATGGCCAAAAATGTAGCCTTTCTGAGATTGTAACATCACCTATGATTCTCAGACAGTGAGGTTAACTTACTAAAGGAAAATGCACTCTGCAAGAGCAGTTACTCCAGAGCTTATTAAATGAGGGGAAGCTCTGCTGACTTCTATCATCCAATCATGTGGAGGCAGTTTTTTTCTATTTTCCTTGCACCTGATTGGGTATTCTTTGTAAATTGAAGCTTTACCTTGTTTACTAAGCTTTGGAGCAACTGCATTTGCAGTGTGCAGCTGCATTTTTGCAAAGTGCACAGTCTGTTTGCCTTTAGAAAATCAACACCAGTGTGTCAGGGTTTGTTTTAGAACAGCTTGGAGGGGTACCATTATTCAGCAAAATCTCCAATCATTCTTGAAAAAGCTTGCCATTCAGACCAGATATTCCCCCAGCACTCTGACCCCTCTACACCCTAGATATCCCCCCAGCACTCTGACCCCTCTACACCCTAGATATCCCCCCAGCGCTCTGACCCCTCTACACCCTAGATATCCCCCCCAGCACTCTGACCCTTCTACACCCCAGATATCCCCCCAGCAATCTGATCCCTCTCAATCCCAGATATCACCCCTGCACTCTGATCCCTCTATAACCCAGATATCTCCCCAGCACTCTGATCCCCTCTACACCCCAGATATCCCCCCAGCACTCTGACCCCTCTACACCCCAGATATCCCCTCAGAACTCTGACCCCTCTACATCCAAGATATCCCCCAGCACTCTGACCTCTCTACACACCAGATATCCCCCAGCACTCTGACCTCTCTACATCCAAGATATCCCCCAGCACTCTGACCTCTCTACACACCAGATATCCCCCATCACTCTGACCTCTCTACACACCAGATATCCCCCCAGCACTCTGACCCCTCTACACCCCAGATATCTCCTCAGAACTCTGACCCCTCTACATCCCAGATATCCCCCAGCACTCTGACCTCTCTACACACACCAGATATCCCCCCAGCACTCTGACCCCTCTGCACCCCAGATATCCCCCCAGTACTCTGACCTCTTTACATCCCAGATATCCCCCCAGTACTCTGATCCCTCTGCACCCCAGATATCCCCCAGCACTCTGACCCCTCTACACCCCAGATATTCCCCCAGCACTCTGATCCCTCTACAACCCAGATATTCCCCCAGCACTCTGACCCCTCTACACCCTGCTTTGGGGAAAGTGCAGGGGCCCCGCATGCAGCTGGGGCCCCTGGGCAGTGCCCAGGTGTGCCCTTTCATTAAGACAGCCCTGGAAGCAGGTCATACCTGTGTTTTTTAACCTTTTGTTAGTCATGACACCCTTTGAAAAGTATGCACTCTCGAGGTACCACGGTTTAACACGTAAAAAACGTAAAAATGACTCATCAATGGAAAACCTGAGCCTGAGGAAATGCACATGACCATTTTCATTAAAAAACGTCACAACAGAAGCCCCTGTTTACATCAGCAAAATGTTGAGGAGAAGATATGGACAGCCGCAAACCAAAGAAACCTTAAAAAGGTGGCCTTTAATGGTAAAAGAAAAACAGGCACTACAAAGCACAGCAAGCAGTGGGGTATATATCTGACGCGTTTTGCACTGGGGTTAAGTGCTTAGTCATAGCTAAAAACAAAATGAAATACATTCCAAATATATACACCCGTCTGAAAACATTGTATGATCTGCCCTGCCTGTGATTGGTCATTGCACAGGCAGGGCGGATCATACAATGTTTTTAGACGGAAGATAGTCACCGCTCCAATAGGGTATGTGGATGAATCCTTATCCTCTCAGAGAAACCCAGGTGCTGGCAATGCACGAAGCAATAGTAGAAAGAAATGTTTGGACAGCCGCACTCTGGAAAAACCTTCTTGGTTGCCTTTTATTGATAAAAGTTTTCAAACCATACACATCACAGCAAAGACAGGGGCATACAGATCATGTATTTTCTGTGATGTGTATGGTTTGAAAACTTTTATCAATAAAAGGCAACCAAGAAGGTTTTTCCAGAGTGCGGCTGTCCAAACATTTCTTTCTACTGATGTTTTTAGACGGGTGTATATATTTGGAATGTATTTCATTTTGTTTTTAGCTATGACTAAGCACTTAACCCCAGTGCAAAACGCGTCAGCTATATACCCCACTGCTTGCTGTGCTTTGTAGTGCCTGTTTTTCTTTTGCCATTAAAGGCCACCTTTTTAAGGTTTCATTGGTGTGCGGCTGTCCATATCTTCTCCTCAAAGTTTTGCTTTGTGCATTGCCGGCACCCATTTGGTTCTGAGAGGACACTGATTGCTTAGTACACTCACCTGGAGCGGCAGTTTTCCTCTTTCTGTTTCCCGTTTACATCAGAGTCCCCCCAAAACTTCAAAGTCCCCCCAATCACACAGAGCCTCAGTCACTTCAGAGCCATACCTTTTGGTTACAGGAGTGCTACAGAGGGTGGGAGGTGGAGCAGGTCTGGAGGAGGACTTCTCCTCTCTCTCTCCTCTTCTGAATGCTAGGAGTAGCCCTGTACACTGGAACAACATAATGCATTGCCATGATCCAGATGGGCCAACACCATAGCAATGAATGACGGTGTGTTTTCTGGACCTAGAGCATCATTGGTTGTTATGGTGCTGATGGACAGCCTGCCCGTAGCATGGCTGATCCAGACCAAACTAGGTCCTGTGCTTACAGCACCCCCGGGGATCCCAAATGGCCCACACTGCCAGAGGTGCTGCGGTACCTTCAATTAAGAAACACTGGGTTAGACAGCAGTTAGATTAATCTCAATATGAAGCATTGGCTCTGTAAAACAGCAATAAATTTAAAATGATATAGACAAAAAACACACATGTTGTGTACATATGAGATCAGGTTTATGTTAACATTCAAGCATTGCTAAATAGCAGGACAACCATCCACCAGAAAAAAGTGTAAAGCGGCGTACACACGACTATTGTTAATGTCCTAGAAAAAACGTTTTTTTCAACGCGATTCTTGTCAAGCCTGCCTTGCATAGACATCAATCGTGAAAAAAAAAATGCTTGAGCAAAGCGCGGTGACGTACAACACGTACGACAGCACTATAAAGGGGAAGTTCCATTCAGATGGCGCCATCCTTTGGGCTGCTTTTGCTGATTTCGTGTTAGTAAAAGGTTGGTGAGAGACGATTCGTGCTTTTCAGTCGGTTACAGTTACAGTGCTATCTCCATTACAAATGCTAGTTTTACCAGAACAAGTGCTCCCGTCTTATAACTTGCTTCTGAGCATGCGCATTTTTTCACGTCGTTAAAGCCTACACACAATGTGAAAAACTATGTGAAAATTTAGAGCATGTTCTAAATTTTTAATGGCCTTTTTTCACATCGAGAAAAATGCTCTGGAGCCTACACACGGTCGTTTTTAATGACTGTTTTAAAAAATTGCATTTTTCACGTCATAAAAAATGGTCGTGTGTACGCGGCATAAGTGGTGATGACTGCAGTTACTGAATTATGGGGAATAATAGCCAGACTACCAAGTTCTGAGCTACAAGCATTGGCGCTAGTAATATCTGTAGCAGTGCCCAGGAAGTAGAACTGCGGTTTTCTTCATAAGTGTTTTTTTCTAGTGTTTGGATGCAGAGGCCCAGCAGATGGGGCTTAGGTAATACTCAAAAGTCAGCTTCCTCCAGCATCCAAATAGCAGTTTCAGAGCACTAATGAAGCCAATCAGGAAGCTACTAATTCTCATTCAGCAAGAACTACAGTTGTGATATAAACATAAAGGGCACGCAGGTTACCCTGTTGCCAAAGGCACCCCAGTGCAGTGTAACCAAAACAGCACACCACACATGACATGCATAGAGGGGCGGTGTATTGAAAAGGGGAATTGCCATTTTTTTTTAGCTTAATGGTGGCTGCAAATCCATTTAAAATGTATGGGATGCAAATGCAGCACAGCACACCCAAATGAATGCATTGCATTTATGCAAGTTCATTGACACAATGCATAATAACATCTACACAGGCTGCCATTGCTGACCTCTCCTTCAGAAAATGATTGTTACCTGGCTATCATGTCAACTGTCTGAATCACTGACTTGTAACAAGTATACAGATAAGGAGTTCTGCTTTCATCCACTGCAAGCTTGTACTGGTCCACTTGACCCAAAGTAATGAAAGACAATCAAGCAACTAACATTTCTTAGGGAGGTCATCAACTTTTAACCTATATACTTCTCATATGCTGCGTACACACGATAGGTAAGTCTGAAGAAAACGGTCTGATGGACCGTTCTCATAAGACCAAACCGATCGTGTGTGGGCCCCATCGGTTATTTATCCATAGGTTAAAAAAATATGAACTTGTTTTAAAATTATCTGATGGATAAAAAACCTATAGAAAAAATCGATCGTCTGTGTGTACGTCCATTGGTTAAAAATCCGCGCATGCTCAGAATCAAGTCGACGCATGCTTGGAAGCATTGAACTTAATTTTTTTCTGCACGTCGTTGTGTTTTACGTCACCGCGTTCTGACACGATCTAACTGATGGTGTGTAAGCACGACTGATCATCAGTCAGCTTCATTGGATAACTGATGGAAAAATCCATCAGACCGTTTTCATCAGACTAACTTATCATGTGTACGTGACATTAGTGTTTAGGTTCTCAGTTTTGTTGGGAGTTTGCGTTCAGTTGGTTCAAGTTACACAGAAAAATATACATGTACATAAAACTACTGGTAGTGTGTCCTACAAAATCAAAAGCAACAATTGTGTCTCTTTAACACGGACCTCTGCTAATGAAAAAGTTAATCATCTTTTTTAATGAAATAAATATTCACAAACTGGCAGGTTCTGTTCTTTTCTGGGCTTTCACATGGAAGCTATGACACACAGAGATTTCCAATGGCACAGACGTTTTCCAGTTACTAAATGATGCCCAATGTGGCTTTGACCCTAAATATGTTCGGTCCAAGGTAAAATGACATCTGAATTAGTATATAAGTGATAACGGTGTAGTCCTTTTAAATTAGTAGACTTGGAATGGAATTAAATCTGTGCATTTATTTTTCCACACAAAACAAGCATTTAACATCTGTAATTACATTTCTTTGTTGGGTAGAGAATAAAATAACAGACACGTAAGAGTCATAAATGCTTTTAGAGATTGTAGTTGACTGTTATGCTAATGCTGAACTATCCTTGGGAAGCAAAATAACCGTTTCTCAAAAATTCCCACAGCGACAATTTATAGCAATTCTTTAAACTGTACAATAGTGCATTATTCAGAACGAGAAAATCTCTCAAGCAATTCAGTTATTAAATGCCAGATACAAAGCAGCTGTAACCAATGCAGCTGTGGAGAGCTGCGAGCAGAAAAATTTGGGGATTGTGTACTACCACAATATAAAAGTTGTTGCACAATAGATACCTAGAACTTTAAAGGAGTTTCCAATTTTAGCTTTGAACTTATGAAATTCAGTCTTGAACCTCTTGACAAAATGATTCAAATATACGGTATATATAATTTAGATTATACAGTATGTTCTCATGTTGTCCCTTACCAAAGCATTCACATCTTTTAGCCGCAGCAACACCTTGATGATCACAAGATTATAAATCAGAATTTCTGTATGTATGTAAGTGTGTTTTAAGATGTGTGTTTAAAGATTACAAATGGTTCATGTTAACGTACAAAATGGGAAATCAGTGCTCATCAGTGCTACCTATCAGTGCCCTACAATGCCCATCAGTGCCATGCCACCTATCCATGCCACAGATCATTGCTTATCAGTGCCCTACAATGCTTATCAATGCCATTGCCACCTATCAGTGCTGCGCATCAGGGCTGCCTATCATCCTCTGCGAGAGAGGAAGGAGGGAGGGGGGAGCAGAGAGAACTGTTGGCTCTGAGCTGTATGAGAGACGCTAACTCCGCTCAGAGCTGTGGGACTAGCAACCCTGCTGGGGCCCTCCAAAAAAGGCGGAATGCCAGGGCCCAGTCACAAGTATGACTGCTGCAACCCTGGTAGTTCCACCACTTCCTTAGTTGCTTAAAGTAAACCAAAATACATTGCCTAATACTGCCTACTCTTCTGGAAAAATGTATGACTGGGAGGTTATGTTCACAATTTTTCCTTTAATATTAACCTGGATTATTGTATGTACAGTATGCAGTTCAGAGAAAGTTATTATCTACATACTTGCTCCAGGTCAGTGACTAAAAGTATTAAACTAGAGTAAGGGAGTGTTATAACCCCTGAGTTTTGATATTTTTTTTCACCATCTGTGTCCCATTGCGGAGATTTACCTTTACTTTCTGTTCCATAGCCAAACAGGAAGGGAGAGGAAATCTCTAGAAATTAAGGGAGTTTTTAGGGACCCCCAGGTCACCAAAACTAAAACTAGTGTCCCAATTGGAAAATTTCCCCTCTATTACCTTCCTGGGGACAATCCAAAACAACCCAACCCAACCCAAAACAACCCAAAACCTTTACTTTCACTTTCAATAATAACTGTAAACGGGACCAATAGACACGGTCAATCTCCCTAACGGGGGTACAGACAGCAATAGAAACTGACAAGCGTAGTAATCTCTCTCCTTCTATCCAAAACAAAAAAAAAGTTTTGCCTTTAGTTATACTTTAATGCAAATACATCTACATAAGAACTGAACAATCTGCACTTTTGGTTTGGTCTACACAGCCTCTATGTCTCTTTCTTGACAGGTTTCTTTGTATTTTTGAAGATCACACAGTATTATCTGGAATTCCCTTTTAAATATGTACATGCCCATAAAGATTCTTTTTTTTTTGTATCGATGGGCAGGTGCATTGGCATGCATACATGTGTTTTCCACATGCAATTGCATTAAGCATTTGGAGTGAATAGAGTTAATCAAGCCTTGTGTAAACCAATACCTGTTGCCAATGCATCAAAATATATGCTATATGCTTTTTGATGTGCTGCCATTTACTTCTATGGGTCTCCCAATGCACCTAGAAATCATTCACATGGGCACCTGATGGTCGGTAAAAACAGACAGCTGAGCCATCATATCACCCCTGCCCACCCAAATGCTAACATTACAGCCTGACAGGGGTGTACACATGCTACTGCTACAAGGCTTTGGTTGAAGGCCACAGATATTTTAAATTAGACTGCTGAGTTTGACAGGTGACGCCACCCGTTAAAAGTATATATCTATACAGTAAATATACATTTATGAATGTACAGTAAATGAAGCATGTTATATGTAAGTTGGAAGCTTCTAAGTAAAATACTACACACGAACAGAAATAGTGACAGGCAGATTTGAAAGGGACTAATGTTAAACTGGTAAAGGGTCCAAAAGACGCCTTACCATTTCAGATTAGGGAAACAAAGTGTAAATTGTGATTAAATGCAAAAGCCTCTCTTCACCACCATAGATTGGCAAAAAAATTCTGAGAATTCTTATGTTTCATTTATTTTTTGACCAGTCAAAAGTGCACTTATCTTGTTACTAATAAAATTATATTGAGAAGAGTAATATGGGCAACAAAGTAAAACCAATCTGAGAGAACTTCTTAACCTCCCTGGCAGTATGATTCTTTCAGAAAAAAGGTGCTGAAAGCGGTACCATTATTTGCAAGGAAATTTGGCGTTTTATACTGTAGGCCTGTAATTCTTAGGAATAACATGGTGCCGAGATCTCGCCGACATCTCACACTCACTGGAATAGTGACAGCACATCCCAGCAAGCGCGTCATAGTAGCGACGGGAGATCCGACTTGGATTCCCGCCAATTCTACACGTGTGCGGTGTTTGTTATGAATCCTGAGGGGGAAGTCCCCACCGGATTTTAAATAAAAATCCGGCATGGGTTCCCCCCTCAGGAGCATACCGGGCCCTTAGGTCTGTTATGGGTTGTAAGGAGAGCCCCCCTACGCCGAAAAAAACGGCGTAGGGGGTCCCCCTACAATCCATACCAGACCCGTATCCAAAGCACGCTACCCGGCCAGCCAGGAAGGGAGTGGAGACGAGTGAGCGCCCCCCCCCCCTCCTGAGCCGTACCAGGCTGCATGCCCTCAACATAGGGGGGTTGGGTGCTCTGGGGCAGGGGGCGCACTGCGGCCCCCCCACCTCGTCCCCACTCCCTTCCTGGCTGACCGGGTAGCGTGCTTTGGATACGGGTCTGGTATGGATTGTAGGGGGACCCCCTACGCCATTTTTTCGGCGTAGGGGGGCTCTCCTTACAACCCATAACAGACCTAAGGGCCCGGTATGCTCCTGAGGGGTCAACCCATGCCGGATTTTTATTTAAAATCCGGCGGGGACTTCCCCCTCAGGATTCATAACAAACGCCGCACACGTGTAGAATTGGCGGGAATCCAAGTCGGATCTCCCGTCGCTTCTATGACGGCTCTGTCTCCATCGCGGCAAGCCAGCTCGGCGCTGGCTCCCGCGATGGGGCTCGTAGGTGCTCAATCTCGCCGAGAAAGGGAGCGATATTGACACAATATCGAGTTCACCTACTGTAGGCATCCCGGGTATGACATTTTTTTAAAAAACAAAATGATAAATTATAATATAATAAATAATTATAACAATAATAATAATAATATAATTATAATAAAAAATATTCAATAATGTAATTGTGCTGCCCCAATAGGGGCATAGAATATGAGATGCATAGCCTCAGTTAATATTAGCATTGTTATATAGATTAGAGTCTATATAGTGTGGTTTGCCTACTATTTTCTCATAGCTAAATCTATGTGTTATCCTATGCTGCCATCTAGTGGCCTTTGTTGCAATGCACATGTTTATGTGAATCTTTGAGTTACCACATATTTTCACTGTATGTATGCCCCTCCCTGCTTCCTGTGTGGAGTACTTCCTGTGTCATCTCTTCAGCCAGCAAGCCACATGTAGAAGGACACTCATGTACTCTGCCCAGGGTAGGAAAGGCATCATCTTTTGACCGTACAATACTATCACCATTCATCTGCTGTTCCTGTTATCTGCTGTAACCCCTGAAGTTAAAGAATAAACACCTCTTTTGAATGAATCGGTATTGACGAGTTCAGCTGTCTGACAAGGATTGTCCACAGTGAGTATATCTGCTTATACAGGCCAGGCATAGAGGTCTCAGCAAGGGATATATCGCTATCACAACAATCGGAGTCAGAATAGTCAAAAGATGCATAGAATTCTTACAGCCTGCTGGGTATATGTGTGTGCCTAATCTGCAATCAAGCTCAGTGCCAGCCGCCATCTTGTGTAAGCACATGGTCGCACAAGCTTACTGCGCTTCATGTGAATGTTGAAAGCTGTTTCTCTAATTGAACTGTGTTACCCCACCTGTCTAAGCTGCTGTTCGTCTTCTTAAAGAGACAGTACCATTTTTTACAAAACCGTGAGAAATGTCTAGACAAGGCTCTGAACACTCTTTTACGGCTGAACCAACGCAGATTCATCATGCCTCTGAACCCGCAGACGTACAGGGAGCAGACTCTGCAGATATTGCTGAACAGAGTGTAAGACCCAAGCGTACAATAAAACCAATACAGAAACTCAGAGAAAACTACGAATACACTAGAGATAAGTTCTCCAGCAAGCTATCAGACTTCTGGGACAGAACTTCACACTGCATGTCAGTTTTGCCACACTTTAATGATCAACCGGCTGAACTAGGAGATTCTATAGTTCGCCTATCTGCTGCGTATGAACACTACCAACGGCTGTCTGCAAAATACACTGCTTTCTTGCAAGACTGTAATATAGAGGACTCTTCAGCAGAACTGACCAAGACTGATGCATTGAACCAACAAAGGGATCTCTTAGTGAAAAATGCTCAGTGTAAGGCAGAACTCCGCATTGCTCAACTGCAAGAGACCAGATCTCACAGATCAACATCAACCAAGCACACTGCACGTTCTTCTAGATCCTCTCGCTCCAGAAGTTCAACATTAAGCGACAAGCTAATAGAGGCCCGCGCTGATGCTGAATCCAAAAAAGCGCAAAGCTCCCTTGCTAAGAAAGAAGCAGAGATGAAGGCCCAAAGCAAAGCTCTTGAAGCCCAGAGCAAAACTCGCCAAGCAGAGATGGAAGCCCAAATAAAGATTCTGCAAATAGAGAAAGAGGAAGCAGGTGCGCTAGCAAGGCTGAAAGTCCTTGAACAAGCAATGGGTCAAGGTACTAATTCAGACTGTCTTATCCCAGCAGAACTGGAAGATCCAATTGATCGCACCAGTGATTATGTGCTAAAGCATAATGTTTACAAAGATACAGAGTCATCTCCTGTACCTCCTACTAACAACACTGTTCTGACTCTCAACTCAGGGACCTCCCAGCTCAAAATGCCTGAGTCTCCTCAAGTCCACAACGCCAGAGCATCTACGCAGCAAACCACATCAACTCCTGCCATCAACAAGGTGACTTCCAGCGACAAGCCGCAGCTCCAGCCACAGCCAGCAGAAGCCTTAAAGACTACACCAAAGTTAAGCGCTCATGCAACATCATTTCATCCTGGTAAACCTCACCTTTCTTCACCAGAGAACTTTCACACCCAAGGGGTTCCACAGATTACTTTGGCACCAAAGAGTGAGAGATCAGACTTGAATGACTTAGCCAGCTATATGGCACGCCGTGAGCTCATTATCACCAGCCTCTCAAGGTTTGATGACTGTCCAGAGAGCTACAGGGCCTGGAGATCAACCTTCAAGGCTGCTATTGCTCATTTCAACCTTACTAGCAAGGACGAACTTGATTTGCTCATAAGGTGGCTGGGGCCAGAATCTGCAAATCGTGTTAAAAGACTGAGGACAGTACATGTTGACCACCCAGAGGCAGGTCTTGTTGCCACATGGGCAAGACTTGAGCAAGCCTATGGTAGCTCAGAAGCCATAGAAAGCGCTCTATTCAAGAGACTGCAAAACTTCCCAAAAATAGGGAACAAAGACTATCGCAAGCTCCAAGATCTAAGTGACCTCCTCATGGAGTTAGAGTTGGCAAAGACAGACCCACGTCTACCTGGTCTAAGCTTCCTGGACACTGCTCATGGTGTCAATCCAGTGGTGTCTAAACTGCCATACGGCCTGCAGGAGAGATGGGCGCAGCAGGGCTCAAGGTACAAAAGAGACTATAACGTATCCTTTCCTCCATTCTCATATTTTTGCAGGTTCATCAGTGAACAAGCCTGGATGAGAAATGATCCCAGCTTCAGCTTCAGTGAACCCAACTTGCCTGCTTCATCACCATCTCCAAGGTATGACAACACAGCAGCTAAACACAGAGACTTTCATAGAGCAATATCTGTTAAAAGGACAGACATCTCACCACCCGTATCCTCTCATGCATACCAGAGTAATTCGGGTGACAAAGATCCTAATCGTCAGTGCCCTATTCACAAGAAGCCTCACCCTCTTAAGAAATGCCGAGAGCTGAGAGCAAAGACTTTACAAGAGCGCAGGGAGATTCTCCAGAAACTTGGAGTATGTTACAGGTGCTGTGCTTCTTATAGTCATTTTGCCAAGGACTGTAAAGTTGTCATCAAGTGCACAGAATGCAGCAGCGAAAGACATGTGACAGCTATGCATCCTACTCCACTTACAGACAGCCCACAGCAGCTACCTACCTCCACCCCTCTCTCAAATCATGGCGGGGAGCAACGAAGCCACGCTCTAGCCCAGGAGAATGTTTCTTCTTCATGCACAGAAGTCTGTGGAGAAGGTTTAGATCACAAGTGCTGTGCCAAGATATGCCTTGTTAAGGTATACCCAGAGGGTCAACCTGAAAAAGCTGCCAGGATGTATGCCATAATAGATGAACAGAGCAACAGATCCCTGGTCAAGCCTAAATTCTTTGAGATCTTTGGCATTGAGGGTCATGCCACACCGTATACTCTCAGAACCTGTTCTGGTCGCGTAGAGACTTTCGGCAGAAGGGTCGATGGGTTCATGGTGTCTCATATCGAAGGGAAAGAGGGCATACTCCTACCAACATTAGTCGAGTGTGACCAGATACCAGACGAAAGAGAAGAGATTCCTACTCCAGAGGTTGCATATCACCATCCTCACTTAAGGCACCTTGCTGATGAGATTCCCGCAATGGACATGAATGCTGAAATCTTAGTCTTGCTAGGAAGAGACATTCTTAGAGTACATAAGGTACGTGAGCAGTGTGATGGACCTGAGGATGCCCCTTATGCACAAAGACTTGATCTAGGCTGGGTAATAGTGGGCGATGTATGCTTGGATAGAATGTGTACATCATCTGAGATCCACTCCTTCAAAACTTACATGTTAGGAAATGGACGCGCATCCCACTTCAAAGAGTGCCCTCACCATTATGAAATAAAGGAGAAGCCTCTTGACATCATCCAAGTACCTGATGCCACTCCTATCCTGTGTGATGACAACCTAGGTACCACAGTGTTTTGTACCACAAGTGACGACAACAAAATAGCCTTGTCAGTTGAAGACAGAGAGTTCATCAAAATAATGGACAAAGAATTCTTCAAGGATGAGTCTAACAGCTGGGTTGCACCATTGCCTCTTCGTGCTGCAAGGGTCAAACTGCCAAACAATCGGGAACAGGCTTTATCCAGATTCAACTCACTTCAACGAACATTAAAGAACAGGCCTGAAATGAAGGACCATTTCATTACCTTTATGAAGAGGATCTTTGACAATGAGCATGCTGAGCCAGCTCCACCTCTTCAAATACACGATGAGTGCTGGTACCTACCCTTCTTCGGAGTGTACCATCCACGTAAGCCAAAACAAATTAGGGTAGTGTTCGACTCCAGTGCCAAGCATCAGGGCGTATCCCTGAACGATATTCTTCTCACTGGTCCTAACCTTACCAACAACCTTGTAGGTGTACTCATGAGGTTCAGAAGAGAGCCAGTTGCCATAACTGCGGACATTGAACAAATGTTTCATTGCTTTATTGTACGAGAAGACCATAGGAACTTCCTAAGGTTTCTGTGGCACCGTGACAACAACATGAACAATGAGATGATTGAATACCGCATGAAGGTTCATGTTTTCGGAAATAGCCCCTCACCTGCCGTCGCAACATACGGTTTACGAAGGACTGCTCTTGACGGAGAACAGGAGTATGGTGCAGATGCTCGACATTTCGTCGAGAGAGATTTCTATGTGGACGATGGACTTAAATCTTTACCTACAGCGGAAGAAGCCATAGACCTGCTCCAAAGGACACAAGTTATGCTTTCTGAGGCTAACCTCAGACTACACAAGATTGCCTCAAACAGTGTTGCTGTTATGAAAGCCTTTCAATCTGGCGATCATGCCACAGGGTTTAAAGACTTAAATCTGGGGATGGACATGCCACCTGTGCAGAGAAGTCTGGGACTACGGTGGGACTTATTAAAGGACAGCTTCGGCTTTCAAGTCAGCTCTGCAGACAAACCATTTACCAGGCGTGGAGTTCTGTCAGTGGTGAACAGCCTATACGATCCAATGGGATTTGTGGCTCCCATCACCATACAAGGTAAATCCATACTTAGACAGCTCTCAGAGACTATCAAAGATTGGGATGCCCCACTACCAATAGACAAACTTTCAAGGTGGGAGTCCTGGAAACAGTCGTTACATGCCTTAGATGGAATCCGTATACCACGCTGCTACACTCCGACTTCCCTTGCTACCAGTCGGAGGAAAGAGCTGCACATCTTCTCAGATGCATCTACTGAGGCCATAGCGGCTGTTGCCTACCTCAAGGTAAGGGATTCAGCTAATCTAACCCATGTAGGGTTTCTGTTTGGGAAAGCTAAGTTAGCACCCAAGCCTGAACACACAATTCCTAGGCTTGAACTTTGTGGGACTGTGCTAGCTGTAGAGATTGCAGATTTCATACTGCGTGAGCTAGACATTCAGATAGATGACATCAAATTCTACACAGACAGCAAGGTTGTTCTGGGCTACATATACAACCAGACTAAACGTTTCTATGTCTATGTCAGCAACCGTGTAGAAAGAATAAGAAAATCATCTAAACCTGAACAATGGCATTATGTTCCATCTGAAATTAATCCTGCAGATCATGGCACCAGGCCAGTGTCTGCGAGTGCCTTCGTAAATTCTTCTTGGTTAACAGGTCCTGAATTCTTGTTGGCTGATCCAGAAGAAACCACGGCTGACGTCTTCAGTCTTCTAGAACCCGACAAAGATCCAGAGGTTCGTCCTGAAGTTAAAACCCTTGTCACCAGAACTGAACAAAGATGTGCCTTGGGCTGTCAACGCTTTGAACGTTTCTCCAAGTGGACAAGGCTGGTACGCACCACCGCAAGGTTAGTTCATATTGCACACTGCTTTCACACAAAGCTCACAGATGCTCACTGTCAAGGTTGGCACATGTGCCAAAAGCTTCTTTCTGCAAAAGACATTGCTGAAACTGAACTGATCGTAATACGCAGTGTACAACAGGATGTCTTTGGCTCAGAAATCAGACGTATCCGTGACAAGGGGGACATTCCAAAAAACAGTCCAATTGCTAACCTGAACCCATTCATTGACAATGATGGCACGTTAAGGGTTGGTGGACGCCTAAACAAGGCTAAGTTCAGTGAGCAAGAACAGAATCCTCTCATTATACCTGCTCGCCATCACATCACCACTTTGCTCATACGGCACTACCATGAAAGGGTGAAACACCAAGGTAGACACTTCACAGAGGGAGCCATAAGAGTTGCAGGCCTTTGGATTATAGGGACTGTAAAGACTTTCATCAGACCTATCACGGAACTCATTTTGCTCTTGCCGTTTGGAGACTGAACTTACTTGGGTATGCTGTTGGATCCTACCTGCGACTTCGAGAAGGAAGTATCTGGAACTTTAGTTGTCACAACTTGAAGCCTTATATTATAGTTGTTGTATTATATGCATGTTCTCCATTATGTCTTTCAGGTTTTCAAGACATCAAGCAAATTGCGCTGTTGTTTATTTGCATAACTACCATTGTATTATGTAAATAGTGGCATTATCATGCCAGACGGGGAGTGTGCTGCCCCAATAGGGGCATAGAATATGAGATGCATAGCCTCAGTTAATATTAGCATTGTTATATAGATTAGAGTCTATATAGTGTGGTTTGCCTACTATTTTCTCATAGCTAAATCTATGTGTTATCCTATGCTGCCATCTAGTGGCCTTTGTTGCAATGCACATGTTTATGTGAATCTTTGAGTTACCACATATTTTCACTGTATGTATGCCCCTCCCTGCTTCCTGTGTGGAGTACTTCCTGTGTCATCTCTTCAGCCAGCAAGCCACATGTAGAAGGACACTCATGTACTCTGCCCAGGGTAGGAAAGGCATCATCTTTTGACCGTACAATACTATCACCATTCATCTGCTGTTCCTGTTATCTGCTGTAACCCCTGAAGTTAAAGAATAAACACCTCTTTTGAATGAATCGGTATTGACGAGTTCAGCTGTCTGACAAGGATTGTCCACAGTGAGTATATCTGCTTATACAGGCCAGGCATAGAGGTCTCAGCAAGGGATATATCGCTATCACAACAATCGGAGTCAGAATAGTAATCAACTCAAAATCACTGAAATTTGCTCAGTTGCAGAATTGGCGCTGTCATTACTTTTATTTTTTTATGACGAATTTCCCCACAAATCGCTATCGCACAATTCTGCAAGTGATTATAATTTATTATCGCTGTTTTCTAGCTGCTCTAAAACCATTTTTGACATAAAAAGACACTTTTGGTTGTTATGGACAATCTACAGTTTTCAGGGAGAAAGAACCATTTTTATTATATAAAAGTACATGCAGGACACTGGGCAGACCACTAGGGACAAGGGGGGGTGTATTTTTTACATACAGTACTGTAATCTATAAGATTACAGTATACTGTGTGTATTGTGTTTGTTTACGTTTTTGAATTTGGCGCCGTTCTCCGCTCCCGTGCGTCGTAACGTCGCAGGGAACGGAGATCGGCGGCACAGGAGGACGCTGTGTAAATCGAGCGAGGACCCGCTCTCTCACACAGCGCGGTGGCATCGCTGGATCCAGGGACAAGGTAAGAAAACACTGCCTGTGGATCCAGCGAGGCGAGTCCGAGTCTGTCTCGGGGTTACCGATCCTAGCACAAAAATCTAACCCCGAGTCAGACTCGGGAATACCGCCAGGGGGGTTAAAAAGAGAGCGTTGAGTCAACATCGTAGAAGAGAAGAAGGCAAGAAGGCAACGCAGAAGACCGAGCCCCCGCTGGTAAAAGAGCTGAAAGAAGACAGCGGTGGTGCCTGGCAGAAGGGAAAAAGAAACGGAGAGCGGGAGAAGAGACCCCCAAAGTCGGAAGAAGACCCCCGAAACTGCCTATTAAACTATTTTAAAAACCTGTCTAGTGTGTTTTTATTCTTGACACTTTTTACCCCCCAGGTGAATGGGTAGGGGTACGATGTACCCCATACTCATTCACATAGGGTGGTGGGGCCGGGATCTGGGGATCCCCTTATTAAAGGGGGCTCCCAGATTCTGATAAGCCCCCCGCCCGCAGACCCCGACAAACAATGGCCAGGGTTGTTGGGAAGAGGCCCTTGTCCCAATCAACATGGGGACAAGGTGCTTTGAGGTGGGGGGGCCGCAGAAAGCACCCACCCCCCATGTTGAGGGCATGCCACCTGGTACAGTTCAGGAAGAGGGCGCTCGCTCGTCCCCACCCCCTTTCCTGACCGGCTGGTCTGCGTGCTCGGATAAGGGTCTAGTATGGATTTGGGGGGACCCCCATGCCGTTTTTACGGCATAGGGGTTCCCCTTGAAATCAATACCAGACCTAAGGGCCTGGAATGCCCTTGGAGGGGAACCCATGCCGGTTTTTTATTTAAAATGTATTTAAAATTTGGCGTGGAGTTCCCCTGTGGGAGGGAGGGGCTTGCCTTAGAACAGGTTCACACTCCTGTAAAGTTGCCTCACTGTGAACAGGGATCCGAATTGGAGGCGACTTCCATTGAAATCAATGGGTACAAGTCGCCTACAAGTCGGATTGAAGTAGTACAGGAACCTTTTTTCAAGTTGGAGCGACTGCACTAGTGTACTAGGACTGTTCTCCTGAAGAAGCGGCAATGTCCGAGAAACTCCTAGTGACCTCTACTCCCACTATGACCTTCCCCCTCTTATGGGTCGATTACTGTGGTGATACATATGGAGTGTCACTTTTTTAATTTACATGTTTGTTTGTATCTTATTGTTCTACATCAATATTAATAAAAAAAAAAATGTCTTTACATGTGCATTCTTTACATTTGCTTACCGTACCGCAATAGTCCAATCGCCCACAATCCCCCTGGTTTTTGGTTTGGGACCCGAAATTCCAATCTTTAATTAACTTAGAATCCTGGATGATGGTACTTTTAACTAACTTTACACCATATGTATCCTGTAGAGGCCAATCTTATAAGACACCCTAGGGAATAAAATGACGGTCATTGCAACAATCGGGCGGGCACTAGATTGTCGCCGGGGAGAACACACTGGGACAGCCCAGCCATGGAGGGAAAGGGGGGGAGAGTGGCAAAGCAGCTCGATCCTTGGAGGAACAATTGGTAAAACAAAAGTACAATATAAAATACGTATATGGTAAAGATAATATACAAACTGATACCGATAAGATACAGTGATATACAATAAAGATATGGGCATAAATTGATAATAAATGCCACTGGGATCACAAGCAAAATATTTAAGGGTTGGCCTAACGGAAAATAAGAGAACAGAAAACAATAAAAACAAAGGAAAGAGGGAATTACCGTCAATCTAAGCACCTATAAGGTGAATAGGGTAGATAGTATATAATTGATAATAAGGCCTCTACAGGCTGTAGGCAACGACCGAAAATATAAATTGCTAGTGAATCGCACAGGTAGAAAAAATAAAAGTAAGATTAAAAAATTTACAAAGAGAGGCTAGTAAAGTTGTCAGGCAAGGTGCGGAACCCCACTAAGGAGCTAGACCACATAGCTCCTAACCGTGGTGGTCACCGCAGGTCGTCAGACAGGGGCCCGGGGGTGTTATCCACCTAGTCAATGTGATATAAGATTGGCCTCTACAGGATACATATAATGTAAAGTTAGTTAAAAGTACCATCATCCAGGATTCTAAGTTAAATAAAGATTGGAATTTGGGTCCCAAACCAAAAACCAGGGAGATTGTGGGCGATTAGACTATTGCGGTACGGTAAGCAAATGTAAAGAATGCACATGTAAAGAAAAATACAATTTTTATTAATATTGATGTAGAACAATAAGATACAAACAAACATGTAAATTAAAAAAGTGACACTCCATATGTATCACCACAGTAATCGACCCCTAAGAGGGGGAAGGTCATAGTGGGAGTAGAGGTCACTAGGAGTTTCTCTACTAGTTTCGCGGACATTGCCGCTTCTTCAGGAGAACAGTCTGGAATAAATTAACAAACAATCAATAACTAAACAGATAACAGGCATATAGATACAATCAAGCCTGACTTACATTAGATAGGGGGGGAAACAAGGGTTGAGCTGCTTACCTACGACCCCCACCATCCGCGGGGGCAGGAGTGACCAGGTGAGGTCGACCGTGTGTATAGCCTATCGGTCTGTTGTCCTTCGGTCCAAAATTTTAAAACATGCTTTAAAATCTAACCGATGCCCGATCGGTCCAAACCGATGGTTAGTACAGAAAGCATCGGGTCAAAACCTGCGCATGCTCAGAATCAAGTCAACGCATGCTTGGAAGCATTGAACTTCGTTTTATTCAGCACGTCGTGTGTTTGACGTCACCGCGTTCTGACCCGATCATTTTTTGGAACGATGGTGTGTACGCACCATCAGGCCACTTCAGCGGTGAACCGATGGAAATGACCCGTCGGACCATTCTCATCGGTTTGGAACTTCCGTGTGTACGCAGCCTAAAGGTTCGTTTTTTATTAGATCAATTGATTGCTGTAAGATAGAGCATTTAAATATCACCTACCGTGTTTTTCCTTTTGACCTCCAAAATACAGTAATCCAGGTTTGAAAATGCGATTTTCTGTCTCTCCTCCTCTTGCTTTCCACCAGCATCTGAGCCGTTTTGCATGGTGGAAAGCAGAATGTGCTCACCCCCTCCCTATGACTACTGCCCTGCATGAAGATGCTCTCTTATCCCTCACAGGCATGGAGGCTAAGCCTAATGGGAACTGTAGTTCCCATTAGGCCGTGATGTAGCAAGAATGAATGCGCACGGCAAACCAGGAAGTCAGTGAGAATAATGATTCAGGAGTGACGGAGGTGAATAAAACAGCTCGATTTCAACAGGTATCAAACTAGTTATAATGCAAAACATTACTTTTTACTTTATCAGCTACTGTCAGACTTTAATTTAAGAGGAAAATATTTTTGTCTTTACAACCCCTTTAAAAGGATTGTCCTAGGCAAAATTCTGAAGAAAAGATTCAAAATCTTGCACTGCATAATGATGTGTTTTTCTGGGGACATCTACTTACTGTTATACATCTGTGTGACATTAAATTGTAATTATTAGAACAGAAAGGAAACTTCTGCATAAGCGATGATCCTTTGTATTAAACATCTTTGATACCATCTGTTGTGTTTGAATGATTGACTCCTACTTACTGATGCCAGGGCACGAAGAAGTTTAATGCGCTAATCATTTTAAAATACTGTACGTTGTTTTGCACAGTAGACCTATTCAAATCAGTGCATCAGGAGGAAGATTAAACCCATATAATAAAGTGACAGAAAACAGCATTTAAATGCACCAAGGAGTGTGGTGGTTGCATATTTGCCTAGCAACATCGTATATTTTAAAGAATGACTGTACATTATAAAGTAATTATTAATACAGTGCCACACCAGGCCTAGTGACACACCTTAGCGCCAGGATGCCAGGCCACAAATGATATGTTGACAATTCAGTCAATCACCTAGAGGTTAATGGTCTGACACACAAACCTCCAAGTAGTAAATGTGGATATATTAGTATTTACCAAAATATCATATAAATAGGTAAAAGTGTGTAAAAAGCAGCTATTTAAAACATACTATCATAAAGACGTATGCATCAAAACATAATAATGAGAGTACCACTCTAAAAAACAGAAAGTTCAATGTGGTCAAACAGCGCTAAAATTGGTAATAATTGTCCAATTTCAATAAAATAACGTGCAGGCATTCATCTGAAACGAATTAAGGAGATCAAGGTAGTGAAGATAGTTGATAGAATATCCTACACCTCTTCCCAGGATAAGTCACCACTTGTGGGGCACACTCCCCTTCGGGGTACTCACTCACCAAAAGGCATAATATAGTATACACTGAAAGGTATCTTTACTCTCTGGATCCTCCGTTTCTCAAGTAGGTATCAGGCAAAGGATAAGGCTCCACATAAAAACAAAGAAGGGTACCAGACAATAGTGTAATCCCGTTTTTATTCCATAAAATGAAGCAATCCCTTTTAAAACAACAGATCCCCGCTCTAAATGCACGTACCGCACAATAGATGGTAACACACGTAAATCCTCGGTAAGTGAAGGTGTCCTCTGACCGGCATCCAATCTCCCAGGTAAACTTCACAAACAAATTTGCTGGCCGAAGTATGCAGGAAACCGTCGCATTGAAAAAAGAGTGCACTTTGAAACGCACGCTTGGAGCGCACGCGTCACTTCCGGGTCGCCGTAAGAATCTTGCCCTGACCAGTTTCGCTGTCCAATCAGCTTCTACAGAGGGCGTGAGCAGAAGGCGAGAATAGCTACTATATATGCACAGCCCATTGCTTACGTAGCACATGTGGGCGGTGCACCCTAGCAGCATCCACAATAACACCGATACGGAAGCCAAGAAGGCTCAGAAAGGTTTCTATATATCGGGGATTTAAATCTTTGCTGCACAAGTCGGTGGACAGAAAAAATGACATTTCTTTTAATATCACTATTCTGTATATACAAGAGTCAATAATATAAGATGAGCATATAATAATGCTTCAAAGTATATCATTAACACCTTATTAGAAAGGGACTTTGTATTTAAAAAACAAAGTATCTATAGAAGAAGCGGATGTTATATGTAAAGTGCCCTGGGGTCAAGGGTAACCGATCAGACACACCTCCTAAAAAACAGGAAAATACAGTATAAACTTAAGTGAATATTACTCCTAATATATACAATCTCATTTGCAATAGACAAATCGGTGTATATTTAGTAGGTGTATATAAATATTCCAATGACTGGTTTAAAACGCATTAAAATACTTTACATATAATTAAAAAATTACATTATAAATATATAACAAACACGGAGGCAATAGGTTTCAAACAAGAGACAATATTCAAAACCAAGCCCAACTCTATGTTTACGTTCCTAAATTTCATAATTAGCGGAAATCAATTCATAGAAACTGGAAAATGAATCAATGGTAGATAATGAAGGAGATAGTATAATGATATCATAATTAATATAATATTAGAAAATAATTAAAATTGTTAAAAATTTATTAAAAAATTATTAAAAAATTAATTAAAAATCACTAATAAAACAATTGATATCCAATTCCACGTTGAGGCCTCTCGGAGCTAATGTGTCAATACAGTGGATCCATTTAGTTTCAAGCTTGGAGAGCTCTCTTACTCGGTTGCAGCCCCTCCAATTGGGGCTCAGATGCTCTATTCCCCAAAATTTCAACCCAACTGGATTTTCATCATGGAACATCTTAAAGTGTAGAGACACGTTGTGGTCCTTATAGCCAATCTTTATGTTGGCTATATGTTCCGCAATCCGTATCTTAAGTTTCCTTTTTGTACGGCCTACGTAGAGCAATTTACAAGGACATTCTAATACATACACTACATGAGTGGTGTTGCAAGTGATAAAGTCCTTAATCTGGAATATAGTATTATTACGGGAAGTGAAATTATCGAGCCCTCTCATTTTGCATGGTACCTCTTTGCACGGGCCACATTTTCTACATGCAAAAAAACCATCCTTTTGCCAAAAAGTGGCAGGTTTAGTAGGTGGGTCTAAGATTTTTTTCACAATCCTATCACCGTAATTCGGGGCTTTCCGATAAATAAAATTAGGTTTTACAGGAATCACATTTCTTAAAATTTTGTCCAACATTAAAATGTGCCAGTGAGCAATAAAGATCTTCTCGACTTCTCTATACTGTGAGTGGAAGCCGGAAACGAAGCTCCATTCATGATTAGTCAATGGTTTAGTTGAAGGAACATTATTAAGATTAGAGGAAGGAGGTAGAACAATCAGTTGTTCAATAATGACATCCAACTTATTTTCATTGTATCCCTTTTCCACAAATTTATTCTTTAATATTAGGGCCTGTGAGTGGTAATCTTCGTCATTGGAGCAGTTCCGTCGGACCCTCATAAACTGCCCTCTAGGGATGTTTCTTAGCCAAGTTGGATGATGACCACTTTGGGTTGGTAAAAAACTATTGGCATCGGTAGGTTTAAAATAAACTCTTGTTCCTAGTGTATACTATTTAACCCCCTTGTGGGGTCGAATCAACCTTTGGACGTGTTTAAAGGTCTAGTATTACGCGATTTGGAGAACATTGTACCTAAAAGGAATGTTAATCCACGCTACATTAAGGAGGGTATAGAATCTCTGGAAAAGAGAAAAGAACTAGTAATAAGACCAGCGGATAAAGGTGGAGGGGTAGTAATCATGACTAAATCGTACTACCAAGATCAATTAACAAATATGCTGATGGAAGATGCGACATATCAAAGATTAAATAAAGATCCTACCGCTCAATATGAAAAAGATCTCAAAATACTAGTAGAAAAGGGACACCGCACAGGAGTACTCTCAAATAAAGAGAGGAAGTACCTTATACCGAGTAATGGACGGATCCCTACGATCTATACCCTCCCCAAGATCCATAAAGATAAACTCCACCCCCCAGCACGTCCTATTGTCAATGGTATTGGCTCATTAATGTCACGGATGGGACAATACCTTGATCATTTTTTACAGGACAGTGTTAAATGCACAAAGGCCTATTTAAAAGATACTAAGGATCTATTGGCCCTGTTGAGTAACATCAATCTTGTTGGAAAGGATGAAGTTTATTTAGTGACCGCAGACGTCGCTTCATTATATACAATTATACAACATGACGACGCTCTGCTGGCCTTGAATTGGGCATTATGTAAGAGGGATGACCTATGCTATACACAAAGAGTTTTTTTACATAATGCATTGGATTTTTGTTTGAGCCACAACTTTTTTTGGTATAATGACTCATTTTTTTCCCAAAAGACCGGCGTTGCAATGGGGGCTAAATTTGCCCCCAGCATCGCAAACCTATTCATGTCTGAGTGGGAGGATAAGACAATTTTTAACATAAAAATAGATGAGTTATTATTATACCGTAGGTATATAGACGACCTCTTCTTTATCTGGACAGGAACCTTGACCTCGTTGGAAAACTTTCTAATTACACTAAATAATAATAACCGAAATATCAGACTATCTTGTGAATATAACAAATTAAGTGTACACTTCCTGGATTTGCAGATATACAGAGATGAGGATACACTAGGAACAAGAGTTTATTTTAAACCTACCGATGCCAATAGTTTTTTACCAACCCAAAGTGGTCATCATCCAACTTGGCTAAGAAACATCCCTAGAGGGCAGTTTATGAGGGTCCGACGGAACTGCTCCAATGACGAAGATTACCACTCACAGGCCCTAATATTAAAGAATAAATTTGTGGAAAAGGGATACAATGAAAATAAGTTGGATGTCATTATTGAACAACTGATTGTTCTACCTTCTTCCTCTAATCTTAATAATGTTCCTTCAACTAAACCATTGACTAATCATGAATGGAGCTTCGTTTCCGGCTTCCACTCACAGTATAGAGAAGTCGAGAAGATCTTTATTGCTCACTGGCACATTTTAATGTTGGACAAAATTTTAAGAAATGTGATTCCTGTAAAACCTAATTTTATTTATCGGAAAGCCCCGAATTACGGTGATAGGATTGTGAAAAAAATCTTAGACCCACCTACTAAACCTGCCACTTTTTGGCAAAAGGATGTTTTTTTTGCATGTAGAAAATGTGGCCCGTGCAAAGAGGTAGCATGCAAAATGAGAGGGCTCGATAATTTCACTTCCCGTAATAATACTATATTCCAGATTAAGGACTTTATCACTTGCAACACCACTCATGTAGTGTATGTATTAGAATGTCCTTGTAAATTGCTCTACGTAGGCCGTACAAAAAGGAAACTTAAGATACGGATTGCGGAACATATAGCCAACATAAAGATTGGCTATAAGGACCACAACGTGTCTCTACACTTTAAGATGTTCCATGATGAAAATCCAGTTGGGTTGAAATTTTGGGGAATAGAGCATCTGAGCCCCAATTGGAGGGGCTGCAACCGAGTAAGAGAGCTCTCCAAGCTTGAAACTAAATGGATCCACTGTATTGACACATTAGCTCCGAGAGGCCTCAACGTGGAATTGGATATCAATTGTTTTATTAGTGATTTTTAATTAATTTTTTAATAATTTTTTAATAAATTTTTAACAATTTTAATTATTTTCTAATATTATATTAATTATGATATCATTATACTATCTCCTTCATTATCTACCATTGATTCATTTTCCAGTTTCTATGAATTGATTTCCGCTAATTATGAAATTTAGGAACGTAAACATAGAGTTGGGCTTGGTTTTGAATATTGTCTCTTGTTTGAAACCTATTGCCTCCGTGTTTGTTATATATTTATAATGTAATTTTTTAATTATATGTAAAGTATTTTAATGCGTTTTAAACCAGTCATTGGAATATTTATATACACCTACTAAATATACACCGATTTGTCTATTGCAAATGAGATTGTATATATTAGGAGTAATATTCACTTAAGTTTATACTGTATTTTCCTGTTTTTTAGGAGGTGTGTCTGATCGGTTACCCTTGACCCCAGGGCACTTTACATATAACATCCGCTTCTTCTATAGATACTTTGTTTTTTAAATACAAAGTCCCTTTCTAATAAGGTGTTAATGATATACTTTGAAGCATTATTATATGCTCATCTTATATTATTGACTCTTGTATATACAGAATAGTGATATTAAAAGAAATGTCATTTTTTCTGTCCACCGACTTGTGCAGCAAAGATTTAAATCCCCGATATATAGAAACCTTTCTGAGCCTTCTTGGCTTCCGTATCGGTGTTATTGTGGATGCTGCTAGGGTGCACCGCCCACATGTGCTACGTAAGCAATGGGCTGTGCATATATAGTAGCTATTCTCGCCTTCTGCTCACGCCCTCTGTAGAAGCTGATTGGACAGCGAAACTGGTCAGGGCAAGATTCTTACGGCGACCCGGAAGTGACGCGTGCGCTCCAAGCGTGCGTTTCAAAGTGCACTCTTTTTTCAATGCGACGGTTTCCTGCATACTTCGGCCAGCAAATTTGTTTGTGAAGTTTACCTGGGAGATTGGATGCCGGTCAGAGGACACCTTCACTTACCGAGGATTTACGTGTGTTACCATCTATTGTGCGGTACGTGCATTTAGAGCGGGGATCTGTTGTTTTAAAAGGGATTGCTTCATTTTATGGAATAAAAACGGGATTACACTATTGTCTGGTACCCTTCTTTGTTTTTATGTGGAGCCTTATCCTTTGCCTGATACCTACTTGAGAAACGGAGGATCCAGAGAGTAAAGATACCTTTCAGTGTATACTATATTATGCCTTTTGGTGAGTGAGTACCCCGAAGGGGAGTGTGCCCCACAAGTGGTGACTTATCCTGGGAAGAGGTGTAGGATATTCTATCAACTATCTTCACTACCTTGATCTCCTTAATTCGTTTCAGATGAATGCCTGCACGTTATTTTATTGAAATTGGACAATTATTACCAATTTTAGCGCTGTTTGACCACATTGAACTTTCTGTTTTTTAGAGTGGTACTCTCATTATTATATAAAGTAATTATGTTTGCAAAAAATTCAAATTTTCACTTTTTCAAAACACAACACTTTTGGGTGTGTCAGAGACCTAGGGCCTGATCCACAAAAGGGATACGCCGGCGTATCTACTGATACGCCGTCGTATCTCTGTTTCTATCTATGGAACTGATCCACAGAATCAGTTTCTCATAGATAGGTAGAAGATCCGACATGTGTAAGGGACTTACACTGTCGGATCTTAGGATGCAGTACCGCAGCCGCCGCTGGGGGCATTTCTCGTCGAAATCCAGCGTCGGGTATGCAAATTAGCACTTACGGAGATCCACAAAGCTTTTACGCTTCGTTTTTTCTCCGTAAGTATTAGTTTGCCGTCGCAAAATTAGAGCTGCTTTTACAAAGTGTAAAGTTAGTACACCATGTAAAAGTAGACCCTTCTTTCCCACGACGCTGTCAAATTTTTTTTTCAATTTTTTTTTTCCCGCCGCATCTCTTTTTTTTCCCGACGCAACTTTTTTTACCCGGCGCGATTCACAAAACTCGGCGTAACGTAATTTCGCGCAATGCACGTCGGGAAAATCGCGGTCAGTGCCAGGGTTAGTGTTTGGGTCAAGTATGGGTGAAAGGTCAAGGTCAGGGTCAGTATATTTTGGTAACAACAAATGCCCTGGGGAATTCCCAGGAAAAAAACAAGCCTACTTACTGATCAGCTCGCAGACAACCATTTAACCTGTCTAACAGTATGCGTTAAAAATAGGGGTTTTGTCCGCATGCATTTGCAAACGTATACGTGGACAACAGAGCCACGGCACGACACCCTAGAATCTGTGATCCTAACACTAAACTTTGAGTGTCCCCACAATGGAGGCACATGCATTCTGATAGATAGATGAGGACAGGTGGACTGAAGGGGAGCCCACCCCTTCTTAAAGGTACAGGAGCACACCAAACACCCAGCATGTAGCTCAATGGCTGCAAAGGTGTTGGTGCGTTGCTGGACCAATACAAACACCAATGTGATATGAAAAACAAACTTGTCCACCGCCCTCATCTATAGCTGGCCATTGCAGTAAGCAGCATTGGGAGGCTGAAACAAGTAACAACAAAAGCCTGTGGAAAGCCCAGGAAAAACCCAAGCCTATTGATTCTGGGCTGTACTATGGGTATAAACAACAAATAATATACACATATGTAGTATTGGTGTGGTCGTCAGGAGCAGTAGAATTTATTTTGGGCTCTTCTTTGGTGGTAAGTTATAGTAGTAACAAAAAATATACAGCCACATAAAAAAAAACATGATATTTTGGCCCAGTTTTTCCCTCATGATAAAAAAAAATCAGGAGATGCTTAATACGATTTACCACCAAATGAAATATGGCCAGAAAAAAAAACAGGGTACTGTATAATCCAAGGTATACACAAAGTAGTTGAGGTGATATGTAAATGTAGCGCCCCCTTACTTTCAGTATGGGCACTACGCTAATGTTAGTGGGGAATGGGAGAGTTATTTTGCTCCCATTTACAATTTGCTAAAATTGGGACTTCTGTCACTCCAGAAACGTCCACTGGGTCAGTCTGTGCTCCAGGGATGCAATACCATCCCTGGCCAGCAGTTGGCACCAGAGGGGTTCTGGCAGAGCAACTTTCCCCAGCAGCCAATTAGAGAAGTTTCTACCTCGCAAGGCATGCTGGGGAAGGGTATATCTGTGACAAGTGTCATGTGCTAAGCAAGTTTCTTGGGGTCCCGGTTCCAGGTGCGGCATCCACCTTCAGGGTGCGTGCATCCATGGACTCTGCCAGCGAGGCCCACCACACCAGAATTGCAGTCTACACAAACCCTCATCCGGAGGTAAAAGGGAACTCCAGTGACTTACTGGGTCCCCAGTTCTATTGAAAGGATCCCAGGCTGGGTGACGTTCGATTGGGGGGTCGGCTTGAGGAGAACCCGGAGGCAGGTTGTCCAACAGGGCTTGAACGAACCAATCAGGGATCTGGTGACAGGAATGTTGACAGGTACGTTTTGCTGTCATCCGGTGACCTATGCTAAAACCTACTGGGAGGATTCGCTCTATTTATCCATCTAACTCACCTAAAGTAATTGGCCTGTGGCAGAGGCTCTAGAGCCAGGTCTGTGAGAGAGATCTGTTCCTCCCAGCAATTCCTAAGTGACACTTTGGCTGCCAGGCTTGTGAGAGTAGTCTGTCCGGGGGCACTTTACCCACTCCAAATAGAGTGGCAACGAATAACAATTTGGTACTCTATTGAGCAAGTACTGCTCAATTAATATCCGGGCCTGACACTGCAAGGTTCTCCCTTTTCTTCATCAACCTGCTCTTCCCATTTAATGTTGATGTTGGCCGTGTTTGGCCAGGAAATAAAGCATTGGAAAACCTTTATTCACTGTCTGGACCTTCACTCACTGCTTTGTTCTCCAACACATTAAGGTAACTCAATATGCCGATCCCAATAACAAATTAGCGGCCCCTGCGGGGGTAGCGCTACATACAATTTTACTAACACATGTCAAAGTTGCAAAATTGTGCTTAGGCATTAACTAGTGGCCGACCAGCCACCATCATTATAGGCGCCATGTTGGCTCTCCTTCGCGAATCCTAGTAGCTTTATGGCGGCTTGCACAGGTGCAGTTGTGGGTGGGCACTAGCTGCCAGCGGCCTGCGCTCGCGCCCACGGCGGGAACGGGCTCGCAGGTCGGATGGATTTAATGCACGCTGGCAACCTGCGATCGCCTAGTACAGAGGCAGAATGGGGATCTGCCTTTGTAAACAAGGCAGGTCCCCATTTTGACAGGGTACATGTCAGAGATCTACTGCACAGTGATCTCTGTCATGTCCCTGACAGTCCATGCCCTACAGTTAAAACACACTGAGGGAACACAGTTAACCCCTTGATCGCCCCTAGTGTTAAACCCTTCCCTGCCAGTGTAATTTTTACATTGAACAGTGCATTTTTATAGCACTGATCAATGCAATAATATCACTGGTCCCCAAAAAGTGTAATTTGGGGTCAGATTTGTCTGCCGCAATATCGTAGTCCCGCTAAAAATGGAAGATCGTTGCCATTACCAGTAAAAACAATAAAAAAATGTAAGTCCATAAATCTATCCCATAGTTTGTGGACACGATAACTTTTTGTGGACACCAATCAATATACGCCGATTGCGATTTTTTTAACCAAAAATATGTGGAAGAATATATATCGGCCTAAACTAATAAATAAATTCGTATTTTTTTTGTATATTTTTTGGGGGTATGTATTATAGCAAAAAATATATATAGATTTTTTTTCAAAATGAATGCTCTTTGTTTTTTTTATAGCGCAGAGGTGATCAAATACCAAAATAAAGCTGTTTGAAAAAAGAACCTAAATTTTGTTTGGGTACAGTGTCGCATGACTGCACAATTGTCAGTTAACCACTTAAGACCCGGACTAAAATGCAGCTAAAGGACCCGGCCATGTTTTGCGTGTCGCTTTAACAGACAATTGCGCGGTTGTGCGACGTGGCTCCCAAACAAAATTGGCGTCCTTTTTTTCCCACAAATAGAGCTTTCTTTTATATTTGATCACCTCTGCGGGTTTTTTTTTTGCGCTATAAACAAAAATAGAGCGAAAATTTTGAAAAAAATGCTATACTTTTTGCTATAACAAATAAAAATATCCCCCAAAAATATATATATATAAAAAAAAAATTCTCAGTTTAGGCCGATACCTATTCTTCTACCTATTTTTGGTAAAAAAAAAAATCGCAATAAGCGTTTATCGGTTGGTTTGAGCAAAAATTATAGCGTTTACAAAATAGGGGATAGTTTTATTGCATTTTTACTAAAAAAACATTTTTGACTACTAATGTCGGCGATCAGCGATTTTTTTTCGTGACTGCGACATTATGGTGGACACTTCGGACAATTTTGACACATTTTTGGGACCATTGTCATTTTCACAGCAAAAAATGCATTTAAAATGCATTGTTTACTGTGAGAATGACAGTTGCAGTTTGGGAGTTAACCACAGGGGACGCTGAAGGGGTTATGTGTGACCTAATATGTGTTTACAACTGTAGGGGGGTGTGGCTGTAGGTGTGACATCATCGATTGTGTCCCCCTATAAAAGGGATCACACGATCGATGACGCCACCACAGTGAAGAACGGGGAAGCTGTGTTTACATACAGCTCTCCCCGTTCTTCAGCTCCGGGGACCGATCGTGGGACTCCAACGGCGATCGGGTCCGCGAGTCCCGCGGTCACGGAGCTTCGGACCGGGTCACGGGCCAAAAAGATGGCGCAGCCAATGTTAAGTATGGACGTCGGGACAGCCGTCGAATTTCACGTTGTTTACGTCGTATGCGTAAGCTGATTCAGAATGGGGCTGGGCATAGGTTATGTTCATGTCGAAAGCAAGGAGTATTTGCGACATGATACTGAGCATGCGCGCGCATGCGCCGTACGATCAGCGCTTCATTTACATGTATGGTAATGAATAGTGAATTCATTACCATACAACACGCCCCCTACCTGCCTATTTTGAATTAGGCGGAGCTACGCAGACATAACTTAGGAGGCAAGTGCTTTGTGAATACAGTACTTGCCTCACTATCTTACGTCAGCGTAGTGCAAATGGGATGCGCGGCCGTACGTGAATCTAGCTAATAGTTCCTGTTATAAATTGTATGCATATGGAATAAACTCAGTTGGCAAATTGCATATTTCTTACATATGTTTTAAATACAACAAAGATAAAGATTTTTTTTTTTACTTTCTTAGTTGATATCAAGGCTGCCTTGCTATGCTGCGTTTTTATTCTCTTTAAATTCCGTGCATTCCCAGGTAAAGATTGTTTGTATTTCACATAGCTTTAGAAGGCTTCCATTTATTTTTCCAAGTTATTGTTAACATTTTTAGTCAGCAATGCTTTAAACTTTGTACTTTTAGCTGACAGTAGAGAATCTTCTAAGAGGTTTTCTTTCTGCTATCACTTTTAGAAGTTTGTATATTATTTTCTTTTATAAGAAATCTTGCAGATAGCTTATTGCATATGTATTTTTTGGTAAATTATTTTTGCCAATAAGTTTCAAACTGCATTTCTATCAGTGTTGTAAGTTCCTTGCGTAAATTTAATGTAGTATCTTGATGCATTCAGCTTTGTATTTAATAATTTTTATATTCTTAATTACTCTTGAATTATCTAACGCCAAAATCTAATCTGTACAGCGTTCACAGTAAGCATATACAGGGTCTGTGACAATAGCATTACTAAATATAAATAACAAATAAACAATTCACTCTCAGGATTCATTCCACAGGCAAATTGAAATTAGCAATTTGCTTCTTAGATTGTTTTATTGCAGCCTGCTGGCTTGAAGTGGATCTGTAAAGCTACCTTTTAGACCAATGACCAGTTCGCTGCAGTATTGTGCATTCCATTTTATAACCCCCTCACTTGATAAGCATGGAATACATTTTCAATTCATAGTGAAACAAATATGAATAAGGGGTAAAAAAGTCCAAAAACATATAAATAAATCTTGTACCTTCTTCATATTTTCTCATGTGCACATCCAGGTGAATAAACCAACCACCACCTGCTCTTAGACAGAGGGCTAGATTCAGAGAGGAGATACGCCGGCGTATCTCCAGATTAGGGTTGCCACCTCATCCCTTTAAAACAGAACACATAGTAATTACACAGGTTCTGTGGCTGATTAAGGTGGTAATCAAACTCACTTGGTGCCTTATCTGCATTAAATTAGCCCCAGAACCTGTGTAACTATGTATTCTGTTTTAAAGGGATGAGGTGGCAACCCTACTCCAGATACGCCGTCATATCTCTGAGTCTGGCCGGTCGTATCTATGCGCCTGATTCATAGAATCAGTTACGCATTGATTTCCCTAAGATACGACCGGCGTAAATGTTTTACACCGTCGTATCATAGGCTGCATATTTACGCTGGTTGCTAGGTGGCACTTCCGTATAGTTAAACGAGGAATATGCAAACGAGCTAGATACGCCGATTCAGAAACGTACGTCCGGCCGGTGCATTTTTTTACGTCGTTTACGTTAGGCTTTTTTCAGCGTATAGTTACCCCTGCTATATGAGGCGTATCCTATGTTAAGTATGGGCGTCGTTCCCGCGTCGAGTTTTGGAAATTTTACGTTGTTTGCGTAAGTCGTTCGCGAATAGGGATGTACGTAATTTTTGGGATCGTGCACGTGGTCATGTTCTGGGTAAGATGGCCTTTTGAGGGTTCACCACATAAAGTATATCCTCATTCTGTATCTAATGAATATTTTGATGATTGTATGAGATATTGATTAATGTATGTTTTTTCCTTGTGATTTATAGTTTGAAATTGGTAATCGCTCTATAGTATCATGTGTATGTGTACAATAAAGTTCCTGAAGAAGCGGTATCCTCGTCTGCAAAACATGTCGAGCAATTAATACTCAGATGGTATATTCTTTCAAATCTGTGACCATATAAAACACTTTGACATTAACTGACAATGATACTAATTTAAAAAAAAAATCTACAGGGTGGGCCATTTACATGGATACACCTTAATAAAATGGAAATGGTTGGTGATATTAACTTCCTGTTTGTGGCACATTGGTATATGTGAGGGGGGAAACTTTTCAAGATGGGTGGTGACCATGGCGGCCATTTTGAAGTCCGGCATTTTGAATCCAACTTTTGTTTTTTCAATAGGAAGAGGGTCATGTGACACATCAAACTTATTCGGAATTTCAAAAAACAATGGTGTGCTTGGTTTTAACGTAACTTTATTCTTTCATGAGTAATTTACAAGTATCTGACCACTTATAAAATGTGTTCAATGTGCTCTCCAGTGACATGCGGCGAGTGCTATGCTGTGGGCTCTTGCTGAATGAAGCTAGGACAGCCACTGATGTGACATTAGTGACAGATTTCATGCATCCACATTTTGGCAAATCCAACACTGAACCAGTTTGACGAAACTTAGCAAGCAGTTTGCTAACTGTAGTGGGAGATGGGTGGTCTTGTAGGCTGTCTTGCAATGAAATCTGCTGCAATGACCCGGTTACTGCGTTCACCAGACATCAACACAATTTCTATCCACTCCGGACGTGTTAACCTTGGCGACATGTCAATGGCTGTAAACAAAGAGAAAATTGTAAATAACTAATGAAAGAATAAAGTTAAAACCAAGCACACCATTGTTTTTCTTGTGAAATTCCAAATAAGTTTGATGTGTCACATGACCCTCTTCCTATTGAAAAAACAAAAGTTGGATTCAAAATGGCCGACTTCAAAATGGCCGCCATGGTCACCACACATCTTGAAAAGTTTCCCCCCTCACATATACTAATGTGCCACAAACGGGAAGTTAATATCACCAACCATTCCCATTTTATTAAGGTGTATCCATATAAATGGCCCACCCTGTAGATTGGACTATATTGGCTAGAGGACACAACAATGTAAAATCAGATATATTTATAACAAAATAATAACAACAAAATCATACAGTATTTGTTTATGACTGTGACAAATATATATTTTTACTCATATGATGAGTCAACTGCATATACAGTTGCAATAAAAAGTATGTGAACCCTTTGGAATTATATGGATTTCTGCACAAATTGGTCTTAAAATGTGATCTGATCTTCATCTAAGTCACAACAATAGACAATCACAGTCTGCTTAAACTAATAACACACAAATAATTAAATGTTACCATGTTTTTATTGAACACACCATGTAAGCATTCACAGTGCAGGTGGAAAAAGTATGTGAACTCTCGGATTTAATAACTGGTTGAACCTCCTTTGGCAGCAATAACTTCAACCAAACGTTTCCTGTAGTTGCAGATCAGACGTGCACAACGGTCAGGAGTAATCCTTGACCATTCCTCTTTACAGAACTGTTTCAGTTCAGCAATATTATTGGGATGTCTGGTGTGAATCACTTTCTTGAGGTCATGCCACAGCATCTCAATCGGGTTGAGGTCAGGACTCTGACTGGGCCACTCCAGAAGACGTATTTTCTTCTGTTTAAGTCATTCTGTTGTTGATTTACTTCTATGCTTTGGGTCGTTGTCCTGTTGCAACACCCATCTTCTGTTGAGCTTCAGCTGGTGGACAGATGGCCTTAAGTTCTCCTGCAAAATGTCTTGATAAACTTGGGAATTCATTTTTCCTTCAATGATAGCGATCCGTCCAGGCCCTCATGCAGCAAAGCAGCCCCAAACCATGATGCCCCCACCACCATACTTCACAGTTCGGATGATGTTTTGATGTTGCTGTGCTGTGCCTTCACACATAGTGTTGTGTGTTTCTTCCAAACAACTCAACTTTGGTTTCATCTGTCCACAGAATATTTTGCCAGTACTGCTGTGGAACATCCAGGTGCTCTTGTGCAAACTGCAAACGTGCAGCAATGTATTTTTTTTTGGACAGCAGTGGTTTCCTCTGTGGTATCCTCCCATGAAATCCATTCTTGTTTAGTGTTTTACGTATCGTAGATTTGCTAACAGGGATGTTAGCATATGCCAGAGACTTTTGTAAGTCTTTAGCTGACACTCTAAGACACTTTGTCTTACCGTGGATTGATGAACAGCAAGGCTTTTGGAGATACTTTTATAACCCTTTCCAGCTTTATGCATGTCAACAATTCTTAATCGTAGGTCTTCTGAGAGCATCATTCACATCAGGCAATGCTTCTTGTGAAAAGCAAACCCAGAACTGGTGTGTGTTTTTTATAGGACAGGGTAGCTATAACCAACACCTCCAATCTCATCTCATTGATTGGACTCCAGTTGGCTGACACCTCACTCCAATTAGCTCTTGCAGATGTCATTAGTCTAGGGGTTCACATACTTTTTCCACCTGCACTGTGAATGTTTACATGGTATGTTCAATAAAAACATTGTAACATTTAATTATTTGTGTGTTATTAGATTAAGCAGACTGTGATTGTCTATTTTTGTGACTTAGATGAAGATCAGATCACATTTTATGACCAATTTGTGCAGAAATCCATATCATTTCAAAAGGGTTCACATACTTTTTATTGCAACTGTAGTTATAAAGAAACTAGCATTCAATGAATCACGACAATGCCAAATACAAATATACATCTTAATGAGTTTGGACTATCACATGAGTAAAAAATATATATATATGTTTTTAAGTCACAGTCATACACATATACTGTATAATTTTTAACTATTTTGTAATAGATAACGGTATATCTGTTTTTACATTGTTGTGTACTCCTTATATGGCCAATATAGTCTGATCTAGATTTTTCTTTTTGTTGTATACATATTACGGATGATGGCATTTTAAAAAGTGTTTTTTTTTTAAAAACCTACTGAAAATATACTGACCCTGACCTGTGACCCTTGCCTGACACTAACACTGGCACTAACCTAGATATAGCCTCAATCTATGTATTTTTCTTTACTTTTTAAAAATGTATGTATTTATTTATTTTTACACATTCTTCCTCTAATGCAAGGAGAGGAAGAGGAAGTAAACACACATGTGGGCTCACAGTGACTGACCAGGTGACCTGGAACTCTGGGAGTACTGGGTCCCGATCATTAGTATGAGACCCGTTGTGCTCAGTAAGAGCATGATCACTGTGCTGGGAGCAACCTGCTAAATGCTTCCAGCACAAAGAGAGTTAAGCATATATGCAGCCCCACAGAAAAAAGCCCAATCCAGCAAGGCAGCATATATGTGTACTAGCGGTGGAAAGGAGTTAGGATAAAAAGGATAACAATTGCCATACTTCCATTCATGTGTATATGCATTGTGTACTAGGTATATGTAAATTTGTTAAAAAATTAGGTACAGCGCAAAAACAATACATGTGAAAATTTAGTGATGACACCAAAAAAGAAAAAAAATGAATGCATAAAATAATACCCCAAAAAAATAAACCACAACCTAACGTGATTGATATAAATTGTGTATATAAACTAGAAACAGGGTAAGTGAATATCAATCTGTTTGTGGCCAAGAAAAAGTGGATAATCAATCCAAGAATGTGACATTAACACAAATAAATCAATACAAGTGAATGGAAATGTCCATAAATAAGTCCCAAGTGTAATAAGAGTGAAAAATGAATCCAAAGTCTTCTTATAATAGGTAATGTGACATCAGAGATTAAACCTCCTTCCACCAAGTGAGCACCCGAGTGAGAGGGATGTAGTCTCCTTACCAGATACTAAGACCACAAACAGGCGGTCAGACCAGGCACAGGGTTTTTAAAGTCTCCCAGAAAAGACTCATGGCTGGAGCTGGTTCAAATTTGCTGAATCAAATGCTGATAGGGATCTCAGGTATAAAAACCGAAAAAAAGGCCCATAGTGTAGACTGCGACACAAATTTTAATAAGAAATGGTAATGCACTTACAGAAACTGTATGTAATGTGTGCGCGATATGATGTATGTCATGCGTTGTACAAAAGAGTCTTGGCGTCCCCTCTTGTTCCTTCTCCTGTATCAGTCTGTTCCGAAGAGCGTGATGACGTCAGGACGCAAGCCACACCTTCACGTTTCGTCATATGTTGACGTCGTCTGGGATTGCTTGCTAAATTTGCCCAAAAAAATCTACAGGTGTTTTATCCATTGCTTAGTCTATCCAAAATTAAATAAAAATTAGATGTGCTTAAACTTTTACAGGTAAGCAAGAAGACGTGCTTACAGTATAGCTCTGTTTGGCTTGGATGGAGCTTGGATTGGCTGCCTTATTGTGATGCTCTTGATGAATGCCACAGGAAAGCTTACGGTTTAGTTATTTGTAATCAGGAGTCCTGCTTTTGCCTTGCTGTTCTATTATTATGTAATCCACTTTCAGACCATGTTTGGAGTACGTTCTATATATTGTAGCTAACTAGGATACTCTCAGATGCATTTTCACATTCAGTTCAACCAACACTTACAATGTCTTTAAACATTAATTTTTGATTCTATTGATTTATGTTGTGGGGATGAAAGGGTGCTGGAGAAAATTTGGCTCACTCATCTCTAATTAAAATGGCATTATCTTCTTTAATATTGGATTTGTTTTTCTACTACTAAAGTTTCATTTGTCAGTTGAAAAATAAATAGAGTCTCTTGAATAATTGCTGATTTCAATTTAGCATCTTTCCATATCTCTCACACATTTTTTTTCTTATCTTTAATTCCAGAGTCATTTTATTTACACGTGAATACAAACCATCTATATCGCTTCTAAAAAATCTAATTAATTTAGCGTTGTTCACACTTCCTTAAGATATAATTGTCTTTAGAAGTTAATATATGAAAATGACATTTACATTGTAATGATATTTTAAAATATTATTTTTCCTTTGCACAAACTAGCTCAGATGTACTGTATTTTACAGCTGTAAAACTAACCAATTTAATTAAAGAAATACAATGTATTAGAAATAAAAAATGACGCAGTATATATATTTTTACTGTTTAATCTTATTCAATAAAACAGATTCAGTGTGCTTCCTCAGACTCCAAGCATATGGTGAGATGATGATGTACAATTCCTTGGTGATATACCACCTCCAGTAACATAAGGTAATGACAAAGGCAATCCACAATGGGTGATTTCAGCCTGCTTGTGCTGATAGGTGGTTTACTACACATCTTTGGGACACAGTCTTTTTGATGTTACCCTGCCTACTAAATAAAATGCTAGACATGCACTTCTGCAAAGTGTAGTTTCCAGATCTTTAAAGTTCTAATGTAACGGGTTGTAGAAACCCATGTTAGCAAGCATTAGGTTTCTAAAAAAACATTCACATTTCTTTTCTCTGCATTTTTGATACACTGCACACTAATACATTTACACTTTTGTATAGATACTATATGGATTAAAGGTACATGTTGGACCACATGTTACCTCTGGAGGTTTATCACCTAAAAAGCAACAGAACAAAAACAGGACAGGTCTTTTGGAATGGTTTCAAAGAGTTGTGGAGAGGAGCCACTCTACAGGGTCATCAATAATGACAGCTTCTGAACATCTTCTCAAACATGTTGGCAGGAGACCGCTATTGCTATTCATTTGGTAAATCCTAGTAGGGATCATGTAAATTCTAAATTTCAATAGTTTTTATTGAAAACATTTTCAGGTAAATACAAAAATAAACCAGAAAATATAACAATGGGCCAGTGAGTATATAAATATATTGGTATTAAGTTATACTTGGATGATACAATGGTCAGTATCTGGCAACAGGATTAAGAACATAAATAAACAGGGATCATGTAAATTATACAAAGGATCGTAATGCGGTTCTTCACTCTGTTTAAAAAATAAATAAAATTAAAGCCAGCATGGTATAACTAGTGGTAGTTAGTCACATTGAACTGAATTTATTCTGTGGTGTTGAAGATGTTTTGTAGCTTATCCTAACCACTTGTTCAGTTCAAATGTGAGCAGTAGTTTATGGCTTTTGGAGCTTCTACATATTCACACTTGCACTCTAATATTAACCCTATATGCCAAACATAGTGTTCTTGAGGTTCTAATGCCAGAGTGTCTCCCCAACCACAAATTGATAAAACAACTAAGCTCTGTACTTCTGAAAAAAAGACAGTTTAAAGATATTGAGAAATATTGTGTGCACTAACATTGTCATAATATAAAATATTATGACTGTTATCCTTATTACTGCTACCAGATCTCTTTTTTTTATCGACTACTACAGTAGTTCATTTTGTGGTGGAATTTGTGTGTGTACGTGCCCTTCCTTCAGAGCCCTGTGCCATAAACAGTGTCACTCACACGTTTGCGTGGGAGTGGAGTAATCATGGCTCAGACCTTTCAAAGGATCAGCGCCTGCGAACCCGAACAAAGACTAGGTGAAACTGGAAGCCCTGTCAGCAGTGACAGCGAGGCCCTGGAGGGTTTCGTTTAAAGGTAAGTTTCACATAATGTCCTAGTATGTGATGTATACTAGCACATTATAACATTGCCTTGTAAAATGATTAAGAAAATTGTATTGAACCTTCTCTCTGTCTGAAACATGAAAGTCCAAGCATTGGATTGCTGGGGAGCTCTGTCCCTAGAGTATTGCAGAGTTTGAATTTGTGGTTGATTGTTCGGAAGCTGGAGAACAGGAAATTTCCCTTCCAGTGATATGTAAGATAGTAACCACTGATTCTAGTCTCCCCATTGGGGGGGCTGGTTTGGAGGCGGCTGCAGTTCAGGGGACTTGGTCTCCACAGTAGAGAATACTGCCCATCAATATCTTGAAACTTTGGGAAGTACCCCTTGCTCTGAATTATTGGACGAACCAGTTGCACAGGTTTGTGGTCAGGGTTCAGTCCAACAATGCCATTGGAGTGGCGTATATAAACTACAAGGGTGGCACCAGAAGTCGTGGGGCCCAGGAAAAGGTGAACCACAATCTGTCTGGGGCAGAACAGCATGTGCCGTCTCTGTCGGCAGTACATATTCCAGGTATAGAAAACTGGCAGAGTGTTTTTCCCAGCCATTATCGACTAATACCGGAACAGTGGTTCCTGCATCCCAAGACATTCTCAGCAATCCACCAGCGTTGGGGAACTCTGGAGGTGGATATCCCAGATTGCAATTTCTATAACAAGTTGGACAGGTTGTGTTTGGGATGAGAGTCCCACTGGCATTAGGGGTAGATGCACTGGTAACACTTTAGGGACCAGTTCTCCCTAATCTAGGCCTTCCCCCTGATTTAACTACTGTCCTGTCTTTTGCAAAGGATCTGAGAGGGGGTAACACAGATTATAGTGGTAGCCAGGCCAAGCACAGGTAAACTGATATAGTGAATCTGGCAGTGGACACTCCTTGGACACTTCCAGCCCGACCAGACCTATGGTCTTGGGTCCTGTTATCTCTGCACTGTTAAGAGCTAGGAAGCCGGCTTCCGGGAGCTTTCATTACAGGACTTGGAAATCTTATATACCTGGTTCGAAGCCAGGAAGTGGCACCCATGGAAATATGTGAGTGGGAAATTTTTCCTTCCTCCAGTCAGGAGGGTATATTAAATTGGCCTTAAGTACCATTAAGGGTCAGGTTTTGTCTCTATACTTTTTTTCCAGATACCATTGTTTCTCACTCCTAGATTCATACCTCATGCAGGGTGTAAGCAGACAGTACCATGTGTCTTTGTGACTTGAACTTGGACTTGGCTGTCCTTGAAAAAGCCACCTTTTGAACCAATTTGAGAAACTCCATTAGTCCTTTGACTCAAAGAGTGGTTTCTTTGATTACTATCACTTCAGTAAAAAGAGTGTCAGAGCTGGTGGTTCTTTCATGTAAGGAGCTGCTCTTGGTCTTGCATTATGATAAGTTAATGTTGCATCCTCATCCATCTTTCTTGCCTAGAGTGGTTTCTAGTTTTCACTTGAATCAGTATAGTGTCACGCATTTCTTTTTTCCTAGTCCACAGTTGGCAGGGGAAAGATTGCTGCATACTCTGGATGTAGTTCAGGCAGTCAGGATTTATTTGAGTTTGTCGGCACAGGCCAGGAATCCTGATTTGTGTTGCCAGAAGAGCTCGGGAAGGGCAGGTGGCATCCATGGTACTGTAATTATTTCTCATTGAATCCACCAATTAATCATTCAAGCCCATGGTTTGAAAGGGCAAGGTCTCACTCTTTCTGGTGAGAATGCACTCTACCAGGAGTGTGGAGGCATCTTGGGCTATCCACCATCAGGCGTCAGTGGCTCAGGTTTGCAAGGCTGCTACATGGTCTTTGGTTCATACATTTACAGGGTTTTTCCAGGTAGATGTCAGAAACACAGAGGATACTGCCTTTGGCCGCAATGTGTTACTGGTGGAAGAATAAGCCCTTCTCTGGTGGCAGTTTCTGACAGGCCACGTACACACGACCTGTTTCCTCGGCAGAATTCATCATTAAACATGTTGGGAGAGTTTTTTTGCAGAGGAAACTGGTCGTGTGTACATTTTTCATCGAGGAAACTGTCGAGGAACTCATCGAGCCAAAAAGAGAGCAAGTTCTCTTTTTCCTTGACGGGAGTCAAATTGGCTCGTCGAGTTCCTCGTCGAGCTGGTTTCCGACGAGAAACTCGAGAGTGTGTATGCTAAGGAACCCGCACTTGCTCATAATAAAGTATGAGACGGGAGTAAAAGTAGCATTTGTAATGGAGAGAACACATTTTTAAAGCTGTAACAGACTGAAAAGTGCACATAGTCTCTTACCAAACTTTTACTTAACACGCAAACACATGAGATTAGCAAAAGCAGCCCCAAGAGTTGTGCAAGTGGAATCGAACTTCCCCTGCCGTCCTATGTGTTGTAGTCACCGCGTTTGAAAACAAGGAGATTTTGTCTTGACAGTGTGTACGCAAAGCAAGCTTGTCGAGTTCCTCGACAAGCCTAACAAGGAACTCGACGAGGAAAACGATGTGTTTCGCCTGACGAGTTCCTCGGTCGTGTGTACGAGGCCTAATTGTGTCTCCCTCCTCTCAAGTGTAATTGCTTCGGGACATCCAAGATAGTAATTATTATAGCCTATGAAGGTGATGGGAGTGTCTGCGCTGTAGAAGCCAAAAATGGGAAGGAAAGGGAGGGGAAGGTGGACAAAAAAATGGACTAATGTGATAGTGGGGTGTACTTAGCAGAATAGAAGTGACCTACAATTGGAAATAAATAGGTATAAACTAACCCAGATTATATAGAAGAAAAAAACGCACACATAAAGGTCTACAAATATAACTAATGAGTAGACCACCGTTTGGAAACGGAATCCTGTGGTGGATGTGGGAATAGACAAAAAAATTATTTAAATGTACTGTGAATATAAATTAACAGGACTTGGAGCAAATGTGATATAGAATCTTGTGAACAAAATTGAAATACAATCCAACAACCGGACAAATATAAAGTGACAAACTGAGTAGGCCAGTGTTATAAGTGTAGGAGATAACAAGCTTAGGTGAGTAAAAGTGTGTGATAAAGTAAAATCCACACACCGTGCACCCTTCACCGATGGTGAATCAAACAGCTTACCTCCCTGCTCTTATACAGACCCAGGTATATCACTGTGCCAGCTAGCTGTTTAGGCGGATATCTGCTTGTCTGATCTCAATCGCGGTATATACATAAAAGAACAAATGATGTAGATGTTGTAGCAAAATCTTCTAATAGGCAAATGGAAACCATAACATTCAAAATAGGAGGTGGTTAGCTGTCCACTTACACAACTTACAAGAGTGTGTAGGGAGCATGTGCCTATCTCCACGAGCACCGCGCTCGTATCCTTATCCACTTTCAGCTGTCAGTTTCTCCACTTGATATCGCTCGAGCCGTACGCTCGTGATGGGTTATGAAAGGCAGAAGTGGAAGGAGAGAGGGGGGCACATTGCGTGGAGCTTGCAGCAAGGTAAAATTTATTAAAACGAAAAATCATAAGTAAAAACACTCACATGGGGCAGTCTAAAGGCGGTCGCGTAGCTACGAACACCGCGCTCGTCCACCGTCCGTCAGGTACTGCTCCTGGTCTGTACTCTAAGTTCCCGACGCGTGTTCGTCACATCACGTGACTTCACATGATGAAGTCACGTGATGTGACGAACACGCGTCGGGAACTTAGAGTACAGACCAGGAGCAGTACCTGACGGACGGTGGACGAGCGCGGTGTTCGTAGCTACGCGACCGCCTTTAGACTGCCCCATGTGAGTGTTTTTACTTATGATTTTTCGTTTTAATAAATTTTACCTTGCTGCAAGCTCCACGCAATGTGCCCCCCTCTCTCCTTCCACTTCTGCCTTTCATAACCCATCACGAGCGTACGGCTCGAGCGATATCAAGTGGAGAAACTGACAGCTGAAAGTGGATAAGGATACGAGCGCGGTGCTCGTGGAGATAGGCACATGCTCCCTACACACTCTTGTAAGTTGTGTAAGTGGACAGCTAACCACCTCCTATTTTGAATGTTATGGTTTCCATTTGCCTATTAGAAGATTTTGCTACAACATCTACATCATTTGTTCTTTTATGTATATACCGCGATTGAGATCAGACAAGCAGATATCCGCCTAAACAGCTAGCTGGCACAGTGATATACCTGGGTCTGTATAAGAGCAGGGAGGTAAGCTGTTTGATTCACCATCGGTGAAGGGTGCACGGTGTGTGGATTTTACTTTATCACACACTTTTACTCACCTAAGCTTGTTATCTCCTACACTTATAACACTGGCCTACTCAGTTTGTCACTTTATATTTGTCCGGTTGTTGGATTGTATTTCAATTTTGTTCACAAGATTCTATATCACATTTGCTCCAAGTCCTGTTAATTTATATTCACAGTACATTTAAATAATTTTTTTGTCTATTCCCACATCCACCACAGGATTCCGTTTCCAAACGGTGGTCTACTCATTAGTTATATTTGTAGACCTTTATGTGTGCGTTTTTTTCTTCTATATAATCTGGGTTAGTTTATACCTATTTATTTCCAATTGTAGGTCACTTCTATTCTGCTAAGTACACCCCACTATCACATTAGTCCATTTTTTTGTCCACCTTCCCCTCCCTTTCCTTCCCATTTTTGGCTTCTACAGCGCAGACACTCCCATCACCTTCATAGCATAAACCTTTGTCTTGAGAGGACATCTCTTTTTGTTTGCTGCAGTATTTCACGTTCACTCACCCCATCACTCCCTTTCTGGCCCATTCCCCCTTGCTTATATTCTATACAGCGCAGGAGTTCCACCTAGCATAATTATTATAGCCTGCTCTGTGTCCCGTGATGTACAATACAAAATGTATTATTTTTTCTTACATATTTAGATGTAAAATCAGGTTCTTGAAGTACATAATGGGATAACAAGGTCCTTCTCCTCTTTCTGGGAATTCATTGCTTGCTACAAAACTGAGGAACTTCCTATATAGGGGGGATTTAAATGGGAGGACTTCCTGCTTGATTGATCTGCTAGTGTCCATTCACCTATAGGTGGCGCATAACCCAGATAGTAATTGTTATAGCCTGCTCTGAGTCCTGTGAAATTGATTTTACAGGTAAGTATGTCAAAACAATTTTCACACAGTGCATCACATTGTGCGAATAGAGGAGCAGTTGAATGACAGGATCTTCTCCATCCATTCACAGAATGCCGTGCATTATGGGACTGTGGTCATATTAGCAATATAAATGGTGTGGAGGGTAGAAGCAGGGCAGGTCGAGCAGCACTAATTTCCTTTGTAGCAAGGTCTGCTTTTCTTTTGCAATAATTTTTATTGAAAATTGTACATATCAAATTTTCAATGCAAAATATTGTTTACATGAGATAAGCATTGCCCTATACAAAATGTCTGAAGATACTAGAGATGAGAGCAATATGGTATACCTTAGCAAGGGTGCTCATTGTATTTCTCATCTCTTTAATCACTTCCCGCCCGGTCAATATACAATTGACGTTCGGGAAGTGGTTGTGAATTCCTGACTGGACGTCTATTGACGTCCTGCAGGATTTCATGCCGGCGCGCAGCGTGGCGATCAGTGATGCAGGGTGTCAGTCTGACACCCTGCATCTCGCTAAAGAGCCTCCGGCGGAGGCTCTTTACCACGTGATCAGTCGTGTCCAATCACGGCTGATCACGATGTAAACAGGAAGAGCCGTTGATGGCTCTTCCTCACTCGCGTCTGACATACGCGAGTAGAGGAGAGCTGATTGGCGACTCTCCTGACAGGGGGGTTCGCGCTGATTGTTTATCAGGGCAGCCCCCCCTCGGATGCCCACACTGGACCACCAGGGAAGCCCACACTGGACCACCAGGGAAGGGGGCAGTAAAAAATAAAAATAAATGAGAAAGATGCCAATCAGTGCTCACAAATGGGCACTGACTGGCAACATGGGCACAAGTGATGCCCAGCAATGCCATCAGTGCCACCCCTCAGTGTCCATCAGTGCCACCCCTCAGTGTCCATCAGCACCACCCCTCAGTGTCCATCAGTGCCACCTCTCAGTGCCCACCCATGCCCAGTGCCCACCCATGCCCAGTGCCCACCTATAAGTGCCCATCTGTGCCACCCATAAGTACCCATCAGTGTCACCCATGAGTTCCCATCAGTGTCGCCTATGAGTGCCCAGTGCCGCTTATGAGTGCCCATCAGTGCCTCCTATGAGTGCCCATCAGTGGCGCCTATGAGTGCCCATCAGTGCCGCCTATGAGTGCCCATCAGTGCCGCATACCAGCGCCGCCTATCAGTGCCGCCTATCTGTGCCCATCAGAGCCCATCAGTGCCGCCTCACCGGTGCCCATCAGTGCCGCCATATCAGTGCCCGTAATAGAAGAAGAAAACTTACTTATTCACAAAAAATAACAGAAAAAAATAAAAACTTAATTTTTTTCCAAAATTTTCGGGGTTTTTTTAGTAATAAAAATCGCAGAGGTGATCAAATACCACCAAAAGAAAGCTCTATTTGTGGGAACAAAATGATAAAAAAATTGTTTGGGTACAGTGTAGCATGACGGCGCAATTGTCATTCAAAGTGCGACAGCGCTGAAAGCTGAAAATTGGCTTGGGCAGGAAGGTGCGTAAGTGCCTGGTATGGAAGTGGTTAAACTTCAACTTAATGAACTACATGAGAAACCTGTTACAAGTGAAGAAAACACAGACAAACAAATACCCTACAGAAAGGAGAAAAAAAAAAGGAGAGGATTAGCGCTTTCTTGGGTCCCTGTCATCCCTTCAGGCTTCTTGAAGATGACGAGGAGGAATCCATACCATGTGACCATGTGGCCTAAGTCCTCTCCCTGGTCACTCAAACAGAATATAGGGGAAGAAATGAAAAACCTGTGTTGCCTTGGGTGAATCGTTATATCTAATCGCCATAATTGTACATAGATATAAATTTGTACTCAGAGTCTCAGGTAATCGTGCTAGAGAAAGGTCTGAGGGGAAACAGGGAAATTGACCTGAGGTGTGCCGGGGTCACGTGGTCGGTATGCCTAAAAGGGGGCATACCCAAGTAGAAGTAAAAGAAGAAATAGCAAGAAAAAAGGGGATGGGTGGGTGGGACACCAGAAAGCCGACACCCAGAAGGAGGAAGGAGGGCGGGTTTAAATACCTCCCGACTCCTCCTACAAATACAGGCTGACCTGCGGTCAGCCTTACAACTTGTACTCAGAGTCTCAGGTAATCGTGCTAGAGAAAGGTCTGAGGGGAAACAGGGAAATTGACCTGAGGTGTGCCGGGGTCACGTGGTCGGTATGCCTAAAAGGGGCCAAAAATAAACAGTAGGATGAGCTAGCAAAGAGATTGAAAATGAAAGTAACCGTATGTAAACCACAAGCTCCCAAAGCAAGAATGCCTGTGACAGACATGCGGAACTGGGATATGTCCGGAAAAGACAGCTGACTACCGCTAATCTAACTTCTCAACAACGAACATACAGACCCCTCGATGAAAAGCAGCAGAACTGCACCTGTACTAAAGCACGGCCCGGAGAGAATATCGAAGTGCTACCCTAGCTAGGCAGCAAGGAAAGGCTGCGTGTCATGCCCTGTGCTAGCAGGAAAGGGAGTGCTAGGGAAAGGAGGATGGCCTATCTCTGAGTACCTCCACGAAAGTCCGGCGCCTAGACTGTGCTGGGCACCGGCTTGAAAAACCTGTTGGGCTGAAAAGTGGCCAAAAGAACCAAACCGCAAGTAGGTACAGAATGTTTGTGAGAAAAGAACCCAGGATACTGAGATAGAAACGCCTGGAAGATATCCCAGGCCGAGTCAAGAGCTACTAGGCTGAAATGAAAAGGACTTAAGATCAAGCTTCATCTGTGACAAAAGAGAAGGCCGTATCGGGAGGTACAAGAGGGCTTGCCACCATGTATGGAACCCCGGAGCCGGACGGATGGCGGCAAAATCTTCGATTTTTCTGCCCGTGACATGACTTCTGCAAACAAGAACAACATCGTTAAAACAAAACATGACCAACAAGCCCCAACTTACCTTAGGAAAAGGAAAATCCCTACCTTTCCTAACCCCTACCTATGTGGGTGTCCGTGATTGACACACTCAGTGACGTAGAGCAGGAACGAAAACGTAGCACAAGACTGAAAACGTGTCAGTCTCAAGAACCTAGCGAGGCTGAGCAACCTGAGGCAAACCAGGCCAATTGAAAAACGTAACACTTAAGCCTATGAACCTGAAGGCGTGTCAGGCAAGTGATGTGAGTAGTAAGATAACATGACGTACGAAAACGTAATGATAGCTGTGAGAAACGGATGAGGGGACTTGCCACTGCACAAGACAATTAGAAACGAAACATCTCAATCCGACAGTACCCTTGAACGTGACAGGTACCCAGCAGTGGAGAGTGGCCATGAACAAACGTGAGGATATGAATGTGGCATGTGCCCAGACTATGAAAATGTAGGTAAGTGTAGGACTAGTGCAGCTGAACTGACAATGTGACAATCCCATGAAATGCGAAGGCCGAGCAACCTGAGGCGTAGCAGGCAAATTAAAAACGTACACTCAGGCCTGATGAACCTGAAGACGTGTCAGGTCGTTGTGTGAGAAATGAAATGTTTAAGATGCATGAAACGTGTGAGAAACGGATGAGGAGACTTGCCACCGTACAAGCCAATTAAGAACGATCATCTCAATCCGTAAACACCCATAGACGTGATGGGTGACCCCCCCCCCAGCGGTGGAACGCCATGAATCTAAACAGAACATGCTAATACTACCAACTGAAAACTAACACAACTGGAACCTGCATGAGAAACGTAAGGTTGCATGAGAAACGTAAGGTTGCATGAGAAACAAACACATTCGAGAACATGAATAGCATGAGATACGAAAACATGAAAAGATAAATTGTATGAGAACATAAATTGCATGGGAAACGTGAACACCCGAGAACATGATTGCATGAGGAACGACAATACACAGTAATCGTGTGAGAAGCGGAACTCGTATGAAAAGCGTAACGTAAGAAAAGCGTAACGTATGAAAACATGACCAATGTAATTGTATCACAACCTGCCAGAGAAACGTAAATGCGTGAGAACATGAATGCATGAGAAACGTGACGAAAAACGAAACATGGAAATGTAAAAAATTGCATGAGAACATGACCCGTACGAGAAGCGTAAACCCATGAGGACCTAACTCGCATGAGAAATGTCATCGCATGAGGACACGCAACCGCATGAGGACACGCAACCGCATGAGGACACGCAACCGCATGAGGACACGCAACCGCATGAGGACACGAGCATGAAAAACGTAATGCATGAGACAACATAATGCATGAGAAACGTGGTCGCATGAAAAACGTAATCGCATGAGAACTACCCTGGGAAACATGACCGCATGCGAACTACCATGTGAACTGTAATCGCATGAGAAGGTGATCGCGTGAGAACTACCGTGTGAAACGTAATCGCCTGAGAAACGTAAACACATGAGGACATGACTCATGAGAAACTTGATCGCATGAGAACTACCATGCGAAATGTAGTCGCATGAGAACTACCATGCAACCCGTAATCGCATGAGAAACGTAAACACACAAGGACATGACTCGTAAGAGAAACGTGATTGCACGAAAAACGTGATCGGATGAGAACTACCATGAGAAATGTAATCGCATGAGAAATGTAATCGCATGAGAAATGTAATCGCATGAGAAATGTAATCGCATGAGAAACGTAAACACATGAGGACATGCCTCATGAGAAACGTGATCGCATGAAACCACCATGCGAAATGTAGTCGCATGAGAAACAACCACAAGAACAAGACTCGTGAAAAACCAAGATCGCATGAGGAACGTGATCGCATGTGAACGTAATCGCACGAGAACCACCATGTGAAATGTAATCGTAAGAGAATGTAATCGCATGAGAAACGTAAACACATGAGGACATGACTCATGAGACACGTGATCGCATGGGAACTACCATGCGAAATGTAGTCGCATGAGAACTACCACGCGAAACGTGATCGCATGAGAAACGTGAACACACAAGGACCCGACTCGCATGAGAAACATGATCGCATGAGAAACATGACCGCATGGGAAAAGTGACCGCATGGGAAACGTGAACGCATGGGAAAATCGCATGAGAGACATAATCACATGGGAAATGTGATCGCATGAAAAGAACGCATGGGAAACGTGATCGCATGAGAAGAACGCATGGGAAACGTAAACGCATGGGAAACGTAAACGCATGGGAAACGTAAACGCATGAGAAAATCGCATGAGAGACGTAATCACATGGGAAACGTGATCGCATGAAAAGAACGCATGGGAAACGTGATCGCATGAAAAGAACGCATGGGAAACGTGATCACATGAAAAGAACGCATGGGAAACGTGATCGCATGAAAAGAACGCATGGGAAACGTGATCGCATGAGAAGAACGCATGGGAAACGTGATCGCATGAGAAGAACGCATGGGAAACGTGATCGCATGGGAAACGTAATCGCATGAGAAAAACACCACGAGAACGTCATCGCATGAGGAACATCATCGCATGAGAAACGTCGTCGCATGAGAAACGTCGTCGCATGAGAAACGTTGTCGCATGAGAAACGTCATCGCATGAGAAACGTCATCGCATGAGAAACGTCATCGCATGAGAAACGTCATCGCATGAGAAACGTCAATACTTGGAAACATGACTAAGCCTGAGAAACGTGACATGAATGCATACCGAACCTGACTGAAAAATGCACTCACTGAAAAACACTGATCATACACCCACTTCAACCAAAACCTAGCAGAAAGGTGAACCACCCCCCCCCCCTCTTGCCGCCAGTAAGGCCCGGGATGTGAGCCCCCCGCAAGACCCCCAAACATGCCCAGGATGAGAGCTGGGTGAAGGACGCCCCCCCCCCCCCCCCCCCCCCCCTCATGCTGCTGGAGTGAGCATAGGAGACACAAACGGAGGAGTAGGCTCAGCCAGGGGGGGGTAAAGGAAGATTTGATTGGCACCTGCATGGACCAGCGACGGGCGGCTCCCTTCAAGCAGGAGGGAGTAATACAGCGGGCGGAGGTCCCCCCCCCTCCCCCCCGGCGTGAACACCGGAGGAAGCGGTGGGCGGCTCCCCGCATGCTGGAGGGACTGAAACCAGCGGGCGGAGGTCCCCCCCTCCCGACGTAACCACAGGAGGAACGGCAGGCGGCTCCCTCCATGCTGGAGGGAGCAACACAGCGGGCGGAGGTGTGTACGCGGCATTATAGTGTAAGTCCAAAACTTTTTTTATGAAGAGTATGAAATTGTAATAATTTTTTTGTATTTATTTTTTGCTGTCTGTGCTCCTGCTGCATAGATTTATTAGTTTTGTATGTTCTGGTGATCAATGTGTCTCTGGTGCAGAAAGTGATGTAAAAGTCAACATTTCTCAGATGCCACAAGAACAGAAGGTAACATTTGCATTATGCATTAGCCACCGTGTACATTGCAATAGGAGATGATAACAATATATACATCATTAACCGCTTCCATACATGGCATTTTCACCCCCTTCCTGCCCAGACCAATTTTTAGTTTTCAGCGCTGTTGCACTTTGAGTGACAATTGCGTGGTCATGCAACACTGTACCCAAACTAAATCTTTATGTTTTTTCCCCCCACAAATAGAGCTTTCGTTTGGTGGTATTTGATCATCTCTGCGGTTTTTATTTTTTGCGCTATAAACAAAAGAAGATCGACAATTTTTAAAAAAAACACAATCTTTTTTACTTTTTTATTTAATAAATATCACAATTAAAAAAAAAAAAATTCTTCTACATATATTGATTGGTTTGCGCAAAAGTTATAGCGTCTACAAAATAGGTGATAAATTCATGGCATTTTAATTTTTTTTTACTAGTATTGGCGGCGATTTGCGATTTTTTTACTGTGACCGTGACATTGCGGCGAGCACATCGGACACTTTGACACGTTTTTGGGACCATTCACATTTATACAGTGATTAATGCTATAAATATGCATTAATTACTGTGTAAATGTGACTGGCAGGGAAGGGGTTAACCACTAGGGGGCGTTGAAGCGGTTAATATGTTCCCTAAGGTGTGTTCTAACTGTAGGGGGGAGGGGACTCTCAAGGGCAGGAGACCGATATGTGTTCCTCTGTACTGGGAACACACATTGGTCTCCTCACCGCTGACAGGAGGAGGATCTGTGTGTTTACACACACAGATCCTCACTCCTGCCGTGATTACCGACAATCGCGGGCACCCGGCGGCAATCGCGGCCGCCAGGCACCCGCGCCGGGTCACGAGCGCTGCCGCGGGCGCCCTAGATCGCCGGGAACACAGGATGTCATATGACGTCCACCCGGATCGGCGAGGGGTTCCTGTCGCCGTCATTTCCCTATGACGCGGTATGGAAGTGGTTAAAGATAAGCAATTCATAGGTTGGTTGTAGTTTTACCAGTATCTACAGTAATTTTTGTTAACCTCCACCCAAAACAATATGTTTTCAAGTGACATTCTTACAGTCGCTGTAGATCCGAGGGGGATATGCAAGGAAAATAAAAAACAGCATTTTAGCTTGCACATGATGGGATTGAAAATCAGCAGAGCTTCCCCTCATTTCAGATCTACCCCTCAGATTTACAGCGACTGCACTTCCAAGTGTACTTTCAGTGCAATTTGAAGTGCACTTTGCATTTGTAGTTTGCACTTGTAGTGCAAAGTGGATTTGCCTTTAGTAAATAACCCCCTTTCTATCTCATACATCCATTTTTTCCTAGCATTTACAAACAATTCTATGTGTAGTATATCATTTCTTTGCTGGTACTGACATTTTTATTTCATTGCTCTGTATGCAGCTGAGGAGTTGATGATTTTCTGTACACTGTGAGAGAGCTATATTTTCAAGATGGATATTGGATTAAGTGTGCAGCAGAACTAGAACCTTGCTAACGTTAAAGGTTACATGAAGTGATGAATTATTCAGATTTTTATGGTGTTAGTTTTGTTTCTTTCTTCCACTATGGTGACTCTGCAGACACAATGATAGATGAGACCCACTAAAAGACTTAGAGGAATATTTTTATCATAAGATTGTGACAAATGTGCTCTTATTATGTATTGACATTGTATCTTTTTTAGGAGTATTTAAACAATCTACTGTCTAGATATTGTATGTGAATAGCATTTTATAAATGACATTTTTATTTTCCTTAAAAATAATATTGTATATGTTATTTGATGTATTTCTTCTTAATATATTCAGGGCCAGTTTTATACTTATTTTCTCGGGTCAGCTAGCAAAAGATGAGCATGTCTGGAAGGCAGCATATACAGTATGTGAAATTGCCTTACAAAGAACGGCACAGGTTTACTTTTGCATGCCTCTTTGCTTCTCCAATTTCTACCCCTGTAAAAGGATGTCTAATTGGCTAAATGATCAGAAAGTAACTGTAACTTGCAGTTTACTAAACAAGTGCAAAGTTAGAATCAATAATGCAAATCGTAGTCAGAACAGCAAAGAGTATACATGCACTCAGGGCCGGTGCTACCACTAAGTGAACTAGGCAGTTGCCTAGAGGCACAGCCACTGGTTGTCATGGAGATCCCTGGCTTGATGGCGGCGGGAGAGGAACAGTAAACAATGTGTCCTCAGAGTGCTGGCATCTATCTCCATGCGGTGAGCATATTTGTAAAATACCAGGGTTCTAAACAGACCCCTGATGTCTCAGTTTTGATACAGAACAGGGACTGAGGGCAGAGATTTCTCTGCAGCCTCAGCTGCACTGGACTATGAATGAATGGGAAGTGCTTTGTGCTGAACAGCTTATTGTTCATTCACACAACAACAATTTACAATGCTTATGAATAAACACAAGTGAGTGGCTGATACTGATCTCTCCTGTGTTCATTCAGAAAAGGAAGGTGCAGGCAAATTACATATTTAATGGCCCCTCCCTACTCTCTATCCTGAAACGATCCCTCACAGCAGCTGACAGGAGAGGAGAGGAAGCTGGAGGAGCTTTCGGGAAGAGGGGACCAGTAGAGCACATATGGGGCCGGGCAGCAGAAACAAGAGGAACAGGAACAGGAGGGGCGGCAGGGGCAGCATTTACTGGTACCAATCCCCTGTATTTTCCTCCAATGGCAGCAAAACTCTGACGGGAGGGAGAGGAGCAGAAGCCTACTTTTAGCTGCTGCGGGAGGAAAATAGAGATCGATCCCCTGGATTCCAGGCCATACCATTGGAACTGTAGTGATCTGGAAACAATTGGGAACATGCTTCTAACAATAGCTGGGTTTTCTGGAGAAGCTGCCTACTACTAGGCTTTGACTCCAGCAGTGGAGGGCCTATCACCTGGCCGCAGATCACATATCAGCTACCAATTCCTCATCAGTAGTGGCCTCTTGTAGCATCACTTTAGCCCACTTCTTTCCTGTGGGAGTATTTATGCTGCAAAGTCTTGCAGCTCCAATGCATATTTGGGAATGGATTCTCCCACTGCTTTCTGTTGGTGAGGTGTGTGCTAAGGTCCCCTAACATTACCACTTGGCAATACAGAGCTTCAAAGTAGTCAACCATCAACTCAAGGAGATCGTAGTCTTCTGCTGGGTGGTCTCCATCAGCTAGCTATGGCACCAGTTCTGCTGCAGTAACAACTCTTTCTAAAAAAGTAGCAACCGGATTCAGGTAGAGCGGCGTATATTTGAGCGGGTGTAGCGCAGCTCATATGCGGCTTCCGCCGTTCATCTCTTCCATCCTCCTCCTAGATATCTAATAGGATCGCCTGTCCTTTCAGCCAATCGGGAGGTGGATCAGTGTGAGAATAGCGAATATTCATGCGCTAATCTCACACAACTGAGTGGGCTCGTAGCGTAATGCTCTGTGCCCCAAACCCACCCTTTTTTGGAGCCTATTAAAGCCTTTGTCTCTAATCACATGCTTCAAAAAAACCAAACTCACACCCATTGGAATCCATGTGTCCGATGCCCTGCATTTAGATTAGGGGACTGGACTCATGGATAAGGAGGGCAGCGCCTGTGCGCCCCTAATGGACGGGCTGCCACTGGGTAGAGTGCTACCAGAAACAAACTATAAATTTATGGATGTGTAATAAACAACCCCTAATTAATAATAGCCCCCGCCCCTTATTGGGGCATAGGACCTCTTTATTTTTTTCCCAAGTAATGCAATATACTCAAAATAACCTAATATATATGCAATATACAGGGATGGTGCAATCCCCTATGTACACTTAATAACTTGTGCGTATTAAACTAATTATGCCGCGTACACACGACTGTTTTTCATGACGAGAAAAATGCAATTCTTTAAATTAGGTCATTAAAAACGATCGTGTGTAGGCTCCAGAGCATTTTTCTCGACGAGAAAAATTGCCATTAAAAATTTAGAACATGCTCTATTTTTTCTCGTTTTTCACGTCGTCATTTTTCTCGTCGTGAAAAACGGTCGTGTGTACGCATTTTGGTGCAGACACTTGTGTGACTCCTCCACCAATAACTCACCTCCATCCACAGACCTAAATAACTCATAGGCCATAAGCGCTTTGCCCTTTTATGTTGGGACCAACATATGAAATGGCCGCAGGTTGTAATGTAGATAGACTCTTAATGGTTGGTACACACGATCCAACTTTATGGCCATAATTGGCTGACGGACGTGTCGGATAATCCGACCGTGTGTATGCTCCATCAGACAATTATTGGCTGAATTAACGACAACAAAAGTTGGCTCTTCATGCTCATAAATCGTTGGACAATAAATCTGTTACATCGGTTTATCCGAAGTACAAAGTACAAACACGCATGCTCAGAACCAATGCTAAACATCAGACAACAATAGCAGAAGTTGCCCAAAGGGTGGCTGTAAAGAGCGGAAAAAAAATTGTGATTTGGTGAATGTTGGCTAAAAATGTTGGGCCGTGTGTATGCAGAATAAATTCACGGCCAACGCTCTTCGGACCAAAATCTACGGAAAAGTCTGCTGAAAGTCCGATTTTGTGTACGAGGCTTTCAAGATGACAGCTCAAAAGGCCACGACTCTCCATAACTCCATAACTCCACTCCTCTCAAAAGGGAGATTGAGTACTCAAAATAAAATAAAAGGAACCATCATCGTGCAACGTATAAAACATTCAATGTATTTAAAAAAAAATTTAAAAGCACTCACATTTACATGTGCACAATGACTAGTGCACTTAGATGTATCAAACTAACACTACTTAAGGAGCATGAACCCTCAATCTCACTTCCAATGTGTCCTGACATCCCACCATGCGATGATGAGGTGGAGTTTGGATTTGTTTGTTTGGGGATCCGTTTTTACTTTGAAGTTAATTTGTGCTTGCTCATACAGGGCAAAACAACAGGTTAGTTTAATTACCTATCTACCTCTTCCCCCCAGCTGCATGTAATCACATTTTTCTTGATGTAATCCTCTTTCTCCCACAATGCAGTGCTGCGTGCCAAAGTGGTCAATCACTAAGCATCAGCACTGTAATGTCAGAGAGGGAACATAGTCCAGCATTAAAGGGATTGTAAAGGTACAATTTTTTTTTCCTAAATAGCTTCCTTTACCTTAGTGCAGTCCTCCTTCACTTACCTCATCCTTCCATTTTGCTTTTAAATGTCCTTATTTCTTCTGAGAAATCCTGACTTCCTGTTCTTCTGTCTGTAACTCCACACAGTAATGCAAGGCTTTCTCCCTGGTGTGGAGTGTCGTGCTCACCCCCTCCCTTGGACTACGGAGAGTCAGGACGCTCTCTACATTGCAGATAGAGAAAGGAGCTGTGCGTTAGTGGGCGTCCTGACTCTCCAGTAGTCCAAGGGAGGGGGCGAGCATGACACTCCACACCAGGGAGAAAACCTTGCATTACTGTGTGTAGTTACAGAGAGAAGAACAGGAAGTGAGGATTTCTCAGAAGAAATAAGGACATTTAAAAGCAAAATGGAAGGATGAGGTAAGTGAAGGAGGACTTCACTAAGGTAAAGGAAGCTATTTAGGGAAAAATAAATTGTACCTCTTTTTAAAGCGGATGTGCCATGAAAAAAAAATATTAAAAGCCAGCAGCTACAAATACTGCAGCTGCTGACTTTTAATATTAGGACACTTACCTGTCCTGGAGTCCAGCGCCATCCGCAGCAGAGGACGAGCGATCTCTGCTGCTCCCCCCGCCATCCTCAGTGAGGGAACCAGGAAGTGAAGCGCTCCGGCTTCACTACCCGGTTCCCTACGGCACATGCGCGAGTTGCGCTGCACCGCTGATTGGCTCCCGCTGTGCTCTGGGAGCCGAGTGTTCCCAGAGCACAACGGGGGGAGGACGGGAGGTGACGTTCTCCCCGCAGTTTACCCGAAACTGTGTGGCCGGAAGTGGGTGCAAATACCTGTCTTTAGACAGGTATCTGCACCCCCCTCCCCCCTGAAAGGTGTCAAATGTGACACCGGAGGGGGGGAGGGTTCCGATCAGCCTGAATTCCACTTTAGGGTGGAGCTCCGCTTTAAGGTCAATTTCGAGCTTTCACTTGGCTTCTTTTTTTTCTCACATGGGTGAATGGAGCAGCTGAGGAATGAAGGTAAGTTATCTATAACCAGCAGGAGGGGGTACCATGTTGCTTTGGCCTGCGTGGATAAAACAACGTTTCACTGATACAAATATGATTACAATCAATTTAGTGTATATAATCAACAGGTGTTAATGTTTTACAAAAAGAATAATATATGCACTTGGTGCAAATTGGTTATTTCATACTGTGCTTCCCCTATTAATACGTATTGATAGGTACATTTTGTGACTAAAGCCTAAAATTAAACCAGTTATTTTATATTCACAATAAATCACCTCCAACCAAACTGGCTGAGAGCATCATGTTGAGAGTTTTACAGATTAATTGATTGTGACATTTGTACCCAGCTTATAGCTCATTAGCAAAAAGCTGAAAGCTTATCCACCAGCATATGAGTTTTTATTGTTATGTGCTACCTCATAGTAAGATAATTTAGGGCATCCCTGTGTGCAAGTTTCTAAATTAAGCAGTTCAAAGAGTTTATTTTATCCTGCTCAGATGACATCAGTGCTTAGAAGAACAATTTAGTTGGTGGCTTTTCCTATTCAGCTGGCGCTTGGATCTAAGAAAATAATGTGACCTGCTGTTTTTTAAGCTTTTGCGGATTATTTCATATATGCTCTGGGCAAACCTATCCTTGTGTAAAGAATGGTTAGGTTTAAATGTCTAAATCTAGTTATCTATAATGCAGCAACCAAATGAATAAAATTATTGTAATTTAAGCACGGTTATTTCTTAATTGCTTTAGGGAAATGAATAGAGTTCCTGGCTTTGCAGGTCATTTGACTCCCTATTTATTGGTTGTGACGGTGTAGAAGCAACTTATCCCAGGTCAAAGCAAAGTTACACTATGCACAGCAATTTTAATCTTTTTTTTTTGCTGCAACACACATTAAAGTGGTTGTAAAGGCAGAAGTTTTTTTACCGTATCTCACAAAAGTAAGTACACCCCTCACATTTTTGTAAGTATTTTATTATATCTTTTTCATGTTACAACACTGAAGAAATTACACTTTGCTACAATGTAAAGTAGTGAGTGTGCAGTTTGTATAACAGTGTATATTTGTGGCCCCTCAAAATAACTTAATACCCAGCCATTAATGACTAAACCGCTGGCAACAAAAGCGAGTACACCTCTAAGTGAAAATTCCAAATTGGGCCCAAAGTGTCAATATTTTGTTTGGCCCCAATATTTTTCCGGCACTGCCTTAACCCTCTTGGGCATGGAGTTCACCAGAGCTTCACAGGTTGCAAATGGAGTTCTCTTCCACTCCTCCGTGACCACATCACAGAGCTGGTGGATGTTAGAGACCTTGAGCTCCTCCACCTTTCATTTGAGGATGCCCCACAGATATTCAATAGGGTTTATGTCTGGAGACATGCTTGGCCAGTCCATCACCTTTACCCTCAGCTTTTTTAGCAAGGCAGTGGTCATCTCAGAGGTGTGTTTGGGGTCGTTATCATGTTGAAATACTGCCCTGCGGCCCAGTCTCCGAAGGTAGGGGATCATGCTCGGCTTAAGTACATGTTGGCATTCATGGTTCTCTCAAGGAACTGTAGCTCCCCAGTGCCGTCAGCATTAATGCAGCCCCAGACCAATGCACTGCCATGCTTGGCTGTAGGCAAGACACCCTGCCGCCCCACTCGCTTGACACCATCTGAACCAAATACATTTCTCTTGGTCTCATCAGACCACAGGACATGGGTCCAGTAATTGATGTCCTTAGTCTGATTGTTTTCAGCAAACTGTTTACAGGCTTATTTGTGCATCATCTTTAGAAGAGGCTTTCTTCTGGGACAACAGCCATGCAGACCAATCTGATGCAGTATGGTCTGAGCACTGACAGGCTGGCCCCTAGCCCTTCAACCTCTGCAGCAATGCTGGCAGCACTCTTCCCTTTATTTCCCAAAGACAACCTCTGGATATGACGCTGAGCATGTGCACTTAACATCTTTGGTCGACCATGGCGAGGCCTGTTCTGAGTGGAACCTGTCCTGTTAAACAGGTGTATGGTCTTGGCCACCATGCTTAAGCTCAGTTCCAGGGTCTTGACAATCTTCTAAACGCCTAGGCCATCTTTATGTAGAGCAAAAATTATTTTTTTTAGATCCTCAGAGAGTTATTTGCCATGAGGTGCCATGTTGAACTTCCACTGATCATTATGAGAGAGTGAGAGCGATAACACCAAATTTAACACACCTGCTATCCATTCAGACATTCTAACACTAACGAGTCACAAGACACCAGGGAGTAAAAATGGCTAATTGGGCCCATTTTGGAACTTTTCACTTAGGGGCGTATGTAATTTTGTTGCCAGCGGTTTAACCATTAATGGCTGTGTGTTGAGTTATTTTGAGGGGACAGAAAATTTGCACAGTTATACAAGCTGTACACTCACTACTTTACATTGTACAGTAGGTGACCGCGATATTGTGTCAATCTCACTCCCTTTGTCGGCGAGATTGACCACCTACGAGCCCCATCATGGGAGCCAGCGCCGAGCTGGCTTGCCGCGATGGAGACAAAGCCGTCATAGAAGCGACAGGGATCCGACTTGGATTCCCGCCAATTCTAGCTGCGGCATTTGGTATGAATCCTGAGGAGGAACTCCCACACCAAATTTCAAATAAAAAAACGGCATGGGTTCCCCCCCCCAGGGGCATACCAGGCCATTAGGTCTGTATGGGTTGTAAGGAGACCCCCCTACACCGAAAAACCGGCGTGGGGGTCCCCCCACAATCCATACCAGACCCGTATCCAAAGCACGTTGCCCGACCGGACAGGAAAGGAGTGGGGACGAGCGAGCGCCCCCCCTCCTGAGCCGTACCAGGCCGCATGACCTCAACATGGGGGGGTTGGGTGCTCTGGGGCAGGGGGTCACCCTGTGGTGCCCCTCACCCCAGAGCACCCTGTCCCCATGTTGATAAGGACAGGGCCTCTTCCCGACAACCCTGGCCGTTGGTTGTTGGGGTCTGCGGGCGGGGGGCTTATCGGAATCTGGAAGCCCCCTTTAATAAGGGGGCCCCCAGATACCAGCCCCCCACCCTAGGTGAATGAATATGGGGTACATCGTACCCCTACCCATTCACCTGGAGGCAAAGTGTAAAAGAAAATAAACACACGACACAGGGTTTTTAAAGTAATTTATTAGACAGCTCCGGGGGGCCCCCCTCTCTTCTTTAGCTCTTTTTCCAGGGGGCCTTCTTCTTTCGCTCTCCGGGGGTCTTCTCCGCTCTTCTCCGGGGGTCTTCTTCCGCTCTCCGGGGTCTTCTCTGCTCTCTGGGGGTCTTCTTTGCTCTCCGGGGGTCTTCTTCCGCTCTCCGGGGGTCTTCTCCCATCTTCTCCGCTGTCATCTCGGCGCTCCCCGGTGCCTTCTTCTTCAGGGTTGGCCGCCGCAATCTTTGTGTGTTAGCTCAATTACTAGCGGCGGCCAGCCCGCTCTTCTGTGACGTCTTCTTTTCTTCTTCTCTTCTTCTCTTCTCCCGATGTTGACACAACGCTTCTTACCGCTGCAATGACGGGTGCGCGGTTCGCACCAATTTATATAGGCCTCTTATGATGTCACAGTCCCATCATGCTCCGGTACCTACCCACGTGGGTAGGTACCACGTGGGTAGGTACCACGTGGGTAGGTACCGGAGCATGATGGGACTGTGACATCATAAGAGGCCTATATAAATCGGTGCGAACCGCGCAACCGTCATTGCAGCGGGAAGAAGTGTTGTGTCAACATTGGGAGAAGAGAAGAAGAGAAGAAGACGTTGTCACAGAAGAGCGGGCTGGCCGCCTCTAGTAATTAAGCTAACACACGAAGATAGCGGCGGCCAACCCTGAAGAAGAAGATGACAGCGGAGAAGATGGGAGAAGACCCCCGGAGAGCGGAAGAAGACCCCCGGAGAGCGGAAGAAGAAGGTCCCCTGGTAAAAGAGCTAAAGAAGAGAGGGGGGGGCCCCCCCGGAGCTGTCTAATAAATGACTTTAAAAACCCTGTGTCGTGTGTTTATTTTCTTTTACACTTTGCCTCCAGGTGAATGGGTAGGGGTACGATGTACCCCATATTCATTCACCTAGGGTGGGAGGCCGGTATCTGGGGGCCCCCTTATTAAAGGGGGCTTCCAGATTCCGATAAGCCCCCCGCCCGCAGACCCCGACAACAAACGGCCAGGGTTGTCGGGAAGAGGCCCTGTCCTTATCAACATGGGGACAGGGTGCTCTGGAGTGGGGCGCCCCCCTGCCCCAGAGCACCCAACCCCCCCATGTTGAGGGCATGCGGCCTGGTACGGCTCGTCCCCACTCCTTTCCTGTCTGGCCAGGCAGCGTGCTTTGGATACGGGTCTGGTATGGATTGTGGGGGAACCCCCACGCCGTTTTTTTGGTGTAGGGGGGGTCTCCTTACAACCCATACCGGACCTAAGGGCCTGGTATGCCCCTGGGGGGGAACCCATGCCGTTTTTTTATTTGAAATTTGGCGTGGGAGATCCCCCTCAGGATTCATACCAAACGCTGCAGCTAGAATTGGCGGGAATCCAAGTCGGATCCCCGTCGCTTCTATGACGCGCTCGCTGGAATATGCTTTGTCTATTCCAGCAAGTGCGAGATGTTGGCACCCTGACGCCGAGAATCCACGCGATGCTGTCGTGCTGGAAACACATTCTCGGCAACAGTACTGTAGTGTAATTTCTTCAGTGTTGTCACATGAAAAGATATAATAAAATATTTACAAAAATGTGATGGGTTGTAAAGTCTCATGGTTTTTCACCTTAACGAATTCTATGCATTAAAGTGAAAAACCTTTTGTGCTGTTGCTGCCCCCAGAGCCCCCCATTTTCTTACCTGAACCCGGTTGTTCCAGCGACGTACAACGGCTCCACTGCAATTTTATCTCAGTGTGCAGTACAGAAACACATGGCACTGTACAGCAGTGTCACTGTACAACAACATTAATGAAGTATACATTTGCTTTTACCACACTGCCCACTACCGCTGTCAGAAACAGGCACCTACTGGAGAGGTGAAACGCTCTGGCAGCTGTCCGTTCTAGTATAAATTCACTTATTGTGTTATCTTCTCAGACTCTTTTTTTTTTCTTTTTTATTCTGCATTAGTTCACTCAGTGCATTTGAACAACCCATATGCATGTGTAAGGACAATGGGGCAGATCCTCAAAGAAATTACGCCGGCGTATCTCTTGATACGCCGCGTAATTTCAAATTTGGCGCGTCGTATCTTTGTTTTGGTATCCACAAAACAAGATACGACGGCATCTGTGTTAGATCCGACAGGCGTATGTCTTCGTACGCCGTCGGATCTTAGATGCAATTTTTCAGCTTCCGCTAGGTGGCGTTCCCATCGTAATCCGCGTCGAGTATGCAAATTAGCTATTTCCGACGATCCACGAACGTACGACCGACCGTCGCATTTTTATACATAGTTTCCATTCGGCTTTTTCCGGCGCATAGTTAAAGCTGCTATATGGTGGCGTACTCAATGTTAAGTATGGCCGTCGTTCCCGCGTCTAATTTTGAAAATTTTACGTCGTTTGCGTAAGTCGCCCGTGAATGGGGCTGGACGCCATTTACGTTCACGTTGAAAACAATGACATCCTTGCGACGTCATTTGGAGCAATGCACCCTGGAAGTTTTTACGGACGGCGCATGCACAGTTCGTTACGCGCGGGGACGCGCTTCATTTAAATGAAACACGCCCCCTACCCGCCCAATTTGAATTCTGCCGCGAGAGATACACTACGCCGCCGTAACTTACGGCGCAAATTCGTTGAGGATTCAAACCAACTCAAAGTAAGTTACAGCGGCGTAGCGTATTTGACATCTGCGCCGGGCGCAGCGTATGTATGTGGATCTGCCCCAATATGTGCAAGATAATTTCTAAATACCTTTTGCCAGCAGTGCTTCTGTGCAGTCATGTGGTTTTCTCAGGTCTTTCTCCCAAACAGAGAGACTCCAGTGGGAGGGGTTTACATTTATCTGCTGTTAGTTTCAGTTTCAGGATGGGAGGGGTGGGGAGAGGATCAGCTTCACACAGACCACAGAAATGACAGGAAGAGAGAGGGAGAGAGGGAGATATAGATGCTGTATGGGTTACACAGTCCTGACCATTACACTCAGTGTTACAAACTCCTGACACATGCACTCAAATGTTATGTACTCCTGACCCCTGCACTCCGTGCATTTCTTTCTCCTGACCCCTGCACTCTGGGTTCCTTAGGTACACTTGACCTGCACTCTGCATTACATACTCCTGACCCCCGCACTCTGTACCATATGCACCCCTGACCCCTGCACTACTGTGCATTACATACTGCTGACTACTATGCTGTGCCTTATACCTCCCGATCTGTACTCTGTGTTACACACTTCTAACACATGTGCTCTATGCCTTATGCACTCCTGACTCCCTCACTTTATGTGATGCACTCTTACCCTCGGCTCTGTACCTTACACACTTCTGACAGCTGCACTCTGTGTTTTGCTCTCCTGACCTCTGTGCCCTGTGGTTTGAGCACCCCTGCACTCTATACCTTATGTGCTGCCAACTAACTATCGCACTGGGCTATATATAACATACTCCTCCTGACCTTTGCACTGTTGAACTAACCACTGCACAATTAAAGCACACATAATCTTAAAACCATAAAAATGTAATAGCAAGAGCATAAAAAGTTTGCTTCAAGCTTTTCAGATAATATTTTTTTTTTCAGCCTGCTTTCTTACTTAACCAGAAAATGTGTAATATAGGCACACTACCTCTCATGCAGCAAAAAGATGTATATTACACAACTGCATATTATGCAAAGGAGAAGTATTTTTTTTAGCCTTTTTCTGTTTTCAACATTCAACACTCGTCTGTGATTTTCCTCCTTGTAGGCAGTATTGAATTATCAGTTTGTTCTTTCCTGAATGCTTTCGGTGCCACAGATTCCTGGGGGGAACCTTTCTCTAAATATCAGACACATCTCACCAAGATGTGCTGAACTTATTTCATTCAAGAGGCCTCAGCACAATGCAGAGCTATATGCAGTGTGGAAATTCACCATTGTGCAGAGTATAATGTACATTTCATTTAGTAGTTTACTAAGAGGGCTGCAGATTTATTATTTCCCCACATAAAATCTTGGCAATAAGTAGAAGCTCGCAATTTAAAAAAAAACGCAATACCCTTTATTTATGGTCAGACTCTGGTTCACATTAAACCAGACTCTACTTTCTGCTAAACATCTAACCTATCGACATAACCAAAACACCTCCAATGCTATTTAAAAAAAACAACTAACTGCTTATTCAGTCTGCATGCCTTCAAAACTTACGGGCATGTGGAATAAATTAGAAAATTGTTTCAAAATGCATCATTATGCTTCCTTTTCAGCATTTCATAGAGGTAAACAGTAGCTTACTCAGATAATGACCACAAAAATACATACTTGAGAGCTTTTGTAATCTAATAAGCCTTATGCCGCATACACACCATCACTTTATGTGATGAAAAAAAAAAACATTTTCTGTGAAGTAAAAAACGACGTTTTTGAAACTTCAATTTTCAAAGACGAAGTTGCCTACACACCATCGTTTTTCTCACAATGTTCTAGCAAACGTTCCACCACGTTTTTCCATTGAAGCTCGCTTCATAAGTAGCTTCTGGGCATGCGCGGATGAAAAAACTTTGTTTTAAACGACGTTTTTGCTACACACGGTCAATTTCTGTGAAGTAAAAGTTGACGTTTTGAAAAACGACACATAAAATTGAAGCATGCTTCAATTTTTTGGGCTTTTTTTTTAGAAGACATAAAAAGACATTTTCCCCCACACACGGTCAATTAAAGTGACGTTTTTAAAAACGTCATTTTTTTTCATCACATAAAACGACCGTGTGTCATTAGATTCAGCCGGGGGTGTGGGTGATAGTGTTAAAGTGCTGGCCCGGGAGCATGGCCAAAATATCCTACAGGAAGAGGGATCTCACAGGACTGCAGGAGATTAAATTAACCAGTTAGCAACCGCCCTATAGACAAAATACGTCTACAAGGCGGTTGCTTAACTCTGGGAGGGCGTCAATGTACGTCCTCCCAGAGTCGCGCTCCCGCGCGCCCTGTGGGGCGCACACACGGGAGTCTCCGTGACCGCCGGGTCCTCCGCTTATTTTGTAAAGAAGAACAAGTTAAAATTTCAGTCTTTAGATGTACAAAGCTGGTAAAGACATCCCTAATAAGACTTGCAGCTGTAATTGTAAATAAAAAGTGATTCAGCGCTGGAAAATAAATACAAATTAAACTAAATTGCAAGCCAGCACTGTAGATATAACTCAAGAATATCTCAAAGTGAATATGTAGAAAAAATAGTGCAGCGCAAATAACACAATAAATACAATAATAAATCAATAAATCTATTTGGTAAAGTCCATAAAGTGCAAAGTGATAAAAGTGCTCCAAAAAATCAATGGTGATCAAAAGTGCAATAATCTTCAACAGATCCGTGACCCACAGGAAAGGGTTAACCTCCACCAAGAGTAAAGGGTGGCCTCTCACCTCAATACTTCGACCTGTGGCTAGGTCAAAAGGCAAGAAGCAAAATCTCCAGAGATAGGTAATCAGCTTTACATGGGTTCAATTCCAAAGAATCCACCAGATGGCACCAGCGGGCAATAAGCAAGGCAACACTCTCCCATACAGCAATTACATGGACCGAAAAGGAGTAAGAAGGACAATTCTAAGTGCTAACTGCTTAAAACGTTTAATGAAATTTAAAAACATAAGATAAAAAACTCACATAGTCCTGCACTCATAGACCGAGTGCAGGTATAACAGCAGTTACCGGAACGACCGGATCAATGTACACAGCTTGTTGGGTCTCTGTGAGGCAAACGCGGATGACGTCGACGTAGCTCCTCCCCCTCGTACGCGTTACGTCCCAAAGTGGGCGGGACTTCATCAGCGTGGGGCGGGGATCTCCGTGAACGTCCCGCAGCGCAATATATACCATGTGGTTGCCATAGCAACATTCACAGGGACTAATTAGCCAGCGCCATCTTGTGTCCACACAGCAGAGTACAAGATAGATAAAATATTTATTTAAGGGCCAAAAAGTTACAATACAATTAGCCTAAGGCTGGCGCCATCTAGTGTTTAAAGAAAAAAGCACCAGACAAAGGATAATAAATCCTAATGTACATCAGCCAGGCAATATAAAATTAAAAACAAACGAATAAATATAAATTAGACGTCAGCCGCCTTTACCTCTTCCAGACCTCAATTATCACATGATCATCATCATAAGAACCAAGCAGTAATTAAATAATTCAATAAAAACATTTAAGATAAAATACAGATATATTATTAAAATTTATATATATAAAAATCCCCAATAAATTTCTCAACGATTAGATATAAAACAGTTGAGATCAAACTCAACGTTTAATCCCAACGGCACTGAAACCTTCATCTCATAGATCCAATAGGACTTTTATCACTTTGCACTTTATGGACTTTACCAAATAGATTTATTGATTTATTATTGTATTTATTGTGTTATTTGCGCTGCACTATTTTTTCTACATATTGCAGCTGTAATTGCAGGGAAAGGTGGTTCTACAAAGTATTGACACTGCGGGAGCTGAATATAAATGCATGCCACACTTTTCACATTTTTATTTGTAAAAAAATGTTTAAACGATTTGTCATTTTCCTTCCACTTCACAATTATGTGCCACTTTGTGTTGGTCTATCACATAAAATGCCCATAAAATACATTTAAGTTTTTGGTTGGAACATCACAAAATGTGGAAAATGTCAAGGAGTATGAATACTTTTTCAAGGCACTGTATAAAACGAATATTACCATCTGCTATAGATGAATTGCACGTCCCAGCTGATCTAGCCTTCCAAGCATTGACATATGCAAATATCTGGATTACCCGCGATTGGCCATTCCAGCCAGTGACGAGGGTATGAGGAGATGGAGCGGATTGGCCGGGACATATGATGCTGCCGACGATCCTGAGACGCTCGGGATTGGCGGCGGCAACTAGTGACGAGTCCAACAGAGGCGGAGCTGACTATGTTGGGACGTATCACACATAGGGAGGGGCGGGCAATTAGACCTGAGCATTCCCTTAAATAAGGAGCAGTCGTATCGTGTAGCCACGCCCTCTGAAGACGTGAGCCAATCACGAAACGCGTCAGGGCGTGACTACACGACAAGCTTTCTTGCACTGAGACTGGTATTTACCCGGGACTTACAAAACAGGGGATAGAGATTTGTGAACATCCTCCCTGCGTGAGCTGATACCATAGTTTTGAGTGACAAGCCTTTTATGATTTTAAACCGTGTAAGCATATGTGGGCAGCAGGGGATTATTACTAACAATAAAAGGGTTTTACACTATCTAGTCTCCCTTTTTCTCCCTGCATGACCGTTGTGCTGCACCAATGTTCCAAGGAAACACCTCTTTACAACTGCAGAGAGACAAATTGTAGCAAGAGTGATTCCACACCAGGATCCCATCACAGCTGACATCCATTCAGAGTTTTGAGGAAACAAGCAGAGATCCAGGATTTCTTATGCTGTCTTTCACCTAATATGTGGTGAGTACATTACCTAGAGGGGGAAGATATCAGTGTGAAGCATACAGTCCTGTAGTGCTTTGAGAAGTTTTTCATCTACAATTCCTGCTTTGGCAGCAATATGTGAATGGACACTTCATCACACATACAGCTTTTTGACCGAGCTATCTATATAAAGAGACTGATAGGAGCTGCCAAACAAAAGTTTTGACTCTGAGAGCTTTTTTATCATCTCATTTAAGGTTATGAGATTCTTTTGAACTCATAAGTCACGCTAGTGACTTGAAAGCGCTGTTAATGTTTTATTAAGTTTTTTCCTCTGATAACACATATTTTTTAATAATTGTTGATTTTATAATAGCCGCTATATACCTTATAAATTTGACATTTTTTTGATTGCACCACTGAGCGCTGGGATTGGAGTAATTTTAGGATTATATCTGATATTTTATATTATAAAACGAATAGTTCATAATTTTTGTTATAAATTATTTTGATGCATTGATTTAATGCTCCTTTTTGGTTGTAGTTAATATGGTATGAACTGTTAGTTTTTTTTTATATATTTTTGAGTAGCGATGTGGGTTGCATATAATATCACTTTAACTCTTAATAGTGGCTATTCAAAAAATTGTAGTTAGAATTTTAATAAACCCAATTCGTTTTTATTAACTTCTTTATCCCTTTCTTCAGCTTTCTTTTTTTTCATTTATATGTAAAAAAAAAAAAAAAATTGTGGGGCTACATTATAGAGCTAAGAGGGTGGAGGGGGAGAATGGGGGCGGGGAAGAAGAATGGGGATGAGGAGGGATTTAGTGACTTTGGCATTCTCACCTGCCTTGTCATGGCACTGCCACAAAGCTTCTTGTACTGTACTGTGGACAAGGTATGGCAAGAGGCTCAGTTAGATGTAGACCTCTACTCAACTGGATACAAATGTGGTCCTCTGACCCTTTTAAATTGGACATAACTGCCCTAGCCCTAACCTAAACCACCTTTGTGTACCAGCATCCATACAATAATATTCCATTAGCATTTTTTATATATTTTTTTGAGTTGCAATGAATGTTTGTACGTTCATCTCATGCTAGGTTATCTTTGGAAGTCTTTTTGTAATTATATGATTTATATGCATTTTTGTCTGTCTAATTTAATTGCTGGTCTTCAAAAATTAAGCATGCTCGTTTTTCAACCATTTACGGCCAATCTAAACATTTTTAATTATTAGTGACAAAACTTGAATAAATTGTGTTTAAAATTCTTCATGGAAGCTGAAAGCTCTAGAGACTGCTGTTTTTTCACAGTATATTAAATGCTACACTTTAAAGCCTAATTTCAGGCAAAACTTTGTAGTTTCATCTTTAGAGTGGGGAAATGTTTAATTCTTTCAAGTTTTATATGCCATCTGTTTCACCACTGAGATTTTTCTAAAGCATCAGGGTAACTCCCACGTAAGCTTGTTCTTTGTTCAGTTAATGCTTACATGTGCACCACCTATTTAAGTTTTACATTGATCATGAAACCTCCTTTTGTTGTGTTCACAACCTAAGGCCTCCTACCATATTCGCATAGATATGTATTGTATACAAAATGGTACATTTTCTAAAGAGACATCAGCCTACAAGTGTCAGGTCACCTGTGGCCAGATGACAAGTGCACCCCGTTGGAGTCAGGGATGCACCACAGGGTAGTGAACCCTATAGCCAACTGCTGCTATCAGAGAGGAAGTGTGAACCCAAGATTCCCCAGGGCGCGAAGTCTAAGACCCAGCTTTGTGTTCACCAGAGCCTCTAGTGGTGAGGATGGCCTTCGCTGCAGCTGGATCCAGGTCGCGACCCCTAGGATCCCCTAGGTCACGCTCCGCAGGGAGAGAGGGGAAGCAGCAAGCAGGACAAGCGATAGTGATGGGTAAGCCGAGGTCAGGGCAACAGGCAGACAAGGGTAACCGAGGGACAGGCAAAAAGTCAGGGTCACAGGCAAACAGGAGAAGTCAGGGACGAGCCAAAAACAGTACACAGGAAGGTAATCGTAGCACACTGCAGACAGGAACTTAAGCTAACAACACGGTTGAACAGCACTGCAGACCTGTAGTGCAACAGTTAATATAGACTTCCTAGGATGGCCTGGGTGGGGCCATACAGGAAGGAGAGGTGATAAAAAGGCAACCAGAACAGAGTCAGGCATCTAATGAACAGATGGAGACCGGTAAGCTGCCAGACTTTATTGTATATCCATGACAAGTATGTTTCTGCAGTTTAGGACGTAACTGTAGAAAAAAATACAGAAACACACAAATATTTAAATATAAAAACTCCAAAGAAATCCTTGGAACTTCTGCCTTCGTAGTATATATACCAACAAGTTATGACATTCTTCATATTGCAGGTCAATTAATATTATATCAGCTTTTATTAGCCTAAATATCATAATGCTAAAATAGCTTACAGTGGTTGTAAACCCTTACATATACCCAGTGAAGTGACTAGCCTCAGGTGATACACAAATCCTTCTACATAAGTTGAACCTCTTTATCTGCAGGTCCTCTTTTCTCTACAGACATTCATTCCAGAACTTAGATAGCTTGTCTGAACTTTCAGAAAGCAGGGGGCGAAAAGGTAAAGTTACACTCTGCAGAGCTCAGTGAGGAGAGCTGAGAGCTGATTGGAGGAAATAGACACAACCCCTCCAAACCACACACAGGAACAGAGCTGAAGCTGTCAATCTGCTGGATCTCCCTCCCATGTTACCATTTTACCTCTTGGTGTCAGGAAAACCTGTCAGAAATTACTCATGCATATAGCAGAGGAACAAGGCAGCAGACAGCTACCTCGCTGCTGCCATAACCACGGTATATAACTTCAAAGCAATGATGTATATATACAGTGGGCAGTCCAGAAGAAAACATGAATACTGCCATTCATGATCCCTACCTTTCGATATTGTTCCTTTTACTGGTTTAATTGTTTACCTCTGGCTTAATACTTTACGTCTGACCAGAAGTATGCATGAAAAAACTATTAGCTCTTCTGACATCCTTACTCCAGGTCAATGACTCAGAAAGTATTGAAGACTATAGTTCAGAATAACAGCAAGTAGTATTTTCAGAAAGAGGTCAGCTCTTGTCTCACACAAGATTTACCTTAAAGGAGAAATGCAGCCAAAGCTAATTTGGCTGTACTCCTCATGTGGATCACAGAAGTGCAGATCGTTCCGACACCAGGCACCCGACTCAGCCTCTCAGGGAGCTTTGAGAACCTGTTAGAGCTAGGGGCACTGATGCTGGATCCAACTAGGTAAGTATGATTGGGAAAATACAATACCATACTTTTCTTTTAAAGGGGATGTCTATCTTAAGGCAAACAGTTACTGTCAGGGACCTGCCAATAGGCTCTGGCGCGCGCGCATGCGCACGCATACCAATGCCCAGAACCAGCAGCAGCTGTCTGTTCCTATGCGTCGGCGCGCGCATGCGCCAAATGCACGTGCGCGATGGGTGCACGCGCAGCGGTAGCGTGCGCATGCACATTAGCGCGCGATTAGCGCCATTTCTGCCTTTAAAAAGCCAGCAGCTGCAGTGACACTTTGCTGTCTGATCTGCAGCTTTGTACCTGTAAACCTGTGACCTGTTGAACCTGTTACCTAAACCGACCCGGCTCTGTCTAACCACCCGAACCTCTCCAATCCGACCCTTGGCTTACTCTGACTCTGCTCTGCTCTCCTGCCCACCGTTGCCAGACCCTGTGCCTGAATCTGACCACGCTTATAAGCTTACAAGATTACCCATCTGATTACCTGCTTGACCCAGCTTGTCTGACCCTGATACCAGCTGTTGCTCTGCACCTAACCTGGCTTGCCTTACCAGCTCCTGCTGCTGCTATTCCAGTACCTGTGCCTGCTCCAGAGTCGCTGATCCTCCACATCTGCAAATGCTGTCTCCTGGACCAGCCCTTCCTGAAGGACCACCGACCATGCTGGACTGCTGCCATCACCAGGCACTCCTACCTCGCTGCGCTCCCGAGCTTGCTGTCTCCACTCCAGCAGCTCCTGAGCCAGGGCTGTAAGAGAGGCCTCCTCCTGCAAACTAGGCTCTGGCTACAAGGTAGGTTCCCGTACATAACAGTTACATATAATGTTCTTTCTCTTAAAACCTAGTGGTGATGGGCACTAGGTAAACATATGACATATTTGCCATTTGTGCTGCCACAGTAGCCTGTTTATTTTGTGTCCCTTAGTATGTTTCCCTCCTCCCTCTCCTGTTTGATGCTGGTTGGTACAGTCTTTAGCTAACCACTCCCAGCCTTAGACTAGCAACAGATCCTAGGGAAGTTATTGTCTTCTTACACTTTCAAATACTTGAAAGACATCCTTTATACTGTGTATATATATATATATATATATATATATATATATATATATATATATATATATATATATATACTTTATACTATCTCCTTAATAAAAAGTTCTGGAAGCGACAAGAATTTTGTTCCTTACGGTTTTGCTTTCATGTACACAAGCCGGTACTGGCTTGTGAAAGCATCTGATCAAAAACCTCACTTTGATCACATGATTTGAAGGCCTAAAAGAAAGGTCTGGGTTCTAAAAGACCCTAGCTAACTCCATAAAGAGGACCATCACAGCCCATGCTGTCACAAGAGATGTTGTTCAACACTAGCAAAAAAGCTGACCAAAAAAAAAAATCTAACGGTACAGTGTAAAAAAAAGTTAATAAAATAAATAATAATAATACATTTAAAGCGCTTCCATGCAGGTCCTGCACACTTATGTAAATGGGAATCACACCACAAATGTGAGGTATCGCCACGAATGTCAGAGCAAGTGCAATAATTCCAGCACCAGACTGGCTCTGTAACTCTAAACTGGGAACCTGTAAAGGCTTTTAAAGTGTTGCCTATGTAGAGTTTTTGGGTACCGTAGTTTGACACCATTGACACCAATTTACACCATTTGACACCATGGGTGCGTAACTTTAACAGATGACATGTAAGTTATGTATTTACTCAGCGTAACATCATCTTTTATGTTCTACCAAAAAAGTGGGTATTATATTGTGTTCCTGAAAACTCATTAAAGGGGTTGTAAAGGTTTGTTTTTTATTTTATAAATAGGTTCCTTTAAGCTAGTGCACTTACTTTTCCTTTGATTTCCCTTTTAAATGTTTTTTTTCTTTGTCTAAATTTCTCACTTCATGTTCCTCCTCAGTAAGCTTGCCTCCATCATCCGAGCCATTCTGGCTGGGGTTTAGTCAGCGTGTTCGCCCCCTCCCTTGGGACTACATCCCTGCAGGGAGACGCTGTGAACATAGACAAAGAAAAAAAACATTTAGAAGGGAAATCAAAGGAAAAGGTAAGTGAACCAACAATGCACTTTAAACCTATTTAGAAAATAAAAAAAACGAACCTTTACAACCCCTTTAAGTTGTACAGCCATTCAAATTAACTGACTAACTTAGGGAAATGTACATTAAAGTGGAGTTTGGCGGTCTCAGCCCGGCTCCCGGTGGGTATGCTATGCGAGGTAAGCCTGCGCTTAGTATGCCCACATCCCTCCCACAAAAACCACCACACCTACACACGCACTCAAAATTGGGTTAACACACACGCACTTTGACCACGCGGTCTCTAAAAGAGAGGCAAAGGACTAACGGGGCTGGTTGAGCGGGCTAATCCTCTCACTCCCTTATAGGGAGTCCCTCTGCCCCGTTGGGCTTCAAAGCGGAGCAGGGAGGGCGGGCTGTGTGGGAGGACCCCCTCACACACCCGCCATTGCCACCCGGGGCATGGAGAAAGGTGGCAGATTGCCTCTGGGGGAGGCCTGCCTACTCCCAACTCCTGCAGTCCGGCTCCTCTCTCGAGTACACGCACAAAAAACACTTAAAAAAAAAAAGTGGAGGTTCCATCAAAAAAACAATTTTGCTTTAAACTGTAGCTTACACCTAAAAAAGAAAAAAAATGGAAATGCCTGTTGCTATGCGGTCCCATGAAATCTGCCTTTGAAACCACCTAGGATTCTGACATCATCTCCCTCTAATGCTCCTGGGAAATGTGTGTCATCATTTCCCAGGATGCAGTGCGCTGTCCAATTATCACTCCCCATCCAAGACTTCCAGGAAGTAAGTGCTTGTAGGCTTCACAATGCCCACAAGCAAAATGACAACGGTGTAGATATAGTTTTATAAACTATCTTTTTTGAATATCTATGCGGATCGGCGGCAGATTGTAAAATAGTAAGTGACCGGATTTATATTATAAAAACGCAGGATGAAAGGACATACATTTAAAAAAATGCTAATTGTGGTTGGAACTCTGCTTTAAAGCATGACATTGTGTGCATGAACCCATGCAATAAAGCACAACAACGGACTGGATATTTGAGAATGGGCCCTTATAGTTTTCATATAAATCCAACAGCTTACTTCCTATTGAGATCTAGAGGAAACAGTTCCATTCATGAGTAAATATGTAAATAGGGCTCTTACAGTAAAACTTAAATAATATCGTTTTCCAGATATATTCAAGAATTTCACACATAAAAGAAATTCTTCTGCCTATTCTTACCTGAAGCACAGCAGGTAACTCTACATCAGCAGTGTATTTAGCTGGCAAATTACTTTGTATTTCATTGCCTGAGAATAACTAATTTATTCTGAAGCATCTCCATAAGTGCTTGGCTCTTAATACCCATTCTGTAATAAGAGTAACTCTTTCATTGAGTAGACTTCAGTGGTTCAATTTCTCTGTAATACAGAACTCTGGATTGATTACATTAATCAGCACTAAAAGATGCCTGGGTGGTCCCTGATGATTTTGCTCATTACTATCCTTTGACCTTACAGTTTCTTTGTGTTATCTCCTTCTAAGTTGGGATAAAAGTAAAACAATGGGAGATTTCTTCTTTAACGAAACATTTAGGAAAGAAATGTTAATTCAAATGATTTATAGTTAGTATTATATGAAGGCGGATTACATAGAGAGAGAAATTTGAAAATTGATTTGTAATGTGGCTTTAATAAATGTGCAGTATCTCACAAAAGTGAGTACACTACTCACATTTTTGTAAATATTTTATTTTATCTTTTCATGGGACAACACTGAAGTAATGACACTTTGCTGCAATGTAAAGTCGTGAGTGTACAGCTTGTATAACAGTGTACATTTGCTGTCCCCTCAAAATAACTCAACACACAGCCATTAATGTCTAAACCGCTGTCAACAAAAGTGAGTACACAATTAGCCATTTTCCCTCCCGGTGTCATGTGACTCATTAGTGTGACAAGGTATCAGGTGTGAATGGGGAGCAGGTATGTTAAATTTGGTGGTATCGCTCTCACTCTCTTATACTGGTCACTGGAAGTTCAATATGGCATCTCATGGCAAAGAACGTACTGAGGATCTGAAAAAAATAAGTGTTGCTCTACATTGAGATGGCCCAGGCTATAAGAAGATTGTCAAGACCCTGAAACTGAGCTGCAGTACTGTGATTAAGACCATACGGCTGGTTTAACAGGACAGGTTCCACTCAGAACCTCATGGTTGACCAAGAAGTTGGGTGCACTTGCTCAGCATCATATCCAGAGGTTGTCTTTGGGAAATAGAACTGCTGCAGAGGTTGAAGGGGTGCGGGGTCAGCCTGTCAGTGCTTAGAACATACACCACACATGCATCAAATTGGTCTGCAGGGCTGTCTTCCCAGAAGGAAGCCTCTTCTATAGATGATGCACAAGAAAGCCTGCAAACAGCTTGCTGAAGACAAGCAGACTAAGGACATGGATTACTGGAACCATGTCCTGTGGTCTGATGAGACCAAGATAAACGTATTTGGGTTAAATGGTGTCTAGCGTGTTTGTTGGCAACCAGGCGAGGAGTACAAAAAAAAGTGTGTCTTGCCTGAGGATAAGCATGGTGGTGGGAGTGTCATGGTCAGGGGCTGCATAAGTGCTGCCGGCACTGGGGAGCTACAGATCATTGAGGGAACCATGAATGCCAACATGTACTGTGACACACTGGAGCAGAGCATGAATACCTTCCTTTGTACACTGGGCCGCAGGGCAATATTCCAACAAGATAAAGACCCCAAACACACCTCCAAGACGACCTTGCTAAAGAAGCTGAGGGTAAAGGTGATGGACTGGCCAAGCATGTCTCCAGACTTAAACCATATTGAGCATCTGTGGGGCATCCTTAAACAGAAGGTGGAGGAGTGCAAGGTCTCTAACATCCACCAGCTCTGTGATGTGGTCATGGTGGAGTGGAAGAGGACTCCAGTGGCAACCTGTGAAGTTCTGGGGAACTCCATACCCAAGAGGGTTAAGGCAGTGCTGGGAAATAATGGTGGCCTCACAAAATATTAACACTCTGGGCCCAATTCAGACATTTTTTCTTTTTACTTAGGGGTGTACTCACTTTTGTTGCCAGCGGTTTAGACATTAATGGCTGTATGTTCAGTTATTTTGAAGGGACAGCAAATTTACATTGTTCTACAAAATGTACACTCACTACTTTACATTGTAGCAAAGTGATATTTCTTCAGTGTTGTCACATGAAAAGATATAAAAAATATTTACAAAAATGTGAGGGGTGTACTCACTTTTGTGAGATATTGTTTATAAATAAAAATACACAATTTGCTAGATGCCAAATATGTTATGGATTGTATGCATATTTCTCTTTGAAAGTCTAATGTGTCTTATGCCTCGTACACACGTTCGATGGTAGTTTTTTGTTGGAAATTACGACGGTGTGTAGGTTCCATCGGACATTTGCTGTCGGAATTTCCGACAACAAAAATTTGAGAGCTTGTCCTCAAATTTTCTGACAACAAAATCTGTTCTCAGAAATTCCGATCGTGTGTGGACAATTCCAACGCACAAAATTCCACGCATTCTCTGAATCAAGTACGAGATGGAAGCGCTCAGTCTGGTAAAACTAGCATTTGTAATGGAGATAGCACATTCGTCACGCTGTTACGGACTGAAAAGCACAAGGCTGAAAAGCGCGAATCGTCTCTCACCAAACTTCTAATAACATGACTGGTATTGAACTTCCCTTTAATAGTGCCGTCATACGTCTTGTATGTCACTGCGTTCTTGGCGTTCGGAATTTACGACAACATTTGTGCGACCATGTGTATGCAAGACAAGTTTGAGCCAACGTGGACAAAAAATCCACGGTTTTGTTGTTGGAATTTCCGATCGTCTGTACGCGGCATTAGTGTCCTAATAATGCAATCACTTTTTATTAAGGTAATGCCATTCATGTTACCTCTGCTTTTTGATAAATGTATTTTAAACTGTAATGTGCTTTGTCAAATAGATCACGGGACAAGTTTATGTTCTGGGATACTGAGGTTCTTCTTGCCATGTCATAATCAGGATCTCATAATTCTGGATGCAAGTAGCATTTCGGCACTATTGTGTGTAAGCGACCAAAATAGTGTGCCACAGCAAGCCAGATATTAGTGTTATAGTCCCTCTTTACGTTTAGGTTAACTTAGCTCTGAGGAACATGGTGCCCCCCAAAATGCATCACCTTGCCAGCTCTGTGGGGTTGCATGTTGACACACAATTCCCACACTCTGTGACATCTCGTAGTTTTTACTGGAGCCCTGCTCTATGCGTCCTTGAAACACATAGAGACGCGAATTGGCCCCGCCCCCGCTCTCTCCTTAGTGACTCACTGGCTGTGGTTGACAGCAGTGAGAGCCAATGGCTTCCGCTGCTGTCTCAGCCAATAAGGAGAAGAAGCCAAGGCTTTCGTGTTCATTGCTGGAGGGGGCTCAGGTGAGTATTGGGAGGGCTGTGGGGGGAGAAGCACACAGAATGCACCAAGGTAGAAAAAACCTTCCGCTTTTACAACCACTTTAAGCTGAGGATCAATAACACAATGGATTATTTCAAGGGTTTATCCAATATGAGCCAGATTTGTACTTTTTTCTACCCTTAAGGCAGTGCTGGGAAGTAATGGTGGCCTCACAAAATATTGACACTCTGGGCCCAATTCAGACATTTTTCTTTTTACTTAGGGGTGTATGCAAGACAAGTTTGCATGTTGTCTATGCACAGTGGTTTGCATATTTCATAACCAAACACTTTCCATGGTATACATTAAATAACAGAACTAAAGGTAGCAAATAAGAGTATTTAATCTTTAAAGTGATTGTAAAATCTTGTTTTTCCATCTAAAAATAACAAACATGTTATACTTACCTGCTATGTTGTAGTGAATTTGCACAGGGCAGCCTAGAATGCATTAAGATAAAAAAAAAAAACGTCTTCTTTTACAACCACTTCAAGGTTTACATACACTTTAAAATCTAAAATATACTTTTTACAAAAATAAATCTTGAAAGTTCTCACAGCAGTAAAATTCCTGATCCCTGTGAAGGGTAAACAACTTCTCTAAAAAAGCAGCTATATGCATGAACTAGGTAGGTACAATCTATGAAAATGCTTACTAAGATTTTGAATAATTGGATGATTTATATGATTTGCCAGGTGAGAGATGTACTGATGGAATTAGTTTAAATTAATACATCTAATTAAATGATGTATAAATAATGGCGACAAATTACTCTGTTCCCTTTACACATATCTTTAATGCATTTTATAGGAGCATCTCTATGTAAGGTTCCATAGGATCATCATAATTATTTGTTTTGCAATTGAAACACTTTCAACAATCTAAAACACTGCTATGTTGCTAATTTAGATATGGTTATATATGTTATTCCTTCTAAAAAGCTATACATCTGCTTTTTTTTACCTAATTTCACCACACATGCCTGTCTACATCACACATCTATGGTCAGAACTTTAACCAGATAATGTTATCTGTTGTCAAAAATATGTCCGCTCAAAGTCTTTGATTATAATCAGTAGGGATGGCCCGAACGACTCTGTTCGGTTTGCACCAGAACTTTCGAACATTGCAAAAGTTTGAAATCGAGTAACGAACCTCATTGAAGTCTAAGGGCGGACAGGAGGTTTGTGCTATTATCGCACACCACCATTCCTATCTCCAGCTGGCATGGCATGAACCACCTCTGGGCCTGCCCCTGCAAAGCCGCAAGAATCTCTGCTTCGGTGTGGTTCCTGTCTCCTAGATACACCAGCAAAAGAACTGCATGTCACCTTTTAGCCGGACTCATTGAATAGCCCTTTGAACGCTTAGGGGGTACTTGTGGTTCATAGGAAAATTCAGCAGAGGAGGGCATGGAGGAGGAGGGGGGGGGTAGAGCTGACAAATCTCGCATCATCACTACTAGCTGTATGGCGAAATGGAGGCACAACAAGCTGCATCCTCTCAAGTTGCAAGCAGAGTTACCAAGTTTGCTATCAACTAAATATATCGTCCCTGACTATGCTTACTGGACCACGTGTCAGCAGTAACATGGATTTTGGGGCTGACTGCCTTGCCCAACGATGCCACAAAATTGCCTTCCATGTGATGGTACAGAGCTGGAATGGCATTACATGAAAATAAATAGTGACTGGGAACCTGCCACTGTGGTACAGCACAATCTGAAAATTAACAGAAGGGGGCTGAATCCACCAGCCGGAAAGGCAGAAGTTGTAGTGCCAGCAGCTTTGACAAGCTTGCATTTAGACCACGGCCATGTGGGTGGCAGTGACTGTATAAATGTTTTTGCTGCAGCAGATGGGGCAGAAAAATATGTCAGCTATAGTCTACAGTTGGTGGTGTGCTGCTGGTAGATGTGATGAAAAGACCTGGGACACCCTGCACTATACCATCATTCCTGTTAGCGGAGGCTGCGGAGAGGTCATGAGGTATAGCGGGGCAGACTGAGGTGAGTAAGAAGGAGAAACAGATTTTCTCCCCTTTTGTGTGGCTTTTAGGTGCTCTTGCCAACAGGCTGAGTGGTGGGATGTTAAATGCCTTGTCAACAAATGGCTGGTGTTTTTGTCACGCTTGATGTGCTTGAGACAAAGTTTGCAAATTGCAACAGTGCGATCAGCTAAACGTGCTAAAAAAAGGCCCAGACAGCTGAGCTGTGGGAAGTGGGCCGGGAGATAACAGCTCCACAATGTGAAGAAATAGGGTGGTGGCTGCTCTCTACACTTCCATGATGGCTGCCTCGTTGGGGTTGTGCCTCACCCTCACTTTCCTCCTCTGCTCTATCTGATGCCCAAGTTGCGTCAGTGACCTCATCATCATCATCTCCTCCATCCTCATCACCACACTGTAGCTGGGGGAACGTGACTGCCAATTTGTGTACCAGTGTTCTTCCCTCTCTGTAGGCTCATGTTCCTGCCTTCCCAACCTCAGAACCAACATCTGAATCAAGTAATGGCTGTGCTGTGTTCAAATAAATCAGCTGACTCCTTCATGCCTGATGCTGGGGCTTTAGCAGGAATAGCTGTGGACACAGAGGCAGGTTTAGACACTCTGGCAGCTGCAGTGGACTGCACACTAGTATCTTCTGGGGTGATGGAGGATGAGGAGGATGGAGTGGTTTAGTAAGCCAGACCACCACCGCCTCTGCATGCTGTGGCTGGATAGCACGGGAAACATCAATAAACAGGAAATGAGGCCCTGCCTGAGGACTGGCCATGTCCACCTTTGTCTGTGGACACATATGCTGCTGAACCCCTCACAGTGCCATGGGAACGTCTGTCTCTCCTTGTTGTCTTCCCAGACATGATGGGGGGGGGGGGTGCTTAATTAACTTAATTGGTGCACTTTAACTTAAGTACTCACTACACAGACACACTCCACTGATACTCTATAATATACTGCAGTAAAACTGCACTGATGCACTGCAATATACTGCGTCAAACATGCAGTAATGCACTAAACTATACTGTGTTAAACGGATGGTAACACACTGAAGTATATGGCGTTAAACTTGCAATAATGCATTGAAATACACTGCGTTAAATGGCACATAACTCACTTAAATATACAGTGTTAAACTTGTAGTAATGCACTGAAATAAACTGCGTTAAACAGATGGTAACGCACTGAAATGTACGTCATTAAACTTGCAGAAATGCACTGAACTATCCTGCATTAAACGGCACGTAACGTACTGAAATATATGGCGATAAACTTGCAGTAACACACTGAAATATACTGCATGAAATTGCACATATTGCACTGAAATATATAGTGTTAAACTTGCAGTAACGCGCTGAAATATACTGTTTTAAGCGTGTACTAATGCACAGAAATGTACTGCGTTAAACAGCACATAACACACTGAGATATATGGCTTTAAACTTGCAGTAACACACTGAAAAATGTGACTTTAAACTTGCAGTAACGTACTGAAATATACAGCGTTAAATGGAAAGTAACGCACTGAAATATACTGCATTAAGCTTGCTGTAACGCACTGAAATATACTGCATTAAGCATGCACTAATGCACAAAAATGTACTGCGTTAAACAGCACGTAACACACTGAAATATGCAGCATTAAACTTGCAGTAATGCTCTGAACTACACTGTATTAAACGAAGGGTAACACACTGAAATATACAGTGTTAAGATTTCAGTAATGCACATAAATAAACTGCGTTAAACAGAGCGTAGCGCACTGAAATATACAGAAATAAACCTGCAGTAATACACTGAACTATACTGTTAAAATGGTCACTACACTCACACTGACTGAATTATCCCTAGATTCACACTAATGTAAAGATGAATGGTGGTCACACTACACTCAAAATGACTGAACTCTCCCTAGATTCACACTAATGTAAAGATGAATGGTGGTCACACTACACTCACACTGACTGTACTATCCCTGGATTCGATTTAATGTAAAGATGAATGGTGGTCATTACACTCACACTGACAGAACTATCCCTAGATTCACACCAATGTAAAGATGAATGGAGGTCACTGCCTTCACACTGACTAAACCTTACCTAGATTCACACTAATGTAAAGATGAATGGTGGTTACAATAGACTCACTCTGACTGAACCATCTCTAGATTCACACTAAACTGATATTCTACACTGACAATATCACAATAGCACACTATAGCACACTAACTGTCTATTAGCACTTAAAAGTTCTATCTCTCTCCCCCTCAATATCACACAAAAAAATTGAAATGTGAAAGAACATTGAAAGAATAATTTTATAGTGTGGGGCGGGACTAATGCTGCGTACACACAATCATTTTTCAGCATGAAAAAAAAACCTTTGTTTTGCAAACACGTCATTTAAAATGATCGTGTGTGGGCTTCACATCATTTTTCAGGTTCTGAAAAACAATAAAAAAAAATTCGAACATGCTGCATTTTTTAACGACGTTTTAAACTATGTCGTTTTTCGGGTTGTAATAAATTATCGTGTGTGGGCTAAAATGACGAAAAAAACCTGTGCATGCTCAGAAGCAAGTTATGAGACGGGAGCGCTCGTTCTGGTAAAACTACCGTTCATAATGGAGTAAGCACATTCATCACGCTGTAACAGACAAAAAAGCGCAAATCGTCTTTTACTAACACGGAATCAGCTAGAGCAGCCCAAAAGCGAATGGAATTTCCCCTTTAAAGTGCCGTTGTACGTGTTGTACGTCACTGCACTTTGCTAGATAATTTTTTAAAAACTATGATGTATAGGCAACATCGTTTTAATGATGAAGTTGCGAAAACAGTTTTTTAGACATGCTGAAAAACGTTTTCTTTCATGCTGAAAAATGATCCTGTGTACGCGGCATAAGAGCAATGAGCCATGATTTGATAGAGTCATCACAACAACGTCCAATCATGGCTCTAAACATGCTCTGTGCCCTGATTGGGCAATGCTTTTATTACTTCAGCCAATCAATGCTTTCAATACAGCTGCGCAGTGCATTGTGGTCATGCTTGGGTCAAACCGTTCACCCATCCCTAATAATCAGTACAGAAGCAGTGAACAGGAAGTGTTGAAGTTTAAATCTTCTGTTCAGAGAGCTCTGATACTTACATTTAGTGCCCTAGTGAATATTCAGTTTTTAATCAACTAAATACATTCCAGGTGCATCAAAGCTAAAGGTGCTCAATGTTCTACAGCTTGAGAAAAGTCTGTTTCCTGGCAGCACCTGCAGAGTGGGACCCCTACTCTCTGCTGAGACTCCTACTGAGCCAGACCTATGCTGGCAGGGCACTTGCTTTTCTACTCAGATTGCGGCTACTTTCTAAAAGAAAATGAAAGCCCTGTACGCACGATCGGTATTTCCATCAGAAATTCCGACCATGTGTATGCCCCATCGGAGAAATTCCATTGGAAATTCAGATGAATTCCATCTGAGTTTAAATATAGAACATGTTCTATTTTACTCCGATGGAATTCCGTCGGAATTACGATGTGCTTTTGTGCGCGGCAGAAGTATAAGATTTTTTACATATTTTGTGGATATACAGTACCTGAAAAATATTTCACTTATTTCAAATGAAACGTCAATTGGGCTTTAAAACAAACAAATACAACATGGCCATAAACTGAATGCTATAGCTGATGATATTATATTATGGAGGCTCTCATACTATGCACACATGTAAAAACCTTGCCATGCAAAGTAGCTAAGAGTCTACTTCTATCTATAGCTTTAAAGACAAACCAAAGATTAACATTTAAAATGCTACATGGTTTGTTGTACCAAATTACTCAGTTTACTCGGTACAGTGAATGAAGAAAGAACAATGTTGTTAATGTGTTAATTATATATTGAGAGCTGCAAAATATCAAACTGTCTACAATTCACGTTCAATTACATTCTTACTGCCTGGTGATGAAATTACTCCCCTTGTAATCGTTGTTTGCCCCAGCTTTGTCAGATCTAATGAAATTATGATACAGAACCATCTGCTGTACATCTTGCTAAACAAGTAAGACGAGTCCATTACATCTTAATTGCATGCTGATCTGTTTACCCCACTTTGTCCATTTGTAGCCATAATAACAGGGTAACGGATTGGCCACTTGCGGAATTTTATCGATCTCTGTATGAGAATGTGTAAACTGACAGCTGAAGTCATATTTGCACAGATAGCCTGCATAACACAAAATGTCATTTCAGAATTATAAAGCTAAATAGCATAAGTAATGGCCAAGAAAATGAGATGTGCTTGTAGACTGTCGTTTTTCTTTCCCCCAAGTAATGGTTTCTCATTTTCTGCCAATAAATGTTATTGTTTACCTAAAAATATTGCTATAAAGTTCATTAAATATTTCATTAAATATTTAAATTTGCAGATGCAATTTAGAATTATTAGTAACTGAATTTTAAAGGATAGCTAAACCCAAGAACAAACATTTAATAGTTTTCTTTCTTTAGGCTTAAGCTGGCCATAGACTGGCAGATTGCTGAATGAATTCTCATATAAACATTTGTACAAAAATTCTCATCAATACATTTGACATAATTCATGTTGGTGGAAATTACTTAAAAACGTTTTCTTTTAACATTTGATTTTGGAGTGAATGGACATTCCCAGCTGGAATCCACATTCACTGTTAGAAATCCAGTTGTTCAAAATTTTCCATCCTAAAACTTTGAATGCTCTGGTCATTAAGGTTAAAAACAAACATCGATTTGACCCCACTAATTAAAGACTATAAAATTATACGAATTTTCATAAAACCATTTAAATCCGTTTTACCTGTTTAGAACTTGTAGTTGAATTTGGCGCATGCTGCACCACTTTTAAAATGCATGCAAGGTACTGTCACAAAATTTGTCATTGTACACCAAAAAAAATGTTGGTCTTAATTAGCTCCACCTTGTAAGATGTGAACTGTCGTTATTTTATTTTAAATTTGGCACAAGTGTTGCACCACAATGTAGAAGAGGAGAAAATATAAACTACCTGAATTTGGTGCATTTCGGTGTCAGAACCAAAACTGTCATTGATTTTTTTGAACTTGGCATTACAAAAGCAATTACAAAAGCATTACAAAAGCGAATAACGTGGTTAATGAGCGTTTTGCAATACGAGCACTGTATTTTTAAAATCCTTACTTTTGTCTCGAAAAACAAGTAGGATTCAGGCCAAAGCGGTGTGTAGTACCACGTTTGGCCTGAGGTGGGGGGTGCCGGAGCCGAGCGGAGCCGAATGGAGCGGATCCGAGCCGATCGGCGCCGTTCAGAGATGTTCGGAAATGCTCAGAAAGACATGTAAATACTCCGTTCCCGAGTCTTTCTGAGGTTTGCCAAGGTCAGCCGAGCTGTCCTCGGGCCTTTCCGGCTGTTTCCGAGGCTCTCCGGCACCCCCCACCTCTGGCCGAATGCGGTATTGCATGCCAATGAAGTCAATGCAGAATTAATTATTTTCGTTTTCATTGACTTCAATGGGGAAACTCGCTTTGATATGCGAGTACTTTGGATTACGAGCATTCTCCTGTAACGGATTATACTCGTAATCCGAGGTTCCACTTTACCAGAAAACTGGAGCATTATTCTTATTGAATTCCCCCTGCAGTGTTCTTGCCACTTCTGTGAGCTAAACAAAAAGCACAAGCAACTTAACTTACTTTTGTAAACTACTAGACCTGTCAGCCCCCATGTAATGTAGATGAACATAGGCAGACATGTTTGAATTCCAGCCTGGGTAACAGGCATGGCTGCCTCCACTAATACAATGGAGAAAAAGTATCAACAGGAAAATACAGGAAGTGTGTTATTCGCAGGTTTACCAGTAGAAAAGAAGAAAAAAAGCCTGAAAAATAAAACAAGAAAAAAAAAATACATAAAACATACAAAAATGCATAAAACCATCTAAAACAAAAAATATACTATTTTTTTTTTTTTAATAGGCAATCCACCACTATTAAGGACTGGAAAACTGAAATATATTACACATTTCTTTTTTTGATTTGGATACACTTTAAGAAGCTGTTAAATTTCTTGCTAATTTATTCACACTTTTGGTTGGCATTGCCTATAAAATAAACCTGAGGTTTGTGGCTTGTTGAACATTCACAAAATGTTATTATTGGTGGCTTATTAAGAACCGATCGTGTGTGGGCCCCATCGGTTTTATTCCCATCGGTGAAAAAACTTAGGGCCAGATCCACAAAAGGGATACGCCGGCGTATCTACTGATACGCCGTCGTATCCCTGTTTCTATCTATGCGACTGATTCACAGAATCAGTTACGCATAGATATTCCTAAGATCCGGCAGGTGTAATAGTTTTACACTGTCGGATCTTAGGATGCAGTACCTCGGCCGCCGCTGGGGGCATTTCTTGTCGAATTTCTGCGTGGGGTATGCAAATTAGCACTTACGGAGATCCACAAAGCGCTTTCCCTTCATGAAGTCTCCGTAAGTTGTTAGTTTGCAAACGCAAAATTAGGGCTACTTTTACAAAGTGTAAAGTTAGTACACCATGTAAAAGTAGACCCTTCTTTCTCGCGACGCTGTCAAATTTTTTTTACATTTTTTCTTTCCCGCCGCATTTCTTTTTTTTCCCGACGCAACTTTTTTTACCCGGCGCGATTCACAAAACTCAGCGTAACGTAACGTCGCGCAAAGCACGTCGGGAAAATCGTGTCGGGAGCATGCGCAGTACGTCCGGCGCGGGAGCGCGCCTAATTTAAATGGGACTCGCCCCATTAGATTGGGCCCGCCTTGCGCCGGACGAATTTAAGTTACACCGCTGAAAATTTCTAGGTAAGTGCTTTTTGGATCGGGCACTTAGGTAGAGATTTTGCGGCGGTGTAACTTAAATAGGAAAAGTTAAGTTACGGCCGCTCGTTGTGGATCTGGCCCTTAGAACCTGTTTTAAAATTATGTGATGGTTAAAAAAACGATAGAAAAAAACGATCGTCTGTGGGGAAATCCATCTGTCAAAAATCCACGCATGCTCAGAATCAAGTCGACGCATGCTCGGAAGCATAAGTCACCTCGTTGGACACGATCAGATTTTTAACTGGTGTGTAAGCAAGACTGATGAAAGTCGGCTTCATCGGATATCTGATGAAAAAATCCATCGGTCCGTTTTCATCGGATGAACCGATCGTGTGTACGTGGCATCAGTGTGTTTGCTAGCTTTTGCATGCTAGCCAGGCACAGTAGAAGAGTTATTCTTATCACCCTTCAGTACGCCACGGAGATCTGTATCTACTGGGGACACTTTGTGTGCATCCGCTCCGCATGCAAGTTTTACTACCTCAGCTCCCGGGACAGACAATTTCAGTGGCCCCTGCCTTGCAATACCACATGTCATTGAATTCCATCCCCATGTAAGTAATTAGGATTGTATATTTCATTGCTTTTTTTATTCAATCCTCCTTTTGATGTTCAAGTTAAATATCATATTAGATTGATACCTATGTCTTTTTTAGACATGTTGATGCATCTGCTCCTGAAGAAGTGGATTTTAACCACTTGAGATCCGCGCTATAGACGAAATACATCCGCAGCGCGGCTCTCAAGTGCCAAGTGGCCGTTTAAAAACGGCCTTTATGTGCATTACCCGCGCGCCACTGGGTGGCGCGTGGCAGGTAAAAACTGTCCCGACGCATCGCCGAAGACCCGATGCGTGTACCTGGCGGCCGCGATGTCCGCCGGGTACACGCGATCGTCGGTGACACGGCAGGTGACAGCAGGGACGTGGAGCTCTGTGTGTAAACACAGAGCTCCACGTGCTGTCAGAGGAGAGGAGACCGATCTGTGTCTCTTGTACATAGAGACACAGCATCGGTCCCCTCCCCCAGTCACCCCCCTCCCCCCACACAGTTATAACACACCCAGGCTACACATTTAACCCCTTCCTCACCCCCTAGTGTTAACCCCTTCCCTGCCAGTCACATTTATACAGTAATTCGTGCATTTTTATAGCACTGCTCGCCGTATAAATGTGAATGGAGCCAAATTTGTGTCAAAAGTGTCCGATACGTCCGCCGCAATATCCCAGTCCCAATAAAAATCGCAGATCGCCGCCATTACTAGTAAAAAAAAAAAATAATAAAAAAAATCATAATTCTGTTCCCCATTTTGTAGGCGCTATAACTTTTGCGCAAACCAGTCGCTTATTGCGATTTTTTTTATTTTTTTACAAAAATACGTCGAAAAATACGTATCGGCCTTAACTGAGAAAAAAAATAGTTTTTTAAAAAAAAATTGGGATATTTATTATAGCAACAAGTAAAAAAAATATATATTTTTTTTAAATTGTTGCTCTTTTTTTGTTTATAGCGCAAAAAATAAAAACCGCAGAGGTGATCAAATACCACCAAAAGAAAGCTCTATTTGTAGGGAAAAAAGGACGCCAATTTTGTTTGGGAGCCACGTCGCACGACCGCGCAATTGTCAGTTAAAGCGACGCAGTGCCGGACGCTGAGATTTCGCCTGGGAACGAAGGGGGTTTATGTGCCCAGTAAGCAAGTGGTTAACCATGAAATACATTGAGCATTGTAGGATGCAGCCATGTTTTTTATACATTGTTACTGTCCGTGCAGACTATGCCACTTATTTCCCGATATTATCAACAACTCCACTACATGGAACATAAATATCTTACATACCTTACATCTGACTCATATAAAGTGCCAAACGTTCCCCCTTCAAATTCCTGACATAGGGATGGAGGCATATGATTACATATGCTTCATTTAAAGTCCCACCTACCTTTCCTTTTTTACAGTAGAAGAGTCAGTGTTAATTGTTCAAAAAACCTGTAGAGAAAGACAGCACACGTCAAAAGCAACATGTTTTAGATATTGCATGCTTTTAAAAGAGGCTTTCTATTCTAAATTAATTATAATTTAACAAATTTATTAAGTGATTATGCTTCCAAAACTGTAAACAATGTACCTGTTATTGTATTTGGTACCATCTTGAACAATGCTGACCAAAAGGATGTCAGAGGTCTGACAGGAAAGCCAATCAACAACCTGGTCTGAACAGTCTCTTCGCATTAATCCCTCCAGTGTACTCTATTAGCAGTAACCAATGCCATGAATAAACACCACCACATTTAATAAGTTAAGGGAAAGTTCTCTTTTAAAGTGAACGGTTGTCAAATAAGTGTCTGTAGTAGTGAGCCCTTGTAGATCGCCAACTTGGGATTCCCCAGGGTGCAGAGTCTAAGTCCCAGCCTGCTTATTCACCAGAGCCCCTGATGGTAAGGATGGACTTGCAGCTAGCTGGAACCAGGTCACGGCCCCCAGGTATGCCAGCTGAGGATGTAGAGACCACTTGCATGCACAGAGTACAAACAGCAGGAGGCAACATGAAGTCCAGGAGACAAGGTCAGGGTGGACAGCAAACAAGCACAGACGGTGAACAAAGTCAGAGTCAGTACATGGACAGTCAGGTACAGGATACACAAGTAGCAAGCGACTGGTAACTCAGAGAACTGTAAAGTTGCTCAGGCAATGTGGGCTACACTGAGCATGTCTTGTATAGGCAAGCAAGCTAGAAAGACCAGGAGGGGATTGAAGGGAAAGAAATAAAAGCCCACAGAATAGCAGGCGTCGCCCATAGGTCAAACCACACATGTGAAAGGTATCAGTGTAGGAAAAGCACTGCAGCAAGGGGGTAAGAATACATAAACAGGAAACTGCAGGCTTATGACAGTACCCCCGTCTATACCCCACTTAGGGGTATACTCACTTTTGTTGCCAGTGGTTTAGACATTAAAGGGCTGTGTGTTGAGTTATTTTGAGGAGAAAGAAAATGTACACTGTCATACACTCACTACTTTACAATGTAGAAAAGTGAAATTTCTTCACATGAAAAGATCTAATAAAATATTTACAAAAATGTGAGGGGTGTACTCACTTTTGTGAGATACTGTATGTGCTAATGCTGAGTGTTCAAATCTGGAAAAAAGTTGAGTAAGTTTTCAGAAAAAATTTCATTAAACAAAGTTCTAGAAGACAGTTGGGATGTTACACATGCCAAAGGGCATTGCACGGTAATCATAATGCCCGTTTCTGATGTTGAAAGCAGTTTTCCATTCATCACCCTCTCAGATCCTAATTAGATTGTGTGATTCACCTCTATAATCAATGCTGGAGCGTTAACATCCTTTTCTCTCCACAAAGAAGTAGCCAGCCCCAGCAGGAGAATTGAACTTACTGATAAATTCTTTCTGCAGATTTTCCCAGACGTACTCGTAGATGGTATGAGTCTCAGGGATGGAGAGAGGGTAGAGTCTACCTCAAAGGCGGAGTAGTCCCTGGTTGGAGGTTAAAGGGGTTGTAAAGGTAATTATTTTTTTCCCTAAAAAGCTTCCTTTACCATAGTGTAGTCCTCCTTCACTTACCTCATCCTTCAATTTTAATTTTAAATGTCCTTATTTCTTCTAAGAAATCCTCACTTCCTGTTCTTCTGTCTGTAACTACACACCGTAATGCGAGGCTTTCTCCCTGGTGTGGAGAAAGCCTCTTGAGGGGGGAGGGGGCGAGCAGGAGTTTCAGGACGCCCACTAACACACAGCTCCTTTCTCTATCTGCAAAGTAGAGAGTGTCCTGACACTCCTGCTCGCCCCCTCCCCCTCAAGAGGCTTTCTCCACACCAGGGAGAAAGCCTCACATTACGGTGTGTAGTTACAGACAGAAGAACAGGAAGTGAGGATTTCTCAGAAGAAATAAGGACATTTAAAAGCAAAATTGAAGGATGAGGTAAGTGAAGGAGGACTGCACTAAGGTAAAGGAAGCTATTTAGGGAAATTCATTTTTACCTTTACAAACCCTTTAATAGCGCATGATGATGAGGAGGCAAACTGTCAGTAGCTTTTTTACAAAAAAAAAACACATATTGGAATGCCTGATAATGCAAAGGGAGCATTGGATTGGTGGTGACCTCAGCCGCAGGTGCACAGAGAGGTGGGCACACTTTAGGGAGACAAATCTGATTGTATTGCGACCCCCTGTGACAACACTTGGTCAGAGTTCCAATCTAAATATGGTGAGTGTTTCTACTATCATGAAAGTTCAAGAATGATGGGAGTAGAAGATTTAGGAAGGATCAGGAAGGAGATTTCCTCAGGATGAAGTACACTGACATGCATAGTTATGGAGGTAGTTCAGAATCGTAGGGGTACTAAGCACAAGGTAAAGCCATTGACTGCAGATACTGTTAGGGTCAACACACTAAGCAAGATTCAAGTAAGGATACATATGTCTCTCATATGTAAACAAAACTTCTTATCCCAGAATTCAGCTATAATTTATTTTAAAATAAATCAAAGAAAAACAAGAACAAGAAGCCAGACTTTGCATCAAGGTTCAACAATTGTGTAGACTAAGGCCCCGTACACACGGTCGGTTTGGTCCGATGAGAATGAACCGAAGTTCATTTTCATCGGACCAAACCGACCGTGTGTATAGGCTATCGGTCTGTTTTCCTTTGGTCCAAAATTTTAAAACATGCTTCAAAACCGAACCGATGGACCGCTGCCCCATCGGACCAAACCGATGGTTAGTACAGAAAAGCATTGGTTCAAAACCCGCACATGCTCAGAATCAAGTCGACGCATGCTTGGAAGCATTGAACTTCGTTTTATTCAGCACGTCGTGTGTTTTACGTCACCGGGTACTGACCTGATTGGATTTTGAACTGATGGTGTGTACACACATCAGGCCGTACGGCCACTTCAGAGGTGAACCGATGAAAACGGTCCGTCGGACCATTCTCATCGGTTTTGTTCGACCGTGTGTACGGGGCCTTAGCAGCTGCACATGGACCCCTGGGTAAAGTAGAATTCCTGTCTAAAGCCAACTATGCTTAAAATGCAACAGTGATTCAGCTAGGGTCTGCAAGCAAGAGTGTGCTGGAGGAAGAGGTCGGATCTGTATATAGACTGTATATAGAGACTGTATATAGCAGTAAATCTCAACCTTTCTAGTGCCGTGACCCCTTGATAAAATTTGACAAGTTGGGGGGACCCCTAACAGTAAAATTGTTTTTGTAGCGTGGGTTTTCATCACCCAAGGCAAGACAAGTAATTTGCGCCCCTAACCCATGGACATATAGCGTTCCCTGTGTCCCTTCCACCTGTACAGTATTAAAACCATTAATGGTACATTTTAGGATGTACCACTCTTTCTCTTTCTTCTCATTTCTTTTCCTTTTAACTCTCTCTATCCTAATTTATTATTTAATTTTTTTCTCCATCCCTCTCTAGCCGTATTTCTTGTTCTTTCTCTTATTCTTTCTCTTCATTTTTCTTTGTTCCTCCCCCTCTTTTCCTCTCTATTCCATGTATTCTCCATTTTTATTCCTTCTCTTATTCCTTGGTGGGGTGGGGATAATGAGATGAGTGGCAGTGCTGGTGGAGAGTGGGATCAGCCAACGTAGGTACTCATGATCTCTAGTCTTCTGCCCCCCAGCCATACTATGAACTGAATGGATGGCTGTGAAGAGGCTGAGTGGGCGACCTCTGGTTCCAGGAACAGCCCAGCTGGGCAGCAACAGGCTCCAGGGACAGTCCTACTGGGTGGCCACAAAAAAGCTGGGAGAGTGTTTCAGGCTTCAGGAACAGCCCAGGATTCAGTGACCCCTGGCAAATCATCATTTGACCCCCGGAGGGGTCCCGACCCCTAGGTTGATAACCACTGGTATATAGGAAGGATGTCCCTGAAGTTCTGCTAAAGTCAAATGGACATCCCAAAGCCCCCCATCCCTATCCAAGTTATTTACCCTTAATAAATATGGTGTGCCTGGCTATGCTGGGTGGGGAATCCCAGTTTAACTGTGGCCTACACAGATATCATAAAACTAAAGATAATGCCCTCCAGCTTCTTAAGCATTCATTATTGCATTTATATGACTCCTGTAGAATTCTGGTCTAAGGTAAAACCTGATGCTTCCTCCAAGGTTAGTAAAACATAACTTACCTAAGGGGGGGAGAAAAGAACCCCAGATTGATGGAAACAACTATGTGTTATCGCCACTTATATAGTGGAGTGGGAAAATATGTTGTTTGTGTGTTTTTTTACATCAGTTTAGGTTTTGGGCTTTTTCCCTGGGTACTTCCTTAACCAACTTCTTCCCAGGGCCTGGGTCTATCTCCCTTATATCCACCTCCTCTAAAAAACATGTGCATGCAACCTGTAGAACGTCGCCTATGGAGATTTTTAAGGATAAAAGTTTGTCGCTATTCCACGAACGGCGCAATTTTGAAGCGTGACAAAAAATGGCCTAACATTACTGATGTCTTATTTTTTAATTAAAAAATAATATTTTTTTCCAAAAAAAGTGCACCTGTAAGACCACTGCGCAAATACGGTGCGACAGAAAAATATATATATACCCTGTATAATGTTTGTGGGTTCTAAGTAATTTTCTAGCAAAAAAAAAAGATATTAACTTGTAAACAACAAGTTTTAAAAAAAAGGCCTGGTTCTTAAGTGGTTATGTTCTTCTATGATTCATTAAACTTCTTAAGGACCCCTTCACGCTGATATACGTCGGCAGAAAGGCACGGCTGGGCACATCCACGTACCTGTACGTGGCCCTTTAAGCTCAGCCACGGGGTCGCGCGCGCGCGACCCGGTCCTAAGCTCCGTGACCGCCCCCCGCGGGACCCGCGGACCCGATTGTCGCCAGTGTACCGCGATCGGTCCTCCGGAGCTGAAGAACAGGGAGAGGTGTGTGTAAACACACCTTCCCCGTTCTTCACAGTGGCACTGTCATTGATCGTATGTTCCCTGATATAGGGAAACACGATCAATGACGTCACAAGTCCAGCCTGCCCCCCTACAGTTAGAAACACATATGAGGTCACACTCAACCCCTTCAGCGCCTCCTAGTGGTTAACTCCCAAACTGCAATTGTCATTTTCACAGTAAACAATGCATTGTTATAGCACTTTTTGCTGTGAAAATGACAATGGTCCCAAAAATGTGTCAAAATTGTCCGATGTGTCCGCCATAATGTCGTGGTCACGAAAAAAATCGCTGATTGCCGCCATTAGTAGTAGTAAAAAAAAAAAATATTAATAAAAATGCAATAAAACTATCCCCTATTTTGTAAACGCTATAAATTTTAAGCAAACCAATCGATAAACGCTTATTGCGATTTTTTTTATCAAAAATAGGTAGAAGAATACGTATCGGCCTAAACTGAGAAAAAAACATTTTTTAGATCTTTTTTGGGGGTATTTATTATAGCAAAAAGTAAAAAATATTGATTTTTTTTTTCAAAATTGTCGCTCTATTTTTGTTTATAGCGCAAAAAATAAAAACTGCAGAGGTGATCAAATACCACCAAAAGAAAGCTCTATTTGTGGGAAAAAAAGGACGCCAATTTTGTTTGGGAGCCACATCGCACGACCGTGCAATTGTCAGTTAAAGCGACCCTTAATAAATATGGTGTACCTGGCTATGCTGGGTGGGGAATCGCAAAAACTGGCCAGGTCCTTTACCTGCATAATGGTCCGGGCCTGAGTGGTTAATTACATACAACCCATGTTCTATACAATATTTCTTTCACTTCTTGAGGAACCTGAAAGTATGTACTGTAGATGCTCTGCAGGAATTCCTTTTTCTCTCAGACCCCTAAATTTAACCCCATAGTTAAGATGTGACTCCAAAGAAGAAATATGCAATTTCCTATCGCGGCTCCGGCGCTGTGATTGGTCGGAGCCACGATGATGTTACTCCTGTGCATGCGCGCGGGAGCCGCCAGTCACGGCACGATTTCCTTTATAAACGTCACAATCGCTGTTTCTAAAGGTTTCTACAGTGCGCCTGCGCCGTTGTCTACGGCGCATGCTCCGTAGACATCGGCGCCTGTCTCTTTTGCAAATATCTCCTAAACCGTGGAGGTTTAGGAGATATTTTGAGCACCTACAGGTAAGCCTTAATCTAGGCTTACCTGTAGGTAAAAGTGGTTGTAAAGGGTTTACAACCACTTTAAGGAAGGTGGGCAAGCTTTGTGTGGAAAGCAGAGTAAGGCAGTGATTGACATAGTGTCGCAGTTTGGTAGTAATGGAAGACTCACATCTTAATTAGCATGTAATCAAGAGAGTTGTGAAAGGTATGTGGCTCTATAACAGATTAATGACCGATTAATATATTAAAGCAGTGTACTTTGGAAAATGTATGCAACCTCTCTCTTTATCCACAGGTTTTGATTGGATTGGATACAGAAAGTAAGAAGTGAACAGGGAAACAGAAATGTCAGTATTCAGGTCATAGTCAGGTCTGGAAAACCCTCAATTTCCTTTTTGGGATTTTTATGAAGATGTTGCATTAATAGCTCTGACGATTTGCATTCTCTCTTCATTCATCATTGTCAGACACGGAAGACAAAGATTACCAAGGAAATGACATTTGGAGAATACTTGGAAACAATAAAGAGGATGTAATTGTGTAAAAAGCAAAACATGGAGTAAGCACAAAAGGCACCCAAAAATTAATCAGCAAATGTCTTGTGATTCACTTTTAAAGGGATGTGAAACTATAGATGCTGACGTCAAATGGGGAACCAAATTGTTGATTTTGATCAGTAGAAAAAAAGACTGTAACAATCAGGAGTTTCATTTTGAACATTTTAATTCAATATGATGAAAATTCTAACATATATATTGTTCATGGCATGACAGTCTACTGAACACAGTGTACAAAAGTTCTGGCTAGTGTTTACCAATTGGTTTTAACTGGAGCCTTTGGTTATTCATAATAAGTAGATTTAAAGGCGAAGAAGGGCCAAAGCCCAAATAAAGTCTGCTGTTGGCTGCTCTCACTCTGCCAGTCCAGGCTCTGGATGGATCCTGACTTTAATGTCAGGATCTGCTCAGATGCCTGATTATCAGCAGGTTCAGCCTTTCAGCATGCTGAGCCAGCCGCTCTCACCCCCTCCATAGCCCAGCGCTCCAGAGATAACTTTAGGGGCAGAACAGGTAGCAAGTGACTGACAGCCATGGCTTTCTGCTTAGTGAAGAAAAAGCACTGTACAATCAGCGGCTCACTACTCAGTCTTAGGGGCAGTGGGGGACGGACATCATTATGCTTGTACTGTGCACTTAAAAGCTTAACCACAAGACAGCTTATCTTCAGACGGGGCTGATTTTTTCTCTTAGGACAGCCTTACAAGTTCTTGTACCCCATAGTCTCTGTGTGGAGGTGGTCACCTTGGAAGTGGAACAAGGATTTACGTCCTGGTGATAGGCTTGTCCCTGATTACTGATGATCTGTTGAATGCTGTGGTAATGACCAATATCCAGCAGGAGAGGTACTGTAGCGCTTCAGAATAAATGAAGCAGAAGCAGTGGTGGTGCATCCATAAGGGTGAACGGCACAGCCCCCTCTCTCCAGCCACCACCTCTATGACCAATGGATAGATTCATGCACTGGATGAATCTATCCATGGCCGCCACTGTCACCCCCTATTAAGGCGCCCTGCCCCTTTTAGAGTGCTGGCGCTTGAATTACAGCAGTGGGGGGTGTTTTTGAAGCACCTGATTAGAGCCATAATATGCTTCAAAATAGGTGAACTGTGAGCGCCATGCTCAAAAGATAGAATATAACTATCTTTTGAAATTCGAATTTCAAATAGAATGAATTTAAATTCGAATACATAAGAAAATAATGGAATAGTATAGAAAAAATCAAATAGAATACATTTAGAATTTGAATAGAATAGAAAAGAATAGATTAGAAAATAACAGAATAATTTAGAAAAAATAATATAACTTTCTATGTTAGTCTATTGTATTTGTTTCTTTAATATATTCTAATCTATTCTTTTTTTATTTTATTTTCTATTTGTTCTGTTTTACTCTATTATATTCTATTATTTTATTTTCTGTTATATTTATTTCTATTCTATTTTTTTCTATTCTTTTCCTATATTATCTATTCTATTTTATTCTCTTTGGAAATTTGAAAACGATTCAAATTTGAAAAATTTCGAATTAGAATTTTGTCCAAATATTTTTTCGTTCGTTCAGATTTGTTTAAATTTGGTACTATTGTAATTTGGAAATTTGGATACATCTGAATTTCCGAAAAACTAGAATTTGTCTGAATTTCAAGCCAGAACGAGACGAACCGCACATGTCTACTATCCACGTGCTTATGAAAGTGCACAGTGCTCAAGGTGCTTTTAGGACAATGAGACCTCTTACTGGACCACATTGATCTCAAACAACAGAGATCAATTGTGCTTTATCTATGTCACATAGAAGAGGTAACGCTCTCCCTCTTGGATCCTCAAACAGCACAGCAGCCCCCCATTATGAATATACAAGCCTCAGTCTGTACTCCACCAACACGCTCCCACAAGGGTATCAAAAAAGGGAAACGCCTCATAGCACAATGTTATTTAAAATATCTAAGTTGGAAGTTCTGTAACAATAGGTTACTATAATCAGAAAGGCCGTGATAGTTTAAACCAGGCAATTCTTGGGGTCCTTATGATCCTTTGTGAGCTGATGAAAGAAAGGGGTATTATAGAACTCTCTATATAAGAACCCATTTTTTGCTTTAGCAGCGATACCTTCACTATGAGCGGAATCAGTTAGTTTTGTTGAGCTCCAATCCGTAATTACAACATTACATAGAAGAGTCCGACAGTAGTTTTAGGTTATCCTTAAACCCAAAAGCAAACATGTATTATATCGCAGCTTACCAATTTTTAGATGTTATGGTTTTATTGTTTTTAATTTTTAGGCTTTCTTTCGATTATTTTCACCCGAGGATCTGGCTAGTAAGTCTGTTGTTTTTCAAAAGAACAAGCTCTCTTGCACATGTTGCAGTTAGAGAGATGAGACAAACCATTTACCACCGACATGGGTGCTTTCAACGATTAGCTTTTATTTTATTTTATTTCTATAAAATCTTTATCCCAAAAAAGCAGAAAAAAACTGTTGCTTTAACTGCTTATAAAGTGTGAGCTGGAGTTTGGCTTCAATTTGTTAGTGTATCAAAATCTGCTAGTACACCTAACACTCCCCTCCTCCCAGACTGATAATGCTGCCGTCCAAATGTGCTCCCTGTGTTTCTTCATCCAGAGTGGGGCGCTCTAATACAGCAGATGTGTTAGGCCCCGTACACACGACCGAACATGTCCTGTTTCAGCGGACATGTTCGGTCGTGTGTACGGCCTATCGGACAGGTTTCCAGGGGACATTTGTCCAGCCGACCGTTTTCCAGCGGACTAAAATTTCTTAGCATGCTAAGAAACATGTCCGCTGGAAGCCTGTCCGTCGGACATGTTCGGTCGTCTGTACAGACTCACCGTACATGTCCGCTCGGCCGAAAGCCCTCGCATGCGTCGAAGTGATTCGACGCATGCGTGGAAGCATTGACCTTCCAGGGCCGCGCACGTCGCCGCGTCATCGTCGCGGCGACGGCGCGGCCACGTCACCGCATATCATGTATGCGCGGATTTCTGTCTGATGGTGTGTACAACCATCAGACAGAAATCTCTGAGCGGACATGTCCGCTGAAAACGGTCCGGCAGACCGTTTTCAGCGGACAGTCCGTCCGTGTGTACGAGGCCTTTACTGGCAAGATCTCCCGGTTAAACAGGGGGAAAAAGAAACTCATGCAGTTGGCAAGCTCCAATGCTGTATATTACAATTTTGGTTTTGGGTTCAATACCACTTTAATGTAATTATTTTGGTTTAGAAATACTTATTTTGTCGACCTGCTTGAGTACAACATCCTCAGCCTGTTCCAGGGCTGATGGAGCTTTTTGCTTTGATTCGGACAATGTTGGATGGACCGTTCTGGGCTTAGATAGATCCACCAAGTCCTTGTATACCATATGATAGACTGCAGGGGGTAGATGCTGAAAGGGACTTTTATTACTGATTTATGCATGTTTGGCTTTGCTGCATTTATGGATTTTTACTTTTGTGAGTGTCTGACATTACCGGTACTTTATGAAAGGTGTGTCATACGTTCTGCACAGCTTGTCCCTTGCACTGTATTTTTCTCTTCTTATGTAGACATGCTTCAGAAGACATATGAGACTGCTAGAGGTCACTGCTTTGCGGTCCCTATTTAAATCAAAGCTTTCATTTTTTACCTCCCTAGAGCCCCTAAAATATTAATTTTACCATATTTCTCTCTGCACGATTAAACATAACATTTTTAAAGGGATGGACAGCACAGTAAAAGTAAGATAGTATAAAGGGAATAAGCTGGACAGTTTAACTACTAGAAACTAGCTTAAAAAAATATGTATCTCTCGCTGACTTTAGTCAGCACCAAAACACAGAACACTGTTTGCAAGGGTCCCAAAGGCCACACAGTTAGTGCCAAAGGGCCACAGGTTGAGCACTGGGGGTCCAGATTCTTGCTGGTGATATAATGTGCAGTTGCTGGTTGATGCTATTTGCTGTGACAGTGTTATTTGTATGATTTGATGTAATGGCATGATACAGTATGTAGCTGTGCATAGTGGTATGATTATGTGCCATTTCCTCAAAGATCATTACCTTTTCTCACAATTCCTTCAGTTATAATGCATGTGCTTATTGTCAGTTATTTTACCCATGTGAATGTTAGCAATTGTTATATCTTATTTGGTATGGGGGCAAATATAATTTCTACACAGGAGCCCATTGCTGAATTTATTCATCAGGCATAGGGTATCATACAGAACAGTGTATGATTGGAAATCTCTTCAATGGAGTCACTGAAAGCATTTAAAGAAAAAAATTCACCCTTTGAAAAATAAATAAATAAATTCACTGTTTTTTTTTTCAGGTAAAAAAACAGTGCTTTGAGTATTTTCTTCACAACCAAAACTATCCCTCTACTCCGCACCTTACTCCATCAGTCTCCTCTTGTATTACCAACTGACCTACTAACTGGCATATCAGCATGGTTGTCACACCACTTCCTAAAATTAAATCTTTCTAAAATCGAGCTGGTAATATTATACCTAATACTAATACTAACTAATGTAACCACCAAGCTATTCATTCACTCCCTTGTTATTTTCTACCTTTCCTACTATTGCAACTCCCTTCTCATAGGTCTGCGTATCCATAGGCTATCCCCTCTTCAATGCATCATGAATGCTGCTGACATTCTCATCTACCTTACAACCACTCAGTGTCTGCTACCCCTCTGTCCCAATCCCTCCACTGGCTTCTGATTGCCCATACCAATAACAACAACATACAAAGCCATATACAACTCTGCCCCAAGCTACATCATCAATCTTGTCTCCAAATATCACCCAAACCGTCCTCTACACTCCTCCAAAGATCTCCTCCTCTCTTATCTTCTCCTCCCATACTTGTCTCCATGACTCTTCCTCTGGAACTTTCTACCTCAATCTGTCAGGCTATGTCCTATTTTGGCCACCTTTAGGGGATCCCTAAAAAGTTAACTCATCTCTTCAGGAAATCCTATCACACTTCCAATTAACAACTAGGGATGGGTGAACAGTTCAGCCTGAGCATGAGTTCGGGCCGAACATTGGCTGTTCGTTCTTTCGACAACATGACCACAATGCACTACGCCACTGCACAGTGCATTGAAAGCTCTGATTGGCTGAAGCAATAAAAGCTTTGCCCAATCAGGGGACAGAGCACTGTCAGAGCCATGATTGGAGAAAGTAATGCTGACTCCATCCAATCATGGTTCACTGCTCTTAGTCCCGCCCCACACTATAAAAGTATTCTTTCAATAGCGGCCATTTGTAATGTGATATCAGTATTGTGAGAGATAGAACAGGGATATGTTCAGTTCTACTAGAAAGTTAGTGTGCTATAGTGTGCTATTGTGGTTCTATTGTCAGTGTAGATTCCCCATAGAGGGTGCTGAAGATGAAATATCTTGAGGATACCTTAAAGAGGAGTTTATCTAATGCATTTCCCGACTCTGGTAGGTCACAGTGTCATGGAAACCATAGTTTTGAGGCTTTTGTTCATCAAGAGAGGAGTGGTGATGCATTTCACAATTTTTTTAGTCCTCGTTGCCCATGGCTGTCAGCTTCCACATTCCATAGGAAGCATCTGCATCACATGGTGGACGATTATCTATGGGTGAAAACAGAGATGGAGAGCTTTAGAGTTGACGATCCACTGGGTTACTGGGTCATGAGAATAGACTACTGGCCAGAACTTGCCCAGTATGCAATTAAGCTGCTGGGCTGCCCTGCATCCAGCCTGTTTTCTGAATGGGCGTTCAGTGCAGCTGGAGGTTTTTTTACTGGTAGTCGCGCGTGTCTGTCCACAGACTCCTAGGACCATCTAACATTTATCAAAATGAATCAGTCCTGGAATACTAGCAGCTATGAATCCCCTGATGCTGGTGTTGCTGCTTAAGTGTTTTCGGGATGTGGAATCTCTGCAAGACTTCTAGGCTGCCTAGTGTTGTGGGTGTTGATTTTTTTTTGGTGTAGGTCTCATGGGCACAATTAACACTGTGCATATCATTGAAATTTTTGACAGCAAGGCCAATTCTTGCTTTCATCAAGAGTACTTCTAAAGGGTTCTGGTGTGAAAACACCTCCTACATCTAAAGACCAATTTTCTGCTACTTTTACTTCTATCCAAAGTCTGCGGAAGAGACACCAGAATTTATCCCAAAAAATCTCTAAACTTGTTTCTAGTGCACTACATTGTGGTCTCATCATACAGACTGGCTCCCCAATCCATTTAGGAAATACAATTTCATTTTTTGGGCTTTATAAATGCCAATTATTGCTGCAGCAGCTTCTATACACAGTACATATGTGCCACTTAACATGTAGATTAAGGGGACCCCCCAGGCACTATATTGAAAGGATTTATTTTTTATTTGTATAGTTATTTCTCATTTTTATGCTTTCACGTTAAGAATCGGTAAATCACTGCTCATTTAAAAATTACGTTTTTTACAAACTCCATGGCAGTACCTGGACCCCCGTAACTATTGTATGCCCAATTACTTGCATATAAGCCTTCAAAAAGGGGAACTTTTTATTTTTACATTTTGGGTCCCATAGACTTCAATGGGGTTCTTTGTTCGCTTCCAAACTTTTTCGATGTTCTACGAGTTGAGATTTTCTCGCAAAAGTTCTGGTGCGAACCGAACAGGGGTCATTTGGCCCATCCCTATTAACAACTGAACTTTTAACTATTCCATCAGTTAATTCCCCACAGTTATTACCGTTTCTACCATTTACCTGCTGCCACATTGAATACATGTGTAACATGTTCAGAAAGGTAAACTTAGCCTTTAAACCTTGTAAATTACAAAGAAATGTACGGTAACTATAACGCACATACTCTTTTACATAAAGCATAAATGTGAGAGCATGTCTAAACAGCATGATAAGTCCAGTAAACAGAAGGTACCAGCACACCAGAATCATGGCCAACATGTTTACTGAGGTCTGAGGTAAAAAATATAATTTTGGAGACACACAGTTTCCCTTTCCCAAGGTGACAGACAGATCAAAGGCACATCAGTAGAGATCAGGTGCGAAACAGTCAACCCACCCACACTAATGTAACTATGCCTCAAATAGGGTTCAGAAAAACAGAAAATAGTATGAATGAATGTTGAAAAAAGTAATAAAGATAGTGTTATGCCCCGTACACACGATCGGATTTGCCGTCGGAATAAACTCCGATGTTTTTTTCCAATGGAATTCCGCTCAAGCTGTCTTGCATACAAACGGACACACCAAATTCCAACCGCCGAATATGCAGTGACGTACAACACTACGACAAGCCTAGAATAATAAAGTTCAATGTTTCAGAGCATGCGTCAAATTGTTTCCGAGCATATGTGTTTTTTTCTCCATCGGAATTCCATACAGACGAACGGAATTTCCGATTGGGAAAAAAACAGAAAATAGTCCGTCTGAATATTCGACAGAAAAAGTCTGATGGGGCATACACACGGTCGAGATATCCGATGAAAAAAATCCGTCTGACTTTTTCCATAGGAAATTCTGACCGTGTGTACGAGGCTTTATATGTCATCCATGTCAACCTGTGGCAACGTTCACAGATGAGAGAAATAGCTGGTAACACGCTGCTCAAAGCCACCTGTGAGGATCTGATGAGCTACTGAAGAGATCCGAGTGCCTGCCTGTTCCACAACCAGGGAAATCCAATGGAAACAAAGAAGAATGGCAGCACATCCAGAAGTAAGTAAAAATCAAAAGAATTTCTTGAAAGTCCATAAAATCAAGTGAACATAACAAACATCAAACCAAAAAAGGTGCTCAGTGGACACATTTCATAGACATACTTACTCATCACTGGATGATGTTTGTCATGTTCGCTTGATTTTATGGACTTTTAATAAATTCTTTTCATTTTTCTTCCAGATGTGCTGCCATTCTTCTTTGTTTCCAACATTCACGGATAAACAGATGTATCATTCACACTGAGTTTACTTGAGCTTAGGTGCATTCGTTTTAATTGCATTTTGAAAAAAATAGAAATACGTGGATCCGAGAGCAGAGTACAAACTCAAAACCCATCTAAATGATCAGGTAAACACATTGGGCTAGATTCAGATAGGTGACCTGATCTTTAGATCCGCGTAACCTATCTGATTTACGTTACGCCGCCGCAAGTTTTTGAGGCAAGTGCTTTATTCAGAAAGCACTTGCCTGTAAACTTGCGACGGCGTATCGTAAATCCCCCAGCAGAATTCAAATTCCGCAGCTAGGGGGCATGTAAAATTTAAATCAGGCGCGTCCCCGCGCCGAACAAACTGCGCATGCGCCGTCCGTAAAATTTCCCAGCGTGCATTGCTCTAAATGACGTCGCTAGGACGTCATTGGTTTCGACATGAACGTAAATTACGTCAAACCGTATTCGCGAACGACTTACGCAAACGACGTAAAAAATTCAAAACTCGGCACGGGAACGACAGCCATACTTAACATAGGATACGCCGCATATAGCAGGGGTAACTATATGCCGGAAAAAGCCGAACACAAACGACGAAAAAAAAAAGCGACGGGCGGTCGTTCATTTCTGAATTGGCGTAACTCCTCATTTGCATATTCCTTCGCGTATACAAACGGAAGCGCCACCTAGCGGCCAGCGTGAGATTGCAGCCTAAGATCCGACGGTGTAAGTCACTAAGGCCTCGTACACACGACAGAGATTCTCGGCAGAATTCGCCGAGAAACTCGGTCAAAACCCGGATTCTGCCGAGAATCTCTGTCGTCTGTACAGTTTTGGCTCGATGGAGCCGCCGAGGAGCTCGACGAGAAAATAGAGAACATGTTCTCTATTTTCTCGTTGGCCGCGTTGTTCTATAGGAGAAGGCGGCCCGCCGAGCTCCTCGGCGGCTTCATCCCAAAACGAGACGAGGAACTCGACGTGCCAAGCACGTCGAGTTCCTCTGTCGTGTGTACGGGGCCTTACACCTGTCGGATCTTAGGGATATCTATGCGTAACCTGATTCTATGAATCAGGCGCATAGATACGACCGGCAGAACTCAGAGATACGACGATGTATCAGGAGATACACTGTCGTATCTCTTTCTGAATCTGCCCCATTGTTACAAATGCTTTAACTGCAATGTTTGGAATGCTATGATTTGTTGATTGATTTCCCATCCCTATACAGGTCAAAATGATCAGGTTAATGAATACTTTAATTGTACTTTAATTGTAACTATGAATATTGCATATAATGTATTTGTTCCTTCTGGATCCATACATTTGAGATGGCAAAGCCCAGGGGCTTGAACATGAGATTGTCCCCGGTATGTTTTTTTACTAATTAATATATTATTGGAATATTCAAGTGGTCATTTGTGTTTTTCTATAGTTGTATTTATTTTTCTTCTTTTGTGTGAAGCATGACCCCCTAGGGGACTGCTTGGATTTACCTTCTCATCTGTATCAACATGACGGCGTAGCGCATCTCATTTGCGATACGCCGACGTAACTCCGAGAGGCAAGTACAGTATTCACAATGCACTTGCTCCTAACGTTGCGCCGGCGTAACTTAATTTCGTTGGCGTAAGTGTAAGTGGGTGCAGGGCCGTTTGAAGGAATTTGGGGGCCCCAATCAAAATGGACATGGAGGCCCCCAAACCCCAGCCCCCCCCCAAAGCCTACAGGAACCACAGCATAGCGATACAGTTTACGTTCACCCACACGTTATATAAATAAAAAATGTTTACAGTGCAAATACTGCTGTTGCATATAATGTGCCGCAGCAAATGCGTGTAGCTGAATTGCGAGTGTTCTGCATGGAACGCAGGGGTCAGATATGTCCTCGGGAGAGGGCTAGTGCTATAGAGGGGAGAAATAGATATGTGCTGGGGGCAGAGGCGGTCGGTGCTCAAATTTGTTTGGGGGGGCGCAAACTGATTCTAAAAAAAAGAAACATCAAATGCAGTCAGTGTGCCCCATGAAATGCAGCCACCATGCCCCATGAAATACAGCCACCGTGCCCCATCATATGCAGCCACCGTGCCCATTAAATGCAGCCACCGTGCCCCATCAAATGCAGCCACCGTGCCCCATCATATGCAGCCACCGTGCCCATCAAATGCAGCCACCGTGCCCATCAAATGCAGCCAACGTGCCCCATCATATGCAGCCACCGTGCCCCATCAAATGCAGCCACCGTGCCCCATCAAATGCAGCCACCGTGCCCCATCAAATGCAGTCACCGTGCCCCATCAAATGCAGCCACCGTGCCCCATCATATGCAGCCACCGCAGAGGCGTTGCTAGGGGGGTGTGTCCCCCCCCTGGGTGACACCCGCTAAAGGGGTGACACCATCCCGATTTTTTTTTTTAGCTGACATGTGGGGGGGGGGGGGGGCGGCTCCCCCCATGCGACTTCAGCGATGAGCGCCGCGGAATGGGAGCGCCGAGCGCCGCTGTACAAGAGGAGGGGGGTTGCGGGGTGACACCGCAGCACCACCAATCCCCTCCTCTCACAGCCACGGGCTGTTAGCGGTGGTCGGCAGTCGGCACACAGGCACAGCCCCCTCCTCTCTGTTTGTGTGTACAGAGGGGGAGGGGCCGAGGGACCTTCTGTCCATGTGCCGTGGCGCTGCCTGCGATGATCTGAGGTACTGAATGGGGAGGGGGGGTGTTTGCACCTGGGAGGATTTCACTGAAGGGGTGGGGGGGATGTACTAAGGGGGTGTTTGCACTGAGGGGGGGTTGTACTAAGAGGGGGGTGTTTGCACTGGGGGGTTGCACTGAGGGGGGGTTGCACTGAGGGGGGGATTTGCACTGGGGGGGGGTTGCACTAGGGGGGGGGTGTCTGCACTGAGGGGGTGTCTGCACTGAAGGGGGGTCTGTGTAACATTCAGGGGTCCAGAGGTGCAGGTGGCTGTGTAATGTAAAAGGGGTGCAGTGATGCAGGGTGCTGTGTATTGTAAAGGGGTGCAGAGGGCTGTGTAGTGTAAAAGGGTCCAGAGGTGCAGGGGGCTATGTGATGTAAAGGGGTGCAGAGGTGCAGGCGGCTGTGTAATGTAAAAGGGGTGCAGTGATGCAGGGTGCTGTGTAATGTAAAAGGGTCCAGAGATGCAGGGTGATATGAGATGTAAAGGGGTCCAGTGATGCAGGGTGCTGTGTAATGTAAAGGGGTCCAGTGATGCAGGGTGCTGTGTAATGTAAAGGGGTCCAGTGATGCAGGGTGCTGTGTAATGTAAAGGGGTCCAGAGGTGCAGGGTGCTGTGTGATGTAAAGGGGTCCAGTGGTGCAGGGGGCTGTGTAATGTAAAAGGGTCCAGAGGTGCAGGAGGCTATGCGATTTAAAGGGGTCCAGTGATGCAGGGTGCTGTGTAATGTAAAGGGGTGCAGTGATGCAGGGTACTGTGTAATTTTAAAGGGGTCCAGTGATGCAGGGGGCTGTGTAATGTAAAAGGGTCCAGAGGTGCAGGGTGCTGTGTAATGTAAAAGGGTCCAAAGGTGAAGGGGGTTGTGAGATGTAAAGGGGTCCAGTGATACAGGGTGCTGTGTAATTTTAAAGGGGTCCAGTGATGCAGGGTACTGTGTAATTTTAAAGGGGTCCAGTGATGCAGGGGGCTGTGTAATTTAAAGGGGTCCAGTGATGCAGGGGGCTGTTTAATATAAAGGGGTCCAGTGATGCAGGGTGCTGTGCAATGTAAAGTGGTCCAGAGGTGCAGTTGTGGAGAGGGGGTACACAGTAGTAACAAAAAGATATTGAAGGATGCAGGGGGCACAGTGGGGTGTTTTTACATTTTAACGTGTGGGGGGGGGGTGCCAGATATTGGATCCGCCCTGGGTGCCAAATGCTCTAGGTACGCCCCTGGCCTATATGCTCCTGAGATGTGAATTCCGGTCCTGGAGAAAGAGAGGTGGGGGGACGGGACAAAGAAAAATGGAGAGAAAGAAGAAGGGATAGAACGAACAAGAAAGATGGATAGGGAGAGAGAGAAAAGGGGAAGAAAGGAGAACAGAGAGCAAACAGTAGGGTAAAAAATATTTGAAAAATGTTATTGGGGGGGGGGGTGACACCATATTTTACCGCACCAGGTGACACCAACCCTAGCGACGCCACTGAGCCACCGTGCCCCATCATATGCAGCCACCGTGCCCCATCATATGCAGCCACCGTGCCCCATCATATGCAGCCACCGTGCCCCATCATATACAACCTCTGTGCCCACATGTGCTTGGGGGGTCAGATATGTGCTGGGGGGAGCTTTGTGAGAGAAAAGATACAGTACAAGGGGGCAGGGCCGGCGCTAGGCATAGGCAAGTCAGGCGGCTGCCTAGAGCGCCAGGGTAGGGGGAGCGGCAAAAACAGATCCCCAGCCACTGGCTGGGGATTCGCATCATTAAAATACTGTCAGCCGGGAGTGACAAACTGTTCCTGAACAAAAGTTATGCTGCCAGACAGTGCAGCCGCCCTCCGCTCTTATCTAACTCAGCAGCAGTACAGGCACAAAGCACACCATGACAGGCAGCACAGTCCCCCCCCCACACACAATATGAACTTCGGCCGCTGTTTCCACTCCCCCCTGTACCGCTGGCATCTCTTACTATACAGGGGAGGGGGGCGATCAGCAGCTCTGTGATGTCCTCTACCCAGCAGTTCACGTCCCGAGTGTCAGTGTGTGTACAATGGACAGGGGAGGAGGGGCTTCTGACCAGAGCAGAGACCAGATTCAGTGCACAAGTTTGTCCCTCTGCTTGTACACTCTGCAAACTTGTCAATACATGCTGGGGTCAGAGGCTCCTCCCCTCTCCATTGTATACATGACACTCAGGAAGTGACCTGTGCTGGCTGGAGGGACATGCTGCAGACATCGCAAGGGAACACGTTCAAGGGCTGCTGCATTTATACTTCTCATGTAAGGTAAGCCTGACACTGACTGCCCCCCCCACCACCTATGACACTGCCCCCTCCACCTATGACACTGCCCCCTCCACCTTTGACACTGCCCCCTCCACCTATGACACTGCCCCCTCCACCTATGACACTGCCCCCTCCACCTTTGACACTGCCTGTGACACTGGACCCCCTCCCCACCTGTGACACTGACTGCCCCCCCCACCTGTGACACTGACTGCCCCCCCACCTGTGACACTGACTGCCCCCCCACCAGTGACACTGACTGCCCCCCCACCTGTGACACTGACTGCCCCCTCCACCTATGACACTGCCTGTGACACTGGACCCCCCCCACCTGTGACACTGACTGCCCCCCCACCTGTGACACTGACTGCCCCCCACCTGTGACACTGACTGCCCCCCCCACCTGTGACACTGACTGCCCCCCCACCTGTGACACTGACTGCCCCCCACCTGTGACACTGACTGCCCCCCACCTGTGACACTGGCCTCCCCCACCTGTGACACTGACTGCCCCCCCCACCTGTGACACTGACTGCCCCCCCCACCTGTGACACTGACTGCCCCCCCACCTGTGACACTGACTGCCCCCCACCTGTGACACTGACTGCCCCCCACCTGTGACACTGACTGCCCCCCACCTGTGACACTGGCCTCCCCCACCTGTGACACTGACTGCCCCCCACCTGTAACACTGGACCCCCCCACCTGTGACACTGGCCTCCCCCACCTGTGACACTGGACCCCCCCCCACCTGTGACACTGGACCTCTCCCACCTGTGACACTGGACCTCCCCCACCTGTGACACTGGACCCCCCCACCTGTGACACTGGCCATATTAACGGCGTGCTAGCAGCCTCCATGCCGGCTCTCAGCGGCTCCGATCCCGGCTCTCAGCGGCCCTGATCCTGTGTGCCAGCAGCCTCCATGCCGGCTCTCAACTGACCTGATCCTGCCTCTCAGCGTCTTGTGCAAGGTAAGCGGAATCATGGTGTTTCTATGGGGCAGGGGGGTGCAGGTCACACCGGGTGACGCCAATCCGAGGTCCCGGGTAGTAAACATGCACTGAATTATCCTGGGTTTAGCAGCGCTCCTGTTATGTGAGGGGGGAAGGCCAATGACATTCCTGGTGCCAGGGGAAGTCATCCATCCAGGCCTTCTGCTGCCATGTTGACTGCTGTAATAGTGCGATTTCCGGCACCCACAGCTATCCTATCCACATCCCCATTCCAGCAACAAACAGGTCAGTTTCAAATTGATGACATTGTCTGCAGGAACAGATCCCATCTTCCCCAGATCCCTCATACCAATATCTGCTATCACCAGATAACAACTCCAACTAGTCCAGCTAGCTATTGCCCTCTCGGCCCCCCATGGTGAGCCCTCCACATCTCTGACTTGGATCTGTCCAGACATGACAGATGAGAATGTATTGGGGGGGGATTTATGTGAGAGGGGGGATTTGTGTGAGGAGGGGGGATTTGATGCGAGAAGGAGGGATTTGTGCAAGAATGACCAATTGGGGGGATTTGTGCAAGGAGGGGGGATTTGTGCGAGAAGGGGGATTGGTGCTTGGAGAGGGGATTTGGGTGATTTATGCAAGGAGAGAAGGAGATTTGTGCTAGGAGAGGGGATTGGGGAGGATTTGTGCTAGAAAGGGGATTTATGCAAGGAGGGGGGATTTGTGTGAGAAGGGGGGAATTTTGGGGATTTGTGCTAGGAGGGGGGATTTATGCAAGGAGAGGGGATTTAGGCAAGGAGGGGAGATTGGGGGATTAATGTGAAGAGGGGGGATTTGTGCAAGAAGGGGGATTGTGCTAGAAGAGGGGATTGGGGGATTTGTGTGAGGAGGGGGATTTGGAGGGGAATTTGTGCTAGGAGCAGCGACAGGACAACATGGTGTCACCCCCATGGACGGTAGACACCATATTTTACCACACTGAGCGGAACTTCACACATAAGCACTCCACCTGCTTCTGTGTGTTTGCACCAGGCACCCAGGGGGGACATGCCCACATTTGCTGGTGGGAATGCCGGAAGTGTCTTTCCCCACCTGTCAGGACTGTAGCATGGAGCTACAAGTTCTGTGAAGCTCCTCCTAGGCTCCATGCTACAGTTCTGACACTCAAAGGTGTCAGCAGCACTGTGTTTAAAAAAAAAAAAAAAGCACAGGGAGACATATCAGTCTGCGCATTGGTAAGAGAGGAGGAGGGAATTGGTGAGAGAGACGGGGGGCATTAGTAAGAGAGGAGGGTGGAATTCGTGGGAGAACTGGGGGGGATTAGTAACAGAGAGAGATTGGTGAGAGAGCTGGGGGGACATTAGTAATAGAGGAGGGTGGAATTGGGGGGCATTAGTAAGAGAGGAGGGAGGAATTGGGGGCATTAGTAAGAGAGGAGGAGGGGGAGTTGGTGGGAGAGCTGTGGGGGGGCATTAGGGATTTGAGGTGTGAAGGTTCAAATCCAGTTTTGTAAAAAAATAAAAATAAATGCAGATCCCTTTGCAGGTCAAAACATTTGCATTTTTTATTGTTTTTACTAGGAGTGTAGCATTGTCAGTGTATCTGTCGCTCGTACAGACAGGCAGTTACACAGTTGGCCTCTCTGTATATTGCTTTAGCCTAGAAATAGGTGAAGAGGCACTGCAAAAATCTCAGTGAGGGGCGGAGCGAATGGTGCGGGGGGGGGGGGGGCGTCAAAATGAGGCTTCGCCTAGGGTGTCAAAAATCCTTGCACCAGCCCTGCAAGGGGGATGGGTAGGATATGTGCTGGAGGGGTGTTTTGGGAAGGAAGAGAGGGGTTGCCAGATTTAAAATCTAATCCCCCCTCCCAGCACATGTCCTCCTAACCTAACCCCTCGATCACTCAAATGACATCTACCTTGTCCTCCTTTCCAGACAGTCTCCCCCCTCCCTCCTCCATCTACAGTACTGAGCATAATAAAAACTTAGTGCAGACCTGATCAGAGCGTCCCATCTCCCCCTCCTCTTCCTCCTCGTGTGTGTGTTTACAGAACGGAGGAGGGGCATTTATACACTGACTGATCTGCTCAACTAACCAGAGGGGGAGACTGGTCTCTGCCGAAAAAAAAAAAAAAAAAAAAGTTAAAGTAACAGACATCGCTGCGGCCGTAAATCGCTGGGATTATATATCAGGCCTGCCACACAGCCCAGTCCGCCCCTGCTTCTCTCCCCTCAGCAAACGAAAGCCCCTATTACCGCAGTGGAACAAACAGGCGCCTGCTTGGGGGCCCCTGGCCAGCTCGGGGGCCCTAAGCAGTTGCTTGCTTTGCCTGTCTTGTTCCGACGGGCCTGAGTGGGTGTGACCCTATGCAAATGATAGTCGGAACGTGGAGTAGTGATATATGCCCGGCGTATCCTGAACGGAGCATGCGCAGTGAAGTGGACGTCTGATACTCCCCTGTGCGCATGCTCACAACTACGCCGACCCAACTTCCTGGGATACGTCGAGCCTATAAATACGCCCAGACATGCGCCCGTCCGGCGCAAAAGTACATCCTTATTCCCCCCCCTAGGGAAAGTACTTTTGCAAAGCAATGGCGGCTGCTGCAAATACCGAGAAGAAGGATCAGAGGAAGAAAAACTTTTGCCCAGAGGAGAGGGCAATTATTGTTGCGGGCATAGTGGCACATGATAAGTACCTCCATGGTGCCCTCAGTAACCAGACCAGCAAGGTCAGAAAAAACAGATCCTGATGGAGCTCAGCTTGCAGGTCAGTGCCGTGGGCAATGCCACCAGGACCCCTGAGGATATCCAAAAAAAGATCAATGATCTTAAAAGGAAGGTCCGTGACAAGCTGGGTGCAATAAAGAGGCATGCCAGTAGCACGGGAGGAGGACCAGCCTGTGCTGTGCGGTTGACCCCAGAGGATGAGTTGATCGCCCAATGCCTGCAGCGTGAGCAGGTGGAGGGCATGGAGGGGTTCGACTCCGGAGACCAGGCCTTGAGGACAGGTAAGTGTGTTTTATCTTCTATACGGTGTGTAGCATGTGAGGGGGTGGAAGGGAACATGTGACAAGTGTGTTGGTCCACCAACATGTGAATGCTTTGTGTCATCCACAGATGTGCTGGAGGGAGCTGGGCCGTCGCCGGCTGCAGGGCGACCCACGCCTTCCAGGGATGAGAGTGCCCATACCTCTCCCCTGGAGGAAGTAGAGGAGGAGCACGGGGACCTGGAGGACGCCTTCTACATTCTGGAAGAAAATCCCAGCAACCCTGGATCCTCCCAACACTCCTCCCCCATCAGGGGACCCTCACAACCCTCCTCCCCCATCAGGAGACCCTCACAACCCTCCTCCCCCATTAGTGAACCCTCCCAACCCTCCTCCACCCTCAGGGTACCCTCCTCACCCTCCTCCTCCATCAGTGGAAGCTCCTCACGTGCCTCCTCATATGCACGGCCCCAAGCCTCTCCTGCCTCAAGGAAGGCCACCAAAAAAAACAGGGGTGTTCCTGAGGCCATTCAGGAAGGAAACCCCCTGCGAGAGATCAGGCCCTCCAGACCCAGCATGTGGGTGCTGTTGCCTGGGATATGAAGTGACTCGCAGACAGCCTGGTCTCCTCGGCACAGATACCAGACTGTTTGGCGGATATCAGTGCCAATTGTGCAGCAGTTGCCACATGTGTTGGGGAGCTGCAAGCCATGACCTCCCGCCTGGTGACTGAGGTCAAGAGCCTCACAGTGGCTGTTATGGCCAATACGGCGGAGGTGAGGCACATGAGGCGGCAGCAACATAATAACACCACCCTCCAGCTGCGGATGCACGCCGAGACCACCGCGGTGCTCACCCGCATAGCGGTGGTGTTGGAGGGCAGGCAGCCAGAACCTGCCAAGAGTGCCAGTCTTGAGGAGGAGTCTCCTGATAATGCCCCACCCCCACCCGAAGTTGCCCCCAGGCAAGTGAGGAGCCAAAGACGTGGCACCAGGCAGAGCCCACGACGGGGCAATTGAGTGATTTTTTTTGTTTTTTAAGCTCCGGTAAGGAGTTTTATTTTTATTTCAGCTCCAGTGAGGAGTTTTATTTTTATTTCAGCTCTGGTGAGGAGTTTTATTTTTATTTCAGCTCCGGTGAGGAGCGTTTTTTTTTTTCAATACTGCACACGATCAGTAGTGCAGGCTACAGTGTGACTGGTGTGTGAATGTGGGGGTGACACTCCTGCCAGTGGGGGTGTCACCCTCGGTCGTTGGGGAGAAGTGATCCCCACGACCCGTGTGAATGTGGTATGAATGGTCAGCGACATAATTGGAGCCTTGGCGTGGCGTTGCTGCTCCCAAGTCCTGCATGGTGGACTTGGGCTAATCCAATGTGATGTGGATGCAGTGTGTGAGATAGGGACCACAGTGGTGTGCATGCATGCATTCTCCTTGTGCCATGATGAATTTGTGTGTTTAATGTGCATACATGCCTACCACGAGGCATCTCCTGACTGCTCTTCCCTCAGCAGACGGGGTAGCCTCAGTTAGGGGGGGACTGTGTGGTTGGGGGGTCAGGTCATCACGTATGTCAATCTCCAGGCCCTTTCTCATGGCGTAGTTGTGCAGAATGCAACATGCAACGATGATCTGGCACACAAAGTTTGACGAATATAACAGTGTCCCCCCGGAATTGTCCAGGCATCGGAAACGTGACTTCAGGAGGCCAAATGTGCGCTCCACCACTGCACGGGTACGTATGTGTGCATCATTGTATTTTCTCTCTCCTCTGGTTTCTGGATCCCGGAATGGAGTCATGAGATGGGGCCCAAGTGCATATGCAGAGTCACCTGGAAGGGAAAAGACAGGAGGATGTTAGTCGTGCATGTGCCCCTCGTGATGTCTGCATCATGGGGTCGGACAGTCATGCCTGACACCCATGTCACTCACCAACCAGCCAGCTGTCCCCATACACGTTTTGTTCGAATTCTGTTGGGATGTTGCTTTGACGGTATATGTAGGTGTCATGGCTGGAACCTGGGTGTTTGGCATGGACGTGCCATATGAGGCATTGGGCATCGGCTATCACTTGTACGTTGATGGAATGCCAGTGCTTCTGATTGCGGTATATGTGCTCTGTGGCACGGGGGGGCCATAGTGCCACATGGGTGCAATCAATGGCCCCCACAGTGCGTGGGAATCCTGCAATTTGGTACAAATCCCACATTGCCCTCTGCCGCAGGTGCTCCTGGGTGGGTGGGTGGTGGGACATGCGTCTGAGGATTGCGGGGACAACCTGGTGCACGCATCTGCTCATGGTGGATTGTGACATCCCAGACACGACTCCACTTGTACGTTGGAATGATCCACTTGCAAGGAAATGCAGTGTTGCCAGTACCTTGACCAGTGGCTGCACTGCATGTGAGCGGTGTGTCTTGCTGGTGATGTCATCATGCAGGGTTGTGGCTATTTCCAGGATGGCAGCAGGGCTGAATCTGAAAATGCGATACACCTCTGAATCCCCCATGCCAAAGAGGTTCATGCGCGTTCGGTATATCCTCTCCCGTGCCCTCCTACGTGGCGGTGGATCTATTTGTAGTGCTAGGACCATGGCTGTCCTGCAAGTGTGGTTGCTCAGCTCGTCCGTAACGGTGCTGCTGAAGCTACTCTCCAGCTGACTTGTGCAAGTCTGGTGCAAAGTTACCCCTTTTTTTTGCACCACCTTAAAGTAATAAGTCAAACAACGCAGTGCGTTTATATTCTAATAACGTTTACTGGAGTACTTCAAAGAATATCTTGTTACAAAAGGAGGTAATAGATCAACTGCTTTGAATAACAATCCTAGCTCAGCAGAAGAATTCCTCTATAATAATACAAGTTAAGGCAGTTTGGCCATAACAGAATATTATATACACATTTATACAATAAAATACCACTTGAACATGACCTGAAAAGATAAGCAAGAGTTAAGCATTAATTCTGACAATACATCTAAAGGGAAACCCAGTCCAGCCTATTTAACCTTTACTCATAATGAGAGATCAAGCAAACACGAATGGTATGAGGGCCCTTTAAGTAGCAATGACAGCAAAGTCCCAGTTGCAGGCCTGATGGTCTTCATCGGCAGTCGGAGCTCATTAACTATATCCAATAAGGTGCAGTAACAAGGTAATGGTATTTCTTGAAATGGTTGAAGCTAAAGGCATCTATGTACAGTGTTCAAATAGAAGTGCAGTAAAGTATTCCCACAGTAAAGCTGTCTGTACACAGTGTCCCAGTGAAGTAACAAAGAAAGGTTTGCAAAAGTGGGCAATTGCCCTCTCACCAACGACCAGGCCGATTCAATGCCTTCCAAAACGCGACTCCCGGAGAGGCGTCCTTGCAGTGGATCCGCTTGTGACAACCATCTGATGCGAAGCACAGATTGTTGGACTGCCGAGTTGAGGCTAAAAAGATGTCTGACAACCAGCAGCAGTCCTAGGCCCTTCTCGGCCGGGTTGGAATGTTGTACAACGCGTGGTAGGACATGACCTCACTCTCGCTGTACAGAGAGGTCCATCGCACACCAGGCCTAGGAGAAAAGGGAGCGTGGGGCGGGTCTCTAGCCTTTTTTTATAGCTCTCCCCAGCAATCTCTCTGATGGTAGCAAAGATTCTTGGGATATGTAGTCCAGGTGTATAGTAATGCGGAGGAATAGCCATTCTGAAGAACTACTAATCCCACAATCCCTTTGATTTTGCCCACAAATATGATATCAGTTAGTGATGCTGGGCACTAGAGGGACAATACGATCTATAGAATGACAGGGAATCGCTGTACTTTGTAATCGTAGTCCACATTGCTACATATGAAATATTTAAACAGTGGATGTCATGCAGTTTCGTAGCATTATTATTATATATTTGACAATAGGTGATTATGTTAATATTTGAAAGCTTTCTGGTCAAAAGTATTGGAAACACAGGAGGAGAACAGGAATTTATTAATTAAGATTCTGAATATTTGCATAGTTTGTTTCCATAGGAAAAAATGCTTCTCACTTCAGATACATTGCCCTCTAATTACACGGCTAATTAGTACACTAAGATCCAGCAAAAAGAAAAAGCAGAGTTGCCATGGATATGCTTTTTTTCCTTATCCAAATTGGGAACATTCATAATCAGCAAGCATTTGTACTGAACTGAACTTGCTTTTAACAGTATCTATATGCTTCTAACATCTATGATGTTAGAACATCTATAATATTGTACTGTATTTGTTTTACATGAATAGCCTTTAAAATGTGAAAGATCTTGAGTTACTTTGTTATTGCAATACGTAAAGTTGTTTATTAATATCTTTGATATCATTCATAATCTAAAGCCCCATTTCAGACCAAAGCTATTTTTTTTTAACGTTCCCCCCACACTTCTAGTCCATTCTACAATGCATTATTTTTCTTGTTACGTTAGATGAAGCCAGAGATGCTCACATAAGGCAACCCTCCAGGTTCTTCGTCACCACCAGTTCAGAGTAGAGGGGCTGCCGCTGCAATACCCCTCCTGAGGTTGCTGGTTCACTGCTGTCCCTTTGTGAAGATGTTGTCTTCTGGATACAAGGGTCAAGGACAAGAAGAACCCAAGCAGGTAGCAAAATAAAGTGGAGAAGACTCGATGATGCAGTATTACATAGCTGCGGCTTAAGGTGAGAAAAAATGGGCATCAGACAGAGGGAGGTGAATGAAGTGGTGTGCAGATGTGAGAATTATATTGGAGTGGGTCTTTAAATAAATAGGTGTAATTAATAAAAAAGAGAAAAAAAATCATTAACAAAAACCTCACAGTCCTGGGGCACAAAGAACAATTTAACTAAAATGTGCATAACTTATTCAATGAAAATCCAGTTTTTGCAAATGCTGATTTAAAGCGTAAGTAAACCACTGGGTGTTTTTTTCTAATCGGAAAGGTAAACAAAGCCTTCCAGTGCTGTGCTGTCACCACTGCAGGTGCTTCCATCTTCACCCGGTCTTCCTTCCCGATTCGTGGGAGTGATGCCACTCCCATGCATGCCCATGGGAGCCGTTCCTTTAGAGCGCATGCGCTGGGGATGTCCACGGCTGCATGTACAGAAAATTTCTCCTAAACAGTGCATGTTTAAGAGATATACTACCTATAGGTAAGCCTTATTATAGGGTTACCTATAGGTAATAGTCAGAGATGGGAGTTCAGGCCCGCTTTAATAAAAATCAGATCAGTTCAGTACATTATTCAGTTACAGGGGTTCCTGATGTATTCTTTAGCCCACCTGAAAATATTGAAGCATCGTTTACTATGTGGATCTGCTTGGTTTTCGTGGATACAAATGTGCTTTTTTTCTTTTGAGGTTAAATTCAATAAACATACAGGGCTAGATTCAGATAGGTGAGCGGATCTTTAGATCCGCGTAACCTATCTCATTTACGTTACGCCGCCGCAAGTTTTTCAGGCAAGTGCTTTATTCACAAAGCACTTGCCTGTAAAGTTGCGGCGGCGTAGCGTAAATCCACCCAGCGGAATTAAAATTTGGCGGGTAGGGGGCGTGTATCATTTAAATGATGCACGTCCCCGCACCGAACAAACTGCGCACGCACCGGCCGAACTGCGCACACGCCGGCCGCGTCTGAAAGCCAGTGCGCATGCTCCAAATGACGTTGGCAACTCGTCAGGCTTTCATCGTGAACGTAAATTACGTTCACGATGAACAAACAACTTATGCAAACGACGTAAAAAATTCAAAACTTGGCGCGGGAACGACGGCCATACCTAACATAGGATACGCCGCACATACCCCTCATATAGCAGGGGTAACTAAACGCCGGAAAAAGCCGAACGCAAACGATGTAAAAAAAAGCGCCGGGCGGTCGTTCGTTTCTGAATCGGTGTAACTCCTCATTTGCATATTCCTTGCGTATACAAACAGAAGCGCCACCTAGCGGCCAGCGTGAGATTGCAGCCTAAGATCCGACGGTGTAAGTCACTTACACCTGTCGGATCTTAGGGATATCTATGCGTAACCTGATTCTATGAATCAAGCGCATAGATACGACGCCCGGACTCAGAGATACGACGGCGTATCAGGAGATACGCCGTCGTATCTCCTTTCTGAATCTGGGCCACTGTATTCATACAACCTCTTTGTTTAACTACCAACTATATACAGGTGGCCTACAGAGGAACTTACAGTGGGTCAAATATACTGTAACCTACACCAATGTGTGCAGTTTTATAGTCTGTATTCAATGCAATGAGTATTGAATTGTCTTAAAACCATCTTCATGTAATACCATGCACATCAATACTCAGACTGGGAATTGGAAGGCCAGCATGTGAGTCATTTTGGTGCACTGCATGCATAAGTGCTGACAATGAACATGTTGGCAGGAAGACAGAGCAAAGTGATCAGAAGTTTGACCTCAGCATGTTGGGATTCTGCTGAAGATGGGATTGAAGATCTGGCAATGCTGTATGGCAAGTGTTTCTAAAGTGGATTTAAAAATGATAAAATATGATGAAGTAGTCGATGAGTAGTCGTTTAGAAGCTTTATAATACATTTATCACATTTCCTGGATCCTGAAAAAGTAAATTTCTTCATCCCTACAGTATATCTCTATGGAACAGGGCAAGGAAGAAAAGATCCAACTGTATGTATTATAAGACAATCTATATTATAATACACGCAGAAAAAAAAAAAATTCACTTACAAATACAGAGTTTTGCCCATTGGGACTTTAGATGAAGCGCCACAGAGCCAGTAATAAAAACATGGTATAGGTTTATTGAGTATGCCAGCAATAGAACTGGGAAAATGTGTCATAATGCCAAGCAGTTGGCCCAAATGTACAAAACCATTACATAGTTACATACAGTTATCAAATAATCCATGGTAATTGTGTCATAGCACCTATGGTGACCCAAAGCATTTCATGGGTTCAGTCTCACTCTTCAGGGGTTTATGCATAGCCACGATCTATAAAGTAAAATGATTAAAATAAATAACATAATAATGAACATGGAAATATGTCAGGTAAAATGAATTGTGAGAATCAGACCAAGGGATAAATACTCACTGTCAGGGATGTGCTGGCCATAGTGCAGCCAAAGCTCCTAGGATGAGGCAGATACGCATGTCCAGATGTGCTTCTGTAGGTGCCCGTCTTGCTGGGCATAGCGCGTGGACACATATGTACATGCACGCCAATGTGCATGCCTGTTAGCCATTAATGCTGGAGCTAAATGGCCTATATAGGGGCAGCAGCTGCACTAGTGCATTGCTGTCTGATCTGCAGATTCACCCCCTATACCTGTTATTGTGATTTGTGCTTGATTCCTGTGTTCGAACTGGCTTATGCTGACCACACTTGCTCTCCACCTATCCTGACCTTGGCTTGCCTTTAAGACTTTGTTATATCTACCATCTGCCTGTTATCAGGGCCGTCTTTAATTTTGATTGGGCCCTGGGCAAACATTGTCTTGCCCCCCCCCCCCCATTCTGAGACATACAAAAAAAATAGCAGATAGACTCAAAATCAGTTTACTGCAGCAGATCACGCAGCGATTGCAATTGTTTGCCAGAGGTTACAGCCTATCCTTATCTCTCACTGGCTGGTTGCTAGAGGTTACAACACATAATTTCTGCTTGCCGATTGGTTGCAAGAGGTTACTGCACATTATTAGCGCTCATTGATTGGTTGCTATAGGTTAATGCACATCATTACCACTCACTGAGCAGTGAAGCAATCCCAAATAATTTAGCAAGTAAAGCGGCACATTAATACACATACTACAGGAAAGGGTCAGAGACTGCGGACATACTACACAAGATTACCAGAGACTGCGGACATACTGCACAAGATTACCAGGGACTGTGGACATACTGCACAAGATTACCAGAGACTGCAGACATACTGCACAAGATTACCAGGGACTGTGCACATACTGCACGAGATTACCAGAGACTGCGGACATACTGTACGAGATTACCAGATACTGTGACATACTGCATGAGATTACCAGAGACTGCGGACATACTGTACGAGATTACCAAATACTGTGTCATACTGCATGAGATTACCAGAGACTGTGGACATACTGCATGAGATTACCAGATACTGTGACATACTGCACGAGATTACCAGAGACTGCGGACATACTGTACGAGATTACCATACACTGTGACTGTGACACTCCTGCCACTTTGTTAATAGCAAGTATGATTGGAACTCAGCAGTAAGAGGTTTCTCAGGTTTAACCACCAGTGCACTCTCTTATGTAGCAGAAAGTTAGGGGTTACATCATCACAACCTCATGTGAGTTATTAAAGTATATGAGCTTATTCCACTATAAGCTGAAGTATGGGGATTATATTAAAGTCCTTCAAAACAAATGTAATCAGACTGTATTAACTTTGCTACACCGTAAAAATGTAATAAGTCTCTATGCAGCAAGTATTAATCTCTGGCAGTCATATTGTTACTTCACAATATTTAGAGTAGTATTATCTATAGAAACAGTCTTTCAGTATGTGATTAGAAAAGATCCATGAAGGAACAGCATTCATTAGTAACAATCCCCACAGCTTGAATGCATTAGATATCTGGTCACAATGCAGGAAGCAAATCTTAATTCAAGATACTTGCGGTTCTGCTGGTCGTTGTAGTACACCAGAGGAGGGTTGTAGTTTATAGGTGAAGGGGTCCAAGAATCCTGGAAGCTGTGGAATTCCGGTCAGGCTCAAGCTGGGTGTAGTAGGGTTCAGGCATGCAGCCTGTGAATCAGGGAGATAGAGATCCGAAGTGTGGAGAAAGGCAGGTGAGGAGTACTGCACTGGTTCCAGGGCTTGGTGCTGGGAGTTAGTGCTTCTCGAGTGGCGGCAGGGATCCGACAGAATAACCGAACACCCTGCCGCCATCTCTGAGGAGTTTAAATAGCCCCGAATTCGCGGGGAAAACGGGGAAGGACGCAGAGTCGCACTTCCGCGTTCCACGCTGGAGCGCAAACGTCCGCACACCGGAAATGACGCGGACGTCTTGCAGAACGGAACGCAGCTGCTTGGACAAGGCTCAGCTGCGCTCGTTCTGTACAGGGAAACATCATAGATGTTACATACTCCCCTCCTCAAGGGGGCACCAGCAGTGCTCCCAGAAAGAGAGGGGCGATTAGGATACCTAAGATGAAATTGTCTAATCAGGCGAGGAGCATGTATGTTTGAAGAATTTTCCCAAGAGTCATTAGGTTGATCATAACCTTTCCAACGTATCAGGTATTGAAGGGTGGAACCATGTTTCCTTGAATCTAGGATTCTTTCAACTTCGTATTCAGTCTCACCATGCACTTTGACAGGAGGAGGAGGGTTTGGGCGCCTGTTAGGAAATGGGTTAGAAATAAAAGGTTTAATGAGGGAAACATGAAAAGAAGAATGTATTTTCCAATCTGGGGGTAAAAGTAATTTAACAGCGTTAGGATTGATCAAATGAGATATTTATAATGGTCCAACGAATTGAGTGCCTAATTTTTTTGAAGGTATTTTAAGGTGAAGATTTCGGGTGGAAAGCCAAACCAAGTCGCCGACCTTATATTCAGGAGGTATCGATCTGTGAGAGTCATAGTAATGCTTTTGCCTTTGTTGGGCAAATTTTAAGTTAGACCGTAGGATGTCCAGTGTATTCTTTAAAGTCGTGAGATATTGATTAACTGCTGGAACACTGTTTGGGGGGTGATTGGTTGGCAGACTGTTGGGGTGGAAACCATAATTGACAAAAAATGGTGTAAATCGAGAAGAAGAACTGGTAGAATTGTTATAACAGAATTCAGCAAGGGGTAGTAATTGAAACCAATCATCTTGTAGATGTGTACAGTAACATCGTAAGTATTGTTCAAGGATTTGGTTAACACGTTCAGTTTGTCCATTTGTTTGTGGGTGGTATGCAGTGGACATGCGGTGGTCAATTTGCAGAGTATTACATAAGGCCTTCCAAAATTTAGAAACAAATTGAGTTCCACGATCTGATATGATTTGAGAGGGTAGTCCATGTAATTTAAGAACATTGGAAATGAAAGCTTTTGCAGTTTCATGGGAAGTTGGTAACTTCTTCAAAGGAGTGAAGTGTGCCATTTTGGTCAAAAGGTCTACTGTCACCATAATGGTGTTAGCACCGTTTGACTTGGGGAGATCAACAATAAAGTCCATCGACACAACTTCCCACGGTCTGTTGGGCACTGGAATAGAAGCAAGTAGGCCCGAAGGGGGTTTCCTAGAATGCTTGTTACGAGCACAAATCTCACATGAATTAACATAAGTGTGGATTGTTTTAGCCATATTAGGCCACCAGTAGTCTCTTTTAACAAGATGGATGGTTTTATTGATTCCGGGATGGCCGGCTAAGGGTGAATCATGAAGATGTTTGAGAAGCGTAAGTTGTAAATTGGGCGGAACAAAAATCTTATTATTGAAAGTATACACTCCATCTGGCAATCTGGTAAGATCTTTTGGTAGACAAGAGAGATCTCTGGAGAGTGACTGTGAGATTAACTGTCTAAAAGACGAGGAAATTCCAATGAAACGGTCTGAAGGAATGATAGATAGAGGAGGAATCTCAGTGGTCTGGTCTTCATGCATGCGGGACAAAGAGTCAGCCTTGATGTTCTGTGAACCAGGCCTATATGATATGTAAAAATTAAACCTGTCAAAGAATAAACTCCACCTGACTTGACGGGCAGAGAGTGTCTTACATGTCCTCAAATGCTGTAAATTACGGTGGTCTGTAAGGATGGTAATTGGGTGTGTGCTACCCTCCAATAGGTGCCTCCAATTTTGTAGTGCATCTTTAATTGCGAGAAGTTCCTTTTCACCAATGGGGTAATTCTTCTCTGCTGAAGATAAGGTCCTGGAAAAAAAGCTACTGGGTGTAAAGGCTCAGATAGAGTTGGACGTTGAGAAAGTATAGCACCCAGAGCATAATGGGAGGCGTCTACTTCCACAGTGAAGTGGTATTGTGGGTTGGGTAATTGCAAGATGGGAGCCGAAGTGTAGCAGTGCTTAAGAGCGTCAAAAGAAATCTGGGCTTCCTTTGACCATGTAAAAGGTATCTTCGTGCTAGTAAGGGCACTCAATGGTTTGACAATTGCTGAAAAATCTTTGATGAATTTGCGATAGTAGTTTGAGAAACCGAGAAAACGTTGAAGGGCCTTCCTAGAGTTGGGAGTTGGCCAGGAGAGGATACATTCTACCTTAGAGGGTTCCATCTGGATGCCCTGAGGAGTAATATGGTATCCAAGGAAGGAAATACTTGACTGACTGAAAACGCATTTTTCAAGTTTGGCATATAATGAATGCGTTCTGAGCCTGGCCAAAACCCAACGGACATGTTTAGTGTGTTCCTCAAGTGTATCAGAGTAGATCAGAATGTCATCCAAATATATTACAACACAGATGTCAAGCAGATCTCGGAAAATGTCATTTATGAACCACTGAAAAGTAGCGGGTGCGTTACACAGACCGAATGGCATTACAGTGTATTCAAAAAGACCGTAACGAGTCTTGAAAGCGGTCTTCCACTCATCACCTGGACGAATCCTGATCAAGTTGTAGGCACCCCTGAGGTCTAGTTTTGTGAAAACTTTTGAAGTTTGAAGATGTTCGATGAGTTCTGGAATGAGAGGAAGGGGGTAGCGGTTCTTAATAGTGATGCTATTGAGGCGACGGTAGTCAATGATCGGACGTAGTGAGCCATCTTTATTTTTAACAAAAAACATGGCGGCACTTGCGGGAGACGTGGATGGTCTGATAAAGCCCCTTTTCAAGTTTTCATCAAGGTAATCCTTCAGATGTACAAGTTCTGGTTGGGATAGAGGATAAATACGTGCAGTTGGAACAGGACTATCAGGAATGAGATCTATAGGACAGTCGTAAATACGATGGGGCGGAAGAATCTCTGCCTTGGTTTTACTAAAAACATCTGAGAAATCTTGTAGATATTTAGGGAGATCTTTTGAGTAAACTGTTGTGGAGAGAATCGAAAGAATAGGGTAGCAATTCTCCTGGCAATATGTAGAATTTAGATTAAGTGAGTGATTAGTCCAAAGGAAAGTTGGCTGATGGAGTATTAACCACGGTAACCCAAGGACTATTGGAAATAATGGGGATGGAATGACATCAAAGACAAGAGTCTCTGTATGGTCATTCCCACAAGTGACCAGTAGAGGTGAGGTTTGAGAGGAAATAGGGCCCGAAATGGAACTAGAACCGTCAATAAAAGTGACAGAGAGAGGATTTTGTTTAATCACACACGGAATTTTATTAGACTTTACAATTCCTAAATCAATGAAATTTCCGCAGGCGCCGGTATCCACCATTGCGTCAATGCTAAGTCTTTCTTGATCCCACTGTAAGGTAAGAGTGACATAAATAAAACGATTAGTAGTATTTCCTGCTGGATTAGTCTTACTTATGTTTAAAAAGTTACCTTCGGAGTTCTTCTTAAGGAGTGGGCAAGTGGAGACAATGTGGTCTGGAGCGGAACAATAGAGGCAGAGGTTATGAGCTCTGCGGCGTTGTTTCTCGGCGAATGATAAAGGAGCTCTGACAGCTCCAAGTTCCATCGGAACCTCCTTTGGGGGTGATTTAGATCTTCTGAATTGTGGGGGAAGATAAGTGTTGAAGCGTTCAGCCTTCCTTTCACGGAGACGTCGGTCAATGGTAAGAGATTAATGCATGAGGTCCTCAAGGGACGGAGGAAGCTCTACACGAGCTATCTCGTCCTTCATAGATTCGGATAGTCCTAATCTGAATTGATTACGGAGAGCAATATCTGTCCATTGCGTTTCTCTACTCCAACACTTGAATTCCGAAATATAATCCTCTACGGGTCTTTTCCCCTGTTTGAGGCTCCTGATAGTGTTCTCTGCTGTAAGCTGTTTGTTTGGATCTTCATAGAGAAGTGACATCTCATCCAAAAATGTACACCGTAAAAATGTAATAAGTCTCTATGCAGCAAGTATTAATCTCTGGCAGTCATATTGTTACTTCACAATATTTAGAGTAGTATTATCTATAGAAACAGTCTTTCAGTATGTGATTAGAAAAGATCCATGAAGGAACAGCATTCATTAGTAACAATCCCCACAGCTTGAATGCATTAGATATCTGGTCACAATGCAGGAAGCAAATCTTAATTCAAGATACTTGCGGTTCTGCTGGTCGTTGTAGTACACCAGAGGAGGGTTGTAGTTTATAGGTGAAGGGGTCCAAGAATCCTGGAAGCTGTGGAATTCCGGTCAGGCTCAGGCTGGGTGTAGTAGGGTTCAGGCATGCAGCCTGTGAATCAGGGAGATAGAGATCCGAAGTGTGGAGAAAGGCAGGTGAGGAGTACTGCACTGGTTCCAGGGCTTGGTGCTGGGAGTTAGTGCTTCTTGAGTGGCGGCAGGGATCAGACAGAATAACCGAACACATGAGGGAGCTGCGGTGGCTCAACGCGATTGGCACTGCGCTGACAAGCCATTCACCTCTGCAGCTAGAGGTTCGGATCCCGGTCTCGGCTTCATGTGAATTGAGTTTGGTGGTCTCAGCCCGGCTCCCGGTGGGTGTGCTATGCAAGGTAAGCCTGTGCTTAGTACGCCCACCCCCCTCCCACAAAAACCACCACACCTACACATGCACTCTAAATTGGGTTAACACACGCACATTGACCACGCGGTCTCTAAAGAGAGGCGAAGGACTAATGGGGCTGGTTGAGCGGGCTAATCCTCTCACTCCCTTATAGGGGAGTCCCTCTGCCCCGTTGGGCTTCAAAGCGGAGCAGGTAGGGCGGGCTGTGTGGGAGGACCCCCTCACACACCCGGGGCATGGAGAAAGGTGGCAGATTGCCTCTGGGGGAGGCCTGCCTACTCCCAACTCCTGCAGTCCGGCTCCTCTCTCGAGTACATGCACAAAATACACTTTAAAAAAAAAAAAAAAAAAAAAAAAAGAATAACCGAACACCCTGCCGCCATCTCTGAGGAGTTTAAATAGCCCCGAATTCGCGGGGAAAACGGGGAAGGACGCAGAGTCGCACTTCCGCGTTCCACGCTGGAGCGCAAACGTCCGCGCACCGGAAATGACGCGGACGTCTTGCAGAACGGAGCGCAGCTGCTTGGACAAGGCTCAGCTGCGCTCGTTCTGTACAGGGAAACATCATAGATGTTACAGTGACATAATGCATGAGATTACCAGAGACTGTGGACATACTGCACAAGATTACCAGATACTGTGACATACTGCACGAGATTACCAGAGACTGTGGACATACTGCACGAGATTACCAGAGACTGTAGACATACTGCATGAGATTACCATAGACTGTAAACATACTGCACGAGATTACCAGAGACTGTAGACATACTGCACGAGATTACCAGAGACTGCGGACATACTACACAAGATTACCAGAGACTGCGGACATACTGCACAAGATTACCAGGGACTGTGGACATACTGCACAATATTACCAGAGACTGCGGACATACTGCATGAGATTACCAGATACTGTGACATACTGCACAAGATTACCAGAGACTGCAGACATACTGCACAAGATTACCAGATACTGTGACATACTGCACAAGATTACCAGAGACTGCGGACATACTGTACGAGATTACCAGATACTGTGACATACTGCATGAGATTACCATAGACTGCGGACATACTGTACGAGATTACCAGATACTGTGACATACTGCATGAGATTACCAGAGACTGTGGACATACTGCATGAGATTACCAGATACTGTGACACACTGCACGAGATTACCAGAGACTGCGGACATACTGTACGAGATTACCATACACTGTGACATACTGCATGAGATTACCAGAGACTGTGGACATACTGCACAAGATTACCAGATACTGTGACATACTGCACAAGATTACCAGAGACTGCAGACATACTGCATGAGATTACCAGAGACTGTGGACATACTGCACGAGATTACCAGAGACTGTAGACATACTGCATGAGATTACCCGAGACTGTAAACATACTGCACAAGATTACCAGAGACTACAGACATACTGCATGAGATTACCAGAGACTGTGGACATACTGCACGAGATTACCAGAGACTGCGGACATACTGCACGAGATTACCAGAGACTGTGGACATACGGCATGAGATTACCAGAGACTGCGGACATACTGCACGAGATTACCAGAGACTGCAGACATACTGCACGAGATTACCAGAGACTGCAGACATACTGCACAAGATTACCAGAGACTGCGGACATACTACACGAGATTACCAGAGACTGTGATTTACTGCATGAGATTACCAGAGACTGTGGACATACTGCATTAGATTACCAGATACTGTGGACATACTACATTAGATTCCCCTTGATATTGTGAATTGGGGCCCCAATGACAGACTTTACAGAGTGCACAGAGGACACAGGAGGCTGTATTCGCTCGCTAGCCAGCAGAGAGGGGGCCGGGCTGGGAGCACCACTCAGAACAGAGCGGCTGTAGTGAAAGCCAGTGATCACCACCGGGGGCCGGGAGCTCCACTGACGCGCCCACTCCGATCACTGCTCTTACTACAGCCGCTATGCATACTCCGATCACTGCTCTTACTACAGCCGCTCTGCATACAAGCTACTTGGGGCGGGGTCATCGCGTCAGTGGAGCTCCCGGCCCTGCCCCCTTACTGCTAGCTAGATCGGGAATACAGCCTCCCGTGTCCTCTGTGCACTACTGCACTCTGCAAAGCCATTATCGGGGCCCTAATTCACGGGTAGCGTGGGCCCCCTACAAAGATTGGGCCCAGGGCAAGTTCCCTGTTTGCCCTGCGCTAAAGACGGCCCTGCCTGTTATCTTGTTGCCATCCTTTGCCTGCATCTTGACCATTCTATGCCTGCTGTTTATGCTTATACCTGATCCTCTGTTGCTAACCTGGATTGTCTGACCCTGCAACCAGCTATCCGTCTCTGTCTTTCCTGCTCTGCATAGTGCCTGGTGACGCTGGTCCTACATCTACTGGGTGCCTGCATCTGCTGTTCCTGCTGCCATCCTCTGCTTTAGCTATCCAGCCCAGCTCAGGTGACTCACCTGCCACACACTTCTGAAACCAGCAGAAGATCTTGCAGGCACTCTTACCTCACTGTGCTCTCACGCCCATTGTTTGCAACACCAGTGGCCCTTGAGCAAGGGTTGTACGAGAGGTCTCCCTCTGCACTTCAGGCTCTGCTACAAGGTAAGTGACACTCACAAGATGCAGGGTGCTGCATGCCAAAGTCGCACCGTCAACCGCCAGAGACATCTGACCCGGGAGCTGTGGGTAAAGGAACCAAAAACGGGCCAGCAGAGCAAAACAGGACAGATGAAAAATGGGCAAACAAAACCGTCCAGCATGGCCTGCCAGGATGGTGGCCAAAAAAAAAGTGTATAAAGATGATGATGTGCACGAATTAAAAAATTAAATAAAAAAGGAAATGATGAAAAATATTAAAATAATGATTGAATGGCCAGGAGCAGCCACCTGGTACAATTGAGAATGGTGAAAATTACAAACCACATGTGAAACTAAGTATATGTGTTATAGAGTATAAAATGCAACTTGGTGAAGCAGTGACCCCAGTATGCAAGGTCAAAACAAGTTAAAAAAGAAAATGCGTGACAAATAATGATTTTTTGTACCTACCAGAATCAAAATAATGCTGACCAGAAATAGTGTGTGTCCAACCACCTGGGAGGCATTGCATAGACTGGTGTCTGAGCCCTCCTATTTATAGCTCCTCATACCCATCAAACGATCCCTCCCAACACTGGATGGATGATGCCCAGGGAGAGGGTGGGAAAAAATTAACTCCACCAGTCCTGGTCACCATAGGGGAAAGGACAACGCAGGAGTGTGAATCCCCCCACAGCATCACTTGACAAACGTCACATGAGCCGGCGCCATTTCGGCTGGGCTGGTGCTATGCAGTAGACACTGTACCTGAGGTCGATGCATCTCACTGGCGCCGACCATCCAGGATGAGACAAGCGGGGACAGTATTTTATTTGAGCAAACATTGGGTAAAAAAGCTAATATAGGGTGTAGGGCAGGGGTGCCCAACCTTTTGAACAGCGAGGGCCACCTAAGCGATTTGGTAGCCGGTCACGGGCCACAATGAGCGGAGCACATATAGAGCACACTCTACCTTTTTTTTGTGGATCGGATTGGAGGTAGGTGTTTGTAAACGGACACAAGTCCATTTACATCTGCTACTCCTTATGCCGCGTACACACGGTCGTTTTTCGGCATGAAAAATTTTTTTGTTTTTCAGCATGTCCAGCATGGCCCACACACCATTGTTTTTGAAAAATGATGAACAAAGCGCGGTGACGTACAACACGTACGAAGGCACTCTGAAGGGGAAGTTCTATTCGCCTTTGGGCTGCTTTTAGCTGATTCCTTTTTAGGAAAAGACGATTTGCGCTTTTTTGTCTGTTACAACGTGATGAATGTGCTTACTCCATTATGAATGGTAGTTTTACCAGAACGAGCACGCCCGTCTCATAACGCCGGCCGGAGAGATACACTAATGTATCTGAATCCGGCCCTGTGATTTTAGTAATAAACTTACCTTTAATAACAGTATTCTATTCTATTCCATCCCAGAACAGGAGGCCACATCAGAGGGCTCCACGGGCCACACCATAGCTAAGGATTAAAGGAGAAGTGGGGCCAATTCTCTTTTCATTCAACTTCTCCTGTGGGTCACAGGAGTGCACTTTGTTCTACACTCCTATGACCCGTATTCAGCCCACAGCAGGCTAAAGTCCCCTCACATCAGTCAGCCAGTCCAGGTTCTGGAGCAATCCCAACTTTAATGTAAGTATCCACCCAGATGCCTGGATGTGCCGCACCAGTTAGCTGAGCACTGACAGTCACCGCTCTCTGTTTACTGAAGACCGAAAGCAGTCTTTGATTGTATGGTCTTAGAGGCAGCAAATGACAGCAACTAGGTGATTGCTTGGTCTTGACGGCAGCAGGGGACAGCACCTAGGTGATTGCTTGGTCTTGGCGGCAGCAGGGGACAGCACCTAGGTGATTGCTTGGTCTTGGCGGCAGCAGGGGACAGCACCTAGGTGATTGCTTGGTCTTGGCGGCAGCAGGGGACAGCACCTAGGTGATTGCTTGGTCTTGGCGGCAGCAAGGGACAGCACCTAGGTGATTGCTTGGTCTTGGCGGCAGCAGGGGACAGCACCTAGGTGATTGCTTGGTCTTGGTGGCAGCAGCGGACAGCACCTAGGTGATTGCCTGGTCTTGGCGGCAGCAGGGGAAAGCACCTAGGTGATTGCTTGGTCTTGGCGGCAGCAGGGGACAGCACCTAGGTAAGTTTGGATGTATGTTTTTTTACATTCCCATACTTCTTTTTTAAAGCTGACTATACACTAAGGCCCAGATTCTCAAAAGAGATATGACGGCGTATCTCCAGATACGCCGTCGTATCTCTGAGTCGCGCCGTCGTATCTATGCACCTGATTCTTAGAATCAGTTACGCATAGATTTCCCTTAGATCCGACAGGTGTAAGTCTCTTACACCGTCGGATCGTAACTGCATTTTTCTGCTGACCGCTAGGGGCGTGTAAGCTGATTTACGCGTCGAAATATGTAAATCAGCTATATACGCGAATTCCCGAATGTACGCCCGACCGACGCAGTAAAGTTACGTTAGGCTTTTCCCGGCGTATAGTTGCCCCTGCTATATGGGGGCATAAGTGCGGCGTAACAATGTTAAGTATGGCCGTCGTTCCCGCGTCGAAATTTGAAAATTTTGCGTCGTTTGCCTAACTCGTCCGTGAATGGGGCTGGAGGTAATTTACGTCCACGTCAAAACCAATACGTCCTTGCGGCGTATTAGGAGCAATGCACACTGGGAGATTTCCACGGACGGCGCATGCGCCGTTCGTGAAAAACGTCAATCACATCGGGTCACAGTACATTTACATAAAACACGCCCCCTGATCCAAATTTGAATTAGGCGGGCTTACGCCGGCCGATTTACTCTACGCCGCCGCAACTTACGGAGTAAGTTCTTTGAGAATACAGCACTTGCCCGTCTAAGTTGCCGCGGCCTAACGTAAATCGGATACATTACGCCGCCGCAGAAATGCGCCGATCTACGTGAATCTGGGCCAATGTGAATATCAGCAGGTTCCTGTTATTCCTTATATCCCCTCCTCACTGCCTGATCAGATCACTTTTCAAAGGGCATTTAAACGCAGATCACTCTTCAGAGGACACCACTATTGTGAAGGAGCCCTAAGGGAGACCCAGATAGAAGTATATTGGTCAAGACAAATGTTGCTATTTTGTTATAGATTAGATCTGGTGTAAAAAGTAAGTGCCAAAAAGTTGTAACTTCTTTTTATGTGCCGTTTAGCTTGATCGCTTCAAAGAAAACATGATCATAGTTTTAAGAGACGGTGGAGAACACAATTTTTCTACCAACTGCAGCAGCTGCGTTTTGGTTTCTCCAGTTATGTTTAGATGTTTTATTTCAAGATCTTGATTTCTATGTAGTAAAACACACATGGTTGCTAAGGAGGAGGCAGATTTCTTTGAGTGTCGGTGTGCCAAATCCATGGATGCCAATTGTACCTGATTTACAAAAGCAGCACTTTTGTAAAGTTCTACCTAGCATTTTGTTTATTCCTGGAAATGTCTAAATAATTATAATAATAATAGGAACATGTTTCTTTTTTTGTTCTGACATGTCGTGCAGTTTCTTTGCATCTGTTGTTATTGCTTTGCTGCGTAAGTTCCATTTTATGTCAGATAAGGAATGAGATAGAATTATAGTGTGTCCACCCACAGTGAGCCATAGGTGACATACACTGATGTATCTGCTCAACAGGAAACTGTACTTTGAAACTGTTCTAAGTGATTATCTTAAAGTGAACAAGAGATGTTCTAAGCAGAGTGCATGTCCCTTAGCATTCCACTGTATTACTCTGTTCAAAAGTAAACCAGAAAATGTATATAAGATGTAGCCAGGAGCTGGATATCGACTTATCCCTATGTAACGGTACGTCCCACACTCCGCTTGAGTGCTTCCGTCATGTACCGCTTTCTATCAGTCTGGATATAGATATCAGATATTCCAGCTGCTCACAAGCACACAACGAGACGAGACTTGTTTGTCTGCTGAACATGGAGTGTTTAATAGAACCAAGAATATAACCTTATATACAGTTTAAAGAGGAGGTAACCAGAACATAAATTAACATGAGCTAAATAACTAATAATTTACCCAGACTAGGCGACTCATAGATATGACCTTTCAGGGTAGACGTCCCGGCTCCTCACTCACCTGCTATACAATACACATTATCATAATTGTAAACACAGGACATCTTCACACAATAGCAGGGTCAATTAGCACAGAGAACAGACAGATGGCTGGAGGGGATGGAATTAGCATCTCCTTACACTGTATGTCTCAACAGTATGGATCAGTCACTCTAATGGCATATACAGGCTCCCAGGCATACAGCTCACAAAGAGCACTGTTCCCCCAAATGCCAGGGCGCATGATCGCAAGGCAAGAGGCAAGCATTCAGTCAACCCTCCAAAAGCCTCTGTCCCAAATGAGTCTGTCACATTTCTTCCCCATCAAAAGTCGACTAACAAGGTCCCAGACCTCCACCTGGTCTGGACATGCGTTAGTCGGACAAAGTAAACTCACATAGTCTGTCCGCATGACCTCCAATCTTGGCTGAAAGGAGTAGTTGACACCAGTAGGTGTGGGGCAGAGGTCAGTTACTCTCTGTCCGGCTGCCAGCACTTCAGCTGGGTGGTTTTTAACATTCCGGGGCTTGGTCTGCTGCTGGGCAGAGGGGCCGACCGCCCCAGCTTCCTGAAGCTGTAGAGACACTGTAGGTGCTAGGCAGAGGCCAGCAGCGCTCTGCCCTGTTGCCATCACTTCTGCTGGGAACTCCACATTATCCGCTCCGCCTAACCGTTGGGGAAGGAGGCTGGATTCCTCCATACCCAAACTGTGTAGATGCCATTGGGGAGGTGAGCTGGCTGCTTCATTTTCCGTTCCCTCATCTGGCTGCTGGGACAGCATGTCTGTGGTACTGTCTCCCAGATGCACGGATCTTTGCTGGGGAGGAAAGACCACGCGTTCTCAGCCCTGGCCAACTGTTGGGGAGGAACGATGAACACCTCCTATCCCTTCTCCCCCTGTATCTGCTGCTGGGAATTGATCGCCACCTTCTCACCCTGAGCCTCTGGAACTGCCACAGGGGTGAGGCAGAGGTCTTGAACCCTCTGTCTGGTGACCAGTGCTTTAGCTGGGGAAGTTCCTTGCAACTCCACAGATACTGTTCTTGGTGCTGGGCAGAGCACAGTGAAGTTTGGCCCTGATACCAGATCTTCTGCTGGAGGCTCCTCAGGTTGTTCTTCCTCAGCAGAAAAGTCTATTAAATCCCCTGTCTCTGCAACTGGTGTCTGGGGATAGAGGTTCACCGTCTCCTGTCCATGGAACCCAGAAGACGCTATAGGGACTGGGCAGAGGTTAGCAGAGCTCTGCCCTGCGGTCAGCACTTTAGCTTTGGGAATTGCAATCTCCAGATTTTCCACTGCCGATTCTCTGGCATGCTGCTGGACAGGCACATTCCTTCATTCAAGATTATCCCATGCAGAAACAGGATCATCAAGGTCAGTCAGCACTTTCTTCATCCGCCATAAGACCTCCGCGTCCATAGCTGCAGGGGCAGGTTGGCAAAGCACACTGTTACTCTGCCACATTGCAGACTCTTCAGCCAGGACTTCATAGTTGTCAGCTGGTATTTCCTGATAGTCCCAGGAAAAGGGAACCCAGCCCTGGTGCTGAGCAGAGTCTAGCAGCCGATCTCCGATCTCTAGTAGGCGATCTCCAGCTCCCATTCCTGAACGGCCAGAAACTCTATATCTTCCGGTGCCCAGTGCACTTCCGAGATGTTCAGTAGCCCTTCTCTGAAATCCATTATTTCGTCCAACCGCCACTCCAAATCACTCCCAAAGTTAGAGTTACCTGTCAGCTTCACATACAACAGTACCAGGCCGCCATATCTTAAGCCTTCCGTTGGGCTGTCATCCGCTATCCAGGGACATGCTTGGGATACATGCCACCGAAGAGCTCTGTAGCTCTCATCCAGCCGCATCTCTGCCCAGACCAGCCTGCTTAATTCAGCTGTCTGTTCCTTGTGCATTTTTTCTCCCAACAACAGTAACCGCAATCCATACTGCGACCAGTACCTTTCCCGGTTGGAGGGAAGAACTTTTCCCTGGTGTTGCTGCTCATGGGCTAGCGCTTCCTTCCAGAGTTTGCAGCGGATAGAATCAAACCATCCTAGCATAACCTGCTCTGATACTGGTCCTCTGTGCTGTATCTCCTTTTCTCGCAACCTCCTTCCGAATTCCTCTTCCATGACGGCTGGTATCTGTACCTCTCCTCTCCTCTTCTGTTATCCGAACCTTGGATCCAGGTAGAGGTTGGATGTCCCAGACTGCAGGAAGCATCCCACTGCTGATCACCAATGTAACGGAATGTCCCACACTCCGCTTGAGTGCTTCCGTCATGTACCGCTTCCTATCAGTCTGGATATAGATATCAGATATTCCAGCTGCTCACAAGCACACAACGAGACGAGACTTGTTTGTCTGCTGAAAATGGAGTGTTTAATAGAACCAAGAATACAACCATATATACAGTTTAAAGAAGAGGTAACCAGAACATAAATGAACATGAGCTAATTAACTAATCATTTACCCAAATTAGGCGACTTATAGATATGACCTTTCAGGGTAGACGTCCCGGCTCGTCGCTCACCTGCTATACAACACACATTATCATAAGTGTAAACACATGACGTCTTCACACAATAGCAGGGTCAATTAGCACAAATAACAGACAGGTGGCTGGAGAAGATGGCATTAGCATCTCCTTACACTGTATGTCCCAACAGTATGAATCAGTCACTCTAATGGCATATACAGGGTCCCAAACATACAGCTCACAAAGAGCACTGTTCCCCCAAATGCCAGGGCCCATGATTGCAAGGCAAGAGACGAGCATTCAGTCCCCTCCAAAAGCCTCTGTCCCAGGTGAGTCTGTCACACCCTACAATCATGAGACATTGTATGGCATTGTTCCAGGGGGAGCTGTTTCCCTCTAGTGTTGGGTTGATGCTGACCTGTTACCTTTTTAATCAGAGACAAGCTAAGAACAAAGCATCTTGGGAGTAGTCCATACGGATGGGATTTGCCTTCTGGCTGAGTGATGCGGAACTAGAACTTCCAGCTGGCTAATGGGGAAGAGCAGATCACTGGGAGAGACTATAAAAACGAGGGACTGAGGCCTAGTGTGCTCTCTTGGGACCGGCATGGATCTATATGCAGGGAATGCATTGTGGTGTGAGCTGCAGCTGAATTGTGGTCTGCTCTTCAGTGTTATAAGTTAAGTGGGGTGCGGTGCAGTGGAGGCCAGAAGCCATCTCTTAAGCCACATTCCTGAGAGATCATGATCATCATCACCATCATCATCTTTATAACTATCATCAGCATCCTCTTCTGTCCCAGTGTGGTGAGCGGGCAACAGCCCAGACTTATAGACATTGGGCCAGATTCATGAAGCACTTACACCGTTTTTTTGGTAGATGCAAAGTGCAGTAAGTAAGTGCAGATTTGTAACTGCGCCACGGTCGGCACTTCATTAGCATAGGGTGACTCCCAGTTGGCCTTACCCCGCCTTACGCCGTCTAAAATCCGCCCCGCTGGGGCATCGTAGACAAAAAAAGTTTCTTGAATCACCTAACTGCCTCTCCACGCTGGACCGGTGTAGTCTAAATATGATGCACCACGCCGGTGCAAATCTGCACCATTGTTCATGAATCTGGCCCCTTGTGTATAGACATCTTTGTCTCCCTACATTCCTAGTCAGGTTTAGTATTAATGACCTAGATTAAACATCATAGACACGCCTGTGTATACAGACATTTTTGCTTTCTATGGTTCCGCTGTTGTTTGTAGTTCCACAAAATGTAACATCTTTAAAGCGGGAGTTCACCCATTTATTTAATTTTTCCTCTTTTCCCCTTAGATTCCTGCTCGTTTGGTCTAGGGGAATCGGCTATTTGTTTTAAAATATGAGCAGTACTTACCCGTTTTCGAGATGCATCTTCTCCGTCGCTTCCGGGTATGGGTCTTCGGGAGCGGGCGTTCCTTCTTGATTGACAGTCTTCCGAGAGGCTTCCGACGGTCGCATCCATCGCGTCACTCGTAGCCGAAAGAAGCCGAACGTCGGTGCGGCTCTATACTGCGCCTGCGCACCGACGTTCGGCTTCTTTCGGAAAATCGTGACGCGATGGATGCGACCGTCGGAAGCCTCTCGGAAGACTGTCAATCAAGAAGGAACGCCCATTCCCGCAGCCCATACCCGGAAGCGACGGAGAGGATGCATCTCGTAAACGATAAGTACGGATCATATTTCAAAACAACTAGCCGATTCCCCTAGACAAAACGAGCATTAATCTAAGGGGAAAATGTGCTCTCTAAGGGTGAACCTCCGCTTTAAGTCAGTGATCATTGTGAATCCAAGTACAGTTTAATTTAACCAGGAAGATTGTTGGCTGTTTATTCTCAACTTATTGGGTCAGTTACTCTGTTTTATCATCCACAGTTTCTTTGCATGCCATCAAACATTAAAGAGCTAGCTGAAGATCAACAGGATTACCATACAGCAACTCAAGACTACTTTCACCTACCACCTCACTTCGGGAAGTTATTTCATTAAAGCTCATATGCCCCGTACACAAGTCCGTTTTTCCGGTCTGAAAAACTCTGATGGCCAGGAATCCCGACTGTGTGTATGCGCCATCTGACTTATTTCTACAAGAAAACTGCCGTAAAAAGAAGAGAGCAGGATCTCTTTTTTTCCCGTCAGGAAAAAATCCTAGCGGGAAAACCGTTCGTCTGTATGGAATTCCGATGGGAAAAATACCACGCATGCTCGGAAACAATTTGAAGCATGCTCGGAAGCATTGAATGTCTTTTTCTCGCCTCGTCGTATTGTTGTACATCACCGCGTTTTTAACGCTCGAAAGTTCAGAGAACTTTTGTGTGACCATGTGTATGCAAGGCAGGCTTGAGAGGAATTCCGTCGGGAAAACAATAGTTTTTTTTTTCAACGGGAAAACTACTTGTGTGTACGGGGCAATAGAGTTATAATTCACCAAGAACTCTCTGAAAGAGTAGGTTTAATTGCAACACAGTTCTTTTGCTAAAAAGTTGTATTTGTTATTTACTGTTCTGCATTTATATGTGAAAGAGCGGTAGAGAGTGGTCTGCAACTCATAAGAGCCATTCCTCTGCCTTACTGTAACCTGTATATTATATGCGCTTAGTTGAGCACAAGAATTAAAGTGTTCACTGCTAACTGTATGAAAATATCGTAAGAAATTGTTATTTAGCTATAGGTGATATTTCTGTGTGAGACAACATTTTAAAGTGTAAACTTGAGTTTGACTCTGAGTATTTTCCCTTCCATCTCATCAAGTACATTTTGCTGATTTAATCAATTCTGTGTATTTCCTTCTTATTGTTGTAATTTAAAAGGGAAAAATGTATGAACCCAGGGTATCAGAGGTAACAGAGGACTCACAGGGTCAGTGCAATCAGGGGGGTATTAATTTATCTTGCGACCCACAAGAGGGCAGTACTTCAAAAAAATTTATCTTGGCCAAATTTGATGTGATTCCTTAATTTCAATAACTTCATTGATTCGTCTTTATTAGTGAATGGCCTGGATAATATCCATTTATGCTTTACTTTGTTTTATCGTAAAGTTTCTGCTTCCTTCAGTGCTTCATTTAATATGTGATCTCCTAGTCTTCGGTTTGTCCCTGGAGAACATCCATCAGCATCTTCTTTCAAGTTTCCACTGTGGGCCTTATAGAATACTAAAACAAATTAAAGCTGTTGACTACAAATTCTGTTTTTCCACTTCTATTTACATACGAATGCATTTCTGGCTGCTAAAAGTTTTGAAAGAAATGGTATTCCAGTACATCCACTTCTGATCCACTTCTGATGAACACAAAAGTGAAATACAAGGTCAAACAAACTTCTTGTGCCAACCTTCCGTATTTTAGGGTTAAGGCACCTTAGCTAGGGCAGCCATCAATCCTCTGTTCTCAGGGGAGGGCTAACTACTTTGCTTATGTGAAACTCTGGGGTAGATTTACTAAATGCAAATAGACTGTGCTCTTTGCAAGTACAGATGCTCTGGAGTTTAGTAAATGAGGTAACGCTTCACTTTGTAGAGACTATTATTATTATTATACAGGATTTATATAGCGCCAACAGTTTGCACAGCGCTTTACAACATTGGGGAAGACAGTACAATTACAATACAATACAGGAGGAATCAGAGGGCCCTGCTCGTTAGAGCTTACAATCTAGAAGGGAGGGTCAAGTGGAACAAAGGGTGGTATCTGTGGTATCTGTGGGGAATGCCCAATCACTAGGGATGAGCTTCGTGTTTGAGTCTAACTCATGTTCGACTTGAACATTGTCTGTTCGACCATTTGCCAAATTTCGAACAATATGGACCATTCACGCCAAATTCGAGTGGCACGTCACGGCCCATAATTCACTGTGTCATTGCAGTGCATTGATGGCTGATGATTGGCCAAGCATGCACTATGACCCGCATGCTTGGCCAATCACAGCGCCGTCAGTACAGAGAGCCGTAATTGGCCAAAGGAAGAGTGTCTTTGGCCAATCATGGCTCAGGGGAGTAGGTACACGCCCCACACTATATAAGGCTGCCTGCGTGTCGGCCTTGTGTAGTGTGTTGCGGAGAGAGTCTGAGAGAGATAGAGAGAGTCAGAGTGTGATTTCATTTCAGTTAGATAGAGAAGGCAGGCGATTGAGTTAGCTTTAGTCAGTGTATTTAGTATAGATATGCATCCTAGGAGTTGTATATATATATATATATATATATATATATATATATATATATATAAATATATACACACTGTATTCAGTTTAGCTAGATCTCACTTCAGTGTGTTCCTGTTATTCTCGCTGCAGTATATTAAGTCAGTGTAGTGTATACTGGGCTCAGTGTGCATGTAAAGCTGACTGCAGACTATTGCTTTTCTATTACTGATAATACAAGCAGATGATTGAGCTAACCTGCAGTTTCTTAAGTCAGTGTAGTGTAGTCTGGCCACAGTGTGCACGTAAAGCTCGCCACAGACTATTTATCTTCTACTACTGATAATACAAGCAATTGATTGAGCTAACCTGCAGTTTCTTAAGGTGGCTGCAGGTTTTGTCGTCCTTAGTGTCCCAGAGGACTCCGGACCGAATGCCTCAGCAAACCTATGCTGCATGGCCTCCCTGATGCTGCAAAGCCTCGTATTCGTGGTATGAAGGAGAAGGATCATTACTGGCTGGCAACCCTCCTTGATCTAAGTTACAAGGGTAAGGTTGCGGACCTCATCTTGCCGTCGCAGAGGGAGCACCTTCAGGGAGGCCTTGCAGAAAGGTTTGTGCAATGCGTTTTCAGAGCCTGGGAGGTTACAAACTCCTGGTCCTGGACAACGTGTTGCTGAGGCGTCAGCCTATTTTTTAGTCCGCAGCTCCAAGGTATGATCGGTTCCAGCAACCATCACAGCGTCTGATTTACATGGTGCAGGAATACCTAGGGGCAAGATCAGACTTGGACACCTTTCCCACCGGAAATCCTTTGAGTTACTGGGTCTTGAGGATGGATCACTGGACAGAGCTTGCACAGTATGCAATTTAGCTACTGGCCTGTCCTGCATCCAGCGTTCTTTCGGAACGCACATTCAGTGCTGCTGGAGGCTTTGTAACCGATCACAGGGTGCGCCTGTCCACCGACTTGGTCGATCGGCTGACCTTCATAAAAATGAATCAGTCTTGGATCACCAGCTACCAAGCACCTGATGCTGATGTAACCAAATAATTTTTTTGAATGTCAGATCCTTTCAAGACTGCCTATGCTGATGCTGAGTGACTATCCTGTTATGCTGAGTGACTATCCTCTTCCTCCTCAATGATCATGCTGATAGCTTGTAAGAAAATTTTTGGTTCTGGGCACCGCCACCAGTGGCTAACGCCAAATTTTTCTGCCCCTGTTTAACAGGGGCGTGTAATTACAATTTTTGCTGCAATACTTTGCAGCAGGGCTTATTCCTGCGCTCCAACTAGAGTTTCTGTGAGGGGTTGCAGTGTTGTGGCACCAGCATCAGTGCTTAAGGCCCATTTTTTCTGCCCCTGTTTAACAGGGGCATGTAATTACAATTTTTGATGCAATACTTTGCAGCAGGGCTCATTCCTGCGCTCCAACTAGAGTTTCTGTGAGGGGTTGCAGTGTTGTGGCACCAGTGCCTAAGGCCCAATTTTTCAGCCCCTGTTTAACAGGGGCATGTAATTACAATTCTTGATTTAATATTTCACAGCAGGGCCCCTTCCTGCGCCCACCAAGAGTAACTGTGAGCCCATACAGTGTTGTGACAATGCCACCACACTGTCCACCACCAAAGGCCCTATTTTTCTGACCCTGTTCAACAGGGGCATGTAATTACAATTCTTGATGTGAGGGCTTACAGTGTTGTGGCAACACCCACACCTAAGGCCCAAATTTCTGCAGAGTATATAGGGCAGGCCTCTACTTTCAAACATCAAACTTACAAACGACTCCTACTTGCAAACAGAAGGAGACAACAAGAAGTGAGAGGAAATCTACCCCTAGGAAGGGACATTCTCTCCTGTAAGAGTTAATATAGGAAAAACATGTCTCCTCTCCACTTATGCTTTATCACCAATCCTTGTTTCACTAAAAACCCCACATTTTCGAAAACCAAATGTCATTGGGACAGAAAGTGAGGTGAAACGTTCTGAACAGGTGCACAGACAGCAAAAAAAATGTTACAGGGGTGATAACCCTTACCTATGTTTTCCAAAAAGCTTAAAAATGTATTTTTTTGGTTGGAGCTACACTTTAAAAATGTACCTGTTCCAAATTACAAACAGATTCAACCTCAGAACAAACCTACAGTCCCTGTCTTGTTTGCACTGACTGTATACTGCTGTTCAGAGTACAGTATATTGGGCCTGGGGGCCCCACGCCTTTCCTTTTTTTTATTTGGGTGCGGGGTTCCCCTTAATATCCATACAAGACCCAAAGGTGCTGGTAATGGGCTGAGGGGGGGGGGGGACCCATGCTGCTTTTCTCAATGATTTTCATCCATTTTGCCGGGACTAGACATTACATTAAAGCCTCAAGAAGTTTTAAATGACTTGAATTCCTTTAGAATTGTCATTTTGTGCAGGGACGTTTCTAAACACGGAAAACACGCGTCACATCACATGCATACTATAGACACCCCCAGGTATGATATTTAACCACTTAAGGACCGCCTCCTGCAATATACGTCAGCAGAATGGCATGGCTGGGCACATGTACGTACAGGTACGTCCTGTACATGTACCCAGCCGTGGGTCGCGGGTGCACGCCCGGGGCGCGCTCCCGTGACCCGGTCCGAAGCCCCGTGACCGGGACCGCGGGACCCGTGGACCTGATCGCCGCTGGGGTCCCGTGATCGGTCCCCGGAGCTGAAGAACGGGGAGAGCCGCGTGTAAACACGGCTTCCCCGTTCTTCACTGTGGCCGGCTGCATCGATCGTGTCATCCCTTTTATAGGGGGACACAATCAATGACGTCACTCCTACAGCCACACCCCCCTACAGTTGTAAACACACATTAGATGAAACATAACTCCTTCAGCGCCCCCTGCGGTTAACTCCCAAACTGAAACTGTCATTTCCACAGTAAACAATGCATTTTAAATGCATTTTTTGCTATGAAAATGACAATGGTCCCAAAAATGTGTCAAAATTGTCCGAAGTGTCCGCCATAATGTCGCAGTCACGAAAGAAATCGCTGATCGCCGCCATTAGAAGTAAAAAAAAAAAATATTTATAAAAATGCAATAAAACTATCCCCTATTTTGTAAACGCTATACATTTTGTGCAAACCAACCGATAAACGCTTATTGCAATTTTTTTCCAAAAATAGGTAGGAGAATACGTATCTGCCTAAACTGAGGAAAATTTTTTTTTTTATATATTTTTGGGGGATATTTATTACAGCAAAAAGTAAAAAATATTGCATTTTTTTCAAAATTGTCGCTCTATTTTTGTTTATAGAGCAAAAACTAAAAACCGCAGAGGTGATCAAATACCAACAAAAGAAAGCTCTATTTGTGGGGAAAAAAGGACGGCAATTTTGTTTGGGAGCCACGTTGCACGACCGCGCAATTGTCAGTTAAAGCAACGCAGTGCCAAATCGCAAAAAGGGGCAAGGTCCTTTAGCTGCATTTTGGTCCGGGTCTTAAGTGGTTAAAAGAATATTTTACTTTTATTTTTTTCACTTTCAGCATTATTAAAATCACTGCTCCCGAAAAAACGCCAGTTTTTAAAACTTTTTTTTGCATTGATACATGCACCCTGGGGCAGGACCCGGGTCCTCAAAACCTTTTTAGGACAATCATTTGCATATTAGCCTTTAAAATTTGCACTTTTGATTTCTCAAGTTCGAGTCCCATAGGCATTAACGGGGTTCGAACATGATGCACATTTTCGGTCTGTTCGCCCCCGGGGGGTTCGTCTCATCCCTACCAATCACATAATTATATAAAAAGATCTTGCACTTGGTGCACCAACAACAAGGTTTAAATAAAAAGATAAATGCGATGGGTTGCTGGAATCTATATATCCTGACACTGGGTAAAAAAACAAGTCTACAAAAGTTTACAAGGATGTTACCAGCAATAGGTGACACTGATCTCAGAATTGCATCCATGAAATTACTTCACATATACTCGAGTAACATAGGATCAGCGCTTAAAGCAGAGTTCCACCCAAAAGTGGAACTTCTGCTGATTGTACTCCTCCCGCCCTCCGGTGGCATATTTGCCACCTTTCAGGGGAGACAGGATACCTGTCTTTCACAGGTTTGCTGTTCCCACCTACGGGAGCCTCAGCCGCGGTTATTGACGTCACCGCGAGGCTCCCTCCTCCTGCTTCATCTTTCCCCAGCCACTGGGCCAGTAGGAGAGAGGAGCGGCACCTCGTGCATGCGCAGTAGGGTTCCCGGCGTGAAGCCATTAGGCTACACTGCCGGATCCCCTTTTTTTCAATGGAGACGGCAGCACCCACGATAGCTGATGGAAACATCAGCTGCGGTGTCGACATCGCTGGACTCCAGGACAGGCAAGTGTCCGATTATTAAAAGTCAGTAGCTGCAGTATGTACAGCTGCTGGCTCTTAATTTTTGCAGTAGTGGGGGGACCTCTGCTTTAATAATCCTCAGAATGATCACCATTAGGGATGGTCTTGAAGTCCGAGTCGAACGTAAGTAACATGGGGTGTTCGTTTGTTGGTAGAACAAACAAACAAATGGGGTGTTTGTGGCAAATTTGAGAGCCGCGGAGCGCCCCATAATGCACTGAAGGCTGCTGATTGGCCAAAGCATGCACCTGACCTGCATGCTTTGGCCAATCACAGAGTAATGTACTGTCAGAGCCATGATTGGCCAAAGACAGGGTGCCTTTGGCCAATCATGGCTTTAGGGGCTAAGTCCACGCCGCACACTATGCAAGGCTGCTTACACGGCGGCTGTATGTAGTGTGTTAACGTGGAGAACTTGAGATAAATTTTGCAAATTAGTTAGTGGGGTGCAGGCAGTGTAATATATTATGAAAATAAATAGTATATCGATAAAACAGTCCAATTACTGAATCCCTCAGATACTAAAACAGCGCTGATTATAGATGAAAATATTAACTGTGTGATGAAGCAACACGATAAACAGTTTTTTGTGCAGCGATGATAGTGGGTAAAGTTCAAAACATCATGGGTGATAATCAGGGCTTTTTTTTTCAGAAAAAAGGTGCAGGAACTCACCCTCTCTGTCCAACTCTCCGCCCCAACCACGCCCAAACTCCACCCCGGCCACACCCAAACCCCACCCCCAGCCACACCTTCCTTCGAGGAGAGCGTTACAGCAGCACTAAAAGATTGTTATGAGTTAAGGCTTAGAACTGTGTATCACATAAGGCAAATTACCAAATCCCCCCCAGCTCACCTCTCTGTACAAATCTCCCTAGCTCCCCTCTCATCGCAAATCTCCCCAGCTCACCTCTCATCACAAATCCCCCCAGCTCCCCTCTCATTGCAAATATCCCCAGCTCACCTCTCATCACAAATCCCCCTAGCCCCCCTCTCATCGCAAATCTCCCCAGCTCACCTCTCATTGCAAATCTCCCCAGCTCACCTCTAATTGTAAATCTCCCCAGCTCACCTCTCTGTACAAATCTCCCCAGCTCGCCTCTATGTACAAATCTCCCCAGCTCACTTCTCTGTACAAATCCCCCCAGCTCACCTCTCATCACAAATCTCCCCAGCTCACCTCTCATCACAAATCTCCCCAGCTCCCCTCTCATCACAAATCTCCCCAGCTCCCCTCTCATCACAAATCTCCCCAGCTCATCTCTTATCACAAATCTCCCCAGCTCTCCTCTCTGTATAAATCTTCCCAGCTCCCCTCTCATCACAAATCCCCCCAGCTCACCTCTCATCGCAAATATCCCCAGCTCACCTCTTATCACAAATCCCCCTAGCTCCCCTCTCATCACAAATCTTCCCAGCTCACCTCTCATTGCAAATCTCCCCAGCTCACCTCTCTGTACAGATCTCCCCAGCTCACCTCTATGTACAAATCCCCCCAGCTCCCCTCTCATCGCAAATCTCCCCAGCTCACCTCTCATCACAAATCCCCCCAGCTCCCCTCTCATCGCAAATATCCCCAGCTCACCTCTCATCACAAATCCCCCTAGCTCCCCTCTCATCGCAAATCTCCCCAGCTCATCTCTCATTGCAAATCTCCCCAGCTCACCTCTCATTGCAAATCTCCACAGCTCACCTCTAATTGTAAATCTCCCCAGCTCACCTCTCTGTACAAATCTCCCCAGCTCGCCTCTATGTACAAATCTCCCCAGCTCACTTCTCTGTACAAATCCCCCCAGCTCACCTCTCATCACAAATCTCCCCAGCTCACCTCTCATCACAAATCTCCCCAGCTCCCCTCTCATCACAAATCTCCCCAGCTCCCCTCTCATCACAAATCTCCCCAGCTCATCTCTTATCACAAATCTCCCCAGCTCTCCTCTCTGTATAAATCTTCCCAGCTCCCCTCTCATCACAAATCCCCCCAGCTCACCTCTCATTGCAAATATCCCCAGCTCACCTCTCATCACAAATCCCCCTAGCTCCCCTCTCATTGTAAATCTCCCCAGCTCACCTCTCATTGCAAATCTCCCCAGCTCACCTCTCTGTACAGATCTCCCCAGCTCACCTCTATGTACAAATCCCCCCAGCTCCCCTCTCATCGCAAATCTCCCCAGCTCACCTCTCATCACAAATCCCCCCAGCTCCCCTCTCATCGCAAATATCCCCAGCTCACCTCTCATCACAAATCCCCCTAGCTCCCCTCTCATCGCAAATCTCCCCAGCTCATCTCTCATTGCAAATCTCCCCAGCTCACCTCTCATTGCAAATCTCCACAGCTCACCTCTCTGTACAAATCTCCCCAGCTCACCTCTATGTACAAATCTCCCCAGCTCACTTCTCTGTAAAAATCCCCCCAAGCTCACCTCTTATCACAAATCTCCCCAGCTCACCTCTATGTACAAATCTCCCCAGCTCATTTTTCTGTACAAATCCCCCCACAAATCTCCCCAGCTCTTCTCTCATTGCAAATCTCCCCAGCTCCCCTCTCACTCTTGCGCTGTACTTACAGTTCAATCCATTAGTTTTGTTTCAGACTCCCCGCGGGGAGTAGGCATTCCTATGAAGAGGGGAACATGATTGACGGCCGGCTATGGCTCGTCACGCTTCCCGAAAATAGCCGAAATAGGACTTGGCTCTTCACGGCGCCTGCGCAGTCAGCTCTTAGTCTGTGCGCAGGCGCCGTATAGTGCCGTGAAGAGCCGAGTCCTACTCCGGCTATTTTCGGGAAGCGTGACGCGCCATAGCCGGCCGTCAATCATGTTCCCCTCTTCATAGGAACGCCTACTCCCCGCGGGGAGTCTGAAACAAAACTAATGGATTGAACTGTAAGTACAGCGCAAAAAATAAAAATAAAGGCATACTGTAGCTGACGCTAGTATGCTGGATGGCATGGTAGAAAGTTGTTTTTTAGGGTGAACCTCCGCTTTAAGAAAATACATAAAAGTTAACCAGCATTAAAAAAAAAAAAGTTTAGAGGTGCGCCCGTTCAACCCACGCAAATAATGCATTTACGTTGCTTGACATTTACTAAGATTTTGACCGTGCTGTGAACCAACACATTTGAACCAGCGCAAGCGCATGCGCAGTGCTTACATTGATCTTACGCAGTTCAAAACATACTTGCAGCCACAGCAGGCTTGTTCTGAAAAAGTTACTTTCTCATTCTATTTTGGGAATATTTGTTACATGGGTAGTTGTTACTATACTTTCTCTCATCACCACACATCTCCCCATAATTTTGGCACCTCTAGCTTTTGTTAATATTGAATTGAAGATGCTGTGCATGTCCATAGTGGCGCACTGATCGAATTCTCCCGTGCGCCAAGATTACTTTAGTAAATGGTGATTTGCTATGTGTTCCCAGCGCAAACGCTTCGTAAATATGAAAATGTACCTTGCACCTCGCTGTGCGCCTCAACTCATGGCACAAACGTTTCGTAAATCAGCCCCAAAGCGTAATATAGCAAATAAAATGTATTTATAACAATAATACCCACTCACAGTTAAGCATAGGATAGCAGGCTTCACAATAAAACACGACGGAAGCGGTATCTCACACCTCACTGACACATGGTGACGTCACACACATACTTCCCATGCGTTTCTTCAAAACTGGCATCATCTGGGACCAATGCCAGATGACGCCAGTTTTGTAGACTAATACCCAACCACATGCAAGGAGAGCGTAAAAAACATAATTTTTGCTTGCACATGACTGGATGGCAGAACTCAGCAGAGCTCCCTCTCATTTACTAAGCTCTGGGGCATCTGCACTTGCAATGTGCCCATTCCCTATTTGAACTGTCCTCTTTATCATCTGGCTCTTGTGTTCATCTATTTGTCTCCTGCTCTGACTTTTCCCTTTCTTACAGCCTTTCTGTAATACTGCCTATTCTAAAGTACATTTGTCTTTCAATTCATCGCCTCTATCACCACCTTTTAGCACCACCATTCTTTTGTTAGAAATATACTGTATGCTGTTTATATCACCATGATGGTAATCTTGGTAGTGCAATAAATTTCTGTTTTCAACAGAAGGATAGTGTACTGGTGAGAATTGCTTTAATCTACAGTGGATTGTGTAAATTATATATTTTTCTACCCTAATTGTTTATAGACTATTAATTTGGTTCAATGCAACAGCCATTGGCTATAAGGTTAGCTGATGCCATCAGGACAAATTTAGTATGAAACTATCTAATTGCTGGCTATGAGGATGTCCAGAATATATAGAAGGAAAAGGATCCAATCAGCGCAAAAGAAACAAACTAAAAATAATAATAATAATAATAATAATATTGATAATAATGCAAGCTAAACACTGAAGGAAAATTCACAAAAAATCCAATGACTTAAGATAAAATATAAAGTGCAGCGCAAGAGTATATAAATAGTGTACAAAATCTCGGCAGAGATATCGTACTAAGTCTTGCTGCGTGCACACACGTGCGCGCAGGAAGACTTAGTCCGATATCTCTGCTGATCCTATGTGGAATCTGACATGAATATACGTTACCTGATTTTGATTTCTGCTTGCATGACTATGACCATGCCTTAAGGTGAAAGTAGCCAACCTTATTAGAGGTGGAGGGATCACCAATTATGTTCTTTGTCACCTGGTGGAATTCTTCTGGAATTTGTTGTCACACAACTTTTGGACTTTATTTCACTTTATTTGGACTTTTTCACTAGTTTGGGTATTTTGGATCATTGATATTTTGTACACTATTTATATATTCTTGTGCTGCACTTTATATTTTATCTTAAGTCATTGGATTTTTTGTGAATTTTCCTTCAGTGTTTAGCTTGCATTATTATCAATATTATTATTATTATTTTTAGTTTGTTCCTTTTGCGCTGATTGCACCCTTTTTCTTCTATATATATTTGCCATAGAAGGCCCAACCTTTTCTTCAACCTACAGTACAGGTGTTCCCTAACTACTTTTTCTATTACACAATTACTGCTGACGAATCTCCCTAACCTGTATCATCTATCCCTTAACTAGAAGTTATTTGAATCAGAACTTACATTCCGCTTGATTCAGGTATTTGTGTATGTTTTAATATCCTTATATATCCTATCTGTAGAGCTCTGCAAAACATGATGGCACAGTAAATCAATAATAATTTATTAATAGTAATAAGAGACAATCATTCTTCCTGAATTACTACTGCAGAAATATGCTGAAAATCAATTACAGAATATATCACAAGGGCAGTGTGCTGCATTCCAGGCTTCAGCTATTCTGAGCTGGAGGCACTTTGCTTAAGAAATTTTTCACAACGTTAAAAAAGAAAAAAAAAAAGAAAAAGCTTTTTAATTTAATCTAGAGACCCACATACTGTAAGTGTGTTTCTGTTGACCTGCACTCTCCATGCCATTGGTTACTTTCTAATACCTGCCACCTGACCTGCAGATTTTTTACCCCCCCACACCACCACCACCACACATTTACTGCTGCCATGTTGCAAAAGAAAACCAGGTTAGGAGTGCGCATGCGCGGGACTTCCGTGAAGACGTGCTGAACGGGAGCTCCGGACCGCCCCAGCACATCGTGGCTCATAGCGCCTGAATTGCTGGGAGATTTTGTCCGAGGAAGGACCGTGTGAGTAGCGGAGGACAAGGAGCATAGCCCTGGATGTCTGGCGGCAGTGAAAAGAGGGGTTCCAGCCGTCAGCTGGACTTCGGCCTAGCAGCTCCCTCACACCTCAAGATGGCGGCCGCGGCACCTCCTCGTGGAGACGCTGCGGACATAGAGTCTATTGCAGACCCCTCGTCCTCAATCCAGCATACTCTACCCTTGCTGGCAACTCCTGTGAGTAATGATTCCTCCATCATGATCTCCCCAGCATCCACGGAATCGCTTATTAAGCACACTATGGCTAACATTCTGGGCACATCCATGTTGCAATCCCCCATGAGTCAGGCTGGCCTTCAGACACCATCTCCCAATCCCCATCCCTCTCAATCCGATATGGCTCAGCTTCTGAACTGTTTTTCTGACATGCTGTCAGCAGGATTAACACAGACTGCAACACAGATTACATCCTCTATTAAAGCTGACCTGCAGAATATAGGAGCTCGCATGGAAGCTATTGAGCAAGCGGTTGATAATACAGCAGCACGCACCAACCAAAATACAAACTGTATTCAGTCATTGCAGGACCAACTTGATATAGCGCTTGCCAAAATTGACGATTTAGAGAATCGCAACAGGAGATATAACTTTCGCATACGGGGTATACCCGAGGGGGTAGTTAATATCCCTGAGACGGTGAAATTATTCATTAAAACCATTATCCCTGACATTCCTGAACATAAGCTCGAACTGGACAGGGCCCACAGAGCTCTACAGCCTCCTCGCCAAGATGGACTCCCGAGAGATGTGGTGGTTAAACCCCACTACTATAGTGTAAAGGAGGAGGTCATGAGGAGATCCCGTAATATTGATGACCTCAATGTTCAGGGGACCAAGATACAACTGTTTGCTGATATATCTCCAGCCACTATACAGAAGAGGAGGTCCCTGAAGCCCCTTTTAGGGATCCTTTTGCAGAAATCCATTAAATACAGGTGGTCCTTTCCATTTCGTCTCCAGTTTGATTATAAGGACAAATCCTATAGCTTCTCAAGCTTCAGAGATGGTGAACAACTATTACTACGTCTCGGATTCATCAACCAAGAACTGCCCCCTCAGGAAGCTTCCTTCCGTTCCGGTTCATCTAAAAGGCCCCCCACTGGCAGTCCCGTCTCCCCGTTGTGGAATAAACAGCAAACAAAGAGATCCAGAGATTCTCGTCCTTCAAGATGACTGTTTTTTCTGGATATACTTTCTTTATGCCTAACTCTCCCTTACTAGGGTGCTGTGTTTCCTGCCGGTATAGTGCTGCTTCCTATACCCAACGACTTCGTGCTACTTAAGTTGACATTAGTATTTTCATTTTGCAGGCATAGTCTTCTCACTAAGTTTTTTTTTTTTTTTTTTTTGGCTCCTGTTCTCCTTATGGGGGTTACAAATTCATGTTTTGTCCTATAAGCTAATATTTGTCTGTCTGCCATACTGATATTGTTCTTGCTTTAACCTTCTTCATTGACGCTATATTTTTGATGATATATTTTTTACTTTTAAATTTATTTTTTGATGTTTTTATCTAGGCCTATGGCCTGAGCACCTCCCAGCCTGAGTTTCAATGCTTTTATATTGGCCTTTAGGCTGGGGCGGTCTAGCACGCCACTCCCTCTGCGGTGACAGGTTAGAGTTTGCTCTTCTTGTTACTGCAGGTATACGACCCCTATTGGGGTTGTCACCTTATAGGGTCCACCTTTGATTTGGACCCAAATTCAGGACTTGGTCAGCCAGTCCTGTCTAAAATTTTTCTCCTAGACATTTTTATCTAGGTCTTTTCTTCTCTTTCTTCTCTTTTTCCTTTTTCCCTTACTCTAATGTCTGCTTATTGTTTCTCATATTTTTCTTTTTGTTTCCCTTTATATCCTCGGAAGGTTACACGGAGAGCCTCTGCTTTAATGGGATCTAACATACGTCTTCCACCTGACTCCTCATCGTATGGTCCTGGACTTTCGCGGGTTACGGTAAGCCTTTCTCCAGTGTGCACGTCCTCACCCTTTTTGGTCCATGGCTGATACACCTCCCAGACTGGCTGCGCTTAAGGTAGCCTCACACAATACACAAGGTCTAAACTCCCCACTAAAACGACGTAAGGCGTTTCAGAGTTACCAATCTAGGGGCCTGGACGTTGTCCTACTTCAGGAAACCCATTTCCCCATCACGTATAATCCCCCTTTTCTGCACCATGGATACCCTACTTTTTTCCTGGCGAATGCTGAATCTAAAAAAAGAGGAGTAGCTATCCTTTTCTCGAAAAAGACCCACTTCGTACATTCTATGACTGTCACTGACAAGGACGGACGTTACATTCTTGTTAAGGGTTCGATAGAAGGTAAGGTCCACACCATAATCTCTTATTATGCTCCCAACACTGGGCAAAATCACTTTTTCTCTAGGTTGTTTACCATTTTGGCGCCGCATTTTGAAGGAAGGGTGATTTTGGGTGGTGATTCTAATGTCACCTTTGACAATATCCTTAACAAATCTGCAGCTGGGATCCCACACCTTAAAAGACCTCCCAAACATAGCCTTCAAATTGCCCGTCTTCTGCATTCATTGGGTCTTGTAGACACATGGAGGGAATTTAACCCTACGGTAAAAGATTACACGCATTACTCGGCTCCGCATAAAACTTACGCGAGAATTGATCATATTTTTTTACATGCCTCTGAGGTTCATGATGTGTCTTCCGCATCCATTTTTGAGGTTCCTTGGTCGGACCATTCTTTGGTGGTCGTTAAATTGGCTAATTCGATTTCTTCTCCCGGGTTTCGTCCATGGCGCCTTAACGCATCTCTTCTCTCCAACTCGGTCCATTGTACCATGTTGGAGAAGGAGATTAGAGAATATTTTGAAACAATGACAATAATGAGACTTCTCCCAGTTCCTTATGGGGGGCTCATAAAGCGGTAATCCGGGGTAAGATCATACAGCTTTCGTCAAAATTGAAACGGGAACATAAGATAGACATACTGACACTTGAAAAAGATTTTGAAATTCTAAGCAAGTCCCACAAGCGAAACCCCTCTCGGTCTTCCCTTGCCAAGCTTGATTCGGCCAGACTGGCGCTTAATTTAGCTCTCACATCCTCAGCGAATAAACATTTGTTATGGCGGAACAGTAAATTCTATATGCGGGTTAATAAGTTCGGGCCACAGTTAGCAGCCAAACTCTCGCCTAAATTGAGGTCGTATGCGATTCCCAAGATTAAGGCTTCGAATGGCCACTTGACCCAAAACCCCGAAAAGATTCTCAAGGCCTTTCAATCTTTTTATTCAACTTTATATTCCTCCGATGAACGACACTCCCAAGCGGACCTTGACACTTTCTTGAAGAATGTCCCGCTCCCTAGACTTTCAGACTCCCATCGCTCCATCCTTGATTCACCATTTCAATTAGCAGAGATTCACAATGTTATTAAAGATCTTAAGACTGACTCGGCCCCAGGACCTGACGGTTTTTCAAACCATTACTACAAGACTTTCTCCGAGATTCTGGTTCCCTATCTGGTTCGGTTCTTCAATTCCATGCGTAAAGAACCATTATTGGATCCCTCAGCAAACCTAGCGTTTATTTCAGTCATTCCCAAACCGGGGAAGGACCCTAGTGAAGTGAGCAATTATAGGCCAATCTCGTTGATAAACAACGACATGAAGATAATGACTAAAGCCTTGGCCAATAGACTGGCCTCCTTTATTGGATCTTATATTAATAAGGATCAGGTGGGTTTCATCCCGGGAAGACAGGGACCGGACCAGATACGGAGAGCAGTGGACGTTATTTCCCTAATGAGGTCGGGCTGGGATGGAGGGTCCCCCCAAGAAGGCTACCTGCTGTCTATTGATTTGCAAAAGGCATTTGATACGGTAGAATGGCCTTACCTTTTTGAGTTGCTCCGTCAATGGGGTTTTGGGCCTGACTTTATAAAAATTTTGGAAGCACTGTATTCCCAACCGATAGCACAGGTTAGATTTCAGGGTTATTTTTCGGCGAAATTCCCCATCAGAAAGGGAACGAGACAGGGTTGCCCCCTCTCCCCCCTTCTTTTCGCGGTGGCCATAGAAACTTTGGCCATCGCGATCAGAAATCACCCGGATATACAGGGGGTTCAATGCGGACAAACAACACATAAATGTGCCTTGTTCACTGACGACGTACTCCTTTTTCTTACAGCCCCATTTACCTCGACCCCTAACGTAATCCACCTCCTTAATGATTTTGGCAGCATATCAGGTCTAAGAGTTAATATGTCTAAATCGGTAGCACTCAATGTATCCCTCCCGCAATCACAAGTAGATAGCTTGAAAAGTAACTTCCCATTCTCCTGGAACTCTACATCTATCCCTTATTTGGGTATTAACCTCACTTCACAGACTGAATTTCTCCACAAACATAATTACCCACCCATGGTTAAAAAGTTAATGGAAGATCTACGTCAATGGTCTTTATATAATCTTTCTTGGCTAGGTCGTGTAAATGCAGTTAAGATGACCCTCCTACCCAAGATTTTATATCTTTTCCGCTCCCTCCCTATCCCGGTTACTAAATCATATATTGATTCTCTCCAATCTGCTATAACTAAATTTATTTGGGAGAAAAAAGGGAATCGCCTTTCTAAATCCGTGCTTTTTAGGCCCAGGCTGAAAGGGGGCCTTGGTCTACCGAATTTATGGTGGTACTATCGTGCTGCCCAACTTAGCCAGTTTTCCATAATTTACCTTAAAGGTCCCAAGCCAGACTGGGTCTCCATGGAAAGAGCAGCGACCCCGGGATTCACCCTAGATTTCCTTTTATGGACCCACCCTAGGAACCGACCTCCGATTTTAGCTCCTACACTATCCCACTCTATGTCTCTTTGTGACTCATTGCATAAACTAACTTCAGTGGTGTCTCAATGGCACCCTCTTGCACATATCTTCCATAATCCTCGATTCCCACCCGGTTTAGATATTACAGCCTTCAAATGGTGGCTGGACAAAGGTTTATACAGAATTGGCCACTTTTTTAACTCGAACGGACCCCTCACATTAAATTATTGCTCCTCTAGACTAAAAATGCCCCCTTCTGAGAAATTTCGCTTTTTTCAAATTTCCCACTTTTTACACCAGATTAAGAAGACCTGCACGGAACAACCTTCTGTGACCCCTTATGAGCAGTGGTGTTCCTCAGCCATGGACACAAAGGGGGGTATATCTTTAATTTACTCAGCTTTGGCAGAACCTCTGGAGAAAGCGCTTTACATGAAGAATTGGGAGCGTGACCTCGATCTGGATTGGTCACTGGAAAGATGGCACTCCAATTTGGCTCCCTCCTTTAGGGGCATTTTGAATGTATCACTTACCGAAACGTGCCTCAAGGTCATGACCCGTTGGTATTTAGTTCCCACCCGAATTGCCAAATTTTACCCGCAATCCTCCCCTCTGTGTTTTAGGGGTTGTGGACTTTCTGGCTCATTCCTTCATATATTGTGGGAGTGCCCCAGGATTCGTTCCTTCTGGCACAAAGTTTTCCACCTTATTAGGAAAGTCACGGGAATAGGGGTTGCTTGTGATCCTGTAATTGCCTTACTCAACAGCCCTATCCCCAAAATTCCCAAAAGCTCACAGGCGCTGATATTTTTTATTTTACTAGGGGCAAAGATGACTATTACCAAGGCTTGGAAATCCCCGTCGGTCTCTATTTTAATGGCCAAGAGAAAAATCTCGTGGATGATGTCCAACGAGAGGATTTCCAACATGATCCTTGATTCCGCTGATAAATTTAAGCTTATCTGGGAACCTTGGGCAACGTATGTCGGAGTCCTCCTCTGATTCCATTCGTAAGCCCTTGAAATATATGATTTGCTAGGCTCTCCGTGTAACTCCGTTATCCTCTTACTTCTTGATCTTCTGTCTTCTTCTCTCTGTTCTGTTTCCCCCTATCTTTTTTCATTTATTTTCTTTTCTTCACTGTACTAGTATCTACAATGTGATTAACGTTATAGTTCAGGCCCGAGAGGGTCCACTTCGTTCTGATCTCTTATTTGCACTCGGTTTTGACTTTTATTTGTTTTGTTTTTTTTTTGCAATAAGGGTTTGTGAAGCTTTTTTAAGGTCTTTGAAAGTTTTTATTTTGTTTTGTTTTTTGTTGTTTCATTGGTCATAACAATCTCTTATGACCCATATGTTTGGTTGACCCTCAGGTCCTCCTCGAGCTTGTTTTAGTCCAAGGCTATACATAATATAAAAGGCCCATCCTTAGTTATGGTGGATTATTTAGGCTATATGTTCATTTTGGAGGATTCTCGGTTCCCCACTCCCGGGACAGTGTGTTCCCTCTAGGGGCTCGGGGGGAGGGTGGACTTGGAGTTTCCGTCACTATGGTCGAGTCTATATGTGATTTCTAGCTTATGTTAATATGGATAAGGCTATATTCTGTCTTCTTTTGATCGGGACTTATTGTACCTTTATGTATATTGTGCAAATCTTTTCAATAAAAACATTTAACATCGAAAAAAAAAAAAAAAAAAAAAAAGAAAACCAGGTTATTGGTTATATAATTGTAGCATTACCCCCAGTGGAGCTGCTGGATTTTTGGGAGGCGTGTTACCTCGTGGCTCCTCCGAAATTCCTAGGGATGAATGATGCGTATTGCATATAGTAGAAGTAAAGGAATGTCCAGACAGGTGCTCATTGCTGTGCTCTTTATTACCCAGCCGCGTAAAAACAGTAAACTTGTGGTGAGGAAAGTAAAGCTGAAGAAGATAGGAGAATAGCAGATTCAGGAGTAATGATAGGAAACAGTCCTGCTCCCAAACGTAACACTTCTCAGGACCACTCCTGCCGGAGTGGGTTTAGTGTACCCGGACAGGCCTCTCTCACTGACATGGCAGCCAGAGTATCACTCGGACAATTATAGGATGAAGTCTCTGCCACAGACCCTCCTTGGTGAACTTGAACTTGGGAGAAAGTCTCTGCCACAGACCCCTCTCAAAGAGCCTCAAAAGATACCTCTGCCACAGGTCCCCTCTGAGTTAAATTCTAGAGATATGCCTCCTTAATTGAGTTACGTCTGGATCTCCTTCAACCTGCCGCCCAGGCACTGACCAACAGGTGATCAATCCCTCAGTGTCTGGCTACCTCGATCCCCGGTGCTCTATCCAGGTCCTTTTGGACCGCCAGCCTCTCAATGGCGCTCCTCAGACCGACTCCCCACCGAACAGTAGTACAGTTTGGGATCTTCAAGAATGGGAACCCAGTCACTCACTGGGTCCCCGTCGCTGTTCAGATGCTCCGGGTCAGCATGGCCCCGAAACCAGGAACACCGCGTGGCACACGCGCCCCGGCCAGGTAGGCCATAACGCCGGGGCGTTGTGATGTGGCCACCCTAAAGGTGGGTGCCACACTGGACAAAGGAGAACAACCCAGAACCAATGGCGTCTTCCCCATTAATACCCCTCCCCAGCATGCACAGCGAGGACCAACCCCCGTGATTGGCTGCTGGGAAGAGCACCCAAATCTTGACTCCACTGCTGCCACCTGCAGCACCTGGGCTGGAAGAACACCTCAGTACAGCAGAATGGGCTCACGGCACAGCCAAGCTGAGACCCCATTTTGCTACTAACAATCTGGATCAGAGTTTAACTGCACTCTGATCTACACATAAATGTAGCTAGCATCAGTACTGTAAGGTACATAGGCGCTACATAATCTTTATTTTCCATTTTACACAAAACACTTCAAATATCTTTCAATATCTAACATAACCCGTTACATAACCGTACCTAGTTATAGATACCCATACAATTCTGTTCAGTTTGTATGTTTTTACACAACCAATATGTATTTGGAGTCTCATTATTATTTAACCACACTCATATCAATTCGTACCATTCACCCGCTTACCCAACAACCTAACCAAAAAAAAAGGACATTTTTGGACATGAAACTTTACATGTAGCTTGAGATTTCTGCAGAGGTTCTAAACTCCTCCCATTGCTGCCATTCCTTTAACATTTGTTCTTTAAGACCCGCTTCTGTTTTTATTGTCCGTTCCAGTGTCTGCATCTTGCTCATCTCGCACACCCATTCTCCGATTGAGGGAGCTATTGCCTTTTTCCAGTTTAGGGCTATGACTGTACTGTATGTGCTGCTATTAACACATGTCTTAAAATACCCCTTTATGGTTTTTATTGATCCTGGGATTACAGACAATAGGGAGGCTAATATATCTGGTTGAACATTAAGTCTTGTAATTCTCTGATGTATATTATAAATCTTGGACCAAAATAGCAGCACACCGGGCAGTCGTACCATATATGAGACATTGTACCTCTTGCGTTATGGCATCTCCAGCATACCTCGTCATTTTATTTATTTATTTTATGCATATCTACTGGGCATCTATACCGTCTTGTTAGGATTGTATAATTTCTTTCCTGGTGTCTACTTGATACTGGTAATTTGTATGTTAAAGCGGAGTTCCACCCAAAAGTGGAACTTCTGCTTAATCCACTCCTTGCCCCCTTACATGCCACATTTGGCATGTCATTTTTTGGGGGGGGAGTGGGGGCTTCAGGAGGAGTGAAACTTCCTGTCCCACTTCCTCCTACCACCCAGGGACCGCCTAGGCGATACGTCATATCGCCTACAGTGGCCCCTCCCTGTAGGCAATCACCTAGGACACGTGACAGGTCCAAGGCGATCGCCTGGCCAATCACAGTGCGCAGCGCCGCTCGCGCATGCGCAGGGAGTGCCCGGCCGTGGAGCCGAAAGCTGTCACAGTCGGGTGCCCACACTTAGAATGAAGACGCCAGCCGGAAAGGGGGGGGGAGAGGAGCGGAGCTCCGGCCGGCGTGTCGCTGGACCGTGGAGCATGTGAGTGTCTGTTTATTAAAAGCCAGCAGCTAAACTTTTTGTAGCTGCTGACTTTTAATAAACAGTAAAAAAGCCTGGAACTCCCCTTTAAGGCCTCGTACACACGACCGAACATGTCTGCTGAAACTGGTCCAGACCATTTTCAGCAGACATGTTCAGTCGTGTGTACGGCTGACCGGACAGGTTTCCAGTGGACATTTGTCCAGCCGACCGTTTTGCAGCGGACAAATGTTTCTTAGCATGCTAAGAAACATGTCCGCTGGAAGCCTGTCCGTCAGACATGTTCGGTCGTCTGTACAGACTCACCGTACATGTCCGTTCGGCCGCCATCCCTCGCATGCGTCGAAGTGATTCGATGCATGCGTGGAAGCTTTGAACTTCCAGGGCCGCGCACGTCGTCGCGGCTACGGCGCGGCCACGTCACCGCGGATCGTGTACGTGCGGATTTCTGTCTGATGGTGTGTACAACCATCAGACAGAAATCTCCGGCCGGACATGTCCGCTGAAAATGGTCACCTGTACGAGGCCTTAGAGGAAAGATCTTTCCCATTCCAATCTAGGGTTGGTCTTCCCCAGCTCTTCCTCCCACCTAGCTACAAATGTTGATTGTTTTTCTGTATTTTTTGGAAGGAGATATTGATATATTGTGGATAATATATGGACAGGTCTTTGTTCCTGTACTAATAACCAGAGGCCTCGCATCCACAGGGGCCTCGCGACCACCAAATTTGCCGAATTAAAGAGCTAGAAGTGGGTAGGAATAGCAGTGCCAGGGTGGCTGGAGGAAGGGGTGAGTAGCAGAGCTCCCGCTTCTACTGCACTGGCTGCTCTGTGTCACATTCCCTACTTGTGTGTCCGGCCGGTCACCGGCTCCTCTGTGTCCTTCGATCCATCCCCATGCAGCGCCACTCAGCCCAGAGTCCTCCCCATTCAGAGCTCTGCCCCCTGAGGACAGGGACCCCCTTCATCTCCCCTTGGGACAGGGACCCCCTTCATCTCCCCTTGGGGGAAGGGAGGCACTGAGAAAAAGTGCCCTGACCCCAGCATTGAGAATATGCTGACGCCAGTGCCGAAACAGAGTGCACTGACACCAGCACTTTAAGGCTCTTAATATATGCAATTTATGCAGCTAACTTTTATTGCTTTAATTTTTTCCATTACAGGCGTGAGTGGGGCCTCATGTCTAAGTTACGCCTAAGGCCTCACAAAGCCTAGAGCCGCCTCTGCTAATAACTGCTCAAATTCTGTAAATGGTCTACCCAGTAACCCGTTTTATATTGGTAATTGAATATATGTTCATAGTTGTTAATATTGTATCCACTTATTTCTACATTCTAAGTCCAGGGAGTCCAGCGGGGGCATTTTGCCTTTCACCAGGGTCTGGACCACTCTTGTATCCTCATTTCTATGCCATTTTAAAAAGGCTGAGGCCTTCAATGCTGGTGGAAACTCATGGCTTCCGAACAAAGGTATCATTGGTCCAATCTGAGTGGACCATTTCTCGTTCTTTAATAATGCCTCCCATGCTTTCAATGTACATACCAGCATCAGCATTTCTCTTTTAGGAGGGCATGAATTACGGTTTATCCATGGTAGTGATTTAAGTTTTATTTCAGTGGCGTCCTCCTCTAGTTTCACCTATTGCTTGCTTTTTGCACTATGAAACCAGTCCACAATTCTTAACATTAATACCAAACGGAGTTATAATGAAAAGTCTGGGAATGCCAAACCTCCATTTCTTTTGGCCCTAATCAGTATGTCTCTTTTAATTCAAAGTGTTTTGTGTGCCCATATGAATGATCCGACAGCTCTCGTAGTTGACGCAATAGATTAGTTGGAAAGAATATTGGGATTGTTTGAAATATGTATAAAAGTTTTAGAAGTAGGTCCATTTTTATGATACTAATCCTTCCCATCCAGGAGAAAAACGTTCAGTTGTATTTGTGGAGCAATTTAATTATGTTTTGTATAATCGGTAGATAATTAAATTCTTGAAGCTTAGTTAAATCTTTAGGAATACATGGGGGTAATCCACAAAAGGGATACGCCGGCGTATCTACTGATACGCCGTCGTATCCCTGTTTCTATCTATGGAACTGATCCACAGAATCAGTTTACCATAGATAGGCAGAAGATCCGACATGTGTAATTGAATTACACTGTCGGATCTTAAGGATGCAATTCTAGGCCGGCCGCTAGGTGGCGAGGCCATTGCGGCCGGCCTAGAATATGCAAATGAACACTTACGGCGATCCACAAACGTTCCGACGGGCCCGTCGCGCTAAATCTACGTCGTTTACGTCGAGTTACGCCGCGTAAAAATAGGGCTGAGTCCTATTTGACTAAGCCCTATTAAGTATGGCCGTCGTTCCTGCGTCGAAATTTTCAACTCTACGTCGTTTGCGTAAGATGTTCGTGAATGGCGCTGGACGCCATTTACGTTAAGAAAATGACGTCGAGCGCGCCTAATTCAAATGGGAATCGCCCATTTGTATTAGGAACGCCTTGCGCCGGACGGAGTTAAGTTACACCGCCGCAAAATTCCAGGTAAGTGCTTTGTGGATCGGCACCTAACTTGGGAGATTTGCGGCAGTGTAACTTAACTCTGAAAAGTTAAGTTGCGCTCGGCGGCTGTGGATCTGGCCCACATGTTCCCAAGTATTTGATAGCTACCTTTAGCAATTTGATAGAAAAGTTTATTTAACCTCCCTGGCGGTATGATTATTTCAGATTTTAGGTGCTGAAAGCGGTACCATTAAAAGACTGAAATTTGCTCAGTTGCAGAATTTTCGCTGTCATTACTTTTATTTTTTTATGACGAATTTCCCCACAAATCGCTATCGCTCAATTCTGCAAGTGATTATAATTTATTATCGCTGTTTTCTAGCTGCTCTAAAACCACTTTTGACATAAAGGGACACTTTTGGTTGCTATGGACAATCTACAGTTTACAGGCAGAAAGAACAGTTTTTATTATATAAAAGAACATGCAGAACACTGGGCAGACCACTAGGGACAAGGGGTGTGTATTTTTTACATACAGTACTGTAATCTATAAGATTACAGTATACTGTATGTAATGTGTTTATTTACTTTTTTGAATTTGACGCCGTTCTCCGCCCCAGTGTGTCGTAACGTCGCAGGGAACGGAGATCGGCGGCACACAGGGACACTGTGTGAATCGAGCGAGGACGCCGCTCGCTCACACAGCGGGGATGCATCGCAGGATCCAGGGACAAGGTAAGTAACTTTGTCTGTGGCTGCTGTGAGGCGAGCCCGAGTCTGGATCGGGGATACCGCTTTTGGTAAAGAAATCTTACCCCGAGCCAGACTTGGAAATACCGCCAGGGGGGTTAAAGAAGGTCGATAACCTTGTTTGGTAGTGTGATATTTAAAGCTTCTGATTTGTCATAATTGACTTTAAAGTTGCTCAGCTTTCCGAAATGGTTAAACTCCTGGATTAGGTTTGGTATGGACATTATTGGATTCATTATATATAGCAGCTAATCATCTGCATATACAGACATTTTGTATTCTGTTCCTTTTTATCCTTTGTATATCTGAATTTTTTCGAATAGCTGTAGTCAGATTCTCCATCACCAATACATATAGTAGTGGGGATAGGGGACATCCCTGTCGCGTTCTATGTGATATTATCACCGGGTCCGAAAGATTTCCATTTGTTCGAATTCTAGCTGTTGGATGATAGAATGCCATTATTTTCTCCTTAAGTATTGGACCTATTCCCCACTGCTCTAGGGATTCTTCCATAAAACACCATCCCACCCTGTCCAATGCTTTTTCAGCATCCACAGCCGGTAGACAGGATGGGATGGAGTTCCTCTGGACATATTCTACGAATGTCAAAGTCTTCAGTGTATTGTCCCTTGCCTCTCTCCCCTTTATAAATCCTACTTGATCCAGATGAACATATGTCGGCAAAATTGGGGTGAGTCTGTTAGCTATGATCTTAGAGTACAGTCGAAGCTCTATATCGGTTAAGGAAATCGGGCGATAATTTTCGCATATCGTGTGATCACTTCTGGCTTTGGGATGATTGATATGTATGCTTCTATCCCCTGTGGAACAAACCAGGTTATAAAATGACGCTATCCATAGTTACACAGATATACTGACCAGCATTACAGTCCAATCAATGTCCTAGTTAGAAAGGGGATACATGATTTACATAGAGACTGCTCAGCTTTACAGATAGATTGCATATATATTAATGTATGTGTATGCGTTAAAGTTGGTACTACCATGCAAAGTGAACAGTGAATTGTGTGAATAGAGCACATTGACATTTTTTTTCAGCACATCCCAAACTCAGTATTGAGACATCTCATCTAAAATATCTTAATGCAGGATGTGCATAGAAAAATATCCTTCTGCTTTGCACAATCTTTCTAATGTTATATAGCTCACAGGTAGCCGCACTAAGCAAATCTAGGCTATAAACATTGTTCTGTGTGACCTAAATAAGAAATGGCACAGTTTTCATACATAAAAGACTGGAGGGCGAAAAAGCCCAGATGGTCTTTTTGAGTCTTTTTTGTTTCAATATTATTTATTGAGTTTTCAACAATTTACAGAGAGCAAAATATAAGAACAGAGATAGAACATAATCTCTATGTTATGCTCAAAGTACCATTGTACATAGGAGACCCTACAAGGCCATCATGCAACATATTTAGCATTCATAATGTGCACTAGAAGTAAAAATCAAAGGGATATCTCATCTTTGGACTAGGGCTTAGGGAACAGAATACCTTATATCTTATCTATCTATCTTATATTGAAGGCAACAGGGAGGCAAGAAGGGTACATCAACCAGTTAAGACCAGCAGGCTTATGAAGGGGAGATAGAAAAGTATAGCTGGGGGGAGGGGTAAAGGGAACATGGGAAACAGAAATCCAGAGGGATGTAAAAGATTGTAAATGCAGAATAGGCTGGAATGGGACCATCAGGTAAAGCTTCAGACGAATCTAATCCAGTAAGGGAAAAGTGGATTTCACAAAAAGGAAAAGAGAATGAACATTTTTGTCTGAGAATAGCCTGTTTACCCCAAACATGTTTTAAAGCAGGACTCCAACTGAAAATAAGGTAACAATGAATAGTCAATTTAAAGATTAAACAAAACCATCAGTTGATGAAAATTTACCTTCATTCTAGAGATTTCTCCCACAACACTGCCACTAAATGTCCTCAGACCAGCATCATTCAGCCTTCCTTTCACTGAGCTCAAATTACACACAGATCCCATTCAAAGGTCCCCCAAAATACGTATTTTAATTTGCCAGCAATTAAAACTGTATATTTTTTTGTTTCATAAATGTCATATTTGCTTAAAGTGGATGTAAACCCTCCATACTGAACACCCAGTGAAGTGAACAGCCTCAGATGATACACAGGGAGGAACCAAATCTCCCTACATAGGTTTTAGATGTATATCTGCTGTCTTCACATTTATATACGGTTCAGAAAGTTCAGATCCTGTTAGATTTTCTCTTCCTGTTTAACACAGATGTGATGTCTGGGCATACAGCCAAGATAGCTAACATTGCTGATTGGAGGAAAGGTACACCCCCCCTCTCATCATAGGCAGAGACTCTCAGAGGTGTTTTGTAATAGGGTCAGCTCCCTGCTAATCTATATTAGCAACCTCCCCGACAGAAATGTCAGGCTGCTTTTATCTAAAGTGTCAGATAATTTGTCAGGAGTTATCAGGCTCATAGCAGAGAAACAGTTCAGGAGAGAGCTATGGGACTTAACTTTTTGAAGGGAGATAACAAAATACTGCAGATATAAGTGCCCAGTTTAAATTTCATAAATTGGGTTTACCTCCACTTTAAGCTTGTTTTACTGCAAGAATGAAAAAATAAAATAAAATTGTGTAGAATGCCCCCTACCTCCAAAATGCAAGCCAAACTCTTTTGGGAAAGTGGGGACGACAAGCGTTTGCGCCCCCCCCTCCTCCTGAACCATGCTGGGCCATATGTCCTCAACATGGGGGTTCCTTATTACGGAAGGACCCTGGTAAAAGCACCTTGTCTCCATATTGATAAGAACAAGGACCTCTTCCCCACATCCCTGGCCAGTAGTTATGACTGTCTGTGCGCAAGAGGCTTATCGGAATCTGGAAGCCCCCTTTAAATATAAGGAGGCCCAAGGACACTGGCCCTCTGTCCTATTGAATGAGTAAGGAGTACATAGTACCCTTACTCATTCACAAAACAAAAAAATGTAACCAAGAAAAAAAGACCCCAAAAACAAATCCCCCAAAAGTCCCTCACTGTACATCTGTTGTCAATCATGAAGCCCACTGCCCGCTGACTCACTAAAAAAGAAAATAAACACCCCTGCACACAACAAATCCTGATCCTACTTATAGCAGAATGAAACCCACCAAGCTGTTATAAGTTATATAAGGGAAGGAGAGGGGATGGTGGTGACATCATTGACCAAATTTAGCCATGGCCATTATTGATCGGTGTCATAGATATGTATTTGGACATTGCTGTCACTGCTGTCCCTGCCATTTTGCTTATGTGGCAGGGATTCCTGGTGACATCAGCGGTTCCTAAAGACACAATGGGGTTGATTTACTAAAACTGGAGAGTGCAAAATCTGGTGCAGCTCTACATAGAAACCAATCAGCTTCCAGGTTTTATTGTCAAAGCATAATTGAACAAGCTGAAGTTAGAAGCTGATTGGCTACCATGCACTAGATTTTGCACACACCAGTTTTAGTAAATCGACCCCGATGGGTGAAAGCACCTGAGCACACTTAGCTGGTAACATAAGGGTATATATAAAAAAATAAGAAATTTTTTATTTCTTTTCTTTATTTTTTAGGGTTTGATTTAAAGAGTAAAAACCTAACTACATTAGGAATGTTTTATTGGGAATGTCTTGTGAAATCGGTACTGTAGATTTCTTTCATTTGCTTGCTATGAAGTTGCTATGGAAAGTGATATACGGAAATTTGGATCACACATTCCCTAACACCTTGGGAACTGTGAGAAGTACATATACTGTACATCTGTCTGGGGTGTGGAAAGTGAACAGCTTGGGAACTGGCAAACATCTCAGAATTAAAAATGCAAATTGCAAGTGTTCTGGAAAGTACACAGTAACAGCTGTATACAAGCCGTGTAATGCTTTTATCACTGCGCTCTGTCACATGCTACAAATTTACTGGTTGTTTTACACTTCAGAGATGCTATTTCAAAATATTCTGTTAGAACTTCCATGAGGAATGACATAACATACGTAGGGGCATCTCCAGGACTTTTCCAGTGAAAAGGTAAGTAAATGCTAAACATGAATAATTTTTAATGTAACTTTTTTTATTTTTTTGAACTATGTATAACATTCAGTGTCAACCTATGCTAGAAAAAAAAACAAACAAACAACAACTTGTGTGCAATTCATATATCCCTATTTCTGCTTATCAAATGTTGTATAGTATGCTGAATCAGTACTTTTGAATATGTGGATTTATCTCTGGAATAGAAGAATAATGTGCAGCAGTTATATTCAGGAGTACTTCCAGGGTGCAGACCTTGGCAACCACCCCTGGTCAAAAAGTCTAGAGTGAAAAAGTCTACCAATTTTTTTGGGGTTAACTATTTGATATGATAAAACTTTGTCAGTAATTGTGAAATATACAGTATATATCTATCTATATATATATATAGATCTCTCTCTCTCTCTATATATAAATATAGAGATCTCTCTCTCTCTCTCTATAATATCTATATATATATATATATATATATATCTATATCTATATATATCTATATATATATATCTATATCTATATGTATATATATATATATATATATATATATATATATATATATATATATATATATATATATATATATATATATATATATATATATAGAGAGATATATAGAGAGATATATATCTACATATATTTGTGATGAGCCAGATTCAACTGATATTGGCAGTGGTGAGCTATGCACAAGACATGAACACCCAGGAACAGTCTAAACAGGTTTGTCCTGCACTTTTATTCAGCAAGGCTGCAACAAAAAAAAGAAAAAAACACAATTCCAATACAGAAGTGCGCTGTACAGCAAATCTATAGCATAATGCAAACAAAACATATGCTTGTCCGAGCAACTAACACAACTCAAGTCAGTTCCTGAGTAATGCTCAGCACTTAGGGGCAGATCCACAAAGAAGTTACGCTGGCGTATCTATTGATACGCCGCGTAACTTCTAGTTTGCTCCGGCGTATCTTTGTTTTGTATCCACAAAACAAGATACGCCTGAAGCTGTGCTAGATCCGACTGGCGTACGTCTTAGTACGCCGTCGGATCTAAGGTGCATATTTCCGCTGACCGCTAGGTGGCGTTTCCGTTGATTTCCGTGTCGAGTATGAAAATTAGCTAGATACGGCGATCCACGAATGTACGTCGTATCAATAGATACGGCCAGCGCATTTTTTTACATTATTTCCGTAAGGCTTTTTTCGGCGTATAGTTACCCCTGCTATATGAGGCGTATCCTAAGTTAAGTATGGCCGTCGTTCCCGCATCAAATTTTTTACATCGTTTGCGTAAGTCGTTCGCGAATAGGGCTTTGCAAACGACGGCGAACGACGGACGGCGCATGCACCGTTCAAAAAAAGGTAATTTACGTCGGGTCAAGACGTATTTACATAAAACACGCCCCCATCACATCCATTTGAATTGCGCGTCCTTACGCCGCCAAAGTTACACTACGCCGCCGTAACTTATGGCGCAAATTCTTTGAGGATAAGAAATATACGCTGAAAGTTACGGCTGCGTAGTGTATCAGAGATACGCTGCGCCGGACGCAACAATGCGCCAGGCTACGTGGATCTGGCCCTTAGTCTTTTCACCCAGGAACAGAGCTGGCAGAAAGAGGAAAAGCCCTGGGCATAAGTCAGCTCACATATATAAAAGCATGTGGACAACTGAGACTAATAACGAGGTCTGGCTACCAATAGGTAAGATATGGACCTAGAACTGAAGGCTCTATCCCACCTCTACAAAGACTCCAGGCTCCAGGTCCCATAGCAGAACCTTCTAAGATTCCGAAAAAACAAAAAGCTTGTTGTCTCTATATCAAACCCAGGGTCCCTCAACGTGTGTAGGTGAGATACCTAGGTGATACATGTACGCACACCGTCCACAATCCTGCCAATCATTGTCTCACACAGTGTAACAAACAATTGCTAAAAGCAAAGTGAACTATATATAACAGTTTGCTAAAATCTATATTGAATTTTTTTTAGTTCAGGAAAATGAATTGTCATTGGTCTTCTATTTGCTTTTGTTTGGTGTTGATTATTGCTACAGTTACTATAGAAACTGGTGTAATAGCAGAACCTCCCTATATTTACTATAACTTCTAGCATACTGTATGCCACTTTTAACTGTTTTGGCAATTCAATAAAAAATTGTATCAGCACATGTAAAGATCGATATGTTTTGCTTAAACTAGATTAGCTAAAGTATCAACAACTTGTGTAATAGTTTTAGAAGGAAAGATATGCTTCAGACCACTTCAGACCACTTCAGACCACTTTCCACCTGGGCTCATTCTGACATTTATAACATACATGGAAATATCTGTATATTTGTGCTAGAAAATTACTTAGAACCCCCAAACAATATATATTTTCTGAAAGCTAAGTTGCTGGAGAATAAAACGGTGGGTGTTGCAATTGTTTATGTTATACGATTTTTAAACAGTAAATTGTCAAATGCAAATGTTCAGGAAAAAATACACTTTAATGATTTTTAGTGCTCATAAACACAATTTAATACCCAAAGAAGTAACATATAAATATTTGGGTAAAATTCAAAAGATGATGTTACACCAAAAAAAAAAAAAAATAGATACCTAATATGTAATGCTTTAAAATTGCATATGCCCATGTAACAGCGACAAACTACAGTACCTAAAAATCACCATAGGCGACGCTTTAAAAGCACTAGAATGCTCTCACACTGACTTTCGTGATACCTCAAATGTGTGATCTGATCACCGTTTACATATGAGACCTAAGTGCTCATTTGTACTTTAAAATATTTTGTTTTATTTTTATATTTATTTTATTTAAATGTATTTTTTATTAAACTGTACCTTTATTTATTTTTAATTAAACTTTTTGCAACCACAAGGGATGAACAACCTCCTGTTATAGCATGGTCCATGACAGGTCCTCTTTATAGACCCCAGTTCTCTCCTCTGCCTTACAAAGCAACCGATCAAACTGAGATTGGCTTGATTGGCTACTTTACAAACTGGTAATTGGATTGTAAACAAATGAAATCAGAAGTGACAAAATCAAACCATAACAAAGTGACATCACAGAAGAGACGATGGAACTTTTTTTTCTTTCCACTCTTCACAGTGCATACCGGCATAGCTCCCAACTGTCCTGGATTTCGAGGGACTGTCCCTGATGAGGAACAATGTCCCTCTGTCCCTCATTCCTCATCATTTGTCCCTCATTTTGGTCTGATATATATAATTGTATATAAAATTCACTTGTATTCTTTCAAAAAGTGTTTTCCAGCACTAAACCTTTCATCTGATTTCTAAATTGCTGCATTTGTAAATTCCAAAAGCCAATACAAAGGAATAGTCGTGGTAAAAAAAGCACTTTTGGGTTTAAGCAATCTTATTTTTTTTGTACAATTCTCCTTTAAAGGGGCGTGGCACGGGGTGTGTCCTGCATACTTTTGCTGATAGGTGTCATTCATTCCCATCTCAAAAAGTTGGGGGTTATGCATCCTGGTAGTGTAAGACATCCCAGTAAAGGCGGTGGTGGGAGGGGGGACCCCTATCTTCCACCTTTAAAATTGATTGGGTGGTTGTTTAGGCACTCAGATCACTTTTACAAGAAAGAGAATCATGTAAATGTTGGATGTGGCAGCTGCAGCCATGACCCAGATATCACCACCAGCTCACCAGGAAGTTTTCATATGTACGGCTGAATGGTGGTGGTTAACAGAATGATTTTCTGGCAACAGTAGTTCTATTATAATAAAGCTCCAAACTGCAGTGACCCACATGTAGCTTTTCTTAGAGAAAAAGCAAAAAAGATAACAAAAAGTGCAAAATAACAGAGGGAAACAAATGGAATCAGCAAGAGTGATGTGTACTTAATTAATTTTATGAATGATATTTGTCAAAACCTGCAGTTGCAATCTTCCATACAAATTAATTATTTTCAGACTACACAAAACTGTTGTGCTTTTGCATTGTGAAGAATGGAATATAGTAACATTACTGCAGAACTTCAGCCCAAATAAAGGAAAAATAAATAGTCCATTAAAAGATACAATTAAAAAAAGCAATGTATTTTCTTTATCACCACTAGATGTCCTCAGTCTGACAACCAGCATCATTCAAGCCTCGTCTCTATGACCAGGCTGTCTTGGAGCCACCCCAGCCGGTGACCGGAGAGTGCAAGGAGCAGAAGCACAGTAATGAGTTTATCTCTCTATGACTCTGCTTTCTCCTCCTTTTCTTGTCAGCATAAGCTCCTTGAACTCCAGTCTTGCCATTGATGGACTGCGGACAGGTGATTCAGGGTTTGCTCACATACTGCCGCTCCTCTGAAAGGGCATTTAATGAGCAGTAAGGTGGTGATGTCACCTGCTCAATACCTGTTTTAATTTCAAAATGAAGGTGTGCGCAGTCTATTGCATTAGGGTATGCATCCCACAACTCAAACACATGCGTGTGGGTATGTGTGTGTATATATATATATATATATATATATATATATATATATATATATATATATATATTCAGACACACACACTCTTGTAAAGAGTTTACATTTTATGGCAGAATTTGACAGAGGGGGAGAGAGAGGGAGTGAGAAGAAGGGGGGAGAGAGAGGAGGGGGAGAGAAAAAGAAGGGGAGAGAGAGGGGTGAGAGAGTTGGATGAGAGAGAGGGGTGAGAAAGATGGGGGGTCAGAGAAAGATAGAGGAGGTGAGAGAGTGGTGTGAGAGATAGAGGGGTGAGAGAGAGAGAGGGTGAGGGGAGGTAAGAGAGAGGGGAGTGAGGGGGTGAGAGAGAGAGAGAGAGAGAGAGGGTGAGGGGAGGTAAGAGAGAGAGGGGTAAGGGGGTGAGAGAGTGGGTGAGAGGGGTAAGAGAGGGGGGTAAGAGAGAGGGGCGGGTAAGGGGGGTAAGAGAGAGAGAGAGGATGGGGTAAGAGAGATATGGATTACCTGCAGATATGGATTACTCTGGATATGTAGTGCGTGACAGGGCACAGTGGGCCCCCCTTCCCTTGGGTCCCATTTGCCCTGCACACTTCTGTACACCGGTTAATACACTGGATGGCACTAGTGCATGGGGGGGATTAGGGTGTGCCCAGGCACACCTGGCATCCCCCCCTGCGCACGCCTATGCCCACCACACTGCAACTGTTGCACATGGTTGCAGGGCAGTTGTGGTGCGGCTTCATACACTTGAATCCTTCAAGCAACATGCCATTGAATTTTAGCCACAGCTGCAAAGGCATTGTGGTACCAACATTTGTGTAGCCCTGAATGACTACATGCCCTACTTTAGGTGGGTGGATCTGGGGCTGTAAAACCCTGGCTCGACTGTCTGCTTTTACCACCGCTTGTGTGAATGAGCCCTCAAGGTCAAATGCAACTACCTACACGGCTTGCAATAAAAAAAAAATACATTCAGTGACATATTCACAATTTTAGAGCTGTGCTAATTTGTGTTTTTTATATCTGCCTAGAGGTACGCTTTTAACTAAAAGCATAATTAATCCTATACTATAATAAAGTCCAAATTAAAGTGGACTTTTTGCAAAATTGCAAAAGTCTGCTACTGTTAAAACCTACTGAAATTTGTGATTATAAACTATGTGTGGTCCTTTAAGTCATAGCAGAAAGCATTGGGCCCCATGGGGGTCATGATATAGGCCTGCTGACATCACTGCATTGGGAATGTTACTGCCTGCTGTGTACAGCACACTGATATTATTACACATTTATGTACCAGTGTTGCATTCTCTGAAGAAGATGCTCTATTAATGATACACTTTAGCTATATGACTGTGCTTCCCCTGTAACATTTTTGGCAGGGCTTTGCCAGTGCTCAAATCCTCCGTAAACTAATTGTCAGCGTTTAGAGTCTTCCATTGCTGTTTCCCACCTGCAAGCAGTCAGATTTGGCAAAGGCCATACCATGTAAACCACACCTGTATTAAAGTGATTGGAAATATATATTTTTTTATTTTTTTAAATAACAAACATGTCTTACTTACGCGCTTTATGCAATGATTTTGCGCAGAACAACCCTGATCCTCCTCTTCTGGTGTCCCTCACCGGCCCTCCTGGCTCCTCCTCCCTTCCTAGTGCCTCCATAACAAGCAGCTTGCAGACGCGCAGGCTCGATCCTGAGCCAGGCTGTGTGTGTCTGTTGATACACAAAGCACAGCTTAGCCTCACCTCCCACTCCCTCCTCACTGGGTTTGATTTACAGCAGCAGGAGCCAATGGCTCCCACTGCTGCATCCATGTCCAGTAAGGAGAGAGAAAGACAGTGCTGTTGCTCTCGGACACGATGCTGAATTGAGATTGGGCTCAAGTAAGTATTTAGGGGTGCTGGGAGGAACTGATTACAGAAGAGTTTTTAACTCAAGGCCCCTTTCACACTGGCTTTGCGATCAGGTTCGACTGTCAGTTATTCAGGCAGACCTGATCAGAGCCTCCATTTACTCCTATGGGACAGCGGATGTCAGTGGTGACATGTCCGCTGAGACCTGCTGCTATCCGATCCAATCCTGTCCGTGAAATCCAGACGGATGGAGACCCTTTTTTCCATCTGTCTGGCGGATGGGATCGGATGGGGTTGGATGAAAATGGAGAGGCAATCCATTTTCATCCGATCTCCCCATAGAGGAGAGCGGGGCTCTGACAGGTCCATCTCTGCATAGCGAGCAGAGACGGACCTGTCACCTGCCTGCTCTGCAGGGATCTACAGATCGATCTCCCACTGAGCAAAGTGGAGTCCACCTCACCGCCAGTGTGAAAGAACCCTAAAGTGGAACTTTAGTCAGAAAATTAAGTCCTGCTAGATAATTTCAGGCTGGGCCCGTTTTGCAGGTATAGCTATGTAAAAAAATCTAAATAAGTGTCTATACTGTTTAAATCCAGCACCAGTAATACACTGTCTGAAAAAACAAAAAATTGTGTGCCAGGAACTCACCAAAGTCTAAACACTGTAATGTCGCGTACACACGCTCGGAATTTTCAAAAAAAAAATGTTCGTTGGGAGCTTGTTGTCGGAAATTCCGACCGAGTGTAGGCTCCATCGGACATTTGCTGTTGGAATGTCCGACAACAAAAATTTGAGAGCTGGTTCTCACATTTTCCAACAACAAAATACGTTCTCGGAAATTCCAATGTGTAGACAATTCTGACGCACAAAATTCCACGCATGCTCTGAATCAAGTACGAGACGGAAGCGCTCGGTCTGGTAAAACTAGCGTTCGTAATGGAGATAGCACATTTGTCACGCTGTAACGGACTGAAAAGAACGAGGCTGAAAATCGCGATTCGTCTCTCACCAAACTTCTACTAACACGACTGGTATTGAACTTCCCTTTTAATAGTGCCGTTGTATGTGTTGTACCTGACAGCGTTCTTGGCGTTCGGAATTTCCGACAACATGTGTGCGACTGTGTGTATGCAAGACAAGTTTGAGCCAACATCTGTCGGGAAAAAATCCACGGTTTTATTGTCGGAATGTCCGTTCGTCTGTACCATAGGCATGCACACAGGGTGTGCCAGGTGTGCCCAGGCACACCCTAATCACCATGTGCAGCACAGATTCCCTCTACTGCCCTGGCTCCCATCTTTCCCCACCGCAATGTTGCCAACTTCCCTCTACTATCGGCTGTTGCTACTGGGATGTTTTAGGAGTGGGGGAGGGGCCAGTAAACATGTAATTTACTGGCCCCTTCCCTTTCTGAATGAACACCGTGAGTGATCGGTAGTGTGTGTTTGGGCATTGGGGTGCACACCCTAATGCTATAGGCTGCGCAAAACACCTATGGTCTGTACGCAGCATAAGGCTCAATGTATGAGCATGTGCAGCATCCCAAATGTTTGCTGACCCACCTGTATACTGTAGGTGCGGTACAAGTAACTCATGAAAGCATATATAAAAAATTGTGGGGTTAACTCCCCCAAAAAGCAAGTCACAGGAGGACCATGCAGCTTAAAAATGTTTTTTTTATTACAAATATATTAAAAACAAAGACTTGGTAAAATTACCCACCACCGTCACCCAACCTTAATTAAAAAAATATTTTACCAAGTCTTTGTTTTGTATATATTTATAATAAAAACCCCATGTTTAAGCTGCATGGTCCTTTTGTGACTTTCTTTTTGGGGGGCTTTACCCCACTTTTTTTTCAGTACACTGTCTCACCCTGCTTTGCGCATGCTCAGTTGCTTTCTATTTTTAGGCATTTTTAGGTACTGCAGAATCTGTAGAGGCCGATCTGCTGACAGCCTAAAAGCAGAATTTAACCTTCCTACCCTTTACAACCAAGGAAGCTGCTTCTGTTTTATCTGAAACTGCCATGATGCTGCTCATGTGATAAGTTATGACATCAGCTATTTAACCACTTGCTTACTGGGCACATATACCCCCTTCCTGCCCAGGCAAAATTTCAGCTTTCAGCACTGCGTCGCTTTAAATTAAAATAGCGCAATCGTGCGACGTGCCTCCCAAACAAAATTTAAGTAATTTTTTTCCCACAAATAGAGATTTCTTTTGGTGGTATTTGATCACCTCTGCGTTTTTTTTTTGTGCTATAAACAAAAAAAGAGCATCAATTTTGAAAAAAAAAACCACAATATTTTTTACTTTTTGCTATAATAAATATCCAATTTTGAAAAAAAAAAAACTTTTTTTTTTCTCAGTTTAGGCCGATACGTATTCTACATATTTTTGGTAAAAAAAATAAAAAAATCGCAATAAGCGTACAGTGATTGGTTTGCGCAAAAGTTATAGTGGCTACAAAATAGGGGATAGAATTCTGAATTTTTTTTTACTAGTAATACGGCGATCTGCGAACTTTGTCAGGACTACGATATTGCGGCGGACACATCGGACACTTTTGACACATTTTTGGTACCATTCACATTAATACAGCGAACAGTGCTATAAAAATGCATTGATTACTGTATAAATGTGACTGACAGGGAATGGGTTAACACTAGGGGGCGAGGAAGGGGTTAAATGTGTATCCTGGGAGTGATTCTTACAAGCGACACAGCATCTGTTTCCTCTCCCTGACAGGCACGCGCATCGGCATCTTGGGTGGCCGGAGGACGTCAAAAGACGTCCTCCCGGATTTATAGAGCCACCTGGAGGCTGTCTTTTGACTATGGCCCAGGTCTAAAGTAGTTAACCTTCTTAGCGGTAATCCCAAGTGTGGCTTGGGGTGAATTTTCACTACCAAAAGCGGTAACCCCGAGCCACACTGAGGATCGCATTGCAGGATCCAGGCAAAGTTACTTACCTTGTCCCCTGGATCCTGCGATGTCTCCCCACTGTGTGTGTGAGCTGTCTCCTCCTCCGCTCAATTCACAGTGCCTGAGTGCCGAGCCCCGTTCTCTGCGAGCGTTGCGACGCACGGGGCGGAGAACGACGCCAAATTAAAAAAATTCAAAACACACACTACATACAGAACACAGTAATCTTACAGATTACAGTACTATATCAAATAAATACACACCACCTTTGTCCCTAGTGGTCTGCGCAGTGTTCTGCATGCACTTTTATATTATAAATACATTTTTTTCTGCCTGGAAACTGGAGATTGTCCATAGCAACCAAAAATTTTAATCACTTGCAGAATTGAGCGATAGTGATTTATAGACATAAAAATTTGAAAATGTTATAATAAAAAAAAAATTGAAAATTTGAAATATTGAAAAATTAGAATTGAAAAATAAAAAATTTGAAAATGTAACCCGCCTGGGACTTTCGAACGGTGAGGTAAGTAAAACGGGGGCTCGGGGGGGCGGTGCTGTCAGATGTTTTTTTACCTTAATGCATAGGATGCATTAAGGTAAAAAATATTTTACCTTTACAACCCCTTATAAAATTTGGGTTTGGGGACCTGGGTCCTGCCCCAGGGAACATGTATCAATGTAAAAAAAGTTTTAAAAACTGCATTTTTCGGGAGCAGTGATTTTAATGATGCCTAAAGTGAAAAAAAAAGTGAAAAATTCCTTTAAATTCCTTTTCAGTACCTGCTGGGTGTCTATAGTATGCCTGTGAAGTGGTACGGGTTTTCCGTGTTTAGAACTGTCGTTGCACAAAATGACATTTCTATAGGAAAAAAGTCATTTAAAACTGCAAAAAATTTGAAAATCAGAAAATTCGAAAATTGGAAGATTCGAAAATTGGAAGATTCGAAAATTTGGAATTTTAAAAATTCGAAAATTAAAAAAAAAAAAAAATTGTTTTAGTTTCATTCGTTTTTCGGAAATTCGGAAAATTCTTTTTTTTTCGTTTTATTCGTTTTTTGCTTGGATTTCTGAATTACGAATTTCCCGAATTTCCGAAAAAAGCAAAAAAAAAACTACATGACAAAAACAAATTTTTCGGCAGTGCACATGTGTGATTTGTGGGGAAATTCGTCATTACTGATAGTAATGACAGCGACAATTCTGCAACTGAGCAAATTTCAGTGTTTTTGATTTGATTACATTATTGAATTATTTTTATTATTATTATATTATTATTAGTTATAATTATTTATAGTTATTTATTATATTATTATATATATTATATAATTGTGTTTCAAACTTTATCATACCCAGGATGTCTACTAGACTCTTGTTTGGAGTTATTCCTAAGAATTACAGGCCTACAATATAAAACGCCAAATTTCCTTGCAAAACATTGTACCAATTTGAACATCAAAAATCTGACATAATCATACTGCCAGGGAGGTTAAAGCGGGAGTTCACCCATTTCTAAAAAAAATTTTTTTCTTCCCCTAGATTCCTGCTCGTTCGGTCTAGGGGAATCGGCTATTTGTATTAAAATAGGTGCAGTACTTACCCGTTTTCGAGCTGCATCTTCTTCCGTCGCTTCCGGGTATGGTCTTCGGGAGCGGGCGTTCCTTCTTGATTGACATTCTTCCGAGAGGCTTCCGACGGTCGCATCCATCGCGTCACTCGTAGCCGAAAGAAGCCGAACGTCGGTGCGGCTCTATACTGCGCCTGCGCACCGACGTTCGGCTTCTTTCGGAAAATCGTGACGCGATGGATGCGACCGTCGGAAGCCTCTCGGAAACCTGTCAATCAAGAAGGAACGCCCATTCCCGAAGCCCATACCCGGAAGCGACGGAGAGGATGCGTCTCGTAAACGGGTAAGTACTGCACCTATTTTTAAATAAATAGCCGATTCCCCTAGTAATAACGAGCAGGAATCTAAGGGGGAAAAGTGCCCTCTAAGGGTGATTGACAGTTTGATTTGACAGTTTGGTTGAGAACACAAGGAAATCCTGGCATTTTTTTTTTTATGAAACCCTTAAATCGATGGGTTCAGTTCCACTTTTGGATTTACTGCTGCACAGGGCCTCTGGGCTTCAGCAAAATGTCAGCCTCCAGCAAGAAAAAAAAAACAGGAACAATGCTGAAAGCAATTTACAGCACACGCTAATTTTGGTTGCATAATTAATAATGTGGAATGTATGTTTCTTGTTTATGAAGTTGTTATGGGTAAAGTTCCACTTTAAACCCTCCTATACTTTACAGCCATATAAGCTGTTTCTGTTTGATCTGCAACTGCCATGGTGCTGCACATGTGATCTGTTATGACCCCAGCCATTTGAAGGTTTGACAGTTTGGTTGAGGACACAAGCAAATTGGACAGTTAGCATCCCGGCATTCCAGGAATGTAATTTTTTTTTAAGCATTTTTTTTTAAATTGACAGATTTAGTTCCACTTTAAGATTTACTGCTGTCACTTGGGTTCAGCAAAATGTCAGCCTCCACCATGAAGTAACAGTAGCAATTATGGAGGCAATTTACAGCACACACTCATTTTGATAGCATCATTATTAATGTAAAATGTATTTTCCTTTGCTACGGAACATTATTTTTTAAGTTGTTATTTTTAAATTTCCACTTTAAACCGATGGGTTTAGTTCCTCTTTATGGTTTACTGCTGTTCAGGGGCTCTGGGCTTCAGCAAAATTGCAGCCTCCAGCAAGAAGAAACAGCAGCAATGCAGGAGGCAATTTACAGCACACACGTATCTCATTTTGGTAGCATAATTATTCATTTGGAATTAAAGGAACACTAAAGGCACAATTTAAAATAAAAATAAAAATAACAAACATGTTATACTTACAGTACCTCCACTGTGCAGCTCGTTTTGCACAGAGTGACCCGGATCCGTGTCTTCTGGGGTCCCTCGGCGGCTGTCTCGGCTCCTCCTCGCAAAAGCTTTATACCTTCATGCGAGCGAGCTCGCATGGTGGAAAGCTTTTGCGAGCTCGCTCCCGTGATACAGCAGCGGTCATAGCCGCCGACTGTATCACTCGGCCCCGCCCCCGGCGCGCAGCGTCATCCGCTGTGATTGACAGCAGCGCCAGCCAATGGCTGCGCTGCTATCAATCCGCCCAGCCTAGCCAATCAACGGCCAGGCTGGGAAGCGAACAAGATGACAAGCACCCGCCTGGGACTTTCGAACGGTGAGGTAAGTAAAACGGGGGCTCGGGGGGGGGGGGGGGGGGGAGGGGGGGGGCGGTGCTGTCAGATGTTTTTTTACCTTAATGCATAGGATGCATTAAGGTAAAAAATATTTTACCTTTACAACCCCTTTAATAAAAAAATACTGTGCTATACACATAAATAAACAATAGCAGCCAGCACTACAATCTTAACAAAAATTGTGTGAATGGATACAGTGAAAACAGTGCAGAGCTAGGAGTCAAATGTTGAGTATTGACATATCAACATACCGTGATATACAAAATAAATCGTAATTTGCATATACAAAAAAAATCACGCACCCTTAACCACTTGCCTACTGGGCACATAAACCCCCTTCGTGCCCAGGCGAAATTTCAGCTTCCGGCACTGCGTCGCTTTAACTGACATTTGCACGGTCGTGCGACGTGGCTCCCAAACAAAATTGACGTCCTTTTTTCCCCACAAATAGAGCTTTATTTTGGTGGTATTTGATCACCTCTGCGGTGACAATTTAAAAAAAAATATCTTTTTTACTTGCTATAATAAATATCCCAATTTTTTTTTAAAAAAACAATTTTTTTTCTCAGTTAAGGCCGATACGTATTTTTCGACGTATTTTTGTAAAAAAAAGAAAAAAAATCGCAATAAGCGACTGGTTTGCGCAAAAGTTATAGCGCCTACAAAATGGGGAACAGAATTATGATTTTTTTATTATTATTTTTTTTACTAGTAATGGCGGGCGATCTGCGATTTTTATTGAGACTGCGATATTGGGGCGGACGTATCGGACACTTTTGACACAAATTTGGGACCATTCACATTTATACAGCAATCAGTGCTATAAAAATGCACTAATTACTGTATAAATGTGACTGGCAGGGAAGGGGTTAACACTAGGGGGTGAGGAAGGGGTTAAATGTGTATCCTGGGTGTGTTCTAACTGTTTGGGGGGAGGGGGTGACTGGGGGAGGTGACCGATGCTGTGTCCCTAAGTACAAGGGACACAGATCGGTCTCCTCTCCTCTGACAGCACGTGGAGCTCTGTGTTTACACACAGAGCTCCACGTCCCTGCTATTACCTGCCGTGTCACCGACGATCGCGTGTACCCGGCGGACATCGCGGCCGCCAGGTACACGCATCGGCTCTTCGGCGATGCGCCGGGACAGTGTTTACCCGCCGCGTGCCCCCCAGTGGCGTGCGCGGGTAATGCACATAAAAGGACGTCTAAAGACGTCCACTCGGCACTTGAGAGCCGCGCTGTGGACGTCTTTTGTCTATAGCGCGGATCTCAAGTGGTTAAAGTCTTTGTAGACGAAACACGTTGGGTTTGATGAGTCCTTTCCATGCCATTGTGCCTTTTTGAATTTTATGCTTTTGTGATAACAAAGGAGATTTTTTACCTGATGCAATACATATTGGAATCTATGTAAAGCTTTTTTATTCTAAATAAACCAGGTATCATATGGTTTTTCACTATGTGGAGGCTTGCTGTTGTTTTTTTATGAATGATGTTTTCCATAAACCTATGAAACGGTTCTGTGGTGGAAGGAGGTTTTTTACCATCTGGGACATTGCCACCCTAATCCATAATCTCACATGCTGGGTCGAGGTTGCCTGAGGTGGCTCAGCTGAGGAGGAAGAATTGCACCATTCACTATACAGAGCTTTGATTGATGCTACCTTCTGGTAAGCATATTTAATCTTCTCCCCTGGGTGGTGGATGCACACACGGCGGTGACTCCTTTAGTGCTACACTGCTGGATTCCTTCCCATCAATATATACCAGGGATATGCAATTAGCGGACCTCCAGCTGTTGCAAAACTACAAGTCCCATCATACCTTTGCCTCTGGGTGTCATTCTTGTGGCTGTCAGAGTCTTGCTATGCCTCATGGGACTTGTAGCAACAGCTGGAGGTCCACTAATTGCATATGCCTGATATATACTAATGAATTAATGTTTTAATCACCAATGGGACTATACTACCAATTTGCACAGTGCACTTTATTTATAGACACTGTCAATCAGATGATGTTTTTGGAGTTTTTACCTGCAAAAAAAAAATTCCATTTATTATTTTTTGTTAAAAGGTGAACTTATTCAAACCTTCTACCTTTACAACCACTTTACGATGACATCAGGTAGTTAAGAGGTTAAGTCAGATGTTGTCTCTCCATTGTTTTACCTCCCACATCCTACCCTAAACCATGTCATTTTCAAATGCTGAAATAACTAGCACTGACAATACAGTTCGCCCACCTTTTCTGGGCAGCCTTCCAGGTTCTTATATACCAATTAACCCCATAATCTTCGAAAGAAACTTGAACCAACATACAGCAAAGCCCATCAAGCTGATAAAACACTAATAAAGCAGAGACTGTAAAGGTGGGTCACTGTGTCACTGTTACAATAAGAACGTATGGAGCAATATATTTCTCCTGTAGGATTCGTTTTAGCAAACCACTGAATAGGCACAGGTGCAGTATTTAAATAGAACCCGTCACAAGCCAAATATATTAATGCATTGTAATAGGTGTACAACACCTAGTGTACTCTTGTGAAGGGTGCACTGCTGGCACCAATGTGCTCTGCCTGAGAACTATTGCAAAATTCTATATAGTGGTATTCTTCATTTACTGGGCTGAACACTGGGCAATGACATCACTTACAGCACTAGAACCAGTGTATGAAACCAAGCTGGTAGAAAATGACATTTAGCATTGTGAGTTTGACTACAGAAGAGAAAAAAAACTGTAATTGTTGCCCATAGCAACTAATTAGGTTTCTTATGAAATGTTTCTACTACAGTGCCTGCCGCAGAGAATGTGTTTTTAGCACGACAGCATCGCGCTGATTCTCGGCGACAGGGTGCCGACATCTCGCACTCGCTGGAATAGTAAAAGCACATTCCAGGGAGCGCGTCATAGAAGCGACGGGGATCCGACTTGGATTCCCGCCAATTCTACACATTTGGTATGAATCCTGAGGGGGAACTCCCCGCCGGACTTTAAATAAAAATCCGGCATGGGGTCCCCCCTCAGGAGCATACCAGGCCTTTAGGTCTGGTATGGGTTGTAAGGAGACCCCCCCTACGCCGAAAAAACGGCGTAGGGGTCCCCCTACAATCCATACCAGACCCGTATCCAAAGCACGCTACCCGGCCGGCCAGGAAAGGAGTGGGGACCAGCGAGCGCCCCCCCTCCTGAGCCGTACCAGGCCGCATGCCCTCAACATGGGGGGGTTGGGTGCTCTGGGGCAGGGGGGCGCACTGCGGGGCCCCCCACCCCAGAGCACCCAATTCCCCCATGTTGAGGGCAAGCGGCCTGGTACGGCTCAGGAGGGGGGGGCGCTCGCTCGTCCCCACTCCTTTCCTGGCTGGCCAGGTAGCGTGCTTTGGATACGGGTCTGGTATGGATTGTAGGGGGACCCCTACGCCGTTTTTCGGTGTAGGGGGGGTCTCCTTACAACCCATACCAGACCTAAGGGCCTGGTATGCTCCTGAGGGGGGAACCCATGCGGGATTTTTATTTAAAAATTGGCGTGGAGTTCTCCCTCTCAGAATGCATACTAAACGCCGGCTAGAATTGGCGGGAATCCAAGTCGGATCTCCCGTCGCTTCTATGACGGCTTTGTCTCCATCGCGGCAAGCCAGCTCGGCGGTGGCTCCCGCGATGGGGCTCGTAGGTGCTCAATCTCGCCGAGAAAGGGAGCGAGATTGACACAATATCGCGGTCACCCACTGTACATAAAAGGTAGAAACAACATTTAAGCTGAACATGAGAACTATTAAAAATTCTCCCCTGCAGTGGAACTGTGTCCACACTACAAGGGTTAACTGATTGTTTGGGTCCAGGGGCATGCAGAACATTTACTTACCTGATCCTCCACTCCTGTGTGCTGCTATACTGATCCCTGCAGCATTTTCTCCCCCATGCCCCAGCTGTCTAAGGTTCTGAAATCATCAAGACCTGGACATGAGGATGCAAAGTCACAGTCCACCACCAGTGCATAGGGGGAGCCCCATCAAGTAGAAATGCTTTTCACAGTTTCTAGGCTAAATAAGCATTTGACCTTTGCAGTGGGCTGACTTTGGGAGAATTTTTAGGTTTCCTGGAGTAGGGTGGAGTAGGTTACCTATACAGAGCAAAGAAACAGGTTTACTTTAGTGCAATAAACTGACCTTCCAGAGGCGTGCTCAGGGGGTGTGCCTAGGCACACTCTAATCACTCTGTGCGGTGCCGAATCCTCATAATGCCCGGGCTTCCCCTGTGTTGTGCCCCCCCCACCCCCCACTGTAATGCTGCTGGCTTCCCTCCTTTCCCCCCAGCTGCTGCAGGGGATGTTTCAGGATTGAGAGTGGGGGAAAGGGACAATCAGTATGTCATTTACCAGCCCCTTCCTTTTCTAAATGAACACAGTGAACACACTCACTCACTGTGTTCAATCATAACTAAAGAATAGTAAACTGTTTACTATGTTTCAGTTTGTGAATGAACAGAAAGCTGCTCGGCACAGAGCAATTCCCATTCATGAACTGTCCAGTGCAGCTGAGGCTGCAGAGAAAGTTATGTGTGTCTGAGCTTTGGGGTGCACACCCTAATGCAATAGGCTGCGCACACCTACAGTATGTGACCTTCCCTTCACTTGCCTGCTGGGTTGTTCACCTCTGGAAGTAAATAAGCATGCCCATATATAGTGGATCAAGTTACTTAATCACCTGCATCCTATGTGTGTGACAGTGCAGGTGCTTGGCAGTTGACTTCTTAGGTACAGAGCTTTCATATGGAGTGTAGCGCCCTGCTCCTGTTGAACAGGCACTGCTTTAAATTTAGTGGGGTCTGAGCTGTTAATTGGCTCAGACAAGAATGATTAAGGGCAATTTAGCCTCTGTTTCAACCATGACTGTGCTGGGAGTATCCACCATCGTTTGCCTTGGGGTGTTATTACCACCCCAGGCCAAGGGTGGCAGCAGCAAGGTCAGGGTGTATTGGGTGCCCCCCTCAGCAGAGAATTAGTGGGAGTGGTTCCTTGCTGTGCATGCTGGGGAGGGCTACTTAAGAGACAGACGCCATTGTTGTGGGGTCTGTCGTCCCACGCGCCTCGTGGCCCGCCTGGCTTGAGGTGCGTGTCCTGAATCCTGGTTTCGGGACCATGTTGGCCCGGGGTTGTGACTTTGTTTGTGGGCCCAGTAGTCTGGCTGGGGCCTGAATCTGCAAAGGTGATCCTGTGCTTTCCGTTCTGTGGGAGGAAGCCACTTGATTAAGGGAGCCAGGGGAGGACCTATCCTAGAAAGGGCCATGCAAGAGGCTGGTACTGTTATGTACTGGAACGTACCTTGTAGCCAGAGCCTAGTGTGCAGGAGGAGGCCTCTCTTACAGCCCCGGCTCTGGAGCTGCTGGAGTTGGGACAGCAAGCTCGGGAGCGCAGTGAGGTAGGAGTGCCTGGTGATGATAGCAGCCCGGCACCAGTGGTGGTCCTTCGGGACGGTGGTTGTAGGAGACAGCGTCTCTGGAGCTGGCACAGGCACTGGATAGCAGGAGCTGGTGAAGCAAACCGGGTTAGCAGATAATCAGGTGGGTTAGGCAAGCGTAGTCAGATTCAGGCACAGGGTCTGGTAACGATGGGCAGGAGAGCAGAGCGGAGTCAGAGCAAGCCAGGGGTCGGAGTGGAGAGGGTCGGATGGTCAGACGGAGCCGGGTCGGGTTGAGGTAACAGATTACAACAGGTCACAAGTTTCACAGATACAATGCTGCAGATCAGACAGCAAAGTGTCACTGCAGCTGCTTGCTTTTTAAAGGCTGAGTGGCGCCAATCGCGCATTAATGTGCACGCGCGCGTTCCCGCCGTCGTGCACGTGCGCGTGTAGTAGGCGCATGCGCGCGCATACGAGCGCGCACATTTGGCACACAGATGCGCGCATTTGGCACATATCCGTGTGCATGTGGAACGCGCCTGCGCACATGAATAGGTGATTGGTGCTGATTCTGACCATCAGTAAGTGTGCGCATGCGTGCACGCCGGAGCCTATTGGCAGGTCCCTGACAGGTACCTTGGGAGTAGGCCTGGACACTTCATCGAAGGATGCACCATACACCGAGAGGCTTTACGGTGTCGCCTGTCGGATCTAAAGTTCTACCAAAGCTAAGCTGGAGAGATCCGGGTGCTGAATCCTGTGGCAGAGGATTCCGGACCAAAAGTGTCTCCTCATAAAGGAAGGTCTGTGGCAGAGACTGTACTTTACTCCGTGTGCCATCCCGGCTGCTAGGCCAGTGAGAGGGACCTATCCGGGTAAGCAATACCCACTCTGGCTAGAGTGGCGATGAGAACTGTTTGCTGGAAATAGGAGTGTTTCCTTATTTGTGATTATGCACCTGGACCTACCTACCCTTTCCACCACTTTTACTTCTTTTCTACTGAAGTTCTGCAAATAAATCCAAGAAAAAAGAGTGTATTGTGTGGACATTGAAATTCTTCAGACTCTCTTTTCACCCTGGACGGCGGGAATATAGAGATAACGTGCCACCCAAAAATAACCAGCAGCTCCTCCGAGGGTAGTGCTACATGGAGGCGGGGAGAAAAACCCCAGCCCTGTATAAGCTACAACTGAGATCAACTCAGAGCTTTAGCAAGGCTTCCTTTGCTTACTCTTGGTGGAAAATAGAGTGGTGAGGGACCAATGGGTAGGTTAGTATAGGATGCTATAAGTATAAATGTAGCGCTAGTGGTAATGAAAAAACAAAAAATCAACTAAAAAACAAATTGAACAAATTGAACAAAAGTCCATGAAAGTGAATATATAGGTGATATAAAACAGTGTCCATCAATATAAAATGAAAATAGATGCTGCGTAAATCATCATGGAACCAACTTTCCTTCCCGCTCTAAGAAGTAGATGAAATGAATGGAATACTCTTACCGGATCTAGAGGATCTAACCGTCAGCGACAGTAGATCGTAAAGGCATGAAAGCTCCCAAACGAAACAGCTTGACTGGTCTGGCGATTCTGAAGGGCCACACGCTTGACCTCACTGGAACCCGACAATCATTCGCTGGTAACCTCTCGCTGGGTAGATGGCAATCCAAATGACAGGAATGGACCGGGAGAAACGAAACAGCTCTTTTGCTTTCGGCAGGTTTTTTTAAGGTGAAAAGAACCAACACCCACAAAGTAAGGAACAAGGATGGAACTCCAAAAAAACTTAATCCAGCAGGTCATGCAAGGAAAAAAGAAAAAAGAGCTCCAAATGGTGCAGGTCAAAAATAATCTGGGTTTTATTGTAATAAAACCAAACAAAAAATTACGTAAAAGTGATCACAAAATCAAGTAAAATGGTTAAAAGCAATATGGGGAGTAGGTGTACCAAGCCCTACGCTTTTCGTCCGAGGGCTTTTGTTAAATTTGTTCAAATAGTTTTTTAGTTGATTTTTATTTTTTTCGTTACCACTAGCGCTACATTTATACTTATCACTTCATTCAATTTTGTCACATTGCTGTGTAGCAGCTAACTTTGTTCAGATAAACACAGTATTTTTTCTTTTTCATAGTATAGGATGCTGCAGGTTGACTTTAAAACAGAACACAGCTTAGCTTTTTTTTTAATTGCTTTATACATACCTTTAATTCAGATTTTTTTTAGCCAGTCCAGTGACATCACAGGTCCTTTGGTGCACAGTACTCACATTTAATTACATGCCACCAAAGGATATATGTATATATCAGTTTTGCCTTGCATTTCTATTTTAAACTGAAAGAGCTGTTTTACAGATACGTTGTTCACATAATGTAGACTTTAAAATAGCCACACTACTGATCTGCTTTTCAGACAGAAATAAAGCATTGCATGTGGAGACTTCACACTAGTGAGAATAATACTGTGTCTTGTTGTTTAATTTGTTCCTGTGATCATTGTCAAGCACTGGTACATTCCTATTTGATAGGACCCTGAAGCTCCATTAGTAAACCACAGCTGAAAACTTGTCAAATGTGCTGCACAAAGTAGCCACCTGACACCAGTCTTGGTTCTGCTTTAGTATGTGTTTGGGAAATACTAAGCCATTCATATCCAGAATATACTGTAGATGTAGAGATTTATTCATCCGCACTTTGATAAGAATGTGAGTGAAGCTGCCCAATGGCCTTAGCTGGTGATACATAGGATGAATATGCATGATACAACAGGAACCAACATGAACTCTATGGGGTATATTTATAAACAAAATTGCTGTGCTGATGTCTCAGCATTTATCCAAAAGTCACAAATAATACCCTTTATGTTTGTAAAATGTGTGAAATGTGAGATATTGCCTTTCTTTGGATGAATGTAACATTTCCTAACATTCAATGCCAATGGTCTGTACACACGATCAAAAAATCGTATGAAAAATACCGCTTTCGAAGCAATCGTGCGATAATCTGATAGTGACAATTCATGCAGTTATCTGATGAGACAATCATGAAAATTTTTCTTGTACGAAACCAGATTGTAGAATTTGTGTTTAATTAGTACAGTTGTCCTTCAAAAATGCAATACAAATACAACACATTACATCACTTCCGAATTTTTATTAAATTTTTTAGCAAACTCTTCATAAGAGAAAAAAGCCTTCAGAACATTCTGCTAGAAGTTAAAGAACTTTTGACCAATATAGAGAAAAGCTACTGCTATAGGCTAAAAACATTGGACCAGAAGAGGAAATAATACGAGGTAGACATCTGCACTGTATACTAGACATGTGCACACTAAAATATTTTGTTTCGGAATTTCGTTTTCGTCCGAAAAATAAATATATTTTGTTTCTCCCGAAATTCGTTTTTATTTATTTAGTTTTTCGGTAAAAAAATGCATTCGTCCGAAAATCCAAATTAATTAAGGTCGAATCTGTCATTGAAGGCTTATGGTTTCTGCCGAATGTTCTAAGAAGATTTGACGGAATCTTAAAAAAAAAAAAGAAGATTCGACAGAATCTTTAAAAAAAAAAGATTTGATGGAGCAACGAAACTGTACGATGCCGCAATCGTACATTTCCGATCGACTGTTCTGCCTACAAGCTATAGAAGAATTCTAATGTTGTATGACTAATAATAATTATATTTATTAATTATTATTACTAGTCAACCAACATTAGAATTCTTCTATAGCCTATTAGCAGAGCATTTCACCATAAATGTCCACTTGTTGCGATCGTATGTTTTTAGCTACTTCGTCAAATCTTCATGTCTCTCTATGTCGAATCTTTCTTCTCTATGTCGAATCGTTTCTCTCTATGTTGAATCTTTTCTCTCTATGTCGACTCTTCTTCATGTCTCTATAATGTCAAATCTTTTCTCTGAATGTTGAATCTTTTCTCTTTATGTAGAATAATTTTGCACTAAGGTTAGGCACATTCGACCGCAACGAAAACGAAAATAAAGCATTTGTTTATGTCGGATCTTTCGGTTTGTTTTCTGTGCTTTCATTATCGTTTGTCAAAACGATAACGAAAATACCTGAAATTCGAACGAAGATGCATTCGGATGAATGCACATGTCTACTGTATACAACGTGTATGGAGAGTCCTGTGCTCACCTCTAGCAGTGTAATGAATCAGCTTCTGCAGTATTAACTATATATTGAACTGATACAATGTTGCAGATACAGAACTCTTAATTTTTACTTTAGGTGATCTGTTGCTCATCTGTAGGGGCTAATTCACACTAATGCAGTGTAAAACGCCCATCACTGCAAGGACACACAAAAAACATTTGTTTTCTATGTGTTCTATTCTCAATGAAATGCAGCATGGAGCTACACTTCGATAAAATGCAGACATGCTGCATCTTATCACATCGTACTGGACATGATCGCACAGGAATAAAGTTTGTCAAAAAAAAAAGGGAGCTGTGTGATGCATTGAATTGCACACCAAACTGCCCCCTACCACAACCAGAACGTCCAGCTGGTGCACAGTAAACCTGCTGTGATTTAACTGTGAGGCAGCTGTCCGTTCAGTGTGAGTGAGCCCTAATGGGTTTCAGTCCAGTAAACCCATCAAACAACGGAGTTCCCCCTCATGGGTTTCAGTCCAGTAAACCCATCAAACAACAGAGTTCTCCCTCTGCATCCAGGGTGCCAGATGAGTTAGGCAATACAGGCAGGCAGTGCCTATTTCTCAGTGACAACATTACAACCAGGGCTTAGCCTAAACTTTGCACTATAAGCACTTACGCCACACAGAAAGTGTCCAGCAGGGCTGAGGGCCCCTACACGATCGGTTTTCCTGTTGGAAAAAGTCTGATGAGAGCTTTTGGTCCGGAATCCCGACCGTGTGTATGCTCCTTTAGACTTTTTCCAACAGGAAAACTGCTGGAAAAAGATAGAAAGCACAATCTCTTTTTTCCCGTCAGGAAAATAACTGATTGGAATGTCCGAACGTGTGTACAAATCCCAACACGCAAAATTCCTACGCATGCTCGGAAACAATTAGACGCATGCTCAGAAGCATTGAACTACATTTTCTTGGCTCGTCGTAGTCTTTTACATCACCATGTTCCTGGCAGTCAAAAGTTCACCGAACTTTTGTGTGACTGTGTGTATGCAAGGCAGGCTTGAGAGAAATTCCGTTGGAAAAAAAATCCAACTTTTTTCAGACGGGAAAACCTCTCGTGTGTACGGGGCATTATACGCAGGAGTTTGTTGTCCAATCCAACTGAAAATGGCTGACCTGTCATGTCATATCTATGGTTACCTTTGGACTAAACTTTTGCTGTTTGTATTAGCAATAGGGAGCTAAGCATACTATAGTATGAGCTTGGTCATAGTAATATAAGTAAGTGCAAAATAAACAGAATGCAAAAAAAAAAAGCGAAAAAAAAAAAAATTCCTAAAATTTACATTGTGAGCAATTTTTGTAGATTTCTCAAAATCTAAAGCTCATCACATGTTACAATTTGACTGCACAATCTCCTCTAGATCTACAAATAATTAAGTGCAAGAGCTTGGTTGGATACCAATTAGATAGATGGTTTAGATTTGTCTTTCTGTCACATAGTTTTGGTAAAATCTAAAGTAGATTGTACAGTGATTGTACAATTGGACTGTTACATATATGGTGAGCTTTAGTATGCTATTTTTCATGCTTTAGGTGAAGTTTTAATTATTTCCTGAGGTATTATGCTGGAGGGCCTCGTAATAATGCACCTCTAGACCTGCCCCCTCCTCCTTTCCGGATAAAAGACTAATGCTTCCTGGGATATGTGACATGCATAACCCAGAAGGCACAGCAAGCACTGTGCATATAATTCACCTAGGAAAATGATGTGCATTGAGGGGGGCGCACAGTTTACACACACAAAATAAGTTAAATAAAAAACTTAACACAGAGCTGTTTTGTAGAGGATGGGGCGTAGGGATGGATGGGAGGGAACTTGTTATAAAGAGTGAAGTACATAGCCTTGTGTAAGCTCTTTAAGGAAGAGAAATTACCTTCTGTCTCCCACTCTGGAAGCTGTGTCCTAACTGGGCGTTCAAAGCTATGCTCAGAACTGAGATAATAACCACCCTGCACACATGTGTTGCAGCAGGCAGGGCCGGACTTACCAATGGGCTTGACGGGGCTCAAGTCCATAGGCCCTGCCCAATAGGGGGCCCCTTACGTTTAATTTTTTTCAATAATATGCCAGTCATTTTAAGTAGTTGTAATGTAAACCCTCGGACACAACATTGTCTTAAAAAATAGCCCAGGCAGCTGATTATTTGCATGACGTCACAGCACTTGCACACATTAGCCCCTCTAAACCAACATTTAAAGCTTGCCGGAATGCAGTCTGTGAGAACTTCCAATCTGTCCGGCACAGAGGAGAAGTATTGCAGTGTTTAGCTACTTCCACTCTTCCTGATACTCCCCTGTGTGACTAAAGAAGACGTCACAAAAGGGGAGTGAAAGAAAACAGCAGCCGCTTGAGATACCCGAAAATACAGAGAACAAAACCATCCTAAAAAAGGTATTTGCAGGCCTCATTTTTGGGGGATATATGCTGTTATAACTTAATAATTGAAACACTGCAAAAATCGGCCTGGGGTTTACTTCAGAATCGTGATCTCTATTTTTATTCTCAGTTTATGCAGAATTGTGTAGCTCTAAAACATAGTTTGTGTATGCATCATTTTGTTCTATTTAAAGTAATGTATAGAAGGTAGGACCCGAAAGTGACTCAAGCCCAAGGGCCTTCACCACCCTAAGTCCTGCCCTGGTTGCAGGCACCTAGTAAAGCCCGGACACAGGAATGAAAGTTCCGATCCAGAACTACAGAATCCAGAGGAAACCAAAATCACAGCTTTCTTTACTCAGAAACTATATTTCCGAAACTTGCATTATCTTTTAATGTGAATCCTGTGTCGTTTTCTCCTCCATTTTCACAGTGACAGGGTCTCGCTTTGTCACACCACATGTCACCTTAAGCCAGTGGCTCTCAACCCTGTTCCCAAGTACCCCCAACAGGCCTTGTTTGCAGGTTTTCCTTTATCTTGCACAGTTTCTTTAAATCAGAGTCAATGGCTTGGTATTTTGGACAGCTATTTTATCTAAGAGAAACTCCCAAAACATGGCCTGTTGGGGGTACTTGAGGACAGGGTTTAGAACCACTGCCTTAAGCAACATGAGACTGAATAGTTTTCTCTCTATGCTAGAATCACCATTAAGTTCGGCCATACAGAGTTCAAATCTTGGCCAGATCAGCAGGATCCGATTGAGATTTGAAGTTGATCTATGTACAACCAGCCAGTCGGATTCTGTTGCGATTATCACTAGCAGCTGCTATAGCTGCTAGCAATAATCACTGTCTTCTCCCGGTGGGGACAGCTTTACATACCTGCTTGGAGAAGACAATTGCTCGGCAGGACGGATTCCCCTGTCAACACTGTCTGTGTTGATGGGGGAATCATGCAAATTTCTTTCCTGCAACCAGTGTTTGCAAGAAAGAAATTTGAACTTTTTATGGACAACCTTAGATATTTGTACATTGTGATCACATCTTCTCTTAGGTGTCTATTCTACAGGGAGAATACGTTTAATGTGTTTAGTTGTTAACATTGGATTTTGTGCCCTTCCTGGTCCAGCACATCCTCCCTTAGGATCTGTGACCAAAAATGGATAGCGTACTTGAGATGTGGATGAATGAGAATTTTGTAAGGTGGTAGAAATATAGTCTTATCATTTAAGTAAATACCCTTTTGAACGCATGCTAACAGTTTACTGCCTTGGTTGCTGCATCTTGGCTTTGCATGCTATTGTGATCTACTAGGACCCCCAGATCCTTTTCCATCCTAGACTTCCCCAAAGGCTCTTGCCCTAGCAAGTAACTTGCATTCATATTTTTTGCCCCCAAATGCATTACTACCTCATCTGTCATGTAGTTGCCCACCCCTTTATTTTATCGAAGTCTTTTTGTAAAGTTGCTATATCCTGTTGTGAGGTTATTACCCTAATTAGCTTTGTAGTGTCAGCAAACACTGATATTGAACTAATAACACCAACCTCTATATCTTTTATGTACAAGTTAAACAGAATTGATCCCAGGATAGAGCCTGGGTGTAACCTCCTTACAGCTCCAGACCATTCAGAAGATATTATTTTTATCACCAGCCTCTGGATGCAATCCTCTAACCAGTTCTCTATTCTGGTACATACACTATCATTAATGTCAACAGACCTCAATTTGTAAATTAAGCTTTTATGGGGTACTGTATCAAATGCTTTGGTGAAATGCAGGTACATTACTGTGTGTCCATAGGCCTTCTTCTATCCAGATTACAGCTCACTTCCTCAAATAATGTTAACAGGTTGGTCTGGCAAGAATGATTTTTCATAAATCCATGCTGGTTACTACTAATGATAGTATTTTCTTCAGAAAATTCTTGGATATGGTTCCTTATCATCCCCTTTAACAGTGTGGGGCAAACGGTTTGGCCCGAGCATGAGTTTGGGCTGAATATTTGCCTGTTCGACCATTCACTGAACACCTACATTTTCAGGGTGTTCACCCCACTAAACACCTACAATGCACTGACCACATGCCCTAAACATGGGGGGTACTTTGGCTCTGCCCCCCCACCCCAAATCACATTATCCCCATGTTTATGGGGACAAGGTTCTCTTCTCGACAACCCTGGGCTGTGGTTGACATGTTCTGTGGGCGGGGGCTTATCGAAATCTGGAAGCCCCCTTTAACAGTACATATTATCCCTACCCATTCACCAAAAAAGTGTAAAAGTGAATAAAGACAGGGGCCAGTTTTTGATAATTCCTTTATTAATTTTTTTTTAAAAACAGTGCCCCTCGATGTAAATCGATCATCAATAACGCCCCCCCCCAAATTACGGTCACAGACCAGTTCATGCTGGGCCGGTGATGTCACAAGAGGGCGGGGCCACCAGGAATAATTAGGAATAATGGTCTGGCTATAACAAGGCTCTTTGAAGACTCTTGGGTGTATGCCATCTGGTCCTGGTGATTTATTCACATTTTCCTCTCTGGGAAAACTCCCAGACTGTGCTGACGCTGCGCGTCCCCCCAGACATACCTGCGAATTTTTACAGTTTTTGGAGTTCGTACCGAACTACCTTGGTATCTATCTGTCAGTAGAGGAGTGTGAACTTCATACCTCAGCCTGCTGGACCACCATTTCCATCCAGGATTGATTCAGGCCTCTCGGAACCATCATGATTCATCTAACATTGATCCAGACCATCTGGGATCACAAGCCTGTATGACTCACTGTTGTATAATAGATGTGTCCACCCCATTTGGCAAGAGTACCTATTTTTTTAATTTCTGAAGATCTCTGAGAACAACTGCAGACAACTTGTTTTCCTTTTCGAGCCATTCAATGGGAAAATTTTGCTTTCATTGGGCCAGATTCTCAGAAGAGTTACGACGGTGTATCTCAGGAAACACCGTCGTATCTCTGTTTCTGAGCCCGGGTATCTATGCGAGTGATTCCTAGAATCATCTTCGCATAGATACGGCCAAGATCCAACAGGTGTAAGTCACTTACACTGTCGGATCTTAGATGTAATGCAACGCCGGCCGCTAGGTGGCGTTTACGTTCAGGTCTCATTTGACTATGCAAATGAGCCTGATATGCCGATTCCCGAACGAATTTGCGTTGCGTACTCGTCGCTTACGTCGTTTCCGTAAGCATAAGGTTACCCCTGCTATATGAGGAGTAACCTTACGCCAGTCCGCCGTATGCCATGTTGAGTATGGCGTCGGGTCCGTGTCGTCTTTTTCCGTCGGTTACGTCGTTTTCCTAAGTCGTTCTTGAATACGACTTTACGTCAATGACACACACGTCGGCGTCATTGACGATTTCCGTTGTGAGCTGGAGCATGCGCACTGGGCTATTTTTCAGCCCGGCGCATGCGCAGTTCAATTGGCACGGGGGCGCGCTTAATTTGAATACAAGCCGCCCCCTTTGAATTACGCGGCCCTACACCGGGCCAATTACACTACGCCGCCGCAAATTACGGAGCAAGTGCTTGGAGAATACGGCACTTGCTCCAATAAGTTGCGGCGGCGTGGTGTAAATGGCTTACGCTATGCCGCCGCAGAATCTACCAGAATCTGGCCCCCTGTGTTTTTCTTCACATGGACTTTTCTTATATTGCTATTTGAAGCTCACTTGCTTTTCTGAACTTTTTTTTGCCAGTTTATATTATTTATATACCGTACTTGTTTATACTTCACAATTCACATTGTGCTAGTTTTAGTATGCATGTTTTATATTGTTGATTATTAGCGCTGCACTAATTATCCACCATACATATAATATGGTCTAAGGGTAAACAGATGCAACCTGTTACCGGGTTTACTAAGTATAGCTCCATCTGACGGAATGATTTCTATTGTAACTTGTGTAAGCCCTAAAGGAAATTGTACTATCATATTTGTGGAATTTTTTTTTGCCTCTACTGAAAGAATTAAAATTTCAATGTTTCTAAGAAACATTGCATTTGTAGTCATAATTTCCAATAACCTGAGTTTTACACAATTTTCTCCTATTTCTCTACTAGTATTCTCACTTATGCTAGTTGTGCAGTTTCTGTCACATGATACTGTGTTGTGTAGGTTCCTTATTCCTCTCTGTGTGAGAGACAGCACAGAGTCTGCAGTGGATAGAACAAGTAAGACCACACATCGTGGAAAGCAGAAAAGAACATTCAAGGGAGTATGACACAAGATAACCATGGATGCTGTCTTAACTGACCTTTTCTGAAGATGCTAGTTACCCGGTTGTCATGCTAACCCCCTTGCTTCAATATGTTAAATTGATAACCCAGTGGCCAGTGGTTATAACAACCAGGAATCCAACATTCAGAAGAAAATTAGCAATGGCAGCCCTATAATTCTTCTATGACAAGCTTACTTTAAAGTGATTGTAAAGTCTAGGTTTTTTTTCCTATAGAAATAATACTTACCTGCTTTGTTGCAGTGGATTTGAACAGAGCAGCCCGGATCTTCTTCCCAGGTCCCTTTTCTGTGATTCTGGTCCCTCCCTCCTGTTCAGTACCCCCACAGCAAGCAGCTTGCTATGGGGCGCCCAAGCTGAATCACAGCTTCCTGTGTCCAGTCAGACACAAAGCCCTGACCTGGTCCTGTCCCCCCTTTCCCCTGATTAGCTAGCTGACTTTGATTGACAGCAGTGGAAGCCAATGGTGCCGCTGCGGTGTCTCAGCCAATCAAGAAGGAGACCTTGGATTGCTGAGACACTCATGGACATCGCTGGACAGAGAGGGACCTCAGGTAAGTGTTAGGGGGGCTGAGGGGGAGGGGGGCTGCTGCACACAGAAAGCTTTTTATCTTAACCACTTGCTTACTGGGCACATATACCCCCCTCCTGCCCAGGTGAAATTTCAGCTTCCGGCACTGCGTCGCTTTAATTGACAATTGCGCGGTAAAAGCTGGTAAAAGCATTAGGTTTAGGGCGGCTGGGGAGCAGGCATCAAAGGGGGTAATTGGTTTTGAAGTGGCAAGACAGCTGGGGGTAATCAGCTGGAAGCCAAGACAGAAAGACCCCCAAACACTGAAGAACAGTGGAAGTTTAAGGGAGCCAGTAAGTAAACTACCGCACTGCCATGCAGCATCCCAGAAATCCAGCCCGAGGGGAGTCACAGAGGAGCTCACAATCCCAGATACAACACGGTTTCCGTTTGTAATAATAATTCTGTATCTTAAGTGAGGTTGTTGGTCTTAGCCCTGTTTTATATATAAAAAACTGTATGTTTTTATGTATAATAAATGCATTTTTTTACTACATTGATTCATGTTATCAGTACCGAGAAAGTCCATTGATACATTTTTTCTGGGTAATAGTTTGTGTGAGTTTGCAGTACTAGCAGCCGCTACCCCTCTATTCCCGGTCCCCCTCTTTGTCTTGTGTCATCATGCATCAGCATACTGTGTTTGAAGAAAATCTGTAATTATGGGGGAGCTACCATTCCCAACCTTGCAATCATTGGACTTGATATTTGAGTTACTGATCCAGAAAAAACATGCAACCAATAAAGTCAAAACTAGCAATCTGTATACTAGGTTTGGGTCAGTAGTGAAGTGAAAGGACCAGCATAATAGCCAGGCAACTAGAATTATCAAAAAGAGATGAGCAATATACCCCTCTCTTCCCATCTCCATGACCACTAGCAGCTATGACTGATGAAGAGGAAGAATAGTTAACATGTAAAATAATTCCACGTGAGCTAATAAACAAGATTCCTGATTGCTTACAATGGGCAACAACACCAAATGTATACAACCAGATGTGTGTTGTGATACCCAAAGACAAAGTGCTAATGCACAAATACATCATATATCATCAAATCAAAAGATGATATACTTCAGTGCTTAGAAAAAGATAAATCCATCATTAATATGTGCAAATAAATAAATATATAAAACTCCAGAGAAAGTCCATCATAGTAAAAAAAAGTGCTCAGTGCAAACAGTCTGTCAGAAAACAAATATTGCCAGAATCCAGTGTGTATATACAGCACTCAATAACCGGGTGCACACCCCACTGATAAGCCGCTTACAACAGGTAAGAACTCAAAGATGGAGGTGTGGCTGCATTTTTGGAAATATCCCACTGGGATGGATGCATGGAACAGTCCAAGATTCAAAAGGGAGGTTCCAGACAGCCAGGGCAGTCCACACATATAGCTCAGTAAAATATAAAGGCAAAGGAGGAACATATAGGGGGTTATTTACGAAAGGCAAATCCACTTTGCACTACAAGTGCAAAGTGCACCTAAAATTGCACTGAAAGTGCACTTGGAAGTGCAGTCGCTGTAAATTTGAGAAGTAGATCTGAAATGAGGGGAAGATCTGCTGATTTTATCATCCAATCATGTCCAAGTTAAAATGCTGTTTTTTATGTTCCTTGCATGTCGGATCTACAGCGATTGCACTTCCAAGTGCACTTTCAGTGCAATTTCAGGTGCACTTTGCATTTGTAGTGCAACATGGATTTTCCTTTCGTAAATAACCCTCACAGTGTAGTAGTTTAAAAATTCCAGCATTTAATACGGTTAAAACTACTTACAAAATACAGATATGAAATCACTATTATCACAGAGAAGCACAATCAATACCCTGGCAGGCGTAATGACATCACCGCTGTAGATCCACTCCAAATGTATGCTGGTTTTCCTTTTTTTTTTCTTTCAATGAATCAGGCCCTACACTTGTAACTGCAAATTGACTGTTCTTATTGTAAGTACACTGAAATGTTGTTATGTGCTACGTTTATATATATTAATATATATTCCTGGCAAAGTCTTTTTTAATATTATTTCCTGGTAGTAGCAAGTAGCTGTAATTACTCTAATAGTGACAATGACAGTATTGTTAATATTACAGGAAACTTGCAGTGATGAGAATGCATGAAAAAACAGCCATGAAATTGAATTTGCAAAGCATTTCAAACTTTTAGACAATTTGAGAAAGTACACACTTTTTCAGTAAATAAAGCAAGTTTCACAAGCGAAGTTCCTGACTGATTTTTCTTAGCAAGCTGTTTGTACTGTCTGTGTAGATTGATATGTGACTTTATGTTTGTTTATGCTGTTTTGCTATTTCATTGTCTTCCCTCCAGATGTATATAGTCAACAGTCACTTGTGAACTATAGAAGGACTAGAGAAAGGAAAGGGGAATGTGTGTCAGAAACGTTGTCAATAAGGAATATAGAAACCACACAGAGATTAAAAATAATGCACCCGCTCTTTGTAGAGAACTTTTTATTTTTAACTTTTCCTTTTATTTTGTGGTAGATAGCCACTTTACCAAAACATTTGAGTGATACAGGACATAAATCAAATTCCAAAACTGTACACTAAATCAGACTATGCACTTTAAAGAGGACATCAGAATTACCTGTAGGCTCTCTGCAGCTAACCTTTCCTAATTTCTACCTTCCCATGCCACCTTCTGCACTGTGTGTGTGTGTGGAGATGGCCATCTTGGTATGCACAGGCATTTAGCCACAATGTGAATCTCAGCAGGAGGACTCTACTGATTTCTGTTGCTGGGTTTGATAGCTGCGTGCGGATAGCAGTGGCCACCAGGTCTGTACACTGCAATGACAGGCTGTCCAGCTGCAAATTTTGTAATTGGCAGTATGAACAGGAATAGCTTCAGTCCCAGACCGCCTATCATTGGAGTGTATGGACACCGTGGTTGGAGCTCAGAACTCATAGCTGCTGTCAAACCCAGCAGCAGAAATCAGTACATTTCTGCTGCTGGCATATACACTGTGGCTGAACACCCATGTGACTGTAGCCTTAGAAGACCAGAGTTTTGCTTCCTCATGTTAAAGCTGCCTGTCTAAGATGGAGAGGCTCAAAATGTGCAGAATGAAGCAGAAGTAGGGAAATCCTTTAATTTCAGGTCTTCAGGCACAGCTCCCTCTCCAGGAAGAACAGTGAGCAGCACATTAGTAACATTGATAAAGTGGGGGTGCTCTCGCGCCTACCTAGTAAACCTTGAGATGCAAAATAAAATAATAATGAACTGAAGTGATAATGCTGCTCAATCTGATAGTGTATAAATATAAATAGAATAAAAATACAGTAAGGAAGTGAAAGGTAAAGTGACGAGCGCAATGAATGTGACTGTGTATTCAATGTGTTAATCAGTGTAGAAAACTGATAATAAACTAAAATTGAAACATAGTGCCAAAAAAACATCAATAATGAATAAATCGTTTGGCCAGCAAGTGGCCAGTGAAAAAAATGTGCACAAGAATAACTGCCAATATCAGCAGGCTAACATGAAAAGAAACTAAATAAGTCCTGGAATAATAGGCTAAAAGTACAGCCTTTGAGATATCATGTGCATAAATGAGATGAAAGTTCCATAAAAAACAAATAAACTTCTCCAATGGTGATAAAGTGGTGTTTTCAAGGATCTTCTAATGAGGATCTTCAAATAATGTGAGCTCACAAAGCGCTTACCTTCCCAAGGAAGTAATCAAGCCTTGATTAAATGGATGTCCATAAGAGGTGCTGTTGAATCTGCAACTGGCTATGGATGTCCAAGGCGTCCTGTGTAATCCTATGTTTGTGGGCTCCAGACTTCTATTTGGCAATGGTGGTGCTCAGCATGGGGAAATAAAAAAGGTAGCTTCCCATAGTGCAGTAAACCAAGGCTAGTTTATTGATAAAAACGCTAACATATGCATTTTAAAAGATCAGGTAAAACGAAACTAAAAGAACAGCTGATAACAGCTTTCTGATGTGTTGCTTAAAAAACAGTCCGTCCCTTACATGTTACGCCACGTCACGTGGCTTCATCAGAGCCACGTGATGAAGCCACGTGACGTGGCGTAACATGTAAGGGACGGACTGTTTTTTAAGCAACACATCAGAAAGCTGTTATCAGCTGTTCTTTTAGTTTCGTTTTACCTGATCTTTTAAAATGCATATGTTAGCGTTTTTATCAATAAACTAGCCTTGGTTTACTGCACTATGGGAAGCTACCTTTTTTATTTCCCCATGCTGAGCACCACCGTTGCCAAATAGAAGTCTGGAGCCCACAAACATAGGATTACACAGGACGCCTTGGACATCCATAGCCAGTTGCAGATTCAACAGCACCTCTTATGGACATCCATTTAATCAAGGCTTGATTACTTCCTTGGGAAGGTAAGCGCTTTGTGAGCTCACATTATTTGAAGATCCTCATTAGAAGATCCTTGAAAACACCACTTTATCACCATTGGAGAAGTTTATTTGTTTTTTATGGAACTTTCATCTCATTTATGCACATGATATCTCAAAGGCTGTACTTTTAGCCTATTATTCCAGGACTTATTTAGTTTCTTTTCATGTTAGCCTGCTGATATTGGCAGTTATTCTTGTGCACATTTTTTTCACTGGCCACTTGCTGGCCAAACGATTTATTTATTATTGATGTTTTTTTGGCACTATGTTTCAATTTTAGTTTATTATCAGTTTTCTACACTGATTAACACATTGAATACACAGTCACATTCATTGCGCTCGTCACTTTACCTTTCACATTAGTAACATTACCGAATGTAACAGCAAATATTGTAAGTCAGAGGCAGCAGTGCCTTAGATCTCACATGGCAGCTATGAGGGTCAAGGCACAAGAACTCCTAGTGCACGGCTGTTTTTCATGATCGATTGAAGAGAAATGTAAAACCTTCACAGTACTCCATAGGCTTAAGTAACCTTTTTCGTTTTTTCTTTAAAAAACCCTTACCTTGTAAATTCAAGTCTACTTGAAGAGATGACTCTTGACCAAACTTCAAAGAGATTAGACATACACACACTGTGTATTGTCATATCTGAAGAATACAGTTGTCAACGCCAGAAGTCAGTAGTAACTGAAGATGATTACAAAAAAAAGAAAAACATATTCCCATTCTTTAACTTGATTTCAGAATATTGAAGAAGAATACAAGCAAAAATCCTTAGATGTGTGGTGTGCTTCATTTAATTCTTCTAAAGTGAACTTGTCATGATATGGCAGCTGCAATTTCTGATTAATTTTGGAATTTAAAATGTTTCTGATTAATTCTACTTAGTTAGACAGGACCTCGGATTCACTAGCTGTAGATTGATTTGAATCAGTGAAGCTGGAGAATTAACATTAAATAATAATAATAATAATAATAATGAATTAATTAAAGATGCATCACTCAGTGCAGGGTTAAGACTACCTAGTTAGCAGCCTTCGCTGTATCTATTACTATTTTAATGGTGAGGTTGTAACTGTATTCAGCCAATGAGTACAGATTTATTGAGAATGACTGCAAAACAAAAACAGAAACCCTCTGGTGGGACTTTGAAGGGCAAAAACTCAAAACTTAAATGTAAACCAGATGATTATATAAAATTTTTTTAATCATACCAAGGTAAAATAGGACAGGACACATAATTGACTGTGTCAGACAAAATACATTTCCACAATACATAAATGATGTGTAAAATACTAGGGATGAAATCACAACCACTGTTTGAAACCACTCTTGTTGTAATGAACAAGGTGGTACCCAACGCGTTTCAAGGTCATGCGTTTGTCCTCTTCATCAGGGGCAAGTGGTGGAATTATCTATGATATCTACAATATGTAGAACAGTGAAAAACCAAGGAGTAAAAAGCACATAAATATATGTGATACACATCAGTCTATATATTTACATGTATGTATTACATGTATTTATTTACTCATTGTTTTTGGTATATATTGTTTGAATTAAAATATATACATTTTATTATTTTATGTAAGCTCTAAAAAACAATATTCATGATTCAAAAATAAACAGGATAAAGTGTTTCCACTGTTCTTTGTAAATCATAATTGACCCTAAACCTGCTGGCAGCACAAAAACTTTCCTCCATTACCAGTACTGATGAGTGAACTGACGAGGCAAGCCGAAAAAATGAGAAGTGTGCATTTATGATTGAAGACATTATAATAAACTAAATAAAAGCATGCAGTGAACAGTAAAAGCAATTTCTACAAATTATTTCCATAAGGCCCATCACACAGCAGTCGCTAGGTGAAAAGTGCATTTTGTTGCACAATAAGAACAACATGCAGCATTCAGAAATAAAGATATGGCTCCTATCCTCCAATAAGAAACAGCAATACGTAAAGTTAATTTAGATATAACTGCTGTAAACACTGTGGTCAGATTGTTGCAATTCTGTTGCTGTTATAGCTGTTATTAACAGTAAAATAGTATCACAGCCAGAATGCATGAAAAATCACTCATGAAATTGACTCAGAGAGGAGTTTTGTAGGCTTTTCAAAAACTCTATTTAATGCCATTTTATTCCCAAAGATGCCTCACTAAATAGAGATTCATAGTGATTTTTCACGCATTCATTCAAGCTACTGTGTTTTGTTAATGCAAATGTGGAGGATCTGTATGGTCTTTGTAATCTGTAGTTTCCACTATCGACAAAAAAGCTGGGAAAGGAAAAAGCATGAAGAAATTATTACCGTACTTAACAAACCTTTTGATGCTTCTTAAAGCAAGCTTGTCAGGACTATACGGTGGCTTCAGTACTAGGAACAAGAATGCAAATAAAAAGTTCTGACTTTTCTGATCCATGTACTTTATTACAGATCAGTGAACCAGAACATAATGAAGACATGGGCAGTCAGAATTTTCAGAAAGAGCTTAGTAATGTCAGCCACTATATTTTTCTGAGAACACATTTTGTTTCATTTGAAGAAGAACTCAGTCAGTACATTCATTCTGCATGTGAGTTAGCAGCCAGCTCAGGCAAAGCAGTGTCTCCTTTTACTTTATATCATGTATTTAGCCTACTAGACACCCCATTATTCATCATATAATTTTGCTGATTTACTAAAAGAGTTTGTAGCGCTACCCCAATAAGAGCTGCTGGTTGGGTACTCTGTTCTAAGCCTTGACCTTAAAGTGTTACTAAACCCAGGAGCCTGCATTCACTATATCTGGTCTCCCACAATACACAAAACATGGAAAGGTAATAATTTTAGTATAAACCGCTACCCTTTCTCCTCAGTAGTAGAGTATATACAGTAGCAGTCTTGTGACTTCAATCAATGCCTAGTTAAAGCTTGTAGGAGAAGTTTTCATACTACACTGGCTGACCTTTTAGGATGCAGGACCCCTGACCCTCTATCTGGACAGTGCTGATTGGCCCAGTGCTGATCACATGCACTCTCCCAAGAAACCAAAAGCTCTCTAGCAATAAACATCAAACTGAGCATGTGCAGCTTGACTCCAATAACTCTGTCTTATCCGGACAAGTTTTGGAGACAGTGCAATAAGAGGAGGATCTGTGCATACAGGATCAAACAGCCTTTTTACACAATGCAGAGAATTAACCCCTTAGGTTCCACGGTGAGTATAACAAGCATGCATTATTGCATATACTGTATACACTGATTTTTACTGTTGTGGGTTTAGTAACAATTTAAAGTGGAGGTTCACCCTATAAAAAATTTCTAACACTGCATCCAGCACCGTGCTGCATATAAAATGTCACTGACCTTTATTTTTTTTTCCCCGTAGATATCGTTTAGCCGTGGAATTCACCACGGCTTCCGGGTAGGGAATCCCGCGGGAGTGGGTGTTCCTATTGACATGCCAATCAATTGGCATGCTAAACGACGGCGCACACAGCGCGTCACGACTTCCTGAAAGAAGCTCGGGTCGGCTCGGCTCTATTCGGCGCCGGTGCGCAGGCGCCGAATAGAGCCGAGCCGACCCGAGCCGACCCGAGCTTGTGCAGCACGGTGCTGGATGCAGTGTTATAATTTTTTTATAGGGTGAACCTTCACTTTAAGAACTTAAGCCCCTTTGACACATTGGGTTGAGTGTACAATTCATGCAATATCACAAAAAAAAATCACTGAAAGTAATACTTAGCACCCAGTAGTTATACTATATCAAAGAAACAGTCACTGTGCCATTTAGTAACGGCAAACTTAATATGTTGTACCTGATTTGGTTGGTAATGAAGTCAGCATAGAAAAGGGTTAACAATGGTAAAAGCACAATTTAGAATACAGGGTAATTAGTAATAAGGACTAGGCATAAGATGACACTTGGCATTCAGATCAGCATAAACAGTAGCAAGGATACCTAAAATGCAGCAGAGAAGAGTAATAAAGCTTGATTTACCCAACACAGGAACTATACTACAATATTGCATTAATGAAGGCTATTCTAGGGCCAGACTGATTGAATGTGCAGTCACTCCACAGAAGTCAGCAGTTGAAAGTAAAGGGTGAGAGGATGCTCTGGTCTTCCTGCAGCAATGGTGCATATGATTGCTGTGATCAGTACCGTGCTGCCTTGGGTGTCTCTGCTGATATGGTCTCTCAGGAATCTGGTCAGTATGCCGCAGGTGTGCCCTCATCGGTTCCCTTGGGCCCATGAGGAAGAACCTAGCAGGAAAGTCTCAGAAAAGCAGCTCCCTTGCTCCTCATTGTCCCACTGTCTCTTGAGAATTAAAGTGCAAAGGGTTTAAAAGTTCCGCAATATAGCTTACTTCCTTGACTTCAAGTCCCATGATCCTTAGTGTTTTGCATAAGAATCCATAGACTTTTCTGACTATACCGTGCCTTGAAAAAGTAATCATACCCCTTGAAATTTTTCACATTTTGTCACATTACAATCAAAAACGTAAATGTATTTTGTTGGGATTTCATGAGCTAGACCAACACAAGCAGCTAGTGGAACCAATTGCCTTTAGAAGTCACCTAATTAGTAAATAGAGTCTGCCTGTGTAATTCAATCTCCGTATAAATACATCTGTTCTGTGAAGCCCTCAGAGGTTTGTTAGAGAACCTTAGTGAACAAACAGCATCATGAAGGCCAAGGAACACACCAGACAGGTCCGGGATAAAATTGTGAAAAAGTTTTAATCAGGGTTAGGTTGTAAAAAAATATCCTAAGCTTTGAACATCCCACTGTTCTATTCATCATCTGAAAATGGAAAGAGTATGGCAGAACTTCAAACCTACCAAGACATGGCCGTCCACCTAAACTGACAGGCCGTGCAAGGAGCGCATTAATCAGAGAAGCAGGACAATGGTCCTAAACATACAGCCAGAACTACAATGGAATGGTTTAGATCAAAGCATATTCATGTGTTAGAATGGCCCAGTCAAAGTCCAGACCTAAATCCAATTTAGAATCTGTGGCAATACTTGAAAATTGCTGTTCACAGACTCTCTCCATTCGATCTGACATTTTGCAAAGAAGAATGGGCAAAAGTTTCACTCTCTAGATGTGCAAAGCTGGTAGAGATATCCCCAAAAAGACTTGCAGCTGTAATTGCAGCAAAAGGTGGTTCTACACAGTATGGACTCGGGGGGCTGAATAGAAATGCACGCCACAGTTTTCACATATTTATTTGTAAAAAATAAATAAAACATTTATCATTTTCCTTCCACTTCACATCTATGTGCCACTTTGTGTTGCAACATTACAAAATGTGGAAAATTTCAAGGAGTATGAATACCTTTTCAAGGCACTGTAGTTCTCCCATTGCTAACTGGAGGGGATAGTGTAACACAACATTCAGTATAACAGCATAACAGGATAACATTCAGGAGGTTTCTGTAGTTCAGCCCCTGACTTCAAGTTGTTAGTCTTCATATAATACATTTTGGGATTACTCAAATATCTAAGCATGTTTCCTCTTTACTCTGAATGTAGATGGAATATGTAAACAGGAAATGCTTTTTTAACATGCATATTCATACATATTATCATGTGAAGATTCTCAAAATTATATGATAAATAATTGGGTGTCTAGTAGGCTAAACACTTGAAAAAAAGGAAAAATAGACACCTGAGCTGCCTGCCAACTCGCATGCAGGATGAATGTACTGAGTTTTACTGCAAATTAAACAGAACGTGTTCTCAGAAAAATATAGAGGTTAAAGCAGTACACAGGTTGCTATAGTTTCTGCTTAAAATTACTTTAGAGAGGATCATAGAGATAGAAGGTGTGACATGATGATAACCGACCACAGTTCTTAGGAAGTGGTTTATATGTTATATCTTTACAGCTTTGCATAATCATAAGTGCATCTTGAAAGTAACAGCAGTTTTGGAACTTTTTTATTTCTTCAATATATGCTATATGGTGGCCATAGATGGGTAGATGACTGCCAGAGAAATATAGACAATAAGAAACCTGTGTTTTCTTGAGAATTCCGAGTCCTTCTGCAATGAACTGTGTGATTTGGCCAAGCGCTCCCCTGTCATGTGGTTCTCGACTTATTATTCTTAGGGATAGAGGGGAAGTATTCCACTGTCATGAAGCTTCCTGGTGGTGAGACTCTCCCCCTCTTCACAATGATAGAGGGGGAGGATTCCCCTGTCAGGAAGCTTCCCGGTGGTGAGACTCTCCCCCTTCTTCACAATGATAGAGGGGGAGGATTCCCCTGTCAGGAAGCTTCCCAGTGGTGAGACTCTCATCTTCTTCACAATGATAGAGGGGGAGGATTCCCCTGTCAGGAACCTCCCCGGTGGTGTGACTCTCCCCTTCTTTACAATGATAGAGGGGGAGGATTCCCCTGTCAGGAAGCTCCCCGGTGGTGAGACTCTCCCCTTCTTCCCAATGATAGAGGGGGAGGATTCCCCTGTCAGGAAGCTCCCCAGTGGTGAGACTCTCCCCTTCTTCACAATGATAGAGGGGGAGGATTCCCCTGTCAGGAAGCTCCCTGGTGGTGAGACTCTCCCCTTCTTCCCAATGATAGAGGGGGAGGATTCCCCTGTCAGGAAGCTCCCCAGTGGTGAGACTCCCCCCTTATTCCCAATGATAGAGGGGGAGGATTCCCCTGTCAGGAAGCTCCTCTGTCATGAGGTTCTTCCCGCCTTTTTCTCAGTGATAGAAGGAAATAATTAGCCTTGAAACACAGAGATCTTTCTGCATGCTTTCTATTAAAAGCACTTTAGACGATTAATATCACTTGTTTCCACTTCAAGGGAAATTCAAAATGGCCTTATATTTACCAAGCATTACATAGTACTGTTGAATTAGGGGCAGGGTCAAACAGTTTATGGCCTAAAGAGGAATTTTTCTTTATCCCTGTTAGATAATGTAATGTGCATTCAAAATGGTACACAAATATATTTACTAATGAAACACAAAATTGTTTACTTATGTAGTGTTTACCCCCAAAGGAGCCGCTGGATGTATCGGGTTCTCTGTTCTGGAGTTACGACTCTGCAAACAGTTTTGTCTTTTCTGATACACAGTGGAGACTAGCTGCAAACACCTGTACATGCACGAATACAAGTATCCTGCACACAACTAGAAAATGACATCAGAAAATAGACCATGCTGCTTAAATGATTTTGTCAGAAGATAAGAGGAAGCAACTGTGCAAAAATATATGAGTTTGTGACACAAAGAGTTATCAATCTAAACAGGTCAGCAGTTATTGGCATATTATGTTATGTTGACTCACACTTAGCCCCTATACAACAGGGATGTATTAGGTAACAAGCAATATTAGCAATCACATGTGTCTGTCCAACGTCAGCTCAAAGGCTTGGGAGAAGAGGAAGCTGTCCTCATTCCCCAGACATGGAGTCACAGAAAGAAGGGATTTAATTTACTTTTCATAAGAGGATGTTATGGATGATAAGTCACCTGCCAAAGTGTTGGCACTGGGCCCAAGGGCCACCAGCTTATGCCCTGGAATTTTGGCAATTCCAGAGACTGGGGATTTCATAGACTTTTCTATAGAGAAGGAACCACCTAGCAAATCCCCAGCAGAATTGCTGGAAGCAGGACAGAGTACTGCAGACCCCTGCTCTACACTTGTGGAAGTTTTGGAGGCCCGAAGTGAGAAGGTGGTGGTTCTTCTTCCCTAGTGGATTTCAGAGATGCAGGGAGGGGAAGCAGCCATTCCCCCTCCCCAGCAAGGATTTGTGCACCTGGGAGACAGTACCAGAAAAAGGGCATCCCAGCAGCAGACGCTGCCCCAGAATGATAACACCAACCCAGCTGAAGCGTTGTCAACCAAACAGAGGGTTCAAGAACTCTGCCCAACACCTGTGGCAGTTCTGGAGGCCCAGGGTGAGGAGGTGGCAGTAACTCCAGAGCAGCAGATCAAGATCCAGGGGGAAAAGGGAGTGGAGGTTGTCATCTTCCCAACAGTCAGCCAGGGTGGAGGAAACTGTCTTCCCTCCCCAACAGTTAGCCAAAATGGATGATGTGAGCGCTGAAGCACTAACAGGGCAGAACTGGCCTCTGCGCACAACAATCCACTCCGCAGGAGCTCCAGGGAGAGAATGCAATCAGCACCTCACAGCGGCAGCTTGAGCTGGTGTCGGGGGATGGGCCTCTGCTAACAGAAACCCAGCAGAAGTGCTGGCAACAGGGCAGATTGCTACCAACCTCCCTGCGGAGTTCCAGGGAGCCAGGGAAGTCGGCCTCCCTCTCCAGTGACAAGCTGATGTAGTGAAGCTCCTACGCTTAGCTGAACCACTGACAACAGGACAGAACGCTGCTGGCCTCTGCCCTCCACTAACAAAGGATGGAATGGACTACGATCTCCACTTTTATACCTCAGGGATGCTGGGCAGTTGGCCCAGATCCCCAACAGCATGATGAAGTGAGCCTAGCCATTCTGTATTTTCTCTCCAGCGGCTGAAGGGACTCCAGCGGGGAGGATCAGTCCGTATTTCCCCCAAGCAGCGGGTATGTTCTACGAGAGAGGCAGAGGTTGGCTGGGTGAGTAATGCTCTGTTGGGAACAATTTGTTTGGGGTATTGTGTGGATACAGGCAATGGGGGACTGGAACTAGGAACTAATGTCCGACTCAACCCGTGTGGGGTCTCTTCTTGAGTTAGTCTGCTGCTGAAAGGGGAGAGATAAATAGAAGATAGAATTTCCATTATAATTTGGCTGTTAGTGAACACAATAAATACAAATTTATCCAAAGTTACGAATTATCCAAAATAACGAATGCCACATCTAAAGACATGGGCCCAGATTCTCAAAGACTTACGATGGTGTATCTCCAGATACGCCGTCGTAAGTCCGAATGGCCGCCGTCGTATCTATGTGCCTGATTCATAGAATCAGTTACGCATAGATTTGGCCAAGATACGAGCGGCGTAAGTCTCCTACGCCGTCGTATCTTGGGGTGCATATTTACGCTGGCCGCTAGGTGGTGCTTCCGTTGATTTCCGCCTCAAATATGTAAATGAGCAAGATATGAACGTACGTACGCCCGTCGCAATAAGTTACGCCGTTTACGTAAGACATACGCCGGCGTAAAGATAAAGCTGGTCTCTAGGTGGCGCAGCCCATGCAACGTATGGACGTCGGAACAAGCGTATCTTTTTACGTTGTTTACGTAAGTCGTACGTGAATGGGGCTGTGCGTAGGTTATGTTCACCTCACAGGCATTGAGCCGGCGTATCTTTGGGCGTAAATACGACGTGATACTGAGCATGCGCCATTCGTTCGGCCATGCATCTACATGGGGTCACGCTTAATTTAAATACAACACGCCCACGACCTGCCTACTTTGAATTACGCGCGCTTACATCGGCCGATTTACGCTACGCCGCCATAAGTTAGGACGCAAGTGCTTTGTGAATACAGCACTTGCCTCTCTAAGTTGCGGCGGCGTAGCGTAAATAAGTTACGCTACGCCTGCACAACGTTATGCCGCCCTACTTGAATCTAGGCCATGGAACAGATCAAATTAATGATAAATAATAATAAAATGTTTTTAATATTATTAATGTTGGTTATTTATTATTAATTTGTTACGTTCCATTTGTTTAGATACAGCATTTGTTATTTTGGGTTAATTCGTAACTTTGGATAGATTCATATTCGTTACATTCACTAACAGCCCAAAGGAAATTCCAATACCTATAATTTAAAGGGGTTGTAAAGGTAAAAAAAAAAATCCCTAAATAGCTTCCTTTACCTTAGTGCAGTCCTCATCCTTTCATTTTGCTTTTAAATGTCCTTATTTCTTCTGAGAAATTCTTACTTCCTGTTCTTCTGTCTGTAACTACACACCATAATGCGAGGCTTTCTCCCTGGTGTGGAGAAAGCCTCTTGAGGGGGGAGGGGGCGAGCAGGAGTTTCAGGACACTCTCTACTTTGCAGATAGAGAAAGAAGCTGTGTGTTAGTGGGCGTCCTGACACTCCTGCTTGCCCCCTCCCCCCTTAAGAGGCTTTCTCCACACCAGGGAAAAAGCCTTGCATTACGGTGTGCAGTTACAGACAGAAGAACAGGAAGTGAGGATTTCTCAGAAGAAATAAGGACATTTAAAAGCAAAATGAAAAGATAAGTGGAGGAGGACTGCACTAAGGTAAAGGAAGCTATTTAGGGAAAATATTTTTTACCTTTACAACCCCTTTAATAGTTAGTTATTATTTCAGATTTTTGAATTTTTAGGTTTTCGGATTTTCAAATTTCGAATTTACGAATTTTCGAAATTCGTATTTACGATTTTACAAATGTATGAAATTACGAATTTTCAAATATTCAAATTTACGAATATTCGGGAAAAGTTGGTAAACAGTTTTCCGTTAATTTGGATGTTTCCGAATTTGTGGAAATTCGTTAAAAAACTAATTCGGAACAAAACAAATTGCACTTGTCTACTGTACTGTACTGAAGAAAACACTTTGCGTAGTGCGGCAGGGTTCTGTGACATAGAGTTGCAAGGATAGTTATTGAATGGGAGACTTTTGATTTGAGCAAAATTAGATGGATCCAAATTCTGATAAGAGCAGCATGAGAATAGTGGGGGACACATTGAAGCAGGAGTTCACCCTAAAGAAAATGTTTAAGATTAGATTCATGCTCATTTTGTCTAGGGGAATCGGCTAGTTTTTTTAAAAACGAAGCAGTACTTACCGTTTTAGATAGCTATCTTCTCCGCCGCTTCCGGGTATGGTCTTCGGGACTGGGCGTTCCTTCTTGATTGACAGTCTTCCGACAGGCTTCCGACGGTCGCATCTATCGCGTCACGAGTAGCCGAAAGAAGCCGAACGTCGGTGCGGCTCTATACGGCGCCTGCGCACCGACGTTCGGCTGCTTTCGGAAAATCGTGACGCGATAGATGCGACCGTCGGAAGCCTGTCGGAAGCCTGTCAATCAAGAAGGAACGCCCAGTCCCGCAGCCCATACCTGGAAGCGGCGGAGAAGATGTATCTCTAAAACGGTAAATACGGCTTTGATTTAAAAAAAAATACCCGATTCCCCTAGACAAAATGAGCATGAATCTAATCTTAAAAAGTGTCATTTCCGGGTGAACCTCCACTTTAAGGTTAGTAATGCTGAGCACAACATCATCTGCAAAGTCTGTGATGGTGTCCTATTACTTCCACTCCACTGATGTTTGGGGGAGTCTTACGTAAATGGGCTCTGAAGACAAGCAGTGACAAGCCTCTTTCATTGGTGCTCAGTGACAGTAACAATTAACTCTCACCCTTCCATTGGTGATAAATGTTTTTTATTATGTGATCACATGCACCTTAAATGTTGTCCTTTTCCTTAGCATGTTGAACTGAGACTGTAATTTTTCTGTTGGGTAGAGATCACTTCTGACAGTACCACAGTTCTTTCAGTGCCTGGTGCTGGAAAGCAAAGGATATTATTGCATGTGGTACCACGCTGCCACACTGCACTGGTGGCAAGTGTCCTGAGTCCTGTCAGGACACGGACACTGTGGGACAGTGCCCCAAATTCCAGAACTATACTGCAGTATCCGGGACACTTTACAACTATGCCATTGCATTAAAATTGCAGGCACCGTGGATGTCATCCTTATCCTGGCTTCACTATCAAGTGAGTCACTGTTATGGAACAAATATGCCACACGAGAATCCTTTAGATGTTTAATGCATCTCCGGCTGCATACTTGTTCCATGCCAGGCCTAGTGCCTGCCCTTTTAAAAGCCAAAATCTAGTGGAGGTTCTTATATTTCTGTCCTCTCAAGTTCAATGTAAAGAGTTTTTATATTACTAAGAAGACTGCAAGATGCATTTTGTTTTTGTTTTTATATTACTTACATTCCTATACAGTATTATCTGCTTCTACACATAGAGGCTAAATGCGTGAAAATGAAGTAATAAAACATTTTATTGATCGTGATTATATCTTTTTCTAAGTAAAATGGGAAACTAATTTCATTCTCTGTGGTAATTTAATTTGTACAGGAAGGAAACCATTTGAAGGAAAGTTGTAAAATAGGGTATTCTTTATGCAGCCTAAGAGTGACAGGATAATAAAACAACCATAGCATGCAGTGATAAAAACAACAACAACATGTAAAATCAAGATCAGTAGAAAATACTGAACCTTTCTACAGCCCGGGCCTCCATAGTCCATTAATTTATAACAATCTCATGTGATTACGTGATCATGTCATATGTGTAGCCCACATACTAAACAGCCATAGAGTTTGGCTTGACTGTTTTTAGATATATTTGTTTGCATATGGTGATTTGTGTTTAGTGTCTGTTGTTGGCACATTTATGTATAGCGGTATTTATGTAACTACTCTGATGAGAAGGCAATTTTATATATGTTTGATACAAACAATAAAACATATACTGTACTGTAACTGAAATGTTCAGATGATTGCATTGCATTAATTTCCTTACCTAGGTTGGGACCTACTCTTTTTATATTGTTAAATATATGATAAAGTATTGTCAAGCAATTTTAAACCTAGCACACATGGGCAGAATGTCGGGCAGCATTGGCCAGTTCAATAGAAACCAGCAGACATTCTGCCAGTGTGTACGGCAGCTGATCTGACAAAAGCCAGCTTCTGTCTAAGGGGCATGATCAAAAATGGACTGCCGACCGGATTCAGGCAATGGCTGAGAGCACCATTCACAGTCCCCCTGTCAGAACACAATAGCTCAGCAGGGGATATTGCTGTACTAACATTGGATTGTTAGTACCGTGCCTGTCAGTTTTTTTACATGAAAACAATATAATAGTGTGTCGTGTGTAGGGTAGGCTTTAACCTTTAAGCAATGTGAGATAAGCAATCTGTCAGTCTCTGGTGTGAGGCCGAATTGCTGAGAGGGCGCCCCTTACGGTTAAGTGCACCGTACCCCTGGAAATGAGACAGGGAGTGCGGTGTCCAAAGGTGCACAGTTTGCCGGTACTGTTGCTGACTGGATAGATGCTTAACAGAAGGTATCTGGGGTGCGCTGGATGTGCGGGATCAGAAGCAATGCAAGGAAGAGTTCCGGTAAGAGGTCTGCGGGTTAATCAAGAACAGAGTTCGTAGCCAGGCCAAGGGTCATACACGTTTCAGTCCAGAGAGAATACAGGAACAGGGTCAAACACAGAGGGCAGAAGATACAGGAGTAGGTACAGGAGTAGTCAGCCAAGCCAAGGTCAGATACGAGGAGATAAACAGGATCACCGGTCAGGACGTAAGCCAAAGGTCAAGCCAGGGATTCAGGATACAGGAGGCACAGGAGGCTGATGATAATCCAGCAAACTTGAAGTGTCAGTGGCAGGTTTAAATAGACTGGGGGATGCGCCTACAATGACGGTTACTGGTGGAATTGCCCACACCAGGGCCATTTCCCTGACACAATCTATGAATGATTTAGCACTTACAATCTTACAATAGGTATTCTGGAGCTGATATTTTGCCTAGGCCTACTATTTCTTCTGCAGAACTCATCTATACAACAGTGTCTCTGTAGAAGAACTCTTTCTGTTCCTAGAGTAGACCATTTGTATAATCCAGTGACCGGAGGCAAGATTTTGGAAAAGTGATCCTCTGATAATGAAAATTCCAGATAGGCTTTGATGATATTAGCAGAAGGGAAGAGGTCTAGGAACTGTGCTTTGTTGCTTCTAATCAGGGAATTTTCTGATAAAGGTTCATTTTCTAATTGTTGCTGTGTCAAATTAAACTATACTAATAAATTCATGCTAGAAAGATGAACTTTAGATTTTTAAATATAGGTCCAGTTTCACCCTGTGATCACATAATCACATCAGACTCTTATGCCGCGTACACGCGATCATTTTTCGGCATGTAAAAAACGTTTTTAAAAAATGTAATTTAGAATGATCATGTGTGGGCTTCACATCATTTTTCGGGTTCTGAAAAATGACAAAAAAAAAATTCGAGCATGCTGCATTTTTTAACAACATTTTAAACAATGTAGTTTTTCGGGTTGTAAAAAATGATCATGTGTGGGCTAAAACGAAAATCAGCAAAAGCAGCCCCAAGGGTGGCGTCATCCGCATGGAACTTCCCCTTTATAGTGCCGTCGTACGTGTTGTACGTCACCGCGCTTTGCTAGAGCATTGTGTGTCGGCAACGTCGTTTTAACCTCCCTGGCGGTATGATTCTTTCAGAAAAAAGGTGCTGAAAGCGGTACCATTATTTGCAAGGAAATTTGGCGTTTTATACTGTAGGCCTGTAATTTTTAGGAATAACTCACTTAAATCTGACCAAACAAGAGTCTTTTAGGCATCCTGGGTATGACATTTTTTTTAAAAACAAAATTATAAATTATAATATATTAAATAATTATAAATAATTATAGCAAATAATAATATAATTATAATAAAAATTATTCAATAATGTAATCAACTCAAAATCACTGAAATTTGCTCAGTTGCAGAATTGTCGCTGTCATTACTTTTATTTTTTTATGACGAATTTCCCCACAAATCGCTATCGCACAATTCTGCAAGTGATTATAATTTATTATCACTGTTTTCTAGCTGCTCTAAAACCATTTTTGACATAAAAGGACAATTTTGGTTGCTATGAACAATCTACAGTTTGCAGGGAGAAAGAACAGTTTTTATTATATAAAAGTACATGTAGGACACTGGGCAGACCACTAGGGACAAGGGGTGTGTATTTTTTACATACAGTACTGTAATCTATAAGATTACAGTATACTGTATGTAATGTGTTTGTTTACGTTTTTGAATTTGGCGCCGATCTCCGCTCCCGTGCATCGTAACATCGCAGGGAACGGAGATCGGCGGCACAGGAGGACACTGTGTGAATCGAGCGAGGTCCCGCTCGCTCACACAGCGCGGTGGCATCGCTGGATCCAGGGACAAAGACAACACTGTCTGTGGATGCTGCGAGGCAAGCCCAAGTCTGACTCGGGGTTACCGATCGCAGCACAGAAATCTAACCCCGAGTCAGACTCTGGAACACCGCCAGGGGGGTTAATGATGAAGTTGGAATAAACTACGTTTTTTCTAGAGGCTGAAAAACTTTGTTTTTTACATGCCAAAAAATGATTGTGTGTACGCGCCATTAGAAATCAATGAGCTATGAGTGCCTGGGCTGCAGAAAAGTTCAGTATTTTCTAATGATTTCTAACTAATGAAATGGGCTGTCAAATTGCACTACATCGTAACGCAGACTGCATTCCTGTGTAATTCTGATGTGAAGTGGACCTTAAGAGGGCTTAGTTATTTCCGATTCTCAACAAATATTTCTTTCTCAGACTTGGAGTACGTTTGTAAATGTTTCTTCTATGGGGGTATTTGAATAATGTGCTGCACATTATTGGATGTAATAAAGAGTGTTGTATTTTGAAGCTTCCGTCTGGATGTCCCCATTGCATGTCACTTTTCTGGGATACTAAACAATTAAACAATTAAAGTGGAACTGAAGTTCCACTGTAAAAAACAGTGAGCAGGCAGGTTTTTATTGCAGAAGACACATGTACTGTCTCTTAATAAAATGTTCCTACTTGCCAGCTTGCTGTCTTCTCCAGCTCCATAAACTGAGCTGCGGACTGGACTCTGAGTGCTGTGATGACTAGTGCACTGCTCTCTGCAGAGGAGCCTTCTGCAGAAAGCAGAACACTGCAACTGGCCAGGACTGCTAGCCAGGTGAACTGTGGCATAAACAGCAAGAAGAAGCATAAGCTGAAGCTCCCAAACGTGACATTGATCCTGCCCATCTTGGTCAACTGTTAGCAGTTTAGAGCTCTGACTTTCCTTTTGAAAGAGGAGTCTGCAGTGTTGGTGTAAGGATCCAATCTGCATATGGCATTAGCCTTCCAAACTGTGCCACATGAACCCTTCACTCCTCCAATAAACATCCTGTTTAACCACTTAAGACCCAGACCAAAATGCAGCTAAAGGACCCGGCCAGGTTTTGCGATTCGGCACTGCGTCGCTTTAACAGACAATTGCGCGGTCGTGCGACGTGGCTCCCAAACAAAATTGGCGTCCTTTTTTTTCCACAAATAGAGCTTTCTTTTGGTGGTATTTGATCCCCTCTGCGGTTTTTATTTTTTGCGCTATAAACAAAAATAGAGCGACAATTTTGAAAAAAAATCAATATTTTTTACTTTTTGCTATAATAAATATCCCCCAAAAATATATAAAAAAACTATTTTTTTCCTCAGTTTAGGCCGATACGTATTCTTCTACCTGTTTTTGGTAAAAAAAAAAGCAATAAGCGTTTATTGGTTGGTTTGCACAAAATGTATAGCGTTTACAAAATAGGGGATAGTTTTGTTGCATTTTTATTAATTCTTTTTTTTTACTACTTATGGCGGCGATCAGCGATTTTTTTTGTGACTGCGACATTGTGGCGGACACTTCGGACAATTTTGACACATTTTTGGGACCATTGTCATTTTCACAGCAAAAAATGCATTCAAAATGCATTGTTTATTGTGAAAATGACAGTTGCAGTTTGGGAGTTAACCACAGGGGGTGCTAATGGGGTTATGTGTGACCTCATGTGTGTTTACAACTGTAGGGGGGTGTGGCTGTAGGTGTGACGTCATCGATTATATATCCCTATAAAAGGGATCACATGATCGATTACGCCGCCACAGTGAAGAACGGTGAAGCCGTGTTTACACACGGCTCTCCCCATTCTTCAGCTCCGGGGACCGATCGCGGGACTCCAGCGGCGATCCACGGACCCGGTCACGGAGCTTTGGCTGGACAATAGCACAGCACGTACCTGTACGTGCATGTGCCCAGCCGTGCCATTCTGCCGACGTATATGTGCAGGAGGCGGTCCTTAAGTGGATAAGCCTTGCACTTCCTGTTTGCCAGATTACTATGCTTGGTCACAGCCAATATCTGCCTACCTCTACTTTAAACAATTACCTTATGCTAAAAATACAGGGCCAGATTCACAGACATTTGCGGCGGCGTAACGTATCGCATTTACGTTACACCGCCGCAAGTTTTACGGGCAAGTGCTTGATTCACAAAGCACTTGCCTGTAAAGTTGTGGTGGCGTAGCGTAAATCCCTCCGGCGCAAGCCCGCCTAATTCAAATGGGGCATAGATCATTTAAATTAGGCGCGTTCCCGCGCTGAACGTACTGTGCATGCTCCGTTTTGAAATTTCCCGCGGTGCTTTGCGCGAAATGACGTTGCACCGATGTGATTTTTTGAACGTCGACGTGAGTTACGTCTTTTCCCATTCACGGACGACTTACGCAAAAAAAAAAAAATTTGATGCGGGAACGACGGCCATACTTTAACATGGCAAGTCTAAAGATAGGCCAATAAATAGCAGCTTTAACTATACGCCGAGAAAAGCCGACTAGCGACGACGTAAGAGAATGCGACGGCCGCGCGTACCTTCGTGAATCGCCATAAACAGCTAATTAGCATACCCGACGCGGAAAACAACGCCCAGCGGGCGCCAAAGTATTACACCTACGATCCGAAGGCGTACGAAGCCGTACGCCTGTCGGATCGAAACCAAAAGCCGTTGTATCTTGGAAAGATACGACGCGGCAAATTTGAAAATACGCCGGAGTATCAGTAGATACTCCGGCGTATTTCTTCTGTGAATCTGGCCCACAGTCATTTAAACAGCACTCAAAAAGGTATTTCTAAGAAGCTAATTCTTTCTAGATATTGAAGAAGATGGGAGTAGGGCCAAGAGTGTGGACAATGAGTAATGAAGTTTAAGGCCTTGTACACACGACCGAACATGTCTGCTGAAACTGGTCCGCGGACCAGTTTCAGCAGACATGTTCGGTCGTGTGTAGGGCCGACCGGACAATTTTTCGGCCGACCGGACAGGTTTCCAGCGGCCAAATGTTTCTTAGCATGCTAAAAAACATGTCCGCTGGAAGCCTGTCCGTCGGACATGTCCGAGGGTCAGTACGACTCATCGGACATGTCCGCTGGCCCGAGAACCCACGCATGGCGTCGAAGTGATTCGACGCATGCGTGGAAGCATTGAACAATCCGGGTTCTCGCACGTCGTCGTCGCCGCCACGTCACCGCGTCATCTGTCCGCAGGGAATTTGGTCTGATGGTATGTACAGCCATCAGACCAAATGATCCCAGTGGACATGTCCGATGAAAACGGTCCGCGGTCCGTTTTCATCGGACATGTCCGCTCATCTGTACGAGGCCTTAAACAGATATTTGTAATTTGTCATATTCACTCCTTTCCTTGTATGCCTTCCATAATATTAAATTGTTTATTATTTTGATTAAGCTATGATGAAGCAAGTAGGTACAGGTGGAAGGCTATGGGGAAAGGGGAAGTGTGCGAGCCAATGGGAGCACGAGGAGAGTGCATTGGTGTCCACAATGCAAGGTAAACACGAAGGAAACCATGTCTGAACTATAGGATACAGTTGTAAATCTTTATTTATTTGACCAAATTGTCTATGCAACTTGTCTAATTATCTTAAAAAAAACTTTGCAACAGGAATTAAACCCAGGCTCACACACAGAAAGCCAAGGTGGATGTTCTAAATATCCGTATTGCAAGCATTTAAAATGTAAAAGTCCCTACAAAATAGTTTTTTAGGTAAATGCTACAATAATAATTGTAAAATGCATACCTATAATGTACAATAGTTTTTTCTAAACCAATCTTATGGTATGTAATATAAAGTAATACTAGAGATATGCTCACTGCTTAGTAATCTGACAGAGGTACCTGGAGGTTATTTATTTATTTATTTATACAAAGTTTATTGTTGCCTGGAAAAATCCCTAACCACTACTACAATAATGAAGTGTTCTTTTTTGGTTCTGATTACTTTAAAGTTACTATTACAGCAATTCACAAGCCCTTCAATTTAAACAGGTAAAAAAGAACTACCTGTTAGGTTGATAAACCTGTATACTATGTAGCATACTTTTCAATTTGTCCTCCGTTTCCCTTTTTAATATGCTAGGCTGGCCACACATCAGTCATAAAATGACTTTTCTGTTTTTCCTTGAACTTTAGTCAATCCCACATATCTTTGTTCTATAATCTCCATGCTAATTGTGTGATTGGTTTGCTTATCTTACATGAACCACACTGCCTCAATAATATGTTTTACATCGGGCCAATGACACATGTTGATTGAGGGCACCATCATTGCAATGCTTAATAACTGGAATGTAATTGGGAGATAAAGTTCCATTGCATAATATATCTACAATTCTGCACAAACAGTGGCGGGGACAATCCGCTGTGCAACATCTAAATCAGTGGAAGTAATCACACGATAGGGAGATTTATGCATAATGCCTTAGAAAAGTAATTATCATTCCACATGGAGACACAATACTCAGTCACCACCAGGAAAGTGGAACTGATGGGATTCTTATCAATGCTAAGGCCCCATACTCACGAGCAAACATGTCTGCTGAAACTGGCCCGCAGGCCAGTTTCAGCAGACATGTTTGGTCGTGTGTGGGCGCGAGCGGGCCGAATTCCAGCAAACATTTGCCCGCCGGGCCTTTTCCCAGCAGACAAATATTCCTGGACTTGTTTTAAAACAGCCCGCTGGAATTCAGCCCGCTCGGACATGTACGGTCGTCAGTACAGACCTACCGTACATGTCCAGCCGCCCGCCGTGCCTCGCATGCGTCGAATGACTTCGACGCATGCGTGGAAGCATTTTAAAGGCGGGCCGCCCACGTCGCCGCGTCATTGTCGCGGCGACACCGCGTCATCGACGCGGCGACACCGCGGACACGCCCCGCGTATTGTTTACGCGCGGACTTCTGTACGATGGTGTGTACAACCATCGTACAGAAGCCCTCTGGCAGACATGTATGGTGAAAACGGTCCGACGGACCGCTTTCACCATACATGTTTGTCCGTGTGTACCCGGCCTTAGAGATATATTGCTGTGTATGCAGCAATTTACAAAAAAAGGAACAAAGCAAATACAAACATTTTAGAAATAAAATAATAAACACCCCAAATTAATAATTTTATATAATTTGAAGGTAATCTAAGAAAATATTATTTAGGTGAATTAATAACATGATGACGTGATGCCATGTAATTTTAAAGAGAATGACAACAAGACAGCAAGACAACATTGACCTGGCATAAAAAGATTTAGCACATTCCTACCTAAACTGAAGAAAACTAATTTAATACGACAGCTTTTCTTTCATTTACTTTTACATGTTGATCCACACAGTAACACACTTCCTGTCCTAGAGTGACAATACTCACTCTCTTTACTACTGTACAGGTGAAACTCGAAAAATTTGAATATTGTGCAAAAGTTCATTTATTTCACTAATGCAACTTAAAAGGTGAAACTAATATATGAGATAGACTTATTACATACAAAGCAAGATAGTTCAAGCTGTGATTTGTCATAATTGTGATGCTTATGGCTTACAGCTCATGAAAACCCCAAATCCACAATCTCAGAAAATTAGGTGCAATATTCTAGGCTCAACGTGTCTGTCAGGACCGTTAAGGTAAGTACTCACCGAGGCCGAGATGCCGAGGGCGGCTACCTTTGCGACTCTGTGCACCTCACCCCCTGGAGGTGGTAACAGCGAGGAGGGGCACAAAGAGGCACCGGCTACCAGCAGCGGAAGATGGTAAGAAGATGGAAGATGGTAAGACGAGAATCACTGGAGATGTGATGCGAAAACACCAGGGGAGCTGTGGTAGATATAGCAGAGATGCAGGTGCAAAAACAAAGTCCAGAAGGCTGAGAGCCCGTTCAGGTCAGGACAACAGGAGATCCAAGAAGCAAGCCAAATGGTCAGGGGTTCCGGAAGGCAGAGAGTCCAAGTCAGTAAGCCAATGGTCAAAGGGAGTGGAGACGGCAGCAGGTCCAATAAACAATCCAGGGGTCAAGTGCAGGAGAAGGCAAAAGAGTAGTCAAGTCCAGATCCGGGTCAAACAGGTAAAGGTTCAGGTTTCTTCAAGGTGTTTCAAACAAGGTAAAGCTGACAACGAACCAGCAATTAGCAGAGGGGAAGGGGCTGGCTTAAATAGGCCGCAATGGCCACTGATTGGTCCACAGAAAGTACAGGTTCAGCACCAGGCTCAAATGGATAGCAAGCAAAGTAATACTTGAGCAGTGGCTCAGAGGCAAAGAGCTGGACTCACAATGGACAGGTCCCAGGTTCAATTCCACCAGAGCCAACTGGGGAAATGTGACCGTAAAGGGCAGTGCCCTGACAGTGCCCCCCCCCCTAGGGGCGGACTCCGGACGCCCAAACTGTCCACTAGTTCCGGATGTTCCTGATGGATCAAACAGGGAGCATGTAGATCTTTACTTTTTCTTTTTTGGCTTTTTTGATCCTGAAGTTCTGGTAGGGGGCGCCCTCCTTGCTTGTAAGGCCTGTTCAAATATTACCAGATCCTGTTTACGGACCATAGTACCATCCGAGGCATACGTGCAGTCTGGAGGGAGAACTTCAACTGGGGACATAGGAACTGAAGACACAGGAACTGGAACTGGGGACACAGAAACTGAGGACATAAGAACTGGGACTGGGGACACTGGAACTGAAGACACTGGAACTGAAGACACTGGAACTGAAGACACTGGAACTGAAGACACTGGAACTGAAGACACAGGAACTGAAGACACTGGAACTGAAGACACAGGAACTGAAGACACAGGAACTGAAGACACAGGAACTGGGGACACTGGAAAGGTAGGTACAGATTCTGAGGCATAGAAAAAACTTCCAATAGTACCCACTTGAAGAAGCTTTGGCCGAGGTGGGCGAGTTGGGCAAAGCGATATAAGGTGCCCGCTAGCACCACAATAAAAGCAAAGTCCATGGGCTCTTCTCCGCTCTCTTTCTGCCATAGATAGGCTGGACCGGATGACCCCGATCTGCATAGGTTCTTCCTCCTCCAAGGTAGGCGTGTGAGCATCCACAGAGATATCAAGACCTTGTGATGGGGAAGCTTCCTGGCTGGGCACATACAGGGTTTCATAATCTGGCACACACTGGGCTGGCTGGGTGTCATAACCGCACTGGGGCTTCCTATCCCTGGGTACCCGTAGGCCCCGTGAATTAAGAGCAGACCTGGGAGCGCTGGTCTTCATGGAAACAGAAATATATGAGTCCAGCGCAGACATGAACGTCTCCCAGCTGTCCAAGACTGGACTCTTTTCCTGCAACAGCAGATGAGCCCACGATTTGATCTGCCCTGTTAGCAAATTGATGGAGGCTCGAACCTTAATATAATCCGTGGCATAGGTCCTAGGTCTGAGGGTGAACAACAGCTCACAATCGGTTTGAAAGCACAGGAAGGATGCACAGTTCCCATCGAATTTTTCTGGCATAAGAACAAATGGCTCATAATATACAGGTTCCGGGGCTGGGCGTGTTGTCTCTTTAAATTTTTGGACCTCCTGTTGTAATTCCTGAATAGTATGGTTCAGGCTGGAGACTTGCAGAGCCAGGGAGGAGAGCATCTTGTATAAGTCTGCGGACTCCATAACCTTAGTTAGTCCATTATGCAAGGGTTTACCTTCTTGCAAGTTTTGAACGGCAACCGTCAAAACAGACACCTGTTGACACAGGTTTTCAAGGGGTGAGCATGCCCTGTCGGCCTCAGACATAATGGCTGGTTCGTACTGTCAGGACCGTTAAGGTAAGTACTCACCGAGGCCGAGATGCCGAGGGCGGCTACCTTTGCGACTCTGTGCACCTCACCCCCTGGAGGTGGTAACAGCGAGGAGGGGCACAAAGAGGCACCGGCTACCAGCAGCGGAAGATGGTAAGACGAGAATCACTGGAGATGTGATGCGAAAACACCAGGGGAGCTGTGGTAGATATAGCAGAGATGCAGGTGCAAAAACAAAGTCCAGAAGGCTGAGAGCCCGTTCAGGTCAGGACAACAGGAGATCCAAGAAGCAAGCCAAATGGTCAGGGGTTCCGGAAGGCAGAGAGTCCAAGTCAGTAAGCCAATGGTCAAAGGGAGTGGAGACGGCAGCAGGTCCAATAAACAATCCAGGGGTCAAGTGCAGGAGAAGGCAAAAGAGTAGTCAAGTCCAGATCCGGGTCAAACAGGTAAAGGTTCAGGTTTCTTCAAGGTGTTTCAAACAAGGTAAAGCTGACAACGAACCAGCAATTAGCAGAGGGGAAGGGGCTGGCTTAAATAGGCCGCACTGGCCACTGATTGGTCCACAGAAAGTACAGGTTCAGCACCAGGCTCAAATGGATAGCAAGCAAAGTAATACTTGAGCAGTGGCTCAGAGGCAAAGAGCTGGACTCACAATGGACAGGTCCTAGGTTCAATTCCACCCAGAGCCAACTGGGGAAATGTGACCGTAAAGGGCAGTGCCCTGACAGTGTCCCACTCTAATCAGCTAATTAAGCCAAACACCTGCAAATGGTTCCTGAGCCTTTAAATGGTCTCTCAGTCTAGTTCAATAGGAATCACAATCATGAGAAAGACTGCTGACCTGACAGTTGTGCAGAAAACCATCCATAAGGAGGGAAAACCTCAAAAGGTAATTACACAAGAAGTTGGATGTTCCCAAAGAGCTGTATCAAAGCACATTAATATAAAGTTAGGTGGAAGGGAAACATGTGAAAGAAAAAGATGCACAAGCAGCAGAGATGACCACAGCCTGGAGAGGATTGTCAGGAAAAGGCCATTCAAAAGTGTTGGGGACTTTCACAAGGAGTGGACTGAGGCTGCAGTCAGTGTATCAAGAGCCACCACACACAGACGGATCTTGGACATGGGCTTCAAATGTCGTATTCCTCTTGTCAAGGAACAACAAACAACAACTCCTGAACAACAAACAACATCAGAAGCGTCTTACCTGGGCTAAAGAAAAAACAGACCTGGTCTGTTGCTCAGTGGTCCAAAGTCCTCTATTCTGATGAGAGCTAATTTTGCATCTCATTTGGAAGCCAAGGACCAGAGTATGGAGGAAGAATGGAGAGGCACACACTGCAAGATGCTTGAAGTCCACTGTGAAGTTTCCACAGTCTGTTGATTTGGGGAGCCATGTCTGCTGGTGTTGGTCCACTGTGCTTCATTAAGTCCAGGGTAAATGCAGCCGTCCCCCAGGAGATTTTGGAGCACTTTATGCTTCCTTCCGCAGACGACCTCTATGGGGATGCTGACTTCATTTTCCAGCAAGACTTGGCACCTGCCCACACTGCCAAAAGCACCAAAACCTGGTTCAATGACCATGGGATTACTGTGCTTGATTGGCCAGCAAACTCGCTTGACCTGAACCCCATAGGGAATCTATTGGGCATGGCCAAGAAAAAGATGAGAGACATGAGACTGAACAATGCAGAAGAGCTGAAGGCCGCTATTGAAGCATCCTGGTCTTCCATAACTCCTCAGCAGTGCCACAGGCTGATAGCTTCCATGCCACGCCGCATTGAGGCAGTAATTCCTGCAAAGGGGGCCCAAACCAAGTATTGATTACATATGCATGCTTATACTTTTCAGAGGTTTGATATTGTTCTATGTACAATCCTTATTTTAATGATTGCATGTAATATTCAAATTTTCTGAGATTGTGGACTTGGGGTTTTCATGAACTGTAAGCAATAATCATCACAATTATGACAAATCACGGCTTGAATTATCTTGCTTTGCAAGTAATGAGTCTATCTCATATATTATACTTCATATTCCCATCGCACACATTCCTAGATAAGCTCCTGTGTTTGGGTGCTCGTAGCAACAACCGGCTGGATACTGGGGCACGTTACAGTAGAAAGAAAAAAGGGAGTGCAACATTTTGGAGCCACGCAGGGCCCCTTCGTCAGGCATGACGAAGGGGCCCTGCGTGGCTCCCAAACATTGCACTCTCTATGTGTTGTGATCATGCAATAAATCATCCGTTTGGACGCTATTTATGTCGTTCCATGGTGTGCTGGCAAATATTTCTACTGTATCTCATATATTAGTTTCACCTTTTAAGTTGCATTAGTAAAATAAATTAACTTTTGCACGATATTCAAATTTTTCGAATTTCACCTGTAGATCTATGCAGGGGCAGCATATAAGAAGAGCTTCTACTTTCTTCATCTTTATAATATAGGGGAGGTGTTCTGTTGTCCTAACACACTTCCTAACATTGCTTGAGATACACTGGACAGCCCTGGCCTTTTGTCAGGTATTTTTGCCCTTATCAAACTAATGTGGCAAAATCCTTTAATGGTATTTTTAATGAACTGAAAGACAGCAAATAGGAGAAGTTTTATGTTAAGACTTACCTATTAATGTCTGCCCTAAAGCAGTTTTACTACTACCTGTTGGCACCTGTGCAGCAGATCATGTAAATATACATGACCCGACTCTCCTGGGTAGGGGGCACAAATGTGTGCCGGCGGTGGCTCGCTTCCACTGTGATTACACACAGCAGAAGCCAGCTAGCAGGTGCACGGTATCCAATGTCCTCTGGCACCCACAGATTGTTAGGCAGATTACAGTTCTGTCTCTCTGCCTATGTAAACAAGACATATCGCCGTTCTGACAGGTGGGAAGGGATGGAATTTGCGTCCATCCAAAGCGGGAAATAAATTCCATATCTTCCCCTAGTAATAGCACAGTATAGTAAAACACTGGCTAGACACACAGATAACTCTTTGATCGCCCCTGATGTAAACCCTTTCCCAGCTAGTGTTATTGGTACAGTGACAGTACATATTTTTTTAGCACTGATCACTGTATTAGTGTCACTGCTCCCCAAAAAGTGTGATTTAGTGTCAGATTGGCCACCGCATTATCACAGTCCCACTATAAGTCGCTACCATTACTAGTAAAAAGATAAATACAAATAAATTAAAAGATCCCATCGTTTGTAGATGCTATAACTTTTGCGCAAACCAATCAATATACGCTTATAGGGATTTTTTTTTTACCAAAAATATGTAGCAGAATACATACTGGCCTAAATTTATGGAAATATATATATTTTTTTAATTATTGGATAGGTTTTATAGCAGAAAGTAAAAAAATATATATATTTTTTCTAAATGGTCAGTCTTTTTTTGTTTATAGCGCAAAAAAAATAAAACATGCAGTGGTGAACAAGCATCACCAAAAGAAAGCTCCATTTGTGGGAAAAAAATGTATACATTTTAATTGGGTAAAGCATTGCATGACTGTGCAATTGTCAGTTAAAGTAACGCAGTGCCGTATCACAAAAAATAGCCTGGTCATGAAGGACGGTAAATCTTCTGGAAGTCAAGTGGTTAAGTGAACCTGAGATTTGCAAATCTTTTACAGGAGGCTGTTGGTTAAAACCTTTCCACTTGACAACATGGTCTGCTTAACCGTCCCTCTGTTCAGCTGCACATAGTGAGTGAGTTCTAATCACCTCTTCTCTCTTGGGACCAAAGGTTTGCACAAAAGTTATAGCGTCTAGAAAATAGGGGATAGCGATCAGAGCTAAAAATATTCACTGATTACTGTATAAATGCCACTGGCAGGGAAAGGGTTACAACTAGGGGGCGATCAAGGGGTTAAGTGTGCTCCCTAGGTATGTTTCTAACTGTGAGGGGGATGTGACTGACTAGAGGAGGAGCCAGATCGTTGTTCCTACTTAGTAGGAACAGATGATCTGTTTCTCCTCCCCTGTCAAAATAGAGATTTGTATGTTTACACACACAAATCCCCATCCCTGCTCTCATGTCTGCAATCACAGGTGTGCGACGGCGATCGCACCAGCTCTTAAAGTAGCCACCTTATATATATGGCAATTCACGTTCACGTAGGAGAGCCACCCTGCCGCAGTATACTATATACAGCAGCAGGTCAGGAAGCAGTTAAGAAATAATGGCACCCCTGTGTATTTGCTAAAGAGCCGTGCGTTTTGCCTGTGGGTATGGAAAAGTGTGCAATTTACAAGCGTTCCCATACCCACATAAGTGTCACTCTATCCTTTTTTGCCAAAAGATATGGTTTTAGTACTGTTACAATACTTTTAGCCTTTAGCTGCATGTCTTGCATATCTCAACCCATTGCTGCAAGGCATCAATATTAAAAAAAAAGGCATGTAGGCTGGCACTAGCACACATCTAGAACTAGAATGCCAACTTGTTTGCCTTGTGTGTCAGAATGCTACCTCTTGAGAGGGGCACTTCATCTCTTCTTGTAATTTTACTTTAAATTCTATACTAATTTAAAATTGTATGGGGTATTTAAAAAATACAAATATGTATCTCTGTTGACAGCTGGACAGAAGCTGCCTTCTAGAAGCCTCATGTATTGCAAGAGAAGGAGAATTGCGAGAATAAAGTAGACTCCCTTTGAAGAATACATTAAGCACTTGTTGCACCCAAAGTGTTTGCATAACATATTCCCATCATAAGTTCATCTGTTCTGAAGTTTCTGGGATTGCACTTTTGAGGGGAACCTTCCATGCTGACCCCACGGGGATTGTTTCATTATCACTTTTCACAGTGTTTACCCTTGAGCTTCTCAGAACTACTCATCATTTCACTGTTTATGAATACTTATTTACCATTTAATTTATTTAGAGGGGAGTCCTTGCCTTGGACACTCTCCTTATTATTTCACAATGTGTGTCAAAGGTATTAAGATATAGCATTTTTAGGATGTTATTCCCTCTTCTTTGACACAATGTTTTTCACTCGCCTTGGGGGCGGGCTCTGTACTGGCGCTGCACTTTATTTTTCAATTTTCTTTTAGGCAATTTCTCTAGCTGACACTGATTTTTTTAATAGATAATCATATCAATTATCATAACAATTTTGCTTAAATCAGATTTTTTTTGTTAAGCATTCTAAAACGTGCCCTTTAAGACTATACTATTGATCCAAACTCTGAGTTTGGAAGACATACAGTCGATTTTTTTTTCATTCTAACTGTATTTTATTTATTTCAATGCCTGACAGATTTTACCCATATATTATTCAAAGGTCTATTCAAGCAGCATAAAACCAAATACCTACATTTCCAAGTAGCATGACTTCAGAAATGCTAGGTAGGGGATTATGTTATGCTTGTAATCTGCTATATAATCGATAGTTATGTCTGTGTTCCAGTCACATGCTGGCTTCAACAAAGACATCATTCTGTTACAGCCTGTTCATTGTAATACACAGGCTGACATCAATGAGACCTTACAGTGGAATGATGCAGAAAGCATTTGAAATTTGTACAGATAAGCACCTCCAGAAAACTTTCTGAGGCAGTAATCTGCAGTGCAAGGAAAACATATTTGATTCTCAGTGCATCGGTCTGTTATCTACAGTAATATGTATAACCTTAATTGGCTAAGAATAAAGGGGGTAATCCACAAAAGGGATACGCCGGCGTATCTACTGATACGCCGTCGTATCCCTGTTTCTATCTATGGAACTGATCCACAGAATCAGTTTACCATAGATAGGCAGAAGATCCGACATGTGTAATTGAATTACACTGTCGGATCTTAAGGATGCAATTCTAGGCCGGCCGCTAGGTGGCGAGGCCATTGCGGCCGGCCTAGAATATGCAAATGAACACTTACGGCGATCCACGAACGTTCCGACGGGCCCGTCGCGCTAAATCTACGCCGTTTACGTCGAGTTACGCCGCGTAAAAATAGGGCTGAGTCCTATTTGACTAAGCCCTATTAAGTATGGCCGTCGTTCCCGCGTCGAAATTTTAAACTCTACGTCGTTTGCGTAAGACGTTTGTGAATGGCGCTGGACGCCATTTACGTTAACGTCTAAGCAAATGACGTCGGAGCGACGTCAGTTAGCGCAATGCACGTCGGGTAAGTTACCCGACGGAGCATGCGCAGTACGTCCGGCGCGGGAGCGCGCCTAATTTAAATGGGACTCGCCCCATTAGATTCGGCACGCCTTGCGCCGGACTGATTTGAGTTACACCGCCGCAAATTTCCAGGTAAGTGTGTTGTGGATCGATACCTAACTTAGGAAATTTGCGGCAGTGTAACTTAAATCACTTAAGTTACGTTGCGCTGCGGGGCTGTGGATTTGGCCCAAAATATATATATATATATTTTTAAACATAATTTCATTAACCCCTGTAAGTATGATATTGTTTTATTTGCTCATTCTAGCCCCAGTCAAAGTCTAATTTGAGAGTCTATGTAACAGTGGTCCTCTCTCTATTATTTTTTATACACATCTAATGCTGCGTACATACGACCAGGCTTTTGCCTGGCCAAATCAAATTGGAATTCCGACAGAATTCCATTGGAAAAATATAGAACATGTTCTATATCTAAAGTCTGATTGAATTCATCGTAATTTCTAATGAAAAAACTCAGATGGGGCTACACACGATCGAAAAATCGAAATTCCGATCGTGTGTACGGAGCATAAGTTTATTTTTGTTATTTTGGGAATGTGTATAGCATAATTTTCCTTACTATTCAGAATACACTAGAGATGTGCACGATGGAAACATTTGTTTTGTTTCGGATTAGTTTGTTAAGTCAATAATTTTGTTTCGTCATATTCGTTATGTAAGAATGATTCATTTTCAGAAATGGCTTTGTCTATTCATATTCCTTTATATATATTCATTATTTTCAAATCGATTCCAAATTTGCATTTATTCAAAATTTAAATTTTGGAAGACGGCTATATTTGTTCTATTCTATTCTATTTTACTATTGTCTATTGTATTCTGTTCTATTTTATTATTCTATTCTATTATGTTTTATTCTATTATATTATTTTACATTCTATTTATTCTGGAGAACAGCTATATTGTCAGTGTATTGGAAACGGTTGTAGGGAAAGGGTGGGGAAAGCTGGCAAACTGCACTGACTTTTTTGTCCTTATTATTACTGGATTTTTTTGCATTTCATTTTATATTCGGGATGAATATTCGGGATGATAAAATGAAATACAAAAAAATCCAGCAATAATAAGGACAAAAAAGGCAGCAAAGGGGTTGACTGCCCAAATAGCTAACAATCACAATTAAAGAACAGTTTTCTAATTTACCCTAATCTCTATCAGTGCAGTTTGCCAGCTTTCCCCATCCTTTCCCTTTCAAACATTTAGTGGTCGATTTTAGCTACTATCACCTTCATAGCATTTTTTTTCCTTTCAGAAAAAAGTGTCTATTTGTTTCAGGGTGGTGGTATTTTGGGGTTTTCATTTATTTTTAGTGCCGGTTCACACTACAGCAACTTTGGCTCCGAATTATGCCGCCCTAAGTCACCCCAAGTCGCGCGACATGAGAAATTCCATTGATGTGAATGAGAGCCGTCTTAGTGTACACTACTGAAGTCGCTCTGACTTCAGAAAAGGTTCCTGTACTACTTCAAGACAACTTCTAGGCAACTTCTAGGCAACTTGTACCCATAGATGGAAGTTGCCTCCAAAGTCGGATCACTGTCTTAACTGAAGCAACTTTACAGGAAGAGAAAATAGTTTACTCAGACAAACCCCTCCCTCCCACAGAGCTGATTATTGTCTGATTGGCCACAGCCAAATTTGACTGTCCTGGAGGCAACTTTAAGTTATAAGTTGCTCCAAGTCACACTGAAGTGCCGCTAAAGTCGCCTTGAAAAGTCGCGCTGTAAGTTGGGTTGCCCCTGTGTGAACCGGCACTTATGCACACACGATCATTTTTCGGGTACTAAAAAATTAGTTTTTTTTTTAATGTCATTAAAAACGATCGTGTGTGGGCTTCAGAGCATTTTTCGGGTTCTAAAAAATGTCCAAAAAAAAAATCGAACATGCTCTATTTTTTAACGATGTGTTTAACGTTGTCGTTTTTCGGGTTGTAAAAAAATGATTGTGTGTGGGCTTTAACGACGTGAAAAATCCATGCATGCTCAGAAGCAAGTTATGAGACGGGAGCGCTCGTTCTGGTAAAACTACCGTTCATAATGGAGTAAGCATATTCAACACTCTGTAACAGACAGAAAAGCGTGAGTCGTCTTTTACTAACACAAAATCAGCTAAAGCAGCCCCAAGGGTGGCGCCATCCACATGGAACTTCCCCTTTATAGTGCCGTTGTACATGTTGTACGTCACTGCGCTTTGCTAGAGCATTTTTTTTTCACGATCGTGTGTAGGCAAGGCCGTTTTAATGATCGGGTTGAAAAAAACTTCAGCCTGAAAAATTTCATTTTTTAGAACCCGAAAAATTGTTGTGTATATGCGGCATTAGGGTATATCAGTTTTTATTTTATGTTAATATTTTTTGCTGTAAGTCTTCCCTTGGGGTTTTGTTTTAAGGGTGGTAATTTGGATTTCTAATTTCTAATGCATTTTGTTTTATACATTTTTTTATATGGATTGGATCTTTTATAAGTTTGGGGTGCTTAAAGTGATTAAAACTGTCCCGTTATTGGCCTATTTTACACTGTTGTTTGCTCTGCAGTATCTTAATTCTTGTAGTAAAGTTCATGCATGTGCTTGTTGGGCCTGGACTTGCTATTTAACACTGTCCCGCTACTGCCTCATTTTACATTTGTAGTTCTTACTCTTTAATTTTTAGCAGCAATGGGCCAGATTCATAAAGGACATACGACGACGTATCTCCAGATACGCCGTCGTATGTCCGAATTGAATTGAATTCGCCAAAAGCAGGATGACCCAAATAATGTTGTAAATTAAAAAGAAAATGTGATGACCAACAGGAAAAAAAAGTCGCAGATAGGGAGGAGAATCCATACTTCACGTCAAATAGGGAGAGAAAGAGAGACAGAGACGGCTACTTAAAGCGAAGTTCCAGTCACCTGAGGAAAAAATGAAAGTCAGTAGCTACAAGAACTGCAGCTGCTGACTTTTAAAAAACGGACGCTCACCGGTCCCAGGATCCAGCGAGGTCCTCACCCCAGGTGCTCTCATCCACTTTTATTCGGTCCCCAGCGCCAGCATCTTGGGCACTATGGGCACCTGGCTGCAACAGCTTGCAGTCTCACAGCTGAGTGCCCACTGTGCATTAGCGAGTCGCGCTGTGCAGCATGAATGGTGCATGCAGTATTCTGGGTCCTGGCAGTGTCCCAGAAGACTGCAGGGGGCGGGAGGGAGAAACGGAAGTGGAAAGTGGGTACCTATCAAAATCGGGCACCTCCCCCCTGCCAATTGTTCAAGAGGAGCAGGGAATGAGTCCTTAAAGCGGAACTTTCTCCTTTTGGGTGGAGCTCTATTTTAATTGTAATTAAAGTAAGTATATTGTCACAAGGCAAAGTAACTGGCAATGCCCAAATAATAATAAACTGGTAAAAGAATCAGCCTGCACGCAGAAAACTAGGTAGCATAATTACTAGGCTATAGCTTAGCAGTAACTAAATCAGTTTTACACTATGCAAGATTAACCTAATAACAGCAGCACCCGTAATAAGCAGTGAACCGCATAAACAATGAACAGTATAGTCAATGAACAGGATTCAACAGTAACAAAAAGTCCCACAGTAACTCCTCTGCATTTACAGGTGTCTCAGAGTGCACACTGTATATCCCCTTGAGTGTAGGTATGAAAATATATCGGTATGAAAATACAGTAAATTAGGAATGCTTTCAGGAATAGAAGTGTAATGGTTTATTTTTTTCAATTAACAAAATGCAAAGAAAAGGAAAAGAAGAGAAATCCAAATCAATATTTTGTGTCACCACCATTTTCAATCTAAATAGCATAATTTATTTTAAGTACACTTGTACACAGTTTGTGAAAGAACTCAGCAGGTAGGTTGCCCCAAAGATCTTGGGGCCAGATTCACAAAAGAGATACGACGGCGTATCTCCTGATACACCGTCGTATCTCTGTTTCTATCTATGCGACTGATTCATAGAATCAGTTACGCATAGATATCCATAAGATCCGACAGGTGTAATTGTTTTACACTGTCGGATCTTAGGATGCAGTACCGCGGCCGCCGCTGGGGGGAGTTCGCGTTGTAAACCAGCGTCGGGTATGCAAATTAGGAGTTACGGCGATTCACGGCGGATTTTCGCGTTCGCTACGTCGCCGCTAGTCTAGTTTCCCGTCGCAAAGTTAGTCGTTATTTGACCTGCCCTAACTTTACAAAGCAATCGTATTGCTGTATAAAGTATGGCCGTCGTTCCCGCGTCGAAATTTAAAAATGAACGTCGTTTGCGTAAGCCGTCCAGGAATACGGAATTACGCTACGCGCGTCGCCGTTCGAAAAAATGACGTCACTGCGCGCAAAGCACGACGGGAATTGCGAAACGGAGCATGCGCAGTAGGTCCGGCGCCGGAGCGCACCTAATTTAAATGGCACACGCCCATATGAATTGGCCGCCTTGCGCCGGACGTATTTACGATACACCGCCGCAAGTTTCCAGGTAAGTGCTTTGTGGATCGGGCACTAAAACTGGAAACTTGCGGCGTTGTATCGTAAACGGGTTACGTTACACGGCCGCAAATGTATGTGAATCTGGCCCTTGGAGAACTAAAAGGACTAAAACATTTTAGTCAACTAAATGAATACTATTTTAGTCGACTAAAATAAAACTAAAACCTAAAACAATTGAGATGACTAAAATACAACTAAAACTAAAATGCCATTTTAGTCAAAAGACTAAAATGGGACTAAAACTAAAATGCCATTTTAGTCAAAAGAATGTTTCACTCCAGCAGTATACTGTATAATGAGTTTGGAAATGTTAACTAATGCAATTTAACTACGCCCATTTGATTTTAGATGACTGAGCCCTGGTTCACACTGGGCTGCGGGAGTGAAGCCGTGCGAGTTCAGCTGAACTCGCACGGCTTCACTCCCGCTGGCAGTCCCGATTTCGGCCGCGATTTAAAGCGGATGTGCCATGGGGAAAAAAATATTAAAAGCCAGCAGCTACAAATACTGCAGCTGCTGACTTTTAATATTAGGACACTTACCTGTCCTGGAGTCCAGCGCTGATCGCAGCAGAGCACGAGCGATCGCTCGTCTTTCTGCTGCTCCCCCCGCCATCCACGCTGAGGGAACCAGGAAGTGAATCGCTGCGGCTTCACTGCCCGGTTCCCTACGGCGCATGCGCGAGTCGCGCTGCGCCCGCCGATTGGCTCACACGCTGTGTGCTGGGAGCCGAGTGTTCCCAGCACACAACGGGCGACAGACGGGAAGTCAGAAAAACCCGTCTTTTGCCCGTAGCGTGTGGCCGGAAGTGGGTACAAATACCTGTCTTTAGACAGGTATCTGCACCCCCCTCCCCCCTGAAAGGTGTCAAATGTGACACCGGAGGGGGGAGGGTTCCGATCAGCGGGACTCCACTTTAGGGTGGAGAACCGCTTTAAGAGACATCTGTGCAGGTTTCTGCACAGATGTCTATGTAAATCGTGGCCCGAAATCGCAGAAAGTAGTACAGGAACTACTTTTTGAAATCGGTGCAGCGCCGCAGATGCGGCGTCGCACTGATTAGGACAGTGTCATTGCCGACAATTGCCGGCAAATGCCGCCGATTTGAGATGCAATTTCACATGTGAAATCGCATCTCAAATCGAAGGAAATCGTACCCAGTGTGAACCTGGGCTAAAATGAGTTTTAGTCGACTAAAAACGCAGGACATTTTAGTAGACTAAAATGTACTGGAGATTTAGTTGACTAAATACGACTACAACTAAAACAATTGCAGAAGATTAAACTGGGACTAAAACTAAAATGCCATTTTAGTCCTAAGACTAAAGCCGCATACACACGACAGTTTTCATGACGAGAAGAATTCCATTTTTTAAATTGATCATTAAAAATGACCATGTGTAGGCTCCAGAGCATTTTTCTTGACGTGAAAATATTAATGACCATTAAAAATTTAGAACATGCTTTATTTTTTCTCGTCGTTTTTCACTTCGTTGTCTTTCTAGTTGTGAAAAACGTTTGTGTGTACGCTTTAACGACGGGGAAAAAAATGTAAGAAAAAAAAAGTCGCGCTAATTCAAATACATAAAAAATATGGTGAAAAACCAGTGACTACTAAAATCAAATAATTATATATATGGTGATAAGCACCATTAATGAAAAAGTGCAAATTATATATAGCTCCTAGTTGGCATAAATGTCTCTATAATTAATATGAACACATTGACAGTCCAAGTAGGTCAAGAGGTTTAGAAGCAGTCCACAGGTGTGTGATGGAAAAGAATCTTTTTGGGTAACAGTGATAGCAACCACTGTTTAAACGAACAGGAGACCTCCACCACAGATAGTACTGACTCTTACCAGAATTCAGTAAAAACTAGGCATGAAATCAAATCCAGCAGCAGCACACAGGATAATCTTCAACCAGCGGTATCCATATATTGATAATCACCATTACAATCCAGGCTCCATAGGTACAAAAGAGACACCAAGAGAGGAATATAGTGTAATACTGCGCTGGTTTATTGTAGCATAGAAAAGCTAAATGCTTACTTACATTTCCAAAGAAAGAATGGGCATCGAGCGGACATAAAATCAAGTAACAGAATAAAAAACACAGCCGGCCGGACTGTGTGTAGGCGTGCGTCCGGATATCCGGATCCTTACACCTGGTAAACGCGGCAACGTCAGGGCGTCTCCTCCCGACGTTTCGTCACAATGGGGACGTGTTCACGGGGTAAAGAATGTGCATGCTCAGTAGCAGGTTATGAGAAGGGAAATTTGCATAATCAGCCCAAAGGGTGTCACCAATCAAATGGAACTTCCCCTTTATAGTGCTGTCGTACGTGTTGTACGTCACCGCGCTTTGCTCAAGCATTTTTTTTTTCACGATCGTGTGTATGCAAGGCAAGCTTGACAAGAATCACGTTGAGAAAAACTTCGTTTTTTCCATGACATGAAAAATAAATCGAAATTTGCTGCCAAAATTAACACTGCTGACCACAGATCCTCTATGGATTTAGGCTGCCTCAAATCCTTCTGTCTCTTCATAATCCCAGACAGACTCGATGATGTTGAGTTCAGGGCTCTGTGAAGGCCAAACTATAACTTCCAGGACTTCTTGTTCTTCTTTACGCTGAAGATAGTTCATAATGACATTGGCTGTATGTTCGGGGTCATTGTCTTGCTGCTGAATACATTTGGGGCCAATCACATGCCTTCCTGATGGTATGACACAATGGATAAGTATCTACCTGTGTTTCACTGCATCCTTCAAAAATGGTATACAAGTTTACTTAGAAGAATGAAGCTGTTAAATAATTAACCACTTAAGCCCCGGACCAATATGCAGCCTAAAGACCCAAGGTGTTTTTACAGTTCGTGACTGCGTCGCTTTAACAGACAATTGCGCGGTCGTGCGACGTGGCTCCCAAACAAAATTGGCGTCCTTTTTTCCCCACAAATAGAGCTTTCTTTTGGTGGTATTTGATCACATCTGCGGTTTTTAGTTTTTGCGCTATAAACAAAAATAGAGCGACAATTTTGAAAAAAAAGCAATATTTTTTACTTTTTGCTGTAATAAATATCCCCCAAAAACATATATAAAAACATTTTTTTTCCTCAGTTTAGGCCGATACGTATTCTTCTACCTATTTTTAGTAAAAAAAATCGCAATAAGCGTTTATCGATTGGTTTGCGCAAAATTTATAGTGTTTACAAAATAGGGGATAGTTTTATTGCATTTTTATTATTTTTTTTTTTTTTACTACTAATGGCGGCGATCAGCAATTTTTTTCGTGAAAGCGACATTATGGCGGACACTTCGGACAATTTTGACACATTTTTGGGACCATTGTCATTTTCACAGCAAAAAATGCATTTAAATTGCATTCTTTATTGTGAAAATGACAGTTGCAGTTTGGGAGTTAACCACAGGTGGCGCTGTAGGAGTTAGGGTGCACCTAGTATGTGTTTACAACTGTTTGGGGGTGTGGCTGTAGGAATGACGTCATCGATCGTGTCTTCCCTATAAAGGGAATGACGCGATCGATGCGCCGCCATAGTGAAGGACGGGGAAGCCGTGTTTACACACGGCTCACCCCGTTCTTCAGCTCCGGGGAGCGATCGCGACGGAGCGGCTATAAACAAATAGCCGCGCCGTGGTCCCAGATCGCTCCCCGAGCGGACCCGACCTCCGCATGTAGCGGGGGGGGGTCCCGATCGGACCCCCCACCCGCTAATAGGCGAGGACGTACGTGTACGCCCATGTGCCTGTACGTGCCATATTGTGGACGTACATGTACATGCGGGGGTCGGGAACTGGTTAAAGGACTTTTTAAGGTGTTGGTGTGTTTATTTTAGATTTGAAACTTTGTGGGAATGAGTTATAAGGGGTACAAATGTACCCTTGTACTCATTCCTCTGGGTGGGAGAAGACATTGGGGTCCCCTTATTATGAAGGGGTTTCCAGATTCCACTTTATTCCACCCCCTTCTTCCCAAAACTCCCACATTCTTTTCAGGCACTAGATATGGGGAAGAAGTTTTTGTCTCTTAACATTGAGTCAAGGTGTCCTTGCAAAGAGAGGGTGCAGAGGATGGGCATGTGACTTTGAACATTGGGGGGATACCTTGGAGATGGCAGTGCTTCCTCCCTTGTATGTGAGAAGTGTCACTATTGGCCAAGGCTGAAATGGTTAACCCCTTGCTTATCGGGCCATAATAAAATGACGCCGGCAGGAACCCTCCCTCCCTCTGGGTCATATGACGTCTTTTCTTCCCAGCAATCTAGGGCGCGATGTCCGCCGGGCACTCGCGATTGCCGGCGATCACGGCAGGAGTGTGGATCTGTGTGTATAAACTCCCACATTCTTTTCAGGCACTAGATATGGGGAAGACGTTTTTGTCCCTTAACATTGAGTCAAGGTGTCCTTGCAAAGGGAGGGGGCGAGGATGGGCATGTGACTTTGAACATTGGGGGGATACCTTGGAGATGGCAGTGCTTCCCTGCCCCATGCAAATCATCTTCTCCTAATGCTGTGTGCTTTCATTACTGAAGCACTGGGGATCTGTCATTTAGAGTCAGGAGTTTATACATTTTATAAATACAAAGTTTAAATGCCTGTACACCTAAAAGAAAATACAATTTACCCATTTACAACATTATTTTCAAAGAATTCACAAGGAATCTTCACACTATTAAAACTGCAAAATATATATACCGTGCTGTGAAGTATCAGTTAAATACATATCTCTCTATCTAAACTCTATCTACTACTGTGAAAACCAAACACACTTAATGTGGTTTGAAAAAAGAGAAAATGAGTTAAGGCATGCATATGTTTATTGTGGAGATGTGAAACCACATAATTTCATTTTGAGTTGTAACCAAGTTAGTGTTCTTAGTAATGTGGGTAACAATAGAAGCAAGCTAGAATCTGTTAAAATGTATTTCACCCTTAAGATAAAAATTAAGGACACCCACTCCAACCTGAACTACAATACCTCTAGGGAAGAGGATTTAAAAAATGCTTACACTACTTTATAGAGGAAGATGAAAGAATTGACAGAATCTCAGACCTCTCTACAACACTGCTTTTTCATCTACCAACTACATTTGGACAATATGGAGAACTACAGCAGAGAGAATAATTAAAATATCAGGGGCATACCCGGATCTATTTCCAAAAAATACCTGAAGCCCAAAGTTATCTCCACCCTCAACAGCTTTCTCAGTAAGTCTGTAGGTACATAGGGCCAGATTCACAGACGAGATACGCCGGAGTATCTACTTATACTCCGGCGTATTTTCAAATTTGCCGCGTCGTATCTTAATTTGTGGTTCACAAACAAGATACGACGGCTTTTGGCTAAGATCCGACAGGCGTGCGGCTTTGTACGCCTTCAGATCTTAGGCTGCAATACTTCGGCCGCCGCTGGGTGGAGTTTGCGTCGTTTTCCTGCGTCGGGTATGCAAATGAGCTTTTACGGCGATCCACAAAGGTTTTCGCGTTCGTTACTTCGTCGCTAGTAATTTTTTCCCGTCGCAAAGTTAAGCCTGCTTTAACATGGCTTAACTTTAGATGAGCCATATTAAAGTATGGCCGTCGTTCCCTGGGTCGAATTTCAATGTTTTTTTTTTTTTTTAGTAAAACGTCCGGGAATACGAAAGTACGGTACGTACGTCGCCGTTCAAAAAAATGACGTCACTTCTCGCAAAGCACGGCGGGAATTTCAAAACGGAGCATGTGCAGTACGTCCGGCGCGGGAGCGCGCCTAATTTAAATGGTACACGCCCCATTTGAATTAGGCGGGCTTGTGCTGGACGCATTTACGTTACACCGCCGTAAGTTTACACAAGTGCTTGGTGAATCAGGCACTTGCGCTGAAAACTTGCGGCGGTGTAACGTATAGACGATACGCCGCCGCACTTATATGTGAATCTGGCCCATAGATCCTTGGGGACTATGCTGCCTGACCCCACCAGACTCAGAGATATCTTGTGTTGTATTCACTTTTTTTAAGAGAAGACTAAACTATAATGCATCAGGAGTAGGAGAAAGGAGCACTGGACATTGGAAGGGGCTCAGGTCCATATGAAAACATTTCTGCCACAGTTATGTTAAAGTTTACTGGACCCTGACAATCATTATGGATACATTGAGGGTTATTTACGAAAGGCAAATACACTTTGCACTACAAGTGCACTTATAAGTGCAGTCGCTGTAGATCTGAGGGGGGACATGCAAGGAAAATTAAAAAAAAAACAGAATTTTTGCTTGCACATGATTGGATGATAAAATCAGCAGAGCTTCATCTAATTTTGCCATTCACCTTTCTGATTCATGTGTTGAATACTGCAAGAGCATACATTCTATATCTATGGAAATTGACCTTCCTGCCCTCTGTTGAACAGTGATTTTTCAGAATCAACAAAACTATAAGGCAAATCCACTTTTCACTACAAGTGGATTAATGCCCGGTACACACAATCGGTTTTCCCGTCTGAAAAAAGTTGGATGGTTTTTCCGACGGAATTCCTCTCAAGCCTGCCTTGCATACACACGGTCACACAAAAGTTTGGTGAACTTTTGACTGCCAAGAACGCGGCAACGAGCCAAGAAAATGAAATGCTTCTGAGCATGTGTCGAATTGTTTCCGAGCATGCGTAGGAATTTTGCGCGTTGGGATATGTACACATGATTGGAAATTCCAATCATTTTTTTCCTGACGGGAAAAAAGAGATCCTGCTCTCTATCTTTTTCCAGCAGTTTTCCTGTTGGAAAAAGTCTGATGGAGCATACACACGGTAGGGATTCTCGACCAAAAGCTCACATCGGACACCGATCATGTGTACGGGGCATGAAAGTGCACTTAGAAATGCACTTGGAAGTGCAGTTGCTGTATATGTGAGGGGGACATGCAAGGAAAATAAAAAACAGCATTTTTGCTTGTACATGATTTGATGATAAAATCAGCAGAGCTTCCCCTCATTCTCCCCCTGAGATCTAAAGCGACTACACTTCCAAGTGCACTTGCAGTGCACTTATAGTGCAAAGTGGATTAGCCTTTAATAAGTCAACCCCACTAACATTGTTTTATTTGCTGGACTTCCAATATACCCCAGAATATCGCTCGTTCCCAATCTGCATTACCACTTAAGATGTGATTCCTCATACCTAACAGTTTTCCCTACCCACACCCCATTTAGTCTGTTCCTCTTTATTACCTCTTCCTCATTCTCTCCTTGCTCTCCATCTCCTTCACACCCTCTTTTCCAACCCCCCTTCTTTTGCAATCCCCACCTCCCCTTTCCCAACTCCAATACCAACTGACCTCTTCATCTTGCAGGGTCAGTACTATAACTATCTTCTGCTCCATGGATTTTCTAATGTGATTGAGTCTATATAATGTTCTTAGGGGGTTTTATGTCAGTGTTCTCTATTTCCTTCCCTATGACTTTAGCTGCATGTTTAGGACTATTATTAGGCTCCCAAGTTTTAAATATGTCAAAAAGTAAGATTTAATCACACTTCCGTTATTTTTTTACTGTAACCATAGCTACTCTATGACAGTATGTGTATATTGGAACATGCCTGGGTAAAACTCTTCCAATAAAAATAAAATGTGTCCTTGGTCAGTGACTCAGACGGAATTGATGTCAATGTATCTATTAAAAAAAAGCCAGGAAACAGTATTTTCAGAATGAGAAGTCAGAAGGATTTTCAGAATTAGAGATTCAGAATGACAGCCCCTGTATTTTTTTTAGTGTGTCATAAATGTCAAACAATACAGTGTTCAACTTTTCTTCCTGGCAGCTTCATCCTATACTTCCTTTTTAATGGTAATGTCAAAAAAAGTTAATGTGGCCTTTCACTAAAATCACTTTTGATCCATGTCAACAGTACCAAACAGCATTATGTGATCTGGTCTGATCCTCTGATTCTCCTCTTCTTTTGCTGACTCCAATCCATCTCATGATAGAACTGAGCCCCTGGAGTCAGGCAGCACTTGCTCAGTTCTGTGTGTATTGCTGGAGAGTAGAATGCATGTGATCAGCACAGGGCCAATCAGCACTGTCCAGACAGAGGATCAGGGGAGAATGAAAACTTATCCTACAAGCTTTACTGATATAAGTAACAGGACTGCTATATACTGCTGATGAGAAATGGTATTTCGCAGTTTATATTTATTAAAATAATTGCATTTCCATGTTCTGTGTATTGCAGGAGATCAGATATAATGAATGCAGGTTCTGGGTTTAGTAACACTTTAGCCAGATGTAAAATACTCAAATATATGCAGCTATTCATTAATACAGCCTTAAGCCTAGTACATACGGGCCAAATGTCGGGTGGCATCAGACAGTTCAATAGAAACCGGCTGACATTTGACCTGTGTATATGGCAGATTGTCTGAGTGGCGGGCTTCTGTTGACAACTCATGACTGATAAATGTCTGCGGACCAACTCGCAATCAGTGCTCTCAGCCAATGGCTGAGAGTGGTGACCGGACTGTTCTGGCAGGGGGCCGCCCCCCTGTCAGAACACAATAGAACAACAGGGGAGGTTGCTGTACTAACATTGGATAGTTAGTACATCGGCTTCGACCTGAGCTCTCAGGTTTTTTTTTGTTCAACCTGCTAGGTTGAATGAAAGAAAAACTAGTGGTGTGTTTACGAGGCTTTAAAACTTACAGTCTCTGTACAGCACTGCTCAGAGAGAGTAAGGGAGAAGCAGCATAAGAAGCCAATCAGTTTCGCAAGAAGAGTGCTCATAGGAGGAAAGAACAGAGTGGTTGAGAAGCGAGGTCATCAATGCACTGAATTTCCTTTCACTATACAGTCACAGGGTAGAGCAGGGTTTCTCAACCAGGGTTCCAGGGAACCTTTCAGATAAGTTTCTACAGACAATATTGCTCTAAGGCCTCATACACACGATAGGTTAAACAGAGGACAACGGTCTGATGGACCATTTTCATTGGTCAAAACCAATCGTGTGTGCGCCCCATAGGTTATTTAACCATCGGTTAAAAAAAAGACAAGGGGGCTGATTTACCAAGCCTTTACTCCATGACTCATGGAGTAAAAGCAGGAGTAGCAGCCGTTTTGCCATTTACTAAAGAAATACGCTGCTAGTGCAGTGTATTTCCCTAGTTACTAATGTGCTCCGTGCGCCCAGGAGAGGGTGCATTGTGCACCAGTACAGACCTGGCGCACGGCACATTAAACTGTAAATTGCGGGGGTTTGGGCGGGAGTTTATTAGGGGGGGAGGTGGGGGGATGCAGGGGAAGTGAAGTGACATGTGTTTTGAAGTGTTTGGCGGGCCGAATTGAAAGGGAAAGTGTTTTTTGAAAACAGATCCCCGTACGCTTGCACAGTGCGCCTGAACCTCGGGAGGTTCATTTGCATACTGGGCATGCGCAGAGAGAAAAGTCAGGGATTCCCGTGCGCCTTGTCAGTACGCCGTGAAAATCTTGGTAAATACCAAGCGGCGTACCCGTGAATGCGCTGCGTGACGCGGCGCACGGGAATCTCCGAGCTGTTTTCAGCCCTGAAGGGGAACTCCGCGCCAAATTTCAAACTTGAAATCGGCGCGGGTCCCCCTCCAGGGCTACATTAGGCTCTTAGGCTTGGTCCAGAACGTGAGGGGTTAAACCCGCGCCGATTCGGCGCGGGGGTCCCCCCCAGATCCAAACCAAGCCCTCATCCCAAGCATGCAGTCTGGCCCGGACAGGAATGGGGGCGGGGACGAGCGAGCGCCCCCCCCCTCCTGAGCCGTACCAGACCGCATGCCCTCAACATGGGGGAGTGTGTGCTGTGGGGGAGGGGGCACTGCCCCCCCACCCCACAGCACTCTTGCCCCCATGTCGATAGGGACAAGAGCCTCTTCCCGACAACCCTTGCCATTGGTTGTCGGGGTATGCGGGCGGGGCTAATCGGAATCTGCGAGCTCCCTTTAATAAGGGGGCCCCCAGATGCCGGACCCCCACCCTATGTGAATGAGTATGGGGTACATCGTACCTCTACCCATTCACATGGGGGAAATGTAAAATAAAATAAAACACCACACACAATAAAATATTTTATTAATCTGCTCCGGAGCCCCCCCTTTCTTCTTTAGCTCTCTTAGAAGGGGGGTTTCTTCTCTCCCGATCTTCTGCCGGGACCCTGGGCTTCGGTGATTTCTGCCGGGGGAGGGCGCCATCCCTCGGTCCTCTCCGGAGCCTTCCGCCGGATGCCCCCACCCCATTTAAGCTCTTTTTCATTAGGGAGGGGCATCCGGACTTCGGGGTCTTCTGCCGGGGGATGGCGCCTATCCCCCGGTCTTTCCGGTGCCTTCCGCCAGGGTTCCGGGCTTCCTGGTCTTCTGCCGGGGGTGCGCCAACTCCCCGGTCTTTTCTCTGCTCCCTCTTCTGCCTGGCTCCCCCGCGGAGCCAGGGCTTTCTTCCGTCTTCTTTCTTCTCTCTTCCTTCTTCTGCCTGTCTCCTCCGGGAGCACAGGGCTTGTCTGCGCTGTCCTCTCCCTTCTCTTCCATTGGATGTTGACACGACGAGGTTCCGCGCTGACATGCCGTGTCAGCGGCGGGCATGGACTTATATAGGGCAATGCCACCATGTGACCTCAACCCATGTGACATCACATTCCCTGGGCATGATGGGAATGTGATGTCACATGGGTTGAGGTCACATGGTGGCATTGCCCTATATAAGTCCATGCCCACTGCTCAGACGGCATTCCAGCGCCGGACCTCGTCGTGTCAACATCGAATGGAAGAGAAGGGAGAAGACAGCGGAGACAAGCCCTGTGCTCCGCGGAGGAGACAGGCAGAAGCGGAAGGCATCGCAGAAGCCCGGAGAGTGGCGCCCTCCGGCGGAAGACACCGTACAAGCCCGGGACCCTCCCCCAAAGGCAGGAGCCTCCCTGGTGAAGGGGGTCCCGGTGAATTACGTCGCTGAAGACGGGGGTGGGGTGCCAGTGCACCCCCCCCGCAGAAACCGTCGTGGAAGCCCGGGACCCTCCCCCAAAGGCAGGAGCCTCCCTGGTGAAGGGGGTCCCGGTGAATTACGTCGCTGAAGACGGGGGTGGGGTGCCAGTGCACCCCCCCCCGCAGAAACCGTCGTGGAAGCCCGGGACCCTCCCCCAAAGGCAGGAGCCTCCCTGGTGAAGGGGGTCCCGGTGAATTACGTCGCTGAAGACAGGGGTGGGGTGCCAGTGCACCCCCCCCCGCAGAAACCGTCGTGGAAGCCCGGGACCCTCCCCCAAAGGCAGGAGCCTCCCTGGTGAAAGGGGGTCCCGGTGAATTACGTCGCTGAAGACGGGGGTGGGGTGCCAGTGCACCCCCCCCGCAGAAACCGTCGTGGAAGCCCAGGAGCCTCCCTGGTGAAGGGGGTCCCGGTGAATTACGTCGCTGAAGACGGGGGTGGGGTGCCAGTGCACCCCCCCCCGCAGAAACCGTCGTAGTAGCCCGGGACCCTCCCCCAAAGGCAGGAGCCTCACTGGTGAAGGGGGTTCCGGCAGAAGATGGCGAAGCCCGGGGCCTAATGGGGTGGTGGTGGGGGGCCCCGGCAGAAGACCCCCGGCTGACTAATAAATTAATTTATTCATGTGTGGTGTATTATTTTTTTCCATTTTTTTCCCCAGGTGAATGGGTAGGGGTACAATGTACCCCCATACTCATTCACATAGGGTGGGGGGCCGGAATCTGGGGACCCCTTTATTAAAGGGGTCTCTCAGATTCTGATAAGCCCTCCGCCCGCATACCCCGACAACCAACGGCCAGGGTTGTCGGGAAGAGGCTCTTGTCCCTATCGACATGGGGACAAGAGTGCTTTGGGTTGGGGGGGCAGTGCCCCCTCCCCCACAGCACACACTCCCCCATGTTGAGGGCATGTGGTCTGGTATGGCTCAGGAGGGAGGGGGGCGCTCGCTCGTCCCCACCCCCATTCCTGTCTGACCAGACTGCGTGCCTGGGATAATGGCTTGGTTTGGATCTTGGGGGGGACCCCACGCTATTTTTTTTGCGCGGGTTTAACCCCTTATGTTCCAGACCAAGCCTAAGAGCCTGGTATGCACCTGGAGGGAACCCACCTTATTTTTTTTTCGGGGGTCTGGAGTTCCCCTTCATGAACAGCGATCTGTCATTTACACATGTCAGTCCCCCCCCCCCCTACAGTTAGAACACACCCAGGGAACATATTTAACCCCTCCCTCGCACCTAGTGTTAACCCCTTCCCTGCCAGTGGCATTTTTTGAGTAAGCAATGCATTTTTTACAGCACTGATCGCTAGAAAAATGCCAATGGTTCCAAAAAAGTGTTCGATGTGTCCGCCATAATGTCGCAGTACCGATAAAAATCGCTGATCGCCCCAATAACTAGTTAAAACAACAAAAAAAAAAAATTTGTAGACGCTATAACTTTTGCAAAAACCAAACACTAAACGCTATTTGCGATTTTTTGGAACCAAAAAGATGTAGAATACGTATCGGCCTAAACTGAGGGGTTTTTTAGTTTTTTCAATATATATTTTTGGGGATATTTATTATAGCAAAAAGTAAAAATAATTTTTACATATGTGGGCGGGACTTACGCAAGTCCCGCCCACATATATAAACATCGTTCAAACCACACATGTGAGGTATTGACGCGTGCGTTAGAGCGAGAGCAATACTTTTACCACTAGACCTTATTTGTAACTATAAACTGGTAACCTGGAAAAAAAAGAAAAAGGTCGCCTATGGGGATATTCACGGAATTCATTTTGGCCCCATTGCAGGAGTGTTTCCAATAGTAAAGCGTGACATGTAAGGTATCTATTTACTCAGTGTAACATCATCTTTCACATTATCCCCAAGAATTGGGCTCACTTTTGTGTTTTGTTAATTTTTAACCACTTGAGCCCGGACCATATTTCTGGTCAATGACCGGGCAAGTTTTTGTGATTCGGCACGGCGTCGCTTTAACTGACAATTGCGCAGTCGTGCGACGTGGCTCCCAAACAAAATTGGCAACCTTTTTTTTCACACAAATAGATTATTAAATGTGCGTGTTTACTTCTGTCTTTAACACCTCCCCTTCAGGCTGGAAAGCATCAGATCAGGGGAAACAAAAAAAAAAAAGCTCTCATTCCATTGCAGCTTGGTTCCTACATGTGCGATGAACTGAGCATGCTCAAACACTTAGAAGAAAATTATCCTTTCTTTTTAAAAGGTGAAAAACACTCATTGGATGCTCATAGAGCGTGGTTTGGATTAATTGCAGGTGTGCCCAATTACAAGCTCACCCAAACTAGAGACTGCAATTTGTTCATGTGATTTCAATTGCTTCATTACTAGCACTGTTATAAAAAGCTTGGATCGATCAGTCCTCAGCTGCCCTCAGAAGGGGCAGGCTGGCAGAAATGCTGTTGCTAAACACAAATGTGGTTTGTTGCATGGGTTTTGTTTTATTTTGCCAATGGTTTTGGTTTATTTTTAAATGATGTTCACTTTGATGTATTTGTCTATGTGGCCTTATTTTATGAAAAATGTGTAAAGCTATGGTTAATTAGAATTTTGAAATGTATTTTTGTTTGTGTTTGTTTGTTTGTCTTTTTTTGCTTTCCTTGTTTTGTTGACCAATAAAAATTACTTTAAAATTGTTAAGTTTGTCTTTTGTTACTTTTTCATGCTACATATGTTGACAGCTGCAGCTGAACTAGGTTTGGGCCTAACAAATTATGTGTGATTTTTGTCTAAGCTTCTTTCCTGGTGTGTAATCATGAAATGTTTGCCATGTTTATTCTCCCTGACTTTAAAGACAAAAACTGGTAAGTATTTTATTTATTCTGCAGTGGTCCTCAGCCCTCAAGTACCCCCGACAGGACATGTTTTGGGGATTTCTCTTATCAAGAATTGCTGTCCAGACTATTTTAAAGCACATGTGCAAGATGAAGGAAAACCTGCAAACATGGCCTGTGGGGGGGGGGGGGGGTTTGCTATTGGTGGACAGGCTTGACGTGCTGATTTACAGCACTGTGCTTAAATCTAGCGCAAGGCAATCCTATTCAAATTGTGGGTGTTTGAGGGAAGCCAAGTGAGTGTTAGAACCCCTGCTTTGTGTTTTTTTATTTTTGTGTTGAGCTTTGTGTCCCTTTTCTTAAAATTGGCTTCACTTCCTGTCACACAGCTGAACAGGAAGTGAGGTTAAAACCCTACCAGTGTCATTTCTTGGGGACACCGGTCAATCTAACTAGTGTCCCCATTAAGCAAATTGCACTCCAGCACTGCTGTGTACACCCCAAATCATGGGTCTTCAAACTACGGCCCTCCAGTTGTTCAGGAACTACAATTCCCATCATGCCTAGTCATGTCTGTGAATGTCAGTGCATTACAAGGCCTCATGGGATGTGTAGTTCTACAACAGCTGGAGGGCCGTAGTTTGAGGATCCCTGCCCCAAATGATTATTTAGTTTGGGGTTTAGTAAAGGCAAAGCCACTCTGCAGTACAAGCATAGTTGCTGAAAATCAGAGAGGAAGCACTGATGGTTTTAACATCCAATCCTGTAGAAGCAAAGTTGTTTTGTTTTCTTCCTTGCTTTGCACTTGTAGGAGTGGATTTGCCTTTAGTAAATGGACCCCAAAGTCCAAGATCCCTAATAATTTGGGGTGTACACAGCAAAATGCTAGAGTGCAATTTACATAATGGGAAACTATTTAGATTGATCTCTGTGTCCACAAGAAAATATATTAGTAAGGTTTTACCCTCACTTCCTGTTTGGCTATGTGACAGGAAGTGAATGAATTAGAAAGGGTGAAGACACCTCACAAATGTTATCACTATCAGGGGTGCAGACATCCCCAAAAAAATGAGCAGATAATACTTATTTGCAAATTAATAATTTTTTAGTTAACATTGGGTGGGGTGCTCTAACACACACATTCCTACATATTAGCAACGCTCTATCCTGGCCTATTGGCATGGTTATATTTTCTTAGGGCTCTCAATAAAACTCTATGAAATTTGTGCTTAAACTAGAACCAGGGGCGGACTGACAACTCATGGGGCCCCTGGGCAATAGAAGATTATGGGGCCCCTCTGGCTTACAGATGACCACCACGCCAGGAGGTAGTGCAGAGGCGGGCAGCTAAAATCTTGGGATATTCACATTAAAAGCATGTCATTTTCGGACATATCAGGGACAGATCTAAAAAAAACACAGATTTTTACATACTGTCCCTGGTTTTACTGAGCCTGGCAACCCGGATGGGGCCCCCTAGTGGCATGGGGCCCTCGGGCAGTGCCCGAGTGACTCAATGGTCAGTCCGCCCCTGACAAGAACTATAATCAACAAGTTTTATTTTCTTTCATTTTGGATAGAGTGAGGGAGGGTTATAGGCCCTGTCAGTTTATTTTGTATTATCTGTGTCCAATTGGGGAGATTTGCCTTCACTTCCTGCCCCATAGCCAAACAGGAAGTGAGAGAAAAACTATGCAAATTAACCACTTCCCGCCCAGCCTATGGCCGATTTACGTCCGGGAAGTGGTTACACAATCCTGACAGGACGTCCTGCAGGATTTCATGCCGCACGCGCCTGTGGGGGCACGCAGCGCGGCGATCGGTGATGCGGGGTGTCAGTCTGACACCCTGCATCTCCGATCTCGGTAAAGAGTCTCTCACGGAGACGGAGACTCTTTACCACGTGATCAGCCGTGTCCAATCACGGCTGATCACGATGTAAACAGGAAGAGCCATCGATGGCTCTTCCTCACTCGCGTCTTACAGACGCGAGTATAGGAGAGCCGATCGGCGGCTCTCCTGACAGGGGGCGTTCGCGCTGATTGTTTATCAGCGCAGCCCCCCCTCGGATCACCACACTGGACCACCAGGGATGCCCACCCTGGACCACCAGGGTGTGCAAAAACAAAAAAAATATAGAACAAAAAAACAAAAAGCATTAAAAAATAAGAAAAAAGATGCCAATCAGTGCCCACAAATGGGCACTGACTGGGAAAATCAGTGCCACCCCACAGTGCCCATCCATGCACAGTGCCCACCTATCAGTGCCCACCTGTGCCACCCATAAGTATCCATCAGTGCCACCCATAAGTGCCGCCCATAAGTATCCATCAGTGCCACCCATAAGTGCCGCCCATCTGTGCCGCCCATGAGTGCCCATCAGTGCCGCCTATGAGTGCCCATCAGTGCCGCATAGCAGCGCCGCCAATCAATGCCACCTCATCTGTGCCGTCAGTACTACCTCATCGATGTCCATCAGTGCCATCTCATCGGTGCCCATCAGTGCCGCCATATCAGTGCCCGTAATTGAAAGAGAAAAACTTATTTACAAAAAAATTAACCTAAAAAAAGAAAAAGGTTTTTTTGTTTCAAAATTTGCAGTCTTTTTTTAGTTGTTGCGCAAAACAAAAAACGCAGAGGTGATCAAATAACAACAAAAGAAAGCTCTATTTGTGGGGAAAAAAGGACGCCAATTTTGTTTGGGTACAGTGTTGTATGACCGCGCAATTGCCATTCAAAGTGCGACAGTGTTGAAAGCTGAAAATTGGCTTGGGCGGGAAGGTGCGTAAGTGCCTGGTATGGAAGTGGTTAAGGGAATCCAGTGCCCCCCCAGAACTAGTGTGTGGGTCCCCTGAAAATTACTGGGCGGGGTTATACAAAAACAGGGTGTGACCTTGACAGGAAGGGGTGGGTCATTTTTCTATTAGGAGGTGCAGATATGTAGTCAGGCCTAGAGCAGAACCAAACCTTAATATACTACTGCATATTAGGGCTTATTTAGACCGGAACCGATTTACAGCGTGTTTTTATATTGTGGGAGGAAACCCACGCAGGCACAGGGAGAACATGCAAACTCCATGCAGATGCTGTCACGGGCGGGATTCGAACCAACGACTCTTTTGCTGCTAGGTCAAAGTGCTATACACTACACCACTGTGGTGAACGAACATGATTGCAGCTGAAAGCATGAGATCTTTTTTTTTTTTTTTCAATACCATGCTTTCCAGCCTTATTGACCCCGCCTCTCTCCATAAAGAGGACCTGTCACACACTAGTCCTATTACAAGGGATGTTTACATTCCTTGTAATAGGAAGAAAACTGATCATTTTTTTTTTATTTTTTTATTTCAGTGTAAAACATTATAAAACGAAATAAAAATAAATAAGAAAACCCCCAAAAAATTTTTTAAAGCGCCCCGTCGCGACGAGCTCGCGCACAGAAGCAAACGCATACGCGAGTAGCGCCCGCATATGAAAACAATATTCAAACCACACAAGTGAGGTATCGCCGCGATCGTTAGAGTGAGAGCAATAATTCTAGCCCTAGACCTACTCTGCAACTCAAAAAATGCAACCTGTAGAATTTTTTAAACGTCGCCTATCGAGTTTTTTAAAGGGTAAAAGTTTGACGCCATGCCACGAGCGGGCGCAATTTTTAAGCGTGACATGTTGGGTATCATTTTACTCGGCGTAACATTATCTTTCACAATATAGAAAAAAATTGGGCAAAATGTATTGTTGTCTTATTTTTTAATTCAAAAAAGTGATTTTTATCCAAAAAAAGTGCGCTTGTAAGACCGCTGCGCAAATACGGTGTGACAAAAAGTATTGCAATGACTGCCATTTTATTCCCTAGGATGTCTGTTAAAAAAAAATATATAATGTTTGGGGGTTCTGATTAATTTTCTAGCCAAAAAATTGTGATTTTCACATGCAGGAGAGAAGTGCCAGAATTAATTCCCCCGCTGTGTGACGCAGAGCGTCACACAGCGGGGGAATTCAATTTCAATCGCGCCGCCCGGAGAAGAAGTTCCCGCCGTGTCACACTCATGTGACCCCGCCCCCCTCTGACGCACATGACCTTCTAAGGAGTTTACTTGTGGCGTCAGAGGGGGGCGGGTCCCAGGAGCGGGAAAACGGCGGCCAAATCAAATTCAAACGCAGGGGACGAGAAGGCGGCGGACCGAGAAGAAGACCGCAGAAGACCCAAGATGCGGACGAGGAGGCGGACGGAGAAGACAACGGGCAAGATGCGGGACCAGAAGGCGGAAGGACGGACGGAGAAGATAGAAGAACACGTCGGGCAAGATGTTGACGAGAAGAAAGAAGCAGCGGAAGAAACTCGAAGGAAAGAAGAAAAGAAGATTTTATTAAAAGATTTGTCAAAAACCGGCTACTGTCATTTTTAACACTTTGACATTTTTTTGGGGTGAAATGGTAGAGGTACAATGTACCCCATTACCATTTCACACAGGGGGGGGGGTCAGGATCTGGGGGTCCCCTTTGTTAAAGGGGTCTTCCAGATTCTGATAAACCTCCCGCCCGCATACCCCCACAACCACCGGGCAAGGGTTGTGGGGATGAGACCCTTGTCCCCATCAACATGGGGACATCCTCCCCATGTTGAGGGCATGTGGCCTGGTGCGGTTCAGGAGAGGGGGGGGGCCGCACTCTGTCCCCCCCTCTTTTCTGCGGCCGGCCAGGTCAACGTGCTCGGATAAGGGTCTGGTGTGGATTTTTAGGGGGACTCCACGCCATTTTTTTTTTCAATTTGGGGTGGAGTTCCCCTTAAAATCCACACCAGACCTGAAGGGTCTGGAATGGATATTTGCCGGGAACCGCACGTCTTTTTTTTTTTTGGTTTTTACGGCGGGGTTCCCCTTAATATCCATTCCAGACCTGAAGGGCCTGGTAATTTAATTTGGGGGAACCCCTACACATTTTTTTGTTTGTTTTATGAATGAATCCCTTTAGAATTGTCAGAGCCGACAATTCATTATAGCCGCGTGTGAATTTTTAAATGACTTTTTTCCTTCTGAATGTCACTTTGTGCAGGGGGAGTTCTAAGTGCGGGAAAAATGCGCTATTTCACATGCTGACATTACACCCCCCCTAGGTACGAAATTTAAAGGAATATTTCACTTTTATTGTTTCACTTTAAGAATTATTAATTTCACTGCTCCCGAAAAAACGGCCGTTTTAAAAAATAAAAAAAGCATTGATACATGTTCCCTGGGGCAGGACTGAGGTCCCCAAACACTTTTTAGGACAAAACTTGCAGATTAGCCTTTAAAATGAACACTTTTGATTTCTCCCATAGACTTCTATAGGGAGTTCGGCGCGGCTTTACATATTAGTTTCAATGCGCCGGCTGCTACGCTGGTTCATGCGCCGAATTAAGCCTCCACCCGGAGTACTAATTAATGCATGAACCAGCGCAGCGCACATAGCTTAGTAAATCAGGCCCAACTTGTTTTAAATTTAATCGATGGATTCCTAACCGATAGGACAAACCGATCGTTAGTAGGCACGACCATCGGTTAAAAATCCATGCATGCTCAGAATCAAGTCGACGCATGCTTGAAAGCATTGTACTTCGTTTTTTTCAGCACATTGTTGTGTTTTACGTCACCGTGTTCTGACACGATCGTTTTTTTAAATGATGGTGTGTAGGCACGACGGACCTTCAGTCAGCTTCATCGGTTAACCGATGAAAATGGACCATCGGTCCGTCCTCATCGGATGGACCGATCGTGTGTACACGGCATAAGGGGGTAATTCTTCCCAGTGACTATGAGTGTAAGGAGCATTCTTCCCACTGACCATCACACTATCTATCATGAGTTGCGGATATAGTAATGTTTTGCAGGGGCTCACTGAGACCAGAAAGTTATTTCCAGGGTTCCTCTGTGTTGAGAAGGACTGGGGTAGAGGGTGGGGAGTAGATCTGTAAGTAAAAGTGGAACTACAGCAGAAAAAAATGATGCAGGACAGTATTTTGTGCTAGGGTTGTGTAAACCTCAGAACTAGACGGACACGAATACAAACCCCTTGACAGATAAAACAGCTTTTTTATATGGATTTCATCTGTGTATTTAGCTGTTTGCCTGGAGTTCAGCTTTAAATAAAAAAAAACACAATTTATACCCTGATTTTATTTTGTAAAATGTGAAAGATGATGTTACGCCGAGTAAATAGATATCCAACATGTCATGCTTTTAAATTGTGCACGCTCATGAAATATTGACAAACTGTGATACTTAAAAATATATGTAGGCAACACTTTAAATGCCTTAACAGGTTACCTGTTTAGAGTTACAGACTAGGAATTAATGCTCTCGCTCTAACGATTGCTGCGATACCCTACCATGTATGAAGTATCTGGGCCCCTCCCCCTCGGTGAATCCCCCCTATAGCAAGGTACTTGCATGCTCACTCCTGAGTGTACAAAAGACACAGAGAGGCTGTCCCAGCCCTGCCCCACCCCCACTCCTGCCTCACTGATTGTGATTGACAGCAGCCAGAGCCAATGGCTCTTGTTGCTGCATCTCAGGCAATCAGGAGGGAGAGACCAGGGAGAGCCTTGGGTCTTGTGCAGATCGCTGAATCGATATTGGGCTTAGGTAAGTATTAGGGGGGCTGAGGGGGGAGCTGCACACTGAAGTTTTTTTTTACTGGTTCTTGCCCCTCGCTGGTGTCAGAATCTACTTTTGGGTACTGGTCTTTCGCCATCTTCACTGGCCTGGCGCAGGAGGCCATCATCCCAGCATCATCCCGGCACACAGGGACAGTGCCAGCAATGTAAACTGAGCTTCACTTGCGCAGCTAAGTTTATGTTTTTTGAGAAGACAGCAAGCAGGCAGGTAAGTGCATTTTAATGTCCCTTCTGCAATAAAAATCCTGCCGCTCACTGTTTTTGACAGCTTAAGCAGTTGCAGAAATAGTTTTTTTCCTTTTGGGATACAGGTTTTAACTCTATGACTAAAAGCTGACCATTGTAAGCAACGATGTCAGTATTAAATGGTTTGTCTCAACCCCCTAACTGCTTGGTCTGTTAAAGAAAGTTGAAAGGTAAATGACTTACTTGCCAGACCACTTGGTGAAAAATAAAGATAAAAAAAGTCTTAAAAAGAAAACTATTTCCGCCACCACATGCAATGATTGTTAAACTGAAATACAGTATATACAATTTTTGCTTTTGGGTTTAAATGTGGTTTAATGTAAAATCAGCTTTATTTTATTTTCTAATCTAGGTGATTAGTCTTTAGTCTTCAACCCCAATGAACTCTAAATTATAAATGTCAACTAGAATTCTCTTCCCTGTTGACAGCTTACCTCTTCCAAGATCATTTGGCAGAGGCAGATTATTTCCTGACAATTGTCAGTAAAAAAAAAAGTTTGTTTACAGTACAGCATTAGCACTAGAATCCTGCTTTAAAGGCTGTCTTCGTCTTGGAACACGGATGCAATTAGGTTAAAAGGGAATTGAAACTTACATACTTTGACTTTCCTTTGAAGAAATAGCAGTGTCAAAAAAAACAAAAAAAAACACCACTTAGACTATACCATGACCGCTGATGTCAAGAAGAGATAGTAGCTTGGTGAAATGCAGTGCTGTAGTCATTGAAAACTTTCAAGACATTAAAGGAAGTTTTGCACAATAAAAGGTAATTTTTTTTACAATAATTACAGTAATGAAGTAGATTTAAATATTGGCAAATGTGCTATGTTAACCTGTGGATTGACATATATTGAACATTTAGATTGTTATTATTATATGCACAATAATGTGGGGCAATGACTACAAAATTTGAGTGGATCACATTACTTATTTCAATGGGGCTTTAAAAAGCTAAGTACAAATTAATATCTGTGTCTGATATTAATGGAGGTCAGTCAGCAACATTTCAGATTTCTTCAGGTACAGTTATGCATCAATGCCTCTTAGTAAGTTCCTCTAATTATATCCATTTTTGATATTAGGCTGGTAACTTTGTTAATTCTTTCACTGACTTGTTTGCATCAGCTGCTGATTACTAAATAATTGTGTCAGTCCTTATAAACCTAAATGTTGTATATTTTGTTTTAGGAGCTAAAACTTTTGTCCAAGTGTACCATACCAAATTCCCTAGCCCCTTACGTGATTTTTGCTGTATTCCTTATTAAAAAAAAATAAAAAATAGGGGGTTGATTTACTAAAGGAATATAGACTAACAACCTAATAAAATTTATGTTCACTTTTTCAAAGTTATTGTTTGCTGAAGTTGTGTTCATTTTGAACGTTGTGTGCGTGAAAAAAATCATCTTTTTTTTGTAAATACCCTTGATTTTGTAATTACCCTTGATTGGCTATTCAATATAAATACTGTATTTACAAAAAGTTACTTTAAAAATGAGTGTACACTTTCCAAATTCAACATCCACGTCTTTAGGTAAACAACATTTATTTAATAGAGATTAATCGTACATTTTCCATTTACTAACTCAGTGCCCATCAAAAGTTGCCTTTGGTACCTTTTTCTCTTAAGATTCACTGAACGCTAACATATAGCAATACATAGTTTTCCCATGTTTTCTCACCAAGCCAATTGACAGAAGGAACCCCTGAAAGATTCTAGTACTTTCAGGTGTAGGGAGGCATGTGACCCTATACTTATACCTTTTACAATGCAGTATTCAACATCCAAGCTGTCAATTACTAAGCTCAAGAACAGTCACATAGGGGTGAGAAAGGTTCTTATCCCTGGGTAAGCTCCTGCATAAAGCTTGCAGAGAGATTTTTATGCAGGGCTATTGCAAAAGAGCACAGGGAAGGTGCATTTTAATAGGAGAGGAATGGCTATCTAAAGAGCCCTATAGTCTTCCAAATAGCCAAAGATGTACATAATGGAGGATACCCATGGATAGCTTTATTGACAGAGAGCATAAATCACTAATATGTGCTTGTTTATCTCTGCAGTCACATGTGATATGGCCCTGATTAGAAATTCAGAATTTACATTGTATTCAAGATTTTCCAAAGATATCCTAACTCGTTTTGGGAAAATTAGGTGTTCCATCTGTACATAAATTACCTATGACAAAGCTAGACAGCAAGACCCCTGTACATAACTGCAGCATTGCCAGTCCATAGTGGAAAGATGCAAAGAGGTATTATGTACCAGGCCCCTCACTTTGATGCACACAAGCTGGACTTTAATTTGTTTCAACAGTTTTCTAAATGTGGTAAAACATATAGTAGTCATTCATATCAAAATGATACTTAATAATATTTCTTAAAATAATCGTCTTATCATGTATATTCTTTAAAATTAGACACCTATTCTGTTTCTAATTATTTTTCTGTATTTTGTTTTTTAATTTGATCACGCTGATGGTGAATTAAGCAATTTAAACAGTTCCTATTAATTAAATCAAAACATTTTTAGCACCAGCTGCTGCCATGAAAACAGCATGTGTCTTGACAGCTCTTGTCTAGAAAAAAAGTAACTGTAAAAAACATGGTGTCATGGACATCCTAGACAAGAAAATCAGAGCTTATTTTAACGTTCAGTAAATCTAAATTGCAAATGAAGAAGCTGGCTGTCATAAAAGCTTTATTTATGATGTATAGAGATTTAGATGTTTATTAAAACATTTCACATGATGCTGCAATTGTTAGTAGGGAGGGCATATCACTTTGGATTGTGTAGACACACAAGAGTTTTTGAGGCCATGGCACACATATCTTAAAGTGCGAAGGCAAACTTTTTTTGTTTGTTTTTTAGTTTCGGACAGAATAGACATAGATTAGAACACCTAATAGGTTTTTATTGCCCCCCGTTAGGTAGATTTATTTGTCCTCTTTACTGATAAAATGAAAAGTGAAAGTAAAAGAAAATGCAAGTTTTGGGTTTTCCCCAGAACAGTAAGGCCCCTTTCAAATGGGCGTGCCAAACAGGTCCGCCATCAAAATTGGAAGTAAAGGAAAATCCCAAATTTTGGGCTGTCTCCAGAACAGTAAGGTCTCTTTCCCACTGGAGTTCTGATCAGGTCTGCCTGTCAATTTTTCAAGTGGACCTGAACAGGAGGGCCATTTATCACTGTGGACATGCGGGTTAAATTGGATTTGTGTCCATTTACACTTGCCTATCTCCGAGTCTAGTCAGGCCCGCAAAAAAAAAAAAAAAAATGAAAGGGACTCAATCTTCTTCTGTTTAGGCAGAGCAGATCAAAGGTAGCTGGACATAAATGGACAGCCCATAAAGCAAAGTTGGCTCTGCCTCTGTCTGCTCAGTATTGCAGAGCAGACACGGGCAGAGCCCGCTCTGCTCTATGGGCAGGCAGGAGTAAACAGGCTCTGCTGTCCATTTTTGAGTTAAGAACACTAAATAGATTTTCTTTTTTATAAACCAGAGTTTAGTGTCAGTTTAAGTTCAGATTTAACCCAAGTTGCCTGAGTGAGATAAATATAACAATTGCAGCGCCTAATGCAAAGATAAAGCAGTAGCAACTATAGACGTGCAGTAAACCCTGTCTCTAGGCTCTTCTGCAGCAAGCACAGACAAACTCAATACAATCTTCCATATTGCAGCATTTTTTTTTATTCTTAGAATTTATGATAGCTCCTTGGCTGACAGGTGATATGATCATCTGTCAGTTTGACATTTACTGCATTTTCTTTTCTCTTTCACTTAGCTGCAGTCTGCAAGCCAGTTAAGGGATATGTATGCACAAAAAAACAGGATTGAAAGTTTATTATGCTTATAAATGGGCAATTATACACCTCACAAGGAAGGAAAAGTAGTAAGAACCTGTTTTACAACTTTGGCCAACACAGAGAAATTAGGAGCAGGCTGTGTCTCTGACTGCATTACTTTGGGCTTCATATAAGGCTTATAGAACTGGGCTGATTTCTTTCTCGACAATAGAATAAATAGCAACAAAAACAAATTAGAGCCAGGGCAGAATAGCAGTGAAACCAACACAACAGTTCAGACCACAGGGTGAGAGAGCATTGGAATTGTTTATTTACTTTAGCACTCAATCACTGTTTATACAACCAGCACCACTAATACAGTCAAAGATGCAAGATGATTAGCAATGCTGTAAAGAAAACACTGAAATTCCTTACCCACTTGCTTAAAATGTATCCTGAAGTCTCTTTGTTGTGCTTCTGTGGATGTGGGCATGTGGGATCCTTGCGCCACATTTTGTGGCTATACCCTAAAATCTGAGGCTTCTGGAACCACATTTTTCATCTGATTTACAAAATGTCTGGGGTTTTTCTGTCCCAATCATGACAGATAGCCATTCTCAATCAAAGAGTAAAACAGATTCCTAAATGCACCCAAGAACTTTTTCATCATAATAGGGGCTAAAATAAAATTGTGCTTGTGCTTGGAGGAGCCCTTCTATCAACTTTAACTTAGTAAAATGTAAAATCTCAAGAGAAAATTGCAAATGTGATCTAGAACACCAGCAACTAATTTGGCGCTATTTGGGAACCCTGGGCCAACTATATTAAAGTTTCCTTGAGGCCCTGACTGGTTTCCTTTTGAGTTTTGGTACTCTGCACTGGTAGCAAAACAGTTTCACACATATATATATACGGTATATACATATTGGGACACCTGCCTTTACTTTAATGGCATCCTGGTCATAATCCGTAGTGTTTGATATTGAGTTGGCCCACCCTTTGCAGCTATAACAACTTCAAATCTTCTGGGAAGACTGTCCACAATATTTTAGAGTGTGTCTATGGGAATGTTTGACCATTCTTCCAGAAGCACATTTGCAAGGTGAGCCACTGATGTTGGACAGAAGGCCTGACTCGCAGTCCCTGCTCTAATTCATTCCAAAGGTGTTCTATTGAGTTTAGGTCAGGACTCTGTGTGCAGGCCAGTCAAGTTCCCCAAACTCACTCATCCATGTCTTTATGGACCTTGCTTTGTGCACTGGTCCAAATCATTTGGTGGAAGGGGGGTTATGGCCCCTTAGTTTCAGTGAAGTGAAATCTCTTAATGTGTCAGCATACCAAAACATTTTGGACAATTTCATGCTCCCAACTTTGTGGGAACAGTTTGGGGTTGACCCTTGCTGTTCCAACATGACTGCACAGCAGTGCACAAACAAGGTACATAAAGACATGGATGAGCAAGTTTGGTGTGGAGGAACTTGACGAGTCCTGACCTCAACCAGACAGTGTCCTGACCTCAACCTGGTGGACAGCCTTCCCAGAAGAGTTGGAGCTGTTATACTGGCAAAAGGAAGGCCAACTCAATATTGAACCCTCTGGACTAAGACTGAGATTCCATTAAAGTTCATGTGGGACACAGGTGTCCCAATACTTTTGGTAATATAGTGTATTTACAGTATATATATATATATATATATATATATATATATATATATATATATATATATATATATATATATATATATATATATATATATAGATATATATTAACAACTAAAAGATAAAGAACAAGCCTAACTGGAATTAGTAGGCATGCGGTTTTACTAGTATGCAATTACTGTACATACCATTGACAATCTACAATGCTGTACAGAGCAAATTGATCCAATAACACTGAGCCCTTGTCCCAGAGGGGCTTACACTCTAATAACATTGCTATGGTCGCACCATTATCATTCAATTATGTAGCTCTGACATATTCTACAGTGCTGTACATTCAAATTATTCAATCGTAATGGTCTTTTAACAAAATATTTTCTATAACCCAGTGTTTAACCACTCCCGCCCATCCTATAGCAAAATTATGGCCAGGTGGTGATTCCGTTATCCTGACTGGACATCTTTCAGGATAACAGCTGCGGTGCAGCACAGCGATCTGTGGTGCGGCGCGTCAGTCTGTCACACCACAACAACAACCTTGGTAAAGAGTCTCTGATGGAGACTCTTTACCACATGATCAGCTGTGTCCAATCACAGCTGATCACGGTGTAAACAGGAAGAGCCATGTATCGGCTTTTCCTTATTCGCGTCTGACAGATGCGAGTAGAGGAGGGCTGATTGGCTGCTCTCCTGACAGGGGAGTCTCCGCTGATTGATTATCAGCGTGCCCCCCCCCCCCCGAGGATGCCCACCCAGGACCACCAGGGGTGACCACCGTTAATATGTGCCCAAAAAGATGCCAATCAGTGCACATCGGTAATGCCTGCAGGTGCCTCCTTTCCAGTGACATCCATCAGCGCCACCAATCAGTGTCCATCAGTGCCACCTATCAGTGCCCATCTGTGCAGCCTATCAGTGACCATCAGTGACACCAAAAAGTACCCATCATTTCAGCCTTTCAGTGCTCAGTGCCACCTATGAGTGCCCATCAGTGCCGCCTATCAATGCCCATCAGTGCCACATATCAGTGCCACCTATTAGTGCCCAACAGAGTAGAGGAGAGCTGATTGGCTGCTCTCCTGACAGGGGGGTCTCCGCTGATTGATTATCAGCGTGCCATCCCCCCTCCCCCCCCGGGGATGCCCACCCAGGACCACCAGTGGTGATCACCGTTGATGACCACCAAATATGCCACCCATGGCCACCCGGGATGCCAATCTGTGCCCAAAAATGATGTTAATATGTGCCCAAAAAGATGCCAATCGGTGCACATCGGTAATGCCTGCAGGTGCCTCCTTTCCAGTGACATCCATCAGCGCCACCAATCAGTGTCCATCAGTGCCCATTAGTGCCGCCTATCAGTGACCATCAGTGACACCAAAAAGTACCCATCATTTCAGCCTTTCAGTGCTCAGTGCCACCTATGAGTGCCCATCAGTGCCGCCTATCAATGCCCATCAGTGCCACATATCAGTGCCACCTATTAGTGCCCAACAGTGCCACCTATCAGTGCCCATCAGTATACTAGTGCCCATCATCAGTGTCCGTCAGTACAGCCTCATCAGTGCCCATCAGTGAAGGAGAAAACGTACTTATTTACAACATTTTAACAATTTTTTTTCAAAAATGTTGGTCTTTTTTTATTTGTTTTATCAAAAAATAAAAACCCCAGAGGTGATCAAATACCACGAAAAGAAAGCTCTGTTTGTTGGAAAAAAATGTTAAAATTTTTTATTTACATACAATGTTGCATGACCGCGTAATTGTCATTTAAAAAGCGAAAGCGCTGAAAGATGAAAAATGGCTTTGGGCAGGAAGGGGGCAAAGTGCCTGGTATTGGAGTGGTTAAAGGGTATCTGAACCCCCCCCAAAAAAAAGTTATATATTGCAGCTTACTAATTCGTGAATGTCATGGCTGCCTTAGCTTTCTGTTTTATTTTTCTTTCTTTATTTTCACCTGGTGATCTGGCTGGTAACACAATGGGCCTGATTTACTAAGCTATGTGCGCTGCGCTGGTTCATGCATTAATTAGTACTCCGGGTGGAGGCTTAATCAGGCGCATGAACCAGCGTAGCAGCCGGCGCATTGAAACTAATATGTAAAGCCGCGCCGAACTCCCTATAGAAGTCTATGGGAGAAATCAAAAGTGTTCATTTTAAAGGCTAATCTGCAAGTTTAGTCCTAAAAAGTGTTTGGGGACCTCAGTCCTGCCCCAGGGAACATGTATCAATGCTTTTTTTATTTTTTAAAACGGCCGTTTTTTCGGGAGCAGTGAAATTAATAATTCTTAAAGTGAAACAATAAAAGTGAAATATTCCTTTAAATTTCGTACCTAGGGGGGGTGTAATGTCAGCATGTGAAATAGCGCATTTTTCCCGCACTTAGAACTCCCCCTGCACAAAGTGACATTCTGAAGGAAAAAAGTCATTTAAAATTTCACACGCGGCTATAATGAATTGTCGGCTCTGACAATTCTAAAGGGATTCATTCATAAAACAAACAAAAAAATGTGTAGGGGTTCCCCCAAATTAAATTACCAGGCCCTTCAGGTCTGGAATGGATATTAAGGGGAACCCCGCCGTAAAAACCAAAAAAAAAAAAGACGTGCGGTTCCCGGCAAATATCCATTCCAGACCCTTCAGGTCTGGTGTGGATTTTAAGGGGAACTCCACCCCAAATTGAAAAAAAAAATGGCGTGGAGTCCCCCTAAAAAATCCACACCAGACCCTTATCCGAGCACGTTGACCTGGCCGGCCGCAGAAAAGAGGGGGGGACAGAGTGCGGCCCCCCCTCTCTCCTGAACCGCACCAGGCCACATGCCCTCAACATGGGGAGGATGTCCCCATGTTGATGGGGACAAGGGTCTCATCCCCACAACCCTTGCCCGGTGGTTGTGGGGGTATGCGGGCGGGAGGTTTATCAGAATCTGGAAGACCCCTTTAACAAAGGGGACCCCCAGATCCTGACCCCCCCCCCTGTGTGAAATGGTAATGGGGTACATTGTACCTCTACCATTTCACCCCAAAAAAAATGTCAAAGTGATAAAAATGACAGTAGCCGGTTTTTGACAAATCTTTTAATAAAATCTTCTTTTCTTCTTTCCTTCGGGGTTCTTCCGCTGCTTCTTTCTTCTCGTCCACATCTTGCCCGACGTCTTCTTCTATCTTCTCCGTCCGTCCTTCCGCCTTCTGGTCCCGCATCTTGCCCGTTGTCTTCTCCGTCCGCCTCCTCGTCCGCATCTTGGGTCTTCTGCGGTCTTCTTCTCGGTCCGCCGCCTTCTCGTCCCCTGCGTTTGAATTGTAATTGGCCGCCGTTTTCCCGCTCCTGGGACCCGCCCCCCTCTGACGCAACAAGTAAACTCCTTAGAAGGTCATGTGCGTCAGAGGGGGGCGGGGTCGCAGAGCGTCACACAGCGGGGGAATTCAATTTCAATCGCGCCGCCCGGAGAAGAAGTTCACGCCGTGTCACACTCATGTGACCCCGCCCCCCTCTGACGCCACAAGTAAACTCCTTAGAAGGTCATGTGCGTCAGAGGGGGGCGGGGTCACATGAGTGTGACACGGCGGGAACTTCTTCTCCGGGCGGCGCGATTGAAATTGAATTCCCCCGCTGTGTGACGCTCTGCGACCCCGCCCCCCTCTGACGCACATGACCTTCTAAGGAGTTTACTTGTGGCGTCAGAGGGGGGCGGGTCCCAGGAGCGGGAAAACGGCGGCCAATTACAATTCAAACGCAGGGGACGAGAAGGCGGCGGACCGAGAAGAAGACCGCAGAAGACCCAAGATGCGGACGAGGAGGCGGACGGAGAAGACAACGGGCAAGATGCGGGACCAGAAGGCGGAAGGACGGACGGAGAAGATAGAAGAAGACGTCGGGCAAGATGTGGACGAGAAGAAAGAAGCAGCGGAAGAACCCCGAAGGAAAGAAGAAAAGAAGATTTTATTAAAAGATTTGTCAAAAACCGGCTACTGTCATTTTTATCACTTTGACATTTTTTTTGGGGTGAAATGGTAGAGGTACAATGTACCCCATTACCATTTCACACAGGGGGGGGGTCAGGATCTGGGGGTCCCCTTTGTTAAAGGGGTCTTCCAGATTCTGATAAACCTCCCGCCCGCATACCCCCACAACCACCGGGCAAGGGTTGTGGGGATGAGACCCTTGTCCCCATCAACATGGGGACATCCTCCCCATGTTGAGGGCATGTGGCCTGGTGCGGTTCAGGAGAGGGGGGGGGGCCGCACTCTGTCCCCCCCTCTTTTCTGCGGCCGGCCAGGTCAACGTGCTCGGATAAGGGTCTGGTGTGGATTTTTAGGGGGACTCCACGCCATTTTTTTTTTCAATTTGGGGTGGAGTTCCCCTTAAAATCCACACCAGACCTGAAGGGTCTGGAATGGATATTTGCCGGGAACCGCACGTCTTTTTTTTTGGGGGTTTTTACGGCGGGGTTCCCCTTAATATCCATTCCAGACCTGAAGGGCCTGGTAATTTAATTTGGAGGGACCCCCTTTTTTTTTTTTTTTTTTTAATGAGCAATGACTCTATTCTTTATAGCCATGAGTACTTTAACCACTTGCCCACCGGGTTAATTCTGGCACTTCTCTCCTTCATGTGAAAATCACAATTTTTTGGCTAGAAAATTAATCAGAACCCCCAAACATTATATATTTTTTTTTAGCAGACATCCTAGGGAATAAAATGGCAGTCATTGCAATACTTTTTGTCACACCGTATTTGCGCAGCGGTCTTACAAGCGCACTTTTTTTGGATAAAAATCACTTTTTTGAATTAAAAAATAAGACAACAATACATTTTGCCCAATTTTTTTCTATATTGTGAAAGATAATGTTACGCCGAGTAAAATGATACCCAACATGTCACGCTTAAAAATTGCGCCCGCTCGTGGCATGGCGTCAAACTTTTACCCTTTAAAAAACTCGATAGGCGACGTTTAAAAAATTCTACAGGTTGCATTTTTTGAGTTGCAGAGTAGGTCTAGGGCTAGAATTATTGCTCTCACTCTAACGATCGCGGCGATACCTCACTTGTGTGGTTTGAATACTGTTTTCATATGCGGGCGCTACTCGCGTATGCGTTTGCTTCTGTGCGCGAGCTCGTCGCGACGGGGCGCTTTAAAATTTTTTTTTGGGGTTTTCTTATTTATTTTTATTTAGTTTTATAATGTTTTACACTGAAATAAAAAAATAAAAAAAAAATGATCAGTTTTCTTCCTATTACAAGGAATGTAAACATCCCTTGTAATAGGACTAGTGTGTGACAGGTCCTCTTTATGGAGAGAGGCGGGGTCAATAAGGCTGGAAAGCATGGTATTGCAAAAAAAAAAAAAAGATCTCATGCTTTCAGCTGCAATCATGTTCGTTCACCACAGTGGTGTAGTGTATAGCACTTTGACCTAGCAGCAAAAGAGTCGTTGGTTCGAATCCCGCCCGTGACAGCATCTGCATGGAGTTTGCATGTTCTCCCTGTGCCTGCGTGGGTTTCCTCCCACAATATAAAAACACGCTGTAAATCGGTTCCGGTCTAAATAAGCCCTAATATGCAGTAGTATATTAAGGTTTGGTTCTGCCCAAGGCCTGACTACATATCTGCACCTCCTAATAGAAAAATGACCCACCCCTTCCTGTCAAGGTCACACCCTGTTTTTGTATAACCCCGCCCAGTAATTTTCAGGGGACCCACACACTAGTTCTGGGGGGGCACTGGATTCCCTTAACCACTTCCATACCAGGCACTTACGCACCTTCCCGCCCAAGCCAATTTTCAGCTTTCAACACTGTCGCACTTTGAATGGCAATTGCGCGGTCATACAACACTGTACCCAAACAAAATTGGCGTCCTTTTTTCCCCACAAATAGAGCTTTCTTTTGTTGTTATTTGATCACCTCTGCGTTTTTTTTTTTGCGCAACAACTAAAAAAAGACTGCAAATTTTGAAACAAAAAAACCTTTTTCTTTTTTTAGGTTAATTTTTTTGTAAATAAGTTTTTCTCTTTCAATTACGGGCACTGATATGGCGGCACTGATGGGCCCCGATGAGATGGCACTGATGGACATCGATGAGGTAGTACTGACGGCACAGATGAGGTGGCATTGATTGGCGGCGCTGCTATGCGGCACTGATGGGCACTCATAGGCGGCACTGATGGGCACTCATGGGCGGCACAGATGGGCGGCACTTATGGGTGGCACTGATGGATACTTATGGGCGGCACTTATGGGTGGCACTGATGGATACTTATGGGTGGCACAGGTGGGCACTGTGCATGGATGGGCACTGTGGGGCGGCACTGATTTTCCCAGTCAGTGCCCATTTGTGGGCACTGATTGGCATCTTTTTTCTTATTTTTTAATGCTTTTTGTTTTTTTTGTTCTATATTTTTTTTGTTTTTGCACACCCTGGTGGTCCAGGGTGGGCATCCCTGGTAGTCCAGTGTGGTGATCCGAGGGGGGGCTGCGCTGATAAACAATCAGCGCGAACGCCCCCTGTCAGGAGAGCCGCCGATCGGCTCTCCTATACTCGCGTCTGTAAGACGCGAGTGAGGAAGAGCCATCGATGGCTCTTCCTGTTTACATCGTGATCAGCCGTGATTGGACACGGCTGATCACGTGGTAAAGAGTCTCCGTCTCCGTGAGAGACTCTTTACCGAGATCGGAGATGCAGGGTGTCAGACTGACACCCCGCATCACCGATCGCCGCGCTGCGTGCCCCCACAGGCGCGTGCGGCATGAAATCCTGCAGGACGTCCTGTCAGGATTGTGTAACCACTTCCCGGACGTAAATCGGCCATAGGCTGGGCGGGAAGTGGTTAATTTGCATAGTTTTTCTCTCACTTCCTGTTTGGCTATGGGGCAGGAAGTGAAGGCAAATCTCCCCAATTGGACACAGATAATACAAAATAAACTGACAGGGCCTATAACCCTCCCTCACTCTATCCAAAATGAAAGAAAATAAAACTTGTTGATTATAGTTCTTGTCAGGGGCGGACTGACCATTGAGTCACTCGGGCACTGCCCGAGGGCCCCATGCCACTAGGGGGCCCCATCCGGGTTGCCAGGCTCAGTAAAACCAGGGACAGTATGTAAAAATCTGTGTTTTTTTTAGATCTGTCCCTGATATGTCCGAAAATGACATGCTTTTAATGTGAATATCCCAAGATTTTAGCTGCCCGCCTCTGCACTACCTCCTGGCGTGGTGGCCATCTGTAAGCCAGAGGGGCCCCATAATCTTCTATTGCCCAGGGGCCACATGAGTTGTCAGTCCGCCCCTGGTTCTAGTTTAAGCACAAATTTCATAGAGTTTTATTGAGAGCCCTAAGAAAATATAACCATGCCAATAGGCCAGGATAGAGCGTTGCTAATATGTAGGAATGTGTGTGTTAGAGCACCCCACCCAATGTTAACTAAAAAATTATTAATTTGCAAATAAGTATTATCTGCTCATTTTTTTGGGGATGTCTGCACCCCTGATAGTGACAACATTTGTGAGGTGTCTTCACCCTTTCTAATTCATTCACTTCCTGTCACATAGCCAAACAGGAAGTGAGGGTAAAACCTTACTAATATATTTTCTTGGGGACACAGAGATCAATCTAAATAGTTTCCCATTATGTAAATTGCACTCTAGCATTTTGCTGTGTACACCCCAAATTATTAGGGATCTTGGACTTTGGGGTCCATTTACTAAAGGCAAATCCACTCCTACAAGTGCAAAGCAAGGAAGAAAACAAAACAACTTTGCTTCTACAGGATTGGATGTTAAAACCATCAGTGCTTCCTCTCTGATTTTCAGCAACTATGCTTGTACTGCAGAGTGGCTTTGCCTTTACTAAACCCCAAACTAAATAATCATTTGGGGCAGGGATCCTCAAACTACGGCCCTCCAGCTGTTGTAGAACTACACATCCCATGAGGCCTTGTAATGCACTGACATTCACAGACATGACTAGGCATGATGGGAATTGTAGTTCCTGAACAACTGGAGGGCCGTAGTTTGAAGACCCATGATTTGGGGTGTACACAGCAGTGCTGGAGTGCAATTTGCTTAATGGGGACACTAGTTAGATTGACCGGTGTCCCCAAGAAATGACACTGGTAGGGTTTTAACCTCACTTCCTGTTCAGCTGTGTGACAGGAAGTGAAGCCAATTTTAAGAAAAGGGACACAAAGCTCAACACAAAAATAAAAAAACACAAAGCAGGGGTTCTAACACTCACTTGGCTTCCCTCAAACACCCACAATTTGAATAGGATTGCCTTGCGCTAGATTTAAGCACAGTGCTGTAAATCAGCACGTCAAGCCTGTCCACCAATAGCAAACCCCCCCCCCCCCACAGGCCATGTTTGCAGGTTTTCTTTCATCTTGCACATGTGCTTTAAAATAGTCTGGACAGCAATTCTTGATAAGAGAAATCCCCAAAACATGTCCTGTCGGGGGTACTTGAGGGCTGAGGACCACTGCAGAATAAATAAAATACTTACCAGTTTTTGTCTTTAAAGTCAGGGAGAATAAACATGGCAAACATTTCATGATTACACACCAGGAAAGAAGCTTAGACAAAAATCACACATAATTTGTTAGGCCCTAACCTAGTTCAGCTGCAGCTGTCAACATATGTAGCATGAAAAAGTAACAAAAGACAAACTTAACAATTTTAAAGTAATTTTTATTGGTCAACAAAACAAGGAAAGCAAAAAAAGACAAACAAACAAAAATACATTTCAAAATTCTAATTAACCATAGCTTTACACATTTTTTCAGAAAATAAGGCCACATAGACAAATACATCAAAGTGAACATCATTTAAAAATAAACCAAAACCATTGGCAAAATAAAACAAAACCCATGCAACAAACCACATTTGTGTTTAGCAACAGCATTTCTGCCAGCCTGCCCCTTCTGAGGGCAGCTGAGGACTGATCGATCCAAGCTTTTTATAACAGTGCTAGTAATGAAGCAATTGAAATCACATGACCAAATTGCAGTCTCTAGTTTGGGTGAGCTTGTAATTGGGCACACCTGCAATTAACCCAAACCACGCTCTATGAGCATCCAATGAGTGTTTTTCACCTTTTAAAAAGAAAGGATATTTTTTTTCTAAGTGTTTGAGCATGCTCAGTTCATCACACATGTAGGAACCAAGCTGCAATGGAATGAGAGCTTTTTTTTTTTGGTTTCCCCTGATCTGATGCTTTCCAGCCTGAAGGGGAGGTGTTAAAGACAGAAGTAAACACGCACATTTAATAATCTATTTGTGTGAAAAAAAAGGTTGCCAATTTTGTTTGGGAGCCACGTCGCACGACTGCGCAATTGTCAGTTAAAGCGACGCCGCGCCGAATCACAAAAACTTGCCCGGTCATTGACCAGAAATATGGTCCGGGCTCAAGTGGTTAAAAATTAACAAAACACAAAAGTGAGCCCAATTTTTGGGGATAATGTGAAAGATGATGTTACACTGAGTAAATAGATACCTTACATGTCACGCTTTACTATTGGAAACACTCCTGCAATGGGGCCAAAATGAATTCCGTGAATATCCCCATAGGTGACCTTTTTCTTTTTTTTCCAGGTTACCAGTTTATAGTTACAAAGAAGGTCTAGTGGTAAAAGTATTGCTCTCGCTCTAACGCACGCGTCAATACCTCACATGTGTGGTTTGAACGATGTTTATATATGTGGGCGGGACTTGCGTAAGTCCCGCCCACATATGTAAAAATTATTTTTACTTTTTGCTATAATAAATATCCCCAAAAATATATATTCAAAAAACTAAAAAAACCCTCAGTTTAGGCCGATACGTATTCTACATCTTTTTGGTTCCAAAAAATCGCAAATAGCGTTTAGTGTTTGGTTTTTGCAAAAGTTATAGCGTCTACAAATTTTTTTTTGTTGTTGTTTTAACTAGTTATTGGGGCGATCAGCGATTTTTATCGGTACTGCGACATTATGGCGGACACATCGAACAGTTTTTTGGAACCATTGGCATTTTTCTAGCGATCAGTGCTGTAAAAAATGCATTGCTTACTCAAAAAATGCCACTGGCAGGGAAGGGGTTAACACTAGGTGCGAGGGAGGGGTTAAATATGTTCCCTGGGTGTGTTCTAACTGTAGGGGGGGGGGACTGACATGTGTAAATGACAGATCGCTGTTCATGAAGGGGAACTCCAGACCCCCGGAAAAAAAATAAGGTGGGTTCCCTCCAGGTGCATACCAGGCTCTTAGGCTTGGTCTGGAACATAAGGGGTTAAACCCGCGCAAAAAAAAATAGCGTGGGGTCCCCCCCAAGATCCAAACCAAGCCATTATCCCAGGCACGCAGTCTGGTCAGACAGGAATGGGGGTGGGGACGAGCGAGCGCCCCCCTCCCTCCTGAGCCATACCAGACCACATGCCCTCAACATGGGGGAGTGTGTGCTGTGGGGGAGGGGGGCACTGCCCCCCCAACCCAAAGCACTCTTGTCCCCATGTCGATAGGGACAAGAGCCTCTTCCCGACAACCCTGGCCGTTGGTTGTCGGGGTATGCGGGCGGAGGGCTTATCAGAATCTGAGAGACCCCTTTAATAAAGGGGTCCCCAGATTCCGGCCCCCCACCCTATGTGAATGAGTATGGGGGTACATTGTACCCCTACCCATTCACCTGGGGAAAAAAATGGAAAAAAATAATACACCACACATGAATAAATTAATTTATTAGTCAGCCGGGGGTCTTCTGCCGGGGCCCCCCACCACCACCCCATTAGGCCCCGGGCTTCGCCATCTTCTGCCGGAACCCCCTTCACCAGTGAGGCTCCTGCCTTTGGGGGAGGGTCCCGGGCTTCCACGACGGTTTCTGCGGGGGGGGGTGCACTGGCACCCCACCCCCGTCTTCAGCGACGTAATTCACCGGGACCCCCTTCACCAGGGAGGCTCCTGCCTTTGGGGGAGGGTCCCGGGCTTCCACGACGGTTTCTGCGGGGGGGGGTGCACTGGCACCCCACCCCCGTCTTCAGCGACGTAATTCACCGGGACCCCCTTCACCAGGGAGGCTCCTGCCTTTGGGGGAGGGTCCCGGGCTTCCACGACGGTTTCTGCGGGGGGGGGTGCACTGGCACCCCACCCCCGTCTTCAGCGATGTAATTCACCGGGACCCCCTTCACCAGGGAGGCTCCTGCCTTTGGGGGAGGGTCCCGGGCTTCCACGACGGTTTCTGCGGGGGGGGGTGCACTGGCACCCCACCCCCGTCTTCAGCGACGTAATTCACCGGGACCCCCTTCACCAGGGAGGCTCCTGCCTTTGGGGGAGGGTCCCGGGCTTGTACGGTGTCTTCCGCCGGAGGGCGCCACTCTCCGGGCTTCTGCGATGCCTTCCGCTTCTGCCTGTCTCCTCCGCGGAGCACAGGGCTTGTCTCCGCTGTCTTCTCCCTTCTCTTCCATTCGATGTTGACACGACGAGGTCCGGCGCTGGAATGCCGTCTGAGCAGTGGGCATGGACTTATATAGGGCAATGCCACCATGTGACCTCAACCCATGTGACATCACATTCCCATCATGCCCAGGGAATGTGATGTCACATGGGTTGAGGTCACATGGTGGCATTGCCCTATATAAGTCCATGCCCGCCGCTGACACGGCATGTCAGCGCGGAACCTCGTCGTGTCAACATCCAATGGAAGAGAAGGGAGAGGACAGCGCAGACAAGCCCTGTGCTCCCGGAGGAGACAGGCAGAAGAAGGAAGAGAGAAGAAAGAAGACGGAAGAAAGCCCTGGCTCCGCGGGGGAGCCAGGCAGAAGAGGGAGCAGAGAAAAGACCTGGGAGTTGGCGCACCCCCGGCAGAAGACCAGGAAGACCGGAACCCTGGCGGAAGGCACCGGAAAGACCGGGGGATAGGCGCCATCCCCCGGCAGAAGACCCCGAAGTCCGGATGCCCCTCCCTAATGAAAAAGAGCTTAAATGGGGTGGGGGCATCCGGCGGAAGGCTCCGGAGAGGACCGAGGGATGGCGCCCTCCCCCGGCAGAAATCACCGAAGCCCAGGGTCCCGGCAGAAGATCGGGAGAGAAGAAACCCCCCCTTCTAAGAGAGCTAAAGAAGAAAGGGGGGGCTCCGGAGCTGATTAATAAAATATTTTATTGTGTGTGGTGTTTTATTTTACTTTACATTTCCCCCATGTGAATGGGTAGAGGTACGATGTACCCCATACTCATTCACATAGGGTGGGGGTCCGGCATCTGGGGGCCCCCTTATTAAAGGGAGCTCGCAGATTCCGATTAGCCCCGCCCGCATACCCCGACAACCAATGGCAAGGGTTGTCGGGAAGAGGCTCTTGTCCCTATCGACATGGGGGCAAGAGTGCTGTGGGGTGGGGGGGCAGTGCCCCCCTCCCCCACAGCACACACTCCCCCATGTTGAGGGCATGCGGTCTGGTACGGCTCAGGAGGGGGGGGGGCGCTCGCTCGTCCCCGCCCCCATTCCTGTCCGGGCCAGACTGCATGCTTGGGATGAGGGCTTGGTTTGGATCTGGGGGGGACCCCCGCGCCGAATCGGCGCGGGTTTAACCCCTCACGTTCCGGACCAAGCCTAAGAGCCTAATGTAGCCCTGGAGGGGGACCCGCGCCGATTTCAAGTTTGAAATTTGGCGCGGAGTTCCCCTTCAGGGCTGAAAACAGCTCGGAGATTCCCGTGCGCCGCGTCACGCAGCGCATTCACGGGTACGCCGCTTGGTATTTACCAAGATTTTCACGGCGTACTGACAAGGCGCACGGGAATCCCTGACTTTTCTCTCTGCGCATGCCCAGTATGCAAATGAACCTCCCGAGGTTCAGGCGCACTGTGCAAGCGTACGGGGATCTGTTTTCAAAAAACACTTTCCCTTTCAATTCGGCCCGCCAAACACTTCAAAACACATGTCACTTCACTTCCCCTGCATCCCCCCACCTCCCCCCCTAATAAACTCCCGCCCAAACCCCCGCAATTTACAGTTTAATGTGCCGTGCGCCAGGTCTGTACTGGTGCACAATGCACCCTCTCCTGGGCGCACGGAGCACATTAGTAACTAGGGAAATACACTGCACTAGCAGCGTATTTCTTTAGTAAATGGCAAAACGGCTGCTACTCCTGCTTTTACTCCATGAGTCATGGAGTAAAGGCTTGGTAAATCAGCCCCAATGTCCTGTCTATATCTATGTCCTATCTTTGTCTCATCCTATGAAGGACCAATTGAGACACCTGTGGACAACATAATTGTCTGAAGAGGTTTGTGTTAGATGGACCAGTAGATTTGCACTGACTTAACATTTAGGTTATTAACAAATGAATGCCTAATTCCAGCTAACACTGTATAAGCAGCTTTAGCAACATTTTATTTTTCCCTTTTGGGATTTCTAACGAAATGAATACAATTTGACCATTGTAAGCACCCCTGTCAGTGGAATTAGTTTGTCTCAACCCTCTAACTACCACTTTCACTGCTTGTCTTCTTCATCAGGAGTCTTTGTGACAGTGTGACAACACAGGAGCACAACTGAAAGATAGAGAAAGAGTGTTGTCACCTTATAACAGGAAGTGATTGAACAAAGGTTTTTATAGCAGGATCACCTGTTCATTTGTTGATGAACGATTAAAAAATATTGACAATTACTGAGAGTACCTAAACTTATATATACTAGCTAATGTACTATAATAAAGTCTGATTGGTTGTTATAAGCTATTGTACCTCATGGAACACATTCTTTTTTGCACCATCCACAGTTTCCAGTTCTGAGCAGTAAGGCTTAATTTTGAATAAATATGAATCGGGCAGTTCACATTAAAACTCACTGAAAATACACTGCTTATATCTCTGAAATGTCTTGACTGCTGGCAAGTTTAGAGTAAGGCAATGTTAGCAAAAGTGCTAACTTATTGATTTTGACATTTTAAGTAAGTGCTGTATTATTTCTTCTATTTTCAGTTATCCTCAATTTTTCACAAACTATTAAGACTGCCTATTACATTTTTAGACAGAACTCAATTTACTGTTCAGTTTCTTTATCTCTAAATTGCATTTTGGGTAGTATAAAGCATGGGACTGCTATAATTAAGCTACTTACTGAAAAGAGAAAATAAAGTAATTGAAAACAGAAACTTTAGAATTTACAAGGCATATTTAAAAAAATGATATTTTGAAACTGTTTACTTTTATTTTGTGCGCTCTTTCAGTTGTGGCATCATTGGACTGTGTAAATAAAAACATAACAATTTGAATGTATGTGATTATTACACATGTACAGTATAATTTCTATAGGAAACCATGCCTATAACTGAATAATAACATTGGACTTTGCGGAAAAACCTTTGGTGATTATGATAGATCCCTTCAAAACCTAATTTAATAATGACTATATCATGTACCGTGTTTCCCCGAAAATAAGACCTACCCTTAAAATAAGACCTAGCGTTATTTTCCAGGAGGGCTGCAATATAAGCCCTACCCCGAAAATAAGCCCTAGTTAAAAATGCTTGTAAAATCCTATAATCCACTATTACAGTACTATATAATGTACAATGTATGTGTTTCTGTAATATAATTGCGAGGAAGAGAGCTCCGGCGGGTCACAAAAGCGCAGAGCGGTGCCATAACGAACGTAGTTTGGTACAATTATATTACAGAAACACACACATTGTACATTATATATTACTGTAATAGAGTGGATTATAGGATTTTACAAGCATTTTAACTTCACACTGGGGATTCCTATCGGGCAGGAGTAGAGAAGACAGCACATTACATGATAAGAACTACCCTGAAAATAAGCCCTACTGTGTCTTTTGTTGCCAAAATTAATATAAGACCCGGGCTTATTTTCGGGGAAACACGGTAGGAGAAATCTTGAGAAATATAAAATTAACTTTTATCGACTATGATCTGTTTAATTGCATAATGTTTCTGACATTAGTTCACTAGGGTTTAATGGGGTTAAAAATGTTTTGCTGCTGATTTGTATGCCTTCCTTAAAATTAGCATTAGTTATTATTAAACATTATTGGAAACCTTTCACCTTCCTTGTTCATCGCTTTTCACAAACGTTTTGATTGTCCATGTCTTTTTAATGTAATGTGATCCTCTTGCACAGCTATCACATTTGCATACGTAACAACATATCCGATCTCCATTTCAAGCAGGAGAGCCACTTATTTTAGAACTTCATAGAATTTCCAGTTGTACTTGGTGTACTGGATGTGCTTCAACAACAGTTTCATATTTTCATATGTTTCTATCATGTGTGTAGCATAGGTATTACATATAGAAAATTGCAAAAACAGAAGTTTTTTTTTATAACACGGTACATGATAAATTGCAGGTTATTTTTGTTATGAGTTCTAACTATCTATGAGCTACACCTAAAAAATGTCAGGAAGGAAAAGCGTTGCTGTCCAGTGCAAGCGTTAATAAAAAATAAGGAAAAGATGTCAGGACTGTTTTGAAACACCTACTTTGATTGTGATGGCTGCCTCCATTTTGAGAGCAACTCTGGATGCCTGAACATACTTACATCAACCTTCCATTTCCTATCAGTAGGCCTAATGCCAGGCCAATCTGATAGGTAGAACTCTTTCACGTCTCATTAGTGTTGAAGATTACTTGTCTTTCTTGCCTCCTCTATAATTCTATTTGCCAGTGAGGCAGCCAAACATAGCAGTGGACCAATAGGAACATGTGGGAGCCAGTAGGGCACAAGCAAGCTTAAAGGGGTTGTACAGGTTGATTAAAAAAAAAAAAAAAATAACAAACATACCATATTTACCTCCACTGTGCAGTTAGTTTTGCACAGAATGGCCCCGACCCTCGTCTTCTGGGGTCCCTCAGCGGCTTTCTTGGTTCCTCCGCTCAAGAGCTAATCCCCCTCTGGGAAGTGCTCTTCCAAGTGGGGTTCGCTTGCGGGCACTCTCCCGTGTGATAAAGTCGGCGGCCATAGCTGCCGAGTGTATCACTCGGCCGTGCCCCCTGGCGCGATGCGTCATTGATTTGATTGACATCAGCAGGAGCCAATGGTTGCGCTGCTATCAATCATCCAATGAGGAGCTGTTCAGAGATTGAGAGAACGACACAGGAACGAGCTCACGGAGATTCTGGGTCCAGGTAAGTAAAACATGGGCTTGAGGTGGGGGAGGGGGCAGAGAGTGCAAGGTGTTTTTTTCACCTTAATGCAAAGCTTTACAACCCCTTTAAATACTAATGGAAAGTATGGGAGCTTTGCGTATCAGATTGGCTGTCATTTGGAAAGCTGGGACTTTATTTAGTAGATTTAATCATCTAACCAAGAGGAAGCCTGCCCAGGGGATATAAATATTAAGACAGGGAACTGTGGCTGTTGTAAGAGGTGATGAAGAACATTTTTAACTAGCCACAATGCTGTAGGTGGAAAATTATAAAATATAACCGCAGAACATTGATTAAACATTTTACCTTTATTGAATCTACACTGCAAAATCTTAATGAACAAAATATAATCTAAATGTTTTGCATTGAATTAGCCAATATTCAGCATAGGTCACTAATATTATTAATACTTTGATAACTTGAATACATGTAACATAGTGCATTCAGCTTGTATATTAGCTGGTTTATAAAATGCAGGAAATCAGACTGATGACCTCCATCACGTGGCCTGTGAAACATTTTATGAGATTGAGATATTAAATTGATGATCCATTGGAAGTAACTATATCAGCAAGTTTAGGCTCCCCCAAATAGCTGATATATAATGTTCTTGCTTAATGATCCTTTATGAATGGTTCTAGTAATGTCATACTGGTTTTACAGTTGAAGCTCACAAATGTTTTTTTTCACAGACCAAAGGAAATATGAACAACACAGCCTGGTTTTAGATGCTAAGAAAAATAATATTAAAGCGGTTGTAAACCGCATATATAATTTTTTTTTTTTTTTTTACCTGTAAGGCAAAATGCATAATCAGCTAGTATGCACCGCATAATAGCTGATTATGAAATACTTACCTCAAAACGAGGTGAACGACACTTACCTGGTTCACGCCGAGCGAGATGTCATCTTGCTCCGGCGTGTCTTCCGGGTATCGCCGCTCCAGCGCTGTGATTGGCTGGAGCGGCGCCGCTCCAGCGCTGTGATTGGCTGGAGCGGCGATGACGTCACTCCCGCGCATGCGCGCGGGAGATTTAAAATCGGCAAGGTCCGGCGGCTGCCGGATCTTCCGCCGTGGATCCCTCCTGCGCATGCGCCGCCCGCATTGCGAGGGGAATATCTCCTAAACCGTACAGGTTTAGGAGATATTCTTTTTACCTACAGGTAAGCCTTGTTATAGGCTTACCTGTAGGTAAAAGTGCAAATTTAAGGTTTACAACCACTTTAATGTATCCTGAAAATTGAATATTAATAAGGCAGCTTAATATAAATACAAAAATGGGAACTGTTTCTTTTTATGAAGAAACAGGTTTTCACTAAAGGTATTTCTATGTTCAATCTAGAAAGTGTCAACAGGAAGTGCCTTGAGTTTTCTCCCCATTTAGCTTTGCAACTATTGAAATTATTCTTCCCTTTTATATGAATACAAACTGAAAAGGTTTACCAATATGTTGGTGAAAATCTCTGTGTGCAACATACATTTCTTTTAAGTTGATTGCACTTGAGGATTTATGTATAGTCATTTTAAAATAGTTGCATCCTGAGCTCATTTACTTCCTGTTGTTTCCATGGGGCAAAAAGAAATGAAAAGCTCTCCAATGGGACACGGATAGCAAAAAAATCCTGACTTGTTTTAACCTTTTTCCTCTGTATCCAAGACTAAAAAAGCCTGGCGTTGAATTATTATTAATTGTATAAAAAGACCACTTTAATATAAATGATCTCCCAAGCCCAAGTTAATCCTTAGTTACCATGGCTGTATCTATTGCCATATAATCTCTTCCTGTATAGCTACAAAGTTGGGTAAAAAATACATAATGATTAATAACATAAAAAGCTAATTGTGACTGCAGGGTTAGCATGTTAAGACAGTGTAGGCTTTATATTGGCTTTATATTCATAAGCAGTCTTGATATTTGTTCTATGCTGCTGTGTAAAATATTTTTTGCTCATTAAATTGATATCAGACATGGGATTCTACATGCAGCAATCTTTGAGAAACCCACCTAATGCCCTGTACACACTTACGGGTTTCCCGACTGACTTTTTACCACCGGGAAACCTGAGGGGAAAGCCGAGAATCGGCTCGGCAGCTTTTTCCCCCTACACACAGCCGGTTTTCCATAGGAAAATTGCAGAGAAAAACACCACCGGGAATCGCGGCAGAAAAAAAGGGAACATGTTCTAATTTTTCTTGCCGGGATTCCTGTCGGTTTTCCTGTTGGTAAAACTGCCATGGAGCATACACACGGCCAGTTTTCCTGGCCAAAAGCTGTCATGGCAGTTTTCCCGACGGGAAAACTGGTCGTGTGTACGAGGCATGAGTTTAATATCTCAGTAGTAGATGTTGGCATTCTTAATCCCCCAAAAATTTATTTTGGGGGCTTACGCTCAACTACCTTAAGTATAGATATCAGTTAGATTAGGTGACCTGTGGGATGATAGTGAAGTTTAAGGAACCATAAACTGGGAAGAATGGGGAAGTCATGCTGAAAACAACACTACACTTAGGCCTCGTACACACGACCGAGGAACTCGATGTGCCAAACACGTCGAGTTCCTCGGCGAGTTCAGCCCTGAAGCCGCCAAGGAGCTCGGCGGCCCGAGTTCTCCCATAGAACAACGAGAAAATAGAGAACATGTTCTCTATTTTCTCGACGAGTTCCTCGGCGGCTCCATCGGGCCGAAAGTGTACACACGACAGAGTTTCTCGGCAGAATCTGGCTCTGACCGAGTTTCTCGCTGAATTCTGCCGAGAAACTGTCGTGTGTACGAGGCCTAATTCGTCAATGTCAAAGTCAATGTCAAAAACAGTCAGATTTAAATCTCCTGTCTGTGCTAGGCATTTCTAAGATATTATACATTTGACAAAAGAAAACATTCCAGTTTAAAGGGTAAGGAAGGATATGCCTGTAAAGCAATTCACCAGCAATCAACAGATTGCTGGTGTCATGCAGGTCTCTTCCAAAATGCTGGCTATAATGGAGTTAAATTCATAATGTATGAAAAAAAAAAACAATCAGACACCAAGTAAAAAAAATATAACGAGAAGCAGAAGGCTAATAAAATATACTAGATCTCCTAAACAAAATTTGCATAGGATTGTTATCAAGTTTGATTTATTCTATGCAATAAAATTTTGGTTGTTATATTTCAAAACATCGTCAGATGGAATTGGAATTAATGGTGTGTCTGCTGAACCTCATAAATCGCGCCCCTTGGACAATAAATATCTGGGTTACTCTCTATGAAGGTTATATGCTGTCTGGGAAGCTGATAATTAGAAATCATCCTCAAACATCAAACCACTTTTCTTCGCCAAGAATCACTGCCATATAATTGTCTATTGTTGCGTACACACAATCGGAAATTCCGACAAGAAAACCGTGGATTTTTTCCAATGGAATTTTGGCTCAAACTTAAGTTGCATACACACGGTCACACAAAATTCCGACCGTCAAGAACGCAATGACGTACAACACTATGACAAGCTGAGAAAAATTGAATTCAATGATTCCGAGCATCCGTCAACTTGATTCCGAGCATGCATTTTTTTTGTGCGTCGGAATTGCATACAGACGATCTGAATATCAAGAACTTTTCCCGTCGGAAAGTTTAAGAACCAGCTCTTAAATTTTTGCTGTTGGAAATTCTGACAGAAAAAGTCAGATGGGGCCTACACACGTTCGGAATTTCCGACCAAAAGCTCACATCAAGCTTTTCTTGACGGAATTTCTGATCATGTGTACGCGACATTAGAGAGAGATAAGGGATGGGGAGAGAGGTACCAAGCCACGAATAGTGTAGCATGTTTTATTAGTAGAAAGCCGGGGCAGGTTTTGTTTGGCCGCTGAGATGTGTTCTGATTGGTCACAGCACCCTGGTTGGTTGACAGCTTGGTTTCACAGTGCTCCTGTCAGTGGCTCTGGTGTGGACTGGATTCGGAACTGATGACTTTTACATTGCACTTATTTCAGTGCTTAATTCCAGCGATGTCTGTGAATGCACAAGCTTTTTTTTATACAGCTGTCATTGGGGAAGTCCATTAACAGCTAATGACTCATCGATTGTTAAGGATGCCATGGCAGGCTTGCTGATCCCGCACCTAAACAACTAGCTTTTACTGCACCCTGATTACCCAATTAGGACATAGAATGCCCTATGCAGCGTGCAGTGCATTGCGTAGCGTTTGGCGGTGTGAACACCCGCCGAACACCCTGAAAATGTGGGTGTTCCCCGAACAAAGTGAACAGTCAATGTTCGGCCCGAACTGATCGCCTAACTCTATATACATATATACTATATTACCTAAAGTATTGGGACACCTGCCTTTACATACACATGAACTTTAATGGAATTCCAGTCTTAGTCGGTAGGGTTCAATATTGAGTTGGTGCACCCTTTGCAGCTATAACTGCTTCAACTTTTCTGGGAAGGCTGTCCACAAGGTTTAGGAGTGTGTCTATGGGAATGTTTTTGGTAGGGTAGGGGGCTCTACGTGCAATTACAAATAAGTTATACCCTAATAACAAAAATATAATTTACAAAAATAAATGTGCATCCATGCATATCAATAGCAGTCCATGCATATTCAAATTTCAAATGTGCAAATATATATAATAAAGTCCCAACAGTGATAACATCCCAATGGATGCACATTTATTTTTGTAAATTATATTTTTGTTATTAGGGTATAACTTATTTGTAATTGCACGTAGCGCCCCCTACCCTACCAATTTCATATATATTTGCACATTTGAAATTTGAATATGCATGGACTGCTATTGATATGCATGGATGCACATTTATTTTTGTAAATTATATTTTTGTTATTAGGGTATAAGTTATTTGTAATTGCACGTAGTGCCCCCTACCCTACCAATTTCATATTACTGTTCAGACACTGTTTTAGGGAGGCTGCTTCTAATTTGTGTTAGAATTTTTTGTTTAATTCACATAATTTTAATTTTGTGTTATCAGAGTGGTAACATTTAAATTTTGCTCTGTGGCACGAATTTATACCAATTTCATATGGGAATGTTTGACCATTCTTCCAGAAGCACATTTGCGAGGTGAGGCACTGATGTTGGACAGAAGGCCTGGCTTGCAGTCCTTGCTCTAATTCATTCCAAAGGTGTTCTATTGGGTTTAGGTCAGTCAAGTTCCTACACCCCAAACTCGCTCATCCATGTCTTTATGGACCTTGCTTTGTGCACTGGTCCAAAGGAGCATTTGTGAGGTCAGGCACTGATGTGGACGAGAAGGTCTGGGTCGCAGTCTCCACTCTGATTTATTCCAAAGGCGTTCTATCGGGTTGAGGTCAGGACTTTGTGTAGGCCAGTCAAGTTCCTCCACCCCAAACTCTATCATCCATGTTGTTATGGACCTTGTTTGTGCACTGGTGCGCAGTCATGTTGGAACAGAAAGGGGCCATCCCCAAACTGGAGTCCCAGTCTATGCCTCTTACGGGGACATGTGTCGTGTGCAGCTACTATTTGTGATGTCACCACGTAATAGCTTGCAGGACAAGGTCTGCGGCTGTGTTTTGTCTGAATCTTCTGTTTTTCTTGTAAAGTGCAATGGACCTGTTTAATAGTAACTTCCATTTACATATTGCACTATGAAGTTTCTACCTTCTTTATATCCCCTTGTGCTGGAGAGCACTCAGCAGGATAATCGGTGGAATGGGGAATATATTGGAATTATTCCCATATACAGGTGAAGCTACCAGGTCTCTTGGCGGAGTTGAAGGAGTGGAATATCGCAGCTATTCTTAATTAAACCGCGCGTGTTTGGTCCCTATAACCAGGGATCCATTCATTCTGGTAAAAGGCTTTGTTTGTCATCAATTGTGAAAGAACATATTGCACAAAAGCTTGGATATTCACAATTCCACACTAAGGCACCTATGGACACACTTTTTGGAATAATTTTTTGATCATTAAAGTGGACATTTTTTTTAATGCTAACTCAGATTTTTTTCAAATATTTTATTGACATCCTCATTGGAAGATCCCCCTCTATTACTGTTCTGGGGACAGACCAAAATATGGGGTTTTCTTTATATTCCACTTTTAGTGATAATGGTAAACAGGACAAATAGTGAGAGTGAATCTCCCTATTGGGGGCATAGACAGCAATAAAAACCTGACAAGTGTTTTAATCCCTCTCCACTCCATACAAAACAAAAACAACAAAAGTTGTGCCTTTAGTTATGCTTTAATGATAATACTGATCTAGTTCCTGTGTTTTCTAGAGGTTTTTGTAAATATAATAAAAGTATACTGAATTTTAAGGGCTGTAGATTTATTAGGCATAAAATATGCCTGATCAGGAATTATAACTGTATGTATTACTGTAATAAAACAGATTGCCATCATATTGGCTATTCATTTTATATCTACTTTCAGCAAGGATATCAGCCAATAAGAATATGAGTACCGTAACTAAATTCACCTGGTTTCAATATAGCCATCAATATTTCCTCATATACAGTATGGTTAAGAGCAATGAAATGAGCTCAAAAGATGCATTCATGGCAAAAGAATTTCCTTACATGTCTTATATACCTCAATCAGAATGCCATTGACTCCCCAGGAGCCTTATTATTAGGATGCTTCTCCAATGCTGTTTACAACTACACCCTTAAACGAGAGTGCACGCGATTTGTGCCCCCCAACTCTTAACCTGGTAGGGTATTTTGCAAGTACTTCTATAATTCTAAGTTTGTACATAAAGGTTTGCCGTACTTACTAGAAGATGACCAGCTCTGTCTTCCTTTTCAAAGCAATACTACTTGACCTTGGAACTCTAATTGGTGGGTGGTAAAGCAGGGAGATCAGTATTACATACCAGAATTTTCAGAAGATAGTTGACAATGGCAACAAACATATTTCTTTCACAACATGTTCGCTTCAAAATAATTTAAATCTTGTTGTTAAATGCACTTGCTTTCATTTTATTATTAGTATTCTATTTAGTGGCTGGTTTATTCAATAACTTTGGTACTTTGTCTTGTTTAAGCCTAAGATCATTAAGGCCCCATTCACACCTTCACATTTTAACGCACTGTTATTCACTGAGGCTAGGTTCACACATATCCGTTTTGCAGAAACTCAGTGCAAGCCATTTAACCATAGGTAATGTTCACATCGATTCAGTTCTTGGGGGTGCGTTTTTTAGAAAGGGTGAGGGATTTCTTTCCCTGCTGCTTTTTGCTTCTTTTTTTTTTCTTTTGGTCCAATAGACTTCAATGGACCCACAAACTAACGTTTATCCTGCATTTTGCCAGCTTTTTTATGCATTTTGCAGCTTGTGTATTTGACTATAAACACCTCCCATTGACAACAGACTTCCCATGCTTCCCTGCAAAACAGGAAGCTAAGATGGTGAAAACAAAGGTGCTGATACAGCTGATGAAAACCCACATTTATCTATATGATCCAGCCGACCCAGACCATAAGATCAAGGTAAAGCAGAAGCAGGAATGGCAGGTAATTGCCCAAGAAATTTAACCGAAATGGGAATCCAGGAGACAGAAAGAGAATAAAAGTGAGTACTATGGATGTACTATGGATGTATCTGTGACAAAACTGTATGTATTCTGTTGATTGCTGGTGCTGTATTTGGTCATCTGGTGATCTGGTCAGAAAACAACACTGATCTCAAAACTGCAGCTAGGGGACACATGCATCCTTTTGCTTGCTGTTCTGACCCATGTGTTTTGTAGAGCCCTGCACAATATGCAAAGTGTTGCTGACAAGTGACAAGAGGAGACAAATTATTTTGTGCAGTGCAGATAAACCTATTATCTTTACTTTGTTTTAGTTTTTTTACATCACTCACAAAAAACAAAAAAAAAAAAACTACACACAACTCAATTGAAATTGTTTTTAATACCTTAATTTCAGGCAAAAAATATATTTTATATCCAGATGAACCACAAAATAGAACAAGAACAATGATGTAAATAATGCAGAAAAAGGAAATGTGGATGTCAACATTTTAAATAGCCTCAAGTTGCCATGGCACTTGACCATTGGGAGACATAAAGTAGGCACAAAATACATCCCTGATAACTCCACCACTCCTGCTGCCATGAGTTTCTGTTATATCTGCACTGGTGTGTCCTCCAACTGAATTCCATCCCATTTGCGAACAAATTTATGGAGGGAACACGCTGCTTTGACAGCTCGGATAGCATTCTGCATCTTCAGATATGTGGAAGTGTGCTGTAGGCACCTTTTATTTGCCAGAATGCCAAAAGTACACTCCACAACTCTACGTGCTTTAGTAAGGCAGTAATTAAACACCCACCTCTCAACATCCATGGATCGACTTTTTTAGGGCCTTCATAATTGTTTACTGAGGGCGAAAGCCTCATCAACAACAAAAACAAATGGTAGAATCTGAGCACCTTGTTCCTGGTAGTCAAATAGAGAAAACAATTTCCCCAACGGGAACTTTAAAAGACAGACTAATGGAGGGTAGGACAAGGTAGTAATGGGGGGTTTGACAAGAGGTATAGAGGTAAAAAGTATAGCCCAAAGAGGGCAAATTACATCACATGAAAAAAAACATAGCATGATGATACATAAATAAACAAAAAAGCACCCATATTATCAGATATGCTGGAGCACCGAGCTGGCCAAGATGAAATGAAGGTCAGATTGCTACAAGGTGTTCATTGCAGCATTCACGAAACACAACAACTAGTTGCACCAGTCTTCCACTGTAGGTTTCCTGAAGACTTCATCCTTGAGTACCTACCATATGACGGAGCACGTTTCATGTACAATGTAGCTTGCAGTTGAATGTTCTGTTGCAAGGTAACTGAAATAATAATAGTAAAAAAAATATGTTTTGCAGTTAAGGAGTTATGTACAAGATGGATGAGCCAAGGAACTTTACAACAAGTAGCTGCGGAAAGAACAGAAAGCAAGGAGTGGGTCTGGTGCCAAACGTGTTAACCCCTACACATTTACAAAGGAACTGGAATTTCTCAAATCGATCCTAGAGATGAGAAGTTAAGCTAGGATCATAGCATCATTTCAAATAATTTCAAACAGTTGTGTTTTAAATCCAAATGATTTTTTTTACATTTTCTTTTTTTGCTTTTTTCTATGTTTACAGCACTGAGAACAGCTGGGATTCTCAGGCATCATGTGCAGAGGATCCTGGGGAGGGACCATCAACACTGCTGTACATGCCAAACACTGGCTCACCAGTATCCAGGGTGACAGAGGAGATGAGGGTGGAGGAGTTTGAGGAAGCGTTCCAGAGGCCTTCTGCACCACCAAGTGATACATCTTGGAGGGGAGGAGCATCAAAGAGGATGACTGCATGTTAAAAAAGCGAGAAGATTCCCTTTGCAGACCAGGTGCCTCTAGATAAACAGGGAGAGATGACGTTTGCTATGATGCAGTGCCTGACCTCCTTCATTCCCTTAGCGATGAGTGAGTGGACCCAGAATTTTTGTGTTCTCCGCTGCTCTTCTTCTTCTTCCTCCTCCTGCATTACTGTCACAGTGGCACTTTCCAGAAACAGGGAGAAAGCAGCCATGTGACATCAAACCTGTTTCTTTTTCCTATTGGTCAACCCGCCCCCCAAAAAACAGAAAAAAAATCAAAACACATGTAAAACACAACAAAACTGCAGGTCAAAAATTGAAGCCACACCACAAAAAGCTAATGGAAAATGGATCAATTGCAAACCACATAGATGTGAACCTAGCCTGGGACTGTTCAAATCTACTGTATGTAACGCAGTGCATTGTAAATGTCCATTTTTCTGTGCATTTGCATGCACTGTGATGCCCAATAGACTAATGAAAATACATGGAAATGTGCTACCATGGATCTTAAAAAAACACATACTAAAAAATGGTCTAAAGCAAACAGATAGCTGTAAAACTGTCCTAAGTCTTTATGATGTAGGGTTATATATATTTTCATGTACAGGCTGTCATCAAGCTATGTACTGAATACAGCAAGTATGTGTAATGCAGGACATTTATCTTCTTAGGGAGGTCAAGCAAAACTCTGCAGCACAAGTACGCATTATTTTTCTCATAGATCACAATTACTGCTAGTCCATCAGTGTCTTTGGGACATTTATATAAATAATTCTTTACCATCTAAACTATGAGTGAAAAGCATTTATATCTGTTTATTGGGATTGATGGGTACTGTACCAAACAAATGGCTTCTTCAGCGCCAATATAAAGTGGTAACTTTGATCCACTTTTTTCTTGTTTAAGGCCAGCTGAAGAATGCATGGCTGTGTAGTACAAGTGCATTGTAAAGAATGATTTATTTTTATTTAAGGGAAGAATATAGTTTCACTGCTGACTGATCGGTGTTCAGTAACCCTTGGAAGGAATAAAAAAATGTAAAGCGTTATTGTGGTGTGAAGCATTACTATAGTTTTGAAACTGCCAGTTATTTATCACCAGACATGGCTTTCTGTGTGTGCTTAAAGGAAAAACGTTGTCTATTCATTGTTATCAATGTGTGTTAATGCTGGTTTCTATTTGGTCTGTTTTTCAAAAGGAGTGCTAAATGGGAGATTCTACCATTATTAACTGCTTGCCGACCGTATAACTTACATATAGGCAGCAAGGTGGCTTTCCTGTGCCAGATTGCATACTAGGTATGTGATCTGGCACTGCCAGGTAGAGGGCGCGTGTGCATGCCACCGGTGACCCAGCTCTGCTGTGATTATGCACAGCAGATGCCAATCAGCGCGTGTCAGCCAATAGATTATCACTGGCACACATCGATCGCCGAGAAGACACACAGGACAGGGTTCTGCCTATGTAAACATGGCAGAGCTCTTTCCTGTCAGCTGGGGGGAGGAAAGGAATTTATTTCCCCACAATAAGTTCCTGTAGCACCACCCCAGTGGGGGCCACTAAGTATTGCTTATCCTCTTGTACTGCTTTGACTCTGGGAACTTCCCAGCCCATCTGACACTCTAGGTTCTGACATGGCGTATACCCCTTTAAATGAAACACAGACACAATGCAAACTGGGTTCAACAGTCTTTTGTATTAACTGAACAGCAAAAGGGGGTGTGTAGGAGCGTCAATCAACCAAATCCTGGGAAAACATCCCAAAAACTGGTTGAATTGGAGGAACACTCAGTGGACTGTTATGTACAAAATAGCCATCAAACAGTGAATGACAACAGCACTCCAGTGTACAAGGCAATAACAGTCACTTAACATTGAAATTATCAGAGTGGCTTTGGCAGATTATGCTACTACCAAAAGGTGAAGAGGGCCAGCCTACAGTGGCTCTAAACCTAATGACAGATTTGCCATTTTTATTCGCTATGTTTTATAATCAAAAGTAAGAAATACAGACTTATTTTCCAAAATGCTTGGTCTATTTTGCATTTCATTGTAATTTTTTAAATCAAATATCATCAAAAGAACGCTCTGTTTCAATAATGGAATAAAAGTAATTTATGTACAGTGTTGCATGAGTGAATAATTGTTAGCCAAACTATCAAAGCTCAGAAAACGATATGTGCCCTGGTACACAAGTGGTTAAAGCTACATTATTTTAATGGGATTGCAGGCAGAACCATATAGAATATAATAACAACCTGCACACATTTTGGAATAATTGACTATGACCCTTTATAATTATACATAAATAAAATTGTTTATTCAATAACCATAGCATAAGAAATATACCAACCAAAATGAAACTAATTTTATCTAAAACACACATAGGCCCCGTTCACGCGGGCTTTCCGATTAGGCCCACCTGTTAGTCTTTCAGGCTGGCCTGAACAGACACTTTATTCACCTCTATGGAGTGGCGGATGTCAGCAGTGACATGTCCGCTGACGTCCGCCGTCATCCGAACCGATGCTGTCTGTGAAATCCAGATGGATGGTGACCCTATTTTCTATAGTCTGGAGCAGGGATCTTCAAACTACGGCCCTCCAGCTGTTTTGCGACACTACACGTCCCATTAGGCTTTGTAAAACTGAAATTCACAGACATGACTAGGCATGATGGGAATTGTAGTTTCTGAACAACTGGAGGGCCATAGTTTGATGACCCCTGGTCTGGAGGATTGGATTGGACTTTCTTCTTTTTATGGACCAGTGGTCACCAGTGTTTAAGCTGGGCTATTAATAACAAATTGTGTGTTTCAGGCGTCAGTTGTAACAGAAAAACGGAAGAAAAAAAAAACATCAGCTACAAAGGCATCTCAACACCCCCCCCCCCCCACACCCACACACGCTTTGTCAGGGCTCATATTATATGGTTTGCATCCCTACCCCAATGAAGGTGACAGTTAAGTTTAGTTCTTGTTGGTTACATTTTGTTATTTCAAGCTGTAATGTCTATGGCTAAAAAAGGGGGAAACAAGGGGAGGGAAATGGCCTAAGAGAAGGCCTACAAGGGGTTACTATTAGCAACAAATAATTATCTAAATTAAGTTCTGATACAAAAGGATTTATTATGGTATCAAAATGTGTATAAAAAGTACAGTAATGTAGGAACTACATGGAGAAATGGAACCATTTAAAAAAATAATTAGCCATTAACAGATTAAACAGACGGGACTCACAATAGACAACATGAAATCACGACACTAGTCCGGACGTGTATTGGTTCGGCCACAAGTATCGTGCACTACGTGCAATCAATAAGTAAATTTGGCTGTCAAAGAAGTGAGGGCTATAAGTAATCAGGAAGAAATATATATATATATAACCTGATAGTCCCTTCTTAATTAAGCCAATGAGTGCTATAACAAGTGGCTGGACCCTGTGTGTGGGGCAGGAGGGGAGGGGTGGGGAGCAGGGGAAGAATAGCAATAAGGCCTGTCAGGACACTGCATTATCAAGTATGGACAATGGAGGCCATAAAGTTAATCTAATTGGGCCAGGTTTGATACTAGTTGTTCTGAAATGTAGGAGGCTGAGGAACTGTCCAGTCAGTTTAGGTGGTTCAGTAAGAATGAATTAGTAGTGTTAGTTGAGGCAATCATGTTAAGCAAGCTCATGTTAGATCCATTAGTTTACATCAAGCAGAAAGAATTAATCAGTTTTAAATTATTGCCGCCATGCATAGACAGTCCTATCGGTGATGAAAGAAAGGGAACTGTATCATTGGCTAATCAAGGTTGAATAAGCATACTGTTCATAGCGTTCTTAAGAAGGTAAATACATGCTGGTAGCCACAGTAACACCAATATCAATAGATGGAATGCAAATGCATTTATAAGTTTTCTGTCTGTACTTTACCAACTTCCGTCTGTTGTCATCCAGACGGGGACATCAAGTCATGTTGTTGGTGGTTACGTTTTTCATTGTTGCTGGCCTTTGGCAAAACAGCAGTAATGGATGTCTGTGGGGGTCTTCTGTGGACAGTGAGTGGCAGCAATTCCGGATTGTGTATTCCTCATGACCTGCACCATCCAACTGTGCTTACGATTGCGCTGTGTTCCTCAATGTTCCTCGGCTTCCCTCTGCTCGCTCACTACAAAGTGCCTCTGTCCCGCACACACGAAGAGGTCGTCACGTGACTGTGCCGGGTGATGACGTCAACGCGTTTCGCCGTACTCAATGGCGTAGCTTCATCTCGGACGTTGCTCATCACCAGCTGCTATGCCTATTTGTATGCAGAGATCAGCTGGCAATTATCACCAGGGGGAAGTAGAAGATTGTTGAAAGACGAATCGAGTCCCGCTATAGAAATGCTGAAATACTTTGTTATGGTGATTCTTTTTATATCAATGTTGTAGTAGATTTAGACAAAGAAAATATGGAAAGTACTAGGTATACATTGTATATTGCAGTGGTATCTAATACTTCGATCGGGACTACTATAACCATGACATGATCGCTATTGAAATATTATTTGATTCATGAGGATTGGAAATGGAATACATACGGATGGCAAAAGAAAGGTATAGGGGTGGGTAACATGAAAGGATAACACAATGGGAACACGATATCATGGGAAACATGCATATCACCTATTTTGGGCCCTAGAATTTATTAGATGGATAGGTAGAGGGGAAATAAACAAGAAGCTCAATTATAAGGTAAGGTATATGTGTATTAATGACTTGTTCCATTGGGATATCATTAGGATAAATAAGATCAAGAGAGAGAAAATATAGTAATAGGTTAGAACAAACAAAGGAGGGGAAGGAATGATACAAAAATTCATGATGCATGTGTGCACTATTGACGATGGTATAAGTCACTGTCATATGTATGGAAATTTCCAGGTATTTCCAAATACATATAGACTATTAGTGCAATGAATTTAGTGATGGAGGTTATATAATTTTCAATTTTAGGACAAGATCAGGTCAAGGATCCAAGAAGACCTGCAGATTTAATTCAGTATTTAGGCCAACAGGCACTAAGGATTTTAGACGGTAGACCCACCACTTCTCCTTTTGTAGGAGGATGCAATCATAATCGCCTCGTCTGTTTGGTAATTTTAAGGCGTAAATGCCCTTCACAGTTAGACCCTTGGAACTCCTGTCGTGGCATTGCGCAAAGTGTTTCGCCAGTGGTTTGTCTGGTATTTTTTCTTTATAATTTATTTCCTTCACCAATTCGGATTTTGAGAGATCGTTTTGTCTTGCCCACATAGATCTTTGGGCATGGGCAGGTAATGACATAAATTACACGAGAGGAGGAGCAATTAATTAGATTTCTAATTTCAAAAGAACCATGTCCATGGGCATCAGTAAAAGTCGATGTCAGATGTACATATGGGCACATCTGGCATCTATTGCATGGAAACATGCCGAGTGTTCGAGGATAGCTAGAGAGCCATGTAGTATCTGGCTCTATAACAAATTCGGACCTGATTAGCATGTCGCCAATGCTCTTTGCTCGGAGTACGACCAGCTTAGGTGAGTCACTCACTAGCCGAGCCAAAGCTGGTGTATTAGTCAGGATACCCCAGTGTTTCTCCAGAACTGAGCGAACTGTGTTCCACTGGGACCCGAATAAAGTGATAATTCTGATCGGTTCATTCGAGTTCTGAGGGAGTTTGTCAACCAATCTTTTTTTTAGTTAATAGATCAAATCGATCCCGGATCGCAGCTCTTTTCTTGGCTTTTTTAATTTGACCATGCGATCGTGGAATCGTACATAGAGCTCTTGACTTTCCCGACTTTCCCGTCTATAGTCACATGTATTTGAACAGTTTCTCTTGATACGTAGAAACTGCCCGATGGGAATGCCGTTCTTCAACCATTGAGGGTGATGGCTGGTGATGGCTGGTTGCGTATAGCGGGGTATTCACCACGGTGTCCTTACGGTAGGTACAAGTATTGGATTGACCCTGCTTTATTGTGATCTGTAGATCAAGAAACTACAGTTTTTCGGTGTCAAAAGTGTACGTGAGATGAATATTCCGTTGATTTTGATTGAGTTCCAACATGAATTGAAGCAATGAGTCAACAGACCCCTGCCACAGCATCAAAACATCATCAATGTACCGCCACCAGGTAAGTGCATGGCGGCGGTACATCGGAGATGTGTAGACATCCTCCTCCTCCCATAATCCAAGATGGAGGCATGTGTAGGCCGGGGCCCAAGCTGCCCCCATCGAGGTCCCGTTAATTCGGTGGTAAAAATTATTCAAAAATTGAAAAAAATTGTTATGCAACGCAAATTCCAAAAGAATGAACTCATTATGGGATCCCGATGTAGGGTAAGTACAGTCTAAGAAGGTTTCCACTGCCTTGATACCAACCGGATGGGGTATTGATGTGTACAATGATTCAACATCAATGCCGACTAGCAGAACCCCACTCGGTTGTTCACAAGTGCCGAGTTGGTTGAGCTTGGCTAAGACATGCTGGGTGTCTTGTACAAAAGATTTCAAATCAGTGACCATCTCCTTGAATAGTAGGTCTAGGTATTTCCTGATTCGTTCCAAGGGGCCCTGGCAGGCAGACACAATCGGTCTGCCCTGGGGTTCCTTTAGATTTTTGTGGACTTTAGGGATGATATACAAAGTCGGGATGTTATAGTCCCGTATCCCAAGGTAGTTGTATTCCTTAACCGTTAATAGGCCCTCGTCTTTAGCTAATTTTAATTTGTGGTTTAGCTCATCAACAACGACATGGAGGGGGTTATGATCAAGTTTCCGGTATGTGGATTCATCACTGAGTAGGCGTTTAACCTCTCGCTCATACTGCTGCTGACTGAGCAAAACCACATTACCCCCTTTGTCACTATTGATTGATGACAATGGCCCGGATTCACAAAGCACTTACGCCGACGTATCTCGAGATACGCCGCGTAAGTGTAACTATGCGCCATCGTATCTGTGCGTCGTGCTCACAATCTGAGATACGCCTGAAAATAGGCTTCATCCGACCGACGTAACTTTCCTACGCCGGCGTATCGTGGGCGCATATTTACGCTGGCCACAAGTGGCGCTCCCATTAAGTTTTCTATGCACATATGCAAATGAGGGAGATACGCCAATTCACGAACGTAGTTGCGCCCGGCGCATAATATACGCGGTTTGCGTAAGTTGTACGTCCGGCGTATAGTTATTCCCCATCTAGGAGGTGCAACTCATGCAAAGGTATGGACCAAGAAACACAGTCGTCGTATTTTACGTCGTTTACGTAGTACGTGAATATGGCTAGGCATAGGTTACGTTCACGTCGTAGGCAGTGATTCAACGTATCTTAGGCAGTTGTTTCGACGTGATTCTGAGCATGCGCACTGGGATGCGGCCACGGGACGGCGCATGCGCCATTCGTTTTAAGTACTTCTATGATGCTTGGCCCAACATTTGCATGGGGTCATGCCTCATTAGCATGAATCACGCCCACTTCCACCTACGACGGCTTACGCCGAGGGAACCCAGCGCAGTTTGGGAGGCAAGTGCTTTGAGAATTGCCTCTCTGCGCGACGTCGGCGTATCGTATATTAGATACGCTACGCCGGCATTAATATGCGCCAATGTATGTGAATCCGGGCCAAAGTTTTTATTATTTTGTATTTCTTTCAAGGCTTGTCTTTCACCGATAGTTAGGTTGTCAATGGATTTTTGGGTCCAGTCGATCTTTTCTAAGTCGGTCTGGACCATATCAAGAAACAGGTTAAGCCATCTACTCTTGGATAGTGGGGGCATTTTTAATGATTTAATTCTCGTCTTATTAATGTAAGGGGTTCTTTATCGGGTATGAAGTTCTCGTCCAGTAGAGAGTTCAATATATCAAGCACCTTCTGATCCTCTACTTCAATTGGTTCTATATTGACAGATACCGAGTCGTCTTTTGTGTATAGTAAACATAAGAATACTTTGCGTAAGAATAAAGTGACGTCTTTAAATACAGTGAACTCATCCATATTGGCAACTGGGGAGAAGGACATACCCTTTTGTAGGAGTTTTAGGTGATTAGGGGTCAAGGTAAGGTCAGACAAATTAATGACTTTTAAATCATTTGATCGTTTTAAGTACTTCTATGATGCTTGGCCCAACATTTGCATGGGGTCATGCCTCATTAGCATGAATCACGCCCACTTCCACCTACGACGGCTTACGCCGAGGGAACCCAGCGCAGTTTGGGAGGCAAGTGCTTTGAGAATTGCCTCTCTGCGCGACGTCGGCGTATCGTATATTAGATACGCTACGCCGGCATTAATATGCGCCAATGTATGTGAATCCGGGCCAAAGTTTTTATTATTTTGTATTTCTTTCAAGGCTTGTCTTTCACCGATAGTTAGGTTGTCAATGGATTTTTGGGTCCAGTCGATCTTTTCTAAGTCGGTCTGGACCATATCAAGAAACAGGTTAAGCCATCTATTCTTGGATAGTGGGGGCATTTTTTAATGATTTAATTCTCGTCTTATTAATGTAAGGGGTTCTTTATCGGGTATGAAGTTCTCGTCCAGTAGAGAGTTCAATATATCAAGCACCTTCTGATCCTCTACTTCAATTGGTTCTATATTGACAGATACCGAGTCGTCTTTTGTGTATAGTAAACATAAGAATACTTTGCGTAAGAATAAAGTGACGTCTTTAAATACAGTGAACTCATCCATATTGGCAACTGGGGAGAAGGACATACCCTTTTGTAGGAGTTTTAGGTGATTAGGGGTCAAGGTAAGGTCAGACAAATTAATGACTTTTAAATCATTTGATCCCTGTGTTGGATGTTGGTTGGGGTCACTCATTACTTTTTTTGACTTCTGGTGTAAGTACGTTCCTGGTTCGTTCTGGGTAATTTTGGTTTTCTGTAGACAGGTTTTGATTTTGGGGGTTGTATTTGGTCGTTTTCTGACTCCTCCCCCCACTGATCTAAAAAAATGACAGATTTGGTTTCTTCCTCCTCAGTGTCACTATGCGATTTCCTGCAACGCTGTTTTGATTGTGATTGTGATACACGTCCCGTAGATTTGCTATAGCCACGACGTATAGTGAGATCAAATATCTCGTCTCTCTCAATCTGATGTATCTCGTCTGAATTTTCCCTGTTTAGTGATCTTTAAATTCAATTGCACTTTCTCAATTTCCTTCTTTATTTGGTCATTTTGTTTAGTAAATTCCTCCTGATCCTTTAGTTCCTCCAGTCCCTGAGCAAATGGCTATGGGCTCTTTCAAATGGGTGGTCCACCCAACAGGCTTAGCTTTGCTCAGCGGGGTAGCGTTCCGCTGATCCTTGCTGAGCAGGCAGATGACAGGTCCAACTCTGTCACTGCATGGACCTGTCATCCGCCTGCTCAGAGGGGATCAGTGGATCGTTCCCCCACAGTTGTGGTAATTGGCATTTGGGGTAGCCTTCAAGCGTATTTTATGCATAATTCACATGATGTTGAAAACAATAGTATTAAATTGTTTCTCACAAGGTATTTGTGTAAGTGTCATTGACTGATTGGAGTAATAAACTTGCCCAAATAGCACTTGAAAGAAGGCACATGGCTATTGCTATTCCAATCACCTCTCTACCTTATGTATAGATCGATGTTGATGGAACACAGGATTATTAGACATCTGAGTCCAAGGCAATTGTTAAATGACTTGACCTGAAAGCAATTTTCACATTTTACATGCTCATTGTGCCACATTGCCATGATTGTATTTTTATATTCTCCCCATTAGTGGCAATCTCTTATAAGGCAACTCAGCCAGCATCTTTGCTTACTGATTGTCGAGAGCAATTCAAATGATCACAATCAATTACAGAACAAGCCATCAATGGAGTGTATTGCTTTGCATCTGCGGAAGCACTACTTGTGTTAGCAAAGGCTTTTTTTCACAGTGTATAGTGCAAAGGCTATATCACACAGAAATTGGAGATTTTGCTACCCTCGGGGACGGAAAATATTGATTTTATTAAAAACAGGAGGCGAGTATTATGCTAAAATCTTTCTTTACTGTCATCCAGCAGCAAGAGAGTTAATGAAAAGAAAAAAAACGTTACACAGATAGGTATGCAAATGAACATAGGTAGACTGTCCAATCAGGTAACAGGAGTATGTTATAAAGGTGAGGTACAGGTGATATTCTTCCTCTTTCTTGATGATAAAACTAGACTGGAAATAACTTGAACTGGAAACTAATTGGAACAACTTGAACTGGAACTCATTCTTCAATATGTCATGAAGTCCACAGTAGAATAGGTGCATTAAGCTGAAAAAGAATACATTATGTAAGAGCAAAATAAATCTTGAAGGGTAGGGTATTAGGGTGGCATAATACTCGCCTCCTGTTTTTAATAAAATCTATATTTTCCGTCCCCGAGGGTAGGAAAATCTCCAATTTTATGGCAAACAGGAGGCTCATATTATGCTTGTTCAAAGCTGTATACTCTAGAGCATTAAATAAACGTACAACCTATAGTTATAATACATCCATAGACACATGAGATTCAGGTCTAAACTAGAAATTCTTAAAAGTGGATTCTGAAGACCAGTTTGCGGTTCGCATTAAATCTGATAGAGAACCACCTGATTGAAATACCTTAGTGGCCATTGCACCTCTGGTAAATATGGAAATGTCAATGCCTGCCAAATCCATGGTTTGTCTCATCCAACTAGCCAAAGTGGGTGAGGAAACTGGATGGAAGGGTTTGCAGTAGGAAATTAGTAATTGAGATGAGTCAGGGTCTCTAAAAGGTTGAGATTTGGTTTCATAGGTTTTTAGACATTGGACTACACAAAGGTTTGGATTGAAGGGAAAGGCCGGATAGAAGACCGAATGTAAGTTGGTCTTTGTGCGTCTGAAAATGGAAAATTAAACACCCTGGGGAGAGAATTGTCTACGGGATATATCTAGGGCTTTTACATCCGCTACTCATTTAAGGGAGATGAGACAAAGTAGTACTGTTAGTTTGAAAGATAGATGTTTTAAAGACAGATTCTCATTATCACCCCAGGAGTTAAGAAAATTTAAGAGGATGAGGATTCTGAAATGGGTCTAGTAGAATAGAAGGGAATACTGGGAGTAATCGTGGGTAGTCTGTGCTCATCTCCAGAGCCTGAGGGAACCATGTTTGGGATGGCCAGTAAGGGGTTATCAGAACTATGTTCGATTCTAGGTAACGTGTCAGAAGGAGAGCCCTTGATATTAGAGCAAAGGGAGGGAAAGCGTAAGATGTTCCTTTCGGTCAAATTTGTAGAAGGGCATCTGTTCCCAATGCTTCTGGGTCTGGACGCCAACTGAAATATGTTGGAATCTGTCTGTTCAGGCGTGATGCAAACAGATCTATCTGGAAAGGACCCCACAGGGAGTTTAGATGTTGAAAAATTGTCTGGTTCAACATCCAATCGCTGGAATCTGTTAGATAACGGGAATTCCAGTCTGCAATGGAATTGGATAGGCCTGGGATGTATTCCGCCTTCAATATAATGTTATTGTCCAGGCAAAAATGCCAAAAATCCTTTGCAATGTTCGCCAAAGGTTTGGATTTTGTACCTCCTAAGCGAGTGATGTATTGTGTTGCGGATATGTTGTCCATGCGCAGTAGAATACAGCAATCGGATCTGTCTCTCGCCAAACTCTTGAGAGCAAATGATCCCGCTAAGAGTTCGAGACAATTGATATGTAACAGAGCTTCGTCTGGAGACTATTTCCCTCCTGTTGTAAGAGGGCCGCAGCGAGCACCCCAACCTGAGTTGCTTGCGTCTGATTCTATTATTAAATCCGGATGTGGATGGAAGATAGTCTTCCCATTCCACATCTGGATGTGAGTCAGCCACCAAAGTAATTCTTCTTTGGTGTCGGAGTTAGTGTTATCTCATCGGAATATGCCAAGCCGTCTCTTAGATGTTGGGCTTTTAGTCTCTGTAGTGCTCTGTAGTGTAGAGGTGCCGGAAATATCGCTTGAATGGAAGCTGATAATAGACCGACAATCCTCGCAATTGTCCGAAGAGATATTTGACTTTTGTTCAGGACTGAGCGAATCTCTCTTCTGATCGTCTTCAATTTCCTGTTTGGAAGACTCAGAAGGGATAGTTGGGTATTGACAAGAAAACCCAGAAATTCTACCTCCTTTGAAGGGGTTAGGATGGATTTCTTGTAATTGATTATGAATCCCAGCATGTTCAGAAGGGATATCGTCCATTGAATGTGTAAATGAATAGTCTGAAGTGATTGTGCCATGATCAAAATGTTGTCTAAATATATTATTAGACGAACACCCCTGCTCCTTAGAGCTGCTACTACTGGTTTCAGTAGTTTCGTAAAGCACCAGGGGGCAGATGACAGACCGAATGGGAGACTGGTGAATTGCCATTTCTTGTTTTGCCACAGGAATTGAAGAAATGGTTGGGAATTCTCGTGCATGTGCACTGAAAGATAGGCATCATTCAGATCTAATTTTGCCAACCAGTCTCCTTGTAATAAAAGGTCTTTTAACAGGTGAATACCTTCCATTTTTAAATGGCGGTAATGGACGAAATTGTTTAGATATTTCAGATTTATCACTGGTCTGAAACCTCCATCCTTCTTTTTGACCAGGAACAGGTTGCTCACAAAACCTGGAGTTTGCAAGGGAACTTGAACTATGGCCCCTTTGGAGTAAAGCTCTATTATCTCCAGTGAGATGAGCTTTTTGTCCTCTTCTGAGAACCTTATTGGAATAGGATCCTGACTTTGAGTCGGTAAAGAGGTGAAATCTATCTGGTAACCTAACACGGTGTTCAGAGGGCCTCTGGGGAAATGACCTTCGGTAGAAGATCTGTTGGGAAATCGGCCCTTGCGTTTCCCAGCTTTGGGAAAAACTTTAGGTTGGAAAACCTTTTGAGTGATGATTGGGCCTTGTCTAAAGAAGTAAAGAGAGCTAAGTATTTGTTGATCTCTTTAATAAAAGAGTCACCAAAAAGTAGACCCTCGATGATGGAAGATGGTTGAGATGAAGCGAGATGCATAAGCTGTGGATCCAGCTTCATCAGAATCGATCTTCTCCTTTCACTAGAGATGGCCGTATTGGCGTTGCCAAATAGTACAATGGCTCGCTGAGCCCAACCTTTCAGGACATTTAAATCTATTGGGGTGTTAGATGAAACTGCCTCTTCTATTAAATCTAGAATCTTAGCTAAGGGGCCTAACATGTCTAATAATTTATCTTGACAGAAACGATATGATCTGTCCACTCCCTTTTTTGGGTGTTTTCCTGATTTTAGAAGGAATTTAACTAATGCGGGGTCTAATTAGGGTGTATTGGCTAATTTCTTTGGGAGGGACGGTCTCGGGCACTCTGCTCTTAACTTACTAGCCTCATTCTTATCAAATGGTTTCTGGATCCAGAGGCTTAAAAATTTCGTAACTAGGGAATGGGTAACCCATTCCCCTGAACGGGGATGTTTAATTTGACCTGGGTCGAAATACGGATCACCAGAGCCGTCTATAATAGCATCCTCGGATTCCTCCTTTTCAAGGGGTATTCCTTCTTCCGCATCAGAGACATTCTCATATTCAGAGTCTCTTCCTTCTTCTGATAAAGATCCTCATCAGAATAAGAATTGCTGGAAGAGGTACGGTAAGAGTCTGGTTTTTGCCTCTTTGAGGCCATTTTTACCCGTTGTAAGATCAACTCCTCCCGGGCAGAGGTTATAACGTGTGACCTCTTGTCACTGACAGTAGCCTTTCCTTTACTAGGAGGCTTAGGAGATTCACCCTGGTTCTCCATGGGAGGGACCGGTATAAGATATATGATGTCGTTTTTGAGACACTTTACCCGCTTTTTTCAATCCCTGAATCATGTGGGATGTAGAGTCCTCCGCTGACCAATAAATGTCAGATGGGGTAATAGGTAAAGGTTGAGGGGTAACCTGAGGTTTACTTTGAGACAGGGCCATGACTACCGATTGTGCAATGGAATCATGCCTGGAAGATATGGCTGTCTGCATAGCAGATTGGATGGATTTATCTACTATGGATATCTGAGGGGGTAACAGTAGTGGAATCTTTATTAGACATAGTGAGGTGTGAGTAAATGTGATTGACTGAAGACAAATTATTCCGAAAGAGAAAATATAATAGAACAACTAATTAATATATATGCAGCAGAACTATATATATTTTTTGTATCAGCAGACAATATATATGTCAGCAAGAGGGCACATATATTATGAGCGTATACCCAAACATATATATATATATATTTATTACTAATATTCTGACTGCAGTTCAAAGTGTGTAAGTATATATGTGTATATATATATATATATATATATATATATATCTATATCTATATATATATATATATATATATATATATATATATATATATATATATATATATATATATATATATATAAAAGTATATATACATATATCTATATGCATATATCCATATGAACAAACATATGTTTATTTAAATTTGTTTGTGTAAATGTGTTACTATGTGTGTGTGTGTGCCAAACATACACCCCTGAACCTAAACAGGGTTCAGGGTTGGTATGTGGCAGGCACACACCCACACAGGAGAACTGACTTCCTGCCTGTGTCTCTGACAGAACTTTCTGTCAGGGAACGGCGGTATAGCAGCGCTGCAGCGCAGTGAGAAGACACACTGCGTGTCGGGCCGCGAATCCACGCCACAGCTGAGCACCAGCTGTGAGGAAACGATATCCCGGACTGCCGGGATACCGCCGAACGGCCGCGGTGAGGGGACGCGGGCTGTCAGAGAACAAGTGAGTGTGCTGTAAGCTGGGGTATTGGAATGGTGAGGAGACCACCTGGGAAGATAATGAATAGAAGGGGGTGGGCAATGCTGGGACTGCCGTTAAGGATAAAAAGTATGGCCCTGCAAACTGTGACAAGCGCAGGGTTGCAGGGAAACTCTGCAGAAAATGAATATAAATATATATATATATGTATATGTAATGAGTTATATATTGTGACAGGGTACATGATTCCATGTATGTCAGTGAGAGGTTGGAAAGATCAGCTTTCCCTGTCTTAGAAAGGGTAAGCCTGGCCAACAGGAAAACCTCCTCTCTCTCCCTATTAATTACACAACACCTGATAGAGACTGGAGGAGGGAGAGCTCAGTCAGAGGCATGGTGAGCTGAACAGGACAAGTCTTCTTTGGAGAAACAAGGTCTGTCACAGACAAACACTTATTTGGACTATTATTTGTTTATTTGTTTTATACTGGAGGCTGGAATAGCCCCTCCAGTACACAATAGTCAGGGACCGTATTGTTAGTTAGCCTCCTAAGCTGGAGTAGGCCGTTTTGTTTTTGTATTATATCTTTTGAGTGCAATAAAGCCATATTTATTGCTTAAGTTCAGCGACTTTGCTGCATTACATTACCGCTATTCCGTGCGACCTTGTCACAATATATATATATAATATATGTAGAAGCACCTGAGGAAAAAAATTCAATGTACTTATCTGGCTGGAGCAGCAAGAAAGAGGAAGAATATCACCTGTACCCAGGGCCGGCGCTAGGCATAGGCAAGTCAGGCGGCTGCCTAGAGCGCCAGGGTAGGGGGAGCGGCAAAATCCGGATCCCCAGCGATCATTAAAATACCTCCTGGACCTTAATTTTTAAAATTCATGCCTTATAGCGCCAGCCGCCAAGCTAGGGGGGCGGTTGCGCCTGTGGAGACATCCCCCTCACTATCAAAAACGCTACTCCCAGCCTGCAGTGCCGCCCGTAGCAGCGGCAGTGAGATGAGGGGAGAGAGCCAGGACAGCAGCTGGCCGGAAGTGCTGGTGGGCAGATGGGTCGGTGGAAGTTAAAGCGGCCAGTGCAGGAGGCGAGATAGTGACCAGACATCCGATTTTCCCCCCCGCTTTTGTCCCCGGATTGCAGGCAGGGGCCGCGGGGTCTAACTCCATTCTGCGGTCACTGATTTTCTCCCCCTGCAGTGCTGATTCAGCCCCGATCCCCCCTGCATACAGACACACATAGCTGTGCTGGCCGCTCTGTTGAATGAATGGAAGGAAGGAAGGAGAGGGGGAGGAGGCGGGTCCCAGCCTGACACTCGTGGAGGAGCGTTCAGAGACCACACTGCTACACCTGATTGTTGTCTGCAGAGTGATTACACACGATGAAGAACCACATTATTGAGGTACAAAGAGAGAAGGGGGGGGTACAGTATAGAGAGTGGGAGTTATAGTATACAGAGAGAGAGGGGACACAATATATACAGAGAGAGAGGGGGGACACAGTATATACAGAGAGAGAGGGTACAGTATATACAGAGAGAGAGAGAGAGTACAGTATATACAGAGAGAGAGGGGGTACAGTATATACAGAGAGAGGGGGTACAGTATATACACAGAGAGAGAGAGGGGGGTACAGTATATACAGAGAGAGAGGGGGTACAGTATATACAGAGAGAGAGGGGGTACAGTATATACAGAGAGAGAGGGGGTACAGTATATACAGAGAGAGAGGGGGTACAGTATATACAGAGAGAGAGGGTACAGTATATACACAGAGAGAGAGAGGGGGGTACAGTATATACAGAGAGAGAGAGGGGGGTACAGTATATACAGAGAGAGAGGGGGTACAGTATATACAGAGAGAGAGGGGGTACAGTATATACAGAGAGAGAGGGTACAGTATATACAGAGAGAGAGAGAGGGGGGGGGACACAGTATATACAGAGAGAGAGGGTACAGTATATACAGAGAGAGAGGGTACAGTATATACAGAGAGAGAGGGGGGGGACACAGTATATACAGAGAGAGAGAGGGTACAGTATATACAGAGAGAGAGAGGGTGGTACAGTATATACAGAGAGAGGGGGTGGTACAGTATATACAGAGAGAGAGAGAGGGGGTACAGTATATACAGAGAGAGAGGGGGTACAGTATATACAGAGAGAGAGAGAGAGGGGACACAGTATATACAGAGAGAGAGAGGGTACATTATATACAGAGAGAGAGGGGGTACAGTATATACAGAGAGAGAGAGAGGGGGGACACAGTATATACAGAGAGAGAGGGTACAGTATATACAGAGAGAGAGAGGGGGGTACAGTATATACAGAGAGAGAGAGAGGGGGTACAGTATATACAGAGAGAGAGAGAGGGGACACAGTATATACAGAGAGAGAGAGAGAGAGAGAGAGAGAGAGAGAGAGGGGACACAGTATATACAGAGAGAGAGAGGGGACACAGTATATACAGTGAGAGAGGGGGTACAGTATATACAGAGAGAGAGAGAGAGAGAGAGAGGGGACACAGTATATACAGAGAGAGGGTACAGTATATACAGAGAGAGAGAGAGAGAGGACACAGTATATACAGAGAGAGAGGGTACAGTATATACAGAGAGAGAGAGGGTACAGTATATACAGAGAGAGAGAGAGAGAGAGAGGGGGGACACAGTATATACAGAGAGAGAGAGGGGACACAGTATATACACAGAGAGAGAGAGAGAGGGGACACAGTATATACAGAGAGAGAGAGGGGACACAGTATATACAGAGAGAGGGGGTACAGTATATACAGAGAGAGAGAGGGGTGCAGTATATACAGAGAGAGAGAGGGGACACAGTATATACAGAGAGAGAGAGAGGGGACACAGTATATACAGAGAGAGAGAGAGGGGACACAGTATATACAGAGAGAGAGAGGGGACACAGTATATACAGAGAGAGAGAGGGGACACAGTATATACAGAGAGAGAGAGAGGGGACACAGTATATACAGAGAGAGAGAGAGGGGACACAGTATATACAGAGAGAGAGAGGGGACACAGTATATACAGAGAGAGGGGGTACAGTATATACAGAGAGAGAGAGAGAGGGGACACAGTATATACAGAGAGAGGGGGTACAGTATATACAGAGAGAGAGAGAGAGAGAGGGGACACAGTATATACAGAGAGAGGGGGTACAGTATATACAGAGAGAGAGAGGGGACACAGTATATACAGAGAGAGAGAGGGGGTACAGTATATACAGAGAGAGAGAGGGGACACAGTATATACAGAGAGAGAGAGAGGGGACACAGTATATACAGAGAGAGAGAGGGGGTACAGTATATACAGAGAGAGAGGGGGGTACAGTATATACAGAGAGAGAGAGGGGACACAGTATATACAGAGAGAGAGAGGGGACACAGTATATACAGAGAGAGAGAGAGGGGACACAGTATATACAGAGAGAGAGAGAGGGGACACAGTATATACAGAGAGAGAGAGGGGACACAGTATATACAGAGAGAGAGGGGGGGACACAGTATATACAGAGAGAGAGAGGGGACACAGTATATACAGAGAGAGGGGGGAGATGCAGTATATAGAGAAATATATAATTATGTATAATATCAATAAATGCATTGAAAATTATTTTTTCTATCGTATCTTCTTAACATTTGGTAGTCATATCCCCAAAAATTCTAAGAAATATATATTTTTTATCTCATGGGCAACATGTGAGAAAAAATGTATATATCATACAATCATTCCATAAACACACACCACATACCTATGATTTGAGGGAAAAAAAAATGTCCCCAGATTTAATTTAAAAAATCTGGTCACCTTACCCTAATGACCCTGTTCAGCACTGATTCCCCCTGCTGATATTTCACCAAAGCTTCTAAAAAAAATTAAAAAATAATACAAAATATAAATAAAATTGTAAAAAAAAATACAAAAATTAAATAATAAAAGAAAAAAAAACTACTAACACTGTCCACTACCCTACTAAATTGTAAAATGATTACATTTATTTAGAGTGTGTGTGTGTGTGTGTAATATATATATATATATATATATATATATATATATATTTATATATATATATATATATATATATATATATATTTATATATATATATATATATATATATATATATATATATATATACACACACATATACACACACACACACACACACACACGACGGGGAGCGAATGGCGTGCGCGCACGGGGGGGGGGGGGGGGGGGCGTCAAAATGAGGCTTCGCCTAGGGTGTCAAAAATCCTTGCACCAGCCCTGCCTGTACCTCACCTTTATAACATACTCCTGTTACCTGATTGGACAGTCTACCTATGTTCATTTGCATACCTATCTGTGTAACGTTTTTTTTCTTTTCATTTACTCTCTTGCTGCTGGATGACAGTAAAGAAAGATTATAGCATAATATGAGCCTCCTGTTTGCCATAAAATTGATGTTACCACTGAGGTACCTTTAGAATATCCACTGGAGGTTTTGGAGTATACAGTACACACTAGAAAACACATAGAAAGTACATAGTTGTCTGTTTTTTTAAGTATTTAACATACAGAAAAAAAAATATGAGGAATAATACTTTAAGTAATTATGAATGACAGACTAACCTGCCCTGACATTTGTAAATGTAAAATGGATCTATGGGCAAAATAAAAATGGCATATACTGTTTTTTCCATAAGTGAGTACACCCCTCAAATTTTTGTAAATATTTTATTATATCTTTTCATGTGACAACACTGAAGAAATTACACTTTTCTACAATGTAAAGTAGTGAGTGTACAGCTTCTATAACAGTGTACATTTGTTGTCCCCTCAAAATAACTCAACACACAGACATTAAAGGAGAAGTCCAGCCTGAGCTTTTTAGGCAGGGCTTTTCCTCTGGGTCACAGGAGTGCAATTAGTTTTGCACTCCTATGACCCGTTTTCAGCAAAGAGCGGTCTGAAGTCCGCTCTCCGCTGACGTCACTGCCATCGGTCGGGGCAGCGCGTCATCATGACTTCCAAGTCAGGATCCACAATCTGCCCTGATTGATGGCAGTCTCAGCATCTCAGGGAGACACTGAGACAGCCTCTCCCCGCCCCTCCACTGCTCAGCGCTTTAATGAGCGCTGAGAAGTAGAGCTGAAGCCATGCTGACTGACAGTCAGTATGGCTCTGCTCGGGGAGGAGTAAGAACAGAGCCATCGGCGATGTTCAGTGGCTCGGTTCTCAGTGCAGAGATGCTGGGGGACAGCGGCAGCATCAACCTGATGCTCCATCCACCGAGGTAAGTATGAATAGCAAAAAAATATATACTTCTCTTTTAATGTCTAAACCGCTGGCAACAAAAGTGAGTACACCCCTAAGTGAAAATATCCAAATTGGGCCCAGAGTGTCAATACTTTGTGCGGTCACTATTTCCAGCACTGCCTTAACCCTCTTGGGCATGGAGTTCACCAGAGCTTCACAGGTTGCCACTGGAGTCCTCTTCCACTCCTCCATGACAACATGAGGGGACAGCAAATTTACACTGTTATACAAGCTGTACACTCACTACTTTACATTGTAGTAAAGTGTAGTTTGTTCAATGTTGTCACATGAAAAGATATAATTAAATATTTACAAAAATGTGAGGGGTGTACTCACTTTTTGGAGGTACTGTATGTTGCAAACTGTCTACAGTAGGGGTGTCAAACACGATTTCATCGTGGGCCGCAACAGCATTACGATTGCCCTCAAAAGGGCCGGTTGTATCTGAAATATCAGGGGCCAGATTCACGTAGGAAGGCACATCTTTGTGCGGGCGTAGCGTATCCTATTTACGCTACGCCGCCGCAACTTAGACAGGCAAGTGCAGTATTCCCAAAGCACTTGCTCCATAAGTTGCGGCGGCGTAGCATAAATGGCCCGGCGTAAGCCCGCTTAATTCAAAGTAGGTTGGTAGGGGGCATGTTGTATGGAAATGACCCCACGTAAATGACGCACCTAACGAACGGTGCATGCACGCGCATGCTCAGTATCACGTCGAATTTTCTCCGTAATTTACGCCGGCTCAATGCTTAGTCGACGTGAACGTAACCTACGCCCATCCCCATTCACGTACGACTTACGCAAACGACGTAAAATACGACGCTGCTCCGACGTTTCCGACGTCCATACCTTAACATGACTTACCCCTGCATTATGAGGGGTAAAGTTATGCTGGTCGTTCTGTCTTACGTAAACAGCGTATTTTAATACGCCGGGCGCAAGTTTGTTTGTGAATCGGCGTATCTAGCTCATTTGCATATTTGACGCGGAAATATACAGAAGCGCCCCTAGCGGCCAGTGTAAATATGCACCCCCAAGATACGACGGAGTAAGATACTTACGTTAGTCGTATCTTAGCAACAGTGAGGCATATCTGATTCTATGAATCAGGCGCATAGATGCGGCGCCTCACATTCGGACTTACGACGGCGTATCAGGAGATACGCCGTCGTAAGTCCTTTGTGAATCTGGGCCCAGATGTCCAGCACACCCCCCCCCCCATTACGTTAGATGTTAAGAGCCACCCCACCATCAGAAGTTGAGTCCCCCACTCTCCCTTACATCACAGTGTACCCCCCTTTCCTTATGCTGCTGCTGGGAAGAAGCTGGATGCATTGCTTAATAGCAGAATGTAGGGGTCTTGGGGAGGACCAGAGGAGTGCTGGAGCTCTCCTGCAGCTGCAGGAGAGGTGAGAGGGCCACATGAAATAACCTGGAGGGCCGGATTCGGCACCCGGGCCTTGTGTTTGACACCTGTGGTCTACAGCATTAACAAAACAGTTTTTGTTTCCGAGTCTCACCATAACATAGTTTTATCACCTGTTAATCTGACCAAAATGGCTGCTATTTGTTTTATTTTCTTTAATGCCGCGTACACACCATTACTTTATGTGATGAAAAAAAACAACGTTTTTAAAAACGTCAATTTAAATGACCGTGTGTGGAGGAAAACGTTGTTTTATGTCTTGTGAAAAACGACAAAAAAAATTGAAGCATGCTTCGAATTTTCTGTGTCGTTTTTCAAAACGTCGTTTTTTGTTTCACAGAAATTGACCGTGTGTAGCAAAAAACGGCGTTTAAAACAACGTTTTTAAACCCGCGCATGCCCAGAAGCTAGTTATGAAGCTAGCTTCAATGGAAAAAAGTGGTGAACGTTACCTCGCTTTGCTAGAGCATTGTGAAAAAACGATGGTGTGTAGGCAACGTCGTTTTTGAAAATTGAAGTTTCAAAAACTTCGTTTTTTACTTCACAGAAAATTACGTTTTTTTTCCATCACATAAAGTGATGGTGTATACGCGGCATAAGAGGTTGTTTGTTTGTTATAGGTATTTATATAGCGCCGTTAATTTACGCAGTGCTTTACACATATATATTTTACATTGACATCAGTCACAGCCCTTATGGAGCTTACAGTCTAATTGTATTTGAACTTAAATTCATATACAATACTAGGGTCAATTTAGACAGGAGCCAATTAACCTACCAGCAAGTCTTTGGAATGTGGGAGGAAACCCGGAGTATCCGGAGGAAAGCCACACAAACATAAGGAGAACAATGCAAACTCCAGGCAGGTAGCGCCTTGGTTGGGATTCGAAACAATGGCCCCAGTGCTGCTAGGCAAAAGTGCTGACCCCTTAACTGCAGTTCTGTTCTGCAGGGAAGACATTTAGCAAAGTTGTCGCCCTGTGATATAGGAAGGCCTAAGGCCCCTTTCAGACGTCCGCTCTGCTCGTCCGTTATTACAAGTCCGTTTACGGACTTGTAATACATCCCTATGGGATCGCGTCCGTTAGCGAATGAGCATCCGCTAACGTCCGCGACCATCCGCGTCCGTCGGGATCCGGTTTTGCGGACGGAAGAAAACACTATTTTTCTTCCGTCCGGCGGAACGGATCGGATTCAGACGGACAGATGGTCCGTCTGCATCCGATTACCCATAGGGGAGAGCGGAGCAGAGACAGGGCGGTCTCTGCACTGTGTGCGGGGACTGCCCTATCCGCCGACAGCTCAGCGGGGATGACGGATGATCCCCGCTGAGCTTTGGCTGACACACGGAGCGGACACAGAAACGGTCCGCTCCGTGTGAAAGGACCCTAAAGCATAATAATAAAAGTTAACTGTTGTGAACATCCTGGTCAGTGTTATACCGTATATACTCGAGTATAAACTGAGTTTTTCAGCACTTTTTTTGTGCTGAAAATGCCCCCTCGGCTTATACTCGAGTCACCTTTTTGCGCCTGATCTCCCGGACTTTGGGGACCCACTCTTCCTCTACAAGTCTGCAAAATTTGTTGTCCGGGGGACCTACGGCCCGGGGAGCACCGATTTTTCAAATCGGGCACCCTTCCATAGACTCCCATATTAAATGGTAATTTCTCCAGTAAATTTGGGGACCTGGTACCGGCCGGTCGTAAGTCCCTTGGACGCGGAACTTGGCACACATCTAGCCCAATTTCTCCTCTTCAAGTGTGCAAAAATTGTTGTCTGGGGGACCTACAGGTGGGGAGCACCGACTTTTCAAAGCCGGGCACCCCTTGTATAGACTCCCATGTTAAACATCAGTCTAGTCATGGGCACAGTGAGGCATGGACATGGACACAGTAAGGCAAAGTGAGGCACATTGCGGCATGCAGATGGACACCCTAGGCTTATACTCGAGTCAATACGTTTCCCAGTTTTTTGTGGTAAAATTAGGTGCCTCGGCTTATATTCGGGTCAGCTTATACTCGAGTATTTACAGTACTTTTTTTCTCAACCGCATAAACTGCCACTTATTGCTGGAGAGGAAGTGATCCAGAGGTCCAGTAATGGATCAACTAGCTGCATCAACAGGTAATAAAACTGAACAAAAGGACTCATAAAAGCAAAAACAGCTGTATTAACACTAGTGACAGACTGAACCATTTATGTAATTTAAACATTTTGTTCATAGTTATTCTTTAAGCATTTTGTCCATCAGTTAATACAAGATAGGAAGAGCATACTTATATACAGTAAAGGTAACTGTGAGTGGTACTGTAGTGAAGTGGTGAGGCGTCAAAAGGATTTTTGTTTTATATATTTTCCATCTCTACTCTGTTTTCAAAAATGTAAAAAAAAATCGAAATAATAAAAAAAGACATCTAGAAAAGTTTTAATAAATTAGAATGTGCACAGTCAGGATTAAATCACCATTTTGATAAAGCAAAACAGCTTAGCAAACATGTCTACCCCTATGTCTATATGTGATTACAAACTATACACAAGAAGGTTTTTACAGTAACACACTTTAATAAGATTATTTACATCAGTCATGGGTATAGCTAAACAGTATTTAAAAAAGTCTATACATTCCCTTTAAGAATGTATTGCACCTTGCTTTACATATATTACTTACCTACAGCCCTTAGTTCCAGAAAGGTTGACATCAGTAAAGTACCAAGTAAAAATCAAACTAGATTTGAAGGTCAGAACTTGAAAAGATAGGAACTATGGGCCAAATCCTCAGCCAGGCGGCGTAACTTAACTTTCAGCAGTTAAGTTACACTGACTTAAAGTTTTTACCTAAGTGCCTGATCCTCAAAGCACTTACGTAAAAATTTCAAGCCGTGTAAGTTAAGTGCCGCCGTCGTAAGGCGTTCCTCCTCTCCGGGGGGCGTTTACAATTTAAATGAGGCGCGCTCCCGCGCCGGCCGTACTGCGCATGCGTGTGACGTCATTTTCCCGACGTGCATCGCGCGAACGTAATTGACGCCGGGCGGCTTTGTGGATTGCGACGGGACACTAAAGTTGCGACGGGTGAAAAAAAGACGCGCCGGGAAAACAAATAATTATAAAAAAAAAATGACAGCGTCGCTCGGCATGCATTCCTGAGGGAGAACTCCATGCCAATTTTCAATGAAAAAAACGGCATGGGTTCCCCCCCCAGGAGCATACCAGGCCCTTAGGTCTGGTATGGGTTGTAAGGAGACCCCCCTCCGCCGAAAAATTGACGTAGGGGGTCCCCCTACAATCCATACCAGACCCGTATCCAAAGCACGCTACCCGGCCAGCCAGGAAGGGAGTGGGGACGAGCGAGCGCCCCCCCCCTCCTGAGCCGTGCCAGGCCGCATGCCCTCAACATGGGGGGGTTGGGTGCTCTGGGGCAGGGGGGCGCACTGCGGGCCCCCCCACCCCAGAGCACCCTGTCCCCATGTTGATGAGGACAGGACCTCTTCCCGACAACCCTTGCCATTGGTTGTCGGGGTCTGCGGGCGGAGGCTTATCGGAATCTGGGAGTCCCTTTAATAAGGGGGCCCCCAGATACCGGCCCCCCACCCTAAGTGAATGGATATGGGGTACATCGTACCCCTATCCATTCACCTGTAGGCAAAAAGTAAAAGTTAATAAACACACAACACAAGGCTTTTTAAAATAATTTATTATTCTGCTCCGGATGCCCCCCCTGTCTTCATTATTAGCTCAATTACCAGGGGGGGCTTCTTCTTCCACTCTCCGGGGGTCTTCTCCGCTCTCCGGGGGTCTTCTCCGCTCTCCGGGGGGGGGTTTCTGCTTCCGCTCTCCGGGGGGGGGGCTTCTCCGGACTCCGGGGGCTTCTTCCATCTTCTCCCCTCTTCCGCTCTTGACTCGGCGAACCCCGGTTCTTCTGCAGCTCTCCGGTGCCTTCTTCTTCAGCGCTGGCTGCCTGCTATGTTTGTGTGTTAGCTCGATTTCTAACAGGCAGCCGGCGCGGTCTTCTGTGGCGTCATCTTCTCTTCTGGTCTTCTGTTCTTCCGATGTTGCCTCGTCGCCTGTTGTCGCTGTAATGATGGAAGCGCGCCTTGCATCACATTTATATAGGCATCACCGTCCATCATGCTCCGGCAGGTACCCACGTGGTGGGTGCCTACCCACGTGCACCCACCACGTGGGTACCTACCGGAGCATGATGGGACGGTGATGCCTATATAAATGGGATGCAAGGCGCGCTTCCATCATTACAGCGACAACAGGCGACGAGGCAACATCGGAAGAACAGAAGACCAGAAGACCCTGACGCCACAGAAGACCGCGCCGGCTGCCTGTTTGAAATCGAGCTAACACACAAACATAGCAGGCAGCCAGCGCTGAAGAAGAAGGCACCGGAGAGCTGCAGAAGAACCGGGGTTCGCCGAGTCAAGAGCGGAAGAGGGGAGAAGATGGAAGAAGCGCCCCGGAGTCCGGAGAAGCCCCCCCCGGAGAGCGGAAGCAGAAACCCCCCCCGGAGAGCGGAGAAGACCCCCGGAGAGTGGAAGAAGAAGCCCCCCCTGGTAATTGAGCTAATAACGAAGACAGGGGGGGCCTCCGGAGCAGAATAATAAAATATTTTAAAAAGCCTTGTGTTGTGTGTTTATTAACTTTTACTTTTTGCCTACAGGTGAATGGATAGGGGTACGATGTACCCCATATCCATTCACTTAGGGTGGGGGGCCGGTATCTGGGGGCCCCCTTATTAAAGGGGACTCCCAGATTCCGATAAGCCTCCGCCCGCAGACCCCGACAACCAATGGCAAGGGTTGTCGGGAAGAGGTCCTGTCCTCATCAACATGGGGACAGGGTGCTCTGGGGTGGGGGGGCCCGCAGTGCGCCCCCCTGCCCCAGAGCACCCAACCCCCCCATGTTGAGGGCATGCGGCCTGGCACGGCTCAGGAGGGGGGGGGGGGGCTCGCTCGTCCCCACTCCCTTCCTGGCTGGCCGGGTAGCGTGCTTTGGATACGGGTCTGGTATGGATTGTAGGGGGACCCCCTACGTCAATTTTTCGGCGGAGGGGGGTCTCCTTACAACCCATAACAGACCTAAGGGCCTGGTATGCTCCTGGGGGGGAACCCATGCCGGTTTGGAATTTACAAATTGCCGTGGAGTTCTCCCTCGGGAATGCATACCAAATGCCGTCGCTTGAATGGGCCTTTACAAGGTGTGACTAACTTTACACTTTGTAAAAGCAGCCCTAGTTTTACACCAGGCAAACTAACACTTACGGCGAAAAAACTAGGCACAAAAGCTTTGAGGATCGCCCTAAGTGCTAATTTGCATACTAACAGAGGCATTTCGACTCGAAATGCCCCCAGTGGCGGATGCGGTACTGCATCCTAAGATCCGGCAGTGTAAGTCCCTTACAGATGTCGGATCTTCTGCCTAACTTAGGAAAACTGCTTCTGAGGATCAGTTCCAAAGTTAGAACCAGAGATACGACGGCTTACGCCGGAGTATCTCTTCTGTGGATTTGGCCCTATGTCTTCATCATGCTGCATTAAAAGAAATTGCATTACTTATACCTTGAAATAAATAGTGTGTCTCTTTCCTGCCTATTTGTTCTCTCATCTGTCATCTTTTTTGTCTGCCTTTTTTTCCCAAGGACGCACTTTTCTCAATCCGTGCAATTCGAAGGATCATAAAAAGGGAGCAGTTCTTCTCAATGGAGAAAAATATTTGATGTGAATTAAAATGACAAGTAGAAGGCCAAAATGTAATCAATGTAGTATGAACTTTTTAAAGGCTACACGATGGCTACCAGAGCATTATAATTACCTTGGCTGTATAGATTTTCTTCTGCAGTCACTTATCTAAGGCAGACATTTAACACCTGCTATCCATTGCCTTTTTTTTCTAAACATACAATGGTCTTTACAAATGTTTAAAGGGACTGTATAATATATATATTGTGGCAGAGCGAGGCTCTGTCCCAATGAAAATTATATTGAAGTGGACACAGAGGCTGCATATCGGCTGAATGCAGAGCTGCAGAGCTTAAATCTAAAAACGGAGAAAACTGCTCTGGCAGTTTTCTCTGATTTTTCAATCTCTACAAGGGGCTCTGTGGCTTGGAGATTCCTCAGAGATATGGGTGGGACGGGATCTCCAACCCTGTGTCCAGATCTTATAGATAGCCTGCAGGGTGTATGCCCAGGTGCACACAGCTCATATAATGAAGGGCTGGTGAGAGTTAGAGGTGGGAAGGAAGGTGGAGTGTGTGCAGCTGGCTGCTGGTTCAATACAGACCTGTGTGTGGGGAGCTGTCTGTCTGTCTGCCCACCCTGTGGGAGACTACATCCCTGGTGAGGGGGGGACTTTGTGCCTGACGTACTGGGATGCTGGTAGACCTGAGGTGGCTAGCGAGTCTAAAGGGGGCTGAAGGAAGTCCGGAAGTCTAGGAGACAGTAGGCTGGAGAATCCTGTTGAGGCCAGGAGTGGGCCAGGTTTAGCAGGTACTGCAAGACTAAGTAAGCCTAGGAGCCAGGAGGCCTGGCATTTTGGTTATATGAACATTACTGGAGAAGAACCCCTGCGTGGGAATCCTGTGTGTGAACTGTTATTTTGTTTCCTTTCAATAAAAATGGGCTGCCATGTCCTCAAACCTAACATCTGACTGCTGTGGACTCGCTAAAAAACGCATTTACCACTTGAGTTAACAACCCCCAATGTTTACAATATGTATAGTTATATATAGTTATACATGCACAAGAGATCTTAAGTTAAAAGAGAAGTGTGAGAATGGTAAAAAATAAACATACATACTTACTTACCTGCTGCGTCATTGATCTGATGTTGCAGCGGTCCACCGCCATCTCTAAACCCAATCATGTGACCAGTGATCACTCAGTTCTAGATTCTGCTCTGAGCACAGATTGGTGACTGTCAGTCACCACTCTCTGCTCTGCCCCTCCAGTACTCAGTAGAGCATCAGGCAGGAGAGGGGTGGAACAGTGACACACTGAGAGACTGAGCCAGCTGCCTGTAAATCATCTGGGTAGATCCTGACATTATTGCTGGTATCCCTCCAGAGTCTGGAGTGGCTCTGTGATGTTAGCTGACAGTGGGCTTTAGGGCACAAGTGCACTCCTGTGACCCACAAGAGTAGTATGGGCAAAATACGTTTGACCATACAGTACTTCACTTTTAATATCCTTATATTTGTATGTAATCCTTTACAAATCCTTGCATCTAGTTTTTGTTTAAAATTGTATTTACGTGGGTGCAACATTATTTGCTCAGAAAATGGGCAGGCTTTGTTTCTTGTTTTCCAGAGCAGCAACATATTTGTGTTTTACAGCTCCTTTTTACATTGTCAATCTAGAAGAACCTTCTCACACTGGGGAGCTTTTCAGGCATTTTTGCATTAAAAATAGTGCCTGTAAAGTGCCTGGAAAAGCGCCTTTAAGCCACCCCAGTGTGAAAGCCAGAGTGCTTTCCCACTGGGGCGGTGCGCTTGCAGGACAGAAAAAAAAGTCCTGCAATCTTGGTTAAAGGAAACTGTCAGTGTAGTCTTGCGACTTCACAGCTGGATTTCCTACTACGCATGCACAAATCCCACTGTGCTTTGTGAATGGCCAGGCTGCAAGGGGAAGGAGGAGGGGGCCGAACTTATGGCTCACTTTGTCGCTGCGGAGTGAGCCGGAAGTGGGAGCGAGTACCTTTCAAAAGTGAACAGTCCATTTGGCTTTATTAAATTAACCCCTATATCCCAGCAGTAGTGATGGGCGAATGCGCTTGGGTTTGATTTGTGGGATGTTCTGTGAAATCATAATCTCACAGAAGTCAATGGAAGAATCTTGAAAATAAATTCTGCCCATTTTCAAGGCTAATAGGCAAGACATTGTTAAACTATGGACATGGGGAGCTGAACACTGTGGGGTGGGGGGTTAAGCGCAATGTTCCACGCAGATCAGGTCTTTTAAGAAGGATTAAATTAAAACATCAAAAATGCACAATTCCTTTAAATAACATGCTTGGGGATGCCTTAAACCTGTCTATGCATTGGTGCGCCTGTAGGATGTACTAAAGCAAAAATAAAGTAAATAATGCAAAAATAATAATATTTGTGCTCACTAAAAATAGACTGTAAATGGTCTGTAAGAATGGATAGAAAACAAAATTCTTTGAATATGATTGCGTTGACATCAATAATCAGCTGAAACAACACAGAAATAATAATATATAAAATAGAATGTGTACTGAATCATGCCACTTGACATGCAAATAAATATCTGTATCTACAAACTGCTGATAGAATGACAAAAATATTTCTACAGGGAGTGCAGAATTATTAGGCAAATGAGTATTTTGACCACATCATCCTCTTTATGCATGTTGTCTTACTCCAAGCTGTATAGGCTCGAAAGCCTACTACCAATTAAGCATATTAGGTGATGTACATCTCTGTAATGAGAAGGGGTGTGGTCTAATGACATCAACACCCTATATCAGGTGTGCATAATTATTAGGCAACTTCCTTTCCTTTGGCAAAATGGGTCAAAAGAAGGACTTGACAGGCTCAGAAAAGTCAAAAATAGTGAGATATCTTGCAGAGGGATGCAGCACTCTTACAATTGCAAAGCTTCTGAAGCGTGATCATCGAACAATCAAGCGTTTCATTCAAAATAGTCAACAGGGTCGCAAGAAGCGTGTGGAAAAACCAAGGCGCAAAATAACTGCCCATGAACTGAGAAAAGTCAAGCGTGCAGCTGCCAAGATGCCACTTGCTACCAGTTTGGCCATATTTCAGAGCTGCAACATCACTGGAGTGCCCAAAAGCACAAGGTGTGCAATATTTAGAGACATGGCCAAGGTAAGAAAGGCTGAAAGACGACCACCACTGAACAAGACACACAAGCTGAAACGTCAAGACTGGGCCAAGAAATATCTCAAGACTGATTTTTCTAAGGTTTTATGGACTGATGAAATGGGAGTGAGTCTTGATGGGCCAGATGGATGGGCCCGTGGCTGGATTGGTAAAGGGCAGAGAGCTCCAGTCCGACTCAGACGCCAGCAAGGTGGAGGTGGAGTACTGGTTTGGGCTGGTATCATCAAAGATGAGCTTGTGGGGCCTTTTTGGGTTGAGGATGGAGTCAAGCTCAACTCCCAGTCCTACTGCCAGTTTCTGGAAGACACCTTCTTCAAGCAGTGGTACAGGAAGAAGTCTGCATCCTTCAAGAAAAACATGATTTTCATGCAGGACAATGCTCCATCACACGCGTCCAAGTACTCCACAGCGTGGCTGGCAAGAAAGGGTATAAAAGAAGAAAAACTAATGACATGGCCTCCTTGTTCACCTGATCTGAACCCCATTGAGAACCTGTGGTCCATCATCAAATGTAAGATTTACAAGGAGGGAAAACAGTACACCTCTCTGAACAGTGTCTGGGAGGCTGTGGTTGCTGCTGCACGCAATGTTGATGGTGAACAGATCAAAACACTGACAGAATCCACGGATGGCAGGCTTTTGAGTGTCCTTGCAAAGAAAGGTGGCTATAGTGGTCACTGATTTGTTTTTGTTTTGTTTTTGAATGTCAGAAATGTATATTTGAGAATGTTCAGATGTTATATTGGTTTCACTGGTAAAAATAAATAATTGAAATGGGTATATATTTTTTTTTTGTTAAGTTGCCTAATAATTATGCACAGTAATAGTCACCTGCACACACAGATATCCCCCTAAAATAGCTAAAACTAAAAACAAACTAAAAACTACTTCCAAAAATATTCAGCTTTGATATTAATGAGTATTTGGGGTTCAGTGAGAACATGGTTGTTGTTCAATAATAAAATGAATCCTCAAAAATACAACTTGCCTAATAATTCTGCACTCCCTGTAATGGTTAAATTTCATTCATTTTGGGTCTTCCATACCACCTTGATTTGCCTACCACCCACTCCATTTCATACCTACCCTTTCCCAAGCAAATAAATATGATGGGCCAGATTCCGAGAGACTTACGCTGACGTATCAGTAGATACGCCGTCGTAAGTCCGAATGTGCGCTGTAGTATCTATGCGCTCATTCTTAAAATGAGATACGCCTGAATTTTGCCAAGATACGACCGACGTAAGTCTCCTTGGGTGCATATTTACACTGGCTGCAAGGGGCGCTTCCGTTGATTTACGTGTCGAATATGTAAATGAGCTAGATACGCCGATTCACGAACGTACTTGCGCCCGTCGCTGTAATCTACGTCGTTTACGTAAGGCATTTTTCCGGCGTAAAGTTAAACCACCAAAAAGCTGGTCTAAGTCATTTAGGGTATGGACGTCGAAAGTGCCGTCGGATTTTATGTCGTTTACGTAAGTCGTACGTGAATGGGGCTGGGCGTAAGTGAGATTTCACGTCGTACATCTTGAGACGTCGTATCGTAGGGAGTATTTGCGACGTGATTCTGAGCATGCGCACGCATTCGCCGTTCGTTCGGCCATGCATTCACATGGGGTCACGATTAATTTCAATGCAACACGCCCACTACCAGCCTACTTTGAATTACGCGGACTTACGCCGGCCCATTTACGCTACGCCGCCGTAACTTAGGGAGAAGTGCTTTGTGAATACTGTACTTCTCTATGTTACGTTGGCGTAGCGCATATGAGATTGGGTTTTGAGGAGGAAGTAGTGTTGACCTTCAGTGTTGACCTTCAGTCTAACAGACATTATAGCAATGACCATGGTTAAGATGACCACTAAGAATTCCAGTTAAGATATTTGTGTACAGTGACCTGAGCTGACTAGGTCTAACACCAGGTGGTTGTCAACCCCAATTTCTTTTGTCATAAAATTGAATTAAATCTTTGTTAATATATCAGTTTGTAATCAAATATTTCCAATAAGCAGATGCCACACTACCAATGAGTGCAATCTACCCACTCTTGCTTTTTTAATCTTTTGTATGATCTGACTGACAGTGCTGATGTGATTGTAGTCGGTGCCCCCCAAATGGGGTAATGGAACTTGACAGAATGGTGAATGTAGATTTGGAATCTTTTAAAATCATATGCCTAAATTACTGCAATCAATTTCAGATCTATTCAGATTTGGGTTTAAAATCTAATTACCATAGCTAAACAATTTTATATTTGTTCATATTGTTAAACTGTGATTTTCTTTTTTTTTCTGTAGGTGAACAATTGTTTGAGAATAAGATTTTTACCCTTTCCATGGATACCGCCACATCTGGAATTGTAAGGATTCATTACATTTTTTTATTGCCACCATTTTTTTTTCATATGTAGAGCTCCTGTCCTATGCAGTTATATCTAAATTTAAAATATGCTTTTGCTTGGTTGTAACCAGCCTGACATGATATTTACTTTTCTGAATTATGTAAATGTTTCCTAAGTCTTGTAGGTTGATGAGTACATGATGAGTCACTTGATGCAGGAGGGTGTACAAGAATTTCTAATATCAAATGTTGAGCATGGCAAGAACATAGAAGGAAAGGACAAAACTTTGCTGAATGGTACTTAGAAAAGATTCAGAGGAAGAACTTATTGGCTGCATTTACATGTAATGACAGGATCCCCCTTTCATGCCCAATGTGCCTCAGATTCTCCAGTCCCAAAAAGTAGGAGCAGTAGTGGTGAATGTGATGGATGCCTCAGCAATGCTTTAAAATAAGTGGAGTCTAGGGCCAATGCAGAAACATTTAGAAGTGAGGACCACATGGAATATGACCACTGACCAGAGCTTGCACAGTAAGTGCTGGAGCTGCAGGCTTACTGTGGCCCGGATTCACGTAGAGCCGCGTAAAATGGTGCGGGCGTAACATATCTGATTTACGTTACGCCTCCGCAACTTACACAGGCAAGTGCTGTATTCTCAAAGCACTTTCTCCGTAAGTTGCGGCGGCGTAGCGTAAATCGGCCGGCATAAGCCCGCCTAATTTAAATTTGGAACAGGGGGGCGTGTTTTATGTAAAACTACTGTGACCCGACGTGATTGACGTTTTTGCGGAACGGCGCATGCGCCGTCCATGGAATTTTCTAGTGTGCATTGCTCCAAAGTACGCCACAAGGACATCATTGGATTCGACGTGAACGTAAATGACGCCCAGCCCCATTCACGGACGACTTACGCAAACGACGTAACTTTTTTGAATTTCGACGCGGGAACAACGGCCATACTTAACATTGGCTGCGCCTCATATAGCAGGGGCAACTTTACGCCGGGAAAAGCCTAACGTAAACGTCGTAACTTTACTGCGTCGGCCGCGCGTACATTTGGGAATTTGCGTATCTAGCTAATTTGCATACTCAACGCGGAATTCGACGGAAGCGCCACCTAGCGGTCAAAAAAAATGCAGTTAAGATCCGACGGCGTAAGAGACTTACGCCTGTCGGATCTAATGGATATCTATGCGTAACTGATTCTAAGAATCAGACGCATAGATACAACGGGTCAGATTAGGACTTACATGGCGATGCGCCGTCTTAAGTCCTTTAAGAATCTGGGCCTATGTGTCCACTGTGCTGCCTGGGAGGGCCTTCAGTGCAGCAGGTGGTTTTGTTAAAGGGAGAGACAAATTATTATTATTTATTTTGTATTTTTTTATTTAAAGCGGAGGTTCACCCTTAGAGAGCACATTTTCCCCTTAGATTAATGCTCGTTTTGTCTAGGGGAATCGGCTAGTTGTTTTAAAATATGATCCATACTTACCGTTTACGAGATGCATCCTCTCCGTCGCTTCCGGGTATAGGCTGCGGGAATGGGCGTTCCTTCTTGATTGACAGTCTTCCGAGAGGCTTCCGACGGTCGCATCCAAGAAGCCCAACGCCGGTGCGCAGGCGCAGTATAGAGCCGCACCGACGTTCAGGTTCTTTCGGCTACGAGTGACACGATGGATGCGACCGTCGGAAGCCTCTCGGAAGACTGTCAATCAAGAAGGAACGCCCGCTCCCGAAGACCCATACCCGGAAGTGACGGAGAGGATGCATCTCGAAAACGGGTAAGTACTGCTCATATTTTAAAACAAATAGCCGATTCCCCTAGACCAAACGAGCAGGAATCTAAGGGGAAAAGAGGAAAAATTAAATAAATGGGTGAACTCCCGCTTTAAAGATAAGAAACACATACAAACATAAAGACAGCTTCGCATTACATATAGATTGTAATGAGCATATTAAGTATAATAACCATACAAGAGACACATTTGTATGTTTCCTGCCACTGTGCACTGGCTTACTTTCATAAAAATGATTTCAAACCCCTTGCAGCTGATGCCACTGTATATACATGTTTCTTTGTCATCCACTCTAAAAAAAAAAAAAAAAAAACTTCCATCATTACCAGCTCCTAATACCTTTGCTTGCCTATCACCATTACCATCTACTACCACTAATACCAGTTCCAGCCACCTCTGCGGACTTTCCACCATTATCAGCTCTGGACACCTATGCTCTGCTGGCTTGTCACAATTGTTTATTACAGGTATTTATATAGTGCCAATAATTTACCAGTGCTTTTACATACAGTATCTGACAAAAGTGAGTACACCCCTCACATTTTCGTAAATATTGTATTCTATCTTTTCATGTGACAACACTGAAGAAATTACACTTTGCTACAATGTAAAGGAGTGAGGCTTCTTATAGCCTAGGCCATCTTTGTGTAGAGCAACAATTCTTTTTTTCAGATCCTCAGAGAGTTCTTAGCCATTAGGTGCCATGTTGAACTTCCTGTGACCAGTATGAGAGATTAAGAGCGATAACACACACTGTAACATACCTGCTCCCCATTCACACTTGAGACCTTGTAACACTAATGAGTCACATGACACTGGGGAGGGAAAATGGTTAATTGGGCCCAATTTGGACTTTTTCACTTAGGGGTGTACTCACTTTTGTTGCCAGCGGTTTAGACATTAATGGCTGGGTGTTGAGTTATTTTGAGGGGACAGCACATTTACACTGTTATACACGCTGTACACTAATTACTTTACATTGTAGCTAAGTGTAATTTCTTTAGTGTTGTCACATGAAAAGATAGAATAAAATATTTACAGAAATGTGAGGGGTGTACTCACTTTTGTGAGATACTATATACTGTACATTCACATTTGTCCCTGACCTCAAGGAACTTACAATCAAAGGTACCTACATCACATGCATACATACACATACTAGATATACGCCAATTCACCTACCAGCATGTCTTTGAAGTGTATGAGGAAACCAGTTCACCAGGAGGAAACCACACAAGCACATGGAGAACTTAAAAAATCCATGCATGTCCTGTGTCCTTATTGGCATTTGAGCCAATGACCCTAGTGCTGTATTGCAGGAATACCACTCCTGGTCTATTCCAGTGTTTTGGCACTATGAAGGTGCCACACATAATATTTCTGTAGCTGCGCCTAAGCTGCAAATGTTTTAATGTTTGCTGCAGGATAAATCCTGCATTGCACCTCCAAATGTGTGGCCTGTTCCACTGCTCAGGCACAGTAAATGTAGCACTACCCCCCTAGGAGCCATTGGTGAATAGGGATCCCCACCCTGCACAGCCAGACTCACCAAATTTTCCCAGCACACTTTAGACAGGAAATAGTCCAGCAACTTTTGTTTTGCTCTTTAGGGGTAATAAACTTGGATAGGGATAGGGGTATTATGGGATGCCCACTTGACTTTTCAGCAAAAGAACTCTTCAGGGACACAAATTTATACAGTCTATATATGCACTCCTCTTCTTCCTTCTACACAAATCTTGCTTGCAGAACACTCAGGCCCAGCTGGAACACTGTTAGGGGGATCTGACAAGGCACTCAGCCAGATCCAGTGAAAACCCTTTACAGGTAGGGACCACGGGTCCCTTCGGTGTGCAGAAAAGTCCCAGTGTCCAGCTGCCCTACTGTGGCTACTGATCCCAGAACCACCTTATTAGCAGGGTTGCCAACTGCCAGTAAATTCACGGACGGTTTGCAAAATCTGTGATTTTTACATCTGTCCATGAGTGCCTGTTACGGACATGCAGTCTGTCAAACCGTTTTTAAATTTACTGACGGTTGGCAACCCTGCTCTTCAGGCACTTCCAGACCACCTGGCAGCAGTTGCCCCTTTCACTAGCCCTCACGGCTAATCTTCCACAGTCAACCCAGACTTACTCTACAACCATCTCAGACGGCCACTCCTCACTCCTCTCAGTCTTCCCCAACTGTCTCACTTACCAGCTACCTGACTGTCTTCTCCCTGGAGATCTCCCAGATGTGCTTGCTAGCTTCTGCTGTCCTCACACCTGCTCCTGTGCTACTGGACAGGACTCCTCATTGTGTTGTCAGAGGATCCCCCTTTTACCCCCCCAAGACTAGGGGGCTACCCTCAAAGGCCTCCTTCCTCTCCAGCTTCCACCCAAACTCCACTGCCCATTGCTAGCCTGACTCTGAGTATTTAAGAAGGTCCCACCCCCTGGTAGCCCATTTGGTCGGGGATTGATTGAGGCCCTCCTCAGTACACCAGGCAGCTCCTCCTAACCTTCCTCCCATTCTTCTGGAAATTTCTGTAAAGTTCCAGCAAGTAGAGGGAGGTATCAGAGATGCTGCCTGATGAGTGATTCCAGCCTCCCTGGATCACTCAATCCACCCAGTTTCAAAACACACAGGCTTGGCTGCCAGCCAAGCTAAACTATTTACCTACACTACAGAAAAACCTATGTACAATACCTAGCACTCTGCACTAGAAGGTGCTACATCAAGGTACCACACAGGTTTGCCCAACAGAGCCTCAGCTGCAAAATGTGTAATGTTTGCTGCAAGGTAATACCTGCTTTGCCTAAACAACAAGAAGAAAGAATGTTATAAGGACCTGCCACCATTACCACTGCAGCCTGCCACAATTACCAGCTGCTGCCACCTCTGCTGCCTTGTCACCATTACCAGCTAATGACCGTATTTCCAGCCCCTGAAACCTTTTCTAGCCTGCTGCCATAACTAGCTTCTGACTCATCTGATGGCCTGAACCATTACCAGCAGTTTCCAGCAGTCAGACACTGAGGTGTGACACACAGTTTTTCCTCCACTGGGCCTTAGTTGAAATATTTGTAGTGTTTACTGCAGGGTAAATCCCGCTTTTCTTGAACAACAAGAAGAAAGAATGGCATGAAGGTCTGCAAGGCTTTGCCTAATCAGGGCACAGTCAGAGCCATGATTCGACAAAGTCATGATGACTTTTCCCAATCGTGGCTAAGTGCTCATAGTCCCACCCCACACTATAAAAGGCTCCTTCCTACAGGAACCTTTTGCAGTGTGTTGTTGGAGTGGAAGATAGATAGAGCAAAGTTCTGTTTGCTACTAGCGAGTTTGTGTGTTATTGTGACTTTAGTGTGTAGAGTATCAGTGCAGTGTTAGTTTAGTCTGAGTATAATGTGAGTATATTGTGAGTATAGTGTAGTGTCAGCGTAGTGTGTCAGTACAGTGCTAGTGTAGTGTAGACGAGGGTATAGTGTAGTGTGTGAGTGTAGTGTGAGTATAATGTGTCAGTAAAGTGTGAATATAGTGTAGTGTGAGTGTACAGTGGGTGTAGTTTTAATGTTGTGCAGTATTTATCACAGCATTACATAACATTTAGTGCTGTATACAGTGATGTAGTGTTGTATACTCTCTTTTTGGTTGCTGTTTTTTTTGTCCCGTGCCTGCCCTGGTTTTTTAAATTGTCAGACACAAGTTTTTCTGACTGCAACGCTGTTGATCCCCCTATTTTATTCTCCTCATTTTTTTTTTACATTTTTGTCAGTCCTCAATTTCAAGTGCACCAAACACCACTTTTCATTGAATAAAGTGAATCCAATTACACATTTCCCAGTATCTATTAAATTTGAGTAATAAGCCCTCCTATCATGTCTAGGAGGCCAACAATGAGAGTCAGACCTTCCCATGCCACTATGAGGGAGCCAGCAGCGTCTATGTCCTCAGGCAAAGGTGAACATGGTCCTTCCTCATGCAGGGCACGGTTTTCTTTATTTAGTGTTGTTGCCCGTGCTATCCTGCCACAGCAAGCAAGGGGGTGGTGGCCTGGCTTACTAAACCATCCTCACTCTCCTCATCTTCTATCACCCAAGCTGAGACTATTGCTCACTCCACCGCAGCTGCAGAGTGGCTTATTCTGCCTCCTTGTCCACAGCTACTCCTGCCATAGCCCCAGCATCATGCATGGAGGAGTCAACTGAATTTATTTGAACACAGTGCAGCCACTTGCTTCATGGTGATGCACAGGCATTACTTGATTCTGATGTTGGTTCTGAGGTTGAGGGAGGGAGTAACATGAGCCTACAGATAGAGGAGTACACAGATCCACAACAAATTAGCAGTCACAGTGCATTGCTAAGTTGGCTCCAGTGATGCTCAGGGTGAAGGGGATAATGATGATGAGGTCACTAACGTGACATGGGTGCCTGATAGGGCAGAGGAGGAAAGTGAGGGGTAGGTACAACCCCACTGAGGCAGGATGTCCTCCAGAGGCAGCCATCATGGAACAGTAGAGAGCAGCCACCCTGATCCATCAGATTGTGGAGCTGTTACCGCCCAGCCCACTTCCCACAACTTGGCTATGTGGGCCTTTTTTTAGAACATGTAGAGCTGATTGCACTGTTGCAATTTTCAATCCCTGCCACAAGTAGATCAAGTGTGGCAAAATACCAGCCATTTGGGTCCCACATACTTGAAAAGGCATTTACCCTCCCACCACTCAGCCCACCATTATCAAGAGCACCTGAAAGCCACACAAAAGTGACACAATTCTTCTCCTCCTCACTCCTCACCTTTCAAGTCTACCCCCGCTGTATCTCATGACCTCTCAGCAGCCTCCATTGACATGGATGGTATAGCAAAGGATGTCACAGGTCCTTGCAACACATCTGCCAGCAGCACACCACTAGCTGTAGAGAATAGCGGGCAGATTTATCTGCCCCAGTAGCTGCACTGAAGAAAAACAATACACTCCCTGCCATCCACATGCCCAGTGTCAAAATTCCAGCTTGTCCAATTTGCTGGCTTTACAACTGCTGCCTTTCCATTTGATGGATCCTGCCCTCTTCTGTGAATTTGCAGAATGTGCTGTACCACCATGGCAGGTTCCTAGGTTAAATCACATGGAAGGCAAAGTTTTGGCATTGTTGGGCAAGGCAATCAGCAGCAAGGTGCACCTTTCTGCTGACACATGGTCCAGCAGCATGGTCAGGGACAATATATTTTGCTTACAGCACCCAGGCTAACTCTGCTTGCAACTAGGAAGGATGCAGGACAGGTCTCAGTGCTGAAGCTTGTTTTGCCACCATGTTTCCTACAGCTAGTGGTGATGATGCAATATTTGTCAGCTCCACCTTCCCCCCTTCTCCTCATTGCCTCCTCAGCTGAATTGTCCTATGAACCACCAGTACCCCCTAAGCGTTCAAGTAGTTATTCAATGAGTCAGGCTAAAGGATGCCATGCAGTGCTTCAGCTTGTCTGTCTAGAGAACAGGAGCCACACCAGAGCAGAGATTATTTTAGCTCTGCAGGGGAGAAAAACAGTTGCTAGACTGTTTTCTGTCTAAAGTCTGCTGGCACATGTAGCAGTTGGCCGTCAACAATACCTGTGTAATTATGGCACACGGACAGGCTCAGGGGAGCTTGGCTTTTTTCCCCCCACGCCAATGGCTGCTTATAAAAGATGCATGCACTGTACTGTCACCATTTGATGATGCAGCATGGATGGCGAGCCATGACAATGCATGCATCAGTGACACAATCCCTCATGTTTTCCTGTTGGAGCATACTCTGCATTGCATTATGGACAGGACACTTGTGGCAGAGCAGCGGGAGGAAGAGGAGGACTTCCTTTCATCTCAAGGCAGACACCATTCTTGCGACACCACAGAAAACGCAAAAGGAGAGGAAGAGGTATACACCATATTAATTATGGTATAGTTTTGTGGAAAGATAGCACCACATTTGAAGGAAACCCATGTAGATATGGGACAAATATCTTTTAAACTACATGCAGATAATATTCCTGCACAAATAAAACTTAAGACCCCAGCTCTGCAAGGTCACGGTACTAACAGTTTAGACAATGTTCTGCATGCTAAGTTTCTATGTATAATGTGCGGGTGGTGACATGATTTATTTTGTGATCTAAAATTTCCTTCAACATATGTAATTTTTCCACAGTTATTGACATAGTGTCTTCTAAATCTTTTTTCAGGCTATGGATGATGAATATGAGATAAACAAATATGCTTATGGCACTGAGGATTATACTGAAGACACATTGAATGTTATCCACAATAATGACCAAAGCAAAGATAGTAGCCTAGCTGTCTGGATCGCTCCTACTCTACTCTACATGGTTGTCTGGTTTTTGGGTGTCATTGGAAACGGCCTGGTCATTGGTATAATTGCATTTAAGATGAAGAAATCTGTGAACACTATCTGGCTTTTTAATCTGGCCTTGGCTGACTTTATGTTCACATTTTTCCTACCCCTGACTGTGGTTTATACAGCTATGGATCACCACTGGATATTTGGAAGGGCCGTGTGTAAACTGAACTCTTTCATTTTGGCATTGAACATGTTCACCAGTGTCCTTCTGCTGACCATTATTAGTCTGGATCGTTGCATATCTGTTGTTCTTCCTGTTTGGTCACAAAACCATCGTTCCACTAGGCTTGCCAGCTTTATGTCTGCAGTCGCATGGTTTATTGGATTTTTTCTAAGCTCACCTTCTTTTGTTTTCCGTGATACTAAATTTGAAAATAACAAAGTAATCTGTTTCAACAATTATTCAATGTTTGGTAAAATAGATTTTCATGAAACACACACAGTGATGGTGGCAATACGATTTATTTTTGGGTATATAATCCCGCTCATCATAATAACATTGAGTTATGTTACAATTGTCTTCAAACTCAAGAAAAACAAGATAGCAAAATCCAAAAAACCCTTTAAGATCATATGTACAATTATTGTGGCGTTCTTCATTTGCTGGTCACCGTTCCACATTCTGCATGTATTCGAGCTATACCACCACGCTTTCTCACACTATTTATTCAAGATTGGCTTGCCTATTGCCACTGCTTTTGCTATTGCCAACAGTTGTGTAAATCCTATTGTGTATGTTATTATGGGCCAGGATTTCAAGAAGTTTAAGATGAGTATTCTATCAAGACTTGACAATGCAATAAGTGAGGATACAGTGCACACACGTCTCAGCCACAGGAGCTTCACACAGCGATCTTCCGTTACAGAAAAGGACTCAACTGCAATATAATATTTTCAAAACTCAATAAAAATAACATTTCAAAAAACAAAAACAAAATTAGTAATAGATGCTTAGAAACAGCTACTGACAAATGATACAAGGACATGAACAGTAACTCACTTACTGCATTAAGCACATATTTAAATCATAAAAAATGATTTGTTCTCTTTTTTTTACCACCAATATACCAAGAATATTTTATATGTTACTATGCTGTTATTTTTAAAAGAAATGCATATAAAATGTATTTGTTTTACAAGTTCACTTTAGTTTGAGCACTCTGATTCACTATTATGCCCCGTACACACCATCACTTTATGTGATGAAAAAAAACGACATTTTCTGTGAAGTAAAAAATGACGTTTTTGAAACTACAATTTTCAAAGACGAAGTTGCCTACACACCATCGTTTTTCTCACAATGTTCTTGCAAAGTGAGGTTACGTTCCACCACGTTTTACCATTGAAGCTTGCTTCATAAGTAGCTTCTGGGCATGCGTGGATGAAAAAACGTCTTAGAAAACGACGTTTTTTGCTACACACGGTCAATTTCTGTGAAGTAAAAAGTGCACTTTTGAAAAACGACACATAAAATTGAAGCATGCTTCAATTTTTTTGGGTCGTTTTTTACAAGACATAAAACGACGTTTTCCCCCACACACACAATTAAAGTGACGTTTTTAAAAACGTCATATTTTTTTCATCACATAAAGTGATGGTGTGTACGCGGCATTAGAATGACAGGGCAGAAATGCTGATTTTGTTTAAAGTGTACCTGTGTCTATACTATGCATGCTAAAGTATTTACATATTCTTAAAAAGCAGTTAAAACAAGCTTAAATTTGCATCTCTTGCCAAAGGCATCATGGATAAATATAAATTCAAATTTCACAACAGATGCCATCCTTTCAATATATATATATATATATATATATATATATATATATATATATATATATATATATATATATGTAAACATCAAGTATTTCAAGCTATGAGACCTAACTGAAATCCAACTTCAGAGTCCCTGCTATGATGTTTTAGGATGAATTACCTCACAGTACATTTACCTAGAGAGGTTGGTGATAGTCTTTACATTTCTTATACTGTTTGTAAAAATAATGCCTTTTAATGCACTTTAATACCCATAGTTTGGGCACAAGTGCACTTTAAATGTTAGGTGGAAAAGTGGGTACTAAAGAAATAATTTTCTGAATACTGGGACCCTACTGATATTGGTCCTCTAGCACTCACACAAACTACACTGTGCTTGGAAAAGTTTAAAAGATGGTATTAAATAACGTTATTTAACAGCTTCTATGGCACATGTGCCCTCCACTTGTTGCGAAACTACAAGTCCCGTGATGCATTGCAATGCTGACAGATACAGGCATGCCTCCCACAGGCAGAAGCATGATGGGACTTGTAGTTCGACAACATTTGAAGAATGTCCAGTTTGACACCCCTGCTCTATGGCTACACAGCATTTGCATGTGCCTAGCACCTGTTACATTCACTCTCATATTTTACAAAATATAAGCTTCAATACCATTATTTGGAGTTTATAACTCTTTCCACAACAACTGCAGAAAATACCCATTAGTATACCATAAATCCAGTGTGCTCCTAACTTCCTGTTTGGTCTGAAAACACAATGCATTGCAGAACTCTGCTAATTCACACCCCTCTATCTCCCACTGAAGTTACATAAGATAATGTTAGAAATGTATTAGTGTGTCATTCTGTGACCATTGGATGGAGACAATTGTATAGGAAAGGGTTGTGTCTAATGGTCTGCAAACTTCAAATGTTATTTATTCAGATGATTTTAGGAAAAGTAACTGACAGCAATACTGACACCTCACAAATGTGTTATGGCATTGGTTGCAAAGTATTACTAAAACATACAGTAGTATCTGGCAAATTGGCTCCAGCATTCAGAGGCATATTTTCTACATACAAAGCCATAATGTCAAAGCTGGTCTGGTCTTAGGCCCCGTACACACGACAGAGTTTCTCGGCAGAATTCACAGAGAAACTCGGTCAAAACCCGGATTCTGCCGAGAAACTCTGTCGCCTGTACAGTTTTGGCTCGATGGAGCCGCCGAGGAGCTCGACGAGAAAATAGAGAACATGTTCTCTATTTTCTCGTTGTTCTATGGGAGAAGGCGGCCCGCCGAGCTCCTCGGCGGCTTCATCCCAGAACTCGACGAGGAACTCGACGTGCTTGGCACGTCGAGTTCCTCGGCCGTGTGTACGGGGCCTTAGAGGCATGGCTTAGTGTTAAGTGACAACAGACAATTTTTGAGTCTTTTTTTTTCAGTGAACATTGCACTTAAATGTTTATGCATTTTGGTACAATGTTGACAGATACAGTCATCTTATGAACAGATTTTCACATCCTATACATTGACAATTTCAAAGAATTGTAATTTCTTGTAGAGGTTTACTAAATTATCACAGCCTGAAACAGATGAAAACATCCAAAATCCCTTTTTATCTGTCATGCACTATATGATTGTATTGTATCCTTTTTAACATGTTTAGCGGTAATAAATAATTTCATGTAACATTCATGCTAGATTTATATGCTGCGTACGGTACATAAAGATAACCTTTTGGTTTGTTACCTTCATTAGGGCAGACATGCTTATCAAATCTAATCTCTGGATAGTGTCATTTTTATTTAATATTCTAAAATTATATCTTTGGGCAAATATTACATTTTCAAACTATTTTATTATTTGATTTAGAAACTCATAGGCCCGGATTCACAAAGCACTTGCGCCGACGTATCTCAAGATACGCCGCGTAAGTGCAAATATGCGCCGTCGTATCTATGCGCCGGACTCAGAAACTAAGATACGCCTGAAAATAGGCTTCATCCGACCGACGTAACTTGCCTACACCGACGTAGAGTGGGCGCATATTTACGCTGGACGTATTTGGCGATCCCATTGATTTTCTATTCACATATGCAAATGAGGGAGATACGCCGATTCACGAACGTACGTCCATCCGACGCAGTGCGTGTAAAGTCATACGTCCGGCGTAAAGTTATGCCCATAAAAGGAGGTGTAACTCAGCAGCATCCATGCTAAGGGCTGCACCAGAGAACACAAGCCGACGTATTTTACGACGTTTACGTAGGACGTGAATATGACTAGGCGTAGGTTACGTTCACGCCGTAGGCAGTGATCCGACGTATCTTAGGCAGTTGTTCCGACGTGATTGTGAGCATACGCACTGAGTTGTGCCCACGGGACGGCGCATGCGCAGTTGGCGATACGTATCTGTCTGGCGCTCGGCCCATCATTTGCATGGGGTCACGCCTCATTAGCATGGCTCACGCCCACTTCTACTTACGCCGACTTACGCCTTGAAAACCCAGCGCAGATTTGGAAGCACTGGCTTTGTGAATTTAGTGCTTGCCTCTCTGCGCTGCGTCGGCGTAGCGTAAAGGAGATACGCTACGGCGGCATAAATATGCGCCAGTGTCTGTGAATCCGGGCCATAGTATCCTGCCCAGTTAATTTTTGTTAAAATCAGTCCTGAAGTAGTTGTGTAGTGACAACAGAAAATCAACATTATATTGGTTACTGGTTATGAAACTAGTCAGAGGCAGAAGAGATCATTATTATTATTGTGGTATTTTAGAAAAATAAAAATTATAAATAATGTAATATAAGTAAAATGGTAGCCTTATTATACATTAAATTTTTTCTGAATAATGTATTTCACTTACGCATTTTTATGTTTGATACTACAGTCCACTACTTAATGTATTCATTAAATATTACTTTATCTCTGTATTTTTTTGTGTTAAATATTAAATCACACTGTTATACATCACTTAAAGGGGTGGTTCACCCTAAAAAATACTTTTTCTTATTACACTTGCCCCCCACATTACAATACGATTAAGGCTATTATTTTTTTTTTAATGCTGTACATACCTTTGTACAGCATATTCACCCGTGGCATCCGGCTTGCGAGTCCCGCGGGAGTGGGCGTTCCTAACATTTTTTTTTGTTTTTGTTTCAAAGATTTTTATTAAGGTTCTGCAGATACAGCAATAACATTTACAGCCAATGGGCATAGATAATTGCGGTCGCAGCCGCCAAGGCACATAAAGAACAGAGTAATGCAATAGAAGTATATGAAGACATAACACATTCATTTACAATCATATCGAGAAACTTTTGCGGGCGTAGCCGCCAATGAGGTCACACAATGAATCGCCTCACTCGCCCTTGCCAGGGCTAGCAAGAGCGGTTAGGAGCACTCACAGGAACCACTAAACTAACACCCTAACGTGGGTGTACTTAACACTGTGCTGTGAGCGATGGAAAAACCCTATAAACTATATATTCCTCAATATCCAGCACAGCCAGGCTGGCAACTACCGAGACGAGCCAAAGCGCTATGCCAAGAATTCCAGCACAGACTATGCACTCGTGCCTTCTATCATACTAAGAGGGAGGGGAGGGTATAGGAGATAACGGGGCAAATAGGGGGGGGGGGGAAACCTGCCACAGCTCCAAGGGGTCTATATCATTGAGGGATAACAATCAGCCCCGGCCCGACATAGCATTCTTGTAACAGTCCGACAAGACAAAGTGGGTCCAGCAAGCCCAAATTACCGAGAATTTAGAAGGGGTGTCGTTCGCCTGGTGGATCAGTTCCTCCATATCCATTGTTTTTTTAATACATTTGAACCAGTCCGAGATCGATGGAGGATTGGGGGACAGCCACTGGAGAGGTATACACATACGGGCCGCGTTCACCATGTGCATTGCCAAAGACTTGCAATACCCTCTTGGCAACGATTGGGCATGGTGAAGGAGGAACTGAGCAGGGGCAAACTCCAGGTCAAATGTAGTCACTTTAGAGATGTACTCGTGCACCTCCTTCCAGAAAGATTGGAGTTTGGGGGAGGACCACCATATGTGGAGGAACGATCCCGTCTCTAAATTACATCTCCAACAGACCTGTGAAAGTGCAGGATTTATGCGATGTAGTTTAAGAGGGGTCTTATACCACCTGGAGAGGATTTTGTATGCATTTTCCTGTACCTGGACATTAACCGAGCCCTTATGGGCCATCCTGTAGACGTCTTCCCATTTCGTTTCCGTGAGATCAAGTCTGAGATCCCTTTCCCACTGCTGGTTAGCCCAATGTATTTGAGGCCCGGTACACATGGGCAAACATGTATGATGAAACCGGTCCATCGGACCGTTTTCACCGTACATGTCTGCCAGAGGGCTTCTGTAAGATGGCTGTACTAACCATCGCACAGAAGTCCGCGCGTAAACAATACGCGGGGCGTGTCCGCGTCGTCGCGGCGACGATGCGGCGACGTGGGCGGGCCTGCCATTTAAAGGCTTCCACGCATGCGTCGAAGTCATTCGACGCATGCGAGGGACGGCGGGCGCTCGGATATGTACGGTAGGTCTGTACTGATGACCGTACATGTCCGAGCGGGCAGGATTCCAGCGGACAGTTTTAAAACACGTCCAGGAATATTTGTCTGCTGGGAAAAGGCCTGGCGGGCAAATGTTTGCTGGAATTCGGCCCGCTCGCGCCTACACACGACCGAACATGTATGCTGAAACTGGTCCGCGGACCAGTTTCAGCATACATGTTTGGTCGTGTGTACGGGGCCTTAGACGAGCATGTGGAAAACAAAAGGGTATAGATAGTCGAGATAAGGTGTCTCTGTGGTTCAAGGCTTGAGCATATGTGTTCAAACGAAGTAGCGGCTCTGGACCATGTCGTTCCTGGGGCCGATTTAGTAAGGAAGTGGCGGATCTGCACGTACGTCCAGAATGGGAAAACGTCCCTATTAATTTTGGAGGCAAGCTCTGATTGGAGCATGAGTCTCCCATTAGTAAAAAATTGAACTGCTCGTACTGTGGAGTGGGGCCAATCGTCTGCCAGAAAGGCGGGGTGCATTCCCGGAGTGAAGTCAGGGTTCATTCTAAGGGGAGTCATAGGGCCATACAGGTCGGACAATCTGTGCTTGTTACAGGCCTCTCTGAAGGCCAGTAGGGAGGGACGGATTAAGGGGTGGTCTATACAGTCCGCCGGGATATTTCGCCATGCGATCCACGGAAGTTGGGGTAGAGGGAGGGGAGAAAACAATCGTTCGAGCTGTATCCAATCTTTTTGATCACTATGTACTGTCCAGTCCACTATCCTAGTCAGGCCACAAGCCAAGTGATATTTGTAAATGTCGGGCAATCCTACTCCTCCCGTAAGCTTAGGTGTTGTGAGTCGAGCGTAGCTCAGACGCGGACGGGCCCCCTGCCGAACGAAGTCGGTACATGCCTTCCTATAGGAGGCGAAGAAAGCCGGGGGAATCTTGATCGGGACTGCTTGTAAAGTGTACAGAATTCGCGGCAGAACGTTCATTTTGATGACCGCAACCCTACCGAACCATAATAACAGCTTTGAGGTCCATCCCCGCAGGTCTTTCAATATTTTTTGTAGCAATGGGGCATAGTTTAGTATGTATAGATCCGCTAAGGATACAGGAAGTTGGATCCCTAAGTAGGTAATGGCCCGTCTATTCCATTTGAAAGGGAAGTTCACTTTACAAAGGTTACACGTCGCGTCAGGTAGGGAAACGTTCAGGGCTGACGATTTGGCAAAATTTATCTGAAAATTAGATAGACGTCTGAAATCTTCGAAGTCGTTTAGTAAATTAGGGATAGTCGTGAGTGGATCCGTCAGGAAAAGAAGAATGTCGTCCGCAAAAGCGGCAATTTTGTATGCGTGTTTCTGTACTTCAATACCCCGAATCGCCGGATTAAACCTAAGTCGTCTCAGGAACGGTTCCAGGGTTAGAATAAAAATCAGGGGAGAGAGGGGGCAACCCTGGCGCGTACCGTTCGATATGGAGAAGGCATCTGACAGGCAGCCGTTCACTTGGACCCGTGCCGTTGGGCCGGAATAGAGCGTTGAGATGAAATTTAGCATAGTCAATGGCAGGCCCATAGCCCTTAAAGTCGTCTGCATAAAATCCCACGCCACCCTGTCAAATGCCTTCTCCGCGTCGAGTGACAAGAAAAAAACGGGGGATTTGGTAGAAGTGAGCCAGTGGTGGACATTCAGGGCTTTCAGGGTGTTGTCCCTCGCCTCCCTTCCAGGGACAAAACCAACTTGATCCAGATCCACTAGGGTGGGGAGGAAAGGGAGAAGCCTGTTCGCTAACGTTTTGGAAAACCACTTCAAGTCAACATTAAGCAATGAAATGGGCCTATAGTTAGTCACTACTGTGGGGTCCTTGTCGGGTTTCGGTATAACAACGATATGAGCAGTCAAAAGGTCTCGGGGGGGGGGGGGGGGCAGGTCGATCAGCGAAGGAGTTGAAGGCAGAGAGAAAAAATGGAGTCAGGCCTCGTACACACGACAGAGTTTCTCGGCAGAATTCACCGAGAAACTCGGTCAAAACCCGGATTCTGCCGAGAAACTCTGTCGTCTGTACAGTTTTGGCTCGATGGAGCCGCCGAGGAACTCGACGAGAAAATAGAGAACATGTTCTCTATTTTCTCGTTGTTCTATGGGAGAAAGCGGCCCGCCGAGCTCCTCGGCGGCTTCATCCCAAAACTCGACGAGGAACTCGACGTGCCAAGCACGTCGAGTTTCTCTGTCGTGTGTATGAGGCCTGAGAGTTTTAGCAAATGTCTTGTAGTATCCGGTCGTCAGGCCGTCCGGGCCTGGGCTTTTGCCCGATTTCAGTTGTTTTAGAGCCCTTTCCACCTCCTGGATGTCCAGGGGTCTGTCAAGCTCAGTTTTAGCAGCTTCCGATAGTTGGGTGGGACCGAATTGCTTCAAAAACTCCTCCATCATTCCCTGTCGCGTGATTGGCGCCGAAAGTGGGTCAGGTGAGGGCAAGTTGTACAGTTTAGTGTAGTATTCGACAAAGTGTTTAGCTATGTCTGGGGAAGAGAGCAACTTATGACCGAGGGGGGAGGAGGAGGAGGAGGGGGGGAGGAGGAGGGAGGAGGAGGAGGGGGGGAAGAGGGGGAGGAGAGGGGGGAGAGGAGGAGAGGGGGGGAGAAGGAGGGGAGAGGGGAGAGAAGGGGGAGGGGAGGGGAGGAGGAGGAGGAGGGGGGGAGGAGGAGGGGAGGAGGGGGGAGGGGGGAGGAGGGTGGCGGGCTCTGTGCGGTAAACTGACAGACGGAGTAAACCTCCGTCGGGGTCGGGTCTCTCACTCAGGAGTATTGGGCGAAGCCAAGCAGGCAGCGTTAGCCTGTGTATTGTAGAGGGGCGTTCCGCCGCATGGCTGATCTTGACTCTCCCAATACCGAGCTTTCAGATGCAGCCCAGTGTACCAACGGACCTGGAGGGGAGATGCGCCAAGGCTCAGATCCCATACAATGTGATCATAACACGTCCCAACCCCTTCCCAACTGCTTCTGTACCCAGTGAAGAGATATGATCAGATATATTTACAGGCGTAGTTAAGACACCATAACGTTACCCAGCATTGTCCAGGAAGCCAGTCCGTTGGTATCCGAGCAGATCCGAGGACAGTGTCGTAGCCAAAATGTCCCGGTAGACAGTGCTCTACGAGGTCGGGGAGCCGGACGGATCCGTCGGACGGATGTGCAGTGTTCAGCGGCTATCAACCAAAGGCAGGGCTGGGCGTGTATGATGCTTGTGAGGGGTGCGGGAGACCCCGCCGGCGGATGTAAACCGGGGAAGACAGTAGTTTTGCGATGCGTGCAATGTCAATCTAAGGACTGAAGGTGGTTCCGGGGTAAGGCAGACTGAGGCACACCCAACCGCTCACGGATAGGGTCCTAAGCGTCCGAGGCCAGTAACGAACAGCAGAGTCCATAGAAACACTCACCTTCGGACCTCAAGTGAGATAGGTGTGGAGAAGGGAAGACAGTCATCTGGGCATCAGATCGCAGGTCGGTGGGTTGCTCTAACCGTCTGGGCAGCTTACGCCGAGCAGGGGGGGCCAGGGCGGCGGGGGAAAAGGAGAAGCAGGCATTTCAGGTACATCTGGGCAGGCAGGCTTCATAGCGAAACAGTACCTGGGAGGCGATCAGTACCCGGGAGTCCATCTAGCGCGAGATCACCGGGTGATCACGACGAGCCCTACTTGGTAGCGGGGCCGCGGACGGGCTGGTCGGTAGAGGGTGGCCCTGTGCAGGGAGACCAAGACTTGAAGGGGAAGGAGAACGCCTCCTGCGGTATCTAATGTCCTGGGCCTCCATGGGTTCCTCTTCCATGTTTCGGCGAGAGAGCTCCGGGACTTGGAATTCCGCGTACCAGTCCGGGAGATGAACAGGCGGTAGGTCCAAGTGTTTGCAAAAAGTCTCCAATTCCTCAGGGACTCTTAGGAGAGCCGAACGGCCTAAGTGGGTGACCTGCAAACCGAAGGGGAACTTCCAGCGGTAACGAATTCCCTTGTTCCTCAGAACATCCAGGAGGGGGCGGAGGTCCCTGCGATTCTTGAGTGTGATGGCTGAGAGGTCTTGAAAGATTTGAATCGGGCGGCCATCATAATCCAGCCGGTCTTTCTCTCAAGCCTTCTTGAGGACCGTCTCCTTGATCTCGTAGTCATTTATAAAACAAATGATATCTCTCGGGGGATCGGTGTCTCTGCCCGCGGGCGGAGGGCCCTGTGTATGCGTTCCATGGCAATCCGCGTTTCTGGCGGCCTGTCTAGGAGGCCGTTGAAGATGCCGGACACCGCCGGGGCAATCTGGTCGGTCTCGACGATTTCCGGGAGACCTCGGATCCGCAGATTGTGTCTTCTGCCCCTGTTGTCGAGTTCTTCGACATGGCGTTGGATATACCGGAGTTGAAGGGTATGAGAGTCAAGCTTGTGGGTCACGCGCTTAATGGCGGTGTGTTGTACCATCGTCACGTTCTCCACTCTCTGGACCCTGCCCGCTATCGCCTGTAGTTCCTGGCGGAGGTCCGATATTGCCGTGGATAAAGTATCCTTTATGTCGGTTGCCACCGCCCGGAGGTCCTGGATACTAAGGTGAGTGGAAGGAGCCGGGTTGGAAATCTCTGAAGCAGGAGGAGGCATTGTAGGAGAGAGCGTGAGCTCTACATGCTGCTGAGGTGATGTGGAGGCGGGAAGCTGCGCCGTCATGACAGGCCTCTGTGTCCTGAAGATCTCCGGAATGGTCTGACTCGAGCCGGAGATGTCTCTCGGAGACCGGGATCGGGATGCCGAGCTTCCACGGGATGATGTCCCCTTGATACGTGTAGAAAAAAAGGGTGAGAATCCCGCAGAAAGGCTTAATTCGGGCCGAAGTGGGACAGAGCTCTCAAACTAAGCTGCCATCTTCCCTCAAGGCAAACCACGCCCACCGGGCGTTCCTAACATGTCTGTGATTGACATTTTGACCAAAAACGAGCTCCCCCCGTCGCGTAAGCTGCGTCACGATTGGCGAAAGGAGCCGAACGGCGATGCGCATGCGCAGTATAGCGCCGACTCGCCGTTCGGCTCCTTTCGCCAACCGTGACGCGGCTTACGCGACGGGGGTGAGCTCGTTTTTGGTCAAAATGTCAATCACAGACATGTTAGGAACGCCCACTCCCGCGGGACTCGCAAGCCGGATGCCACGGGTGAATATGCTGTACAAAGGTATGTACAGCATAAAAAAAAATAATAATAGCCTTAATCATATTGTAATGTGGGGGGCAAGTGTAATAAGAAAAAGTAGTTTTTAGGGTGAACCACCCCTTTAAGTAAAATGTTAAATTCACCAGTTATTATGTAATTGGGATTTAGCAAAAAATAAATAAAAATTGCAAAAATAAAGAAGTATCATTCAGTTAAGACCTAGAATGCATAATTTCTTCTAACTGTACTGCATAACAATTTAAAAAAGAAATTTACTAAACACTTTTTCATTACATAGATCCAAAGAAACAAGTAACTTTTGTGTATAGAGTCCTTCTAAAATAGAGCATGAACCATGATAAAGTAGGGTTTGAACACTGGAGTGTGTGATTTTGTGAACATAACACATTCACTTAACCACTTAAGGACCGGACCAATATGCTGCTAAATGACCCAAGGGATTTTTACAATTCGGCACTGCGTCGCTTTAACAGACAATTGCGATGTGGTTCCCAAACAAAATTGGCGTCCTTTTTTCCCCACAAATAGAGCTTTCTTTTGGTGGTATTTGATCACCTCTGCGGTTTTTATTTTTTGCGCTATAAACAAAATAGAGCGACAATTTTGAAAAAAATGCAATATTTTTTACTTTTTTTTTTTTTTTCTCAGTTTAGGCCAATACGTATTCTTCTACCTATTTTTGGTTAAAAAAAATCGCAATAAGCGTTTATCGATTGGTTTGCGCAAAATTTATAGCGTTTACAAAATAGGGGATAGTTTTATTATTTTTATTTTTTAACTACTAATGGCGGCGATCAGCGATTTTTTTCATGACTGCGACATTATGGCGACACTTCGGACAATTTTGACACATTTTTGGGACCATTGTCATTTTCACAGCAAAAAATGCATTTAAATTGCATTGTTTATTGTGAAAATGACAGTTGCAGTTTGGGAGTTAACCACAGGGGGCGCTGTAGGAGTTAGGGTTCACCTAGTGTGTGTTTACAACTGTAGGGGGTAGTGGCTGTAGGTCTGACATCATCGATCGTGTCTCCCTATAAAAGGGATCACTCGATCGATGAAGCCGCCACAGTGAAGCACGGGGAAGCCGTGTTTACATACGGCTCTCCCCGTTCTTCAGCTCCGGGGAGTGATCGCGACCGAGCTGTTATAAACGAAAAGCCGCGCCGTCGTCCCGGATCGCTCCCCGCGGGAATCCGACCGCCGCATGTCCCGATCGGACCCCCGAGCCACGTCTAGGCAGGGACATACAGGTACGTCAATGTGCCTGTACGTGCCATTCTGCCGACGTATATGTACATGCGGCGGTCGGGAAGTGGTTAAAGCTATAGTAAACTGTGGCTGTTTAAAAAAAAAATAACACCTGTAAGGCAAATGCATAATGTGCTAGTATGCATCACATTCTAGGACATTATGAAATACTTATCTTGGAACAAACCCTTCCAGCGGAGTGCAGTCCCCGCTAAGAGGGCTGACATCTACCCCTGATCTCTCTTCTGGGTTTGCACGCTCTGGCTATGTTATTGGCTGGGGGCTGTGATGACATCACGTCTCCCATGCATGTGCCTTGGTTCCAGCAATAAGCTCTGAAGGTCCGGCAAGGTATGCTGGACCTTCAGAGCACATGCGCAAGTGTTGTCACCAACTTCATCCAGGGTGAATATCTCCTAAACAGTGCACATTTAGGAGATATTCATTTTACCACAGGTAAGCCTTATTATAAGCTTCCCTGTAGGTAAAAACCACAAAGTGGGCTTTACTACCACTTTAACCCCCTTGGCGGTAAACCCGAGCGTGACTCGGGGTTGATTTTTTATGCTAGGATCGGTAACCCCGAGTCACGCTCGGGCTGGACGTGCAGAGTGTGCAGCGGCGCGGCTTACCTTTCGCTGGATCCACAGGCAAGTTACTTACCTTGTCCCTGGATCCAGCGATGCCACCCACTGTGTGAGCGAGCGGGTCCTCCTCGCTCGATTCACAGTCTCCCCGTGTGCCGCCGATCTCCGTTCCCTGCGACGTTACGACGCACAGGAGCGGAGAACGGCGCCAAATTCAAAAAAGTAAACAAACACTTTACATACAGTATACTGTAATCTTATATATTACAGTACTGTATGTAAAAATTACACACCCCCCTTGTCCCTAGTGGTCTGCCCAGTGCCCTACATGTACTTTTATATAATAAAAAATGTTCTTTCTGCCTAAAAACTGTAGATTGTCCAAAAGTGTCCCTTTATGTCAAAAATGGTTTTAGATCAGCTAGAAAACCGCGATAATAAATTACAATCACTTGCAGAAATGTGCGATAGCGATTTGTGGGGAAATTCGTCATAAAAAAAAAAAAATAATGACAGCGACAATTCTGCAACTGAGCAAAATTCAGTGATTTCGAGTTGATTACATTATTGAATAATTTTTATTATAATTATATTATTATTTGTTATAATTATTTATAATTATTTATTATATTATAATTTATAATTTTGTTTTAAAAAAAAAATCATACCCGGGATGCCTACAAGACTCTTGCTTGGTCAGATTTAAGTGAGTTATTTCTAAAGATTACAGGCCTACAGTATAAAACGCCAAATTTCCTTGCAAAATAATTGTACCGCTTTTGGTACATAATTCCAGACAGAATCATACCGCCAGGGAGGTTAAAGTGTATCTCCAGGCAAATGTTTTTTTTTATATAATTTGCACACTCAAATAACCCTCATAATTTTCAGCTCTTGACTTCTCCAAGTTTTACTTGTTAATGCTGTCAGTTTGTTTCAGAGACGCATCACTTCCTGTAATGCGATAACAATGCTTCCCCTCACAAGTACTGCAAGGTCCTGTGATATATTTGATATGTTCCGCAAGTCCCAAGCCACCAGCCACACTTAAAAAGTAATGGAAGAGTGAGTAGTTGCATGGCAGCAAGAAAACATAAGAAGCAAATTAGTATTTTGTTGACAATTTTTTCTAAAGCATGAAGGGTGCTGTAGTATTATAATTACAATGCAGTTCCCTATGTTAAAATCTGTAGCCCATCCATTTACTTAAAAAAAATGCATACACCCAAAACATAGAGGGCCAGATTCACATAGAGCGGCGCATATATAGACGGGCGTAGTGCATCTCTGTTACGTTACGCCGTCTGAATTTCGTGACGCAAGTACCGTATCCACAGAGTATTTGCGCACAAATTTGCGCCAGCGTAACGTAAATCCCGAGGCGTAAGGCGGGGTAATTGAAAGTGGGAAGGAAGTGGGCGTGCTTCATTGAAATGAGCCGTGACCCCATGCAAATGAAGGGCCGGCCGGCATGCGCATGAGCAATGGCGCTGACTATGTTCATAGCCTCTCTGCGCATGCGCAGAACTCGGCCCAGCGCAATCAGTGAGATAGGAACTAGGCCAAGCATACTTAGTGAGATATGCCCTGTGCTTAAATAGGCCCAGACAAACGCCCTTCCATTGCAAAAGTACATCCATTTGTTTCCCTTCCTGAAGCAAGGTGCTTTTGTTCTGTTGTCTGTTTGTTGGTTTGTGTAGGGGTGTTATATTAAAGATTTTTTGGAGAGTGTGATAGGAGATTGTATTAGCTGTTTGTTTTTTCTGTGTGTTTTTTGGTGTCTGTATTAGCTGTCTGTTTGTTCTGTCTGATTTTGGTGTTTGGTTTTTGTGTCTCTTTTTGCTGTTTGATTTTGGTGTTTGGTTTTTGCTGTCTGTTTTTGTGTCTGTATGTGCTGTTTGTTTTTGTGTCTGTTTGGTGCTGACTGTTTGGTGGTGATATGTCACCAAAGAAGAGGAGGTTAAACTTCTCTGTCCGGGAGAAGCAGATTCTTGCCAGGGCCATTACCCGACATGGGCGATTTTTGCATGGCCCTGAGAGCCGGGACATCACCCCGGCCAGGAAGAAGCAGATCCTGCAGAACATTACTGATGAGATCAATTCGTTGAGGGGGGAGATGAGGACCGGCAATGGGATCTCCAAAAAGATCAATGACCTCCGCCGCGTGGTCCGTGATAAGCTAGCCAAGCTTACAGCCCATGCCAGGGGCACTGGAGGGGGACCACCTTGCACCATCATGCTGACTGAGGAGGAGTGGGCAGTGGCCCGGTGCTTCAACAGGCAGCAAGTGGTGGGCCTGCCTGGCTTTGACTCCGAGGAGGCCGTGAGGACAGGTAAGTTTTTTTTTTTCCATCTGGCGAGTAGCATGTGTGGGGGGAGGGAATATGTGACAAGTGTGTGGATCCTCCAACCTGTGTATGTTTTGTGTCATCCACAGATGGCCAGGAGGGTGCTGGGCCATCAGGCCAGTCTGCACCAACCCCCGGACACCAGGCTGCTGAAGTTCCCCAGGCAAGGCCGGAGTCCTCAGGGGAGGAGAGTGGCCACAACTCACCTCATGAGGAGGATGAGGGGGAGGAGGTTGAGGGGGAGGAGGTTGAGGGGGAGGAGGTTGACATTGCCAGTGAGATACTTCTCCTTTTGGAGGAGTCTCCCCCTGTGGCTGGCAGCAGTCAGGCCTCCATCAGGGGTAGCCCCTCCCACTCCTCCCCCAACAGGGCTCCCCCCCAGGGGGCTCCCCTCCTCCCAGGCCACAAGCCTCATCTGGAGGCAGGAAGGCCACCCAGAAGACCAGGGGGGTGGAAGACTTTCTGCCTGCTAATCTTAGGAGGGACCGGGCCCTTCAGACCTGCCATCTGGGTGAGGTCACCCAGACTTTGGCCCAGATGGAGGAGAGCCTGTCCTCCACTAAGGAGTCAGTGAATGACGTGAGCTGCAACACCCTGGCAGTCATAAACTGTTTTAATGACCTGCAGACTGCCACAGCAGGCGTGGGTCAGGAGGTGTGTGCCTTGACCCAGGCTGTCCAGGCCAACACGGCAGCCCTCAATGTTGGCCTCACCAGGATTGCCGTGGCCTTGGAGGGCAGGCCAGCAGGTGGGCAGAGACCAGGGGAGGCTCCTCCTTCCCCTGATTCCCCCCCATGAGTCTTCCCTGAGGGGCCGGGGCCGTGGCCGGCCCAGGCGTGGGTCACGCCAACGTTAATTTATGATGTTCTTTTGTTTTCAGTGTTTTTTTTTTATTTTACTGTGATTATGATTTGTTTTATGTTTGTGAATGATGTATGAATGTGGGGGTGACATTCCTGTCTGAAAAGGGGTGTCACCCTCATTTGTGGTGGAGAAGGGTTCCCCAGGACCAGGGAGAAGTGATCCCAGGTCCGTGTGAAAGGTGTATGAATGTACAGTGACATAATTGGAGCCTTGGCGGGGCGTTGCTGCTCCCTGGTACCGTGCGGTGTACTTTGGTCTAATCCAATTTGATGAGGATGTGGTGTATGTGTGCTAGGGACCACAGTGGTGTGCATGCATGCATTCTCATTGTGCCATGATTAATGTGTGTGTTTAACGTGCAAAGATGCCTTCTGCGAGGCATCTCCTGGCTGCTCTTCCCTCAGAAGATGGGGTAGCCTTGGTTAGGGGGGGGGATTGTGTGGTTCGGGGGTCAGGTCATCACGTATGTCAATCTCCAGGTCCCTTCTCACGGCGAAGTTGTGCAGAATGCAACATGCACCGATGATCTGGCACACAAAGTTTGGGGAATACAACAGGGTTCCCCCAGACTTATCCAGGCATCGGAAACGGGACTTCAGGAGGCCAAAGGTGCGTTCCACCACTGCACGGGTGCGTATGTGTGCTTCATTGTATCTTTCCTCTCCTGGGGTTTGGGGATTCCGGAATGGGGTCATGAGATGGGGACCAAGTGCATATGCAGAGTCACCTGGAAGGGAAAAGACAGGAGGATGTTAGTCATGCATGTGCCCCTCGTGATGTCTGCATCATGGGGGGGGACAGTCATGCCTGACACCCATGTCACTCACCAACCAGCCAGCTGTCCCCATACACGTTCTGTTCAAATTCTCTTGGGATGTTGCTTTGACGGTATATGTAGCTGTCGTGGCTGGATCCTGGGTGTTTGGCACGGACGTGCCATATGAGGTATTGGGCATCGGCTATCACCTGTACGTTGATGGAATGCCAATGCTTCCGATTGCAGTATAGGTGCTCTGTCTCACGGGGGGGCTGTAGTGCCACATGTGTGCAATCAATGGCCCCCACAGTGCGTGGGAATCTGGCAATTCTGTAGAAATCTGTCATTGTCTTTAGCCACAGATCCTCCTGGGTGGGTTTGATGATTTGGTTGGCCATGCGTCTCAGGATTGCAGGGATAACCTGGTGCACACATCTGCTAATGGAGGATTATGCCATCCCAGCCACAACTCCACTTGTGCGCTGAAAAGAGCCAGTGGCAAGGAAATGGAGTGTTGCCATGGCCTTGACCAGTGGCTCCACTGCATGTGAGCGGTGTGTTGGGCTGGTGATGTCATCCTGCAGGGTTGTTGTTAAATCCATGATGGCTTCAGGGCTGAATCTGAAGGTGTGAAACACCTCAGAAGCAGGCATGCCAAAGACATCTATGCGTCTGCGGTATATCCTCTTCTGTGCCCTCCTCCTCCTCTGTTCCCTCCTCCTTCTACGCGCCTCTAAAGTCACTAGTATAGCTATGAGCATGGATGCCCCTGGCATGTTGGCATACAGATTGTTGTCCTGCAAGTGTGTGTGCTCAGCTCGTCCCTAATGGTGTTGCTTTAGCTGACCTGCACAGTCTGGTGCAAAGTTAAGCCTGCTTTTATAAGGTGTAACTTTAGACCGGACATTCAGCTGATGCGGACATGGCGTAGCCTGCGGCGCACAAACATACTTTTGTGGATCGCCGTATTTCCCTCATTTGCATATTTGACTAGCAAAACAATGGTGCGTCTTTTTGCGAACCGAGATGCGCCGGTATAATCGTTTTACGTCGGTCGGAAAAAAATGGTTTTCAGGCGTATCTCGTTTTGAGGATACGGCGCATAGATATGCACGGCGCATATTTACAATTACGCCGCGCATCTCTAGATACGCCGGCGTAAGTGCTTTGTGAATCTGGCCCAGAATCTTCATAATTAGGCTTCTTTTAAAGCTTGAAAAGTTGAAACTGTTAAATGTGCAATCACAGAACCTACTAATTGTTATGAGAAGAAAGGGCTGTGACAGAAAATGTCTGTTGCTAAGAATACCTATATAATAGGAAAAACATTTGGTACATGTCTTTTCTTCTGAATATTTAAAGTAAAGAAAGAACATGTGCAGTTATTGCTCAAAGTACTCATTTAGCAACCAATACAGCAAAACTGTGAATTTTTGTTAATTCATGTAAACAACAACATTTTAATATTTCACCTCATACAATCCTTTGCCCATAATAACAGCTTTTCACACATTAACTAGTAAAAATGTGTTATTCACTATGGTATATTGTTTAAAAAACAGGCTGAACAATACATGAGATTAAATAATGGGCTCATAAATATGACTTGGGTACAACAAATAAGATTGTGGTACCAACAATATGAAATGTTTTTTTTTTCCTAGCATCTTTGTTGGGTGCCTAACATGCTGCATATAGCATAACTATTGTAACATGTTTTGTACCCAAATCCCCTTAATGTCTAATGGTTTTTGTGTCCTAACAAGATATACCAATTTGATGCCGTGTGTGGTGTATGGTCTGAGCACTGGCAGGGTGACCCCCAACCCTTCAACATCTGCAGCAATGCTCCATTTCCCAAAGACAACCTCTGGATTTGATGCTGAACACCTGCACTTAACTTCTTTGGTCGACCATGGCAAGGCCTGTTCTGAGTGGAACCTGTGCTGTCCTGTTAAATCACTGTATGGTTTTGGCCATCGTGCTAAAGCTCAGTTTCAGGGTCTTGGCAATATTCCTATAGTCTAAGCCATCTTTAGGTAGAGCAATAATTCTTTTTTTCAGAACCCCAGAGAGCTCTTTGCCACAAGGTGCCATGTTAGACTTCCATGGACCAGTATGATAGAGTGAGAGCGATAACACCAAATTTAACACACCTGCTCACCATTCACATCTGAGACCTGATTGTAACGAGTCACATAACACCGGGGAGATAAAATAGCTAATTTGTCCCAATTTGGATATTTTCACTTTTGTTGCCAGCCATTTAGAAATTAATGTGTGTAAAGTTATTTTGAGGTTATAGCAAATTTACACTGTTATACAAGCTGTACAGTCACTACTTTACATTGAAGCAAAGTGTAATTTCTTCGGTGTTGTCACATGAAAAGATATAATAAAATATTTTTAAATGTATATATATATATATATATATATATATATATATACATAGATATATCTATATAGATATAGATATATCTATATAGATATTATATAATTATATATATATATATATATATATATATATATATATATATATATATATATATATATATATATATATATATATATATATGCACACACTCATACACACTTATCTTACTAGTCACTAGTCCAGGTTTCTTGCTCAAAGCAAAAGCATTTATTTTTTGTTTTATTTTTAGTGCATACATTTTTCCGAAACTGCACAACAGTTTCAATTGTCCCAGTTTTTTTTTTTTTTATTAAGTTCAAGGGTAATGAAAGCAGAAGTATCACAATCACAGAAATCTCGTCATTTCCTTCCTTCTTTTATTCATAAAATTCAAATGAATGAGGTCAAAGGCAACATAAAGAGTCACTTCACCCAAGTGCATCATGAACTGTATACAGTATATCAACTGTATAGTGGTTCTAAAGTTTTTTTTTTTTATCTTAATGCATTTTCTACATTAAAGTGAAAAACCTTCCACTGTGTGCTTCCCATCTCCCCTTCCTAACATTTTATTGAGTCCTGTATCGATCCAGCTCTGTGGCAGGCCTTCTTTACCTTGATTTCTTGTCTCACAGGAAAGCCTGGGGGTGTGTGTTCCTTGGCTTGAGAGTCAGCCAACAGGTCTGCCCCCACAGCAAGCCAATTGCTATGGGGGCAGACACAGAAGAGGAGGAGCCAATATCACTGGCAGGGGACCCCAGAAGAAGAGGTAAGAAGCATCTCTCACTGTACGCCTCTCACTGCAGTGTCATAGAAGAGGAAATGTGTCTAAAAGACAAATGCTTCCTTCCAGCCCAGTCCTCTTAACTACAAGGAAAAAACATGTGTTTATGGGAATACGATTTACCCACAATCCCATGTTTTTCTCAGGCCCCGTACACACGACCGAGTTTCTCGGCAGAATTCAGCCAGAAACTCGATCGGATGCTGGAATTCTGCCAGAGAAACTCGGTCGTGTGTACACTTTTCAGCGAGGAAGCAGACAAGGAACTCGTTGGGCCGAATACGAGAACATGTTCTCTATTTTCCTCGTTGTTCAATGAGGAAAGTCGGCCCGTCGAGATCCTCGGCAGCTTCAAACACTGAACCCGACGAGGAACTCGATGTGTTTGGCACGTTGAGTTCCTCGGACGTGTGTACGGGGCCTTACACAGTTAAGAGGGAGAATGAGAATCTGCTGCTGCTGAAAAGGTACTGTTATAATCAAGCCAAATCATATATTTATATGCTATATGTTATAAGATAATAATGTATTATTTATGGTCGTTACCCTCTGACCGAGAGAGATGTGGATCACATAAACACGCGACAAGACTTACAACATAAATAGACCTGAAGTGTGCCTTGGTGGTCTGGTCAGTATGCCAAGAAAAGGGGGCATACCCAAGGTAAGTAATGGGTAGTTAATTGAAGAAGGATATGCTGAGAAGTGCCCTGAAAAAGGGAAGGGTGGGAGGGTGTCGAATGCGATTGAATGCGCAGACTCACGGACATGAGGTGAGCTGGGAAGAGTCGGCCCAGTGACGTGTAGTACTGCACACTGAACCGACAAAGAGCATGTGTGAGTGGGCTGCTTAAATACCCTCCGGGCTCCTCCCATAAACTCAGGCCACCATACTGGCCTTCTTATTTATGGTCGTTACCCTCTGACCGAGAGAGATGTGGATCACATAAACACGCGACAAGACTTACAACATAAATAGACCTGAAGTGTGCCTTGGTGGTCTGGTCAGTATGCCAAGAAAAGGGGGCAAAAGACTCAGATAGGGAAATAGTTTATATTGATTTCTTGTATTTATTTAGCCAGCTTGGTAAAGGCTTGTGCCATTCCTTCATGAGGATTAGGGATGTATGTGGCAAAACAAGGAGACTTCCATCAGCCAGGTATCTTGATTACGTAGTCTGGTACTCCCTGTTGGGAGGCAACTGAGGCTGCTCCAAAGAATGTCCAGAGAACTGACTGGGGTTTGAAGCCCAAGTTACTTAGGAGGATTCTGACATGCTTGACACACTGGCTGACACTCAGGGAGCTGGTTTAGAAAGGGCAGCAATGAGCTACCATCAGATTGGCTGGGTAGATGGAGCAGTAGTGGGTCGAGCACCGTCACTGGGCATCAGGCGTTGTGAGTCTGAAACAGGTTGATGTCAACCCCAGGGGCTGGTTTGTTGCGTTTGCAGACTGTGAGAGTGTAGTGGTTTGAAAGCTAATCGGGTGGCGTCGGAGCAGTGTGTGACTGCCGGAGCCGCTGACTAAATTCACTAGGTTGTAGGGAACCGTAGAAGGCCTGGTAGATGGCTGTTCGGGTGACTAGTCTGGGCAAAGCCCTAAACAGGGAACGAGTAAGGATTTTAGACATGTCCCTAAAGAGGGGACTCTTGAAAGGTAGGCGCTTGCCACTGACTACAGGTTGGTGCTTCTGTATGCCCTGTAGGAGGGACTTGACTGCATGGGCTCGAGAATACTGACGGTTTACTGGGGTCCTGCAGGGACAGGAAATGCTGGATGCCATCTAGATATGGCGTGATAGTATTGAGAAATGGTCAGCTGCATGTGGCAATACGATATGAAGGCTAGGATGTGTCCAACTGCTGCTTCGGGGCAAGGGGCCAAAAATTTGCGATTAGTGTTCCAAGCAGAGCGGTAGGCCTTCAGTGTGTTGCGTGCCAAGGAGTGGTTAATAAGTTGGATTGCGTTGGTGAGATGTGACTTCAGTCCATCGTCAGCAATGTCCATGGTGGGACAGGGATAGTTGTTGGGTCGGCTCCAGGCTCTTGCTGGAAAAACATCTGTGACGAGATCCTTTCTCGCCCGGTTCTGCTCTCCCGACACTCCTCTACTACCAGTGAGTCAGCTTGCAGATTGCAGCGTCTGATGGTCCAGTCATCCAAGGTTCCGGGGTCCGAACTACAGCTATGTGCCATTCAGACCCATTAAGAACAAACACCAGGCAGGCTGTATGTAAGTTCAAGCAGGACTCTTTATTTTCAAATACACAGCACACTTTTATACAGAATTTGGAACATCCCACTCCCAACAACCGCTTTCCTATTGGTCAATTGTAAAGTATCCAGTCTTCACTCAAGTCCTCCTTGACCATGCAAATGAGGACTTGAAATAGTCAACAGGGATTGGTCCAATAGCTTGGATAGAAAGACTTGTGTATTGAGACAGAAGCCCCAGGGGGTAATCAATGTACACAATAACCCGGTCTACTTAATTACTACCTCTGAGAGGTTACATTGCTTTAGACAATAGAATGCTAATTCAATGCTCCTGACAGGAGGCTTCTGACCTTTAGAACAGTACAAAGGCACTTAGCATAAACACTTACATCTTCAGACGGGCTGTCTCCGACAGAAGACACCCACACCTGATAATCACAAAGGCTTTAAACAGGCTTATCACATAATGGAAATGTCTCAATATAGCTCAGTAACCACTCCATTACTCCAAGGTCCATGACATTACTTCCCCTGGGAAACAGTCCAACAGCCGCAGTGGGACCCAAACGGGTCAACTCGAGGATGTTGGAAAAGTAGTCTTAAGGTTCCAGGACTGTCCGCTGGGATGACCCATCTGCCTTCCTGTTTTGAGGTCCTGGCCCATAATCGGATGGCAAGAGGCTCACATTCAGTCCTCTCCAAAAGCCCCTGTCCCGGCTAGGTCTGTCACACATCTCCCCCTTTGGCAGGAGACTAACACTGGGAGAGACCCCAATTCCGGTACCCACCCAGTACCCCAGATAACTTGTCCCAAACAGAGCATTACTCACCCAGCCAATCTCTGCCTCTCTCAGAGAACACGCCTGCCGCTGGGGAGAGGCCTGGACTGGCCCTTCTCCCTGGAGTCCTTTCAGCCGCTGGAGAGAAGACAGGGTGGCTGGGCTCAGTTCATCATGCCGTTGGGAATCTGGGCCAACTGGCCACCATTCCTGGGGTATACCAGTGGAGACTGCAGTCCCATCCACTGAGGCTAGGTAAAAATCCCCCGGTGCTTGCAAAGCAAAGCCGACATCCTCCTGTCTCAGTGCCGCACCATGTTCTGGGGTTGTGTCCGTGGAGATCGGAGTCCCATCCACTACCACCGGAACCCCCTCTTCTGTTAGTTGAGAGCAGAGGCCCGGGGCACTCTGCTCTGTTGCCAGCTCTTCCGCTGGGTTGCTGTGAGTGGGGACCACAGTCCCATCCACCGATATCCGCTCAAGCTGTAGTGGTGTGCAGCAGCCAGTAGCATCCTGCCCTGCTGCCAGTGATTCAGCTGGGAGTAACAGCTTCACTACCTCAGCTTGTTGCTGGGGAGGGGGGCCAACCGCCCCGGCTCCCTGGAACTCCACAGTTGGTCCCGGTGCTGGGCAAAGATGGCTAGCACTCTGCCCTGTTGCCAGCACTTCTGCTGGGGGGATGAACATTGGGGTAGTGTCCAATTGCTGGGGAGGGAGAATTGCTTCCTCTACTCCCGGTGGGGATATCTGCTGTTGGGACAACAGCTCACGCAGATCCTCTCTCAGACTCTCCGGATCCCCCTCTTTTTCTGATGCTGGGCAGATGCCAGAGGCATTCTGCCCTGTAGCCAGCGCTTCTGCTGGGGCACCCGATGAGATACTCTGGACTTGCTGCTGATCATCATTTCCCAGCCTTCCAGCGCCTGTCTCAACTCCCCTTTCTGAGACCTTCATGCTATTAGCTTGTCTCGCTGCCTGGGGGACCTCCGGTGCGTTCTTGCATTCTAGCGCTCGCAGTGCCCTCTGTATCATCGCTGCTTCTTCCAGTGCGGTTAGAACGGGAAAACGTAGGGTCACCCCTGGCCCCATTTGCTCCTCATCTTTTTGACTGTCTGCTATTTCTCCCAGACAGTCCCAGGCAACGGGAGCCCCACCCTGCTGCTGAGCAGAGTCTAGCAGCTGTCTGTAGGCGGTCTCCAGCTCCTCTTGCCGCTCTCGTTCTCTCTGTTGCCGCTCTCGTGCTCTCTGTTGCCACTCTCGTTCTCTCTCATCCTGCCGCTGGAGGTCTCTAATGGTATTCTGTATGGCGGTCTCTGATGGGTTCGCACCATATAATGCCAACCGCTGTTGAACTCGCTGCTGGAACAAGTCTTCAACTGACCGGGGTCCTGCATCACCATCCCTCTGATCCATCTCGGCTAGCGCAATGATCAGGGTGGCCTTGTTCTTCCCACCGGTCCCTCCACGGCTCTCAAGCAAGTCTTTTAGCATGGTTCTCCTCCAGGCTGCATAGCTGGTCATTCATGGTGGTGGTTTGGAGTTGTCCCAGTAACTGGAGAGCAAATCCCACCGCTGCCAACCAATGTGACGAGATCCTTTCTCGCCCGGTTCTGCTCTCCCGACACTCCTCTACTACCAGTGAGTCAGCTTGCAGATTGCAGCGTCTGATGGTCCAGTCATCCAAGGTTCCGGGGTCCGAACTACAGCTATGTGCCATTCAGACCCATTAAGAACAAACACCAGGCAGGCTGTATGTAAGTTCAAGCAGGACTCTTTATTTTCAAATACACAGCACACTTTTATACAGAATTTGGAACATCCCACTCCCAACAACCGCTTTCCTATTGGTCAATTGTAAAGTATCCAGTCTTCACTCAAGTCCTCCTTGACCATGCAAATGAGGACTTGAAATAGTCAACAGGGATTGGTCCAATAGCTTGGATAGAAAGACTTGTGTATTGAGACAGAAGCCCCAGGGGGTAATCAATGTACACAATAACCCGGTCTACTTAATTACTACCTCTGAGAGGTTACATTGCTTTAGACAATAGAATGCTAATTCAATGCTCCTGACAGGAGGCTTCTGACCTTTAGAACAGTACAAAGGCACTTAGCATAAACACTTACATCTTCAGACGGGCTGTCTCCGACAGAAGACACCCACACCTGATAATCACAAAGGCTTTAAACAGGCTTATCACATAATGGAAATGTCTCAATATAGCTCAGTAACCACTCCATTACTCCAAGGTCCATGACAACATCCATTCCAAGGTTGGAATAGGAAAGCGCATCAGCTGCTTTTTGCATTTGCCTGGAAAAAGGTCTACATAAGATATTAACTGGTGACGGAGTGACAGCTGCGCGAGCCTGTGCAGGAAGTGATGGGGAGTGACTTAGATCTACCTTAATTGATGATGTCGGCTGTGGCCTGATTGTCTGTGGTGAAGAACAGTGTCTGTCCTGTTCAAGTGTGGTCCCAGACCTGGGCAGCTGCCACGATGGGGTGCAGCACGAGGTGTGATGAAGACTGGGTGAAAAAATTAAGAGAATTTCTGGGGGCCAATTTTTGGAGAACCAGTGGCGGCCTAAAAATGGCTGCAAAAGCCTTTGGTGGCTCGGCTGACACTGCCAGGATGAAGATTGAAATGCTGTTCTATCAGGTGGGGAAGTTGTCCCACATAGCTAAGTCTGCTACTGATGCTTGGTCTAGTTTGAGAACTTGGACTGGATCTTGCATTGGTGTGAGAAAATCAAGACAATACACAGGTGCTCAACAAGACGATATACATGCACTTGCAGGCCAACGTGCACTCGCAGGCCAACGTGCACTCGCTGGTGCTGGATGAAAAACCTGAACCAACCGCAGGGAAAAAACAGAGAAAAGATGAGCGGCCCGCGCGCCACTGAAGATGAACGGCCAACTGGGCGCCACTGTGTGTCTGTGTGGCTGATCGTTTGTCACTGAGGTGTGTTTGCAAGTTTAGTTTGTATTCGGGTTTGCACGTAGGTGCCTGCCGCAAAGTGTTTTATACTACTGCAGACAATATTGTGCGGTTGCAAGGGTGTCAGTGAGTGTCAGGTTGCTGGGACGATATTGTGTGGTTGCAGGGGCCTTGAGTATTAAGGTTTGTTTTGAGACGGCATTGCAAGGGTCTCAGTCTGGTTTGCTGAGACGATATTGCGTGGTTGCAAAAGGTCTCGATAAGTGTGGCGCTGCTGAGATGGTATTGCATTTGCAAGGGTCTGAACTACGGTGTGAGGCTGCTGAGACGGTATTGCGTGGTTGCAAGGGTCTCGATGAGTGTGGGGCTGCTGAGACGGTATTGCGTTGCAAGGGTCTCAACAATGGTGTGAGGCTGCTGAGACGGTATTGCGAGGTTGCAAGAGTCTTGATGAGTGTGGGGCTGCTGAGACGGTCATGCATTTGCAAGGGTCTGAACTATGGTGTGAGGCTGCTGAGACAGTATTGCGTGGTTGCAAGGGTCTCGATGAGTGTGGGGCTGCTGAGACGGTATTGCGTTCGCAAGGGTCTCAACAATGGTGTGAGGCTGCTGAGACGATATTGCGTGGTTGCAAGGGTCTCAGTCTGGTTTGCTGAGACGATATTGCGTGGTTGCAAAAGGTCTCGATGAGTGTGGTGCTGCTGAGACGGTATTGCATTTGCAAGGGTCTGAACTACGGTGTGAGGCTGCTGAGACGGTATTGCGTGGTTGCAAGGGTCTCGATGAGTGTGGGGCTGCTGAGACGGTATTGCGTTTGCAAGGGTCTCAACGATGGTGTGAGGCTGCTGAGACGGTATTGCGTGGTTGCAAGAGTCTTGATGAGTGTGGGGCTGCTGAGACGGTATTGCATTTGCAAGGGTCTGAACTATGGTGTGAGGCTGCTGAGACGGTATTGCGTGGTTGCAAGAGTCTTGATGAGTGTAGGGCTGCTGAGACGGTATTGCGTTTGCAAGGGTCTCAACAATGGTGTGAGGCTGCTGAGACGGTATTGCGTGGTTGCAAGAGTCTTGATGAGTGTAGGGCTGCTGAGATGGTATTGCGTTTGCATGGGTCTCAACAATGGTGTGAGGCTACTGAGATGGTATTGCATGGTTGCAAGAGTCTTGATGAGTGTAGGGCCGCTGAGACGGTATTGCGTTTGCAAGGGTCTCAACAATGGTGTGAGGCTGCTGAGACGATTTTGCATGGTTGCAATGGTCTCAACAGGTGTCAGGTTGCTGGGCCGAGATTGTGTGGTGACAATTTTTCATTTTTTTTTTCTTTTTTCTCTCCACTTTTTATATCTCTTTTTGCTTATTTTTTTTTATTTATTTATTTGTAAGGGTCATGTGTTGCAAGGGTCTTAACAAGGGTGTCAGACTTTTTTCTATATATTTTTGACTTTTTTCTATATATTTTTTTTCATTTTTTCTTTTTTTTTTTTTTTTTTTTTGCATTTTGTAAGGGTCATGTGTTGCAAGGGTCTCAGCAAGGGTATCAGCCTGCTGAGATGATTGGCATGGTTGCAAGGTCTCAATCAATAAGAATTGGGTTACTGAGAAAGGATAGAAACACCTGGTTTGTTTGTACCTTAAGCAAGCAGTATAAGGTAGAAGGACAACGCCTGTTTGAATCGTAGGTTCCGCAGGGGCCACTAATGAACGATATGGGAGAGAACGCATGGTAGCAAATTGATAAGACATAAAGCATGTGTAAATCTTACTTGCGACAGTGGGCCATGCGAGTGAGTCTGCGGCGGACTGTGGCTGGAGTGAAACATGTCGGGAACGTGTAGCGTGATGCCGTGCATGGGGCAAAACAACGAGGTTTGGTGTAGAAAATAGAACACGAGAAGTACGTATCAATGCTTTGTAAGCTCCACTGCGGGAACCAAACATATGGTACAGGTGACACCATGAGTGGCCACGAATTTGACATGACAAACAAGCTAACGAATCCTACCTGGGACAGTGAACGTGCGACTGGGTTTGCTTTGGACTGGAGTGGATGTGCAACACATCCCAAGAGTGTATTGTGGCGCCATGCATGACGCACAGGCAATAACTTTAGTCAATAAATGAGAGAGAAGAGCCGTGTACAAGCAATTCGTAAGTTCCGCTGCAGGAACTAAAACACACGACATGGGGGAAACAATGAATGACAACGGTAGAAAGTATGCAATGTATCTGATACAAAATGGTTGTAAAATGCATGAAATGAAATCCGATACGAATTGATAGTAAGGAGTATTGAACGAATCTGATACAAATTGGTTGTAGAGTGTATGCTACCCCTTGCTTTGAAACCGAACACCTACCAACCACCCATCCCCCCAGGCTAATCAAGTGCAGAGAAGGCACCATGTGAGTCCAATTACCACCTCAATCTGCCAAAGAACCCATACAAACACATGTCAATCTCCAAATGGATTTACAAATGAATCGTATGTTTGGCAGAAGGAAGTTACAAATGTATTATGCCTGAGCCAAATGATGTTGAAACATAAGCAACAGTAACTCAGAGGCAGTTTTTTCCCAAAAGGGATGCAGGATAGGAAGCATAACGAATTGCAAGATTGCACAAGATACGAAAAGGTTTGAATCCTACCTGCGACAGTAAGCGGGAACCGCCGGCGAAGACCATGAAGGGAGAAGCCGCAAAGCGCTTGCGATGTCGAATGCGATTGAATGCGCAGACTCACGGACATGAGGTGAGCTGGGAAGAGTCGGCCCAGTGACGTGTAGTACTGCACACTGAACCGACAAAGAGCATGTGTGAGTGGGCTGCTTAAATACCCTCCGGGCTCCTCCCATAAACTCAGGCCACCATACTGGCCTTCTTATTTATCTATTTACTGCAAAATTCCTGGTTGGAAGTTATAAATTCAAACTTCAGTAATTTGTCCATTAAGCCACCTGCTTGAGTACAGTTTTTGAAAATATAGTAAATTATCTTAAAAACAACAATAATAATAATAATAATAATAATAATAATAATAATAATAATAATAATAATAATAATTAATATTTGTATAGTACTTACTTATGATAATTAACACCTTGCCACCCAGGCCAATTCTGACACTTCTCTCCTACATGTAATCATCCTTTCTTTGCTAGAAAATTACTCAGAACCCCTAAACACTTTTTTTGGAAAAAAAAAACTATTTAATGAATATAAAAAAAAAAAAATAAAAAAAAACCCACTAAAGATAACCCATTTTTTTTTAAATAATGTGAAAGATGATGTTACTCCAAGTAAATATATACCCAACATGTCATGCTTTAAAATTGCGCACACTCGTGGCATGCTGCCAAACGTCAGTACTTAAAAATCTCCATAGGCAATGCTTTAATTTTTTTTACAGATTACATGTGTAGCACTTACCCCCGAAGGAGCTAAGGGTTTGTTTTGGGTGGCACGTTACCTCATGTATCTCCGCCGTCTAGGATACTTGATGAGAGTTGTAGTAAATGGAATGTCCATACAACAGGTGTCTTTTCTGTGCTTTTATTACCCAGCCGGGTAAAAACAGTAGAACTTGGTGAAGAAAAGAGAAATAATAGTAACGGAATAACAGATTCAGGTATGTAGATGGAAAACAGTCCTGCTTAAAACGAGAACCTCTGTTTCACCACTCCAGCCAGAGTGGGTATAGTGCACCCGGACAGGCCCCTCTCACAAGCCTGGCAGCCAGAATGTCACTTGAACATGGGGCTAAGTCTCTGCCACAGACCCTCCCAATGGTTGAAAATAATGGAGATAGTAGTGGTCCAGAATCCTCCTTGATAGATTCAACACCCGGATCTCCTTCAGGTAGTTTAGGTAGGTTACCGACTGATAGGCGACCAACGTCCAGCCTCTCAGCACCCGGTTACCTCAGTCCCCGGTGGATGGTCAAAACCCTCTTGGAACACCAGCCTCTCTTGGTACTCCTCAGGCAGATCCTGCACCGAACAGCCTCCTCTAACAGGACTAACTCTTAAGACCTCCTCAGATTGGGGACCCAGCTGATCACTGGGCCCCAGCCACAGCTCAGATGTTCCAGACCAACGTGGTCCTGGAACAAGGAACACCGCGTAGCATGCACACCCCGGCCCGGAAGGCCATTTTGCCAGGGTGTCGTGGTATGGCTACCCTGAAGGTGGGCGCCACACATTAAGAAGAAGACCCAGGAAAATGGCGTCTGCCTCTTAAATACCCCCTCCCAGCATTCCCAGTGAGTAAAACCTCCTCCTGATAGGCTGCTGGGGAGAAATATACAAAATCATTGACTCCACTGCTGCCACCTGTCGGCCTGGGGTATGATCAGCACCCCAGAAACTACAGCATGAACCCACAGTACAGCCAAAGCTGAGACAGAGACTCAAAGGGCTTTCACACTAGTAATATAGTCCAAAGTGCAGCACTTCACTGAAAATTTATAATGTGATAGTCCATGTATAGACAACGTGTGTTGCCGTGTGTACACCCTGGGACACAGACGCATTGCTGCAATCAGTTATAGGGCCTGTACAAAAGCCCCATACAAAGGCTGCTACAGAAAGGGTTTCTCTATGTAAGCCCCTCCACATTGCTGTTATACTGCCATCTGCTGTCTCAGTGTGCTCAGGACTTCATAAAAATAGTCCGAGTATTAACTCTTCCTGTGGTACATATCTTCCACCTCTTGGACTTGCAGTCTTGACTCTTTCGACTCACCTAAGATTTTCGATATATGGAAGCTTGTGCCTAAAGCTTACCTCCCGACTTGGTATATTTCCATCTTATATGCCCCGTGGACGCACCCATCGAGGGACCACCAGCCATATAAGTTTCTATCTCTCTGCTAACTATATATTCCTCATCTTCGCCCTGAAGAAGCCCCACGGCGAAACGTGCGTTGGCGACTTCGGAGGAATGTACAGTGGTCATTTACTGTTGATGAATTTGTGATAATTTTTCTTGAACTTATTTATTTTATGTATATCCTGTTTAATTTATTTATATGCTATTAAATTATATATTTTTACAAAACCATACTTCCTTGGCCTTAAAGTCTGACCATCAATGTCCACTTGCTTGATATTGTTTCTCCCCTAATATTATTACAGATGTGGCCCATGTGAGTGCTATCCTTGTGTTTCCAACTTAATTTTCTCTTTTCTCCCCCTACGCCCTTTTCTCTCCTCCTCTCCCCTTCTTTTCTTCTTTCTTATTTCTCTTTTCTCTCCCCTTTTCTTCTCTCCTCTCAACTCTTTCCCTAGGTTCTTCAACCAACCCCTCTCCTCCTTGAATCATTATGTATAGACAATGTGAGATGAAACTGATGTGAAGCCGATATGAAACCTCCACCAAACTTCAATGTACAAAGAGAAGGCACACCACACCAACGTGCTATCAATCTGCTTACCAGAAAGATATAACAACAGGTGATGTAATCATACAATGCAGAGGATCAATGGTGGATGCAATACTTCAAACTTGACAGATTAATCATGGGGATATCCAGAATCATCAACATCAGAAAGACCTCCAGGACTCACAAGACCAGATGAGTATAATTTGCGATCATCAACAGGAAGTTACCCAATATGAAGAAAGAGGCAATAAAAGTGAAGCCTGTAAAGGTAAAAACATACATAGGTAGATTCAGGTACAGGTGCGCACTTTTAAGACGGCGTAGCCTAGCGTGTTTACACTACGCCGCCTTAAGTAAGAGAGGCAAGTACATGATTCTCAAAGCACTTACCTCCTTACTTAGGGCGGCTTAGTGTAATCGCGGCGGGCGTAAGGGCGCCTAATTAAAATGGGTTGGAGGGGGCGTGTTTAATGGTAATGAGGCTTGACCTCACATTTTTGAAGTTTTTTGGGTACTGCGCATATGCCGGGCGCCTACATTTCCCAGTGCGCATTGCGGCTAAGTACGCTGTACGAGCCTATTGATTTCGACGTGGACGTAAACGACGTAAATCCCGATTCGCGGACGACTTACGCAAATTATGTAAAAATTTCAAATTTTGCGGCGGGAACGGCGGCCATACTTGGCATTACTATTCCACTAGAGCCTAGCTCTAACTTTACGCGGCCTATCTCTTACGTAAACGCCATAAAAGTATTGCGTCGGCCTGGCGTACGTTCGTGAATTGGCATATCCCCTCATTTACATATTCTACGCTGACCGCAATGGAAGCGCCACCTAGTGGCCATCCAAAATATTGCAATCTAAGATAGGACGGCGCAAGCCGTCGTATCTTAGATAGGTTTAAGCGTATCTCTGTTTGAGCATACGTTTAAACTTAGGTCGGCGTAGATTCTGAGTTAGGTCGGCTTATCTACTGATAAGCCGGCCTAACTCTTTGTGAATCTACCTAACAGTATTTATTGTAGTCTACTTAAAGTAACAAAGGAACATCATGACATAAAAACTCTGCGGCCTTCAGCATGCTTGCATCGGCCAGCCTGACATGTTTCATCCTATGTGGATATCATCACTAGGGTGGTACGCTGGCAGGACGGTAAAAATAGTGGTGTATACACATTTGTCCGCGGAAAATCCGACAACAATTGTCCAATGGAGCATACAAACGGTCGGATTTTCCACCAACAGTCTGTCATCACACAATTGCCGTCGGAAAGTCTGATCGTGTGTACGAGGCTTAACACCCAGTTTTCACCTAAATCATTAACAATCCTGACAGTGCAAGTTAAATACTTTCTGAGGATGGGATAAAATGCAGTAGAAGGATGGGAACTTTGCCCAGAAATGGAAAAGAGTACATCTCATTTAACGATGTATTGAACTAATAAAAAGGAATTTATGTACAACCCCCCCCCCCCCCAAACCTACCTCATGGCACAATGCTCTTTAAATAAAGGATATGTGTAAGTATGCAACCTCTGGATTAATCCATAAACATATTTTACGTATATGGGAAAGATTTGTAAACCCATCACTGCTCCCCATGGTTGGAGACAGTTATAAGATACAATTTCCAGTAACTGTAAAACAAGGTTAACAAGTAGTTGGTTAGTGGGGACGAATTACCACCTTGCAAATGGATAAAAAGATCATTGGTGTCAGTGGAAACTTATCTGAGAGGCAGAAATGTCTCATTGCTCAAGAGAACCCCCCCCCCCCCAGCAACTAGTCTGGAGAAACCTTAGTTGAGGAACCCTGTCTAGGCAATTCCAAGTGCCGCACTCTGGACCTGTCTCCAGTGCAACATCTCCACCTTCAACAGCTCTGAAGAAGACCTAACAAACTAAAGATGTGCTTTAGAGAGAACCCTTGCTGGTAACGCAAGCCATAAGTATATATTTTTCCTTAGTACTTACATCTCTAAAAGTCTCTAACTTCTTGTTTGGTCTAAGTAAACAGCCTTCTTTTTTTGAACTCCAGGTAGCTGTAAAACACAAATGAATCCATTTATGATATCATTCGTAAAGAGATGTATTTTTATTGCAGCTAATGTAGGACCTAAATTTTACTTTTCATCAGCTTCTTGTAATCCCTTCTACATCAGCACTTGTATAGTGTGGAGTAAAGGCTGACAAAAACATCTCTTATGTCCCGTACACATAATCGGAATTTCTGATGGCCTAAAATCTGATGGAATTTTTCATCGAAATTCCGTTCAAGCTGTCTTGCATACACACTGTCAGACCAAATTCCGACCGTCCAAAACGCTGTGACGTAAAACACTACGTCAAGCCGAGAAAAATTAAGTTCAATGCATCCGAGCATGCGTCGACTTGATTCTGAGCACGCGTGGGTTTTTTCTCTGTCGGAGTTGCACACAAACGATAGGAATTTCCTATCGTTTTTTTTCCATTGGAAAAAAATAAAACATGTTCTATTTCTAAACACCGATGGAAAAAAAGTCTGATGGAGCCCACACACCATCAGACTTTTTTCATGGGAAATTCCGATCGTGTGTACGCAGCATTAGATTTTAAGGTTATTACATAATTTTACTGGTTCATGTTTCATACTTTTATAAAAAATCAGACTAGTTTATTCAGGTTTTATTCAGGTTTTAAGAAATTCAGAAGAATTTACTACCTTAGTTTTTTATTATCAAGAGACAGTGATGGCTGTTTTCTGTCTCAAAGAGAAATTTAGGACCTTTGTCTGTTACATGCAATGGCGAACTGCCAAATGAAATGAGATTCTTGTAAGTTCTACATATTGTGATACAAAACAGAGTAGGATCAAGACTCAAGGGAGAGACACCGAGAAGATGAGAAGATGAGGTATGAAGACAAGACCCTAAGACTGTGAAACAGATACTGTATGAGCAGCCAAAGAAGCACAGTAGCTTTTTTTCTTTCTTTTTATATTTTGTATTTGCATGAGTGTTTTAAAAAGTAGCATTTGGTTTCTGTTTCAAGTCGTTTTATGGAGGATTTATGGTAGTTTCAAATATTTTACCTAATACAAATATACACAATTATTTAAAGCACTGTGGGCTGCTTTGCCCCACCCTCTCTAGAGGTTTGGAGTATAAACAGTACTGTTGCAAACTATAACTGAATGATGCAGAGGGCCTATTGGGCTTGCTATTAAGGGCATTCTGCTTGAATTTGATACCTGGAGATGCATCATTGACAGGAGTATTTCTCCAGCAGTTGACCTCCTTCTGAGCTCCAGTAACCTGCTTCAAGCTGACCCACCATAACAAGCAATGACGGTACGGCTGCAAGAGTTTTGCTTTGGTGGAAGAACGAGCACACTAGTTAATTTACCTGTTCAGCGAACTGTGAACACTGAACATTCGGAATCCTGCATGACCATTAATGCTAACCCCACTCCTATTGCTGATCTACTGCAGGCTCTTTGCAGTTAGTTCCTGTCTACATGTATGCCCTCCAGAAATGGCTGCATGTCATTTTTTTTAGTACAGGTTTCCTGATAGTGACAACAGTAGTTAATGACTGTGTAATATGTGCTGAAATTTCCCCATTTCGGGGCAGATCCATGTAGATCGGCGCATATATCCGCCGGACGTAGCGTATCTAAGATACACTACGCCGCCGTAACTTATTTTTTTTCGAATCCTCAAAGAATTTGCGCCGTAAGTTACAGCGGCGTAGTGTATCTTTGGCGGCGTAAGGGCACGGAATTCAAATGGATGTGATGGGGGCGTGTTTTATGTAAATACATCGTGACCCGACATAAACAACGTTTTTTTTAACGGCGCATGCGCTGTCCGTGGGGGTATCCCATTGCGCATGCTCGAAATTAAACCGGAACAAGCCAATGCTTCCGACGGTGACGTCATTCTACGCAAAATCCCTATTCGCGAACGACTTACGCAAACAACGTAAAAAATTCAAAATTCGACGCGGGAACGACGGCCATACTTAACATTGAGTACGCCTCATAATAGCAGGGGTAACTATACGCCGGAAAAAGCCGAACGCAAACGACGTAAAAAAATGCGGCGGCCAGACATACGTTCGTGGATCGCCGTAATTAGCTAATTTGCATACTCAACGCGGAATTCAACGGAAACGCCACCTAGCGGCCGGCGGAAAAATGCATCTACGATCCAACGGTGTACTAAGACGTACGCCTGTCAGATCGATCCGAGATGCAGTCGTATCTTGTTTTGTAGATACAAAACAAAGATACGACGCTGGAAATTTAAAATTACGCGGCGTATCAATAGATACGCCGGCGTAATTCTTTTGTGGATCTGCCCCTTAGTCTCCAACAAAGCCCATGCGACAGGATGGGGACAACTGGGAGACAGGGACAGAGCCTTGCTACGTTATAACAGAAAGTACTTAAATGAGGACCTTTAGCATCGTCAGGTATTATTTTAATTAATTCTTATGTTTAAAAATATTGAAATTGCATAAATATGTTAAAGTTTATATGGCATTTCATTGATTGTGTTTACATATAAGTTAATATTTTCAGCAAAATTTGGTATGCCTGCCAGGGAAGCATTTGGTAAAGAAAGTAAAGCATACGTTTGTGAAAGTTTCCATTGAATGTGTTTACATATACGTTAATATTTTCTGCTAAATTTGGTGTGCCAGCCAGGGAAGCATTTGGTAAAGAAAGTATTCCTAAGAAATAAATAAATGATTTTGGTTTTTATAAATTATTTTAGGAAGATGTTGGGCATAAAGAAAAAAAGAAAGAAAAAATAAAAATAACTTCCAATAAGCAATGGAAAAAGCAAGTTATCACAAAATAAATATTTACTAAATATTTACTAAACAAATACCTGTATTTAGTTAAACGTAATGCAATGATAGTATATGTATATAAGCTAATAACAAAATGCAGTAACCATTAATAGAATATGTACTTTTAAAATGCAGTATCTCCTATCAGCCTTCTGCAGTCCCTGTACAGCAAAGCATAGGAGAAAGAAACAGTACAAGAAGCCAATCAGCACATGTGCTGACAAGGAGTGTCATAATAGGGAATAAAGCAGAATGACATGATGAGATGAGCTCATCACTATGCCACTTCTCCTTTCGCTATCCAGTTACAGTCTCAGGTGGTTCCAAGACAGCCTGGGTTTAGAGAAATTGGGCCAAATCCACAAAAGAGATACGCAGGCAGAACTGCTGTTCAGCCTGCGTATCTCTGTGCCTAACTTTGGAAACGATCCTCAAAAGGATTTTTCCAAAGTTAGGCAGAAGGTCTGACATCTGTAAGACACTTACACTGTCAGATCTTAAGATGCAGTACCGCATCCGCCGCTGGGGGCATTTCTAGTCGAAATGCCGCCTAGCGTATGCAAATGAGTACTTAAGCAGATCCACAAAGCTTTTAAGCTTTGTGTTTTCTGCGTAAGTTACGATTTGCACGCGTAAAATTAGGGCTGGTTTTACAATATGTAAAGTTAGTACATCATGTAAAACCAGACCTTTTTTTCGATCGGCGCGATTTTTTTTTTAAATTTGAATTTTTTTTCCCGGCGCGTAATTAGTTTTTCACGCGTCGCAACTTTATTGTCCCGTTGCAATCCACAAAGCCCGGCATAAATTACGTTTGCGCGCTGCACGTCGGGAAAAATGACGTCACACGCAGTACGTACGTCCGGCGCGGGAGCGCGCTTAATTTAAATGGGAATCGCCCATTTAAACTAGGAACGCCTTACGATGGACGGAGTTAAGTTGCGCTGCCGCAATTTTCCGGGTAAGTGCTTTGAGGATCGGTACTTAACTTCGGAAAATTGCGGCAGTGTAACTTAACTCTGAAAAGTTAAGTTAGGCTGCATGTCTGTGGATTTGGCCCATTGTGTTAAATAATACTGGACATCAAACTAGGGACACCTAGTGGCAAAAAAAAAAAAAAATACTATGGGGAAGAGTTCTGGATGGAAGGTAAATATTGCAACAAAAGGGGTTTCTTTTAAATATATCTTTTAATGAGCTATTTATTGGACTCTTGTTTTGTTTTTCGTTATCAAGGAGCTTTGCTTCCACTCTTCTTAAAAAAAAAACAAAAAAAAAAAACTGTTTTTCAACTGTTGAAGCATCCTTAGCAAAGTTATTATTTACCAAACCTCTGTTAAGGCTCATACACACGGTAGGACATCCAACAAAATTTCCCTTGGATTTTTGTCCTAATTGATTTGTCCTGCCACACCCATAGCATACACACAGTCAGACTTTTCTGCAAACTTTTCTAAAGGTTTCCTAACATCATGTGTTTTTTTTTTGCTCTTTTCTGCTCTTTACCGCCACCCTTTGGTTAACTTCTGCTATTGTTTTTTGCTTTTAACATTGGTTTTGAGCATTCGTATTTGCACTTTGTCCAAAAGTTGGTTGGATTGCTGTACACACGGTCACACAAAGCACCATCGGACTTTTGTTGCCGAAAAGTTGGTCCGTTCGCAGACCCAACTTTTTGTTGGATGAAACCAGAAAAAGTTGGTCTGATGGAGCGTACACACGGTCGGACAAATTTGAAAAGTTGCAGATTTTGAAGTTGGTTGGCCAAAAGTCCTACCGTGTGTACAGGGCTTTAGGCTTCATTTCCATGGACGTTTTTACAGCCACTTTCTTTAGCCTTTTTTACAGCTTAAAAACGCCTGTCCATGTTTTTATTTATTTTTTTTGAGCTGGAGATTTTGAGCGTTTTTGCGTGTTTTTGAGCGTTTTTGAGCGTTTAACGTCTGCCGTTTTTACAGCTCTACTCTGGAGCTTCAGAACGCACTGGTCCTGTTTTTTTTTTGCAGCTTAAAAACGGCTCAGTCATCTACAGCTCAGAAACTTCATGGTGGGCTTGAGGCCATAGACTAACATAGAGAGCTGTTTTTAAGCTGCAAAAAATGCTCAGAAAAGTGGCTGTAAAAACGTCCATGGAAATGAAGCCTAATTGTTACGTTTACTTGACAGCTTGATGTGCATGTAAATATGAAAAACTATTTGTGAAAATAAATTATTCATATATTAAATACAGTACTAATAACATGCAAGTATCAACATGTTTTTGCAATAGTGGACATTTAGGAATTCTATTATAAATGCAATTAAAGAAAATAGTATCAAAACAAAAATCACAGATAGCTCTGTAAGGCCGGGTACACACGGACAAACATGTATGGTGAAAGCGGTCCGTCGGACCGTTTTCACCATACATGTCTGCCAGAGGGCTTCTGTACGATGGTTGTACACACCATCGTACAGAAGTCCGCGCGTAAACAATACGCGGGGCGTGTCCGCGGTGTCGCCGCGTCGATGACGCGGTGTCGCCGCGACAATGACGCGGCGACGTGGGCGGCCCGCCTTTAAAATGCTTCCACGCATGCGTCGAAGTCATTCGACGCATGCGAGGCACGGCGGGCGGCTGGACATGTACGGTAGGTCTGTACTGACGACCGTACATGTCCGAGCGGGCTGAATTCCAGCGGGCTGTTTTAAAACAAGTCCAGGAATATTTGTCTGCTGGGAAAAGGCCCGGCGGGCAAATGTTTGCTGGAATTCGGCCCGCTCGCGCCCACACACGAGCAAACATGTCTGCTGAAACTGGCCTGCGGGCCAGTTTCAGCAGACATGTTTGCTCGTGAGTATGGGGCCTTAGTCTTGTTAGATAGCAAGTACATTTTAGTTTCCAATATAGCCAAGCAAAGCACTATGCTAAAAAAAAAAAAAAAAAATAATACAGAAAAACAAAGATTTCCATGAATTCTTCTAGCACTGCTTCTGGGTATGCCACATCTGAAAAAGTGAGAATGGAAAAAAAAAAAAACACATAAGAAAAAATATGATCTGTTGGCTTGATTAAAGGATGTAGGAGTAGCAATTCAATGTCTCATTGCTTCCTTTAATCAAGCATAGGACGAGACTTCAGAATGCTGGCTAGAGATACAGCATTTGAAAGAACAGTTTGGAAGAAGCAACACCATTGCTCTTGCTTTTAAAATCCCTGAAAAACTAATAACAGTGGATTAGGAAGGCGTTGGGCAAAGTAAATATGGCTCATACAAACACAAGCAGTACCTATGGCTGCCAGTTCTGTGCAAGTGAAAAGGGGAAGTGACTTGAAAAAGGGAAGAAATAGGAATCATTTTTAGACCCCTTTCACACTGAAGCGTTTTTACAGCATTTTTAGCATTAAAAATAGCACTATTAAAAGGCTCATAAAACGCTCTCCATGCATCTCAATGGACCCTTTCACACTGAGTCCTGCAAGCAGCATCTTTGGAGCAGCTTTTGGGCGCTGAAAAATAAACGCTCCAAAAACACCCCTCTCCATTGAAATTAATTGAAAGCGCTGTAAAAACGCCTTACCCTTTCACACTGAGGCACTTCAAAAACGCCCTAAAACGTTAGGGTCTTGGCGGTGCTTTACCAGCGTTTTTCGGGAGCTGGCAGTGTGAAAGGGCTCTGAAAGCACTCAGGCTTTCACATTGGGATTGCAGATGTGGCTTCTTTCAGGCGCTTTACAGGATTTTTTTAATGCCAAAGCAGGTGTGTTTATATAACATTTCATTGTAGGTGCTTGAAGGGTTTAGGACAGTATATAGAGTATCACTCTGCAATTGTCAGCTGCATGCATGGAAAAGCAAAGTCCATCAAAACCTTTCTAGATTAACTGTGTACTTTGGATTCCTTTAATGACTACTACTTGATATGGGTCACGTTCACACTAGATTTTCAACCTAAAGTTCTCAAATCACAAACTTGACCAACAATGTCCAGGTTTGTTGCCAGAAGGCGTTGAAAGTGCCCTGAATTGAAGCAGTTAACTGACAATTGCGCTGTTGTGCAACACTGTACCCAAATAAAATGTATGTCCTTTTTTTACCACAAATAGATATTTGATCACCTCTTCCTTTTTCTTTTTTTATTTTGCGCTATAAACGATTTTGAAAAAGAAAAACAATATTTCTTCCTTTCTGCTTTAAAACAAATCCAATAAAAAAATTGAAAATATCTAACTTCTTCATCAATTTAGGTCAATATCTATTCTGCTACATGTTTTGGTACAAGAAAAATCACAATAAGCGTATATTGATTGGTTTGTGCAAAAGTTTTAGCGTCTATAAACTATGTGATAGATTTACAGAATTTTTATAATTTTTTTTACTAGTAATGGCGATAATCAGTGCGACATTGTAGCGGACAAATTGGACACTAAGTGACACTTTTTGGGGACCAGTGACACTAATACAGTGATCAGTGCTAAAAAATATGCACGTTATTGTACTAATGACACTGGCAGGGAAGGGGTAAACATCAGAAGCGGTCAAAGGGTTAAATGTGATTCTAGGGAGTGCTTGCGAACTGTGCGGGGGTGCTTGTATTATGAAAAGGCAGAGATCCGTGTTCCTGCTTTGTAGAAACACAGGATCACAGCCTTCCCTTCTCACAGAACAGTGATCTGCCTTGCTCACATAGGCAGACCACCATTCTGCGTGTGTCCCTAATGATTGGTAAAACCTGATGGACATTGTTTCAGCCGAACCTGCTGATTGGCTCCCACTGTGTCCAATTGCAGTGGTAGCGGGTTTTGTTGACAGCATGCGTATGCGCCCCCAGACCCGGAAGTGCAAAATCAGGTACAGGTACATGATTTTGCACAAGAGGGCTACCTTGTCGCCATATATATATATATATATATATATATATATATATATATATATATATATACACATGCAATATACGGTCGGCAGGCGGATAATCCAGTTGTCAGCCCTGGGTGAGCTATCGCCCCCCCATCTAAAAACTGTTCTTTGACCATCACTTACAGCTATTACCCTTTGTACCATTTTCCCGACTCTATGAGTAGGTCGATCCTAATCCTTATTGCATCTAATTATATTGTAACTATTCTGTCTAAATTTTGCAAAGCACTGTGCACTGTTGGTGTTATATAAATCATTTATAATAATAATGTCCTTAGGACATTACAGTGTTTTCCCCCTAGCTACCTGTTGGGGGATCAGGGTACAGAAGGGAATAATCCTATAAAAAAATAGAAGATATACCAGCAAATCTGATATGACTCAACTTCCTGTAAAGGACAGGCATCCCTATACTTTTAGTAATATAGGGGGTTATCCTCAAAAGAGATACTCCGACTTAACTGCTGTTCAGTCTGTGTGTAACTTTGGAAACGATCCTCAAAAGGCTTTTTCCAAAGTTAGACAGAAGATCCGGCATGTGTAATTGAATTACACTGCCTAATTTTAGGATGTAGTACCGCATCCGCCGCTGGGGGCATTTCGAGTCGAAATGCCGTTGCTAGTATGCAAATTAGCACTTAAGGCGATCCACAAAGCTTTCTAGCTTCCTTTTTGCGCCGTAAGTGTTATTTTGCAAGTGTAAAATTAGGGCTCGTTTTACAAAGTGTAAAGTTAGTAACACCTTGTAAAGGCCCATTCCAGCGACGGCATTTGGTATGCTTTCCCGAGGGAGAACTCCACGGCAATTTGTAAAAAACAAAACCGGCATGGGTTCCCCCCCAGGAGCATACCAGGCCCTTAGGTCTGGCATGGGTTGTAAGGGGACCCCCCCTACGCCGAAAAATTGACGTAGGGGGTCCCCCTACAATCCATACCAGACCCGTATCCAAAGCACGCTACCCGGCCGGCCAGGAAGGGAGTGGGGACGAGCGAGCGCCCCCCCCCCTCCTGAGCCGTGCCAGGCCGCGTGCCCTCAACATGGGGGGGTTGGGTGCTCTGGGGCAGGGGGGCGCACTGCGGGCCCCCCCACCCCAGAGCACCCTGTCCCCATGTTGATGAGGACAGGACCTCTTCCCGACAACCCTTGCCATTGGTTGTCGGGGTCTGCGGGCGGAGGCTTATCGGAATCTGGGAGTCCCCTTTAATAAGGGGGCCCCCAGATACCGGCCCCCACCCTAAGTGAATGGATATGGGGTACATCGTACCCCTACCCATTCACCTGGAGGCAAAAAGTAAAAGTTAATAAACACACAACACAAGGCTTTTTAAAATATTTTATTTTTCTGCTCCGGAGGCCCCCCCTGTCTTCGTTATTAGCTCAATTACCAGGGGGGCTTCTTCTTCTGCTCTCCGGGGGTCTTCTCCGCTCTCCGGGGGGGGTTTCTTCTTCCGCTCTCCGGGGGGGGCTTCTCCGGACTCCGGGGGGCTTCTTCCATCTTCTCCCCTCTTCCGCTCTTGACTCGGCGAACCCCGGTTCTTCTGCAGCTCTCCGGTGCCTTCTTCTTCAGCGCTGGCTGCCTGCTATGTTTGTGTGTTAGCTCGATTTCAAACAGGCAGCCAGCGCGGTCTTCTGTGGCGTCAGGGTCTTCTGTTCTTCTGTTCTTCCGATGTTGCCTCGTCGCCTGTTGTCGCTGTAATGATGGAAGCGCGCCTTGCATCACATTTATATAGGCATCACCGTCCCATCATGCTCCGGCAGGTACCCACGTGGTGGGTGCCTACCCACGTGCACCCACCACGTGGGTACCTACCGGAGCATGATGGGACGGTGATGCCTATATAAATGGGATGCAAGGCGCGCTTCCATCATTACAGCGACAACAGGCGACGAGGCAACATCGGAAGAGGGGAGAAGACCAGAAGACCCTGACGCCACAGAAGACCGCGCCGGCTGCCTGTTTGAAATCGAGCTAACACACAAACATAGCAGGCAGCCAGCGCTGAAGAAGAAGGCACCGGAGAGCTGCAGAAGAACCGGGGTTCGCCGAGTCAAGAGCGGAAGAGGGGAGAAGATGGAAGAAGCCCCCCGGAGTCCGGAGAAGCCCCCCCCGGAGAGCGGAAGAAGAAACCCCCCCGGAGAGCGGAGAAGACCCCCGGAGAGCGGAAGAAGAAGCCCCCCCTGGTAATTGAGCTAATAACGAAGACAGGGGGGGCCTCCGGAGCAGAAAAATAAAATATTTTAAAAAGCCTTGTGTTGTGTGTTTATTAACTTTTACTTTTTGCCTCCAGGTGAATGGGTAGGGGTACGATGTACCCCATATCCATTCACTTAGGGTGGGGGGCCGGTATCTGGGGGCCCCCTTATTAAAGGGGACTCCCAGATTCCGATAAGCCTCCGCCCGCAGACCCCGACAACCAATGGCAAGGGTTGTCGGGAAGAGGTCCTGTCCTCATCAACATGGGGACAGGGTGCTCTGGGGTGGGGGGGCCCGCAGTGCGCCCCCCTGCCCCAGAGCACCCAACCCCCCCATGTTGAGGGCACGCGGCCTGGCACGGCTCAGGAGGGGGGGGGGGCGCTCGCTCGTCCCCACTCCCTTCCTGGCCGGCCGGGGTAGCGTGCTTTGGATACGGGTCTGGTATGGATTGTAGGGGGACCCCCTACGTCAATTTTTCGGCGTGGGGGGGTCTCCTTACAACCCATGCCAGACCTAAGGGCCTGGTATGCTCCTGGGGGGGGAACCCATGCCGGTTTTTTCTTTGAAAATTGGCATGGAGTTCTCCCTCAGGAATGCATGCCGCTGTCATTTTTTTTTTCCCCGACGCAACTTTAAGCCGTCGCGATCCTCAAAACTCGGCGTAACGTAACTTCGCGCATGCGCAGTACGGCCGGCGCGGGAGCGCGCCTCATTTAAATGGGACTCGCCCCATTTGAATAGGAACGCCTTGCGCCGGCGGAATTTTAGTTACACAGCCTGAAATTTCTAGATAAGTGCTTTGTGGATCAGGCACTTAGGTAGAAACTTTAAGGCAGTGTAACTTAAATTGGATTTTTTAAGTTACGTCAGGTTTTTGTGGATCTGGCCCATAGTGTATATTATCCTTTGGCAGAGAGTATTGTAATGTAGGTACCTCTGCCAGACAGTGCACCGTGGTCTTTAAACTTCATTTCAGGAGCATCCCAACATAGATACCTATACTGTCGAGAGGACAATGAAGGGGCAAAAGTACATTAATCAGCTATCACTCTGTGCAATCTGCTTTTATTTGCTGCCAGCCTGTTCCCTGTCTGCACTACAGCAGAGTCTGATAGGCTCTGAGTGGTGGATGGCACTCCCCTCTTTCATATTAAAGGGGAGTTCCAGTTCTAGTTATTTACTTACTGATCTCGGAAGCAGGCAGTTTCCATTCTAGTTGTGGGCATCTGAAGCCCTCTCGTGTTCATTTCCTGGATTTCTACCCATCATGCACCAGCAAATCTCGCACATGCTCAGTAATGCCTCAGGGAGGCCGTCCTTCTTTCTGACAGGTTGCTATGGCAATCTCGAGTCTGCAGAAGTTCCTGCCCCCATGCTATAGCAACCTGTCAATCACAACACAGGGAGGAAAGGAAAGATAAGTCACATTAGGCAGGAAATGCACTGGCATTAATAGTGGTTGTGGAACGAAACAGGGTGACACCATCCTTATATTGGTTTTAATCTAGGGAGAGAGAGGAGCTTTCAGAATATTCATTTGCGATGTCGGGGTGGGCGGGACAAAGCGTCTATTTAACACAAGCCAATTATTTATGTATGCGGCTCCGCCCTGACCCCCATCCTATTGGCTGGCGTTCCTCTGTGTCCCGCCCACCCCGACATCGCCAATGAATATTCTAAAAGCTCCTCTCTCTCCCCCTCCAGCACGGCTCAATGTTGCTCTACACAGTGACGGTGTGTGACACTCTCTTGTAATCTAGGGAGAGAGAGGAGCTTTCAGAATATTCATTTGCGATGTCGGGGTGGGCGGGACAAAGCAGCTATTTAACACAAGCCAATTATTTATGTATGCGGCTCCGCCCTGACCCCATCCTATTGGCTGGCGTTCCTCTGTCCCGCCCACCACGACATCGCTGACGAATATTCTAAACGCTCCTCTCTCTCTCTCCCCCTCCAGCATTGCTCAACATTGTTCTCCCCAGTGACGGTGTGTGACACTGTCTTGTAATCTAGGGAGAGAGAGAGAGGAGCTTTCAGAATATTAATTGGCGATGTCGGGGTGGGCGGCACAGAGCAGCTATCGATCGCGAGCCAATAGGATGGAGTCAGGGCGGACCGCTACGTGTATTGCGGCTCCGCCCCCTTTCTTAAGAAGCCAAATAATTGTCTGGCGATCAATAGCTGCTCTGTCCCGCCCACCCCGACTTCACCGATGATGTCAGAAAGCTCCTCTCTCTTTCTCTCTCTCCCTGCACACAGTAAAACGCGAGATTTCGGTAAAAGGCGATTCATCCCAGGAACCATTGCGAATTGCCTTGTGACTTGATCGCCTAGGCTATTAGGACCGGAAGCTGTGCATAAAAACGGGGACAAAAGGTATTTACCATCCAATTTTTTTTAAATATTGCCCATTGTGAAAACTATGCATTAAGGGCATGCAGTACAGCCAAACTGAAAAAAATGGGTGGAACTCCTCTTTAAAACAATTTCAGTTATGTACATTGTCTTTTTTTTATATTACTTTACATCTTTTAATGCATATAAACCTAACTGGTGTGCTTTTATATCTGTCTGGAGTGTAGCTTTAACACAGATTTCATCCATAATATGTCTAACCTACGTAACTGATTTTAAAAGAACCAACAAACATACACAAGCTAAGGTTTCTAAAGCAGGCTTTGTACTTTCTCTATACAATGGTGATCTAAAATGGGAGTACAAGAAAGGATTTTTGTTTCTAATTGACACATAATTACCATGAAGGGGAGGCTCCATTCAGTGGAGTCAGTTGTACTTAGAACACTAAATGGTTTTTATTTGTGTAGTAACAGAGTGCATAGCTTTAGAAAATAGATTAAATGGTGCCATTATTGCACATTAATAGCAAATGCATGCTGTTACCCTTATGTTGCAAATGTATAATAAATGCCCTTTCACTGAGTTCTCTCTTGCCAAATGCATATGCCATTGATGGTGGAAAGAAAAATAACAAAACCTTAGCTCTGTGAAATATAAGGACATTAGCGTACAGTGCTATATAACACTGATTATCAACCAGATGGAATGTCTGATGAGTTCAAAAAGTATTTCTACTGGTTTTAATAGATACTTATGCTTCCTATAGTAAGTAAATCATATGATAATATTCATATGAGAACATTCAAAGAACAATATATACACATTTAGCAGGGCTCAACATTTCAAGTCCTGAGCCACTAGCCAGACCTTAAGGCCCCGTACACACGACCTTAAGGCAGTGGCTATATGGCTAGGGAACACTGATACTTTCACAAACGCTGGTCTAGGGGGGGCGGGACCTTGTTACACAGCGCGCCGAACAGAGACAAGCCAGCTCATTCTTTTCCAGCCAGAGAACACACAGAGGCAGGACCGGACTGCTGGCGTGGCTTTGAGCTGAGGTGAGGAGGCTGCAGCGCTCCCCTCCCTCTCTCTCCTCCTCTTGTTATTGTTATATTGCACACACAGCGGGGATGTCACGCTGTGTGTGCAATATAACAATAACAAGAGGAGGAGAGAGAGGGAGAGGAGCGCTGCAGCCTCCTCACCTCAGCTCAAAGCCGCGCCAGCAGTCCGGTCCTGCCGCTGTGTGTTCTCTGGCTGACAGTTTCCAGCCAGGAAACGATCAGCCTGTTCCACCCCGCTCCTCACTCGCCCTGAATGAAATTCCACTCGCAAATTGCGAGCAAAGAGTGCAAATTTTGAGGGCTGCATTTAGGATATACTAGTAATATGTGTGCCCACATCAATGGCTACTTTTTTTAACAGGTAAATCATACAGAACTTAACCTCCCTGGTGGTATGATTCTTTCAGATTTTAGGTGCTGAAATCTGTATTATTTTGCATTGAAATTTGGCGTTTTATATTGTAGGCCTGTAATTCCTAGGAATAACTCACTTAATTTTGTCCAAACAAGAGTCTAGTAGACATCCCGGGTATGATAAAGTTTGAAACACAAAATCATAAATTATAATATAATAAATAACTATAAATAATTATAATAAATAATATAATAAGAAGAAGAATTATTCAATAATGTAATCAAATCAAAAACATTGAAATTTACTCAGCTGCAGAATTGTCGCTGTCATTAGATTCAGTGTTTGATGACGAATTTCCCCACAAATCTCTATCGCTCAATTCTGCAAGTGATTCTAATTTATTATCGCTGTTTTCTAGCTGGTTTAAAACCACTTTTGACATAAAGGGACAATTTCTGGTTGCTATGGACAATCTACAGTTTGTAGGCAGAAAGAACAGTTTTTATTATATAAAAGTGCATGCAGGACACTGGACAGACCACTAGGGACAAAAAGGGGGGGGGGGTGTATTTATTTTATACAGTACTGTAATCTTCAGATTACAGTATACTATATGTGTATTGTTTTAACTTTTTTGAATTTGGCGCCCATCTCCGCCCCCGTGCGTTGTAACGTCGCAAGGAACGGAGCTCGGCGGCACGCGGCACTGTGTGAATCGAGCGAGGAGACACAGCGGAGGAGCCCGCACACACAGCAGGGAGACATCGCAGGATCAAGGGGAAAAAGTAAGTAACTCCCTGCCTGTATCCTGCGATGCAATCCCGAGTCAGGCTTGGGGTTACTGCTATTGGTGCTGAAATTCCACCCCTGTGTGTACTGTATGCAAGGCAGGCTGATGGAAAAAATGGTTGTGTGTACAAGGCATTAGAAACATCTGCTGTTGAGAAATAGTATAGTAAGGATTTTTTAAATGAGAAGGGTGATACCCAGGAGACCTTGGGGAACAGGGCCACTGTTAGAAATTACAGGGGCCTGTGCAACTTACCTTTTATTGGTAAAAATATACTAAAATCATTATCAGTGGACACAAACACAACATAACTTACAAAATGCCTGCTAAATCTAAAAGATTAAACTGTATTGCGTTAATAAATAAAGCTCTATGTTTGAATGAGGTCTTGGGGCTCATTCACGTTGTGGATACTAGGGCCTATACAGAATCATTGTTCTTGTATGTGGTTAGAGCTGTGTGAAGGCAGGCCCTTAATGTTTTGTATTATTGTTTATTTAATTTTATTATTTCTTACAATGTTTTATTGTTTCTTATTTATTTTTTCACAATGACGTTAGTGGTGGTGGTGGGGGGGGGGGGTGCATTGGCTAGGAGGGGCTTTGGTGAAATGTTGTGGGGTCTAAACAGATCCCAAATATCTCACTTTGGAGACAGGGAAAGGGACAGAGGATGACATTTCTAGTGAACACAGCTTACTATGGTTCAGTTATGAATAAACACGGTGTGTGATCGGCACCAAATCACTCATTGTGTTCACTCATTGTGTTCATAAAAACTTGACATATTTACTGGTCCCTTCTCCCACTCTCCATCCTGAAACATCACCCTGTGTGCCTATAGCTGCCCGCGGGAGGTAAGCCAGTAGCGCTGCAAGTGGGGGACACACAGGGGGGCCCAGGTAGCAGGGGGAAGAGGATGGTATACAGGGAGGGTTATTGTCTCATTGAGGGGCAGATGCTGGAACTGATCCTTACTATGGATTTCTCTGCAGCAGCTGAAAGCCAGCTTTTCATCCTTTCCCTTGTGCTGGCTTTCTGCTGCTGTAGAGAGAGCTATATAGAGGATGGGTTCCAGTAATTGCTGTGCTGATCACCCTCTCTGCCCACATCATATTCCTCCTGCTGCCCAGGCTCTTCTGCTGATCCAGGCCCTGTATAAATGGGCCATGGGGCTATCCCCTTAACAACTACCATGTTTGAGGAATAACTAATAGTCTATGTTTTTCTGTTAGATTATGAAACTATTGGGGAGAAGTGCTACACCAGTCAGGCTATGTGAAGTCTTATTTTGAAAAATCTCCAAATTAATAAGGGTTTTAGAAGAAAATGTAACTTCAATACAGGGCAATTTTACCCCCTTCCTGCCCAGGCCAATTTTCATCTTTCAGCAATGTTTCACTGTGAATGATAATTGCGCGGTCATGCTATAGCCAAACAAAATTGTTATAATTTTTTTGAGACAGAGCTTTCTTTTGGTGGTATTTAATCACTACTGAGCTTTGTATTTTTTGTAAACGACCAAAAAAATAGACTGATTTAACAAAAAAAAAGTTTTTTATTAGTTTCTGTTATAGAATTTTGTAAATAAACACGTTTTCTCCTTCTGATGTGTGTTGATGAGGCTGCACTGACGGGCACTGATAGGCTGCACTGATGAGGTGGCACTGGTGAGGAGGCACTAATATACAGCATTGATACACGGACTCATGGGCACTGATAGGGGGCACTCATTCGCTTATTTGCTTATATGTTTCCAATTCATCTAGTTTTTTACTGAGGATGTCAGAGAAAATACATTTAAAAGTTTAAATTGTGCAATTTCTATCAGAATCACTATTTCTATGTAAATGCCCCTTCTAGAAAGCTGTATAATCTTTGCAGGCATCCGCCTCTGTGTTACAAAATGGCTTATCCCATATCCCATCTGCATTTTTATGGTATATCTCACTTGCTGTAAAAAGATAATTTTAGTAGTCTGTCCAATGACCGTTTACCATAATACCCAAAGTCTCTTTCATACAATGGACATGCTGGACCCTTTACTCATTATTCAGCTTATATCTATCATTGAGAAAAGCTTGTGTCTAATTTTTGGTTGCATGAAAAGGTCATAATCTGACACTTTCAAATAACTACCACATTTAGACCCCTTTCACACTGAAGTATTTTTACAGCGTTTTAGCGTTAAAAATAGCGCTATTAAACCGCTCATAAAACATTCTCAATGCATCTCAATGGACCCTTTCACACTAAGTCCTGCAAACAGCATCTTTGGAGCAGCTTTTGGGCGCTGAACAAAATGCTCCAAATACGCCCCTCTCCATTGAAATGAATTGAAAGTGCTGTAAAAACGCCTTGCCCTTTCACACTGAGGCAATGCACTGGCGGGGCATTGAGAAAAGTCCTGCAAGCAGCATCTTTGGAGCAGCTTTTGGGCACTGAAAAAAACGCTCCAAAAACGCCCCTCTCCATTGAAATGAATTGAAAGCGCTGTAAAAACGCCTTGCCCTTTCACACAGAGGCACTGCAAAAACACCCTAAAACGTTAGGGTCTTAGTGGTGCTTTACCAGCGTTTTTTCGGGCGCTGGCAGTGTAAAAGGGCTCTGAAAGCACTCAGGATTTCACATTGGGATTGCAGATGAGGCTTCACCTTAAAAACGTTCGAAAAACGCTCGAATAACGACCGAAAATGCCCCAGTGTGAAAGGGGCCTTATGCTTAGCATTAGCCTTGAATGTTTTTCTCTCCATTTCCTTTCAAGCTGAACTTTACTAAAGCCAAACTCTAGACATATAAAACAAACACCATGCATTGCAGTTATGTAGAGACCGAATTACATTTTAATTTTTTAAAGCAACTAGTTTAAGGACTTGATTTTGTCTTGGTATAAGAGTTTTGTGATCCACTGCAGTGTCGTCACTAGGGTTGGTGTCACCTGGTGTGGCAAAACATAGTGTCACTCCCCTATCCTGCCCAGCACCCTGCAGGCAGCGCATGGTCACAGGGTGCACCCCCAAACGGCCCCTGTAAATCAGAGTATAGGGTGGTATAGTGCAGGCTGGGCTGGTATAGGGCAGGTTGAGGTGGCGTAGGGCAGGTTGAGGTGGCGTAGGGCAGGTTGGGGTGGCATAGGGCAGTTTGGGGTGGCAAAGGGCAGCTTGGAGTGGCATAGGGCAGCGTGGGGTGGCATGGGGCAGCATAGGGCCGCTTGAGGTGGCATGGGGTAGCTTGGAAGGCATGGGGCAGCTTGGGGTGGTATGGTGTAGCTTGGGGTGGAATAGGACAGGTCAAGACTGTGCTGTGATACTGTGCTGTGCAGTAACTTACAGAATCATTCCTGGCTGCAGATGAAAACCCGGGCGGGGCTGCTGAGTCCTCGCCTCTACCTCCTTCAGCTGCGTGATCAGCCATAGTGAAGGAGGCAGCCACACCCTCTGCCCACCAACTCCGGCCTCGGGACTGATATTGGAGATCAGGTGACAGCTTAACCTGACGGGGGAGTGTCATAGGCAGCCTCGCTCCCCCAAACGGCTTGCAAAATAATTATATAATAAAGTGTGTAGCAGCGGGTGGCGGCCCCGGTGTCACCCCTCTGGCGGTGTCACCCGGTGAGGCCTGCACCCCCCCTAGTAACGCCTCTGATCCACTGTACAGCGGGGCAGGGAAAGAGAGGACTAGCACCAGGAGATAATCAGCCTCTACTACAAGAACATATGCCAACAAGGAATATGCCCGGGGGGCGTGGCTTGCAGCCGATGGAGTAGGACGCACAGAGCTCTAGCTCCGCCGTGTATCCTGCTGACTATCCTAAAATTGCCATTCTGAACCTACCGCAAGCTACACTTACCGGCTGCCCGGGACCCTGATAGCCTCGTCTATCCGCGGAGGATCGGTGGAAGCGCATAAACATGTCCCGACGGGGAAAGACTCTTCATCCATGGCGGACCATGCTGGACAAGATGGCGCCCGCTCCATGCGCTCGGCGAAGGAGGCAGCTATACGGCTTTTCACCAAGCCGGGTGCTAAGGACATCCCGCCTCGATCCGACTTAATGTCCTCGGACCGTGCAGAACACGGGGAGGTGGAGGATTCTGGGCTGACCTGGTCGGATGACACCTCGGATGCCGCCATGTGGGACGCAGTGAGTACACAGGCCCCCCTCCCTGCAGCTATGGAAGAGCCGGGCCCCTCGGCGCCTATAGCGGAGCCCACACTGAGGGATGTGCTATCGGCAGTCACTTCTTGCAAAGTGGCCATTACAGCCCTGACCACCGAAATCAAGGGGGTTAAAATAGAGGTCAATCTGCTCAGGCATGATATGCAAAAGCTTTGTGACCGTACCGCTGATCTGGAAGGGAGGATGAGCAATGTGGAAGATGATGTGGCGCCATAATTGAGGGAAGTGCATTATTTGCTGTCTCACTCCTCTGGCCACACTGCCCGCTTGGAGGACATGGAAAATAGACTAAGAAGGAATAATATAAGAGCAGTGGGGATCCCAGAAAAAGCGGAGGGAAAGAACCCTGCGGCTTTTATAGAAAACTGGCTGACCGATACTTTTGGGCAACAATCCTTCTCAAAAATGTTTGCTGTGGAAAGGGCTCATAGAGTCCCAGCTAGACCTCCTAGGCCTGGTGCACCTCCGCATCCGTTCCTTTTTAAACTCCTGAATTTCAAGGACAGAGATGCAATTTTACAATGCGCCAGGACCAAGGGAGATCTCATGAAGATCGACAATGCCAGGATATCCTTCTATCCGGACTTTTCAGCGGAGGTGCAACGTCGACGGGCTCAGTTCACTCATGTGAAAAAGCGCCTCAGAAAGTATGAGGTGGTATATGCTATGCTCTATCCTGCTAAGCTGCGTGTTGTTGCTAATAATGAATACAAAAAAGTACAGCGCTAAAAAACATTAATGTGAAAAAAATGTTATATAAACATAAACAATTGAAGTGAATGGTAAATGGGAAGTTAGCTCATGAGAGCCAAGGTATATGTGTCTAGCGATCAAGCTAGTGGAAAACACTGGATAAATGCAAAAAAGCAATCAAAGTTCAATGATCTGTGGGGAGAGTTCATGAAACTGCTTCCAGCTGGAAAGGTGAATGCACAGATGATGCAAATTCAAACAAACAGTGGTAATGGCTTGTCTGTAGCAATTTCCACGTTGGTATAGGAAATAAAAAGGGTACTCTTACCAGCTGTGGTGGACTTGCGTGCTAATACTAGCGCCAAGTCAGGTAAAGCGTGGTGGTCACAGCGGACCCTGGGTTTTGTGCAGATGGATGGCTCTGTAGGATGGCTCAGATGGTCGCTCCACTCAGGATATTGGAACCGATCTGGTCAGACGCTCTCTCCAAGGCAGAAACCCCAATGGGTGAGGCCAGATGATGGAAAAGGCCACACTCGTGGAACACAGCATATGTGAGGAATAAATGAAAAAATGCTCCAATGGTGCAGGTCAAACAAGTAAAAACCATGAAGGCTTTATTTTGTTAAAAAATGTAGCAGTAAAATCACGTGAAATTGGGATCATAAAAAGCAGTATGGGGTACTCAGCATGTTACCCGCGCTTTTCGGCTCAAAGCCATCAACAGGGCCCCTCCTGGCGGTGATCGCGAGAGCACAGCAGGGTAAGGCGCACATTGATGCCATTCAAACGCTGCTTGGGGACACAGTACATGATCAAGCACATGTTGCCTCTGTGTTTACAGACTTCTTCAAGGATGTACTGTATACACATCCAAAGTAAATCCTACCGAGGAGGCAGTCTCCCACTTTCTGGACCGGTGTGCCTTGCCTAAGGCTACGGCCCAGGATGTGTTGATGCTGAATGCTCCGCTTAAATTGGAGGAACTTTCATTGGCTGTGTCGCAAATGGCAAATAGTAAGGCCCCTGGTACAGATAGATTGCCAATAGAAACTTATAAGAGATATGGAGGGGCGCTTTTGCCGGGGCTGTTGGAGGTATTCAATGAATCCTTTAAGTCAGGTCGTCTGCCGGCATCTATGGGGGAGGCTGTGGTAGTGGTGCTTCCTAAGCCAGGTAAGGACCCCTTGCAGCCTGACTCCTACAGGCCTATATCGTTACTGAATTCAGATGTTAAAATTCTGGCACGGGTTCTGGCAACAAGGCTTTCTGCGGTGATATCTAGGCTGGTCCATGTGGATCAATCTGGCTTTATCCCTGCACGCTCCACAGCATTGAATATTAGGAGACTCTTCCTAAATATCCAGCTCCCAGTGGAAAATCCGGGACATAGGGCAATTCTCTCACTCGACGCTGCCAAAGCTTTTGACAGCGTCGAGTGGAGATATCTTTGGTCAGTGTTGGATAGATTTGGATTGGGGGAGGATTTTGTAAAATGGATAAAACTTTTGTATGCATCCCCAACAGCAAGGATTAGGATAAATGATGAGATGTCGGAGGCCTTTCCTTTGTTCCGGGGTACTAGGCAGGGGTGCCCTTTGTCGCCCCTGCTTTTTGCCCTAGCATTGGAACCCTTGGCCTCTATAATACGTGCGTCCCCTGACATTGTGGGATTTCGGCGCAGACATGGAGAGAACAGACTGTCCCTGTATGCAGACGACGCACTGCTGTATCTGGGGGATACAGAGGGGTCCCTACTTGCCGCAATGCAACTCATCGAGCGTTTTGGGGAGTTGTCTGGTTTTGCCATTAACTGGCATTAATCGGTGCTCCTCCCGCTTGATGACCCGCCTTCGGGGTTACCGGAGGGAGTGTCCCGGATACAGCAGGTAGAATCCTTCAAATACTTAGGAATTGTAGTGACTAAAGACCCGACAGACTATGGGGCTGATTTACCAAGCCTTTACTCCATGACTCATGGAGTAAAAGCAGGAGTAGCAGCCGTTTTGACATTTACTCCATGACTCATGGAGTAAAAGCAGGAGTAGCAGCCGTTTTGACATTTACTAAAGAAATACACTGCTAGTGCAGTGTATTTCCCTAGTTACTAATGTGCTCCGTGCGCCCAGGAGAGGGTGCATTGTGCACCAGTACAGACCTGGCGCACGGCACATTGAACTGTAATTGCGGGGGTTCGGGCGGGAGTTTATTAGGGGGGGAGGTGGGGGGATGCAGGGGAAGTGAAGTGACATGTGTTTGAAAGTGTTTGGTGGGCCGAATTGAAAGGGAAAGTGTTTTTTGAAAACAGATCCCTGTACGCTTGCACAGTGCGCCTGAACCTCGGGAGGTTCATTTGCATACTGGGCATGCGCAGAGAGAAATTTCGGCGCTTCCCGTGCGCCTTGTCAGTACGCCGTGAAAATCTTGGTAAATACCAAGCGGCGTACCCGTGAATGCGCTGCGTGACGCGGCGCACGGGAATCTCCGAGCTGTTTTCAGCCATGAAGGGGAACTCCGCGCCAAATTTCAAACTTGAAATCGGCGCGGGTCCCCCTTCAGGGCTACATTAGGCTCTTAGGCTTGGTCCGGAACGTGAGGGGTTAAACCCGCGCCGATTCGGCGCGGGGTTCCCCCCCAGATCCAAACCAAGCCCTCATCCCAAGCACGCAGTCTGGCCCGGACAGGAATGGGGGTGGGGACGAGCGAGCGCCCCCCCTCCTGAGCCGTACCAGACCGCATGCCCTCAACATGGAGGAGTGTGTGCTGTGGGGGAGGGGGGCACTGCCCCCCCACCCCACAGCACTCTTGCCCCCATGTCAATAGGGACAAGAGCCTCTTCCCGACAACCCTTGCCATTGGTTGTCGGGGTATGCGGGCGGGGCTAATCGGAATCTGCGAGCTCCCTTTAATAAGGGGGCCCCCAGATACCGGCCCCCCACCCTATGTGAATGAGTATGGGGTACATCGTACCTCTACCCATTCACATGGGGGAAAGTGTAAAGTAAAATAAAACACCACACAATAAAATATTTTATTAATCAGCTCCGGAGCCCCCCCTTTCTTCTTTAGCTCTCTTACAAGGGGGGGTTTCTTCTCTCCCGATCTTCTGCCGGGACCCTGGGCTTCGGTGATTTCTGCCGGGGAAGGGCGCCATCCCTCAGTCCTCTCCGGAGCCTTCCGCCGGATGCCCCCACTCCATTTAAGCTCTTTTACATTAGGGGGGGCATCCGGACTTCGGGGCTTTTCTGCCGGGGGGATGGCGCCTATCCCCGGCTTTTCCGGTGCCTTCCGCCAGGGTTCCGGTCTCCTGGTCTTCTGCCTGGGGTGCGCCAAACTCCCTGGTCCTTTTCTCTTCTGTTTCTCTGCTCCCTCTTCTGCCTGGCTCCCCCGCGGAGCCCCAGGGCTTTCTTCCGTCTTCTTTCTCTCTCTTCCTTCTTCTGCCTGTCTCCTCCGGGAGCACAGGGCTTGTCTGCGCTGTCCTCTCCCTTCTCTTCCATAGGATGTTGACACAACGAGGTTCCGCGCTGACATGCCGTGTCAGCGGCGGGCATGGACTTATATAGGACAATGCCACCATGTGACCTCAACCCATGTGACATCACATTCCCTGGGCATGATGGGAATGTGATGTCACATGGGTTGAGGTCACATGGTGGCATTGCCCCTATATAAGTCCATGCCCGCTGCTCAGACGGCATTCCAGCGCCGGACCTCGTCGTGTCAACATCGAATGGAAGAGAAGGGAGAAGACAGCGGAGACAAGCCCTGTGCTCCGCGGAGGAGACAGGCAGAAGCGGAAGGCATCGCAGAAGCCCGCGGGTGTCGCCCCCCGGCGGAAAACACCGTAGAAGCCCGGGACCCTCCCCCAAAGGCAGGAGCCTCACTGGTGAAGGGGGTCCCGGTGAATTCATTCTAGTGGTAAAAGTATTGCTCTCGCTCTAACGCACGCGTCAATACCTCACATGTGTGGTTTGAACGATGTTTATATATGTGGGCGGGACTTGCGTAAGTCCCGCCCACATATGTAAACACCGTTCAAACCACACATGTGAGGTATTGACGCGTGCGTTAGAGCGAGAGCAATACTTTTACCACTAGACCTTCTTTGTAACTATAAACTGGTAACCTGGAAAAAAAGAAAAAGGTCGCCTATGGGGATATTCACGGAATGAATTTTGGCCCCATTGCAGGAGTGTTTCCAATAGTAAAGCGTGACATGTAAGGTATCTATTTCTCGGTGTAACATCATCTTTCACATTATCCCCAAAAATTGGGCTAACTTTAGTGTTTGGTTAATTTTAACCACTTGGAGCCCCGGGCCATATTGCTGGTCAATGACCGGGCCAGGCTGGAAAGCATGAGATCAGGGGAAAAAAAAACAAAAAACTCTCATGCCATTGCAGCTTTGTTCCTACATGTGTGATGAACTGAGTCTGCTCAAACACTTAGAAAAAATCCTTTCTTTTTTAAAAGGTGAAAATCACTTGGATGGTCTGGAGCGTGGGTTGGGTTAATTAACCAGGTGTAAGCTCACCCACACTAGAGGACTGCAATTTGTTCATGTGATTTCAATTGCCTTCATTACTAGCACATGTTATAAAAACCATGCATCGATCATTCCTCATCTGCCCTCATAGGGGCAGGCAGAAATGCTGTTGCGGAACACAAATGTGGTTTGTTGCATGGGTTTTTATTTTGCCAATGGTTTTTGTTTATTTTTAAATGATGTTCACTTTGATGTATTTGTCTCTGCTGCCTTATTTTATGAAAAAATTGTGAAGATGTTGCGACTTTAAATCTGTTTATTTTGAGTTTTGAAATGTATTTTTGTTTGTGTGTGTTTGTTTTTTTTTTTCTTTCCTTGTTTTGTTGACCAATAAAAATTACTTTAAAATTTTGAAGTTTGTTTTTTTGTTCCTTTTTCATGCAACATATTTTGACAGCTGCAGCTGAAATAGGTTTGGGCCTAACAAATTAGGTGTGATTTTGTCTAAGATTCTTTCCTGGTGTGTAATCATGAAATGTTTGCCATGTTTATTCCCATGACTTTAAAGACAAACTGGTAAGTATTTTCTTTTAACTGTAGTGGTCCTCAGCCCTCAAGTACCCCGACAGGACATGTTTTGTGGATTTCTCTTATCAAGAATTGCTGTCCAGACTGTCTTTTAAGCACATGTGCAAGATGAAGGAAAACCTGCAAACATGGCCTGTGGGGGGGGGGGGGTATTGCTATTGGTGGACAGGCTTGAAGTGCTGATTTACAGCACTGTGCTTAAATCTAGGGCAAGGCAATCCTATTCTAATTGTGGGTGTTTGAGGGAAGCCAAGTGAGTGTTAGAACCCCTGCTTGTGTTTTTTTTTTTGGGTTGAGCTTTGTGTCCCTTTTCTTAAAATTGGCTTCACTTCCTGTCACACAGCTGAACAGGAAGTGAGGTTAAAACCCTACCAGTGTCTTTTCTTGGGGACACAGAGATCAATCTAAATAGTTGTCCCCGTTAAGGCAAATTGCACTCCAGCACTGCTGTGTACACCCCAAATCATGGGTCTTCAAACTACGGCCCTCCAGTTGTTCAGGAACTACAATTCCCATCATGCCTAGTCATGTCTGTGAATGTCAGTGCATTACAAGGCCTCATGGGATGTGTAGTTCTACAACAGCTGGAGGGCCGTAGTTTTGAGGATCCCTGCCCCAAATGATTATTTAGTTTGGGGTTGTAGTAAAGGCAAAGCCACTCTGCAGTACAAGCATAGTTGCTGAAAATGAGAGAGGAAGCACTGATGGTTTTAACATCCAATCCTGGAGAAGCAAAGTTGTTTTGTTTTCTTCCTTGCTTTGCACTTGTAGTGCAAAGTGGATTTGCCTTTAGTAAATGGACCCCAAAGTCCAAGATCCCTAATAATTTGCGGTGTACACAGCAAAATGCTAGAGTGCAATTTACATAATGGGAAACTATTTAGATTGATCTCTGTGTCCCCAAGAAAAGATATTAGTAAGGTTTTACCCTCACTTCCTGTTGGCTATGTGACAGGGAAGTGAATGAATTGAATTAGAAAGGGTGAAGACACCTCACAAATGTTCTCACTATCAGGGGTGCAGACATCCCCAAAAAATGAGCAGATAATACTTATTTGCAATTAATAATTTTTTAGTTAACATTGGGTGGGGTGCTCTAACACACACATTCCTACATATTAGCAACGCTCTATCCTGGCTATTGGCATGGTTATATTTTCTTAGGGCTCTCAATAAAACTCTAGGAAATTTGTGCTTAACTAGAACCAGGGGCGGACTGACAACTCATGGGGCCCCTGGGCAATAGAAGATTATGGGGCCCCTCTGGCTTACAGATGGCCACCACGCAGGAGGTAGTGCAGAGGCGGGCAGCTAAAATCTTGGGATATTCACATTAAAAGCATGTCATTTTCGGACATATCAGGGACAAATGTAAAAACAAACATAGATTTTTACATACTGTCCCTGGTTTTACTGAGCCTGGCAACCCTGATAGGCCCCCTAGTGACATGGGGCCCTCGGGCAGTGCCCAAGTGACTCAATGGTCAGTCCGCCCTGACTAGAACTATAATCAAACACGTTTTATTTTCTTTAATTTTGGATAGAGTGAGGGAGGGTTATAGGCCCTGTCAGTTTATTTTGTATTATCTGTGTCCAATTGGGGAGATTTGCCTTCACTTCCTGCCCCCATAGCCAAACAGGAAGTGAGAGAAAAAACTATGCAAATTAACCACTTCCCGCCCAGCCTATGGCCGATTTACGTCGGGAAGTGGTTACACAATCCTGACAGGACGTCCTGCAGGATTTAATGCCGCGCGCGCCTGTGGGGGCACGCAGCGCGGCGATCGGTGACGCGGCAATCGGCTGATCACGATGTAAACAGGAAGAGCCATCGATGGCTCTTCCTCACTCGCGTCTGACAGACGCGAGTATAGGAGAGCCGATCGGCGGCTCTCCTGACAGGGGGCGTTCGCGCTGACTGTTTATCAGCACAGCCCCCCCTCGGATCACCACACTGGACCACCAGGGATGCCCACTGGACCACCAGGGTGGGAAAAAAAATATGGAAAAAAAAAAACAAAAAGCATTAAAAAAAAAGAAAAAAGATGCCAATCAGTGCCCACAAATGGGCACTGACTGGCAACCTGGGAAAATCAGTGCACCCACAGTGTCCATCAGTGCCACCCCACAGTGCCCATCCATGCACAGTGCCCACCTGTGCCACCCATAAGTATCCATCAGTGCCACCCATAAGTGCTGCCCATGAGTGCCCATCTGTGCCGCCCATGAGTGCCCATCAGTGCCGCCTATGAGTGCCCATCAGTGCCTCATACCAGCGCCGCCAATCAATGCCACCTCATCTGTGCCCGTCAGTACTACCTCATCGATGTCCATCAGTGCCATCTCATCGGTGCCCATCAGTGCCGCCATATCAGTGCCCGTAAATGAAAGAGAAAAACGTATTTACAAAAAATTAACAGAAAAAAATAAAAACTTTTTTTTTTCACAATTTGCAGTCTTTTTTTAGTTGTTGCGACAAAAAAGATCGCAGAGGTGATCAAATACCAACAAAAGAAAGCTCTATTTGTGGGGGAAAAAGGACGCCAATTTTGTTTGGGTACAGTGTCGTATGACCGCGCAATTGCATCAAAGTGCGACAGTGCTGAAAGCTGAAAATTGGCTTGGGCGGGAAGGTGCGCTAGTGCCTGGTAAGGAAGTGGTTAAGGGAATCCAGTGCCCCCCCTCCCCCCCAGAACTAGTGTGTGGGTCCCCCTGAAAATTCTGGGCGGGTCATACAAAAACAGGGTGTGACCTTGACAGGAAAGGGGTGGGTCATTTTTCTATTAGGAGGTGCAGATATGTAGTCGGCCTAGGACAGAACAAAACCTAAATATACTACTGCATATTAGGGCTTATTTAGACCGGATCGATTTACAGGCCGTGTTTTTTATATTGTGGGAGGAAACCCACGCAGGCACAGGGAGAACATGCAAACTCCATGCACATGGTGTCACAGGCTGGATTCGAACCAGTGACCCCTTTTGCTGCTAAGTCAAAGTGCTATACACTACACCACTGTGCTGAACGAACATGATTGCAGCTGAAAGCATGAGATCTTTTTTTTTTTTTTTTCCAATTCCCATGCTTTCCAGCCTTATTGACCCGCCTCTCTCCAGAAGAGGATCTGTCACACACTAGTCCTATTACAGGGATGTTTACATTCCTTGTAATAGGAAGAAAGTGATCCAAAATCAAAAAAAGTGACAAAAAAGTGCAAGAAAAAAAAAATATGAGGTAAAAAAAACAAACAAAAAATAAAATAACGCCCCTGTCCCTAGAAGCTCGCACTCAGAAGCGAATATGCATGTAAGTCCGCCCCACATATGTAAACACCATTCAAACACCACATGTGAGGTATGACGCGTGCGTTAGAGCGAGAGCAATAATTCTAGCCCTAGACCTCCTCTGTAACTCTGAATGGTCACCTGAAAAAAAAAAAAACAAGCATCGCCTATGGATATTTTTATGTCCCGAAGTTTGGCGCCATTCCATGAGTGTGTGCAATATTAAAGCGTGACAAGTTAGGTATCTATTTACTCGGTGTAACATCACCTTTAACATTATCCAATAAAAATTGGGTAACTTTACTGTTTTTTTTTTTTTTTAATTCATCAACCGTGTTTTTTTTTTGGGCCAAAAAAAAGGCGTTAGAAAAATTATTGCGCAAATACCGTTGGAAAACAAATAAAAAATGACCGCCACTTATTCCCTAGGGTGTCTGCTAAAAAAATATATATAATGTTTGGGGGGTCCTGATTAATTTCCCAGGACAAAATATAATTTTTACATGAAGGAGAGAAGTGCCAGAATAGGCGCGGTATGGAAGTGGTTAAAGTGAAATAATAAAAGTGAAATATTCCTTTAAATTTCATACAGGGGGGGGAGGGGGGTACACGCATGTTTCCCGTGCTTAGAACTGTCCCTGTACAAGATGTCATTTCTGAAGTGAAAAACAAAAAGTAATTTTAAAGTACTCATGGCTATAAAGAATACAGTCATTGCTCATTAAAAATAATAAAAAAAATAAATAAATGGGGGTCCCTCCAAATTAAATTACCAGTCCCTTCAGGTCTGGTGTGGATTTTAAGGGGAACTCCACCCCAAATTGAAAAAAAATGGCGTGTAGTCCCCCTAAAAATCCACACCAGACCCTTATCCGAGCACGCTGTCCTGGCCGGCCGCAGAAAAGAAAATGGTAATGGGGTACATTGTACCTCTACCATTTCACCCCCAAAAAAATGTCAAAAGTGTTAAAAATGACAGTAGCCGGTTTTTGACAAATCTTTTAATAAAATCTTCTTTTCTTCTTTCCTTCGGGTTTCTTCCGCTGCTTCTTTCTTGGGTCTTCTGGTCCCGCGTCAGAGGGGGGCGGGTCCCAGGAGCGCAACACGGCGGCCAAATCAAATTCAATCGCGGCGTCCAGGGAAAAAAAAGAGGTGGATGAGAAGGCTGGCGGACGGACGGAGAAGAAGACAGGAGAAGACAACGGGCAAGATGCGGGACCAGAAGGCTGAAGGACGGACGGAGAAGATAGAAGAAGATGTCGGGCAAGATGTGGACGAGAAGACCCAAGAAAGAAGCAACGGAAGAAACCCGAAGGAAAGAAGAAAAGAAGATTTTATTAAAAGATTTGTCAAAAACCGGCTACTGTCATTTTTAACACTTTTGACATTTTTTGGGGGTGAAATGGTAGAGGTACAATGTACCCCATTACCATTTCACATAGGGGGGGGCCAGGATCTGGGGGTCCCCTTTGTTAAAGGGGTCTTCCAGATTCTCATAAGCCCCCTGCCCGCAGACCCCCACAACCACCGGGCAAGGGTTGTGGGGATGAGGCCCTTGTCCCCATCAACATGGGGACATCCTCCACATGTTGAGGGCATGTGGCCTGGTGCGGTTCAGGAGAGGGGGGGGCCGCACTCTGTCCCCCCTTTTTTTCTGCGGCCGGCCAGGTCAACGTGCTCGGATAACGGGTCTGGTGTGGATTTTAGGGGGACTCCACGCCATTTTTTTTTTAATTTGGGGTGGAGTTCCCCTTAAAATCCACACCAGACCTGAAGGGCCTGGAATGGATATTTGCCGGGAACCGCACGTCTTTTTTTTTTTGTTTTTTTACGGCGGGGTTCCCCTTAACATCCATTCCAGACCTGAAGGGCCTGGTAATTTAATTTGGGGGAACCCCTACACATTTTTTTTTTGTTTTATGAATGAATCCCTTTAGAATTGTCAGAGCCGACAATTCATTATAGCCGCGTGTGAATTTTTAAATAACTTTTTTCCTTCTGAATGTCATTTTGTGCAGGGGCAGTTCTAAGTGCGGGAAAAATGCGCTATTTCACATGCTGACATTACACCCCCCCTAGGTACGAAATTTAAAGGAATATTTCACTTTTATTGTTTCACTTTAAGCATTATTCATTTCACTGCTCCCGAAAAAACGGCCGTTTTAAAAAATAAAAAAAACATTGATACATGTCCCCTGGGGCAGGACTGAGGTCCCCAAACACTTTTTAGGACAAAACTTGGAGATTATCCTTTAAAATGAACACTTTTGATTTCTCCCATAGACTTCTATAGGGAGTTCGGCGCGGCTGTACATATTACTTTCAATGCGCCGGCTGCTACGCTGGTTCATGCGCCTAATTAAGCCTCCACCCGGCGCACTAATTAACACATGAACCAGCGCAGCGCACAGAGCATAGTAAATCAGCCCCTATGTGTCCCTTAACCTTAAACCTTAATTGCACAAATTCAAAACTAAATGCTCCGCCTGGGGTAAGTTACCTCTGACAGTAACGGGACGAGTAAACTTGATCAAGATGATCTGGGCCCCACAACTGCTGTATATTTTGCATAACGCCCCGGTGTGGATCCTGAAGTGCTGGTTTCAGCGTATAGACTCCCAATTCAGGTCCCTTATTTGGAACAACCGAGTGGCCAGGATAAAACTTCTCACTCTGCAATACCCTAAGGATCAGGGGGGAATGGCAGTTCCCCATGCTCAGACGTATTTCTACGCAGCCCAATTACAGCATTTTGCAGGGTGGAACCAGTCAGCGGTGACAGACCCCTCTAAGGCCTTGCTCATTGACCCAACCACTTCGTACTCTGCGCTATCTCACATGGGGATGGGTTTCCCTAGTGCACCTGAGACATGCCCTACGGTCTGTCTTTTTAAAAAATTGTAGAGTACTGTTAGGAGGAGAATGGGGATCACTGGCTTCCTGCCTAGTACGCCCATTTGGCGGAACAGGTTCTATACCGAATTAGTTAATCTACAAGATTGCTCTAAATGGGAGGCAGCGGGCATTAAATATTTGAGTCAAATCCTTGATGGGGCGGTCCTGAAATCTTTTGAAAGGCTGAAGGAGGAATTCCCTTTATTGGGTGGGTCACAATATCAATATATTAGGTTGGCGCATGCAATTGGGTCCCAGGGACATTGCTCAACTCTGCGCCTAGAGGACTCTCACTTTCTGGGCTCAGTCTTCGATGAAACGGAAAAAAGGGCTTTATTTCCAGGTCCTACTTACAATTACTGGCACCTATACAAGCACCTGATGTACTGCCCTGCAGAGAGAAATGGGAGAGTGACATTGGGCCCATAGATGGAGAGCAATGGGAGCAAGTCTCAGTATCGGTGGCTCAAAGATTGTCGCATTTGTTTATTCTACATAGAGTTTACAGGACTCCGGTACGTGATACACCCATATGTCCCAAATGTCAGGCTCACCCGGGAGACCTTATCCATATGCTGTGGAGGTGTCCCAAGCTAGTGAGGTACTGGAACGCAGTGGTCAAGATCATTAATTCTACTTATCATGTCCAGTTGCCTGGGAGTCCGCTGGTGTGCTTGCTGGGGGGTATAGATGAGGACCTGTACTTGCCTCCTGTTTACACTGCTCTGCTTAGACTACTATATCTGGCAAGAAAGCTTATAGCGAGATATTGGTTGTCTACCCGGGTTCTGTTGAGCCGGCAGTGGATCCAGGAGGTTAATAGGATTCTTATAAGGGAAAAGAATACATACTCCCATAGGAAGGCATCACAAAAATTTGATAACATATGGCAGTGTTGGCTGGGATCCCCGGAAGTGGCTCCTCCACAGCTGGTTCTTGATAGGCTGTTACTCGGATGAGGACTTGGTTGAGTAGAACGTTAGGATGGGATCGTCTCTCAAAACTACCGGTCATGAGGTTAATGGGACGGGTGGCTTGATAAACGATGTATCAGTGGCACCAGGCTGGGCTGGTCCTTCCCCCCCCCCCTTTTTTCTTTTTGTTTTTTGTTTTTTCTTTGTTTTTTATTTCTATTCCTCTCCTGACGGCTGTACTGAGAGGTGAAGTAGCAGCTGTACAAGGTGATTGCTTCAGTACTGTTATTGAGTTTATGTATTGCTCCTTGGTTTTATGTACAACTGACTATGTATCCTGTGTGGCCCTTTTTTCTTTGGGTCACTTAACTGCTCTGTACATGTCTTATATTTTGTTTTGCTTTTTTTTTCAAAATAAAAACTTTTCTGATTTAAAAAAAACAAGGAATATGCTCATGGTAGGAGAGAGGAGAGACATGACCTCATACATACCTCCCAACTTTCTGAGATTAGAATGATGGACACCCATATTGCAAGAGTATGTAGACTCAGGACACACACCCCTGCCACACACCCATAAAGGAAAATTGTACCAAAAAAACACCACAACTGCTTTTTTTGCCACTATTATTCCCTTATATTTTAGTGTGTGTGAATATATATATATATATACACATGCATATGTGAAGTTTCAATATACTTATACTCATTCTATAGACACTGGGGGAGATTCAGAAAGAGATACGACGGCGTATCTCCTGATACGCCGTCGTATCTCTGAGATCCGACGGTCGGATCTATGCGACTGATTCATAAGAATCAGTTATGCATAGATCTCCCTTAGATCCGACAGGTGTAATTGACCTACACCGTCGGATCTTAGGCTGCAATCTCCCGCCGGCCGCTAGGTGACGCTTCGGTTTTTTACGCAACGAATATGCAAATTCCGATTTCCGCCGATTCAGAAACAAACGCCCGCCCGTCGCTTTTTTTTACGTCGTTTGCGTTCTGCTTTTTCCAGCGTATACTTACCCCTGCTATATGCGGCGTATGCAATGTTAAGTATGGCCGTCGTTCCCGCGCCGAGTTTTGAATTTTTACGTCGTTTGCGTAAGTCGGTCGCGAATACGGATGGACGTAATTTACGTTCACGCCAAAAACAATGACGTTCTAGCGACGTCATTTGGAGCATGCGCACTGGGAAAAATCGCGGCCGGCGCAGGCGCAGTACGATCGGCGTGGGGACGCGCCTGATTTAAATAATACACTCCCCCTAGCCGTGGAATTTGAATTCCGCCGGGGGAGTTACGATCCGCCAGTGCAAGTTTCGAGGTAAGTGCTTTCTGAATACAGCACTTGCCTCAAAAAATTGCGCTGGCGGATCGTAAATAAGATAGATTACGCGGATCTAAAGATCCGCTGATCTATCTGAATCTAGCCCACTGACTGCATGCTATGTACCTCATTTATAATCACACACCCCTTCTTTCTTTTTTCATATTTCCTTTTGAATTTTAGAAATTGGATGAAAGGTTTAGCACTGTAAAACACTTTTTGATAGCTATGTAGTGCATTTTATATACAACTCTATAGATCAGACCAAAATGAGGGACAAATGAGGAGGAAAGAGGGACAGAGAGACTTTTGTTCCAAATGGGGGACAGTCTCTCGAAATCAGGGACAGTTGGGAGCTATGCCTCATATGTCTGGTGTGCTCTTTCACTGTCCTATCGAAGGCTGGCGGCTGGAGGGGACAAGCATGTATTGCTTAACTCTGGCAGGCTTTGTAAATCTCAGGACTGGTTAAACAAAACTAATGATGCTCTGGCACACAGCAAACTTCAATCATATAAGTAATAGTAAAGTCACTTTTTTTAATTAAATGGTGTTGCTTACTTCCTCTTCTAAGATCCTTCCTTGGCTTTTGCCATTCGTCCTCTTCTCCGTATTCCCTGATAGCAACGCATTTGCTATGGGGGCACAGATGAGGGCTCGCTCCTCAGCCGGGCTGTGTGCACCCATAGATACACACAGCTCTGCTTGACCGTGCCCCTAACTCCTTCACTGGATTTGACTCACTAAGCAAAGCCTGAACAAAGCCTGTGAGACCAGGAAGAGAGGGAGAGAGGGCTTTCAGCACTGGATTAATAAGGTAAGTATCAAAGGGGGTAACAGGTAGTGCAAAGTTTTTTACCTTAATGCATAGAATGCATTAAAGTAAAAAAAAACTATAGTGTTTAGAACAACTTTATTTAGCAAAGCCAAAACAGCAGGATAGGGATCCTTATTTTCAAAAAATTGACAGTTATTATTAGCTGAGTCCAATGAAATCAGAAAATTACAGTCACATAACTGATAATAAAGAGCCTTATCCTTGTGTAAAGCTCCATGAGTGTATGTCAACTGCGCATTTAGCTATTTGCATGAAGTTGCTTTTACGTCACTCTGGATTGTGTATTACCATCTGTGCTTTAAGCCTTTTAATACCAATAAAAGAAAGAGGTATCCATTTTAATACTAAATTTGTTTAGTACCACTAGAAAAGGCATTCATTCTCTGGTTCTATTAGCCTACATGTAACAGCTTCATTGTGCAGCATTGGAGTACAATCACACAGTTTTCAAAATAGCCAACAAATATGCCTTCAACTTTCCAGGGAAAAGCACTACTTGCTACTGGAAAATGAGAGCGAGACTGCCTTTAGGCAACATTTGACAAAGAATTTTGAATCCCTTTAGTCAACTAAAATGTCCAAAGCAGTGAGTGTTAAAATACCCAAACATTTACATAAAACAAATAGATTTAGGATATGTAAACCAGCCTGTTATTATCTTGCTCTTCACTTTCCAGCATTAATCAAATTGTCAGTGCCATAGTTTACTGCCCTGGGCAATGCTTGGACAAACTCGGTAAGCAGATGGAAATTCTCGGGAGAGCATGTTAGCAATATTGCTTGCTGTACGCTTGTGACTGAATATAAAAGATGTCATACTATATCATTATCCATATTTATATATAGTAAGGTATTAAGTAGTATGTTTTTTTTTCTCCCATTTGACTTTCACGTTTATAAATAGTATATGTACTGTTTACAACTAACTATAGAATATATTGTGTGTGTATATATATATATATATATATATATATATATATATATATATATATATATACATATATATATATATATATATATATATATTATATATATATATATATATATATATATATATTGTGAGGGTGGGACTCTGTGCTATGGGAAAGATTGCTGGTTTACGCCATATTTTAGAAAGAAAGGCACGCTGATTGCCCAGCTGTGTGTTGGCCTATTTAGTTGTGACCTGACTATAGCTCAGGGCCCCACCCACAGACAGGAAGTCTGTCCTGGGAATCAGGTGAATTACCAATCTCTCTGAAAGAAGTCGGAGGCTGTGTGGATGTCTGCAGGAGGCAGATGTCCTTAATGGGAGTTAGCTAGGTTTGTGCTTAACTCTGGGAAACTGTTTGTTCTGAGGAACAGAACTGGGGCCTAGGCTAAAGGCCTGAAACAGCCGGATGGCAAGTGTGGAAGCCAGGAGGCTAAACTGTTGATTTGGCAAGATACAGGAATGGTTGAACCCCCTGCGAGGGCTGCTATTGTATTTGTGAACTTCTGTGCTCTTAAATAAAAGTGGGCTACCACGCCCTTAAAAACTCAGTTCTGGATTGGCGTACTCACTGGAAAACGCATCTATCGCTGGAGTCTAATAACCCCAATCTTACATATGGTGGAGGTATTGCTTCGGGCAGTTTTGGAAGAGTTCCAGATCCTCGCATACCAACAAAACAGTGAGTAGAAAGAAACTGTGTGTTTTGCAGCAATACTGTGATGAACAGCCAATGTGAACATAAAAACCAAAAGTTTTCTGCTGTGAACTGCTGTTAGCTGTGTGTGGCAGCCAGGCGAACTGCATTGCACAGAAGTTCAATTGATGGACTGTGTTGCATACAGGTGGTGTACCTGTGGAAGTGAGCTCAGCATGGCCTGAGAAGATGTATCCACTTAGGAAGGCCCAGTGAACCGCAAAGAGTAAAGTCTGCATGTGAAAGTGTGCCGTTTGCAAATCTTGGAAACAGTACATCAACATTTTCCTATGTTAAAAAGGAACTGTGTTAAAAAAACATTGCCCTGTTTGCAGTGATGGGGAGGTCAAAACGCAAACAGAAAGCAATGATTGCAGAAATGAGAGACAGAACTTTATGGCTGGAGGGGTTGTTACCAACAGAACAAGCCCCAGACTGGTGCAAGATGCACCTGGCTGTGCTGAACCAAATCCAAGTCAAAGTGCATGCTGTTGCCCCTGGCAACGCTGGTGTAAGCCGGCCAGCTATCAATGTGAAAAGTGTTGAGAGCCAGGTGCACTGTTTGCAGTGCAGTGAGTGGGGGCATGAAGTTTCCAAATGCCCTTTGTCCCAGGCTTCAGCAAAGCAAAGGTATGAGAAGCCTGCGCTGAGTGTAAAGAGTGAGCAAATGGGTGCAGTTGCCCATAGCAATGCCTATGATGTCAGGTCAGTGGACTGCAAGACAAGGATATTGCCTACAGAGGGTCGTGGCAACTTTAAAGCAACGCCGCCTCACGGAGAGAGCCAGCAACGTGCAGCTGGGAGAGCGCCGTTTCCGTTGGCAACGGGAGAGCATGTGTCGATGGGAAGGAGGAGCTGCAGGGAAGAGGTGTATCACCACCCCCATAAAGATGCAAGTGAAATTATGCATGTTGGGAGAGTGCCATCTCCCTTAGCAACAGGAGAAAGTCGCCAAACACCATGCCTGGAATGTGGTCAGTTGGGCCACGGCATATTTTTTTGCCCTAGATTCTGGGGTGCAGCTGGAGGTAATGTTGCTGAGCAGAACTCCTTGTCGGTGGGCCAAGATTCCCTTTCAGATATGTTTGCAGTTACCCCTGGACACAGGGAGTTTCTGTTGTGTCTGCAGGGGGTGCTAAACAGTGGGAGATTCCTGCTGTGATTTCATCCTGTGGCCACCAGGGGGAGTTGGCCAGTAACTATGCAGCTGAGAGACAGCGCACTCAAGTGAAGATGGACTTGCCTGTTACGGGATATGGTAAGACTGTTGCAGTTTGTGATCCAAGTGAAGTAGCAGTGTGTCCGGTGAGGAGATCTGCAGAAGGTGTAAAAATGGACTTGCTGCAGTGTGTTACCCAGATCAGTGGGGAGACACAGGTTAAAACCCTCTTTGCAGCAAGGTCAAAGATTGAAAGGGACATACAAACTCTGTGTGCACCTAAGGTAATCCAGCAGTGCGCTGGGAGAGATGTGTTAGGGGTGACCAAAACAGTTGGTGTGCCATGTTCCCTAGCGATAGAGACAGGTGCTGCAGAGTTGCCATGGGAAACCGCCAAGGAGCCTGTGATGGTGACGCAAGTGGTTTCCCAGGACAACTGTGAAGCTGCCCTAGTGGGAAAAATAATTCCTTTGGAGAGGAAGGGTGATGTGCTGAGTGGCATGCAGGGTGCCATGCATTCTGATAAAAAACAATCTGATAGAGATTATAAAACTGCTATGTTTATGAATGCTGATGATGAAGATATTGCTGATGACACATGTACTCATGGTGATGTGATGCTTAATGAGGTAGGGGTGATTGCTAAGCAGGATATGTGATTCCCCTTAGCAACTGTGTATAAGGCTGCAGAGCTGTCCTTAGAAACCTCCATGAAGCTCTGTGTGTTGGAGCCAGAGGTTGCCTGGGACAACTGTGGTCCCGCTCTGATGGATAAGAAGGTACTTGACCTTGGTGATGAGAAAAATTGTAAAACTCAAATGTTTACAATTACTTGTAGTGATAATAGGTTACTGCGGTCTGTCACTGCTGGCAGAAAAAGTCCTTATGAGTTTAATGAAGCGCCACCTGAGCAAAGTGGTGAAGTTATGTTATTGAAGCCTGCTGTGTTTAAAAGTGTGTCTGCAGTGGAGCCACTCTGTCCTGTGTCTCCTTTAGGGATGAGCCGAACACCCCCCTGTTCGGTTCGCACCAGAACCTGCGAACACACCAAATGTTCGTGTGAACTTTAGAACCCTATTAAAGTCTATGGGACTCGAACATTTGAAATCTAAGGCCCCATACACACGACCGAACATGTCTGCTGAAACTGGTCCGCGGACCAGTTTCAGCAGACATGTTCGGTCGTCTGTACAGCCGAGCGGACGGGATTCCACCGTACATTTGCCCGCCGGGCCTTTTTCGAGCGGGTAAATATTTCTAAACATATTTAGAAACATGCCCGCTGGAATCCTGTCCGTCGGACATGTTCGGTCGTCTGTACAGACCTACCGTACATGTCCGAGCGGCCGCCATCCCTCGCATGCATCGAATGACTTTGACGCATGCGTGGAAGCATTGAACTGCCAGGGCCACGCACGTCGCCGCGTCATCGTCGCGGCGACGGCACGACCTCGTCGCCGCGTATCGAGTACGCGCAGATTTCTGTATGATGGTGAGTACAGCCATCATACAGAAATCTCCGGGCAGACATGTACTCTGAAAACGGTCCGGCGGACCGTTTTCATCGTACATGTTTGCTCGTCTGTACGAGGCCTAAAGTGCTAATTTTAAAGGCTAATATGCAATTTATTGTCCTAAAAAGTGTTTGGGGACCTGGGTCCATGTATCAATGCAAAAAAAAGTTTTAAAAACTACCGTTTTTTTCGGGAGCAGTGAATTTAATAATGCTAAAAGTGAAACAATAAAAGTGAAATATTCCTTTAAATTTCGTACCTAGGGGGGGTGTAAAGTTAGCATGTGAAAAAGCGCATGTTTCCAGTACATAGAACTGTCCCTGCGCAAAGTGTCATTTCTGAAAGAATAAAAGGCATTTAAAACTGACTTGCGGCTATAATGAATTGTCGGCTTCGGCAATTCAGAGAGGATTCATTCATAAAAAAAAAAAAATAGCATGGGAGTCCCCCCAAATTCCATTACCATGCCCTTCAGGTCTGGAATGGATATTAGGGGAACCCCGCCGTCAATTAAAAAAAAAATGACGCGGGGTTCCCCCCAAATATTCATTCCAGACCCTTCAGGTCTGGTGTGGATTTTAAGGGGAACTCCACCACAAATAAAAAAAAAAGTTGTGGAGTTCCCCGAAAAATCCACACCAGACCCCTTATCCGAGCACGTGAACCTGGCCGGCTGCAGAAAAGAGGGGGGACAGAGTGCGCCCCCCCTCTCCTGAACCGTACCAGGCCACATGCCCTCAACATGGGGAGGATGTCCCCATGTTGATGGGGACAAGGGCCTCATCCCCACAACCCTTGCCCGGTGGTTGTGGGGGTCTGCGGGCGGAGGGCTTATCAGAATCTGGAAGACCCCTTTTACTTGCCATAGTTTGTCCTGTAGTGACAACAAAGCCCATTTTGACCTTTTTCTAACGAATGGTCAACAACATCTGGTCAGGTGCCATCCTTATTAGCACATTGTGGTGTACCTTAAGTGGTGAAGGTGGAAACCATTTCTTTACCTGTTCAACACGAATAGAAGAATATCTGAGCATTACTATGCACTTTATATGGACTTTTCTCACTGTTATATTGTAACAGACTTTTGTTTTGTTATATGCATGTTTCGTTGTGACACATTTATTGGCAACCACTTACCTAACGGGTGGTGATTAGCCGTTTTGCATTGTTGGCACATATTATATATTTATTACAACTGTTTATTATTTATGTTATGCATTGTTAGTTAGTATAGCGCCCCCTGCCTTGCTGTTTTGTACCTATCTCCAGTTTTACTGGAAATTTGGGGAGCAGTTTTTTTGGTTAATTTAATTGATTCACTTAGTCACATTTAATTCACATTTTATTTGGCGCGAGATCCTTTTTTCTTTCACTTTTAGCATTATTAAATTCACTGCTCCCGAAAAAACATCAGTTTTTAAAACTTTTTTTTGCATTGATACATGTCCCCTGGGACAGGACCCAGGTCCCCAAACACTTTTTAGGACAACAAATTGCATATTAGCCTTTAAAATTAGCACTTTAGATTTCTCCCATAGACTTTAACAGGGTGTTCCGTGGCTTTTCGAATTTGCCGCGAACACCCCTAATTGTTCTTTGTTCGCCGAACAGGTGAACAGGCAATGTTCAAGTCGAACATGAGTTGCAGAAGTTAACCCGCTCCCGTTGGGAGGATCTGAAAAGGGCGCATACATAGCAGAGGTTTTGTCCACAGCAAAAGAGATGAGGAATGTTGAGCTTCAGGATGATGGGGCAATGGATAGCGATTTGGAGTCGCTCAGTGTTGCTAAAAGTGAAAGGATAAGTGTGACACATGCGATTTGCAGTGTTCGTGGGGAGTCGCAAGTTTTGTCAGTTGCCTTTAAGGTGGAGGTCTCTTTAAATGACTCAGCCTCTCACGCTTTGGCAAATGAGTCCCTCCACATCGTTAGTAAAGGAAAAGTTCCTAAAGTTCTGTGTTTAGATGCGGCATGTCTAGAAATAACTGAGATGTTGTTGCAATTGGTGAAAACCTTTCCAATATGCACCTGCATGTGTCCACAGCAGAGGGGCGACGTGGTACTGCGTAGTACCAATCGGTGGACACAGGTGGTACAGGCGTTGTTAGGCAGTATTGGTGAAAATTGGAAAGGGATTTCTCTGTATAGACAGAAAAAAACACTGCGCTAACGTGTAAATAAATTAACAGTGAAAAAAATTAATTTCTGTGAAAAGCTGCCAGTATTAATACTAAAATACCATAGTAAACAAAGAAACAAAAAACAAGATAATACGGCGCTAATATTTAAACCTGTGAAAAATATATATGTGAAATATATCTTAAAAAGTTGAATGCAACATTCATAAAAATAAATGTAAAATAAATGACCAAAAGAATGATCAAAAATTTGATAAAAGAATTGACAATATGGTATTCAATGTGACAAATCCAACCATATAAATAAATGAAGTGACAAAGAAATAGTCCATAAAAAATCAGTGCAAATTAAGTCCAATTAAGGTGAGCATCTGTGATTAATCAGGAAAGGGATCCTCCACCAAAAAGGTCACCCAATGTGTGGGAAATGAAATCTCCTTACCAGAGACAAAGACCGGGCTTTCAACGGTATAATTCAGCATAAGGATGTTTAAAGTCTTCCTTGAAAAGACTATTCCAGACACTGCTATGAATCACCAGTATTGATAACTCCAAAAGATAGAATCCCATTCAAATCCGCTCCAGTTAAACATTGGTGTTCATAAAAAATAAAGAATGGTAGGAAACCACATAGTGCATTACTGTGTAAACATTGAGCTTTAATAAAAACAGGTGTGCACTTACAGCAAAAACTTTGGAATCTCGCATGTGGGATATGGTATGGAAGGGATGGCGTTTCTCAAGCCTCCGTTAGCTTCGTGTCTCCGTCCGTCGCGTGTCTCTCCCTCTAACGTGATGACGTCACTGTGGCTAAGCTCCTCCTACGCGTTTCGTCGCAATACGGACGTCTACGGGGATAGGCTGCCTATCCCCGTAGACGTCCGTATTGCGACGAAACGCGTAGGAGGAGCTTAGCCACAGTGACGTCATCACGTTAGAGGGAGAGACACGCGACGGACGGAGACACGAAGCGAACGGAGGCTTGAGGAAACGCCATCCCTTCCATACCATATCCCACATGCGAGATTCCAAAGTTTTTGCTGTAAGTGCACACCTGTTTTTATTAAAGCTCAATGTTTACACAGTAATGCACTATGTGGTTTCCTACCATTCTTTATTTTTTATGAACACCAATGTTTAACTGGAGCGGATTTGAATGGGATTCTATCTTTTGGAGTTATCAATACTGGTGATTCATAGCAGTGTCTGGAATAGTCTTTTCAAGGAAGACTTTAAACATCCTTATGCTGAATTAGACCGTTGAAAGCCCGGTCTTTGTCTCTGGTAAGGAGATTTCATTTCCCACACATTGGGTGACCTTTTTGGTGGAGGATCCCTTTCCTGATTAATCACAGATGCTCACCTTAATTGGACTTAATTTGCACTGATTTTTTATGGACTATTTCTTTGTCACTTCATTTATTTATATGGTTGGATTTGTCACATTGAATACCATATTGTCAATTCTTTTATCAAATTTTTGATCATTCTTTTGGTCATTTATTTTACATTTATTTTTATGAATGTTGCATTCAACTTTTTAAGATATATTTCACATATATATTTTTCACAGGTTTAAATATTAGCGCCGTATTATCTTGTTTTTTATTGGTGAAAATTGGTTGCTGTACTGTTGGTTAATTTTGTGCAAAGTTGTCTCACAGTTCTCTTCGAGAGTGCTTCCAGCCGCGGTTGTGTGCAGAAGGCGCTCAGGAGAATTGTTAGAGAAATCAGAAATAATAGACATAGTGGAAGTCTCTCCATATGCTGATGTGATGGGATGTATTCCTGCTGGTGCGGTCCGAGGTACGGCTGAGAAGTGGTTGGTACAGGGCGCGTGCATTGTCTCACCCTCTAGACCTCATGTAAAGGAAGGGCTCGGGAATGAACGTGGCAGTAGTGGGAATTCAGTCCACCACTGGCAGAGAGGTGCAGTTTGAGGTACCCGGAGACACTTTGACAGGAAATAACAGTAATGGTAACTGTAACGGAAAAGTGTATGAAAAGCACTGTAGAGCACTATCGGACAGCTCAGAGATATTGGTTGAGGTACCAATGGACACAGAAATGGTTAACGAGATTGGTGTGGGAAAATGTGCGTTGGTAGAACAATTGCTATTGGAGTGTTGGACAACAGGGGGCGATGTGAAACTGCGGGACTGTCCCATAGGGAGTAACTGCTTGCCTGTAGGTGGTCCCTCCATAGACACTGTCCTAGCAAACAAGGGGACAAGAGGTCCCAATGACAATGTTGAGTTGAGTAACCTTTTGTGGAACATTGCTAGTGAGGTTAAACAGAAGGGTGTGGTGTTGATCTCAGATGGTTTGGTTGCCAAAGGTAACCACATAGGGGTTAGTGAACCTGGGAAACAAATGTTGTTGGTTAATGTTGCGTCAGGTAGTGAGAGCGGTCACTCCCTGACAGATTTCGTGGAGGTGGGTCCCCAACAGTCCCAGGAGAGTAGGTCTGTGGGAGGAAAAAAAAAGGATCTTGAGGCCAGCAGGTAGAAGGGGTAGAGAGATTAGTGGGAGCCCACGGTTCAGGAAGAAGTGCTGGTAGAAGCACACCCGGAAGGAGATGTAGGTGTAGTGTCCCTTTAGAGAAAAGGTTGGGACTCCTGCTGCTGATAGTTGGCACAGAGGCGCCACGGTGAAGTGTTGGTGGAAACATACCTGGAAAAAATGGGCCTACGCAGCCAATAGCTGGCACAGTGGTGTCCCATTTCTGATGATGGGTCTATGTGTTCCTCCCTCCGGTTCGAAACAGGAGGGGAGGATATGTGAGGGTGGGACTCTGTGCTATGGGAAAGATTGCTGGTTTACGCCATATTTTAGAGAGAAAGGCACGCTGATTGCACAGCTGTCAGAGTGCAATCGGGTGACTGACAGGTGATCCGGTGTCCGGATACCTTGATCCCCGGTGGTTTGTCGAAATCCTTTTGGACCACTAGCCTCTCATTGGCACTCCTCAGACAGACTCCCCACCGAACAGCTATATACCGCTTGGGATCTTCAAAAGTGGGAACCCAGTCGATCACTGGGTCCCCGCCGTTGCTCAAATGTTCCGAACCAACATGATCCCGGAACCAGGAACACAGCGTGGCACGCGCGCCCCGGCCAGGTAGGCCATAACGGCGGGGCGCCGTTATGTGGTCATCCTAAAAGTGGGTGCCACACTGGAAGAAGAAGACCCAGACTCAATGGCGTCTGTCCCATAAGTACCCTCTCCCAGCATGCCCAGTGAGGACACTCCCTCCTGATTGGCTGCTGGAAGAGAACACCCAAGTCTCGACTCTGCCGCTGCCACCTGTCGCTCTGGGGTGGGATAGCACTCCAGTAACAACAGAATGAGCCCACAGCACAGCCAAGCTAAACACAGAGACCCTATTTGAACATTGTAATTTGGATCAGAGTCTTAGTACTCTGATCGTCCTCTAAATTTCAATAGCATCGGTACTTGGAAGTAACCAGGCGCTACACACTCCCCCCACCTGAATAGACACTGTCCTCAGTGTCTCAGCAAAAAGGTATTCAAGCCTGAATAACTGACCTGAATCTGCATTACATTATAAAGGAAAGTAGGAAAAAAAATAGAAAATTACAAATATTTTAAAACATCAATTTGTGCACCTATGTACAGTGATACACAGTACATTTTTTACACTCCTAACTATCTATCCTGCCCCATTCTCCGGCAGTTTTTGATAGTTGGTCAACCACCTGCAAATCAACACTTGAAAAAGAAAAACATACAAATATACATTAATTATGCATATACAGTCACTGAGATTGGAATTGAAGCTGCACCCTCCCCAGTAAAGGCGAAACTTATTTTCCTTCCAAAGGGACACATTCAAAGTAAGTGCTTATATATATTTTTTTCCCCGAACTGCAAGGCTAAGGAGAAATAACTATATACAATTGTCTCTCTGCGTTGGTAGAAGCTGGAGAACACTGCCCCTAGCGGTCAGTGTGCTGGTACTACCAGGATAAGGCAGTTCATTCTCAATTAGAGCAAACAGGAGAAGAGAAAAAAAAACTTTCCTTTCTTCTTCTCTTTTTCTTCTTGCTGATGATGAAGCCGTTGGGACCCTATCCTTACTAACTATTATCCCCCCAAAGTTCTGCATATACATTCCAAATGTGGATCCGGCAAGGATAAAAAAAAACTGGAAAGGGTGCTTCAAAGCAGAAGCTGACAACAAATAGAACTTGTAGACAAATGCCCTACTTGTAGAACCTTGGGTCAGGCAAAGTGATTATGTCCCCTCTCTTATTTGCAGTGGTAATGGAGAAAACTTGATCCACTTTTCCGGGACATTTGAGAACCACTTTGTCACTGAAGATGTACCGACCGGGACTCCAGTGCTTCAAACAGCCTTTAAAGTGTTGGCCAACACAAATGAACACATATTCAGAATTGCGGTCAGTCTTTGGTACTCCCAAGTATTCCCAAATGGCATCCTTGTACCAACTCTCTCTCATTTCTTCAATCAGGGGCATGAGAGCTGGAGGCACGTAAGGATATTCCCACCCGTAGTCCATGGGCACCTTTTTCATAAGGATGCATTGCAGGTGGGCCAGTTTTGGCAAGGTACAGGAGTTTCCGAGTCCTAACAGGACAATAGCGTCAGGCGCTCCATTCAACACAGGCAAGGCAGCGGGTATGGGGTTAAACTCTGTAACAACACGGGTACTTGGCACCTCAACTCCCCATGTTAGCTGCGGGACATCCGCCCATGGCGCTGTCAACAAGGCTTATGGTGCAATCACCAAAATATGGGGCCTCCACGTCTGGGTTCCAGATCAAGTTGTAAGGCAATCCAATTGGTCAAGAGATGTCACCACGAAACGGTCTTCAAAATCAGCCAACTTGTCAGACCGAAGCCTCTCAAGTGTTCAAAATAGCATGACCAAAAAAGAAAATACTCCACATAGTGTGAATCTGTATAAACGTAAGCACCCCAGATGATGTCTCTTTAGATGAAACGCGTTGAGACGAGTCCTGCTGATGTCATTGCGTTACCCACAAACTTAAATTTTAAGTGCTTGATCCGCATACCGGAAGCAGTGTGACCACTTTATGGGGGCGCTAGACTAATTTGCCTCTCAGCCCAGTCCGCTTCATAAGACTGGCGCTACACTAACAGTGTAGCGCAAGCCGGCTGGGACTCTTTCCGTTCTGCCCCGCTGCAAAGTGCTGCCCTAGGCCTGGGCCTTGTTGGCCTAGGCCAGGATACAGCGTTGCTTACAACTTGATCTGGAACCCAGACGTGGAGGTCCCATATTTTGGTGGTTGCACCATAAGCCTTGTTGACTCACTGAGCATATGCCCATTTGAGTCCTCTCACCCCGCTAAGCCTCCTCACTAACCGGTGGTGGTTCTATTGTTTGTGTCTGTCATGGTCTTACCTCTCTCCTGTCTCCTTCGTTTGACATGTGCTGGCGGCCATCTTGGTTTCTAGGTCTCTTGTAGCCTCCCACCCTGCGGCTCCTCCTTCCCACTGGGAGGAGCTGGATGCCTGGCTCACATATTTAGGAGGTCTGTGGCTTCAGTTCCTTGCTTGGTCCTCCTGTGTTCACATGCTTCTAGACTGCTGCTGCTTCTGGTTCCGATCCTGGCTTCGTCTGACTTCCCTGCTGGTTCCTGATCCTGGCTTCGTCTGACTACCCTGCTGGTTCCTGATCCTGGCTTCGTCTGACTACCCTTCTGGTTCCTGATCTCTGGCTTCGCAAGACTCTGCTTCGGTTTTCACCATCCGTTTGGACTTTTGATTCACAGCTTGATTTTCAATAAAGCATTCTTATTTTCACTTATCTCTTGTTGTACGTCTGGTTCATGGTTCCGTGACATTAGGACCAAGCCATGAATTTTGACGGTACAGAGCCATCCTCGCTACCCACGCTGGTTGCCAGACTTGATCAGCTGGAGTCCCTGTTGGGTCAGTTCGCCGTGGCGTTGCAAACCCTGCTTGAACGCACGGCTCATGTCGCTCCCGTTGCCGATGGGTCGGTTGTCGCTCCTGGGCCCGCTCCTACTGCCGCTCCGGTTGTTGCGCCAGAGTCTACCCCGACACCTGTTGTTGCGCCTGCGGTGTTTCGGGGTATGACCGGTTCTGCCCCCCTTCCACAACGATTTGGGGGAGAGCCAACTCAGTGCCGAGGTTTCCTTAACCAAGTGGGCATTTATTTCGAGTTGCTGCCACATGCCTTTCCCACTGAGAGATCAAAGGTGGGCTTCTTGATCTCGCTGCTCTCGGACAAGGCCTTGGCCTGGGCCAGCCCTTTATGGGAGAACAACAGTCCGGTGGTTGCCGAGTTTTCCGGTTTTGTTGCTTCTCTTCGGAAGGTATTCGATGTGCCGGCTCGCGCCGCCTCTGCTGCGAAGCTCCTTATGTCCGTCAGACAGGGTTCACGATCCGTAGCCGAATACGCCATTGAGTTTCGTACCCTGGCAGCAGAGGTAGGTTGGAATAATGAGGCTCTGGTCGCTGCTTTCTCTCATGGTCTCTCGGATGCCTTGAAGGATGAGGTTGCAGCTAAGGACCTACCAGTGGAGCTCGAGGCTCTTATTTCTTTCCTGATTTTGATTGACACCAGACTCAGGGAGAGACCTTCCTTTAAGGAGCGCCTGCGGAGGCCTCCTAACAGTTTGGCGCCTACGTTTGCTGTCCCACCCGTGCCTCCCTCTCCTCCCACGCCTCCTGGCGTTGACTTGTCTGGGGGTGAACCCATGCAGCTGGGGTTTGCTCGCCTGTCCGAGGGGGAGAGGGTACTCCGGAGACGCGAGGGCCGATGCATGTACTGTGGTCTCGGTGGGCATTTTCGGTTGGCATGTCCGAACCGTCCAGGAAACGCTCGCACCTGAGATCCTGTCGGGGGCAGATCTTGGGTGGAGTCTCCTCGTCCCCGGTTTCCCGTGTTGATAAACCACTGATCACTGTTGTCCTCTCCTGGGTCGGGGGCTCGGTGACGACCCAGGCATGGTGGACTCTGGTGCTGGTGGTTTTTTCATTGATAGTGAGTTCGCTGCCGCCAATTCCATTCCTCTGCAGGCTCGAGGTTCCCCGCTGGCTCTAGAGGCGATAGACGGCAGACCCCTCCAGCCGTCACACGTGACTCATGAGACCCTTCCAGTGGGGATAGCCATTGGTGTTGCTCACAGAGAGTCGGTCTGCTTCCAAGTTATTTCGTCTCCACACTACTCAGTGGTCTTGGGGTACCCCTGGCTCCAGAAGCATAATCCGACTTTCGACTGGAGATCGGCCGAGATCCTCTCATGGTCACCACAGTGTGGGGCTAAGTGCATCCATGGGCCTGTCAAGTTGCTGTGTACTTCCTCGGACTCTCTGTTGCCTCCTGAGTACGAGGAGTACCGGGATGTATTCGATAAGGTATGCGCAGTTGCCCTACCTCCGCACCGCCCATATGATTGTGCCATAGAGTTACAACCTGGTGCCGTTCCTCCTCGCGGCAGGGTCTATCCACTGTCGGTTGCGGAGAATGAGGCCATGGAGGAGTACGTGATGGAGGCGCTGTCCCGTGGTCACATTCGCAAATCCTCGTCCCCGGCAGGGGCTGGATTTTTCTTTGTGAAAAAGAAGGGCGGTGAGTTGAGGCCTTGCATCGATTACAGGGGTCTCAATCGCATCACGATCAAGAACGCTTACCCGATACCCTTGATTTCCGAGCTGTTCGATCGCCTGAAAGGGGCCACGGTCTTTACCAAACTCGACCTGAGGGCGGCATATAACCTGGTAAGGATCAAGGCGGGCGATGAGTGGAAGACCGCGTTTAACACCAGGACCGGTCATTATGAATCCTTGGTTATGCCCTTTGGGTTGTGCAATGCGCCCGCAGTCTTTCAGGAATTCATCAACGATGTTTTCCGTGACCTGTTGCAGCAGTGTGTGGTGGTCTATTTGGATGACATCTTGGTATATTCTGAATCCTTGGAGGCCCACATTCTGGATGTCAAACGAGTGTTGCAACGGTTACGAGAGAACAAGCTGTTCGGTAAGCTTGAGAAATGCGAATTTCACCGATCCCAGGTAACCTTCCTAGGTTACATCATTTCCGCTGAGGGGTTCTCCATGGATCCTGAGAAGGTTTCGGCTGTCTTACAGTGGCCCCAGCCCAGTGGTCTTCGTTCCCTGCAGCGCTTTTTGGGCTTCGCCAATTATTATCGGAAGTTCATCAGGGACTTTTCCATGCTGGCCAAGCCTCTCACGGATCTGACCAGGAAGGGCAGTAATTCCCAGGTCTGGCCGCTCGAGGCCATCCGAGCTTTTGAGGCCCTAAAGTCCGCCTTTGTGTCGGCTCCGATTCTGTCGCATCCCAACCCTGGGTTGCCCTTTGTCCTCGAGGTGGACGCGTCTGAGACGGGAGTAGGCGCTCTTCTGTCTCAGCGTAGAACACCAGAGGGTCCTCTGCTTCCTTGTGGGTTTTACTCCCGGAAACTGTCTCCCGCGGAGTGCAACTATCAGATTGGTGACAGGGAGTTATTGGCCATCGTGCAGGCCCTTAAAGAATGGAGGCACTTGCTCGAGGGCTCGGTGGTTCCGGTTCTCATCCTGACGGACCACAAGAATCTGACCTACCTTTCTGAGGCCAAGAGATTGACACCACGTCAGGCCAGATGGGCTCTGTTCTTGTCACGTTTTAATTACGTGGTCTTCTACCTACCCGGTTCCAAGAACATCAGAGCGGATGCCTTATCACGGCAGTACTCCGAGCTGTCCAGGGAGGAATCGATTCCGACTTCGGTCAAACCTCCGAATCAGATCCTGGCCGCCATTCGCACCAGCCTGACCTCTCCCCTGGGTGAGCAGATTTTGGCGGCTCAATCTGGTGCTCCCTCTGGGAGACCCAACGGCAGATGTTTTGTGCCTGAGGAGTTGCGCACTCGGTTATTGCGAACCTACCATAACTCCAAGACCGCGGGCCATCCTGGAAAGAATCAGCTGTCCTGGGCTGTTTCACGTCTGTTCTGGTGGCCTTCCCTACGTTCCGACATCGCCTCATATGTAGCGGCATGCTCCGTCTGTGCCCAGAGTAAGTCCCCTCGGCACCTTCCGTTGGGCCTTCTGCAACCCATAGCCACCGGGGAGCGCCCATGGTCACACCTGGGGATGGATTTCATCGTGGACCTCCCTGCTTCCCGAGGCCATACGGTCATTCTCATGATTGTGGATCGGTTTTCCAAAATGTGCCACTGTGTTCCTCTCAAGAAGTTACCCTCTGCACAAGAGTTGGCCACGATTTTTGCCAGGGAGGTCTTCCGGTTGCACGAGGAGATTGTGTCGGATCGGGGGAGTCAGTTTGTGTCCAGGTTCTGGCGCGCCTTTTGCTCCCAGTTGGGGATTCATCTTCTCCTTCTCCTCGGCCTACCACCCTCAGTCCAATGGGGCCGCAGAACGATCCAATCAGGCCTTGGAGCAATTCCTTCGTTGCTACGTCTCCGATCACCAAGACAACTGGGTTGACCTCCTGCCTTGGGCTGAGTTTGCCAGGAACACGGCGGTGAACTCTTCCTCTGGGACGTCTCCCTTCATGGCCAATTATGGGTTCCAACCTGCCGTGTTACCGGAGGCATTCTCTCCCCAGGATATTCCGGCTGTGGAGGATCACCTTTCCGTCCTACGTGCTTCTTGGGTACAGATCCAGAAGTCCCTTGAGGTCTCTGCGCAACGCCAGAAACTCCAGGCTGATCGCAGACGAGCGCCTGCTCCTTCCTACCAGGTCGGAGACCGTGTATGGTTGTCCACCCGCAACCTCAACCTTCGAGTGCCCACTCCCAAGCTGGCTCCTCGCTTTGTTGGTCCCTTCCGAGTGCTTCGCAGGGTAAACCCGGTAGCCTATGCCCTTGCGCTTCCACCTGGCATGCGGATCTCCAACGTGTTTCATGTCTCCCTGTTGAAGCCACTGGTGTGCAATCGCTTCACTTCCTCGGTTCCTCGGCCTCGTCCGGTCCAAGTGGGCAATCAGGAGGAGTATGAGGTGAGCAATATCCTGGACTCACGCCTGGTCCGCGGTCGGGTGCAGTTTTTGGTCCACTGGCGTGGTTATGGTCCAGAGGAGCGTTCCTGGGTTCCCTCCGCAGATGTCCATGCTCCTGCCTTGCTCCGAGCCTTCCACGCACGCTTCCCTCAGAAACCGTTTTTTTGCACCGCGGAGGAGGGGCCCTTGAGGGGGAGGTACTGTCATGGTCTTACCTCTCTCCTGTCTCCTTCGTTTGACATGTGCTGGCGGCCATCTTGGTTTCTAGGTCTCTTGTAGCCTCCCACCCTGCGGCTCCTCCTTCCCACTGGGAGGAGCTGGATGCCTGGCTCACATATTTAGGAGGTCTGTGGCTTCAGTTCCTTGCTTGGTCCTCCTGTGTTCACATGCTTCTAGACTGCTGCTGCTTCTGGTTCCGATCCTGGCTTCGTCTGACTTCCCTGCTGGTTCCTGATCCTGGCTTCGTCTGACTACCCTGCTGGTTCCTGATCCTGGCTTCGTCTGACTACCCTTCTGGTTCCTGATCTCTGGCTTCGCAAGACTCTGCTTCGGTTTTCACCATCCGTTTGGACTTTTGATTCACAGCTTGATTTTCAATAAAGCATTCTTATTTTCACTTATCTCTTGTTGTACGTCTGGTTCATGGTTCCGTGACAGTGTCCTCACCTCAACATTAATGTTATGTGGAATCCCACTTCTAGTCACATAATTTGTTTTCACCGTTTATTTAAAGACTGCTATGTTTATGTTTTAAACAACTTTTGTATGATGGCACATGGACTTTAGTGTGGATGTGAATTTCACATCTTATTTTCATTATTATTAGTTTTGTGGTCATTGCACAGTGTACATTAGTTTGTATACATATGTGTTTCCATGTTTTGAGTGCTACACATAATTTCACTTTTTATTTACTTTGGATACCCTTGTAAAATATGTAATAAACTCCATCCCTTTGAACAGCCCCACAGTTCACAGGAAATGTGTAGACCAGGGTGCCTATGGCGAAACCCCGGTTGGGACTGGCCCTCTCCCAGCTTTGTATATGATCTGGAAATTATAAGAGCAATCTACCACAGGCATGAAGCTTCCATTTGCACAAATTGCTGATGTTATAAAGATCAGCTTCCTGGGATCAATTCCGAACATTTAGTTGAGGAGAGTGGAAAAATAGAACTGGACCAATATGGCTATCTCACAAATATTGCTATCTTAAAGTATTTATATTGATGTAAATGATCTAGTTCCTGGGCAGACAGCTTCTACACCCCAGAGCAACCCCACTGTCTTTCTTGGTTTGTAGTGTAATGTAACAAAAATCAAAGTACCAAACCACTGCTAAGATGTCCACGGAAAGTTTTCTTCACAGTAAGAGCTGTGAAAATGTGGAACAGACTCCCTCCAGAGGTGGTTCTGGCCAGCTCAGTAGATTGCTTTAAGAAAGGCCTGGATTATTTCCTAAATGTACAGAATATAACTGAGTACTAAGATTTGTAGGTAAAGTCGATCCAGGGTAAATCCGATTGCCTCTCGGGGGATCAGGAAGGAATTTTTTCCCCTGCTGTAGCAAATTGGATCATGCTCTGCTGGGGTTTTTTGCCTTCCTCTGGATCAACTGTGGGTATGGAGTTGGGTGTATGGGATTGTATTGTGTTTTTTATTTTGTTTGTTTGTTTTGTTTTTTTTGTGGTTGAACTGGATGGACTTGTGTCTTTTTTCAACCTGACTAACTATGTAGCAAATTGGTACTATATACAACTTCATTCCAATAAAAGTCAGGGGGACAATCCAAAAAGTAGCCAACACCTTTCAGGGGTCGAATAACCTCCCTTCATCGGGGCTAAAACAACATAAGGACATCTCCCATATCAGCCTAATATCCATACAATATCCTCTCTTGGAGTCATATTTAAAACCAAATACCCATTAGCCAATAGTATTAGAAGTATAAAAAATGTCAATCTATATTTGTGAATCTTATGGGACTGCTGTTTGAGATTCTATTCAAAAAGGCAAAACCTTTTCTTTCTTTTTATCATAGACACAATGCCTGGAAGACACTCTTTAGAATTTCAATGCGCCTCCACACAACAAATATTGGTGTGGGTTTCAAGTACCTGTTGTACAAAAGTTCATAGATCTGGGGCAAGCACCGAGTTTGGAAACACTCTAGAATTAGAACAGGGATCTTCAAACTACGGCCCTCCAGCTGTTGCAGAACTACACATCCCATGAGGCATTGTAAAACTCTGACATTCACAGACATGACTAGGCATGATGGGAATTGTAGTTCTTAAACAACTGGAGGGCCATAGTTTGAAGACCCCTGAATTAGAATGTCCAAACAGACACTCTGACCCCAGTACTCCATCCCCGCTATTAAAGCTGTCACACAGACAGGGCAGCAGCAGGGAGTTATGTACCTGAGGAAGACAGAGCCTGATAGGGATGTACAGACACTAGTTCCCCATCAGATCTGCTCCACTCTTAATAGACATAAGGCAATGGACAGATCCTTAGCCAACTGACTGCCTGCTATTGGATTAAGAATCCACCCACTGCCTGCTGTCAATTACATTGTGAGAATGGACCTGATGAAGATCTAGTATCTCAGTTTTCCTACCAGGCTCAACCCACTGCAGCATCATTGGTTGTTAGGACAATGTCGGCTTTGAAGGGAGGGAGTACCAGCATTGAAAAATGCTGCTCTGCTACACTGTGGACAGGGACAGGCACTCTACCTGTCTCTGTACCAATTTAGAGTAGTTCTTAATTATCTCCAGTTTTATTATCTACGATAAGGAAGCAATTATTTTTAATTTTGGTACCTTAAAAGCACTACTAAAAGTGCTGCAATTAATAACTACCAGAATCTGCTGCACATTTGTTTTTAAAGTTACCAAACTAGGTACAGATTTCTGAATTTGGTGCAGTAAACTTTAAAGGGCCAAAGCGCCAAAAAATGGCCTTATTTCATTATTGAATTCCCCTCTTTGGATCCAACACTAATGGACCCTGTTTTGGGGTTTGTACTCATAAGGTAATAAAAAAAGGGGGTGTAATGGCACTTGCTAATCAACAAGTAGAATAGTATTAATGAATATAATAACACGTATAAAGAAAATAAGTCTAACAATCCCTGTGAGTCAGAATAATGTGTTTCACTCCAAATTCAATAATGCCCACCAAACATCAACCGGATAATGAGGGGGGTGACAAGAGTGATTTTTTGTGAAAATATGAATAACATAGGTGGTGTGTAAAATACCACCCAGAGATATGTACTAACGTACTATATACGATAATAATACAAATTAAAATTAAAAGTAAGAAAAAAGTGGGTAAATAAATAATAATGACAAACGAAATCTGTATGTGGAAACACAAGGTCCACTACAGCAATCAATAATTTTAAGTGAAAATATTAGATGCAAAATAAAAACATGCATAATAAAAATCTCAAAGTGAGTCTCTGTGCTCAAACGTGCAAAATGATGCAATCGATAAAGTGTTCAAAAATCAGTTTCTGCAGAGTGCTCCAATCAATAACTTGATTTCAAAGTGCATAAGTGCTCCAATCAAAATACAGAAATAATGGAATCCACCAACATTCCCACGGTGCAAAAGTGCAAAAGGGTGCTCCGTTTCCCCGAGCCTCTCACCTTAAAAAGGCTAACAATAAGTCTATAGTGCTGCTGGCTTGACAAAGTTACGGATGAGAGTGATATTGAGGACAGCGATGTAATAGCGTTAACAGATGAAAACTTTGATAGTTTTGTTGCCGATAAAGAAACATTTCTTTTGGAATTTTATGCTCCCTGAGCGCCACCCATCCGGGGAGTGTTATACTGCTGTGAACCCATATACCTGGAAGATTGAAGCAGCAGGCTGGCTGTGAGACAGTGATCTTCTGCGGAATCTGCTGTGTTTGTCAAGCCAGCAGCACTATAGGCTTATTGCTAGCCTTTTTAAGGTGAGAGGCTCGGGGAAACGGAGCACCCTTTTGCACTTTTGCACCGTGGGAATGTTGGTGGATTGCAATATTTCTTTTTTTTGATTGGAGCACTTATGCACTTTGAAATCAAGTTATTGATTGGAGCACTCTGCAGAAACTGATTTTTGAACACTTTATCAATTGCATCATGTTGCACGTTTGTGCACAGAGACTCACTTTGAGATTTTTTATTATGCATGTTTTTATTTTGCATCTAATATTTTCACTTTAAATTATTGATTGCTGTAGTGGACCTTGTGTTTCCACATACAGATTTTGTTTGTCATTATTATTTATTTACCCACTTTTTTCTTACTTTTAATTGTAATTATTATCTTATATAGTACGTTAGTACATATCTCTGGGTGGTATTTTACACACCACCTATGTTATTCATATTTTCACAAAAAATCACTCTTGTCATCCCCCTCATTATCCGGTTGATGTTTGGTGGGCATTATTGAATTTGGAGTGAAACACATTATTCTGACTCACAGGGATTGTTAGACTTATTTTCTTTATACGTGTTATTATATTCATTAATACTATTCTTCTTGTTAATTAGCAAGCGCTATTACACCCCCTTTTTTTAACATATTATCAGTGTGTGAGCACTATTTAGTTGTGGCTGCTGCTTAGTTTTTAATTTGTTTTAAATTTATTTTAGATTTTAGATTGCCTTATTTAGCGTGGTCTTGCGCATTAGTTTCCCCATTATACTCATAAGGTATGATGCTGGTAAGGTTAGGAGATATTGTTTAGCGATTGTACAATGTACTGTATGAATTTTTTTATTTTTATTTTCATTGGGTACAAATTTTAAACAGAATGTATTATTTTAATAATGATGATGGCGATTATTGTATTATTGTGTTTTTGTTTAACCAATTGATGAATAGAAATTGTATGATTTATTATTCATGTTCTCACATTTAAGGATTTTGCATATTGATTATCTATTCAATAGTACCTGAATTTTTATACTCCTGATACTACTGGTTATTGGGTATTTGGTTACAGTATTACATTATTTGGTACAGTGTGTTGTATTGGTATCAGATTGATATGGACATGTCCTTATGTTTCTTTCTAGCCCTGATGAAGGTGGCGTTCTTAGACCCCTGAAACACATTGCCAATTTTTGGATTATCCCCCTGATTTTTACTGGAATAGAGTTGTATTTGGACCTCTTAGCAGAGATGTGACACTTCAATTTCCAATAATTCCCATAATGTATTCACTCTGAAGACCGCCCCTCATCTGACAGTAGACAGGGTTTACTGTGACTTCCTACTGAAAAAAATACATGACATATAGAGGGCTAAAGAAAAAGTTGGTGCTGTGGACTTTACTGGTTGCCACATCTCTTCTGTTAAAAACTTAAGCCCCAGACCATTTGTCTGGTAAAAGACCTGGCCACTTTTTGAGATTCGGCACTGCGTCGCTTTAACTGACAATTGGTCACGTGAAGTGGCTCCCAAACAGAATTGAAGTCTTTTTTTTTCCACAAATAGAGATTTATTTTGGTGGTATTTGATCACCTAACAAAAATAGAGTGACAATTTTGAAAAAAATTCAATATTTTTTACTTTAAATACCCCCCAAGAATATATAAAAAAACATAATTTTTCCTCAGTTTAGGCCGATACTTATTCTTCTACATATTTTTGGTAAAAAAAATTGCAATAAGCGTTTATTGATTGGTTTTCGCAAAAGTTATAGGGCCAGATACTCAGAGCGAGTAGATACGCCGGCGTACTTTCAAATTACCCGCGTCGTATCTTTAGTTTGAATCCTTAAACCAAGATACAATGGCATCTGGGTTAGATCCGACAGGCGTACGGCTTCGTACGCCTTCGGATCTAAGATGCAATACTTTGGTGTCCGCTGGGTGGCGTTCACGTAGTTTTCCGCGTGGGGTATGCAAATTAGCTATTTCCGACAATCCACAAACGTACGAGCGGCCGGCGACACATCGGACACTTTTGACACCATTTTGGGACCATTGTCATTTTTACAGCGATCGGTGCTATAAAAATGCACTGATTACTGTAAAAATTACACTGGCAGTGAAGGGGTTAACCTGTAGGGGGGCTGAAGGGGTTAAGTGTGTCCTAGGGAGTGCTTGTAACTGTTAAGCCTCGTACACACGATCAGTCCATCCGATGAGAACGGTCTGAAGGACCGTTGTCATAGGTTAACCGATGAAGCTGACTGATGATCAGTCGTGCCTGCACACCATCAGTTAAAAAAAAAATGATCGTGTCAGAACGCGGTGACGTAAAACACAACGACGTGCTGAAAAAAATGAAGTTCAATGCTTCCAAGCATGCGTCGACTTGATTCTGAGCATGCATGGATTTTTAACCCATGGTCGTGCCTACTAACGATCGGTTTTGACCTATCGGTTAGGAATCCATCGGTTAAATTTAAAGCAAGTTGGCTTTTTTTTAACCTATGGTTAAATAACCTATGGGACCCACACACGATGGGTTTTGACCAATGAAAACGGTCCATCAGACCGTTGTCCTCTGGTTAACCTCGCAAATAACGGCTCGCAAATAAAAGGGGGCGTACCTGTATGCCCATTTGCGCATCCGTGCCATTCTGTCAATGTACATCATTGTGCGCCGGCCGGGAACTGGTTAAGAATGACTTTAGGGTGACAGATTTCTGCACCTGTCAGGCCCCGTACACACGACCGAGTTTCTCGGCAGAATTCAGCCAGAAACTCGGTCGGAGCTGGATTCTGCCGAGAAACTCGGTCGTGTGTACACTTTTCAGCGAGGAAGCCGTCGGGCTGAAAAGAGAACATGTTCTCTATTTCCTCGTTGTTCAATGAGGAAAGTCGGCCCGAAAGTCGGCGGCTTCCACACTGAACTCGACGAGGAACTCGATGTGTTTGGCACGTCGAGTTCCTCGGACGTGTGTACGGGGCCTGACTCTTAGAAAGATATCTGCTGTCTGATATTCATCAGTTTAAATTGTACTGTAGGATATAAATATAAATAGTAAGCTAGCACTATTATATTATTGATATTGTGGGGATATAGACTGGAAAGAAAGTTGTGAGAATCTTGCACAAAGAAGCATACATTTTGATCAAACAGTGCCGAAATTCAATAGACAAGAAAAGGCAGCTTTTATATCACAAAATAAAAAGCACCTGCTAAAAGAACACCAGCCTTTTAGCTGGAAAGCTCAGAAATGTAACTTGTCTAAAACCCACAAAAACTGCTTCCAGAGAGATGTGAATAATTAACAGACCAAACACAAAAACATTGTAGTCTTGAAAGTCCAATTCCTCCTAAAAGGCAGATAACAATACCATCTGGAAGAATACTGTTCTAGCCTAGTCTTTCTTTCTTATGGTATCCCACAAGGTTTTCTTCAGTCTGCACTGAAGTATACAGGGTGTGCCAGGTGTGCATGGGCAAATTCTAATTACCCTGTGTGGTACAGATTTCCACCCTTGATATTTTCCCATGCCCCCTAACAAAGCTTCTAAAGAAATTGTAAAAACATAATTAAAATGGTAATAAAAAATATAAAATTAAATAATAAAATTAAAACTACTGACACTGTCCACTGCCCTATTGACCAATTTCTGCCCTACTGACACCGTATATTGCTCTACTGACAGTATATATACTGTACACATGCACACATACTGTACACACGCATATGTGTTTGATTTTTGGAGTGCACACCCTAATGCAATAGGCTATGGTCTTGGCTTTGTGCCATGTTCTAATGTTAAGCACTAAATTAGAACAATAATCAAAACTTTTTTTTTTTGGATAGAGTAGAGGAGAGTTATATCCCCAGTCAGATTTTTTATTTTTTTTGCAGAGATTTACCTCCACTTTCTGTCCCAAAGCCAAACAGGAAGTGAGAGGAAGTCCTTGCATTTGAACCACTTCAGTTCTGGAAGATTTACCCCCCCCCCGACCAACCCAATTTTTGCGATATGGCACTGTGCTACTTTAACTGACAATTAAATGGTTGTCCAACACAGTACCCAAATAAAATGTATGTCCTTTTTTTCACACAAATAGAGCTTTTTTGGTGGTATTTGAACACCTCTGTGGTTTGTATTTTTTGCACTGTTAACAAACAAACAAACAAACAAAACAAAAAACAATTTTGGGGAAAAAAAAAATGTTTTACTTTCTGCTATAAAACATATCCAATAAAAAAAGTAAAAAAATCAAATTTCATCAATTTATGCCAAAATGTATTCTGATTTTAACCTCTACCAACCCAGTGTCATTAACCACTTAAGCCCCGGACCAATATGCAGCCTAAAGACCCAAGGTGTTTTTACAGTTCGGGACTGCGTCGCTTTAACAGACAATTGCGCGGTCGTGCGACGTGGCTCCCAAACAAAATTGGCGTCCTTTTTTCCCCACAAATAGAGCTTTCTTTTGGTGGTATTTGATCACATCTGCGGTTTTTAGTTTTTGCGCTATAAACAAAAATAGAGCGACAATTTTGAAAAAAAAGCAATATTTTTTACTTTTTGCTGTAATAAATATCCCCCAAAAACATATATAAAAACATTTTTTTTCCTCAGTTTAGGCCGATACGTATTCTTCTACCTATTTTTAGTAAAAAAAATCGCAATAAGCGTTTATCGATTGGTTTGCGCAAAATTTATAGTGTTTACAAAATAGGGGATAGTTTTATTGCATTTTTATTTTTTATTTTTTTTTTACTACTAATGGCGGCGATCAGCAATTTTTTTCGTGACTGCGACATTATGGCGGACACTTCGGACAATTTTGACACATTTTTGGGACCATTGTCATTTTCACAGCAAAAAATGCATTTAAATTGCATTCTTTATTGTGAAAATGACAGTTGCAGTTTGGGAGTTAACCACAGGTGGCGCTGTAGGAGTTAGGGTGCACCTAGTATGTGTTTACAACTGTTTGGGGGTGTGGCTGTAGGAATGACGTCATCGATCGTGTCTTCCCTATAAAGGGAATGACGCGATCGATGCGCCGCCATAGTGAAGGACGGGGAAGCCGTGTTTACACACGGCTCTCCTCGTTCTTCAGCTCCGGGGAGCGATCGCGACGGAGCGGCTATAAACAAATAGCCGCGCCGTGGTCCCGGATCGCTCCCCGAGCGGACCCGACCGCCGCATGTAGCGGGGGGGGTCCCGATCGGACCCCCCACCCGCTAATAGGCGAGGACGTACCCATACGCCCATGTGCCTGTACGTGCCATATTGTGGACGTATATGTACATGGGCTGGTCCTTAAGTGGTTAATACAGTGATAGTGAATAGTTTTAGCACTGTATTAGTGTCACTGGTTCCCAAAAAAGTGTCAGTTAGTGTCTGATTTTCCACTGCAATATCACAGTCCCGCTATAAGTCGCTGATTGTCGCCATTGCTAGTAAAAAATAATTAAATAAAAATTACATAAATGTATCCCGTAATTTGTAGAACTTTTGCGCAGACCAATCTATATACACTTATTGAGATTTTATAGTATGTAGCAGGATACATATTGGCCTAAATAGATGAAGAACATACAGTAGATTTTTTTATTATTATTATTATTATTGGATATGTTTTATAGCAAAAAGTAAAACATTATAAAAAAATGTTTTTCAAAATTGTTGATCTTTTTTTGTTTACAACACAAAACATAAAAATGCAGAGGTGATCAAATACCGTCAAAAGAAAGCTTTATTTGTGGGGAAAATTTTAAAATTGTTTTTGGGTGCAGTATCCCATGACCACGCAATTGTCAGTTCCATATCGTGAAAAAAGCCTGGTCATGAAGGGGGTAAATCTTCCAGCACTCAAGTGGTTAAGGAAGGGGCTGCTAAGCTATGTTTATCTTAATTAACCTTATGTCTATTGTGCTGGCATATTTTCGACATCTGTTGCAAACTAGATATGCACATTGTAGGGTACATTTATTAAAGGCAAATAGGGTGTTCACTTTGCAAGGGAAATTGCATTTTGCAAAGAAAGTCTCCCCAGAGCTTAGTGAATGGGATGAAGCGCTCATGACTTCCATCACCTACTCATGTGCAAGCAAAAATGCTTTTTTTTAAAAAAACATTCTTGCATATGATAGTGGATTTTAGGCAAAGTGAAACTTCACCACATTCACTAGACTCTGGGGAAAATTCCCATGCAATGAACAACTTTCACTGCAAAGTGAACAGCCTATTTTCTTTTAGTAAATCATCCCCCTGGAACACTCCTCACAATATTTAATATTAGTCTATATGGATGGAGTTTCCTTTTAATACCCTAATTAGTGTGAGTGTCATGGATATGCAGTAATCTCTGGCAGCTTACCTTGCTCTCATGTGTTCATCTTAGAGGCCAGGCCCCCTCACCTGGCTTCCTTTATCTTCTTCCTCCCTGTATGGCTCCACCCCAGGCCATTCCAGGAACTCTATATTAACCAGTGCACTGCAGGTCTGCATTGCTGATCAATGTTGTGTGTTAGCTTGTGTTCCTGCTTGCTGTGTGCTACGTTAATATCTCTGTGTACCGACTTTGCCTTGTCTACAACTACTCCTGTTTGCCTGTGACCCTGCCTGTTTGGCCTGTCCCTTGGTTACCCTTGTCTGCCTGCTGCCCCGACCTCGGCTTACCCATCACCATCCCTTGTGTCCTCAGTGACTGCTTCCCCTCTCTCCCTACGGAGATTGACCTGGGAGACCCCGGGGGCCGCGACCTGGGTTCAGTTGCAGCGAAGACCATCCTCACCACTAGAGGCTCTGGTGAACACCTGCTGGACTTTAGACTCCGCACCCCGGGGAATCTTGGGTTTGCGTTTCCTGTTCAGTCTGCTATTGGGTTCCCTACCTTGCGGTGCACCCCTGTCTCCAACGGGGTGCATTTGTCACCTGGCCACAGGTGACCTGACAGTAAGTAAATGGACAAAGTTCCCCTTTAGTATAAATCTGGCTGCGAACCGCTATCTGCTAATATAAAAAGCTATCAGCCATTTAGTTATTTAATTCATTATATAACAAGGAAAGGGTTTTCATTTTAAAATGCAGTTTGATAAATCATTATGGAGCTAGACAGTCAGAGGAACACACAGGAGCGACTGTAACCCCGTCCTAGCAGAATTGGTACCCGAAAATTATCGTATCCTAACCGAGCATAGAACAGGACAAAGAGGAGGAGGCCTTGCAGTGATCTACAAATCCCACCTCGCTCTCACCAAAACTACTCTACAGAACTCACTGCCCTTTATGGAAACACTCACCCTGCAACTTCAGGCTTCACCCGAGGAAACCGTCCACATACTACTATGCTACAGACCGCCTGGACCAAAGACGCATCTCCTCACTCCCTTCACCGAATTCTTCTCGACATACACCTTGAAAACCAAAAACCTGCTGCTACTTGGGGACTTCAACCTCTGGGCTAACTCAACTCAGGATCCCATCGCTACCGTCTGCATCGACCAACTCGAAGAACGCGGTCTGCAGCAACTGATAAAGACTTCAACACATATGTCAGGTCACACTTTGGACCTCATCTTCAAACAAAACGTGATTATCAGAAAATTGGACAACAGACCTTTACCTTGGACGGACCACCACGCCATCAAATTTATATTAACCACCGATACCATCTTTCAAAAACCCAAACCCCCTACAACTATACACTGGGCAAGATCGCAGAAGAAACTACACTCTGAGCTCTTCAAAACCACCCTAGCGACAAAAATAGAAGTACCAAATCTGAACCACTCAACGGAACAAACACTCAACGCTTTAAACAAAGCGTTACTACAAACAGCAGACACAGTCGCTCCGAAACGCAGAGCTCTCAGCCGGAAAAACAACTTGGGCTGGTTCAACGACACTCTCACTCTACTGAAACAGGATCGCAGAAGAGCTGATAAACATCCGCTGACACCCGTAATCACCTGCCTTCGCAAACATCCGATTTTGCAGACGGAAGAATGTCCTATTTTTTCTTCCGTCATCGGATCGGATGAACACGGACACACGGTCCGTGATCATCCGATCCCCCCATAGGGGAGAGCGGAGAAAAGACAGGGCGGTCCCTGCACAGTGTGCGGGGACCGCCCTGTCAGCCGGCGGCTCAGCGGGGATTTACGGAGCGATCCCAGCTGAGCTTACGGACACCCGGATGCGGATCATTACTAATCCGCCCCATGTGAAAGGGCCCTAAGTATTATTTCGAATTATGGGATTGATTAAATATACTTCCTTGAACTATATTCAACAGATCAGCATTTATTCTGTACAGTTCAATGGTGAGAAAGTTGCTATAAAATATCAGCTATATTATTCTTATCACTGTCCAACTTGCAATGGTTTTAGAACACACCAGATTATACAAGATGAATTAACCTGGTACCAGTTATAGGATTTAAGGTGTAAGGAGACATTGATCACATATTCTATTTGTTCTGATATTGAGCACTTTGCCATTTCTTATGTATGCCTTAGGATATTGACTGTTCAATTTTCCGTGGTAATCATCGCATACCAGTTCATTTTTTATGTAGACAAAATACCCATACGACTTCTTTCTTCTGTGATCACATAACATGTCAATATTCTGAATTATTTAATCTTGTTTTGTTAGCAGCAGCATTTATTATCTTTGTCAGTCTTGTAAATAAAATTACAGTTATTACATAATTATTCATTTAGATAGTAGTTATTTAAATTTATAACAGTTTCTACATGGGGAAATGAAATCGTGAAAACACCACATGAAACGGGAGTCTAACTCAAAATTACAAACAACTGCAAAGGAGAATCATATTAGATTGAGTGCCAATTAGCAGAATGTGTCAACTATAAAAGGTATATCACTTGGCACTTTGATGTGCATGTTTTTGAGCGAACATGAAGCGACTATCAGAATTACTAAGAGATGGTTAATTGGTGCCTTTATTGCTGGTGCAGTTAAAAAGACTGCATTAATGTGAAAAAGGGAATTTCCCAAAAATTAATGAGAGCATTTTTTTTACATAGACATTCTGCAAAAAGGAATTGTGGTTACAGGTTTAAGCTCACTGACAAACAGAAGTATTGCTCGGTTCTGGGGCACCTAGATTGGAATCTTATGAGGCTTGTAGCATTCCATGATAACAAGTGAGTGAGGCTGTGCCTTGTATTGCATTATCATCTCTTCTTTTTACTTTTTTCTCTTTCCTGTGCTTAGTAGGTTTCCCTTTCTTGCAACTCATCCTTAGAACTAAACCATTAGTTCTCTGGCAAACCGAATAATCAATGAATGGACGAGGTGAATGACCTTTCAATCATCTGTCCATCCTCCATTCATAGATTTTTATTTATTTATTTTACAGCTTAAAATATAGCTTATATGAATGGAGGTGGCAGGAGTAAGCCCAGGTTCACACTGGGCTGGGGGAATGAAGCCATGCAAGTTCAGCTGAACTCACACAATTTCACTCCCGCCTGTCGGTTCTGATTTAGGCCGCGATTACAGAGACATCAGTGCAGGTTTCTGCACAGATGTCAATGTAAATCGCGGTCCGAAATCACAGAAAGTAGTACAGAAACAACTTTTTGAAATCGGCGCAGCGCCGCAGATGCGGCGTTGCACTGATTAGGATGTGCCATTGCTGGCAATTGCCGGCAGATGCCACCGATTTGACATGTCAAATCGCATGTCAATGGTGGCGGGGATGGGGAGGATCAGTGGAGGAAGATTTCTACTAAACAAGTAGATAGTACCACAAGGGACACATTACACTGATAGAAAGTAATGTCCCTTGTTCTTATAAAAAAAAAAATGTTTTAAATAAAAACTTAGGCTGCAAAGCCAAACTCCAGCTTAAAGTGGAGGTTCCATAAAAAAAAAGATTTTGCTTTAAACTGTAGCTTACGACTAAAAAAGAAGATTTTTTCTTAAAGGCTGCACAGTTGTTGCAGTAGGATGTCAGAGCAGAATTGAGGACCAAAGCCCACAGATGGGCTTTACAACCAAAAAAGCATATATTTGGGAATGTCTTGCAGTGATACTAAAAATTATCCTAGAGTCACATCTCCTTTTATCATTGGTCTTACACACTGTTGCAACTGTAAGGTGAGGATAAATGGGTTGATGGATGCACTTTTACCTTTAACATTTTACACTGAATGGACAAAATGACATAGTCATTTTAAAAAAAATCCTAGAATATATAATCTAAAAAATGGTTTGCTGATTTTATGCTAATGAACTGTGAATGAAAATGCAGCTTCTAGTGGAGATCGTAGAATGAAGGTTCAAGATATTAGAATTCTTAGAAACAATATTGAAGTAAAATATATAAATACTAAAACATGTAGGGCCAGATTCAGATAGGTTAGCGGATCTTTAGATTGCTCCAAATGACGTCGCAAGGACGTCATTGGTTTCGACGGTTACGTAAATTACGTCCATCCATATTCGTGAACGACTTACGCAAATGACGTAAAAAATTCAAATTTTGTTGCGGGAACGACGGCCATACTTAACATTGGCTGCGCCTCATAGACACAGGGGTAACTATACGCCGTAAAAAGCCGAACGCAAACGACGTAAAAAAAAAAGTGCCGGGCGGTCATTCTTTTCTGAATCGGCGTATCTCCTCATTTGCATATTCGTTGCATAAAAAAAAACGAAACGCCACCTGGAATTGCAGCCTAAGATCCGACGGTGTAACACAGTTACACCTGTCGGATCTTAGGAATATCTATGCGTAACTGATTCTATGAATCAATCGCACAGATACGACCGGCAGAACTCAGAGATACGACGGCGTATCAGGAGATACACCGTCGTATCTCTTTGTGAATCTGGCCCGTAGTGCTTTTCTATATAAATTAATTTACACACTTTAGCACCACTAGCGATATTTAGTGCATATACTAAATCACTAAATATTATTAATAAATATAATGTACAAACTTTCACCACAAAATGTATATTTTAAAGAAGTATATTTAACCACTTAATCACCGCCTCATAGCCGAATTACGGCTACAAGGCGGTTCCTTAACTCTGGGAGGACGTCCATGGACGTCCTCCTAGAATCGCGCTCCCGCGCGCCCCCTGGGGCGCGCACACAGGTGTGTCCGTGATCGCCGGGTCCAGAGGACCCGGCGCATCACGGATCGCGGTAAATTGCCGCTGATGGCGGCAGTTTACCACGTGATCGCTCCATCCAATGACGGAGCGATCACATGTAAACAAACCGGCGTCATTTGATGGCGCCGGTTCCTCCCTCCTCTCTCTGTACCGATCGGTACAGAGAGAGGAGAGAGCGGGTGTCAGCAGTGCTGTGGGCTGGATCTGTGACTATTGGAGTCACAGATCAAGCCATCCCTGCTCAGCCATCCCTGCAATACCCTATGCAATACTCTGCAATACCCCTGCGCAATACTCTGCAATACCCCTGTGCAATACTCTGCAATACCCCCTGCACAATACTCTGCAATACCCCCTACGCAATACTCTGCAATACCCCCTGTGCAATACTCTGCAATACCCCCTGCACAATACTCTGCAATACCCCCGCACAATACTCTGCAATACTCCCGCACAATACTCTGCAATACGCCCAGTACTCTGCAATACCACCTGCACAATACTCTGCAATACCCCCTGCGCAGTACTCTGCAATATCCCCTGCACAATACTCTGCAATACCCCCGTGCAGTACTCTGCAATACCCCCTGCACAATACTCTGCAATACCCCCTGCACAATACTCTGCAATACCCCCCGCACAATACTCTGCAATACCCCCACACAATACTCTGCAATACCCCCGCACAATACTCTGCAATACCCCCGCACAATACTCTGCAATACCCCCCCACACAATACTCTGCAATACCCCCTGCGCAATACTCTGCAATACCCCCTACGCAATACTCTGCAATACCCCCTGTGCAATACTCTGCAATACCCCCTGCACAATACTCTGCAATACCCCCGCACAATACTCTGCAATACTCCCGCACAATACTCTGCAATACGCCCAGTACTCTGCAATACCACCTGCACAATACTCTGCAATACCCCCTGCGCAGTACTCTGCAATACCCCCTGCACAATACTCTGCAATACCCCCTGCACAATACTCTGCAATACCCCCGCACAATACTCTGCAATACCCCCACACAATACTCTGCAATACCCCCGCACAATACTCTGCAATACCCCCGCACAATACTCTGCAATACCCCCCCCACACAATACTCTGCAATACCCCCTGTGCAGTACTCTGCAATACCCCCTGCACAATACTCTGCAATACCCCCTGCACAATACTCTGCAATACCCCTGTGCAGTACTCTGCAATACCCCTGCACAATACTCTGCAATACCTCCGCACAATACTCTGCAATATCCCCACAAAATACTCTGCAATACCCCCGCACAATACTCTGCAATACCCCCGCACAATACTCTGCAATACCCCCGCACAATACTCTGCAATACCCCCCGCACAATACTCTTCAATACCCCTTGCACAATACTCTGCAATACCCCCTGCATTATAGTTAAGCGTGAACTCCTGCGCTGTCTAAAAAGTGAGGGAGGGGGGCGGGTGGGGGAGGGGAAGAAGCGAACTAAAAACTAAAAATACTGCTGCAAATATAAAGGTCTACCTCGATAGACTAAAGTGAAATAAATGTGTCAAATGAAATACTTGCGCTGTAAAATATGAGGGACAGATAATGAAATAGGGTGGTATACTACAAAGTAACTAGTGAAGATAATATTATCTAACATATAAAATAACAATAAATCACAAAACGGCGGTCCTCAATAAAGTCCGGCACTCTGAAAAAAGTCCAGATCTGGCACAATTCTGCCGTGTATGGGTGTGTTTCATCAAAAATCAATCCAATCTCCAACAGTGCAAGTGTTGTATAAATAATAATACACAAAATACACACACTTTTAAGGAAAAACGCACGGAAGGTAGTTCTAGAGAAAGTACATATAAGACCCTTGAATCCGGAGTGTGAGTGGGATAGAGTAGTTGAGCCAACACCAAGATTACATGTATACACCTCTGGTGGGCCCAGCTGCTCACCTCAAGTTGATCGCAATATCTCCAGATCAACCTGGTCTGGATGTTTATGGTCCACAAATAGAGAGATCTCCGTCCAATGTGTCATATGAGAAAACAAAGTAAAAAGACAACAAAAAGCTGATGGTGAAATAACGTCACAAAGGGGGCTGTTAATTGGGGTCTTGACGGGTGGGAGTGCACTCACATGTAGGTGAGAGATCTCAGGCTCGTCTCCACGAGCACCGAACTCGTAGGTCCCTCTATATTTCCTCTATTTTTTCCCCCGCTAGGTCTTGGAAGTCGTGGGCTAACTGTTTGGTCTCCCCGAGGGTTCAGCGTGTGTGGAGATGTCTCAGCTGATATGGGCTAATGGTGACTCCTATTCCTCTTTCAGTGCCTTAGATGGAGCGCTCACATGGCATGATGGTGGGGAAGAGGTGAAAAGAAATATCCATAGTGTAACCCAGTCAGCGGTACAAACAGTTTTATTAAAAACAGATTAAAAACTCACATAAAAAGCTCAGGAACTCAGCAACAATCCCACGAGTGGCGAACTCGTATGCCTGTTCGTCGGATGCTGGGGTGTGTCCTGCCTGCCAATCCTGACGCGTATCGTCACGGTCACGTGACTTCATCAGGGGATGATGTAGGGGACACATAGACAGACAATCATTTCTAGCACATCTAGATCTGCCAAAAGTTTCGAAAAATGATCTAGAATTGCTTAATGCTCCCTTCAATGATGTAGAATTATTACTAACTATCAACTCCTTGCCAAAAGCAAAAGCTCCTGGCCCTGACGGATTCACTAGTGAATATGTTAAGCTGTATAAAAAATTACTAGTCCCTCACATGAAGAGAGTGTTTAACCATTCGGCCTCAGAATCTAAATTTCCTATAGAAATGCTGTCTGCATTAATAATCACGCTTCCCAAACCAGGTAAAGACCCGACCTCACCTCCAAATTTTCGCCCTATATCACTACTCAATGTAGATATAAAGATATTTGCTAAAACAATCTCGAACAGACTCGTTAATTTGATTCCTAACTTGGTCCATTTGGATCAGACGGGATTCACAAAGGGTCGGCAGGCATCGGATGCAACCAGAAGGTTGATAAACATAATCCACAACATTAATATTACAGGAACGCCTTCTCTGCTCCTATCCTTGGATGCAGAGAAGGCGTTTGATAGAATAAATTGGACTTATCTATCCTTGACTCTTCAGAAGTTCGGTTTTGAAGGCTTTATTTTAAAATCAATCCTAGCTCTATATTCTTCTCCGAATGCAAAAGTACTGGCGTCTAATTTTCTTTCCCAGTCCTTTTCAATATCAAACGGGACCAGACAGGGCTGTCCTTTATCCCCCCTACTATTCAATCTCCTGATGGAACCATTAGCTGAACTGGTCAGATCTAACCCAAATATATCTGGAATAACTATAGGCGAACAATCCCATAAGATTAGCTTATTCGCTGATGATATAATACTGATGATAACCAACCCATTCAACTCCCTAAGAGAAGTTCATAATTTACTATCTTGGTTCAGCAAAATATCATACTATAAAGTTAATGCGTCAAAATCTTCGATCCTAGACATAAATATAGATGCGGTAAATAGTGCTATATTGCAACACGACTTCCCGTACACTTGGGCGGAATCCGAAATCCCTTATTTAGGTATCCAATTAACAAAAAATACCAAAACTTTATTCATAAAGAATCATTTACCATTGAGGAAAAAATTACATTTGGAATTGACCAAATTGGGAAAACATGAACTTTCATGGTGGGGCAGGTTGTCTGCTTTTAAAATGATGCATTTACCCCAAGTACTATACATATTTCGTTGTATTCCAATTCCAATCCCGATTAGCTATTTCAAATCCCTACAATCCCTTCTATCTAAATTCATATGGCAAGGAAAAAAATCTAGGTGCGCTCATCATAAGCTTATAAAACATAGACTATGGGGAGGAGTGGGTTACGTAGATTTTCTAGATTACTATCACAGCTCCATATTGACCCAACTTAAGGAATGGTTCCAACCCTCTCCCACGAAATCTTGGGGGTTCATTGAATCTTCATATTGCTTGCAAAAACCAACAAAAAATTGGCTACTTGGGGCAATTATAGGATTGAAAATTCCCTCACACTTGCCGCCATCTATGAAAATATCAATATCTTCTTGGTTGAAATTCCTAAAAAATACTGAGGACTCCTTCCCAAAAGTCACAATAGATATTCCATTAAAAACCATGCGGGTAGTCTCGTCTTCGGAGGTAATTGATGTGTGGCATTCCCATGGGATTACGCAAATTCAGGATCTCTTTGTCCACAACGAGATTAAATCATTCGATGCAATTAAATCTGAATTTCACTTACCCCAATCACATCTAGCTCATTACAAAAAAATATCTACTTGCTTAAAAAATCTTAGTTTTACGAACCTCCAAATCCATACACATGCTTGGAATTTTTTCAGTTCCGGGGATTTGCAAATAAAAGGCATCTCTTTTTTCTATAATTTACTTCAGGGTAAAAGAGAATTTACTAAATCTGCTCCTCTCGTACAATGGGAGATGGATCTTAATCTCTCCTTTACAAACGAACAATGGAAGTTGGCATGTGTAATAAACCAGACAGCATCCAGGTGTGCTGCATTGTGGGAATTGACAGTAAAAATAAACTTGAGATGGTACTACACACCCAATGTGCTTGCTAAATTCGGTACTCAACACTCCGATAAGTGCTGGAGGGAGTGTGGTAGTAAAGGTGATCTCCTCCACATACTGTGGAACTGTCCCAAATTAAAGTCATATTGGGGAAACATTTTTAACATTTTAAATAGTTTAGCCAATACCACTATAGAACCTAACCCAGCTTTGGCACTATTATCCCTGGGTGTGGAATATATTCGGGCTAATAAACGAACTTCTACCATCAATTTACTTTTAGCAGCTAGGCTCTCAATCACCAGAAGATGGAAAGACCCATGTCCTCCTTCGGTGATGGAAGCTATAGACTTAACAAACCTTCATATGACATATGAAAGATTGTGGGCTTTATCCCAAAACAACTTACACAAATTCAATGTTGCATGGTCGCCTTGGAAAATATGGGTCAACCAAAATATTTGAATGTTTTACAAGAGAAGGTAACCTCTATTGATTTAAAATAGTAGTTTTAAAATAGATTAATTTTACACGAGATTGAAAGGTCTAATGATGACTAAATGAAACTCTCTAAAGTAGATGTTACATATATCTGTAGTATGTGCAAAGGTAATATAAATGATAAAAATAGCAATAGTTCTTTATCCGTCTGTCAGGAATCTTACTTTTAAGAAACATTACAAAACATTGATATATTTTCCATTCTGATGTTATAAAAAGATGTCTAAACGAGTTATAAACTAAATGTGTCTTGTAGAAACTTACACAGTTAATATGTATGTATATGTTTATCAATATACTAATAAAAATATTGAAACAAAAAAAAAAAAAAAAAAGAAAGCATATGTACAGGCCCATCTGAAGCTTGCTCATGAACACCTGAATGATTCAGAGGAAAACTGGGTGAAAGTGTTGTGGTCGGATGAGACCAAAATCTAGTTCTTTGGCATCAACTCGCCGTGTTTGGAGGAGGAGGAAGGCTGCCTATGACCCCAAGAGCACCATCCCCAACATCAAACATGGAGGTGGAAAAATTATGCTTTGGAGGTGTTTATCTGCCAAGGTGACATGACAACGTCACTGCATCAAAGGGACAATGTATAGAGCCATGTACTGTCAAATCTTGGGTGATAACCTCCTTCTCTTAGCCAGGGCATTTAAAATGGTCCGTGGATGGCTATTCTAGTATGAAATTGACCCAAAACACACGACCAAGGCAACAAAGGAGTGGCTCAAGAAGAAGCACATTAACCACCTCAATACTGGGCACATTCACCCCTTCCTTCCCAGACCAATTTTCATTTTTCTGTGCTCTTGTACTTTGGATGACAATTACTAAGCCATGCTACACTGTACACAAATTAAATTTTTATCTTTTTTTTTTTACACAAATAGAGCTGTCATGGGCACATTGTCTGGCGCACCAATTTGCATGGGTGCACACCCGGTCGCGCACACATGTACACTCACGCCAGTGAGACTGGCGCCAAACCACAATACTTCAACACCTCAGCTGCACAGATTCGTTGCTGTTTGATCTGCAGCTTGTACCTGTAAAAACCTGTTCCTGAGATCCTGATCGGTTTCCTGTGTTTGACCTGGCTTGTTCTGACTACATACGCGCTCTGTTATCCTGACCCCAGCTTGCCTTGTTGACTACATTTACCTCTCCACTGCTTGATATCCTGCTGCCGAACCTTGCCTGCACCCTGACTATTCCCTGCCTGTTGTTTATATCTACATGATCATCTGTTACCCAACCCGGCTTGTTCGACTATGCATTCGGTGTCTCCTCAGGTCTGCACATACCTGCTTTCTGTTCCTATTTCATGTCCGCATCAGCTGAACTGACAACACCTGCCGTTAACTTGTTGGTCTACCCTGGTGACACATGCGCTGCACCGAAGATGATCCAGGCCCCCCATACACCACCAAGGCTCTTGCGGACACTGTTGCAACATCGGTGGCCCTTGAACCGGGGGTTGTACGCAAGGGCTTTCCACTGCACGTCAGGCTCACCCATCAGATACATGACAATAGCTTTCTTTTGGTGGTATTTGTTCACCACTGTTTTTTTTTTTGAAAAAAAAAAACTAAATTTTCTACTTTCTGTTTTAAAAGAAATTCAATTAAATCAAATTTCGTCATAAATTTAGGCCAGGATATTCTTCTATATGTGTTTGGTAAAAAATTCTGATAAGTGTATGATAATTAGGGATGGTCCCACGGTTCGAGAGGAACATCGAGTATTCGCCAGTTTGCCAAATTGCAAACATTATGGGGCCAAATTGCGTCAAATTTGGAACACCCCATAATGCACTGCGATATCGCAGTGCATTGATGTCTGATGATTGGCCAAAGCATGCATCTGACCTGCATGCTTTGGCCAATCACAGCTTGCTCTGCTGTAAGAGCCAGGATTGGCCAAAGGCAGGATGCCTTAAGCCATTAATGGCTCAGGGGGTCTAGTCCACGCCCCACACTATATATAGCTGCTTACACGGTGGCCGTATATAGTGTTATGCTTATGATTGAGAGAACGTTAGCTAGAGGCAGGTTATAACTTTTTTTGAAATGCATTTTCAGGATTTTTTTGTTGTTATTCTGTCTCTTAGGCCTCAAACACACGATCAGTTCATCCGATGAGAACGATCCGAAGGACCGTTCTCATCGGTTAACCGATGAAGCTAACTGACCGATGAATACACCTTCTGCATTAACTTAAATCATGTAAATTTCCCTGTATATTTTGTGATAACTTTATGCATTCAATCATTACAGTCAATTAATTATTTGCATTTCTTTGGATACCCAGCATTGCTTATAACGCTCCTGAAGAAGCTCCGTACCGAGCGAAACATGTAGAGCAAGCATACAAGTCAATGCTTCATTTGATCTTCTGTTTATTATCTATTGGAGATCTCATCTATTTATCGTAATTGATGTTATTTAATTGTTAACAATAAAATATTTTTCTATTTTTTATATCCCTTTGTTTTTGAATTTCTATTTGCACCGATTAATAGTCCCCGGGTTCTTTTGGTACCCTTTTCCCTTTCTATTCTCTATTAATTAATGGGACGAGGTGCTTAGACAATTGACATTTGTCCACTAACATTAGAGCTGACTGATGGTCCGTCGCGCCTACACACCATCGGTTAATTAACCGATCGCGTCAGAACGCGGTGATGTAAAACACAACAACGTGCTGAAAAAAATGAAGTTCAATGCTTCCAAGCATGCGTCGACTTAACCGATGCTTTTGCATACTAACGATCGGTTTTGACCTATCGGTTAGGCGTCCATCGGTTCAATTTTAAAGCAAGTTCCTATTTTTTTGACCGAAGGTTAACTAACCGATGGGGCCCACACACGATCGCTTTGGACCGATGAAAAAGGTCCATCAGAACATTCTCATCGGATGGACCGATCGTGTGTACACTACCTTACTGTTAAAATAAACTGACCATTAAAATTGTAGACTGATCATTTCTTTGTCAGTGGGCAAACGTACCAAATCTGCAGAGGATCAAATACTTTTTCCCCTCACTGTATGCACCCTTTGTGATGTTTAGGGAATATTACCATGAGCATATAAAATGATACTGGTTGGGATGGAGTATAAAAACAAAAACATGTAAGTGGCCATTCATCCCTCTAAAATATTATTCACTAAATATATGGCATGAATCTTCCTCTACCCTTCAGCTGTTGTTAAAGTAGGAACTGTCTGTTTTATAGAAAAGGAAAAAAAGAGATGCCCATACTGTGTACACAGGAAGAGAACACACACATATCGAATGGCTGCTACAGAGTTCTCTTGTCTATTCTGTAACTTGCAAAGGCTTTTGTATTTCTAATGCCCCGTACACACCATCACTTTATGTGATGAAAAAAAACGACATTTTCTGTGAAGTAAAAAACAAAGTTTTTGAAACTTCAATTTTCAAAGACGAAGTTGCCTACACACCATCGTTTTTCTCACAATGTTCTAGCAAAGCGAGGTTACGTTCACCACATTTTTCCATTGAAGTTTGCTTCATAACTAGCTTCTGGGCATGCGCGGGTGTAAAAACGTAGTTTTAAACAACGTTTTTTGCTACACACCGTCAATTTCTGTGAAGTAAAAAACGACGTTTTGAAAAACGACACATAAAATTGAAGCATGCTTAAAAAAAAATTGTCGTTTTTCAGAAGACATAAAACTACGTTTTCCCCCACACACAGTCATTTAAAGTGACGTTTTTAAAAACGTTGTTTTTTTTCATCACATAAAGCGATGGTGTGTACGGGGCATAAGACATAAGGTTAGATCAGGATTTAATTGGCTGAGATGGAATTACAAGTCTATTCCTAGCAACTGTTTAGAAGGTTAGATCTGGCAGTGCGCCTCAAAGTCCTGAATATTATCTAAATTTCCCGATGACAGTGTAGCTGAAGCAAGGAAAACTTTAAGGGAGAAGTCAGTGGGGGAGATTCAGAAAGAGATACGACGGCGTATCTCCTGATACGCCGTCGTATCTCTGAGATCCGACGGTCAGATCTATGCGACTGATTCATAAGAATCAGTTACGCATAGATCTCCCTTAGATCCGACAGGTGTAAGTGACTTACACCGTCAGATCTTAGGCTGCAATCTCCCGCCGGCCGCTAGGTGACGCTTCGTTTTTTTACGCGACGAATATGCAAATTACGATTTCCGATGATTCAGAAACGAAAACGTCCGCCCCTCGCTTTTTTTTTACGTCGTTTGCGTTCGGCTTTTTCCGGCGTATACTTACCCCTGCTATATGCGGCGTATCCAATGTTAAGTATGGCCGTCGTTCCCGCGCCGAGTTTTGAATTTTTACGTTGTTTGCGTAAGTCGGTCGCGAATACGGATGGACGTAATTTACGTTCACGCCGAAAACAATGACGTTCTAGCGACGTCATTTGGAGCATGCGCACTGGAAAAAACGCGGCCGGCGCAGGCGCAGGCGCAGTACGATCGGCGCGGGGACGCGCCTGATTTAAATAATACACTCCCCCTAGCCGCGGAATTTGAATTCCGCCGGGGGAGTTACGATCCGCCGGCGCAAGTTTCGAGGTAAGTGCTTTCTGAATACAGCACTTGCCTCAAAAAATTGCGCTGGCGGATCGTAAATAAGATAGATTACGCGGATCTAAAGATCCGCTGATCTATCTGCATCTAGCCCAGTATGTCTGTATTTATAACAAATATAAAATAGACTCTCTAAAGCCTAACCCTGAGTGAGCTTCACTTGCTCACTGCCTTTTTCTAACTAGGGACATCCACAGCTTTGGTGTTTCTGTGGTTGTTGAACGATAGATGAAAAAGAGATGAGGAGGAAGATGGCTAATTATGCACATCCAAGTGAAAAATGTAATTTCCTTGGTGATCTCTTTTTCAATGCCAGTGTCCTTCAACTAAAATATTGCCCATACACGATTTCCATGATATGCATTGACAGATATCGATTCACAAACCAATAAGTGTTTCTTTACAGATAACTGAACCATACAGATTGATTCCACAGCATTTTCTTGTCAGAAGGATAAAAGTAAATAGATTTCCATTTAAGTCCAGCTGGTTTTCTAATGTGTACGCTGCAGTCAACTGTAGGAAGAAATTTCACAAAACGTGTATTGATTCATGTATAAGTGAGAATCCTTTCTAGGAAAAAGGATATTTATTTTAGCTTGCTACTGATGTAATTAGTAAACTGCATTATAAAGATAGTGGCCCGGATTCAGATAGATTCGTCTATCTATCTGCGGGCGTAACGTATCTCAGATTCGTTACGCCGCTGTAACTTTGGGCGCAAGTTCCGTATGCAGAAAGAACTTGTGCCCTTAGTTACGGCGGCGTAACGTATGTGTGGCGGCGTAAGCCACACATGGGGATGTTGTGGGGATGTTGTGGGCGTGTTTTATATAACTTTAAGATGACCCAGCGTATTTTACGTTTTTTGTGAATGGCGCATGCGCCGTCCGTGAAATATCCCAGTGTGCATTGCTCCAAAGTACGCTGCAAGGACATATTGGATTCGACGTGAACGTAAATGACGTCCAACCCTATTCGCGAACGACTTACGCAAACGACGTAAAATTTTCAAAACTCGGCGCGGGAACGTCGTCCATACTTAACATTAGCTACGCCTCATATAGCAGGGGCAACTATACGCCGAAAAAAGCCTAACGTAAACAACGTAAAAAAATTCACCGGCGGGACGTACGTTTCTGAATCGGCGTAAATACCTAATTAGCATATTCCTTGTGTAACTATACGGAAGCGCCACCTAGCGGCCAGCGTAAATATGCAGCCTAAGATAAGACACTTACGCCGGTCGGATCTTAGGGAAATCTATGCGTAACAAATTCTCTGAAACAGGCGCATAGATACGAAGGCCCGCACTCAGAGATATGACGGCGTATCTGGAGATACGCCGTCGTATCTCGTATCTGAATCCGGGCCAATGCCTTTAAAGGGCATTTAAACAAAAATAGTTTCAGGTATAGCATATGTAAATGTGTCTTTACCCAAAATAAATTTTAATGCGAAAATTCACATATATTATACAGCATCTCACAAAAGTGAGTACACCCTTCACATTTTTGTAAATATTTTATTATATCTTTTCATGTGACAACATTGAAGAAATTACACTTTTCTACAATGTAAAGTAGTGAGTGTACAGCTTGTATAACAGTGTACATTTGCTGTCCCCTCAAAATAACTCAACACACAGCCATTAATGTCTAAAGCACTAGCAACAAAAGGGAGTACACCCCTAAGTGAAAATGTCCAAATTGGGCCCAAAGTGTCAACATTTTGTGTGCCCACCATTATTTTCCAGCACTGCCCTTAACCATCTTGGGCATGGAGTTCACCAGAGCTTCACAGGTTGCCACTGGATATCTCTTCTACTCCTCCATGATGACATCACGTAGCTGGTGGATGTTAGAGACCTTGAGCTCCTCCACCTTCCCACTGAGGATGCCTCCCAGATGCTCAATAGGGTTTAGGTCTGGAGACATGCTTGGCCAGTCCATCACCTTTATCCTCAACTTCTTTAGCAAGGGAGGTCCTATTGGAGGTGTGTTTGGGATCATGTTGGAATACATGTTGGAATACTGCCCTGCAGGCCAATCTTCTGCAGGGAGAGGATCATGCTCTGCTTCAGTATGTCACAGTACATGTTGGCATTTGTAGTTCCCTCAATTAACTGTAGCTTCCCAGTGCCGGCAGCACTCATGCAGCCCCAGACCATGACACTCCCACCACCATACTTGACTGTAGGCAAGACACAGTCACACACGCTTGACACCATCTGAACCAAATACATTTATTTTTGGCTCATCAGACCACAGGACATGGCTCTAGTAATCCATGTCCTTAGTCTGTTTGTCTTCAGCAAACTGCTTGCGGGCTTTCCTGTGCATCATCTTTAGAAGAGGCTTCCTTCTGGGATGACAGCGATGCCGACCAATTTGATGCAGTGGGTGGCATATTGTCTGAGCACTGACAGGCTGACCCCCTCACCCCTTCAATCTCTGCAGCAATGCTGGCAGCACTCATACGTCTATTTCCCAAAGACAACCTCTGGATATGACGTTGAGCACGTGCATTCAACTTTTTTGGTTCGATCATGGTGAGGCCTGTTCTGAGTGGAATCTGTGCTGTTAAACCGCTGTATGGTCTTGGCCACCGTTCTGCAGCTTAGTTTCAGGGTCTTGGCAATCTTCTTATAGCCTAGGCCATCTTTATGTAGAGCAACAATTATTTTTTACAGATCCTCAGAGAGCTCTTTGCCATGAGGTGCCATGTTGAACCAATGACCAATATGAGAGAGTAGGGCCCCTTTCACACGGGGGAAGAGGAGGTGCGGTGGCGTTATAGCGCAGCTAAAAACTATACCGCCGGAATTGCCACGGGATTCGCCTGCTAGCGGTGCGGCATTAACCCCCGCTAGCGGCCGAAAAAGAGGCGCATTGCAGGCGGTATTACCGCGGTTTCCCATTGTTTTAAATGGGAAGGAGCGGTGAAGGAGCGGTATACACACCGATTATCTCACCGCTCCTAAGATGCTGCTTGCAGGAGATTTCTTTCTCTCCTGCCAGCGCATCGCCTCAGTGTGAAAGACTTCGGGCTTTCACATTGAGAATGCTGAGGCAGGAGTTTTTCAGACGGTATTAGGCGCTATTTTTAGCACTATACCGCCTTAAACACTCCTCAGTGTGAAAGGGGCCTTAGAGCGATAACACCAAATTTAACACACCTGTTTCCCATTCACACCTGAGACCTTGTAACACTAACAAGTCACATGACACCGGGGAAGGAAAATGGCTAATTGGGTACAATTTGGACGTTTTCAAGTAGGGGTGTACTCACTTTTGTTGCCAGCTGTATCAACATTATAGGCTGTGTGTTGAGTTATTTGGAGGGGACAGAAAATGTACACTGTTATACAAGCTGTACACTCACTACTTTAGATTGTAGCAAAGTGTCATTTCCTCAGTGTTGTCACATGAAAAGTTTTAATAAAATATTTTCAAAAATGTGAGGAGTGTACTCACTTTTGTGAGATGCTGTGTGTGTGTGTGTATATATATATATATATATATATATATATATATATATATATATATATATATAATGCTATATATTTGATATATATGTATACATTTTGAGTTTTTAATTTATAACCCTACTTAATATAGTTTTTTATATAATGTTAATTTTTAAAGCTTGATTTACTGTATGCTCATTCGTGATGCTGTTTGTTCACTAAGGTTCTCTAACAAACAAGGTCTTCACAGAACAGCAGCTTATATTGAGAATAAATTACACACAGTTTGACTCTATTTACTAATTAGGTAACTTCTGAAGGCAATTGGTTCCACTAGATTTTAGTTAGGGGTATCAGAGTAAAGGGAGCTGAATACAAATGCACGCCACACTTTTCCCAAATTTATTTGTAAAAAAAAAATTTAAAACCATTTATCATTTTTCTTCCACTTCACAATTATGTGCCACTTTCTGTTGGCCTATCACATAAAATCCCAATAAAATAAATTTACACTTTTGGTTGTAAAATGACAAAATGTGGAAAATGTCAAGGTGTATTAATATTATTTTATGTTAAATTTATGGAGGACAAAGAATATATAACCATGCCAGTGGTGCAGCAGAAAACATGTAGCACAGTGATGAAGGTATGTGGTCCAGGCAGTGAGCAAAGGAAGGATTGGGGGCTGGAACAAATAAATCCATATGTTTATTTTTCTCATCAGCAATCAACAGAAATAAAGTTAAGATTCCTTAATATGTACAACTGACGCAAGCAAAGGATTGCAGGAGAGTCCTACTACCTACCTGCCATGTAAGTGTCCCTTGTGTCTGCGCCATCCCTATCATATCGGCACCAGTGCGGCTGCTTTATGGGGGCACCAGACTGTTTTGTCTTGCGGTCCAGTCCACCTTATAAGATTGTCGCTACACTAAAAGTGAAGCGCAAGCCGGCGGGGACTCTTTTCATGCTGCCCCCCTGTAAAGTGCTGCCCTAGGCCTGGTCCTTGTTGGCCTAGGCCAAGATACAGCATTGGTCTTAGCAGACAAAGGCATCAGACAGGTAAGAAAAGTACAGTGCCAAAAGAAAAAAAGCATATAAAAATATATATCAAATTTACTGAGCAAATATGAACCATCAAATTACATTGTACGGACCTACATTCAATAATTAATCGTTAGAGGAATGCCGTTCTTTCACAGAGCTCTCGGAGTGTATTTCTCAGTAGGTGGGGTAGAATAAGGAAGGAGTGGTCCAGAGAACTAACCCAGCATTTACAATGCAGCTGAAGTAGACCTCATATGCATATGCGTGATGCCAGCCACTGGTCCCAGACTTTATTATATTTGAAGGGGCAGCCCCTGCATAAGTATATTAACTTCTTATGTGGAAGGATAGTATTCACATTGATTCAAATGAAGGGGAAAGTGTCTGCATCCAGTTAAGTGCAATCATTTTCCATGCACTGAAAAGAGTTTCATGCAAAATTATATTCCAGAATGTACCTGTGTCTGAATCAGGGAAACGGCTGAGTAGACATTGTTTGAAGTCTAATGATAGTGGAGAACCCATATGGTCAAGGAGGAATTGTACTATTTGGATCCAGATGGTTTGGCTCACTGGGCATGCCCATAGTAGGTGGTAGAAGGTGCCCGGTGTGGCAGAACAGACAGGACACAGTGGGCTGTGGGAAGGGCAGTAATGGGAGACATGGACTGGAGTCAAATATGTCCTGTGCGTACATTTGTATTAATCAATCAGAAACCCAAGGGGAAACCAGTTTGTGGTTAAACAAAATTTCCACCTAGTCCGCATTATCCACTGGACCCAAATTCGCCTCCCACCTAGTCTTAATGCGGTATGCTAGTTTGGTTGTAGAAGGCATAAGTAAAATGGTATATAGAGTAGAACTTTACTTAGTAGGGTCTGAACCTAGGACTACCTCCATAAAGATACAGGGGACAGTGAAGGGTACGAATCTGGGAACTGGGCTCACAAGGCATGACAAAGTTAAATATAGCGAATTAGCATATGTTTGGAAAGAAATCTTTAGTCTTTCAGGTCTTGAAAGGTCCTGGGATCGGCAGCCGATAAGATCTGTTGTAAATAAAGGATAACCTAATCCCATATGGCCGGATCTGGTAGAGAAATAGGTTCTGGTAAGCAATGATTGTAGCACAATGGGGAATGAGAATGATACATGGGGTTGTCCAGCCTGGTCAAAGCCAGCTCCCAGATGCATCAATGGTGGTATACAGTAGCATACTGTCTTTGCCATGCAGAGTGCCCAGTCGCTTTGCTCAATGCAGTATAGATTGAAAAGGTGTATGAGCCAGGTGGCTGGGTTGTCCAAAAACCAATGTTTGGCATCTCACAAGATCTGCTTTATTAACCACTTAAGCTCCGGACCAATACGCTGTCTAAAGACCAGAGGTGTTTTTACAATTTGGCAATGCGCTGCTTTAACTGGTAATTGCGCGGTCATGCAATGTTGTACCGAAACGAAACTTGCGTCCTTTTCTTCCCACAAATAGAGCTTTATTTTGATGGTATTTGATCGCCTCTGCGATTTTTATTTTTTGCGATATAAACGCAAAAAGACCGTAAATTTTGAAAAAAAATGATTTTTCTTATAACAAAAAGTAAAAAAAATCGAATAAACTAAATTTTAGTCAAACATTTAGGCCAAAATGTATTCAGCCACATGTCTTTAGTAAAAAAAATCGCAATAAGCGTATATTTATTGGTTTTCGCAAAAGTTATAGCGTCTACAAACTAGGGTACATTTTCTGGAATTTACACAGCTTTTATTTTATGACTGCCTATCTCATTTCTTGAGGTGCTAAAATGGCAAGGCAGTACAAAACCCCCCCAAATGACCCCATTTTGGAAAGTAGACACCCCAAGGAAACTGCTGAGAGGCATGTTGAGTCCATTGAATATTTAATTTTTTTGTCCCAAGTGATTGAATAATGACGAAAAAAAAAAAAAAAAAAAATGTTTACAAAAAGTTGTCACTAAATGATATATTTCTCACACATGCCATGGTTATATGTGGAATTGCACCCCAAAATACATTCTGCTGCTTCTCCTGAGTACGGGGATACCACATGTGTGGGACTTTTTGGGAGCCTAGCCGCATACGGGGCCCCAAAACCCAAGCACCGCCTTCAGCATTTCTAAGGGCACACATTTTTGATTTCACTCCTCACTACCTATCAAGGTTTCGAAGGCCATAAAATGCCAAAATAGCAAAAAAAAAAACCAAATGACCCCATTTTGGAAAGTAGACACCCTAAGCTATTTGCTGAGAGGCATGTCGAGTCCATGGAATATTTTATATTTTGACACAAGTTGCGGGAATATGACAAACTGATTTTTTTTTGCACAAAGTTGTCACTAAATGATATATTGCTCACACATGCCATAGTTATATGTGGAATTGCACCCCAAAAGACATTCTGCTGCTTCTCCCGAGTACGGGGATACCACATATGTGGGACTTTTTGTGAGCCTAGCCACGTACGGGGCCCCGAAAACAAAGCACCGCCTTCAAGATTTCTAAGGGCATACATTTTTGATTTCACTCCTCACTACCTATCACTACCTATCACAGTTTTGAAGGCCATAAAATGCCAAGATGTCACACAACCCCCCCAAATGACCCCATTTTGGAAAGAAGACACCCCAAGCTATTTGCTGAGAGGCATGTTGAGTCCATGGAATATTTAATTTTATGGCCCCAAGTGATTGAATAATGACCAAAAAAAAAAAAAAAAAATTTTTTACAAAACGTTGTCACTAAATGATATATTTCTCACATATGCCATGGGCATATGTGGAATTGCACCCCAAAATACATTCTGCTGCTTCTCCTGAGTACGGGGATACCACATGTGTGGGACTTTTTGGGAGCCTAGCCGCGTACGGGACCCCGAAAACCAATCACCGCCTTCAGGATTTCTAAGGGCATAAATTTTTGATTTCACTCCTCACTACCTATCACAGTTTCGAAGGCAATAAAATGCCAAAACAGCACAAAACCCCCCCAAATGACCCCATTTTGGAAAGTAGACACCCCAAGCTATTTGCTGAGAGGCATGTTGAGTCCATGGAATATTTAATTTTTTTGCCCCAAGTCACTGAATAATGACCAAAAAAAAAAAAATACAAAACGTTGTCACTAAATGATATATTTCTCACACATGCCACGGTTATATGTGGAATTGCACCCCAAAATACATTCTGCTGCTTCTCCTGAGTACGGGGATACCACATGTGTGGGACTTTTTGGGAGCCTAGCCGCGTACGGGACCCCGAAAACCAATCACCGCCTTCAGGATTTCTAAGGGCATAAATTTTTGATTTCACTCCTCACTACCTATCACAGTTTCGAAGGCAATAAAATGCCAAAACAGCACAAAACCCCCCCAAATGACCCCATTTTGGAAAGTAGACACCCCAAGCTATTTGCTGAGAGGCATGTTGAGTCCATGGAATATTTAATTTTTTTGCCCCAAGTCACTGAATAATGACCAAAAAAAAAAAAATACAAAACGTTGTCACTAAATGATATATTTCTCACACATGCCACGGTTATATGTGGAATTGCACCCCAAAATACATTCTGCTGCTTCTCCTGAGTACGGGGATACCACATGTGTGGGACTTTTTGGGAGCCTAGCCGCGTACGGGGCCCCGAAAACCAAGCACTGCCTTCAAGATTTGTGTGAGTGAAATCAAAAATTTATGTCCTTAGAAATCTTGAAGGCGGTGCTTGGTTTTCGGGGTCTCATACGTGGCTAGGCTCCCAAAAAGTCCCACACATGTGGTATCCCCGTACTCAGGAGAAGTAGCAGAATGTATTTTGGGGTGCAATTCCACATATAACCATGGCATGTGTGAGAAATATATCATTTAGTGACAATGTTTTGTACATTTTTTTATTTTAATTTTTTTTGGTCATGATTCAATCACTTGGGGCAAAAAAATTAAATATTCCATGGACTCAACATGCCTCTCAGCAAATAGCTTGGGGTGTCTACTTTCCAAAATGGGGTCATTTGGGGGTTTTTTGTGCTATTTTGGCATTTTATGGCCTTCGAAACTGTGATAGGTAGTGAGGAGTGAAATCAAAAATTTGCGCCCTTAGAAATGCTGAAGGCGGTGCTTGGTTTTCGGGGTCCCGTACGCGGCTAGGCTCCCAAAAAGTCCCAAACATGTGGTATCCCCGTACTCAGGAGAAGCAGCAGAATGTATTTTAGGGTGCAACTCCACATATAACCATGGCATGTGTGAGCAATATATCATTTAGTGACACATTTTTCTTTTTTTTTTTTTTTTCTCATTATTCAATCACTTTGGACAAAAAAAAAAAAAATCAATGGACTCAACATGCCTCTCAGCAGTTTCCTTGGGGTGTCTTCTTTCCAAAATGGGGTCATTTGGGTTTTTTTTGTGCTATTTTGGCATTTTATGGCCTTCGAAACTGTGATAGGTAGTGAGGAGTGAAATCAAAAATTTACACCCTTAGAAAGCCTGAAGGCGGTGATTGGTTTTTGGGGTCCCGTACGCGGCTAGGCTCCCAAAAAGTCTCACACATGTGGTATCCCCGTACTCAGGAGAAGCAGCAGAATGCATTTTGGGGTGTAATTCCACATATGCCCATGGCATGTTTGAGCAATATATCATTTAGTGACAACTTTGCGCAAAAAAAAATATATATATATATATATATTTATATTTCCCGCAACTTGGGTCAAAATCTAAAATATTCCATGGACTTAAGATGCCTCTCAGCAAATAGCTTGGGGTGTCTACTTTCCAAAATGGGGTCATTTGGGGGGGTTTTCAATTGTCCTGGCATTTTATGCACAACAATTAGAAGCTTATGTCACACATCACCCACTCTTCTAACCACTTGAAGAAAAAGCCCTTTCTGACACTGTTTGTTTACATAAAAACATATTATTTTTTTGCAAGAAAGTAAAGTTGAACCCCCAAACATTATATATTTTTTTAAAGCAAAGGCCCTACAGATTAAAATGGTAGGTGTTGCAAAAAAAATTTCCACACAGTATTTGCGCAGCGTTTTTTCAAACGCATTTTTTGGGGAAAAAATACACTTTTTTTTATTTTAAAGCACTAAAACACACTATATTGCCCAAATTATTGATGAAATAAAAATTATGATCTTAGGCCGAGTACATGGATACCAAACACGACATACTTTAAAATTGCGCACAAACGCGCAGTGGCGACAAACTACATACATTTTTAAAAGCCTTTAAAAGCCTTTACAGGTTACCACATTAGATTTACAGAGTAGGTCTACTGCTAAAATGACTGCCCTCGATCTGCCCTTCGCGGTGATACCTCACATGCATGGTGCAATTGCTGTTTACATATGACTCCAGACCGACGCTTGCGTTCGTCTTTGCGCAAGAGCAGGGGGGGACAGGGATGCTTTTTTTTATTTTTTTATTTTTTTATATATTTATTTCGCTTTTTTTATTTTATTTGTTAACTGTTCCTTCCATTTATTTATTTTTTTACCATTTTTATTGTTATCTCAGGGAATGTAAATATCCCTTATGATAGCAATAGTTAGTGACAGGTACTCTTTTTTTTTTTTAAATGGGGTCTATTAGACCCTAGATCTTTCCTCTGCCCTCAAAGCATCTGACCACACCAAGATCGGTGTGATAAAATGCTTTCCCATATTCTCAATGGCGCCGTTTATATCTGGGGGGGGGGGACATTCCCTCCCACTGAATGTAAAAGCAGTCTAGAGGCTAATTAGCCGCTAGGACTGCTTTTACATGAAAGCCGACCGCTGGCTGAAAAGAATGATACCAAGATGATGCCTAAACCCGCAGGCATCATTCTGGTATAACCATTCAAAGTCCTGCAACATACCAGTACGTTGATGGTTCTTGTTGGACATGTATTGTAATCTTTTTTTTTTTCATGCAGTCTGTTGGCTGAACAAAAAAAAGATTGATCGGTGGGTATGCCCACCATTAGAATACCTCCCTTCATCCACCCACTTCTAATGATGGGCATACATGCACCATTTATATATGCCGAAGCATGGGGGCATCCTCCCGCAAAAAAGTTATGCCGCGTACGGTCGGACTTTTCTATGCCGCGTACACACGGTCGGACTTTTCTATGCCGTGTACACATGGTCAGACTTTTCCACAGGAAAGCCTCCGTAGGAATGTCAACCGTATGTACGCGGCATTAGGAGCAAAATCGCTCCTCCGCCCCTAATGCCCCCATGCTCCGGCATATATGCTCTTTTTTGAACTGTAGTGGTGAAATCACCTCCTACAGCATTGGAGTCGCGGCTTTATATATCGTGGGAGCAAACGCTGTTGCTGTCACGCTAAATAAATCCGCACTGCAACTGAATGGCGTACCTGCTAAGCAAATGATGGTTAACATTAAAACAAAGTAACATTCCAGTATAACAGTAAGATCATACCATACCTGCAAAGCAAATACCTATAAAAAAACATAGTAAAAAATAAAACATTTTTTAACGCAACCTGTGCCTAAAATATATATATATGCCAAAGCATGGGGGCATCCTCCCGCAAAAAAGTTATGCCGCGTACGGTCGGACTTTTCTATGCCGCGTACACACGGTCGGACTTTTCTATGCCGTGTACACATGGTCAGACTTTTCCACGGGAAAGCCTCCGTAGGAATGTCAACCGTATGTACGCGGCATTAGGAGCAAAATCGCTCCTCCGCCCCTGCTGCCCGCATGCTTCGGCATATATGCTCTTTTTTTTAACTGTGGTGGTGAAATCACCTCCTACAGCACTGGAGTCGCGGCTTTATATATCGTGGGAGCAAACGCTGTTGCTGTCAAGATAAATAAGTCCGCGCAACAGCTGAATGGCGTACCTGAAAACAGTAAAATAAATTACATACCTGAAAAGCAAGCATGAAAAAACATAACAACAATAAAACTTTGCAGAATAGAATACAGTAAAAAAGAGCAGAACAATAGAGAGAGAATAGAGAGGGAGAGAACAATAAAACGACAACTATTTTTGGTTTTTTTATTTTATATTTTTTTGTGTGTTTTTATTTTTTACTTTTTTTTTTTTTTTTTTTAACACTTTTTTTTGTAACTGTGAACTGTAACTTCAACTTTTCGGTTCCAGGTTTGGGTCTCTCAAAATGCGATGGCATCTTGGGAGACCCTGTGTGAGTGTGCCTAGCCTGTGAAATGTTTCACCCTACACTAATAATTAACGTGTGTGTGGAAGCGTTCAAAACATTCACCAATACAAAGACCAGGATTGCCAGGACATTTGGGACAAAAATAACGGGTGTCACGCCTAAATCCGCGCTTGGTACAGACACGACATTTTCTTTGGGGGGCTCGTTGGGTAGGGGTACTCGGGAGGACATAAGAAAAATGCCTCTCATGCAGTCGGCTTACTGCATTTGGTAGGAGATGGTGAGGTACAATACCGCCTGGATACAGGAGTTCTGTGATGATATCCCTCTGGAATTGAAGGAAGGATTCATTCCGTCCTGAAGCTCTGTATAAGACATGAGCATTCAGTAGAGCCAATTGAAATAAATGTAGAGACACTTTTTTGTACCAGCGTCTCGTCTTACGGGCAATATGATACGGCGCCATCAACTGGTCGTTGAGGTCCACCCCTCCCATATTAAGGTTATATTCGTGGACACAGAGGGGTTTCTCCACAACACCAGTCGCCGTACGAATTTGGACTGTCGTGTCTGCGTGAAGGGTGGTAAGAACGAAAACATTCCTATTGTCCCGCCACTTCACAGCGAGCAAATTTTTACATCTGCAGCAGGCTCTCGCCCCCGGCCTAACACGGGCATCTACAAGCCGCTGGGGGAAGCCCCGGCGATTAGGTCGCACGGTGCCACATGCTCCAATCTGTTGATCAAATAAGTGGCTAAAAAGTGGCACGCTGCTGTAAAAATTGTCCACATACAAATGGTACCCCTTTCCGAATAAGGGTGACACCAAGTCCCAAACAATCTTGCCAGCGCTCCCCATGTAATCTGGGCATCCTTCCGGCTCTACCTGACTATCTTTTCCCTCGTAAACCCTAAAGCTCCATGTGTAGCCTGTGGCCCTGTCACAGAGCTTATAGAGCTTGACCCCGTATCTGGCACGCTTGCTGGGAAGGTACTGTTTGAAAGACAAGCGGCCAGCAAATTTAATCAGGGACTCATCAACGCATACAACCTGCTGGGGATTAAACAAGGCTGCAAAACGTTCGTTGAAATGGTTTACGAGGGGCCGAATTTTGTAGAGCCGGTCAAATTCAGGGTCTCCACGTGGACGACAAAGTGCATTGTCACTGAAATGCAGGAACCGCAGGATCGCCTCGTATCGTCTCCTGGCCATGTGAGCAGAGAAAATGTACATATGGTCAATGGGATGTGTGGACCAATACATCCGCAATGACGGAAATTTGTGTATGCCCATGTTGAGGGTAAGGCCCAGAAAGGTCTTAAATTCGGAAACCTCGAGAGGTTTCCATTCTTTGGCAAGGCGAGACTGGGGGTTAGCGGCGATGTAAGTACCAGCATATAAATTGGTCTGGTCCACAATAGATCTATAGAGATCTTCCGTGAAATACAGCGAATAAAAATCAAGTGACATAAAGTTCGCTGTATCCACCTGAATACCGGGTTGGCCAGTGAATGGGGGAAGTACAGGTGCTGTAGAAGTGGTGGGGACCCAATCAGGATAGGCAAATTCTACAGGAAGGGCACTATGGGCACGACGGGCCTGTCTCTGTCTTTTTCTTGGTGGCAGCGGGACACTACTTGTGCTTGCCACATCGCCAGCTTCAACTGCACTTATGGGACTCGCCACGTCACCAAGTGTTACTGCAGTGCTGGATAAACGACCAGGGTGTACTAGGCCGCTGGTGCTTGCCAATTCACCAGAAGGAATAGCGGCGCTAGTACTGGATCTCTGCTCCATACGAGGGTCCTGCGGTTCTTGCTGCTCAACAACATCAGAATGGGATCGGGTACGCCTGGCCTTAGCAGGGACCTCAACTTCGTCGTGCGAGCTATCTGACATGGAGCCGCTGTCGTAAATGGGTTCATATTCTGAGCCAGAATCTGTCAGATGCGTGACCTCCTCCTCTTCACTATCTGACATGCACATGAACTCAAAGGCCTGCTTATCATTGTACCTTCGGTTTGCCATTTTGGACTCTAAATTTAGTGGTACAATGGTAAGGATTCACAGGTAAAAAAAGCACCTGACTATAGAAAAGCAAATGTAGAAAACGCTTCAAAAAAAACTGTAAGCGATCGCAGGGATCAGGCCTGTCTCTGCGAACGCTGCAGTTATGTGTCTTGTGTTTTGTAAGTGACAGTGATCGATCGATACTGCACTTGGGTGGGTTGGGCTGGGCAGAGGGGGAAAACGCAGGTGCTAGCGGGTATCTGGGCTGATTCCGCTAACAATGCGTTTTTGGGTACCCTAAACTGCTGGGTACGCTAGTATAGATCTGATCAGATCAGGTATCGATCCGTTCAGATCCTATACCACTAAGGGGGGTGTATGCTTAGCGAGTGGGTGTAAGCGGTACTGGCTCTAACCTAACGCTGCCTGGGGTGACGCAGACCCTGACTGGCGCTAAAATTAAATTTATATCACCCGCCGGGTGATCAGGGGGTTAAACCTATTGGGTTATATACGGCGGGTGCTCTGATGCTATAAACAGCAAACTAACCAACCAGCGTCAACCGTAACACTTATACGGTGATCACTGGTGAAAGGGTTAACTAGGGGGCAATCAGGGGGTTAAAACCTTTATTCGGTAATATATGGGGGTACCTAACGCTTTCTAAAAACCTGGTGGCGAACCTAAAATAACTAAATAACTAACTGGCTAACCACGTCACCAGTGACACTTATACAGTGATCAGTGGTGAAAGGGTTAACTCTAGGGGCAATCAGGGGTTAAAACCTTTATTTATGGGGGTACCTAACGCTATATAAACCTGGCGGCGAACCTCAAAAAAAACTAACTGCCTAGCGGCAACAGTGACACTAATACAGCGATCAGAAACCGATCGCTTAGTGACACTGGCAATAGGGGTGAAAGGGTTAACTCTAGGGGCAATCAGGGGTTAAAACCTTTATTTATGGGGGTACCTAACGCTATATAAACCTGGCGGCGAACCTCAAAAAAAACTAACTGCCTAGCGGCAACAGTGACACTAATACAGCGATCAGAAACCGATCGCTTAGTGACACTGGCAATAGGGGTGAAAGGGTTAACTCTAGGGGCAATCAGGGGTTAAAACCTTTATTTATGGGGGTACCTAACGCTATATAAACCTGGCGGCGAACCTCAAAAAAAACTAACTGCCTAGCGGCAACAGTGACACTAATGCAGCGATCAGAAACCGATCGCTTAGTGACACTGGCAATAGGGGTGAAAGGGTTAACTTTAGGGGCAATCAGGGGTTAAACCTTTATTGGGGGGGGGGTAGGGGGCTACCCTGGACCTAAAGGGGCCTAAACCTAACTGCCCTGACACTTTTTTCTGTCACACTGACACTAAAAGCAGTGATCAGAAAATAAATGATCACTGCAATCAGTGACACTGTGACAGGGGGTGATCTGGGGGTGCTGGGGGGGTGATCGGGGGGGGTTATGTGCCTATGTGTGCTGTGTCAGTGTGCTGTTGGTGCAACTCACAGTACTGACGTCTTCTCTCCTCTGGAATCAAACGAAAAGACCGCCAGAGGGGAGAAAACGTCACTTCCTCCCTGCCTGTGTTTACAGTTACACAGGCAGGGAGGGCTCTGCTGCATTCTCATTCGCTGAGGGAGATCGAGAGGGGACGGCTGGAAACCAATAGCCGCCCCCTCCTCCCGGACCTCCCGTACACCGTTCCCGGCCGCCGCATGTACCGGAGGGGGTCCCGATCGGACCCCCGAACCGAGGTAAGGCGGGGACGTACCTATACGCCCATGTGCCTGTACGTGCCATATTGTGGACGTATATGTACATGCGGTGGTCGGGAACTGGTTAAAAGGGTAAAAGTGGGAGAAGATCCACTAGATACTGTAATACGTGTTCACACGTTCACCTTTTTACTACGTTTTGGTACTTACCATATTTTCTTTTAGTGAATTCACCCCATTGTTAATCACATACGGGGTTTGGTATAATAAAGTGGCTGGATCCTGAACCAGGAACACTGAATGTCACAGCACTTAATCTCATTTCACAGTTTTATAATATTCTGTCTCTTTAATTCATGCATTATATCTTTGATTTGCATAAACAACTATTACAACAGAGACAGACAGGCTTGAATATGAAACAAGGAAGTACAATTTGTTGTGCAAGTAATGTGAAATAACAAAACTTTAATGCACAGTCATGAAAATGTTATATTCTTTAAATTGAATTACCATTATTTTTAAAGAAATTATAAATAATGCAGTCAAATTAAGATCAGTTCTGTAAAATGCTGTTGGTTTTGCTTTTTTTTGTTTGTTTTTTCTTGTTAAAAGCATTTGATTACTAATTGCCTTTTTTTTTATTTAAAGTGTATAATATTTTAGAAGCTTATTACATTTGATAAATTAGAAGGATTCTGTTACAGATTGGAATCCCATCAGAGATGGTTCTCCCTACGTTTTGTTTGGGCAGCCATACTGGGGCTAAAGAAAATCACCCCAAACAGTGCCATCACATTAGAGCCATTCTCTACATGAGGCAAACTTTGTGAGGCAGAAATCCACCTGAACAACATAAAAGAGATCTAAGATCACCAGGGGTTCAGCACCCTTATTTTTATTAAATTTGTTAATTAAATAGCAAGGCCTAACTAAATAGTAAGGAAAACTTCGAAAAATATAATAAAACTAATGTCACTGTAAAAATATAAATTTGCTACATTAAAAGTGGACGGTGTCAGTCAGTAGAGCAGTGAATGGTGTCAGTAGAGCAGTGGATTGGTCAGTAGGGCAGAGGTTGGTGTCAGTGGCACCATGGATGGTGTCAGTAAGGCAGTGAACAGTCTCAGTAGTTTTTAGTTTTTTTTATGTTCTATTTATTATACAGTTTACTATGCTTCAATTATGATTGCACACATTGAGTGATTGGTACCAATCATTCGGAAAATATGCATTTACCAGACTTTTCCCCTGCTCTCCATCCTGAAAGATTCCCCGCAGCATCCAGCAGGAGAGGAGGGAAGGCAGCAGTTGTGTGGGGAAAAGAGAGAGAGAGAGAGAGAGAGAGACTTGTAAAGCGCAACACATGCGAACTGAATCGCCTCTGGGCGCTGTATCCATTTCATGGGTAAGGAACCCCTTGACCTCAGAAGAGATGGGTTTTAATCTTTCTCCTGAAGGCCAAGTGGTCCGACTCCAGTCGGATGGTGGTTGGTAGTGCATTCCACAGGCGAGGTCCCTGGACTGCAAATCTTCGATCTCCTTTGGACTTGTATCTGGCCTTGGGTATCTGGAGGAGGTTTTGATTGGTGGATCGCAGAATGCGATTGGGGTTATGGGCTTTTATTTTTTCGCATAGATATTGGGGGGCGTTGCCTTGAATACACTTATGCATTAGGCAGAGTGCCTTGAAAGTGATTCTGTCTTTTACTGGCAACCAATGAAGGGATCTCAGTGAAGGTGAGATTGATTCCCATGTTTTTTCCCCAGTCACTAGTCGAGCGGCCGTATTTTGAACGATTTGCAGACGAGTGATTTGGTATTTGGGGAGTCCTAGATAGAGGGCATTTGCGTAGTCGAGTCTGGAATTAATGATTGTTCCCACCACGACTGCAATGTCCTCTTTCAGGATAAAGGGCGTGAGTCTGCGTAGTAGGCATGGGGGGGCATGGGAGCACACAGGGGCCTGGGTGGCAGGAAGACGAGGAACAGGGACAGGAGAGGTGGTGGGGTCTACATTGACTGATATCAATGCTCTGTATTTTCTCCCTGCAGCAGTTGAATGGTGGTGAGTGAAGGGAAGGTTTGCGGCCTACTAGGAATCAATTGGTAGATTGCGATTGACGGGTTGGCGATCTCTGCTCTTCATCATTGATCCACTGCTGGAGAAGATCCAAAGAGGTAGATGTTCCTGCAGTTCATATGATCAGGCTGAAGACATGTTGGAGTTGAATGTGATCCATTCAAGGGAATGGCACTGCTCTGCGAGTGTATGATGCATACAGTTGCGGGGTGCTAGTGTGGAGTTAAAAGGGATTTTTTTTCTTTAAATCATACTTGAAAACGAAAAATGTAGCGCCAACCTATGTGAGAAATGTATAAACACATACCTTGCACCTCCTACAGGGGTGATACCCCTTAGAAAGAGGGAAGAAGGTTGGTTTAACGGGGGGGTCAGGAACATTGGGCGCGATCTGGTTTCTCATAGACATGGCACCCCTATAAATCACGGCAGCATCATTCGGGAGGGTTGGTCCTAGTGTGGAATCACTCTTTAGTACCTTCCAGTGTTTCTGGATAATGGACTTGATCTGCCTGTGTTGTATAGAGAATGTTGTGAAAAAGGAGTTCTTAAACCTATTTTCTTGTGCCGACCTAGTTTTTTCTTTTATCAAAGTTGTTCTGTCCATGTATGAAATCCGTTCTATTTCTTCCTCAATATTGCTCTCAGGGTAACCCTTATCGACAAATCTCCTTTTAAGGACATTTGCTTGATCTCTAAAGTCCCCTAAATTGGAGCAATTGCGCCGGATTCTCAGAATCTGGCTGCGTGGGACTGATTTCAGCCATGAAGGATGGTGACAGCTGTCAACCGGGATAAACCCGTTACGGTCGGTCTTTTTGAAATAAGTTTTAGTCTGTAATTGATTATTCTGCACGAAGATTTCTAGATCCAGGAAATTAATGTTGGTGGAGCTAGCCTCATAGGTGAGACTAATTCCGACTTGATTCCCATTAAGGTAAGTCATGAATTCATCCAGAGATCCTCGATCTCCTCGCCAAAGGAGGAGGATGTCGTCTATGTATCGCGCCCAGAGAACTATCTCCGGCCGCTCTACAGCATAGACGACATCCTCCTCCCATTTGGCCATAAATATATTGGCCAAACTGGGAGCAAATTTAGCTCCCATTGCAACTCCCTTTTGTTGCAAATAGAAATCGCCAGCATGCCAAAAGTAATTATGAGTCGTTGCGAATCTAAGAAGGTCCATAATGAACAGCCTCTGTGCAATGGGAAGTTCTGAAGATCTATTGAGGAAACAGTCTACCGCTTGAAACCCCAAGTGATGTGCTATACTGGTGTACAGGGATGCCACATCTGCAGTGACCAAAATGATGTCATCCGTGTACTCCACTTCATCCAACCTGGCGATCGTATGCCGAGTGTCCTTGAGATAAGACGGGATCTTTCTAACTATGGGTTGGAGATGGAAGTCTATGTACTTCCCTAGCCTCGATGTCACAGAATTAATGCCGCTAATAATCGGCCGCCCTGGGGGGCACGTGTTGTCCTTGTGAATTTTTGGCAGGTAGTACATGACGGGTATACGTGGCACCTTAGGTACTAAATAACATCTTTCTTTTTTGTCAAGTATACCTCTCTGTACACCTTTTTCCACAAGTTTTTTTAAAGAGGTGGTAAAGCTGGTAGTAGGGTTAGAAGGTAACTTCACATATGTCTGGTGATCACCCAAGATCCTGGACATTTCAAGATTGTAAGCAGACTTGTCAAGGACCACTATACCCCCCCTTTATCCGCTGGGCGGACTACAAGATCCTTCCTCTCGCACAAGGATTTTAAGCCATTTCTAATGTTGGGATCAGAGTAAGACCTTTTTATAGGGAGCTCATCTAAATCTTTCAAAACTAAGTCTCTAAAAACCTTAATGCTTGATGCCAAAGGGCAAGGCGGGTTAAAGAGTGATGGGTTTGAAAGTCCCGTATGTCTAACTGTAGAGACCTCTGGAAGACTGGGTCTCATAGGGTTAGAAATAAAATATCTCTGGATACTCAACCTTCGTGTGAATTTTTGGACGTCGATAAATGTCTGAAACGTATTAAGGCCTTTGGGAGGAACAAATTTCAGGCCGGCGCTTCCGTCATTGCGATGGAGCGCACGGCGTATAGGGTCCACCGCCTCTTCCTGGTGTCCCATATGTCCTAGGCGGGTAATAATCAGTCCTTCTATAGGGGGAATGGTCATAGGTGTAGTGCTCTCGGGATGGGTCCCGTGAGTGGTGTGAACCCCTTCTGGGTCCCTTGCCCTTCCCTTTATTTTTGGGGGCGGGGCCTCCCTGATGTTGGTTAGGGGTTCGGGGGCCAGCTTGATGGTTATGTCCAGCATCCCTGCTGGGAATGCCTGAAGCTGGTATGGGATGGGAGAAGGTGAGGACTTTAGCCTCACTGGTGGAAGGTTGGGAGACCTCCATCTCTGAATTAGAGGAACCTACACCTGTCCCAATATTATCCTTATTTTGCCAACTAAAGACTGAACAGGCCGCATAGTCAGCAAAATCTCTCGCATATTTTTTCTGTTTTTTATTCTTTTGTTCTCGTTCTTCCTTTTCCAGGTGATTCCTCAAATTGGTGGATAGTGTGGTATATTCAGTAGTGGATTTAGAGGGAAGGAGTTTCTCTCTAATCTCCTTAATCTCTTTATCTAGATTGGACAATCGGGTTTTCTTCTTTCCAATTAAAAAGTTTAAAAGGGATATTCCCTGAAGGTTAAAAAACTGGTACCAGGACTCGAGATCTAGGTCCCCCTGTTGGGGGTGTACGTCCCATCTTAACCCTCTGGGGACCATGCGTTCCTTTACGTATTGTTCTTGGAACGCTATGTCCCTTTGGAGGTGGAGTTCTGAGGTCATCACGTTCTTGAGTCTCAAAAAGAGACCACCCATTTCTGAGTCTGTTTTAAGAGCAGTGAAAACACCATCAGTGTTAAAGGTGCGGCTAGTGCGATAGTCAAACACATCCATTTAAATGGCAGCAATATAAACAAATCCAATTGTGAAACGTAAAATATATAAAATGATATTGCGCTACTCAAAAATTATAAGTGAAAAATAAATCAGTGGTTGTAGGCGGCCAACATACCAATGGATAATTGTGCAAAAGTGAAAACGAAAAATGTAGCGCCAACCTATGTGAGAAATGTATCCACAAAGTGGCCCCAAATGGACAGACACCCTATAGGGAGATATGTCCAAGAACTTAACTGGGTACACAGTGGAAAGAAAGATCATATATTCCACGAACAGAAGGTAAATAACGTTCACGGTTAAATATGAATAAGTGAAAATACAAAGGTAAAATAAAGCAATTAATAAGTCCTGTAAATCTGTGTGGCCACAGATACAATTAATATGCGCACAAGTGAAATAGTCCCATGTATATGTGTGGGGGTGGTTCCTTATGATACATTCATAGCTTGTGACTGTGTTCAAATATTCCCCATAGTTGAAAAACAACACATCTTCACACGGAAAGACAAAACCTCTTCTCATGGACATTCCTTGGTAAGTTAAAAGATAAATACTCTTACCGACTCCCGTTGACCCACATCTCACCATACGGTGGGTAGGTCTCCAAGGCTTATATGGGCTCAGATACCCTCCAACAGCACCGATGAAGGAAAAAATCCTGATTCTGATGTTCCGGAAGGAGATGGAAGTACTGGCCCCAGGAGCGTCCGTGAGATGGTGTGGAATGAACACTCCAAATTTCAGAGGGAAAAAAGGGAAAAAGAACACCTCCTCATAGTGTAGAAACGGTACAAATGTATGTGTAAAATCCCGAAAGATAAAAAGTTCCACACTTGGATCACCACAGCAGGTCAAATCACCACAGCAAATCAAGAAAATCAAAGATCAATAGCGCAGTGGAAATGATTGGAGTCCAGTGTACCCGACCGGTTTCGTCCTCATAGACTTCTACTGGGGCATGGAACTGGACTCCCTCACCTCCCTATGCCTATAAATAACCCCCATAATTGCCTACCTGTTGTCCATGCATGCCACGCCATTCCCATCCGGCGTGCGTTCCACAGCCTATGTTTTCCCCTTCCTGCGTTCCACGCAGCGGAAGTATGACACGATGGTCAGACAGATTGTAAGGGGTAATCATACAGAAGTCCCCTCTTCCTGTTTCACATGTGTCCCTCTGTCCAATGTGAGGGAGTGTGAGTGGATAGCCCCGCCTTGCACCCACCGTTCAATCGGAGTCCAAGGCTCAGCCCAATGCTGTCCATCACTGAACTCGTCATCCCAGGGGGCGGCGATGACGGAAGCGCCGGTATAATGTGACCGCTTCATGCGTGTCACCCACGTCAGAACGTAGTGACGCCGTGCGCTCCATCGCAATGACGGAAGCGACGGCCTGAAATTTGTTCCTCCCAAAGGCCTTAATAAGTTTCAGACATTTATCGACGTCCAAAAATTCACACGAAGGTTGAGTATCCAGAGATATTTTATTTCTAACCCTATGAGACCCAGTCTTCCAGAGGTCTCTACAGTTAGACATACGGGACTTTCAAACCCATCACTCTTTAACCCGCCTTGCCCTTTGGCATCAAGCATTAAGGTTTTTAGATACTTAGTTTTGAAAGATTTAGATGAGCTCCCTATAAAAAGGTCTTACTCTGATCCCAACATTAGAAATGGCTTAAAATCCTTGTGCGAGAGGAAGGATCTTGTAGTCCGCCCAGCGGATAAAGGGGGGGGTATAGTGGTCCTTGACAAGTCTGCTTACAATCTTGAAATGTCCAGGATCTTGGGTGATCACCAGACATATGTGAAGTTACCTTCTAACCCTACTACCAGCTTTACCACCTCTTTAAAAAAACTTGTGGAAAAAGGTGTACAGAGAGGTATACTTGACAAAAAAGAAAGATGTTATTTAGTACCTAAGGTGCCACGTATACCCGTCATGTACTACCTGCCAAAAATTCACAAGGACAACACGTGCCCCCCAGGGCGGCCGATTATTAGCGGCATTAATTCTGTGACATCGAGGCTAGGGAAGTACATAGACTTCCATCTCCAACCCATAGTTAGAAAGATCCCGTCTTATCTCAAGGACACTCAGCATACGATCGCCAGGTTGGATGAAGTGGAGTACACGGATGACATCATTTTGGTCACTGCAGATGTGGCATCCCTGTACACCAGTATAGCACATCACTTGGGGTTTCAAGCGGTAGACTGTTTCCTCAATAGATCTTCAGAACTTCCCATTGCACAGAGGCTGTTCATTATGGACCTTCTTAGATTCGCAACGACTCATAATTACTTTTGGCATGCTGGCGATTTCTATTTGCAACAAAAGGGAGTTGCAATGGGAGCTAAATTTGCTCCCAGTTTGGCCAATATATTTATGGCCAAATGGGAGGAGGATGTCGTCTATGCTGTAGAGCGGCCGGAAATAGTTCTCTGGGCGCGATACATAGACGACATCCTCCTCCTTTGGCGAGGAGATCGAGGATCTCTGGATGAATTCATGACTTACCTTAATGGGAATCAAGTCGGAATTAGTCTCACCTATGAGGCTAGCTCCACCAACATTAATTTCCTGGATCTAGAAATCTTCGTGCAGAATAATCAATTACAGACTAAAACTTATTTCAAAAAGACCGACCGTAACGGGTTTATCCCGGTTGACAGCTGTCACCATCCGTCATGGCTGAAATCAGTCCCACGCAGCCAGATTCTGAGAATCCGGCGCAATTGCTCCAATTTAGGGGACTTTAGAGATCAAGCAAATGTCCTTAAAAGGAGATTTGTCGATAAGGGTTACCCTGAGGCCTTGTACTCACGACCGGATCTGTGCGCTGGAAACTGTCTGCCCGACAGTTTCCGGCGTACAAGGCTGATTTGTGTTTGGTTCCGCTGGCGTGTACACACCAGCGGACCAAATTCCCGTCGTACCGGAACGCGTGCACGTAAACTACGTACGACGTCACTATAAAGGGGAAGACCAAAGTTAATGGCGCCGCCCTCTGTTCCTCTTTTGCTAGTTACGGGTTTGCTCGTGTTAGTGAAGGTTTGGTTAGAGCTGATTCGCGCTTCTCGGTCTCCAGGCTTTGACAGCGTGTATTCACGGGTTCAGTGCGTGTGCTTGCGGTAACGTAGTTGTCATTCGGCTATAGGCTAGCAGGTTGTTTCTGCTTTAGCAGTTGCATCCTGTGCGCTCGTATCTGTTTGTCACGCGTTTGTCGCAGGTAGTGCTGGATTTGCGAGTGCTTTCTGTTTCAGTGTGTTCTTGACTGACCAGCCGGCCGGTTTGAAGCCATGATGGAGCAGCAGCGTCAATTTTCGCGAGTTGGTGCTGTTTATGGGATGGCTGCTGGATATGTTCATTTGTCCAGTACTTTGGCCAGAAACAGGGGGCGGAGGCGTTTCTGGACCAAGAATTGGTTGCGCCAGCGTGACCAGTTCTCACATATGCCTCTGCTTAGGGAACTCCAGGAGAATAATCCTAATGACTTTAGGAATTTTCTCCGCATGACGGACCCCGTATTCAACAGTCTGCTGGAACTTCTGTCCCCCTATATCACGAGGCAGGACACTGTGATGCGCCAAGCCATCACGGCCGAGCAGAGGCTTATTGCCACGTTGCGGTACCTGGCGACTGGCAGGAGCCTGCAGGACCTCAAGTTCTCGACAGGCATCTCTCCGCAGGCGCTTGGGGTCATCATACCGGACACGTGTGCTGCCATCATCAAAGTTATGCATGAGGAGTATATTAAGGTAAGTTTCCTGGCTGTAATAATGTGGCCAACTAACTTTATTTTTATTTTCCCAGATATGCTGTGTGTTTAACTAACGTTACCTTTTCTCCCTATGCATGTTGATATAAGCTTTACATGTTTTATTCTTGGCCTACCTGCATATTTGTCCCTTACCCAATATTAACCTGTCCAGCATGCTATCCTAGGGACAAACCCACCTTGCCATTTTTTAAAACAGGACTTTTTGTTTTTTGTGTCCCCCCCCCCCCTTCAAACTTTTATTGTCCCCATCAGAGGGCTGTGGAGTCTCTTAATGAAGTGGCCCTATATATTTCATTTCCCAAATTCTCCATGCACATTTTTCTAATGCAATTTTAATACTGTGAACTGTCACAAGGATGCTTGTAGGATGTTTTTGTTACAAAGTACTAAATCTCTATTTTTGTTTGTCCCCACAGCTACCCTCCACACCACAGGAATGGCAGTCTGTGGCTTCCCAATTTGCCCAGCGGTGGGATTTTCCAAACTGCGGTGGAGCAATAGATGGGAAACACGTCCGCATTGTGCCCCCACCCCGCTCGGGGTCCTACTATTATAATTACAAGGGTTATCATAGTATTGTGTTGATGGCGGTGGTGTCGGCACAGTATGAGTTTCTATATGTGGACGTGGGGAAGAACGGCCGGATGTCTGATGGGGGAGTGTTCGCACGGACTGATTTCTATGATCGTCTCCAAGCTGGTGGTCTGGCATTGCCACCAGATGAAGATAATGTGGAAGGACTTCCGTTTGTGTTCCTAGCGGACGAGGCTTTCGGGCTTGGTCCTCACCTCATGCGGCCTTTTCCCCAGAGGACCCTCACCTCAGAGAGGAGTGTGTTTAATTTTCAGTTGGGCAGGGCTCGGAGGGTAGTCGAGAATGCCTTTGGGATACTCACCAACCGGTTCCGCCTGTTCAGGACATCGATACATCTGGCGGAATATAAATTGGACACCGTTGTATTTGCCTGCTGCATTTTGCACAACTTTTTACGCAGGCACTCCCAGACGTACCTACCCGACATCGGTTCTGAGGCAAGACTACCCTCAGATCCCCTTCCCGGGCTGGACACTGGTCGCGCTGGCTTGGCCCCCCAATCAGCTCGTGAGGTACGCGACAAATATGTTGAGTACTTCATGGGTCGGGGGGCCATTGCTATGCCAGATCATATTTCTTTCTAATTCGGCCCCCAAAGAAAGGAATATTCTAAAAAATAATAAATAATTAGACCATTGGACTTTATACAGTTGTTTGTCATTAATGCTTTTTCTCTTTTTCTGTCTTCCTGGTTCTCTAACTAACTTCTTCAATTGTAATGCATAATTGATTTCTCCACTTTTAGTAACTAACCACATTTTGCACAGTATTCACTCATCTACAAACAGGGTATTGAGTCTAGAAATAAGAAGCAACTCCATTTGTAAATTTTGAGGTCAAGTATTTTAATTTTTGCTTGTTCATGACCCCAAAAATTATTTTATAGTTTTTTCATTACTCCCTGCTTTTGTACTTAGGAGTCTACAAAATTTTTTTATAATTTTTTTTTTTTTCAGGTAATTCAACCAAAAATATTATGCAGATTATACATTTATTAACAAGTTCACTTTTTTTTTTATCAAATATAGTTAGATTTATTGTTTACATATATATATATATATATATATAGATTATTTTTGGTGGGGTGTTTACCGCCTTAATTTTTTTTTTTGGGCATATTTTTTATGCACAAAAAACAATAATTTTTTAACCATTTTTTTTGTTTTTGGTGTGTTTTTCTAAAAGTAAATTTTTAGGTGAGATTTTGGAGTCAAATCTCTACTTCACTAAATTCAGTGATTAGAGAGATTTATAATTCTATATATATATATTTTAAATTTTTTGGCGTTGTTTATTCTTTATGGTCTAAACTTTATAGTATCCCAAAATGTTCAACATGGTCAAAAAGTAACAAAATCCAATTCCAAAAATATAAAAACTCACAACAGCAGTCAGTCATGGTGTGCTTTCACACTGGAACACGCCAAAATTGGAAGATACACACATTCAGTGCAAACTCGCCAAATGTCATTGGTTCAACAGACAAATGGCCACATGTGCTATCTGACATCATGGGTGATCAATGTCTGTGTTCTGTGGGAGCAAACCCTTCCTCTCAACTACTTGAGGATGGAGGAGGGGGTTGGACCCACAAAGCACAGACATTAGATATTCTGTGATGGCAGATAGCACATGTTGGCACACTGTGTGTGTATCTTCAAATTTTGGCGTATTCATTATTCAAACTGTAAAAATGTTTGTGGGGGCGGGGGATGGGCGGGGGGTGTTTCAGTCTTTGACACGGCCCATCATGTCAATAATGTTTTTAAAATTAGATTCGATGACCATCATTCTTTGCCGCATATTGTCCATTTCCGTGCAGCATTCCAAAAGGACATTTGTTAAATTCTCTTCCATGACAACCATCCTTTCACGCATATTGTGCATTTCAGTGCTGCACTCCATTACCTGCTGAATAATTATAGCAGCACTTGCACGTGAAAATATTGGCACACCATCCTCCTCCCCTAAAAAAAAAATTAAAAATGGCATTTACAACATTATTTTTCGATGAGGCCTATCTACATATGTTTTTTTGAATCAAGCTAGGGTGACACTGACCTGATGGGCTTCTCCTTTCCACCTCTTCGACATCTTCTATCACTCCTCCTTCTTCCACCACCTCCCCATCATCTTCTATCACTCCTCCTTCTTCCACCACTTCCCCATCATCTTGGACTCCTCCTTCATCCATCAATCCACCTTCTTTCAATTCGCCAAATTGTTCTTCCGCCACTTGCCCTTCATCTGCTATAACTTCTAAGTCCAAAATTACTTCTTCCTCCTCTCTTCCTTCCTCCTTTCTTCCTTCCTCCTCTCCTTCCACATCCTCCTCTCCTTCCACATCCTCTTCTCCTTCCACATCCTCTTCTCCTTCCACATCCTCTTCTCCTTCCACATCCTCCTCCTCCTCCACATGTTGAGATGGCAGATTTTGGCCTTGTCTGGCCCTCTCTGCCTCCTCCAAATGCTGGCGACTTCTTTCCCCTGAAATAAACCAAAAAAAATGTAGACTCATCAGCACACAGATATTGGAGAGCATAAATCGCACACATTGCTTAGAAGATGCTTTCATTTAGTTACTTTTATCTTTCACCAAACCTACATTTTGCAATTACTTCTATATGGCAAGCTCTGATCCTGCCCCTTTTTAGCAAAGTGACACACATGGATGTCCCCCCTAAACTGTATTTCTGGGAGACCCTACCAAAACCCATTTTTGATTTGGGGAGACACAGGTGCTCTGCATTGCAGATGTGAAAACATCTGCTTTATTACCACTGTTTTTAGAATGAATCCTGTTTGCCTTTCCCATTCTCATACTTTTTTTTCCTAGAACTAGCTTTTACACAATGTTTACAAACAAAGTTTTTGGCCAGTGAGCCATGTCCAGGTGTGTTGTTCCTGGAATAACCGAGCCTTTCTGAGAAACTATGTGATGTTACGTTGTTTACTAAGAACACTATTTGTAAATATGTAGTTATTTATGTCCTAAAAAATAAATGACAACATGTCTTTAAAATTACAAGCAGGCCAAGGAGGCAGATGGTGAAATATACATGGCAACACATTATTGCAGACAATCACCCCCCCCCCAACCCCAATATATATTTACTTACTTTTACGCAGAATTTTAAGTATTTTCTTCATCTGATGTGGCTCCCTCAATTTTAAGTCTGACCATCGTTTCCTCAGCTGTTCCTTGGACCTGGTGATCCCAAACATCCTCTGCATTCTCCTCGCCACCTTGTCCATAATATGTGCCTTTCGGCGGTTAGGGGTCTTGTATGGCCCTAATTCACCATCATAGTCCTTCTTTCGCATGATGTAAACTAACTCCACCATTTCCTGGAACCGCATATTAGTGGCTTTATATCTTCTTTGCCTTGATCGGGACGTCCCTGCCTCTGTCCCTTCACTTGTGGCATGAGAGCATCGTGCCCGCTCGTGTGACATCGCCATCTTTCCTTTCCCACAGAGATTCTGGGCGTGGAAAAGATGAATTCTTACGCCATGGGCGGAGAAGAGGGCGGCGTTTAATACATACGCGGAGTGTAGAGAATGCAAACAACGTGTTTACGTCGGTTACGCGGAGAATCTTCGAGCGCATCCAGAACATACACAGTTAACGCCATATTTCCTAAACTCATTGATTAGGGGCCTCGCAAAGGTGACGAGGGCGGGGTTTAATAAATACGCGGAGTGTTTAAAAGGTTTACGCCAACCAACCAACCTTCTTCCCTCTTTCTAAGGGGTATCACCCCTGTAGGAGGTGCAAGGTATGTGTTTATAATGTTTTTTAAAAAAAATCCATTAGTTTTAGGTCCACCGTCACCGGGATGGAATTTCCCATAAAACAATTTTCCACATGTGCCAAGAGGTATGTGGTATACCTCCTCACCTGCCCTTGTGGAAAACAGTACGTTGGAAGTCCATACGGAACTTTTCCACAAGGGCAGGTGAACATATTGCTAAGATCCTTAAGGGCTACCCAAAACATACGGTGCCCAGACACTATTTGGAACACCATAATAAAAAAGTGGAAGGGACCACGTTCCAAATTATCGACCATTTTGTCCCCCACTGGCGGGGTGAACCCGGTACCCGTGGGGTGTCAAAGTTGGAGGTGTTTTGGATCTACCAGCTCAAGAGTTTTCACGCCCCATGGCCTTAACGTGGAATGGGACGTGAACTCATTCATTAATCAGTCTTAATAGTTTAACAAACAGTTCAACATAACCTCCACAACCTCTTTTTGAACAATCGTTCTGACTGAGCCGTTTATGTATAAAATTGAGCATTTTTTCTGTTTCCCCATGATTTTCATCCATCCACTTGCTAATCTAGTTGTTGGATGTTGCACACCTGTATTCTAACATGCACACGCCAGTCCTGGCCTTTCCACCTATGGGACACTGTGTATACAGTTACTGTCCCCATAGGATTTAATGTATTCGCTCCGCAGCTAAGGGTTAATGCTACTGCGCTAACCCTTTTTTCCCAATGAATCCTGGGATGCTCACGATGGAGCGCACGGCGTCACCAAGCTCTGACGTTGGTGACACGCATGAAGCGGTCACATGATACCAGCGCTTCCGTCATTGCGATGGAGCGCACGGCGTCACTACGTTCTGACGTGGGCGACACGCATGAAGCGGTCACATGATACCGGCGCTTCCGCCATCGCCGCCCCCTGGGATGACGAGTTCAGTGATGGACAGCATTGGGCTGAGCCTTGGACTCCGATTGGACGGTGTGTGCAAGGCGGGGCTATCCACTCACACTCCCTCACATTGGACAGAGGGACACATGTGAAACAGGAAGAGGGGACTTCTGTATGATTACCCCTTACAATCTGTCTGACCATCGTGTCATACTTCCGCTGCGTGGAACGCAGGAAGGGGAAAACATAGGCTGTGGAACGCACGCCGGATGGGAATGGCGTGGCATGCATGGACAACAGGTAGGCAATTATGGGGGTTATTTATAGGCGTAGGGAGGTGAGGGAGTCCAGTTCCATGCCCCAGTAGAAGTCTATGAGGACGAAACCGGTCGGGTACACTGGACTCCAATCATTTCCACTGCGCTATTGATCTTTGATTTTCTTGATTTGCTGTGGTGATTTGACCTGCTGTGGTGATCCAAGTGTGGAACTTTTTATCTTTCGGGATTTTACACATACATTTGTACCGTTTGGATTCTCTCCCTGCTGTGAAATATTTTATCTTTTGAGAGATTTTATTAAATTTTCTACACTATGAGGAGGTGTTCTTTTTCCCTTTTTTCCCTCTGAAATTTGGAGTGTTCATTCCACACCATCTCACGGACGCTCCTGGGGCCAGTACTTCCATCTCCTTCCGGAACATCAGAATCAGGATTTTTTCCTTCATCGGTGCTGTTGGAGGGTATCTGAGCCCATATAAGCCTTGGAGACCTACCCACCGTATGGTGAGATGTGGGTCAACAGGAGTCGGTAAGAGTATTTATCTTTTAACTTACCAAGGAATGTCCATGAGAAGAGGTTTTGTCTTTCCGTGTGAAGATGTGTTGTTTTTCAACTATGGGGAATATTTGAACACAGTCACAAGCTATGAATGTATCATAAGGAACCACCCCCACACATATACATGGGACTATTTCACTTGTGCGCATATTAATTGTATCTGTGGCCACACAGATTTACAGGACTTATTAATTGCTTTATTTTACCTTTGTATTTTCACTTATTCATATTTAACCGTGAACGTTATTTACCTTCTGTTCGTGGTATATATGATCTTTCTTTCCACTGTGTACCCAGTTAAGTTCTTGGACATATCTCCCTATAGGGTGTCTGTCCATTTGGGGCCACTTTGTGGATACATTTCTCACATAGGTTGGCGCTACATTTTTCGTTTTCACTTTTGCACAATTATCCATTGGTATGTTGGCCGCCTACAACCACTGATTTATTTTTCACTTATAATTTTTGAGTAGCGCAATATCATTTTATATATTTTAAATCATACTTACCTAGGTGGATGCAGCATCAGTCTGATGCTCCATCTGTCCCCAAGCGGTTCTAAGACTGAGAACTGAGGGCCAGATTCATGTAGAAGTGCGGTGGCATAATGTATCGTAGATACATTACACCGCCGCAAGTTTTCATCGCAAGTGCCTGATTCACAAAGCACTTGCAATGAAAACCTACGCTGGCGGCCTCCGGCGTAAGCCCGCGTAATTTAAAGGGGCGTGTGCCATTTAAATTAGGCGCGCTCCCGCGCCGGACCTACTGCGCATGCTCCGTTTCGAAATTCCCGCCGTGCTTTGCGCGAACTGACGTCATTTTTCGAACGGCGACGTGCGTAGCGTACTTCCGTATTCCCGGACGTCTTACGCAAACGATGTGAATTTAGAAATTTCGACGCGGGAACGACGGCCATACTTTATACAGCACATACGTGTGCTGTGTAAAGTTAGGGCACCCAAAACGACGACTAACTTTGCAACGGTAAAATTAGACTAGCGGCGACGTAGCGAACGCGAAAAACCGTCGTGGATCGCCGTAACTCCTAATTTGCATACCCGACGCTGGTTTACGACGTGAACTCCCCCCAGCGGCGGCCGCGGTACTGCATCCTAAGATCCGACAGTGTAAAACAATTACACCTGTCGGATCTTAGGGCTATCTATGCGTAACTGATTCTATGAATCAGTCGCATAGATACTCTGAGAGATACGACGGAGTATCTGAGATACTCCGTCGTATCTCCTTTGTGAATCTGGCCCTGAGTAATCAAATTATATATATTTTTTAAATTACATTTTTTTTTCTTAGAATTTTATTTATTTTTGTATTATTTACATTTTTTAACTGCCATGTTGGAGAATCTCTGGTGAAATATTAGGGATCTAAAAAGATCCCTGATGTTTCACTCTTGAGAAAGAGGGACTGAGGACATAGATTCCTCGGTCCCCTTCTTTACAGCTTCAGCTGCACTGGAGATGAATGAACAGGAACTGATCCGAGACTTCCTGTTCATTCACAAACTGAGGCATAGTAAACACAGTTTACTATGCTTCAGTTATGGATGAACTCAGCTGTGATCAGTAGCAAACACTTACTATGTTCATTTAGGAAATAGGCATATTTACCAGCCCCCACTCTCCTTTGTCCTAAAACAGCGGGGCCCAGAAAGCAGGGAAAATGGGGTGTCAGTGATTAGAGTGGCAGGGGACAGGAAGCAGTGGGAGGAGAAGCAGGCAGCACTGCAAGGGGAGACACAGGAGGATCCAGTGATGTGTATGCTGTCGAGCAGCTGAAAGGATGGTTTATTGATGTGTGACACTGTCAAACATGGATGAGGGAGTGTGATGATCTGGGGCTGAACCAAAACTACTACCACAGCATTTTCAGTGCCATGCATTACGCTCTGGAATATGCCTAGTTGGTCAGGGGTTCATCCTAAAGAAAGATAATGACCATAAACATACCTCCAGTCATTCTGGAGGTATGTTAAGCTGGTGTCAGAACATTTGCCTTTTATGGGGATCACACAAACTAAAAACATAAAGACCAGGGTCACCAGGTGGTTACTCTCTCCCCAAGATTTTAAATGTACAGTGGTGCATAGACTTGGGAGAGTGCATCAGAATGCAGACAACTTTCCCTAGGTCTATTGCCACTCTGTTAGAGGTATCTAGATTACATTTTAAATAAATAATTTTGAAGCAAAAAAAAAAAAGTCAATGCCCATAAATGCAGCCCTATCAGTGCCCATCTGCAGCCTCACCATTGCCCTTGCTCATTAATGAAGCCTGATCAGTGTCCATCTGCAGCCTCACCATTGCCCATCATTGCATCCTGATCAGTGACCGTCTGCAGGCTTGCCATTGCTCTTCATTGCAGCTGGATCATTGCCCATCTGCAGCCTTGCCCACTATTGCAGCCTGATCAGTGTCCATCTGCAGCCTTGCTCATCACTGCAGCCTGATCAGTGCCCATCTGCAGCTGTGTTCTTTACTGCAGCCTTATCAGTATCCATCTGCAGCCCTGCCATTGCTGGAATAGACAGAGCCGGATCTCCTGTGTACTCGGGGCTCAGCGTCATGCCCAGTCCTGTCCCTCCTATTATGGACATAACACTGGTCCAATGCCAGGACGTCAATGCTAGGAGCCGTTCCCTCCTTCCACTCCTTGGCAGCCTATATCGGCTTATAACAGGCACACACTATTTTCCCCCTATTTTAAGGTGTGTGTTATATAAACTCTCATGTGGTAGATTCTTTTTTTGAGTAAAGTCAATTCCAGTCTGAATTGTGTTTTAACCACTTAAAGGGTCACTAAAGGAATTTTTTTTTTTAGCTAAATAGCTTCCTTTACCTTGCTGCAGTCCTGGTTTCATGTCCTCATTGTTCGTTTTTGCTTTCATGTTGCTGTAAATCCTCTCTGTTCTGGACACTTCCTGGTTGCCTGTTTCCTGATAACCACAGTACTGGGAGATTTCTCACGGTGGTCACTAATCAAGGAGGTGTGATTACTGTGTGTAAAACGAAACTGGATTGGTGCTGAGGAGTTTTAGACAAAGTATCACTGCTCTCTATTGGCTGACTGCCCTCTAGTGGCTCTCTGTACATCAGAGAACCAGCAAACAACAGCAAAAATGAAACTAAACTGCAGGCACATTATATGATTGGTTTTTATCTATTTTTAATCATTTTTAAAAGGAATCAGTTAACTATTATGTCTCTATGCCCTGTAAACAGTCATTTCAGCTAAAAAATGTTTTTCCTTTAGTGACCCTTTAAGCCCCGGACCATATTGCTGCCTAAAGACCCAAGGGGTTTTTACAGTTCGGGACTGCGTCGCTTTAACAGACAATTGCGCGGTCATGCGACGTGGCTCCCAAACAAAATTGGCGTCCTTTTTTCCCCACAAATAGAGCTTTCTTTTGGTGGTATTTGATCACCTCTGCGGTTTTTATTTTTTGCGCTATAAACAAAAATAGAGCGACAATTTTGAAAAAAATGCAATATTTTTTACTTTTTGCTGTAATAAATATCCCCCAAAAACATATATAAAAATTTTTTTTCCCTCAGTTTAGGCCGATACGTATTCTTCTACCTATTTTTGGTAAAAAAAATCGCAATAACCGTTTGCGCAAAATTTATAGCGTTTACAAAATAGGGGATAGTTTTTTTGCATTTTTATTTTTTTTATTTTTTTTACTACTAATAGTTACATAGTTACATAGTTACATAGTTAGTCAGGTTGAAAAAAGACACAAGTCCATCCAGTTCAACCACAAAAAAATAAACAAACAAAATAAAAGATAAACAAACAAAATAAAAAACACAATACAATCCCATACACCCAACTCCATACCCACAGTTGATCCAGAGGAAGGCAAAAAACCCCAGCAGAGCATGATCCAATTTGCTCCAGCAGGGGAAAAAATTCCCTCCTGATCCCCCGAGAGGCAATCGGATTTACCCTGGATCAACTTTACCTACAAATCTTAGTACTCAGTTATTTTATGTACATTTAGGAAAGAATCCAGGCCCTTCTTAAAGCAATCTACTGAGCTGGCCAGAACCACCTCTGGAGGGAGTCTGTTCCACATTTTCACAGCTCTTACTGTGAAAAAACCTTTCCGTATTTGGAGGTGAAATCTCTTTTCCTCTAGACGTAAAGAGTGCCCCCTTGTCCTCAGTGTTGACCGTAAAGTGAATAACTCAACACCAAGTACACTGTATGGACCTCTTATATATTTGTACATGTTGATCATATCCCCCCTAATTCTCCTCTTCTCAAGAGTGAATAGATTTAGTTCTTCTAATCTTTCCTCATAGCTGAGCTCCTCCATGCCTCTTATCAGTTTGGTTGCTCTTCTCTGCACTTTCTCCAGTTCTCCGATATCCTTTTTGAGAACTGGTGCCCAAAACTGAACTGCATATTCCAGATGAGGTCTTACTAATGATTTGTACAGGGGCAAAATGATATCTCTGTCTCTGGAGTCCATACCTCTCTTAATACAAGAAAGGACTTTGCTCGCTTTGGAAACCGCAGCTTGGCATTGCATGCCATTATTGAGCTTATGATCAACTAAAACCCCCAGATCCTTCTCCACTACAGATCCCCCCAGTTGTACTCCCCCTAGTATGTATGATGCATGCATATTCTTAGTCCCTAAGTGCATAACTTTACATTTATCAACATTAAACCTCATCTGCCACTCAGTCGCCCAATTAGACAGAGCATTGAGGTCGGCTTGTAAATTGGCGACATCCTGCAAGGACGTTATTCCACTGCATAGCTTGGTGTCATCTGCAAAGACAGAAATGTTACTTTTGATCTCAGACCCAATATCATTTATAAATATATTGAAAAGTAAGGGTCCCAGCACTGAACCTTGGGGTACACCACTGATAACATTGGACCATTCAGAGTAAGAATCATTAACCACGACTCTCTGAATTCTGTCTTTCAGCCAGTTTTCTATCCATTTACAAACTGATATATCCAATCCTGTAGACCTTACCTTACACATGAGCCGTGTGTGCGGAACTGTATCGAACGCTTTTGCAAAATCCAAATATATCACGTCCACAGCCACGCCTCTGTCCAGGGTTTTACTTACCTCTTCATAAAAGGAAATCAGGTTTGTCTGACAACTTCTGTCTTTCATGAATCCATGTTGTCTGCTGCTTAAATAGTTTTTTTCCAGCAAGAACTCATCCATGTGGTCTTTTATTAAACGTTCCAGTATCTTCCCAACTATAGAAGTTAGACTAACAGGTCTATAGTTACTTGGTAAAGACTTTGTTCCCTTTTTAAATATAGGCACCACATTGGCTCTACGCCAATCCAGTGGTACTATTCCTGTCATTAATGAGTCCCTAAATATTAGATACAGTGGCTTTGAAATGACAGAGCTCAACTCACCTAGGATCCGTGGGTGGATGCCATCAGGTCCAGGTGCTTTATCCACCTTTATTCTGTCTAAATATTTCTGGACCATATCACTTTTGAGCCATTGTGGATTTGGGGCTGTGTCACTCCCACCCCCATTTTGGACATGAGCTCCCCCATGCTCCATTGTATACACAGAGCTGAAGAAAACATTTAATAAATTTGCCTTCTCTTTGTCCCCAGTCACCCACTCTAGATTATTTTGTAAGGGGCCTACATGCTCAGACTTCACCTTTTTACTATTAATATATTTAAAGAATTTTTTGGGGTTTGTCCTACTATCTTTTGCAATCTGTCGTTCATTTTGAATTTTTGCATCCTTGATTTCCTTTTTACATATCCTGTTATATTCTTTGTAACATTTAAACAACACTAGTGTTCCTTCATTTTTATATTTTTTAAAGGCTACTTTCTTATTGTTTATAGCTTTTTTAACTTTGACCGTGAGCCACATAGGTTTTATTTTTAGCCTTTTAAACTTATTACCCATGGGAACATACTTTGCAGTGAGGTTCCACACAGTCTTTTTGAAGAATTCCCATTTCTGTTCTGTGTTCATCTGTGCCAATAGTCCCTCCCAGTCCAAGTCCTGGAGAGCAGCCCTCATCCTTGGAAAATTTGCTCTCTTAAAATTTAGTGTTTTAATATTTCCTGTATGTATTTCTTGCTTATAGTTCACATTAAATGAAATCATGTTATGATCACTGCTACCCAGGTGTTCCTTTATCTGAACATTAGTAATAAGCTCTGCATGGTTTGAGATTATCAGGTCCAACAGAGCATCATTCCTAGTTGGGGCCTTAATAAACTGCACCATAAAATTGTCCTGCAATAGGTTTTTAAATTTTTGTCCTTTAACTGTCCCAGAAGTGCCATTAATCCAGTCAATTTCTGGGTAGTTAAAATCCCCCATTATTATCACCGTCCCAGCCCTTGCAGCCCTAATGGCGGTGATCAGCGATTTTTTTCGTGACTGCGACATTATGGCGGACACTTCGGACAATTTTGACACATTTTTGGGACAATTGTCATTTTCACAGCAAAAAATGCATTTAAATTGCATTGTTTATTGTGAAAATGACAGTTGCAGTTTGGAAGTTAACCACAGGGGGCGCTGTAGGAGTTAGGGTTTACTTTGTGTGTGTTTACTAGTGTAGGGGGGTGTGGCTGTAGGAATGACGTCATCGATCGTGTCTTCCCTATAAAGGGAATGACGCGATCGATGCGCCGACACAGTGAAGCACGGGGAAGCCGTGTTTACACATGACTCTCCCCGTTCTTCAGCTCCGGGGAGCGATCGCGACGGAGCGGCTATAAACAAATAGCCACGCCGTCGTCCCGGATCGCTCCCCGAGCGGACCCGACCTCTGCATGTACCAGGGGGGTCCCGATCGGACCCCCCACCCACGTCTAGCAGAGGACGTACAGGTACGTACATGTGCCTGTCCGTGCCATTCTGCTGACGTATATGTACATGAGGAGGTCGGGAAGTGGTTAAAGGCTTGTCAGCACACTTTAATTTCTTTTTTTTTCTTTAAAGTGTATTTTTGTGCGTGTACTCAAGAGAGGAGCCGGACTGCAGGAGTTGGGAGTAGGCAGGCCTCCCCCAGAGGCAATCTGCCACCTTTCTCCATGCCCCGGGTGGCAATGGCGGGTGTGTGAGGGGGTCCTCCCACATAGCCCGCCATACCTGCTCCGCTTTGAAGCCCAACGGGGCAGAGGGACTCCCTATAAGGGAGTGAGAGAATCTAGCCCTCTCAACCAGCCTTGTTAGTCCTTTGCCTCTCTTTTTAGAGACTGTGTGGTCAAAGTGCGTGCATGTTAACCCAATTTCAAGTGTGTGTAAGTGTGGTGGTTTTTGTGGGAGGGGGGTGGGCGTACTAAGCGCAGGCTTACCTCCCATAGAACACCCACTGGGAGCCGGGCTGAGACCACCAAACTCAATACACATGTAGCCGAGACCGGGATCCGAACCCCTAGCTGCAGAGGTGAATGGCTTGTCAGCGCAGTGCCAATCGCGTTGAGCCACTGCAGCTCCATGTAGCACACTTTAATTTCAACGAAGAGCAAACTATATGCAAAGTTATAAAAGGGGGGTACTAATGCGCAAACCACATGGGTTAAAACTAACACAGCAGCTGCCAACATAAAAAAGTATTCTCACACAAAGCATAAATGGTAAATATAGGGAATGTGGCGCTTGCTAAACCTAATAATAATTAAGTTAAAATCCTAGTATATAGAGAATGGTATCCATGTGCAAATAAACAATTTAATCTGTGCAAGATAATTTAAATGCAGCGATATATAAAAATGCAGCAATAAATACATAAAGAACAGATGCAAATCATTGTGCAAAACTGGCAAAAATTGTGCAAAAATAGCAGATAAAGTGCAAGAAAAATTATCCAAAGCTAAAAAGTGCAAAAAAAAACGATCCAAAGCTTATCATCAAATGAAGAATTGTGCAAAAAAAATCAGTGTGCCAGAATGAATAAATAATAAATATATTTGTATGGGTAGCTTAATGTAAAAATGAAAAAAGTCCCATACACGGTGCAATAGCAATACAATTGTGACAGTCACTTCAAATGTTTAATAAAATTAATCAGATATAAAGTGCAAGTGCCACCGTCCAGCCAATCTCCACCATCTAGTGGGCGTGGTAATGTTTACCCCACCCTCTCACCTCATGTATGAGAGCAATTAGCCTCACTGACAAATCCACACTGGTCGACTCGTCCCCAGAGTATTCAGGTATAATCAGGCTCCCCAGAAGCCTCCCCAGGCGTTCAGAATCTCAAGCCAATGCCGTTCAATATCTTTTAAAGGAAAGAGAGGACTCCATGGTGCAGTATAAGTAAATTTATTTAATACAAATGTAGTAAACTTACAGTTATTTAAAAAACAGCGTATAAACATGTACAGGCTTCCAATCTCGGCCGCGACCGGAAGTAAACATCACCCGGCTCTCTTCCCTGTCGCGTTGCGTCGCTGTTCACGTGACTTTCTTAAAGTTGCCCACAGGGGTTTCAGCTCCACAAAACAACACAGGTAACAGAAAATGGCAAGTTACTTAACTCCCTCTTCAACAGATCTGCTGCTCTTGCCACTAGTCTTATGACCTTTCTTATACAAAAAACAATGTTGCGCTAAACACAAATTTTGCTTATAAAGTGTTAAAGTCCAATTGTGAAAAAACTCAAAATACACAAGTCTGTGAAAATGCAGATGATTCCAGAAGAACCTCCACCTTGTACAGATACCACCACCACCACAAGCAATATAGAGTCTTACCATAGGGCCTGGAGCTTGATGTAATAATCTTTACAGGGGTAATCAGCTGGAGATGTGTCCTCAGATCAAATAAGAACTTTAATTGGATAAGCAAACCAGGCTCCATTCACCCCAAGACCAGATTTAACAATGCAAAATAAAGGAAATGCCAAATCCCAAAGGACTCATTTAATAAAAGGTATTGCACTTACAATTGTTCAGATAAAAATCAGCTTTGTATATAACGTAGGCGGAGCTGCTCTGGTTATAGTAGTCTGAAACTGGTACGCTTAGGGTTTTTTTTTTTTAACAGTTTAGATTACATAGCATAAGCGCTGTGCTGTGTAATCTGCTTTAAGGGACCAGAATAATTTTTTTGGGGGGTTAACAAACGCTTTAATAATGATTAATAATAATAATAACCCCTACTAATCTACACTCCAAAGTTTCTCACACTGCTTATGTGTAAACACTGTGTCCTTTTTCCAGCCATTTCACAGTGACAGTGCCTTGCATTGTCACAATATATATACAGTACATACCATAAACTGTATATTGGAATGAACTCACATGTTTAAAAAAGAAAAGTACCTAACAATATAGTATTTGCAGTCACAGCGTTATTAGACTTTATTGTGTGTAAACTCTACTTATGTCTGCATCACACCATAGGTGCAGGGTCCTCAAACTCTTTAAACAAAGGGCAAGTTCACTGCTGGTCAGGCTTTTGGGAATTGGATTGTTGCCTGCAGTCAGGGCCTTCCCGTTTCACAGGTTAGTAAATGTTAAACAGTCAGCCATAGCGACTGCCGCCCTAGGGACACTTTTTTCAAAACTGGGGAGCTTTTAATCTTATAATTGCTACATTTGCTTATTTGACATGGTGTAAATGGAAGGTTTCACATTGTTTCGGGAATGTTGTTCTTTTCCCATCTTTTTACTTCTAAGAAATGCATTGCTACACATTTAATGTGCTGGTACAGCTGGCATACTGATTACTCTCTTGGTGTACATTATCTTAATTTAAATTGAATTTAATTGCATTACAAATAATGCTGAAGTATACAAGATTAAGTAAAAAATAGTGAGAGAAAAATACTTTTTTAATAACTACAATCACATGGAGATAATCCATTTATGACTAAACAGAGGTCTATGAAAGGATATACATGTTTCCTACCAAAAAGACTACCTATATTACCTAGGTTTGGCCTCTTTTTTTATAAATTACAATCCAACAGACAAGTGTGTCAATCAACAACATGAAAATGCAGATTGCTTAATGTAACGTTTTTGTTAATTACAATTACACGGTAGGATTATTTATTGGGAACTCAAATGCAGATTTTTTTTTTTGTGTTTGGAGTGTTCCTACTTACCTACTTAAAATATATTCTCCTGGAATATTGCATTTTGTACTGTATGCACCTTTGTAAACACAAAAACAAACAGAAACAACTGAAATCGTTTTTTTTTTTTAAACTAGATGTAAATACTTTTGATTTGTATGAAACTTATGTGACATTCAGGAAGAAAATACATAAAGACTTGTAGCCAGATTCAGGTAGACGTGCCTAACTTTAGGCAGGCGTAGCGTATCTCATATACGCTACACCGCCGTTAGGGAGACAAGTACAGTATTCACAAACAACTTGCGTTCTAAGTTACGGCAGCGTAGTGTAAATGTGCCGACGTAAGCGCGCCTAATTCAAATGTGGAAGAGGTGGGCGTGTTTTATGTAAATTAAGCATGACCCCCACGTAAATGACGTTTTGAATGAACGGCGCATGCGCCGTCTGTGGTCATAACCCAGTGCGCATGCTCCAAATTACGCCGCAAAGACTCATTGGTTTCGACGTGAATGTAAATTACGGCCAGCCCCATTCACGGACGACTTACGCAAACGACGTAAAAATTTAAAAATTTGACGCGGTTCCGACGTCCATACTTAACATTGGCTGCGCCATCTTTTTGGTGGATTATCTTTACGCCTGAAAACGCCTTATGTAAACGGCATATCTTTACTGCGACGGGCAAGCGTACGTTCGTGAATAGGTGTATCTCGCTGATTTACGTTTTCTAGGCGTAAATCAGCGTACACGCCCCTAGCGTTCAGCGTAAATAGACAGCTAAGATACGACGGCGCCGGCGGTCGTATCTTAGCACCATTTAAGCGTATCTCAATTTGAGAATATGCTTAAATATACGACGGTGCAGATTCAGAGTTACGACGGCGTATCTACTGATACGCCGGCGTAACTATACCTGAATCTGCCTAAGAGTTCTCAATATCCCCAACACATTAGCAAAATGCCTGCGTTTTGGCATGCCAAGCTGTTTAGTGCCTGTTAGTAAAGTCCACCCAGGGCTGCTGTAAGAAATCACAAGACCCAATGCAGTCTACCTGATAGAGCAACCCCCTCCCCCAAAAATATAAACATTATATTTTCTCAAAAAATACACTAGAATCATTACTGGGCGGACACAAACACAACATAACCTACAAAATTCCTGCAAAATCTAAAATCTAAAATTGTATTGAGTTAATTAATAAAGCTCTGTGTGTGAATGAGGTCTTGGGGGTCATTCACATGGGCACCTGTACAGTGTGAATTAGCATTTATATATGTGGCTGGAGCTGCCTGGAGCTGTGTGCGCAGATTTAAAAAAAAGGGTCTGAGACTTTTTTCCCCGCGCTTCTGCAGGTCTAGCAGCCAATTGAAATTAATAGGCTACCCTACATGCAGGAAGCAGCCACAACAGAGCCTGAACAGGACCTTACCCATTTTGCTAATAGAAAAGCAAAAATTATTTAAAAATAAAAAAGAGGGAAATCCTTTAAAAAAAAAATCCATATTTTGCTGGGCCCATTCTAGTCTCCTCTATTCACTGGGGACATTTTACCACTTGAACGTATGTACTTACCTGTTTTAAGGCCACTCAGGTCACTGATCACATGATCCCCCCAGTGTGAGCCAGCGGCGATGGTGGGGAGAAAAGAGAGCGCTCCAACAACAGCTAGTAAAGCCTGGAGAAGACCAGTATGGCGTCTGAATTTATGGGAGGAGCCCAGATGGTATTTAAGCAGCTCACTCGCCCATGCTCTTTGACGGTTCCAATGCACGATTCGTTACGTCACTAGGCCGACTCTTCAACAGACTCTTCAACTCACTTTGTGTTCGTGAGTCTGTTGTTCCTGGATAGTGTGTTGCAGTTGCTTATGTGTGGTTTATCGATTAAGTCTTGCTTGCTGTCGCAGGTAGGAGTCGTTACTTTGCATTGGTACCATGTACCATGCATACCACTACAGACGGATGCAGACTCAGTCACATGGCCACTGTCGCCGGTAGGATTCATTACCATATTTTGTCATGTCAGTTTGTAGCCACTCGCAGTGTCACCCCTACCATGTGTTCGGATCCCACAGTAGAACTTACGAATCATTCATACGCACTTTTCACGTTCTATTTTTCTACACCAAACTTTGCTGTTTTGCCTCCTGCATGGCATCACGATATGGTGCAATCCAGCCACAGTCCACCGCAAACTCACTTGCTTGGCCCACTGTCAGATTTGTTACTATCAATTCGTTACCATTCGTTGTCTTCCATATCGTTCGTTAGTTCCCCCTACTGAACATACAAATCGAATGGACGTTGTCCTTATCCCTTATACTGCTATGTTTCTATCCTTTTCTCAGTAACCTAACTCTCATTCGTTGAGACCCTTGCACCCATGCAAAACCATCTCAGCAGCCTGACATGCTTGTTGAGATCCTTGCAAAATGCAATATCGTCTCAGCGACCCCTCACTTGATAAAAAACAAAACTACAAAACTACAAAAAACGAAACCCTTTTCCACCACGCAATATCGGCCCAGCAACCTGACACCTGTCGAGACCCTTGCAGCCATGCAAAATCGTCTCAGTAGCCTGACACTCATTTGAGACCCTTGCAAACGCAGTACCGTCTCAGCAGTCTCACACTCATCAAGACCCTTACAACCACGCAATATTGTCTCAGCAAGCCAGACTAAGACCCTTGCGACCACGCAATACCATCTCAGAAACCTCTTACTCATCAAGACCTTCAAAACCACACAGTCTCGCCCCAACTACCTGACATTCGTTGAGATCCTTGCAAATGCAATATTGTCTTGACAGCCTCCCATTCATCAAGACACTTGCAAACACGCAATATCGTCTCAAGACAAACCTCATACTCATCAAGATCCTTGCAACTTTGCAATATTGTCTCAGCAGCCTGACACTCGTAGAGATCTTTGCAACCCTGCAATATCATCTCAGCAAACCAGACTGGGACCCTTGCTAACATGGAATATCGTCTCATACTAGTTCAGACCCCTGCAGACATGCTATATCATCTCCAGTAGCGTTAAAACATTCAGGGCACAAACCAACTTGCAAACACACCTCGGGGGCACACAATCAGCCTTGCATACACATAACGACCTCCAGTTGAACATTTAACTACAGTGGAGTAGCGGCCACTCATCATCTTCTCTGTCTTATTCTCAGGTCAGTCGAGTTTTTTCAAAAAGGTACAGGTTAAGAGAAGGGGAAACAAAAGCGCCTCTAAGTTTAGGCTTATTAAACGATTTATTGAGGGAAATGTGTCAAAGCAACTCTCACATTTTCCAGGTTAAAACAGGCTTGTAACAGGTCCATCTCCGGTGGGATCAGTCTTTCACGCCGTATCAGCTGCTGCTCAATCCGACACTCATCTGGGTCCCGGGAGTTGGCTGTGTGTGGAAGGAGACCAAGAGAAAGGGCTGGAATGCTTGTGAAACTTGACAAAGGAACACAACTGACAGACCTTTTTAATGCGCATGCTCAACACAACACAAACTCGCCCGGTGATGTTACCACTCCACTGAGGGACTCAGCGATTGATGGCACTGTTATTCCAGGAGGCCCTATCCGCTTCCAGAACCTCCCTGTTAAGATGTCGGTAGGGATACGCCACCAAGAGTGGATATTCTTCCTTATCCTACCTAAGGCTTCAACCCCCATTGTATTGGGCCAAAGAACAATTATGCTATTGGTGATCGGGAAATTTTTGCAATTGACTTGGCGTGGAAGGAGTGGCCCCCTCTCCTGAAGGGTTCCCCGCATTCTATAACGATTTTCACTGAACATAAAAATCTGCAGTACCTACAGAATGCCAAATGACTGAATCCCAGAGAGGCCAGGTGGAGTCTTTTCTTTTTCTGTTTTAATTTCACTATTACGTACAAACCTGGTTCCTGCAAAATTCGGGCTGATGAGATCTTTAGATCATTTGACATTCAGGATGAGGAGCCCACCTCGGAACCTGAGCCAAGCATTCCTACCTCATGCATTCTTGTCCATTCTACCACCCTGGAGTCAAAAATTACTCCTGGCAAGACCTCCGTCCCCACTGAGCTAAGAGCTTAGGGCCAGATTCAGGTAGAAGTGCGGCAGCGTAACGTATCGTAGATACGTTACACCGCCGCAAGTTTTCATCGCAAGTGCCTGATTCACAAAGCACTTGCGATGAAAACAACGCCGGCGGCCTCCGGCGTAAGTCCGCGTAATTTAAATGGGCGTGTGCCATTTAAATTAGGCGCGCTCCCACGCCGGACCTACTGTGCATGCTCCGTTTCGAAATTCCTGCCGTGCTTTGCGCGCAGTGACGTTGTTTTTTCGAACGGCGGCGCGCATAGCGTAATTCCGTATTCCCGGACAGCTTACGCAAACGACGTGAATTTTTATATTTCGACGGCCATTCTTTATACAGCAATACGTTTGCTGTGTAAAGTTAAGGCACCAAAAACGACGACTAACTTTGCGACGGGAAACTAGACTAGCGGCGACGTAGCGAACGCGAAAATCCATCGTGGATCGCCGTAACTCCTAATTTGCATACCCGACGCTGGTTTACGACGCGAACTCCCCCCAGCGGCGGCCACGGTACTGCATCCTAATATCCGACAGTGTAAAACAATTACACCTGTCAGATCTTAGGGATATCTATGCGTAACTGATTCTATGAATCAGTCGCATAGATACTCTGAGATATACGACGGAGTATCTGAGATACTCCGTCGTATCTCCGCTGTGAATCTGGCCCTAAGATCCTTCATTTGGGACATGATTCTAAGGTGACAGGTCATGCTGAGTTCCTCCGACCCTTCCTTCTCATCAGTCACCACTACTGGTGGCCTATTCCCTGTTCAGATGTCAAAGACTACATTGAGGCTTGTCATGTCAGTGCCCACTCTAAATCCTCCATGCAAGCTCTTGCTGGTCTCCTCATGCCCTTACCCATTCCTGAGGAGCCCTAGTCTCACATTGCCGTGGACTTCATCACCGGTCTAACACCGTCTGTGAATAATACGGTCATTTGGTTGGTAATCGATAGGTTCTCCAAGATGGCTCATTTTGTTCCACTTCCTGTTAACCCTTAATGCTCCTGCTTTGGTTCCCATTTTGTTCAAGAAATCTTCTGCATCCATGGGGTCCCTTCCCTTTATGTTAGACAGGGGTGTTCAGTTCACATGTCGTTTTTGGAGAGCCTTTTGCAAATCCCTCAATATTATCTTGGAATTGTTCTCTTCTTACCATCCTCAACCCAATGGGTAGACTGAAAGGGCTAATCTAGAGTTATAGGTCTTTCCCTGCACTTTATTTTTTGCTCATCATGATGATTGGTTTTATCTACTCTTGCAGAATTCTCTCACAATAATCATGTTAACACCAGTTCTCAGAAGACGCCCTTTCTCACAGTTTATGGAAAACATCCTCAGTTCCCTCTTCCCATGACCTGTTCTCCGGACATTACAGCTTTGGCCATGGATCAACAATCATTCAATTCTATTTGGAGTGATGTTCATGATTCCCTCCGGGCAGCTGCTTATAAATTCAAAGGTTTTGCCGACCCTCACATGTGTAAGCCTACTTCTGTACAGTCTGAAGACAAAATCTGGCTTTCTACCAGGAACATCAAGCTCCGGGTTCCTTCTCTGAAATTTGCCCCAAGATTCATTGGCCCATAAAATTTCCAAGTTAAATCCAGTTTGTTTTAAACTTCAGATCCCTAAAAGCCTCAAAATCTCAAACTCCTTTCATTTTTCCCTTCTGAAGCCTTTAGTCCTCAATAAGTTCTCTCGTTCTCTCCCTACCTAGGTTCCGGTCTCTGAGGTTAATCAGGAGTACGAGGTTAGTCAAATTCTGGATTCCCGGCTCGGTAAAAGCATTCTTCAGTACCTTGTGCAATGGAAAGGTTTTGGTCCTGAGGAGAGAATCCCTGCATCTGATGTCTTTGCACCTCATCTTTTGAGGAGGTTTCATTTGAGGTTCCTCTCCAAGCCTGGGCCCAAGCGAGGGAGGGGTAAGCCTTGTAAGAGGAGGGGGTACTGTCATCTATCTGCAGTAATGTTTCATGCCCTGTCTGTCTGCTTACCTCTCGGGTCTGTGTATCAGCTTAAGGACCTTGCTCTCACACCTTAGTGTTTAAGTAATCTTCTCTCAGCATGACTCCACCCCAACCTCTAACAGAAAACACTATTAAACCCCGCGCTCTGCAAGCCAGCCTATCCCGAGCAACAGTTGTGCTTAGGCTTCTGTGTGGCGTCTTGCTGTATGTTTACCTCTGACTTCAGTGTACCAACCTTGGCGTGTTCTTCTGACCATTGCTATCTGTTAGTGACCCCAAGCTTGGCATGCCTTCCTGACCATACATGTCTGCTAGTTGCCCCGACCTTGGCTTGTTCTCCTGACTATCCTGTGTTTAACCCTGTAATACTGCTTCTGCTCTGTCCACCAAAGCCAGTCCATGAGCATAAGCTGAATCAGCTGCAGCCACATCAATCCTCCCCACCAGAGGCTCTGGTGAAAACCTGCTAGCTCTAAGATTCTGCGCCTGGGGAATCTTACATTCTAGCTCCCTGTTTAGTCTGTGTCAGTGTTCAGGTGGAGCTGCTTTCCTGAACCACCCAGAGCTCCATCCGCAGCAGTCAGCCAAAGGGTCCACAACCTCAGCAGTGCGCTCCTGACTCCAGCGTTGTGCATCTGTCACCTGGCCTCAGGTGATCTGACACTATTACTTTAACCACTTAACCACTTAAGGACTGCCACACAACTACATACGTCGACAGAATGGCATGGCTGGGCACATGGACGTATATATACGTCCTCTTTAAGAGCCCAGCATGCTCACGGCCTGGTCCGATGTTGAGAGGTGAGTGTAAACAAACCTTCTCCATTCTTGTCTGTGGCAGTGTCAGTGATCGTCTGTTTCATGATATAGGGAACAACGATCACTGACGTCAGCCCCGCTCTGCCCCCTACAGTAAGAAACACACATGAGGTCACACCTAACCCCTAGAGTGCCCCCTAGTGGTTAACCCCTTTACTGCCATTGTCATATTCACAGTAATCAGTGCATTTTTATAGCACTTTTTGCTGTGAAAATGACAATGGTCCCAAAAATGTGTCAAAAGTGTCCAATGTGTCCGCCATAATGTCGCAGTCATGAAAAAAACACTGATCGCCACCATTAGTAGTAAAAAAAAAATATTAATAAAAATGCCATAAAACTATCCCCTATTTTGTAAACGCTATAAATTTTGCGATAAACATTTATTGCGATTTTTTTTCTCCAAAAATAGGTAGAAGAATACGTATCCTAAACTGAGGAAAGAAAATACATTTTATATCTTTTTTGGGGATATTTATTATAGCAAAAAGTAAAAAATATTATATTTTTTTCAAAATTGTCGCTCTATTTTTGTTTATAGCGCAAAAAATAAAAACCGCAGAGGTGATCAAATACCACCAAAAGAAAGCTCTATTTGTGGGAAAAAAAAGGACGCCAATTTTGTTTGGGAGCCACGTCACACGACCGTGCAATTGTCAGTTAAAATGACGCAGTGCCAAAAAGCAAAAAGGGGCAAGGTCCTTAACTTGCATAATGGTCCGGGTCTTAACCGGTTAAAGACCCGGCCTAATATGACAGTTTTTGTTTACATGTAAAAATCTGCTTTTTTTGCTAGAAAATTACATAGAGCCCCTGAACATTAATTTTTTTAGTAGAGGTCCTAGAGAATTAAATGATGAGTTTTGCAATTTTTTACGTCACACAGTATTTGCGCAGCAGATTTTCAAAGACAAATTATTTGAAAAAGATACAATATAATGAATTTTAATGCACACAAACACAATATAATATCAGCTTTTTTTGGTAAAATATAAATGGTGTTACACAGAATAACTAACTACCTAACATGTCGTGGTTTAAAATTGTGCACGCTTGCAGAATGATGCCAAACTACAGTATTTAAAAATCTCCATTGGTGACGCTTTAAAAGCCTTTACAGGTTACCAGTGAAGAGTTGCATAACAGGTCTGGTGCTAGAAGTATTTCTCTTGCTCTAACATTCACATCAATACCTTACAAGTGTGGTGAAATTGCCATTTATAAATGCATGTGGACCAACACGTGCGTTCACCTTTGCGCACAAGCATGTTCCTTTATTTTGTTTGTTTTTTATCACTTTTATTGCAGTCACAAGAATTGTAAACATCCCTTGTGACAGCAATTGGCAGTCACATATACTCTGCGGGGTAGATTCAGGTAGATTGGTGCATCTTTATACCGGCGTAGCGCATCTCATTTGCGATACACCGACGTAACTCAGAGAGGAAAGTACAGTATTCACAATGCACTTGCTCCGTTGCGCCGGCGTAACTTAATTTTGTCGGCGTAAGCCCGCGTAAGTGTAAGTGGGTGTGACCTTATGCAAATGATGGTGGGAAGGTGGAGTAGTGATATACGCCCGGAGTATCCTGGACGGAGCATGCGCAGCGAGAAAAAAAGAGATCCTGATGGAGCTCAGCTTGTAGGTTAGTGCCGTGGGCAATGCCACCAGGACCCCCGAGGATATCCAAAAAAAAAACAATGATCTAAAAAGGAAGGTCCGTGAAAAGCTGGGTGCGATAAGGAAGCATGCCAGGGGCACGGGAGGAGGACCAGCCTTTACTGTGCGGTTGACCCCGGAGGATGAGTTGATTGCCCAATGCTTGCAGCGTGAGCAGGTAGAGGGCATGGAGGGGTTCGACTCCGGAGACCAGGCCTTAAGGACAGGTAAGTGTGTTTTATTTCCTATAAGGTGTGTAGCATGTGAGGGGGTGGAAGGGAATATGTGACAAGTGTGTGGGTCCACCAACATGTGAATGGTTTGTGTCATCCACAGATGTGCTGGAGGGAGCTGGGCCGTCGTCGGCTGCAGGGCGACCCACGCCATCCAGGGATGAGAGTGCCCATACCTCTCCCCTGGAGGAAGTAGAGGAGGAGCACAGGGACCTGGAGGATGCATTCTATATTCTGGATAAAAATCCCAGCAACCCTGGATCCTCCCAACCTTCCTCCCCCATCAGGGGACCCTCACAACCCTCCTCCCCCATCAGGGGAACCTCACAACCCTCCTCCCCCATCAGTGAACTCTCCCAACCCTCCTCCACCATCAGGGTACCCTCCTCCTTCATCAGGGGAAGCTCCTCACGTGCCTCCCCATATACACGGCCCCAAGCCTCTCCTGCCCCCAGGAAGGCCACCAAAAAAATAAGAGTTTTTCCAGAGGCCATTCAGGAAACCCTTGCGAGGGATCAGGCCAGGGGTCAAGTCCTGGGGAAAAAAGTGTGGGAACTCCCACCCAAGATCCACTCCCCCACCAAAAAAATGATACACTCATATGCATAATTACTAACCCGCTTGCTTAGAAAGAAGCAAGTTCTTTCTAAATCCCGTGATAACTCGCGGCAGACCTCCGCAATGTCTCCTGGGAACAATGACAAAAGCTCCCAGGAGACATTGCGGTATCGAGGAAGTGACGGAATACCCGCACACTACCCGATGAATCCAGATACAGGAAGCGGCCAGTAACATAAAGGATTACTAAGGTTCGCCTGCCTCTGACAGTGACTCGAGCTGGGCATCGCCGCTTAGTGAAGGATTGGCTCAGGCGGCTCGGCTGCTCTAGTCCTGCAAAAGGGAACTGAGTTCCTGCTGTGAAAAAAGTGCAGGAACTCCGTTCCCACGCGTTCCCGCAGGACTTGAGCCCTGGATCAGGCCCTCCAGACCCAGCATGTGGGTGCTGTTGCCCGGGATATAAAGCATCTCGCAGACAGCCTGGCCTCCTCGGCACAGATACCAGACTGTTTGGCGGATATCAGTGCCAATTGTGCAGCAGTTGCCACATGTGTTGGGGAGCTGCAGGCCACGACCTCCCGCCTGGTGACTGAGGTCAAGAGCCTCACAGTGGCTGTTAAGGCCAATACAGCGGAGGTGAGGCACATGAGGCAGCAGCAAAATTAGAACACCACCCGCCAGCTGTGGATGCACGCCGAGACCACCGCGGTGCTCACCCGCATAGCGGTGGCATTGGAGGGCAGGCAGCCAGAACCTGCCAGGAGTGCCAGTCTTGAGGAGGAGTCTCCTGATAATGCCCCACCTGAAGTTGCCCCCAGGCAAGTGAGGATCCAAAAACGTGGCACCAGGCAGAGCCCACGACGGGGCAATTGAGTGATTTATTTTGTTTTTTTAAGCTCCAGTGAGGAGTTTTATTTTTATTTAATCTCCGGTGAGGAGTTTTATTTTTATTTCATCTTCGGTGAGGAGTTTTATTTTTATTTTATCTCCGGTGAGGAGTTTTATTTTTATTTCATCTCCGGTGAGGAGCGTTTTTTTTTTAATACTGCACACGATCAGTAGTGCAGGCTACAGTGTGACTGGTGTGTGAATGTGGGGGTGACACTCCTGCCAGTAAGGGGTGTCACCCTGGCTCGGTGGGGAAGAATTTATCCCCATGGCCGTGTGAATGTGGTATGAATGGTCAGCGACATAATTGGAGCCTTGGCGCGGCGTTGCTGCTCCCAAGTCCTGCATGGTGGACTTGGGCTAATCCAATGTGAAGTGGATGTGGTGTGTGTGAGCTAGGGACCACAGTCCGGGGGTCAGGTCCTCACGTATGTCAATCTCCAGGCCCTTTCTCATGGTGTAGTTGTGCAGCATGCAACATGCACCGATGATCTGGCACACAAAGTTTGGGGAATACAACAGGGTTCAGGCATCGGAAACGGGACTTCAGGAGGCCAAATGTGCGTTCCACCACTGCACGGGTACATAGTGCGTTATTGTATTTTCTCTCTCCTCTGGTTTCTGGATCCCGGAATGGAGTCATGAGATGGGGCCCAAGTGCATATGCCGTGTCACCTGGATGGGAAAAGACAGGAGGATGTTAGTCATGCATGTGCCCCTTGTGATGTCTGCATCATGGGGTCGGACAGTCATGCCTGACTTCCATGTCAGTCACCAACCAACCAGCTGTTCCCGTACACGTTCTGTTCGAATTCCATTGGGATGTTGCTTTGACGGTATATGTAGCTGTCGTGGACGTGCATATGTAGTTGGCATGGACGTGCCATATGAGGCATTGGGCATCTGCTATCACCAGTATGTTGATGGAATGCCACTGCTTACGATTGTGGAATATGTGCTCTGTGTTACAGGGGGGCCGTAGTGCCACATGTGTGCAATCAATGGCCCCCACGGTGCGTGGGAATCCGGCAATTCTGAAAAAATCCGCCATTGCCTTCTGCCGCAGATGCTCATGGGTGGGTTTGATGATGTGGTGGGACATGCGTGTGAGGATTGCGGGGACAGTGAGATTGTGAGGATTGCGGAAACAGCCGACGTTTCGCACAAAACTAGTGCTTATTCATGGCTTTAGCCATGAATAAGCACTAGTCTTGTGCGAAAAGTTGGCTGTTCCCCTGTTCCTGTTTTATGATTTGGTGATGTATTTGCTGTTCATTTAAATAAAAGACAACCTGCACGTTTTTTTTGGAGTGCGGCAAACCATCTTTCATCTACTTTACATGCTTGCCCAGTGCACTGCCAGCACCCTTGGAATCCTGTTTTAAACGTGTGACCATATAGCAGACCCACCTAGAGCGGTGACTCTCTTTCTTGGAGATAAAAGCAACCTGAGTTTTGTGTTGGGGAGGTTGCTATAAATAGTTTAGCAGAGTGCTGAACAATTCAACAAACAGAACTAAAAGTCTCTACTAGGGATGAGCTTCGTGTTCGACTAGAACATCGTATGTTCGACCGTTCGTCGAAATACGAACGTTATGGGCCGTTCGCGCCAAATTCGAGTGGCGCGTCACGGCTCATAATTCACTGCGGCATCGCAGTGCGTTGCTGGCTGATGATTGGCCAAGCATGCACTATGACCCACATGCTTGGCCAATCACAGCTTGCAAAAAACGGAGAGCCATAATTGGCCAAAGCCACGGTGGCTTTGGCCAATTATGGCTCAGGGGTTTAGTACACGCCCCACACTATACAAGGCCGCCTGGAAGTCGGCCTTGTGTAGTGTGTTGCGCTGGTTTACATAGAGAGAGAGTGTCATTTTTTTGAGTTAGATAGAGCAGGCAGGCAGGCAGGCTAGTCAGTTAGAGTTACAGTGTGTAGAGGATATATATGCATCCTAGGTGTTGTATATATATTTATACACTGTATTGAGTTTAGCTAGATCCGCTCAGTGTGCACCTAAAGCTACATGGTGTGTGTACTGTCTGTGTCCTCTGCACAGTGTGCACCTAAAGCTACGTAAAGCTGGTGTTCTCATATTAATTCCTACAGGCAGAGATCCGCTCATATTAATACCACAGGCAGGGGGGTCATTCTGCAAGTATTTTCACCTGGTGTACTGTCTGTGTCCTCTGCACAGTGTGCACCTAAAGCTACGTAAAGCTGGTGTTTCTCATATTAATTCCTAGAGGCAGGGATCTGCTTTATATTAATACCACAGGCAGGGGATCATTCTGCAAGTACTTTCACGTGGTGTACTGTCTGTGTCCTCTGCACAGTGTGCACCTAAAGCTATGTGGTGTGTGTACTGTCTGTGTCCTCTGCACAGTGTGCACCTAAAGGTACGTAAAGCTAGTGTTCTCATATTAATTCCTACAGGCAGAGATCTGCTTATATTAATACCACAGGCAGGGGATCATTCTGCAAGTACTTTCACATGGTGTACTGTCTGTGTCCTTTGCACAGTGTACGCCTAAAGCTATGTGAATACAATTGCTGTTGTTCTCATATTAATACCACAGGCAGTGGCTGATCAGCAAGTATTTTCACTGCGCCCATTCCTGCGCCCACCAAGAGTAACTGTGAGGGCTTACAGTGTTGTGGCTCCAGCACCACCACCACCAACAAAGGCCCAATTTTTCTGCCCCTGTTCAACAGGGGCATGTAATTACAATTCTTGATCTAATATTTACCAGCAGGGCCCATTCCTGCGCCCACCAAGAGTAACTGTGGGGACTTACAGTGTTGTGGCATCAGCACCAAAGGCACAATTTTTTTACCACTGTTCAACAATGGCATGTAATTACAATTCTTGATATACAGTAATAGTTCACAACAGGGCATTCCAGCGCCCACCAAGACTAACTGTGAGGGCTTACAGTGTTGTGGCAACACCAACACCTAGGGCCCAAATGTCTGCAGAGTATATACGGCAGACCCCTACTTTCAAACATCCAACTTACAAATGACTCCTACTTGCAAACGGAAGGAGACAACAGGAAGTGAGAGGAAATCTACCCCTAGGAGGGAAATTCTCTTCTATAAGAGGTGTCCCCTGTTCACTGATGCTTTATCACCAATCCGTGCTTCACAAAAAATCATTTGTCATTGGGACAGAAAGTGAGGTGCAATCTTCTTAACAGATGTGCACAGACAGCAAAACAATGTTACAGGGGTGATAATCCTTCTCTATTTTTTCCAAAAAGCTTAAAAATAGATTTTTTGTCTGGAGCTACACTTTAACCACTTAACGCCCGCCGCACAACTATTTACGTCCGCAAAATGGCACGGACAGTCAGATGGGCGTATATATACGTCCTTGCCTTTCCGCGGGTCGGGGGTCCGATCGGGACCCCCCCCGCTGCGTGCGGCGGGCGGCTTACCTCAGGGAGCAATCCGGGACGACGGAGCGGCTATTCGTTTATAGCCGCTCCGTCGCGATCGCTCCCCGGAGCTGAAGAACGGGGAGAGCCGTATGTAAACGCGGCTTCCCCGTGCTTCACTGTGGCGGCGCATCGATCGTGTCATCCCCTTTATAGGGGAGACACAATCGATGACATCAGACCTACAGCCACACCCCCCTACTGTTGTAAACACACACTAGGTGAAGCCTAACACGTTCAGCGCCCCCTGTGGTTAATTCCCAAACTGCAACTGTCATTTTCACAATAAAGAATGCAATTTAAATGCATTTTTTGCTGTGAAAATGACAATGGTCCCAAAAATGTGTCAAAATTGTCCGAAGTGTCCGCCATAATGTCGCAGTCACGAAAAAAATCGCTGATCGCCGCCATTAGTAGTAAAAAAAAAAATAATTAATAAAAATGGAATAAAAATATCCCCTATTTTGTAAACGCTATAAATTTTGCGCAAACCAATTGATAAACGCTTATTGCGATTTTTTTTACCAAAAATAGGTAGAAGAATACGTATCGGCCTAAACTGAGGAAAAAAAACAATTTAGATATGTTTTTGGGGGATATTTATTACAGCAAAAAGTAAAAAATATTGCATTTTTTTCAAAATTGTCGCTCTATTTTTGTTTATAGCGCAAAAAAATAAAACCGCAGAGGTGATCAAATACCACCAAAAGAAAGCTCTATTTGTGGGGAAAAAAGGGCGCCAATTTTGTTTGGGAGCCACGTCGCACGACCGCGCAATTGTCTGTTAAAGCAACGCAGTGCCGAATCGCAAAACCTGGCCTGGGCATTTAGCTGCCTAAAGGTCCGGGGCTTAAGTGGTTAAAAAAGTACCAGTTCAAAATTACAAACAGATTCTACTTAACAACAAACCTACAGTCCCTGTCTTGTTTGCACCGCCTGTATACTGCTGTTCAAAGTATATAGGGCCAAAGGGGGGGTGTGCCTTTCCTCCAATCAGCTGTCTTGGCTGTACGCCCAGGCTTCACTGCAGTGCTGAACAGGAATAGAAAATCTCCTAAAACGATCTGAACATTCTAAAGAATATATAAAGCTGAAGACAGCAGATATGCATGTAAAACTTATGTAGTGAGATTGTTTTCCTCTCTGTGTATCATCTGAGGCTTTTCAATTCACTGGGTATATGTGAGGGTTTACATCCACTTAAACTCTGTAGCTGTGTAAACATAAATTACATGTGAACACTATTTAATTGTGGCTCTTTTAAACCTTTACCTTTAGAACTGTCAGTTGTTATTCATGAGTCCACTAATCTTTACCTGTTCTGCTTGTTCTCTTCTGTTTCTTAATTGCTGTGGTCTAAACAAGGGTATAGCACTCACCTGGATCACCAAATTGAAGAATGTTGGCTACACTACCACTTGCATCAGAAAACATTACTGAAACATAGAAGAGAAAAATAACCAAGTAGTCCACTGAGTCTGTGCCTTTTTTTTCTTTTTTTTTACCTGTGTATGGTTGTTTTTTTTTGTAACTTTTTTTGTATAAACCTATGTTTGCCCCAATCATGTTTGAATCCACTTACTGTTGACTTCCTCGCTACCTCAGCTGGATTTGAATTATCAGTGAAGTTGTGGTCTATTGGAAAAACTGATGGTGCAGCGCTAGTGACAATTTGAAATTTGAAATGGGTGATCTAAAGTGCATAGATAACCTGATACACATCTAAATATATCAAAGTTAGAATAAATGTGAAGATATCAAACTAACAATTTACATGTGCAGTATTGAAATAATGATAACAGGTGATTAGACCAATGTATGTCATACATATACAATGCAGTGATGTCAGGTGGTTAAACCGATAAATACCATACACATACAATGCAGTGAACAACTTATAATACACTCAAAAGCAATAATAAAGAAAATGAATAAAGAAAAAAGTCCACTGAGTGAGAAAGATGAAAAGAAAGTGTCCAAAAACATATGTATCTTGACGCCCCAAATGGTAATTTTCAAGCCACAGCTGAACGTGCATGAAAAGGGGGAGATAGAGCACCGCCACCAATAACACTGAGGCTTACCGGAAAGTGTGGATTCAGTAGAACATACGCCTATGAATCAAGCAGACTTGTCAGTGATTCTTCACCAAAGATAGTAGGGCCCAGATGGATATAGGCGTTGATACAGTTGGATGAAATAATCTGCTCAGAAGGACCACCGGTCAACAAGAAAGGAAGCTCGAAGATATATAAAACGTCATTTGGAAGAGGTAAAAAAAGTGCCTGTTAGTCAATAAAATGACGCAATGGGAACAGCAGGCTCGATCCGACGCATTTTATTCATGACGATATTGCCTGGTCTATTGCCCTGGATGATGGAACTTTATCAATACCATTTTGCAAACTTACAACAAATTAGAAGCATGGTGTGCAATTTCTTTACAACATTTGAGATATTGTTGATTCAGTCTTTGTATAGTGGGGTGTTGTGTTGTTGTTAATAAAGTAATGTTGGTCTATGACGTAACAATTTTCTCTTTTTTTTTCTTTTTGATTTTCAGATGTTTGAACTAAACTATCTATTGAATATTTTTTTTTCTGCATTGCCCATGGTTCTCTAAACTATAAATTTTACAGCAAAGCCAAGTACGCTGAATTTTGGTGCCCTATCAGTAAAGTTCCTATTACAGAATAAATAGTAGAGACATCTGCGCAGAGAATTTACTGCTAGTAAACACACTTGAAAGTAAGAGTGGAAGTTTCATCTAAGAAATAATCTTCTTGTATTATTCTAGCAGCATCATCCCCAGAGCCAGCACTGATCATTCCTTCCAGGCGCTGAATGATGCAGGCAGCTACCTGTGGAGAATATATGATAAACTAGTGTAATAGCTTTAAGAGAATAAAAAAGATATGAAACACAAATGCTGCTTGGATAATGCATCCGGCCGGTTTCAAGGGATTTGGTTTTGAATAATGTTTAAGATAAATGCACAATTCAAGAGAAATCGCATAACGAGTGTGTTGGGGCTTTCAGAGATGCTGACGTTCAAAATAATAATTTACTTTTTTTTACGGGAATGTCAGTACTGCTTTTATAAGCCAGCTTTGGATAAAAACTGGTGCTGGTAAAAAAAAAGAAACATGCTTATTTTCAACTTGTAACTCTGCTTTTTGCAAAAGAGTAGCATGTCAGAAAAAATCTTTAAGCTGCTTTCATTAAGTCTACGCACAATAACTAAGCAAATCCCTGAAGGCTTATTTGTCATTTTAGGTGCCCTAGCTATCACAGGTAGAGATGGCCTGGCGGTTCGCCTGGCGGTCGTTTCGCGGCGAACTTTGCTGGTCCGCGGTTCGCCAAACAGGCAGACATCTGGCGATATTTGCACCCGTCCGCAATTTTACATTGAGAAGAACTTTGACCCATGACACATCCATCAGGTGGTATAGGACAGCCAATTGAGACATTTCAGCACATGGACTCCCACCGTATAAATAGACCTTATCTGGTGGCCATTTTACATTCTGCTTTTTGTCAGTGTAGGGAGAGGTTGCTGTGTGGAGCAGGGACAGGCTGTATTGAAACAAATCACTAGCTAAAAGGTCCACACAAGTGCTTTCAAGGACTGGTATAGGTGTACTATTGTTTGGTGTGCAGTATATGGGGGTGTAATACACTTATAATATACTTTCTAACATAGAAAGCATATTATAGTGGATTTGTATTGTGCACTGTGCAGCATTGTGGCTGGTGTATTTGGGTACTGCAGAATTTTTTTTTCTGTTTTGCTGCTTTACCTCTTGCTACACACAGTGACAAACGATACTGGAAAAACAGTTTTATAGCTGGTGTGATACATTCTGCTTTTTGTCAGTGTAGGGAGAGGTTGCTGTGTGGAGCAGGGACAGACTGTAGTGACACAAATCGTTAGCTAACAGGTCCACAAAAGTCCTTTTAAGGACTGGTATAGGTGTACTATTGTTTGGTGTGCAGTATATAGGGGTGTAATACACTTATGATATACTTTCTAATATAGAAAGCATATTATAGTGGATTTGTATTGTGCAGCATTGTGACTGGTGGTGTATTTGGGTACTGCAGAATTATTTTTTCTGTTTTGCTGTGTTACCTCTGCTACACACAGTGACAAAATTGACTGAAAAACAAGTTTTATAACTGGTGCGATAAACCAGTGGCCCCCCAAAACGACAGATTGAAGCGGGGTGTTATATAAAAATATACTTTCATAATTGTGTATTTGGGTACTGCAGAATTTTTTTTCTGTTTTTCTGCTTTACCTCAGCTACACACAGAGACAAAAGTTACTGAAAAAAAAGGTTTTTAACTGGTGCGATAAACCAGTGGCCCCCCAAAACGACAGATTGAAGCAGGGTGTTATGTACCTTCTTCCACATATACTGCGCTTCTCTAGAGACTTTTGTCACAGGGTCATTTAAAAAATGACAGGCAGAGGAAGAGGCAGGCCCTTCTGCAGGGGTGGTAGGGGTAGGGAAGGAGGACCAGGCAGGAGCCAAAGTGGGAAGTGGCACAAGGTGCGTTCGATTACTTTAAAGGATGCACCAGACTTGGTTGAGTGGCTCACCACCAACACCACCACCACCACTACCATATACCTTCCGCTTGAGTCACAGAAATTATTTTCCGATCCATCAGAAGACATTTCCGATGCGCAGCCATTCTTGGCATTGGAGCAGGAAAAGGAGGTAGCAACGGCCACCACTCAGCAGTCTGACGACAGTACCTAGATCAGCCCAAGGAGGTTGGTCCCCGCTGTTGCTGCCTACTCCGAGATCTCTAATGTTAGTGGTGGGGAAGGTGACGTTGATGATGACGTGTCTACAGATGACACGTGGGTGCCCACAAGAGAGGAAGAGGAGGGGAGTTCAGAGGGAGAGATGGACCAGCAGATAGGGAGGAGAAGCAGGCCGAACTTACATTGCACAGGACGGACAAACCAGACTGCTAATGTATCAGGAGCGAGCAATCAACCATGTACGGTCACATATGGCGCTCCCAGGACGCTGGCCCATGGCTCGGCAGTGTGTTTTTTTTAACGTGTCCGCTGCTGACAATAGTGTTGCCATCTGCAGCCAATGCAGTCAACGCATAAGTCGCGGTAAGCCCAACACTCACCTAGGGATGACCGCCTTAAGAAGGCACCTTGCCTCTCATCACTGAGCCCAGTGGGAGCAACGCCATCAGAACCCACAAAGCCACACTCCAGGCTCTCACCGTCCAGCCTCTTCTCCTTCTCCTCTATACTCACAATTGTCCTCCACACCACCTTCCATCATGCCGTCCTCACATTTTTCTGCAAAAAGGCAGGCTTCCGTGGCCCAAATGTTCGACCATCATAAAAAACGATGACGCCGGATAACCCTCTTGCCCAACGGTTGACAGCTGGCTTGTCAGAACTGATAGCCCACCAACTACTGCCTGGTGGACTCGGAGGCCTTTCGAAAATTTGTGGCCATTGGAACACTACAATGGAAGGTCTCAGGAAGGAAATATTTCTCACAGAAGGGTATCCCAGAGCTATATGGCCATGTTCAGCGACAAGTGAATGTATCTCTGGCACACAGTGTCGGTGCCAAGATACATCTCACCACAGACACGTGGTCTAGCAAACACAGGCAGGGAAGGTATATAACTTTTACTGCCCACTGGGTGAACCTTCTGACGGCCCTCAAGCATGTAACCCATGGCACTCATGTAGATTTGGTTTTACTGCCACGTATTGCATACAGGCCTGCCTCTTCTTCTCCTCCTCCTCCTACTCCATCCTCCCTCTCCTCCTCGGCTGACTCCTCCTTTTCCGATTCTACCGTCTCTTCCACTGCGCCACCCAAGATCCCCAGAATCTATTTGACATGCCAGGTGAGACGTTGTCATGCTGTGCTGCGTCTGTTGTGCCTGGAAGACAAAAGCCACACTGGTCCTGCACTCCTTTCAGCTTTGCGTTCACAGGCAGATCAGTGGCTAACACTGCTCAATTTGACAGTTGGTAAAGTGGTGTGCGACAACGGTGCCAATCTGCTGAGCACGCTGAAACAGGGCAAAATTACACACATGCCATGCATGGCACACGTCCTAAAATTGGTCGTGCAGCGATTCATTGCCAAATACCCTGGGGTCCAGGACGTCTTGCGGCAGGCCAGGAAAATCCTATTTCAGAAGATCTTACACAGCCATGGTTCGCCTTGCTGACATCAGCAGTGACACAACCTGCCCGTCAGATGTCTTATTTGTGACTACCCGACGCGATGGAACTCAACCTTGTATATGCTTGATAGGCTGCCCCAGCAGAAACATGCAGTTAACGACTACCTGTACGAACTCTGCGGCAGGACAGGTTCTGGGGAGCTTGTTTTTTTTCACCGCGCCAGTGGCTGCTCATGCGCGACGTATGCAGACTTCTGCGGCCATTTGATGAGATCACCAAACTGGTCAGTCACAGTCAGTGCACCATCAGTGACATTGTACCTTTCGCCTTCTTTCTGGAGCATGCATTGTGTTGTGTCATTGATCAAGCCGTCAAAGAGTGGGAGCAGGAAGATGAGGAAGTCGCAATGCTGGATGAATTCCCAGGGGGGGCTACTCCACCTGAGACAAGTCAACAACAGGAGTCTGAAGAGGAGTCAGAGGAGAATGGTGCCGGTGCAGATGAGGAGGAGCAAGAAGAACATGTTTTATACCTTTCTGGGATCCCTGGTGTTTTCCGTGGATGGGGGGAGGAGAACGAGGACGACATTATCCTGGATGATGAGCAGGAGCCAGGCCACTACACCGCTTCCAGTTTAGTGCAAATGGTGGCCTTCATGCTCCAGTGTTTTAAGAGGGAGTCCCGTATAAAAAGCATAAAGGGCAAGGACCAGTACTGGGTGGCAACGTACTTAGACTCCCGGTACAAACAAAACATGGCGGAAATGTTACCACCATCACAGAGGGCTATCATAATGCAGCACTTCCAGGCCTTGCTTCGAGGAATGCTGCATTCTGCTTTTGCGTGCGCTGGCAGAGCTATTTCCAATCCAATCCAACAGCGCCTGCAAGAAGAGGGCGGTTTGAAGATGTGTTGGTCACTAATGATATGAGATCATTCTTTCAGCCGACCCATCGACAGCTGTCTACGGGATCCAGCATCAGGAAACACCTAGACCGACAGGTGTCCGACTACATCGGGTTAACGGCCGATGTGGATGCACTGAGAAGTAATGAACCCCTGGACTACTGGGTGGGCAGGCTTGCACAATTTGCAATGGAATTGTTGGCTTGCCCCTCATCCAGTGTCCTGTCCGAAAGGACGATTAGCGCAGCAGGGGGGGTCGTGACAGATAAGCGCACACATTTCTAAAAATGAATGAGACATGTGACCACCAGTAGACCAGTTTGATTCAAATTCCTCATGACAGGCCACATATATCCGCCACCACCCATAACAATTCATGGTCCCTCTCTTAGGTAAATACAGTGGCAAAAAGGCCTTTTATGTCCGTTGAATGCCTAATTTTTGGGGCCTGCACTTATTTATCCTGTGAATGCCTAATGTACCTCCAGCCACAGAATACAAAGTTGTTTGCTGTCAGGTGAACGCCTGTCGGCTAATTTTTGGGCCTGTAATGGCCGACACTTACTTCTCTATCTGTTTTTTCACTTAAAGGAGTTCTCTGAGCTAAAACTTTTAACCCCCGCTGTGCCCAACGGGGGATCGTAGGCAGGTAAGTGAAGGTTTATTTTGTATAGTTTTACAGCCCGGGCACAGCGGGGGTTAAAAGTTTTAGTTCAGAGAACTCCTTTAATACTTCTGGTAGGTCAGTGTCCATGTTGAGGGACTATTTGTGCACAGCTAGTAAGTATTTTGTGGCTGCAAATATGACCTGCAGGTTTTTAATGTTCGCCTGCCATTAAAGTCAATGGGGCCCGATTTTGCCGTGAATTTGCCGCGATTTGCGGCCGTGACTTCAGGGAAAGCTGGTCTATAGAGCTGAATTTGCATCGCACACTCGCAAACTCGCACAGGACCCTTTTTTCCGCAGCTTAGATTCGCACCGCACTGATGTGATCTGCACTAATGGAAAACAATGTTATTTTAATGACTTGCGAATTTGAGAAATCGCAACGGCTCAAATTCGCAATAGAATTCGCAGCAGTGTGAACCGGGCCTGAAGGACAGATATAGCACAACTAAGTAATAAAAGTCAGTGGCAAGGATCACATTAAAATTAAGTCCAGTTTACTATTTAGTAAACATAAATGCCACATATGAACAAGTTTAACCACTTATGAACCACCTGCCGCAAGAATACGTCACTACTTTCATGAGGAATACTGTTGTTATGGTAGCAGCTAGCTAGCATAACCCTGGTATCCTCTTATTCAGCTAAAAGTGGTCTCTGCGCCACAAGATCACTTTTATCAGATACACTACGCCGCCGTAACTTAGAGCACAAGTTGTTTCTGAATACGGGACCTGCCGCTCTAAGTTATGGCGGCGTAGTGTATCTGAGATACGCTACGCCCGCCTAAAGATAGGCAGATATTTCTGAATCCGGGCCCTCATATTTAAGAGGATCATGCTTTTTTTCTATTACAAGGGATGTGTTTACATTCCTTTTAATAGGAAAAAAGTGAACCAAAAAAAAAGTGTCAAAATGAAGTAAAATAAAATAAATATAATTTTTTTTAAAGCCCACCATCCGCGCGCAGAATGAACGCATATGTGAGCATATGCGGATATGAAAACGGTGTTCAAACCACACATGTGAGGTATTGCCACAATCGTTAGCACGAGAGCAATAATTCTAGCCCTAGACCTCCTCTGTAATACAAAACATGAAACATGTAGAATTTTTTAAACGTCGCCTATGGAGACCGCACAATTGTCAGTTAATGCGGCGCAGTGCTGAATCGCAAAAAGTACTCTGGTCAGGAAGGGGGTATATGTGCCCAGTAAGCAAGTGGTCAATAAAATTGGACCCATGACATGAACACCATCAAGTAAATATTATTATTATTATTATGAATACAATGTAGGCACAATCAGATGATAAAAAAATACAATTTGCATTATAAATTTTAGATTACACAAGCAACCATGAGATCTAGCGCTTTTAGCTGACCAAGTGCAGCCAATTTGATTAGTTACACCACTTTTGGCACTATGACAGGGCTCAAGTATTTAGGTTAATTGCTAACTATGTCCTGGATACACCCAGGCAGCTCCATCTTCACTTTTATATGTTACAAGCAGATGTTATCGTGCTTCCTTCTAACCCCATCTTATTACCAAATTTCACACCTGCATATGGAGAAGGTCAAGTGACCTAACTACTGTAGACTATTTGCTTGAATATACAAATCTTGACACAAATGATAGGGAGTAGCACTTGTAAGAAAGAGCAGCCTAAATACACATCGCACAGTACTGTCATCACTATTAATTTGTCATGTAAATTAGCAGCAAGTTTAGAAATTACATGACATTTTCAAATGATTTGCACTTTTTTATGTTGCAGAAATTGTCTCTTGGCTCTACTACCTGCATAGCATCATATTCTAAATGTTCATAGATATACCATATAACATCTGTCTGATAGGCTGTCAAGGCAGGCTATATCGGAGGGAGGTGAAATTGAAGGCTAAGTTTATCTTTTGTAGCATGTTACACACATATCTTGAGTGAAACATGTAGCATGTTCCAGCACCTCCACTGCAGCATATGGCTTGTACTGCTCAATGAACTCGGTGTGAACTGAACCTTAACCACTTTAGCCCCAGAAGATTTTCCCCCTTAATGACCAGGCCATTTTTTGCGATACGCTACTGCGTCGTATTAACTGACAATTGCATGGTCGTGTGATGCTGTACCCAAATAAAATTGATGTCCTTTTTTCCCACAAATAGAGCTTTATTTTGGTGGTATTTGATCAACTCTTCGGTTTTTATTTTTTTGCGCTATAAATAAAAAAAGACCGTAAATTTTGAAGAAAAAAAAACAATATTTTAAACTTTTTTGCTATAAAAAATGTCTTCATCAGTTTAGGCCAATATATATTCTAGAGGAGACGCTTGAGAGGGGATATGATATCAATGTACAAATACTGTACTGGTTAGACATGTGCATTCGTTTTCAGGTATTTTTGTTATAGTTTTAACAAACGAAAACGAACGTGCAAAATCTGAAATCCGAAAGATCCAACATAAAAAAATGCTTTGGCCCAGATTCAGAGAGCAATTGCGTCTGCGTAACCATAGTTACGCAGCGCAATTGCTTACTTGCCCCGGCGTAACGAGTTCTCCTGATTCAGAGAGCTCGTTACACCGACTGCAGCCTAAGATATGCGTGGCATAAGGCTCTTATGCCCTCATATCTTAGGCTGCATTCTTACATTGGCCGCTAGGTGGCGTTCCCGTTGTGGTCAGCGTATAGTATGCAAATTGCATACTAACGCCGATTCACAATGTTACGCGAGCCCTGCGTACGCAGTTTACGCTGTTTGCGTACATTGGGTTTCGCGTAAGGCTGCACATGCTAAAGGCAGGGGCAGCCAATGCTAAGGATACCCGTCGTTCCCACGTCGCGAGGTTTGAAATTTACGTAGTTTGCGTAAGTGAATCGTGAATGGCGCTGGACGCCATTCACATTCACTTTGAAGCAAATGACGTCCTTGCGACGTTATTTACCGCAATGCACGTCGGGAAAGTTTCCCGACGGAGCATGCGCTCTACGCTCGGCATGGGAACGCGCCTAATTTAAATGATTCCAGCCCCCTACGGGATCATTTACATTAGGCGCCCAAATAATTTGCGTAGGCACAGGGTAAAAAGGGTACACTGCGCCTCTGTAAGGAGCGCGCAGCTGTACCTGAATCTACCCCTTTATTTTCATTGCTACAACAGTTCGATAAAGATAGGAGATTCGACTTGGCGCTGACAATAGCAATCTGTGTCTATCGAATCTGCAGTCGAATGTGCCTAACCTTAAAGGATCACTAAAGGAATTTTTTTTTTTAGCTAAATAGCTTCCTTTACCTTACTGCAGTCCTAGTTTCATATCCTCATTGTTCATTTTTGCTTTGAAGTAGCTGTAATTCGGCTCTGATCTCCACACTTCCTGCTTGTCTGGCTCCTTATGAAAAATCTTATGGCAGCTTTTCACTGTGGTCCAAGCTGTGTGTCTAAAACTCCTCAGAACCAATCAGATTCATTTTAAAAACAAAACACTGCCCTGGATGTGTTTGTTTTTGTTCTGTGTCTCTCTCTACTTCACAGAAACATGAAACCAGTTTAAAAACGAAAGTGAAACTAGAGGCACATTGTATGATTGATTTTTATCTATTTTTAATAATTTTTAAAAGAAATCAGTTAACTTGTATGTCTCTATACCCTGTAAACAGTCATTTCAGCAAAAAAAAATGTTCCTTTAGTGACCCTTTAACTCTATTAGTCCAAGCTTATTCTACATAGAGAGGAAAGATTCGACATAGAGAGAAAAGATTCGACATTACAGACAGTATTGGGGTAGACCATTCGTCATAAACGACGAAGATTCGACAAAGCAGCAAAAAAACATACAAACGTTGAATCTGTCATTGAAGGCTTATGGTGTCTGTCAAAAGTTCTAAGAAGATTCGACAAGCAGCTAAACTGTACGACGCTGCAATCGTACATTTCCGGTCAAATGCTCGGCCCATAGGCTATAGAAGAATTTGAATGTTGGTTGACTAGTAATCATAATTTATAAATATAATTATTACTAGTGTCATACAACATTAGAATTCTTCTATAGCTTGTAGGCGGAACATTCGACCAGAAATATACATTAATACCGTTAATTCTTCTTAGAACATTCGACAGACACCATAAGCCTTCAATGACAGATTCGACCTTAATTAATTTGGATTTTTGGACAAATGCATGTTAAATAAAAACGAATTTCGAGAGTAACTAAATAAAATGTATTTTTCGGACGAAAACGACAATCCGAAACAAAATATTTTAGTGTGCACATGTCTAGTACTGGTGACCCTAGCATAGGGAAAAAAATATTCAGTGAAAAGGAATTTAAAAAGACACAGCGATTCACTAAAATAAGAAGAGAAGCAAATGAGCTAAAGAGCAAAAGACAATATGAAAACAATTTGCTGCGCTTAGTGTTGATTAAATTCATATATAAACATACAAAACACACAGAGGGCCAGATTCACGTAGCCCGGGCGCAGCGTAACGTAACCGATTTACGTTACACCACCGCAAATTTTCTGTCTAAGTGCCCGATCCACAAAGCACTTACCTGGAAATTTGCGGCGGTGTATCGTAAATCCGTCCAGCGGAAGACGGGCCAATTCAAATGGGGCGGGTACCATTTAAATTAGTCGCGCTCCCGCGCCAGACATACTGCGCATGCTCCCGACGCAAATTTCCCGACGTGCTTTGCGCGAAATTACGACGCGCCGACGTTTTGTGAATCGCGACGTGAAAAAAAGACTTGCGCCGGGAAAAAGAAAACATTTTAAAAAAATTCAAAAGCGACGCGGGAAAGACGGGTATACTTTTACATGGTGGAGTAATTTTCCACTTTGTAAAAGGTGCCCTATCTTTGCGACGGGAAACTAACACTCGCGGCGACGTAACGACGGGAAAAAGCTTTGTGGATCGCTGTAACTCCTAATTTGCATACCCGACGCTGGTTTACGATGCGAACTCCCCCGAGCGGCGGCCGCGGTACTGCATCCTAAGATCCGACAGTGTAAAACTATTACACCTGTAGGATCTTAGGGATATCTATGCGTAACTGATTCTATGAATCAGTCGCATAGATAGAAACAGGGATACGACGGCGTATCAGGAGAAACGCCGTCGTATCCCTTTTGTGAATCTGGCCCAGAGAAACTAATAAAGTCCCATTAAATGATGATGTAAAGTGCTCATGCTTAATTGACATCTTCTGTGCAGATGTGCTCAGACTGGGTGCCCCACATAGATGTGCACTCATCCCTAGTTGTTGTACGTATTAGATTAAGGTTTGAAATTTACACCCACTAAAAATATGGAAAAATTCAAAACATTTGTGGATCTGCAGAAATTTGGGAAAAAATTTAACATAAAAAAAACCCACTGTGCTACTAAGGAAGATACCATTAAAATAATACCATCTGAAAAGTACACACATAGGCCCGGATTCACATACATCGGCGCATATTTATGCCGCCGTAGCGTATCTAATATATGCTACGCCGACGCAGCGCAGAGAGGCAAGCACATAATTCACAAAGCACTTGCCTCCTAAACTGTGCTGGGTTTCCTCGGCATAGGTGGAAGTGGGCGTGAGCCATGCTAATGAGGCGTGTCCCAGTGCGCATGCGCACAATCACGTCAAAACAACTGGCTAAGATACGTCGAATCACTGCCTATGGTGTGAACGTAACCTACGCCCAGTCCTATTCACGTACTACGTAAACAACATAAAATATGACGGCTTGTGTTCCCTGGTCCATACCTTTGCATGGGTTGCGCCTCATAGAAGGGGAATAACTTTACGCCGGACGTACGACTTACGCAAACCGCGTATATTATGCACCGGGCGCAAGTACGTTCGTGAATCGCCGTATCTCCCAAATTTACATATTTGAATAGAAAATCAATGGGAGCGCCAAATGCGTCCAGCGTAAATATGTGCCCACTCTACGCCGGCGTAGGCAAGTTACGCCGGTGGACTGAAGCCTGTTTTAATGCGTATCTTAGTTCTGTGGGCGCAGCGCACGGATACGACGGCGCATATTTACACTTACGCGGCTTATTTTGAGATATGTCGGCGTAAGTGCTTTGTGAATCCGGGCCATAGTGGTTTACATAATAAATCTACATTTAATCCTAAAACATCTGAACATCAGTTCATAGATGTATATAAAAAGATGGTAGAAGCAGATATAAGAGAAATTCTAATAAAAAGAAATTCAGGGACAAGTCAATCTGGCAAGGAATCAGAACAATCGAACAAAGAACTAATATTGTAATTTGCCCAGCAGACAAAGGGGGGGTATTGTTATATTTACAAGAGAAGATTATGATACAGAAATCACACAAATTCTAAATGATGAAAGTACCTACAAATAGCTTAAAAAAAAAAACACCCGGGATTTAAAGTGGTTGTAAACCCTATTTTACAACCTTATGCTACATGTAAGCCGATATTAAGGCTTACCTGTAGCTAACAAGGATATCTCCAAAACCTGCACGATTTAGGAGATATCCCCTGTCCCCTGCATGTACCGATGTCATCGGCACATGCGCACTGGGGAAAACTGAAGCAATGGCACCTGTGTGCCGTTGCTGCAGTCTCTGTGCCATTGCCAACGGGAGTGACGTCATTGCGGCTCTGGCCAATCACAGTGCCGGAGCCGCGATACCCAGAAGTAACTCCGGGATGACATGTCGCGGCCGGAGGCGGAGATGAGAACCGCTGCGGGGGCTTCGATCTGAGGTAAGTAATACATAATGGGCTAGTATGCTATGCATACTAGCTCATTATGCCTTTGACTTGCAGGTTTTTTTCTAGATTTTTTTAAGAGGGTTTACTTCCTCTTTAAAATTTAATTACAAGAATTAGTGAATAATACAGGGGATAACCATTTTCTCAACAAAAGAGAGAAAAGATATCTAGTTCTAGTTGCCCCCATAATGCCGATGCTTTACCAAGTTCCAAAAATACATAAGAATGCAGTCAACCTCCCAGGCAGGCCAATTTTGAGCGGTGTAAACTCACTCTTCTCATGATTGGGAGAGTATATAGATGTTTACCTCCAGCCAGGGCTCGAGTCCTGCGGGAACGTGTGGGAACGGCGTCCCTGCACTTTTTTGACAGCAGGAACGTGCGTTCCCTTTGCAGGACTCGAGCAGCGCAGACAGGCAGGCGCCCCCCCCTCGCGGCAAGAGGAGAGAACCAAGTGTGGGTTGGGGGCGGGTTTAAGCCGCTGCACCACGGCGGTGACGGGAAGAACAGAGAGCCTGTAGTGGCTTTGCAAGGAGGGGGAGGGGGGTTGCGAGCCGAGTGACCCCCCTTCTCCCACGCCCGCGCCGCGGCTCTGTTTAGTCTCGGCTGTCTCCGCCAAGCAATGCCGAGCTGCTACTAGAGCGCTTTACTGTCTCTGCAGCCGCCTCCCCCTCCTCCTCCTTTCTACACAGGGGGAGGGGACCGGTCACCTGACCAGTTTTTTGCATGTCCCGCGCTTATCTGACTAAGGTATTGATTATGGGTCTGTACTGTGAGTGGGGGTCTGTACTGTGGGGGTCTGCACTGTAGAGGTGTCTGTACTGTGGGGGTCTGCACTGTAGAGGTGTCTGTACTGTGGGGGTCTGCACTGTAGGGGTGTCTGTACTGGGGGGGGAGTGGGGGTCTGCACTGTAGAGGTGTCTGTACTGTGGGGGTCTGCACTATAGGGGTGTCTGTACTGTGGGGGGGTGGGGGTCTGCACTATAGGGGTGTCTGTACCATGGGTGGGTGGGGGCCTGCACTGTAGGGGTGTCTGTACTGTGGGGGGGAGTGGGGGTCTGCACTACAGGGGTGTCTGTACTGTGGGGGTCTGCACTATAGGGGTGTCTGTACCGTGGGGGGGTGGGGGCCTTTACTGTAGGGGTGTCTGTACTGTGGGGTGGGTGGGGGTCTGAATTGTAGGGGTGTCTGTACTGTGGGGGTCTGCACTATAGGGGTGTATGTACTGTGGGGGGCTGCACTGTAGGGGTGGGGATCTGCACTATAGGGGTGTCTGTACTGTGGGGGATGGGGGTCTGCATTGTAGGGGTGGGAGTCTGCACTATAGGGGTGTCTGTACTGTGGGTGTCTGCACTGTAGGGGTGTCTGTACTGTGGGGGTCTGCACTGTAGGGGTGTCTGTACTGTGTCGGGTGGGGGTCTGCACTGTAAGGGTTTCTGTACTGTGGGGGGCTGCACTGTAGGGGTGGGGATCTGCACTATATGGGTGTCTGTACTGTGGGGTATGGGGGTCTGCACTGTAGGGGTGTCTGTACTGTGGGGGGTGGGGGTCTGCACTGTAGGGGTGGGAGTCTGCACTATAGGGGTGTCTGTACTGTGGGGGTCTGCACTGTAGGGGTGTCTGCACTATAGGGGTGGGGGTCTGCACTGTAGGGGTGTCTGTACTGTGTCGGGTGGGGGTCTGCACTGTAAGGGTGTCTGTACTGTGGGGGTCTGCACTATAGGGGTGTCTGTACTGTGGGGGGTGGGGGTCTGAACTGTTTGGGAGTCTGAACTGTTGGGGGGGTGTCTGTGTAATGTAATGGGGTCCAGAGGTGCAGGGTGCTGTGTAATGAAAAGGGGTCCAGTGGTGTATGGTGCTGTGTAATGTAAAGGGGTCCAGTGATGCAGGGTGCTGTATAATGTAAAGAGGTCCTTAGGTGCAGGGTGCTGTGTAATGTAAAGGGGTCCAGAGTACTGTGTAATGTAAAGGGGTCCAGTGGTGTAGGGTGCAGTGTAATGTAAAAGGGTCCAGAGGTGCAGGGGGCTGTGTAACGTAAAGTGGTCCAGAGGTGCAGGGTGCTCTGCAATGTAAAGGGGTCCAGAGGTGCAGGGTGCTGTGTAATGTAAAGGGGTCCATAGGTGCAAGGTGCTGTGTAATGTAAATGGGTCCAGAGGTGCAAGGTGCTGTGTATTGTAAAGGGGTCCAGAGGTGCAGTGTGCTGTGTAATGTAAAGGGGCCCAGAGGTGCAGGGTGCTGTGTAATGAAAAGGGGTCCAGTGGTGTAGGGTGCTGTGTAATGTAAATAGGTCCAGTGATGCAGGGTGCTGTATAATGTAAAGATGTCCTTAGGTGCAGGGTGCTGTGTAATGTAAAGGGGTCCAGAGTACTGTGTAATGTAAAGGGGTCCAGTGGTGTAGGGTGCAGTGTAATGTAAAGGGGTCCAGAAGTGCATGGTGCTGTGTAATGTAAAGAGGTCCTTAGGTGCAAGGGGCTGTGTAAGGTAAAGTGGTCCAGAGTTGCAAGGTGCTGTGTAATGTAAAGGGGTCCAGAGGTGCAGTCGTGACCCGACGTAAACAAAAAATTTTTGGAACTGCGCATGCGCCGTCCCTGGGGGTATCCCAGTGCGCATGCTCGAAATTAAACCGGAACCAGCCAATGCTTACGACGGTGACGTCATTCTACGCAAATTCCTATTCGCAAACAACTTACGCAAAAAATTCAAAATTGTACGCGGGAAGGACGGCCATACTTAACATTGAGTACGCCTCAGAACAGCAGCTTTAACTATACGCCGTAAAAAGCCGAACGCAAACGACGGAAAAAAATGCGCCGGGCCGACGTACGTTCGTGGATCGCCGTGAATAGCGGCCGCCGAAAAATTGCATCTAAGATCCAAAGGCGTAAGAAGACGTACGCCTGTCGGATCAAGCCGAGATGCCGTCGTATCTTGTTTTGAGGATTCAAAACAAAGATACGACGCGGGAATTTTGAAATTACGCCGGCGTATCAATAGATACGCCGGCGTAATTTCTTTGTGGATCTGCCCCAGTGTGTTTAACCATTTCAGAATGTCACATAAAAAAGGTCCAGCCTGCTTATCCTTCTATGCAATTGACATGATTAGCAGACCCTGAAGGGGTGCCAATATGATCCAAAAGATAGCCCAGAATGAAACAAAATGGATTTTCTAATTACAAACTTTGACACCATTAGGGTTAAATGTAGAATTAGATCTAAATTGCTTCATCATAGATTATTAATGATCAGGTTTTTTTTTTATTAATATATTAAAAAAAAATATTGATTAATTCTTCATTGATTAAATTATTGATGATAGTTTTAAATTTTTTTATTACACTCTGGATACGAATATCCAAATGTAGAGTTTTTAGAAGTTGACTAGTACAGTCATTAATTTTCACGCCTAATTTCCACTCCTAATAAAAATCATATTTTGGGATTAATCACATTATTAAAGTACACATTTTAATTCAATTTGTCACTTTACTCACAATGTCACATATAAATTTCCCAGCAATAATATTTCACGTTTAATGTACTATTGTAGTACTGATTTAAATTGAATTAATATATATTAAGTATTATTCATTTGTCTTAAATAATTCACTCATTTATTTTCAGTAAATTTATATTACCCCACTAGATAGCCCTTTTTAAGAACGATTGAGCATTAGTTTAAATGCTTTTTTGCCTTATGACCAGCAGAGGGCCACTTACCATTCACTTTCTTTTTACTTTCTTTCTTTTTCCTTTATTTTTATATGGACGTATATATTTGTATATATTTTTATCTTTCAAATGTAGTCACTATTATTAGTACAGTCCTTGTAGATGCCGTTTACCATGAAATTCAGATTGTACGCTACCCAAAGTATTTAGCAGGTGCCAAATATAATTAACCAATTAGATCCTAAGGGCCAGATTCTGGTACAATTGTGGCGGCGCAACATAACCTGTTTACGTTACACCGTCACAAGTTTTCAGTGTAAGTGCCTGATCCACAAAGCACTTACCTGTAAACTTGCAGCGGTGTATCGTAAACACGTCCGGCGCAAGCCTGCCCAATTCAAATGGGGCGTGTACCATTTAAATTAGGTGCGCTCCCGCGCCGGACGTACTGCGCATGCTCAGTTTTGAAATTCCCGCCGTGCTTTGCGCGATGTGACGTAATTTTTTTGAGCGGCGACGTGAGTTACATCGTTTCGTATTCCCGGACGTCTTACGCAAAAAAAAAAAAATTAAATTCGAAGCGGGAAAGACGGCCATACTTTAACATGGCTCATGTAAAGTTAAGGCATGTAAAATCATGCATGTAAAATCATGACTAACTTTGCGAAGGGAAAAAATTACTAGCGACGACGTAACGAACGCGAAAACTTGAATATGAATCTATGAATCAGCCGCATACATAGGACAAGAGATACGACGGTGTATCAGGAGATACGCCGTCATATTTATTCTGTGAATCTGGCCCTAAGTTAGGGTATAAATATCCTAAACTATCATGGCGGAATGATAACTTCCTAAAGATGGCTCCGTGATAGGCTGAAACGTCAAGGTTTTACTGCGTCATCGCGATACTTCCGCCTATCCAAAATTACCCAGGAAACGAGCAGAACGCTGTGGACGTCGGTTTCCAATGAAAGGGCCGATTACCCATATCAATCACCGGCTATACACGCCGGGTGCCAGGACTATAAGGCACTTTTAAATGTGAGTGGAATTATTTTTATTTGTGTATTGAATGCATTTGTTTAAAGGCATTGCGCAATGAGGATCTCCCTCATTTCCATACATCCTTATGAAGTTTATCTCTGCATGAGACGTCATTTCAACATGCTTGTACAGGGGTATCCCCACATGCTTAAGAGACCATACTAGAGATAGGTGGTCAACAACTAGGGGTGATTGCACATCTATGCGGGGCATCCAGACTTAGCACATCTGCACAGGAGACGTCAATTAAGCACGAGTACTTTATATCATCACTTAATGGGACTTTATTAGTTTCTTTGTGTGTTTTGTATGTTTATTTATGAATTTGATCAACACTAAGTGCAGAAAATTGTTTTTATAGAGGGTTCTTTACTTTTCCACTAGCAGTGGTATCAGCAGGGAGCGTCGATAGTTTAAAAAAAAAAATTATATGGGCACCTCAATGACCACAACATACAGGGATATACGATTGACATAAACACAAACACACACATAGGTTGTACTGGATGGACTTGTGTCTTTTTTTCAACTTCACCAACTATGTAACTATGTAAGTAGATCAGACCAAAAATAGGGACATGAGGAGGAAAGAGGGGCAGAGGGACTTTGTTCCGAATGAGGTACAGTCGGGAGCTATGATTACCTCTAGCTATCCTTTTTAGTTTTGCTTTTTGGAATTGTGCTTAAAAAGCTCTACAAGGTGTTCAGAACATGTGCTCAAAATGTTAACTGGTGACACAATTCTTTCTGATTTGTTGTGGGGAAGGATAGATAGACAGTAACATGGGAAGATGGGATGCATTGGAAATCCCACAACATTTTAGGAATTAACTAATCTGTCTGGGTTAAATTTTTGTAGTTTTGCAAATCTTGCTCGAAGTTCAAAGTTTTGTGGCAAAATTAATATATGTAGGCAAATCTTGGTTTTCCATTCTGGCAATTTACAGTATAGGGCTAAGAAATCATTTATTGTCAAGCAAAAAGCACAAGAAGCTGGACACTGCCATGGGGGACATGTACCAATATAAAAATACATTAACTCTCCATACGCAGACTTGTCAGCTTCCAATAACCATTCCAACACACATTGTCATTATGGCTGCGGTTATCTTTTTACAAAAGGGGGCTGTCACATTTTGCTCTTGTGACTCAGGGGACCAGGGACAAAAGCTGTTCACTCTTTTTTTGTTTTTCCTTTTTTCTGCTGCAAACCCATGATGACGAAAACCCCAAACCTCATACCCACCAAACATCACCAGGGACTTGCAAAAAAAATAAAAACTGCTCTAAATTGACATGAATCTCGGAAAGCTTGTAGATACTCACAGTGAGCATGATGGCAGGTCAAATCACAGTTTGTGTGTGTTTCACTTATCTCTGTTTATATATTTATAGCTATAAAAGATGAAAGAATCTTCCAATTACAAAAAACACATTTAAAAAAAAGTTTCTATTAGTGCAATAAGGAAAAAGAAATAGTCTGGAAGGCCAAGTTACACAGGAACCATATATGGGTCAAGTAGCAATTTATAGCTCTGCTACTTCTGTTGCTAGACCACTTCTGCATCACTACAGAACTGTATGAATATTGTGTAACTTTATCTTCTAAGTGACTGTTATAGAATTGAACTGTTCTCATTTGCATAAATTTGATGGTTCCTTTGCTATATACAGGAAGCCTGCAGCTTGAAGATAAAGCGTTATCTGATATTTCTTGCTCACTATGATTGATATATAATGAATAAATGATTCTCAGCTATTCTTTAAATCAAAATCAGTGAAAAAAAAATACAAAACATTGCAATACACACAATATAAGCTTTATTTCAAGTAAAAAAGAGACACTTAGAAGTAGGACAGCTGCAAAATGGACTCTTATTTATTCTTCTTAAGCAAACTGTCTGAGTCAAATAGAGATAAGCGAAATTGGCATTCTAAGCTGCAAGATTGTCAGATAATCCATAAAATGATGAGTCCTGGAAGGGACAAGTACATGTGATAATGACATGACTTACTTAAATGTAATTCTCTACATTTTCTCTACGTAAAAAGTGTTATATTGTTGGTACAAGTGAATATGTGTTCAATGGATTAAACTTTCTATTTCCGATTTCCCTAGCAGAATTACAGTTTTGTTATTTTTGCTTTAAACAACGGAACGTATCTGAAAATAATTTTAAGCAATAATAGGGGTGTACCTCAATGATTAAAAAAAAATGATTAGGTCAAACAGTATGTCAAGTTGAAGAAAAAACAAAGGAAAATTAAAAGAAATATACAATATATCTCTTCACTACCAGCACATTTCCCATGTTTTATTAATTTAACAATGCTGTATGTAGGGAAAATGACTGCTTGATCTGGCAGAATTCCATTGGGTTCAAAACACAGTGCTTCCGCTGTACTGCCTATTGGGCTAAATAAGTTCACCTATCGCCCATCCCTCTCTTTCCTATGTCATGTGCACTTGTTGATTTATTCAAAATAATGCTGCTGCCTTGAATCCAAAGAGCCTGTCCATGCAGTGTGTGTATCATAAAAGAAATCATGAAGATGGCGGCATTTCAAATCAAATAAAATTTATTGAAAATGTCCAAGTTAAAACATAGGAAACACACACTATCCCAGGACAGCCAGTAGTAGACGCATTTCACACATCAGTGCTTAATCATTACTTATTTTATTCGATTTGGAGTGCCACCATCTTCATAATTTCTTCATACTATCCACGGCTGCAGACCGGGCTGGCACCCATGCAATTCCCAGGTCATGGGGTTATTGCTACGGGATGTCTTGGAGCAGTGCACACTTGCTGTGTTTCTTATTTGGATCTTCTAGGAGATGTAGTTCTGGGGGAATGTCCACATCAATACTGAACTGTGCTCCCAGCAGCAAGAAATTTGCAAGGTTGGTCACAAGGAATAGTTAAACATATTCTATGAAGCCAACGACCTACTGTTTTTTGTCACCAAACCACACACGTCATTACCCGCGTTAATGAAAGAATTTTCCCTGTTTGGAAGTATTTCGAATTTAAAGATCAATTATTCTAAGTCGGAGGCCATGAATCTGACCGTTCCCACGATTGACATCGACAACATAAAATCTAAAAGCCCCTTTAAATGGATTGACTCAGCTCTAAAATACTTGGGGATTTGGCTAACCCCTAATTTATCCCAGATCTATGACCGGAATTTTTTACCACTTTTGAAAATGATTAGCACAGATTTGATGGCCTGGCATCCACGACACTTTTCTTGGTTCGGGAGGGCAGCAATCTGCAATATGACTATCTTGCCAAGAGCGCTTTATCTATTCAGGAACCTACCTATCAAAATTCCCCAGAGTTTTTTCAGGACCCTCCACACGGCCCAAATGAATTTCATCAGGGTCCATAAAAACCCCAGAGTAAGATTTGCCTTATTGGCATTCACAATTTTAAACACTACTACCTCGCTTCACATGTTACTAGGATTGTTGATTGCCACAGTCATTACAAATTCAAAGATTGGGTTGGATTAGAAGAAGCGTTGATCAGCCCCATTCAGGTTTTGTGGACAGCGGTCACACTAATGGCACAGGTGTATGTTGGCTTTATAGGAGAAGTAGGAATAGAGTTTGCGGTGCCACCCTTTCAGGAGTCATGTAGCAGCAGGGAGCTGCAGGAAAGTTTGACAAGCTGGCAGAGGTACAGAGTTTGTGCATGAGCACTGGACATTGTGTTAGATGGTCAGGAGGACCAAGGTACTAGGCATGTGCAATTTTTTAAGTTACGAATACGTTTTCCGTCATTTTTCGTTATTTTAGTTGATTCGTTAACATACGAATGAACGAATGGTTTAGCGCAATTAATAACGAATAACGATATTTTCAAAATAACGAATATGGAAAACAACGAAGATACGAAAGAAGAAAGAAACGAAAACATAGAAACAACGAAAATACCGAACCCAAAAAAAAAAAATAATTACGAAAAACAAAATGAACGAAAATGCAAACTTACTAATATTCGAAGACCGAAAAGAAAACGAAATGCCGAACAAAGACTAAAAAACGAAAATCAAAACTAACGAAAAATAAATTACGGATCTTCGGAAAACTGAAATGAAAACAACGAAAATACAAAATAATGTAAATTAGCTTTCGTTAGTACTGAAATATTTCTGACCAATAGCCACTGAGCGCTGTCCCTTTCCTCTGAAGAGGTTTGTTCCTTCCCCCAATGAGCTTCTTTCTCATTACCTCCTGGCTCATTGTGTCTTTTTCTGTGTTAGACTGCAGTGCATCTACTTTCTAGATTTGTATTTGTAATATCTGACATATTTTAGTTTTCTTCTACGTCAGACTTCATTCTAGACAGGGTGTGTGTGCTAACTAAGACAGTCAAGTCAATCACAGTAAAATCCGAATTACAAAATTACGACGAGTAGTGTGTCGAATAAACGTAAAATGTATTCTAACAGAATTACGAATGCAATAAAATCTACAAAAGTACGTTTTTACAATCAAAGGAAATTAGACATGAAAATACGAATGATCATAAAGCAACGAAAATATATTTCTTTACGAAAATACGAATGCGGCATGATGGAAAATATAATATAAATACGAATAACAAAACAACGAAAATTAAACTAACGTAAAAACGAAGGAACGAATAAAATCATTTTAAAAATACGAACGCGGCAGAATACAAAATATAACGAAAATACGAATCTCGATTCAACGAAAAATAAACTAACAGAAAAAAACAGAAAACGGAAAAAAGAGTGTTACGAAAATACTAAAGAGTACGAATACGATAACTAACGTCTTACGAAATTACGACTCGTTACGAATCACGATAAACGAACAGAAACGAAACAGAAATAAACGAAAATTTTTGCTGTGCACATGTCTACAAGGTACTAAGCTTGAGCAACAGGATTGCCAAAGAGAGTGAGCCACAAGGCTAAAGTATTTTTGTTGTGCACATTACAATAATAGTAGAAAACTCTGTTTGGGCAACTGATGTCTTTTGTTAAACCTTTCTTTGCTGTTTTAAATAAAAGTGGGCAGAAAAAGCCCTTAGAAAGACACGCGGAAGAGCACTGGACTCACTGTTATGCACTACCATTGAGTTAAACAACCCCAACTTGTCACAATATTGATATTCTTGGTTTATAATAGAAGTTTTTTTTCATATTTCAGGTTGTCACATTTTCTTTTCTGGTCTATTGCTGTATGACATCTTTGATGGATCTATCTATCTATCTATCTACCTATCTATATATATATATATATATATATATATATATATATATATATACATGCAGTATCTCACAAAAGTGACTACACCCCTCACATTTTTGTAAATATTTTATTATATCTTTTCATTTGACAACACTGAAGAAATTAGGCCGCGTATACACGATCAGTCCATCCAATGAAAACGGACTTAAGGACAGTTGTCTTAAGTTAACCGATGAAGCTGACTGATGGTCCGTCGCGCGTTTAAAAAAACGATCGTGTCAAAACGCAGTGACGTAAAACACAACGACATGCTGAAAAAAACGAAGTTCAATGCTTCCAAGCATGCGTCGACTTGATTCTGAGCATGTGCAGGTTTTTAACCGATGCTTTTGCATACCAACGATCGGTTTTGACCTATCGGTTAGGCGTCCATCAGTTAAATTTTAAAGCAAGTTCTCATTTTTTTGACCGAAGGTTAAAGAACCTATGGGGCCCACACACGATCGGTTTGGACTGATGAAAATGGTCCTTCAGACCGTTCTCCTCTGTCAATCCTATCGTGTGTATGCGGCCTTACACTTTGCTACAATGTAAAGTAGTGAGTGTACAGCTTGTAGAACAGTGTAAATTTGCTGCCCCCTCAAAATAACTCAACACACAGCCATTAATGTCTAAACCGCTGGCAACAAACGTGAGTACACCCCTAAGTGAAAATGTCCAAATTGGGCCCAATTAACCATTTTCCCTTCCCAGTGTCATGTGACTTGTTAGTGTTACAAGGTCTCAGGTTTGAATGAGGACCAAGTGTGTTAAATTTGGTGTTTTCGTTCGCACTCTTTCATACTAGTCACTGGAAGTTCAACATGACATCTCATGGAATCAACTAGCAACAACCTGGATACCGCCATCCATTCTGGGCAAATCCATCACCCCTAGCTCCAAAGTCAAAAGTCTCTGTGTCATCTTCGACACCTACATGACAATGGACGCACAAATAGGGTCAGTAGTCAGCGGATCTCACCATCTGCTGCGCCTACTACGCAGACTTATTCCATTTATTCCCAAAGAAGACGTAGCAGTCGTGGTGGGAACAATTGTGAACTCCAGACTGGACTATGCAAATGCCCTCTATCTCGGGCTCCCAAAATACCAAATCACTCGTCTGCAAGTCGTTCAGAATACGGCCGCCAGACTTGTGACTGGGAAAAAACCATGGGAATCAATCTCACCTTCGCTGAGAACCCTTCACTGGTTGCCAGTAAAGGACAGGATTGCTTTTAAAGCACTCTGTCTGACACATAAGTGCATCCATGGGAAGGCTCCGCAATATCTATGCGAAAAGATAAAAGGCCACAACGCCAATCGCGTATTGCGATCCACCGACCAAAATTTGGTCCAGATACCCAAAGCCAGATACAAATCCAAGGGAGAAAGAAGGTTTGCGGTACAAGGTCCTAGACTATGGAACGCTTTACCAACCAGCATTCGGTTGGAGGAAAACCACCTGACCTTCAGAAGACAGGTCAAAACTCTGCTTTTCTGATGCTCTGGAAAGACAGCAACAACTAGCGCCCAGAGGCGATTCAGTTCGCATGTGCCGCACTATATAAGTTTTCATTCATTCATGGTAGAGAACCCTCAGAGGATCTGAAAAAAAGAACTGTTGCTCTACATAAAGATGGCCTCGGCTATAAGAAGATTGCCAAGACCCTGAAACGAAGCTGCAGCACGGTGGCCAAAACCTTGCAGCAGTTTAACAGGACAGGTTCCAATCAGAACAGGCCTCTCCATGCCTCACCATGGACAGCATAGTCAGAGAAACATTTAAACAAGCCAGGTGTAAACAAAAAAAAACACTCAGGGGTCCATTTGAATGTCATTACGAGGAGGTCTGCAAACTATTATTAAGCAAAAGCACTAAGTATATTAACAGTAAGGCCCCATACAGACGAGAGAATTTATCCGCGAATACGGTCCAGCGGACCGTTTCCGCGGATAAATCCTCTCGAGGATTTCGGCGGATTTTCATGCGATGGAGTGTACACACCATCGCATTGAAATCCGCGCCGAAATCCTCTGGCGATGACGTGTCGCGCCGTCGCTGCGATTATGACGCGGCGACGTGCGCGACGCTGTCATATAAGGAATTCCACGCATGCGTCTAATCATTACGATGCATGCGGGGGATCCCTTCGGACGGATGGATCCGGTGAGTCTATACAGACCAGCGGATCCATCCGTTGGGATGGACTCCAGCAGATGGATTTGTTCTGCATGTCAGCGAATATTCGATCTGCTGGAATCCATCCCAGGAGAGAAATATCCGCGGAAACAGATCCGCTGGCGTGTACACACCATAGGATCTATCCGCTGAAACCCATCTGCTGGGATTTATCCGCGGATGGATTCTATGGTGTGTACGGGGCCTGAGAGCTTAAAACTAAAGTCAGATCAACCACGTTTGACATAGAATCAGACAAGCAAGCGTTAGCAATAACAACAAACAGTCTAAGTGTAGCTAGTTGCTTGGCTGGGAATGGAGAGTAAGAGAAACACTGGCTGCAGCTGTTCTCTGTGGCTATTGCCCTGTAGTGCTGAAATGGTTAACAGCTATATCAGCAAGAGGAGGGAGTTGGTGAGTAGAGATGGGTGAACTGTTTGCCCATATAATTTTCGCCTGCCGAGAACAGTGAATAGCTGCTGGTTATTGAGGAGCGGGCTGGGAAGCCACTTCTTCCCCACAACCCTGGATGGTGGTTGTGGGTGTCAAAAAAAAACAAAACACACACATCGTTTTTGAAAATTTCTTTATTAAAAATAAAAAAAACAATCATTCCCGATGTAGACCCATTGTCATTCACAATGCCCGCCGCACTGAACCCCCCCCCAAAAAAAAGTTCTGCCTCTGATGAAGACTAACTGCCTGCTTTGCCGTCTGACAGTTCTTAAATAGGTAAGAGGTGAGGCCAACCAGGACATCATCTGGTGACACAGCCCCTTTGTGACCTCACGGAACCCAGCATGCACCAGCCGCTGATGTCACAAGGGGGTGGGGCCACCAGGTGACATCACCAGGTGGCCCTGCCCCTTCCCTATTTAAGAACAAAACACTATTCTATATTTCCTTGGCATAGTAGTAGTTATACCACAAAAGGGATACGCCGGCGTATCTACTGATATGCCGTTGTATCCCTGTTTCTATCTATGGAACTGATCCACAGAATCAGTTTACCATAGATAGGCAGAAGATCTGACATGTGTAATTGAATTACACTGTCGGATCTTAAGGATGCAATTTTAGGCCGGCCGCTAGGTGGCGAGGCCATTGCGGCCGGCCTAGAATATGCAAATGAACACTTACGGCGATCCACGAACGTTCCGACGGGCCCGTCGCGCTAAATCTACGTCGTTTACGTCGAGTTACGCCATGTAAAAATAGGGCTAAGTCCTATTTGACTAAGCCCTATTAAGTATGGCCGTCGTTCCCGCGTCGAAATTTTAGACTCTACGTCGTTTGCGTAAGATGTCCGTGAATGTAGCTGGACGCCATTTACGTTAACGTCTAAGCAAATGACGTCGGAGCGACGTCTGTTAGCGCAATGCAAGTTACCCGACGGAGCATGCGCAGTACGTCCGGCACGGGAGCGCGCCTAATTTAAATGGGACTCGCCCCATTAGATTCGGCACACCTTGCGCCGGACACATTTAAGTTACACCGCCGCAAATTTCAAGGTAAGTGCTTTGTGGATCGGGCACTAAGGTAGAAATTTTGCGGCGGTGTAACTTAAATCGGAAGATTTAAGTTACGCAGGATATTTGTGGATCTGGCCCACTGTCTAGTGGACTGTGACTGTGTTAATTTATGCTCAAACCACCATTACTCTTACCTGTACCAATATATTGAATTCATTTACAACTAAACGGTCTTGTGTCTGTTAAATGTATCTGTCTGATCTACAGGGGCTACCACCAGCTGGGCCCACAGTTCCTATCAGATCTGACTCCACACTATATACCTAGACGCTGTCTTCGCTCAGCCGACAAAGCTCTACTCATTGGCAATACTGACAGGCTAATTTCTATAGGAGGAAAACGGATTGGCTCCGCGGGGGCGACTCTCTGGAACCAAATCCCGCTTAACATTCGCATCTCCCGAAGCCTATATACGTTCAGGAAGAAGCTGAAGACCTGGCTATTCTGCCAAGCATTTCAATCCTAGGCCAATTTTTCTTCGCTGATTTCTTGTTTTTTTCTCCCTTCTCTTTTATTTATGCTCCCCTCGCTAGAACATCTGGGCTATTTTGTCACAAAGCGCTATGGCACCACCGACCGGTGGTATATGCGCGCTTCTCAAATAAATAGTAATAAATAAATAAATAAATCTATACTCATGTTCCTATGAGTGCTTGCAGTAACATTCATTCAACCAGATGTGTCAGAAAGGCTGTTCTTGGAGTCGAGGTTCAGAACAGAGAATCCAAATTACCAAAGCAGCTCCTGCGGTCGTAGGGCTATGTAAGAAAAAGATCATATCCTTAAAGGGGTTGTAAAGGTTCTTCTTTTATTTTCTAAATACATTCCTTTAAGCTAGTGCATTGTTGGTTCTTTTACCCTTTCCTTTGATTTCCCTTCTGAATGTTTTTTTTCTTTGTTTGAATTTCTCACTTCCTGTTTCTCCTCAGTAAGCTTTCCACCATCATCCGAGCGGTGGAAAGTCATTTAGAACAGCTTACTGAGGAGGAACAGGAAGTGAGAAATTCAGACAAAGAAAACAAGGAAAAAAAACATTTAGAAGGGAAATTGAAGGAAAAGGTAAGTGAACCAACAATGCGCTAGCTTAAAGGAATCTATTTAGAAAATAAAAAACAAACCTTTACAACCCCTTTAAGACTTTAATTGAACAAGTAGTAATAGATAAGGTCATCTTTCTTTTCCTTTTTTCAGTTTACATATTCTTTGTCAGATCATGTGCATGCAGCAGTGCCTAAGTGGCCCAGAATAAAGACCTTTCCTCTCCCAATCTGAATTTTACAGAATAGAGGATTATTAGACACTGATATCAAACATAGTTTTTTTCTGTATTTAGGAACACACGTCATGATGATAATACATGCCTGCATATTACTGCTTTAAATTGTGATTTTGAATATCTGACTGGAGTTCAGCTTCAATGTAACACTGAAAATCAAACTTTCTTACTATATATATTTTTGTATTCAAACTTTTGAAGCTTATGCAAAATTCATGGGCCAGGGGACCTTTATTTTTTTAAAGTATAAAGCTCAAAGTGAGAGAGAGCGATGTGCCTGTTATCAAAGAAGCCTCAAGATGGCACTGGGGATTCCGCTTCACAGTGTGCAGAAAACCCAAACACAGAACAAAAAGAAGAAACATTTATTTCTTTTTTTACTCCAAGGATTCCAAAACTCAAACTTTAAACTGTATAGTATTTATCTGAAAGGTGATAAAGATAGCGTGACAAATACCTCAAATGACAGAAATAAATTTGATACTAAACCTATTTTTAAAACATTGCTTTGTACCCTGTCTGTTTGCACTTAGGCCAACGGTCAAACAAATTGGCCATAGTTCGCCAGCCAGAACAACACTGGCAAAGAAGAATGACAGTTCCCCAGCTGGCTGGTGATTCTGGGATCCTGTAAACAAATCAGTAGGGAACCCTGGTTGACATAATTGTCTAAATGGAAACAAACCACCGGACGGTGCCAAACCAATGTATGTGAAAAGCATATGGCCACAAATGCATATGAAATGCATATCAATTGACATAAAATGTACAAAGAGTACCTCAGCGCACTCAAATGTGTAAAGCATATAGAAACAGATAGCCACACAATGTGATTGTGGCTTGACAAAGAGGTGGAGTCTTGAAACATTGCCAGGGAAACTGAAATTGTCTGCCTCCTCCCCGCACAGTCCTCAGCTTCCTGGATCCTGGTTGACGAGATGTCACATCCTGTCACATAATTTCCAGTCAGGTTGACTGCTCATCCTGTTTTGGAATACACACTACTGTTGGAATTTTTCCTCTCAGCTGGTCCATCCATATTCCTATCCTTTGCTCACCTGATGGCCACAGGCGAAATAGGTGGAACCTCTTTTCACCACCACCAGATCACATGTGGGGTTGTGGATTTGTAATGCCCCGTACACACCATCACTTTATGTGATGAAAAAAAACGACGTTTTTAAAAACGTCACTTTAATTGACTGTGTGTGGGGGAAAACGTCATTTTATGTCTTGTAAAAAACGACCAAAAAAAATTGAAGCATGCTTCAATTTTATGTGTCGTTTTTCAAAACGTCATTTTTTACTTCACAGAAATTGACCGTGTGTAGTAAAAAACGTTGTTTAAAACGACGTTTTTTCACCCGCGCATGCCCAGAAGCTACTTATGAAGCAAGCTTCAATGGAAAAAGTGGTGAGAACGTAACCTCGCTTTGCTAGAACATTGTGAGAAAAACGATGGTGTGTAGGCAACTTCGTCTTTGAAAATTGAAGTTTCAAAAACGTCATTTTTTACTTCACAGAAAATGTCGTTTTTTTTCATCACATAAAGTGATAGTGTGTATGCGGCATTACACCTTCTGAGCGTAAGCTGTACACCATGCATGGGCCAGATTCACAGAGATCGGCGTATCTCTGTGCGGGCGTAGCGCATGTCATATGCGCTACACCGACGTAACCTAGAGAGGCAAGTACAGTATTCACGAAGCACTTGCTCCATAAGTTACGGCGGCGTAACGTAAATGGGCCGGCGTAAGCCCGTGTAATTCAAAGTAGGCTGATAGTGGGCGTGTTGTATTATAATGAATCGTGACCCCATGTAAATGAAGCGCTGTACAAACGGCGCATGCGTGCGCATGCTCAGAATCACGTCAAATTTACGCTCTAAGATACGACGGCTCAATGGCAACGACGTGAACGTAACCTACGCCCAGCCCCATTCACGTACGACTTACGTAAACGACGTAAAAACATATGCTTGTTCTGACGTCCATACTTTGCATTACCTGCGCCTTATATAGCAGGGGTAACTTTACGCCGGACGTAAGCCTTACGTAAACGACATAGCGGGCACAAGTACGTTTGTGAATCGGCGTATCTAGGTCATTTGCATATTCGACGCGTAAATCTACGGAAGCGCACCTAGCGGCCAGCGTAAATATGCACCCAAGATACGACGGCCTAGGAGACTTACGTCGGTCGTATCTTGGCAAAATTCGGGCGTATCTTGTTCCCTGAATAGGGCGCATAGATACGACGGCGCATCACAGAACTTACGCCGCGTATCAATAGATACGTCGGCATAAGTCGTCTGTGAATCTGGCCCCTTGTTTTTATCTTTATTCTCAATAAAGGGGACATAGGCCCAGATTCTGAAAGGGCTTACGACAGCGCAACGCCATGTGCGCCGTCGTAAGTCCTAATCTGGGCCGTTGTATCTATGCGACTGATTCTTAGAATCAGTTACGCATAGATAACCATTAGATCCGACAGGCGTAAGGCTCTTACGCTGTCGGATCTTAAATGCAATTTTTTTTTCCGCCGCTAGGTGTTGCCTCCGTCGTTTTCCCGATTGAGTATGCAAATTAGCAAAATACGCGAATTCCCGAATGTACGCGCGGTCGACGCAGTAAAAATACGACGTTTACGTTAGATTTGCGACGCGTAAAGTTGCCCCTGCTATATGAGGGGCAACCAATGTTAAGTATGGCCGTCGTTCCCGCGTCGAAATTTAAAAATTTACGGTGTTTGCGTAAGTCGTCCGTAAATGGGGCTGGACGGCATTTACGTTCACGTAGAAACCAATGACGTCCTTGCGACGTCATTTCGCGCAATGCACGTTGGGAAATATTAGGGACGGCGCATGCGCAGTACCCTCGGCGCGGGAAAGCGCCTAATTTAAATAATCCATGCCCCCTACCCGGATCATTTGGCTTGCGCCGGGGAATTTACGCTACGCCGCCGCAACTTTACAGGCAAGTGCTTTGTGAATCAAGCACTTGCCCGTAAAACTTGCGGCGGCGTAACGTAAACGAGATACGTTACGCCCGCATAGTTTTACGCCGAGATACGAGAATCTGGGCCATAGTGTTTTAGTGCCTGATTCATGTTCAATATATAGATTCCTAGGGCCCTTCACAACAGTTATGGTACCTCACATACAATTAATGGGTTTTTCCCACATACCGCATCTCTTTTGAGCATTATTGTCCAAATGTAGTCATGACCATATTTGGTCAATGATGTTACCCAGAAACCACAGCCAGTTTGTTTACACACAGAAGTTGGTCAGGCGTTTGTCATTTAGTGGTGTGAGCATTATCGGACTGTGGGTTGTCATGCTGGAGGGTCAACATTGCTGAGTGGTGGATCATCATGGAGGAAGGTTGTCATGATCTACATCACTGTCTTGTTTTTTTTTTTTTTTTTCAAATAGAGGACTTTGTCATGATGTGGATTTTTTTTTACTTGATGTTGTTTTATTTACTTTACTTTTTTAAATTCCCTTAGGAAGGGCTAGATATTGGGGTGCCCACTTATTATAAGGGGGTTTTCCAGATTATGATAGGCCCCCTGCAAATCCCATAATTCTCATTGGGCCGCATTTGGAAAGAGGTACCCTTGAAATGTTCAAGGCATGTGACCTGATGTGGTCCAGGTGGAAAAGGCACAGGCTCGCTGCCCTTCTTTTTCTGACCACCCAGGCTGCATGCCCTTGCAAAAATCTTTGTACCCACATTAAAAGGACAAAGGCCCCATCCCCACATCTGGTCCCCAAGAGAATGTGGAATTTGTGGGGGGACTAATGGGAATCTTTTAGAATAAAGGCTCCCCAGACATCGATCCCACCAGGACAATAAGTACAGGGTACATAAGTATCCCTTGTTATTTATTTCCAAAGAAATGTTAAAGTGGATTTCTGGCTATGCTCCCAACTAGCCTAAAATCTTCCCTCTCCCTCTGTTAATACCCATGCTGACTAACCTGTGTATAATAGATGTATATACTTATCTGTTTTCACGTATATACTTACCTATTTTCAGGCTGTTCCGGTCTGGTCAGGTCACGTGATCTGATTCCCCTGTGTCAGCCATTGCAGCTTCCAGGAAGAGTAAGAAGCCCCAATAACAGATGGGCAATTAAAGCCTATGGGTGACATCACCACTCCCCTTCTGCAGCCACCCCTGGCAGACACAGGGAGATCAAGTGACATGACCAGAGTGGCCTGAAAATAGGTAGGTATATACATCTTTTTAACCAGTGTCAGTTAGCATATGTGTTAAAGGGGGGGGGGGGGGGTCGTTTTACGCTATGTGGGTGTCTAGGTGTATAGACAGAGCTAAAAACATAGAAAAAGATGGAACTTTAATAGTGCTAAACCATAGGGTGTATGTAAAATGCACAAAAAAAATCTACTAACTGATTAAAAGATAAGGAGTGGCATCAGAAATCTTTACAGCACCTGAACAGTAGATAGCCATATATAGACAGAATTTCAGTTTAAAAGTAAATAAAGATACAAACATCATGAAAAAACACAGACAATGGCCTAGATTCACGTAGGGCGGCATAACGTTGTGCGGGGGTATTCACAAAGCACTTGCATCCTAAGTTACGGTGGCGTAGCGTAAAACGGCCAGCGTAAGCACGCATAATTCAAAGTAGGCAGGTCGTGGGCGTGTTGTATTTAAAATAAGCGTGACCCCATGTAGATGCATGGCCGAACGAACGGCGCATGCGCACGCATGCTCAGTATCACGTCGTATTCACGCCTAAAGATACGCCGGCTCAATGCCTGTGACGTGAACATAACCTACGCACAGCCCCATTCACGTACGACTTACGTAAACGACGTAAAAAGATACGCTTGTTCCGATGTCCATACCTTGCATGGGCTGCGCCACCTAGAGACCAGCTTTATCTTTACGCCGGCGTATGTCTTACGTAAACGGCGTAACTAATTGCGATGGGCGTACGTACGTTCGTGAATCAGCGTATCTTGCATATTTACATATTCAACGCGGAAATCAACGGAAGTGCCACCCAGCGGCCAGCGTAAATATGTACCCCAAGATTCGACGGAATAGGAGACTTACGCCGCTCGTATCTTGGCCAAATCTATGCGTAACTGATTCTATGAACCAGGCTCATAGATACGACGGCGGCCGTTCGGACTTATGACGACGTATCTGGAGATACGCCGTCGTAAGTCTTTAAGAATCTGGGCCATTGTTTCCATGCCTCCACATCGACCCACCAACTATTTCCATCCCAAATGACAGATCCTGAGTTGGTTGTGAACAAACTGACTTGGAATTCTGGGAGAAATCATTGACTAAATATGATCATGAACATAGTGCTACAATCACTAAATGACGGCTCCCCGTCTGCTCTTTGTTAACACAACATGTCACTTTTAAAGCATTAAATCATTTTGCACCATAACTTCATATGCAGCTTTAAGGCATACCACATACTCATTGGTCCACATCAGTGCCTGGCCTCACAAATGCGCTTCTGGAAGAATGGTCAAACATTCCCATAGACATACTCCTAAACCTTGTGAACAGCCTTCCCAGAAGAATTGAAGCTATTAAAGCTGCAAAAGGTGAGCCAACTCGATATTGAACCCTATGGACCAAGACTGGGATGCCATTAAAGTTCATGTGCATGTAAAGGTGTCCCAATACTTTTGGTAATATAGTGTATATGCTTTAAAATTGGGCCCTAGTGTTTCGATATGGATATTGCAATTATTACATTACTATTTAATAATTGTTTCATAAATGTTTTTATTTCTTATTTTCAAGTTAGATTTTTGCTGAAATAATCGAGTAACAATAACGTGATGTTTTATAGGTCATGGTGCAGCCTTATTATCAGTGTAGGGCAGGGGTGTCAGACTCAATTTCATTTTGGGCTGCATCAGCATTAAGATTGCCCTCAAAAGGGCCGGTTGTATCTGTAAGATTTAATGTCCAGCGCATCCCCTCCCCTTACATTAGATGTCAAGAGCCTCCCCACCATCAAAAGGTGAGTCCCCCACTCTCCCTTACATCACAGTGCACCCCCTTTCCTTATGCTTCTGCTGGGAAAAAGCTGGATGCATTGCTTGAAAGCAGAAAGTAAGGGTCTGGAGTAGGACCAGAGGAGGGCTGGAGCTCTCCTGCAGGAGAGGTGCAATGGCCACATGAAATGGCCTGGATGGCCGGATTCGTCCCGCGGGCCTTGTGTTTGACAACTGTGGTGTAGGGCATACAGACAGGGACAAACTGTAAATAAAACAGTTTCAGCCAGCAACAATTAATAAAATATGCCCTATAAAAAACAAACCTAGACTGTTGTTAGTCTAGTGGTGTGGACAATGACAGGCTGTTAAAAAATGAAATTGCAGCCATAAACAATTAGGAAATATTCTCTGTGATGACCCATATGCATCCTTCATGGCTATAGTTTGTGTGGACATGGACAAACTGTAAGGGGCTGCAGGACTAGCATTAGCATTGGTAGCATTAGGATGTAAAAAACATTCTGTCCACTCACCCCCAAATTCCCAAAGATACAAAGATAAAACTGTGCGGGCGTAACATATCTGATTTACGTTACGCCGCCGCAAGTTTTACAGGCAAGTGCTTTACTCACAAAGAACTTGCCTGTAAAGTTGCGGCGGCGTATCATAAATCACCCGGCGCAAGCCCGCCTAATTTAAATTAGCCGGGTAGGGGGCGTGTAGCATTTAAATTAGGCGCCGAACGTACTGCGCATGCGCCGTCCGGAAAATATCCCAGGGTGCATTGCTCCAAATAACGTCGCAAGGACCTCATTGGTTTCGGCGTGAACGTAAATGGCGTCCAGCCCTATTCACGGACGACTTACGCAAACACCGTCAATTTTAAAATGTTTACGCGGGAACGACGACCATACTTAACATTGGTTGCCCCTCATATAGCAGGGGCAACTTTACGCCGCGCAAAACTAACGTAAACGTCGTAACTTCACTGCGTCGACCGCGCATACGTTCGGGAATTCGCGTATTTCGCTAATTTGCATACTCAACGGGGAAAACAACGGAGGCGACACCTAGCGGCAAAAAAAAAAATTGCATTTAAGATCCGACAGCGTAAGAGCCTTACGCCTGTCAGATCTAATGGATATCTATGCGTAACTGATTCTAAGAATCAGTCGCATAGATACGACGGCCCAGATTAGGACTTACGATGGCGTACATTGCGTTGCGCCGTCGTAAGCCCTTTGAGAATCTGGGCCACAGCATTTTACTACCTACAGCACATTCAGTAAGAGTTTACATCGAAGAGATCCTTGCCTACAAGCCCCATGCAAATATGTCCCCATGAACTTTATCAGCAGCAGACCCTATGCTTTTCATATTAAAGCTTAGCACATTGGCAATATGGTCACTGGGAACTGGAAGTCAACCTTTTATAGTGACAGGGCTGGTATATCCAAATGCCCCATTATTGACCTTTCTAAGCCAGCTGCCCTAGGTTAAAGGGCCAATAAGTGCATTGGTTGCTGGTTGCTATAGTGGTAAAACAGAGAATCAGTTTTATTGAACCACAAATGGGCTGGGTTTGTCTCAATCCTGTCTCAATCCCATCCCAAGTGATGAGCAATTTTTTTTTTTTCAGTTTTTGGTAGATGCCAGAGAGTTAAGTTATATACTTGCTATAGTGATATTGTGGGCCTCCTTTCCCCTGAAATGGGAACTTCATTTTATATTTTAGAGAATGAAGCAGGAGGTGTTGGTGCACATAGAAGAGGTCAGAATACCAAAATGTTAGAGAGATCCCCCTTTTTATCCCCCAGTGGGAACAGAAAAAAATAATTCTAGAAAAAATTTGGAAAGGTTAGGGTTGGTGTTGTGATAAAGTACCATGGCCCAGATTCTCGTATATGGGCGTAAAACTGTGCGGGCGTAACGTATCTGATTTACGTGATGCCGCCGCAAGTTTTACAGGCAAGTGCTTTATTTACAAAGAACTTGCCTATAAAGTTGCGGTGGTGTAGTGTAAATCACCCGGCGCAAGCCCGCCTAATTCAAATTAGCTGAGTAGGGAGCATGTAGAATTTAAATTAGGCACGTTCCCGCGCCGAACTTACTGCGCATGCGCCGTCCGGAAAATATCCCAGGGTGCATTGCTCCAAATGATGTCGCAAGGACGTCATTGGTTTCGACGTGAACGTAAATGGCGTCCAGCCCCATTTACGGACAACTTAAGCAAACAACGTAAATTTTAAAATTTCGACGCGGGGACAACGGCCATACTTAACATTGGTTGCCCCTCATATAGAAGGGGCAACTTTACGCCGCACAAAACTAACGTAAACGTCGTAACTTCACTGCGTTGACCGCGCGTACTTTCGGGAATTCGCGTATTTTGCTAATTTGCATACTCGACGGGGAAAACGACGGAGGCGACACCTAGCGCGGGAAAAAAAATTGCATTTAAGATCCGACAGCGTAAGAGCCTTACGCCTGTCGGATCGAATGGATATCTATGCATAACTGATTCTAAGAATCAGTCACATAGATACGACGGCCCAGATTAGGACTTACGACGGCGTACATTGCGTTGCGCCGTTGTAAGCCCTTTGAGAATCTGGGCCCATGTGTGCAAAGGTGCGTTGTGGTGGCATTCAATTGAATGGTACACCAATGTGTGTGCAGAACGCAACTACATTTCAGCACACCATAATTACCTAATGTGCAAGCATTAAGCAGTGCTTAAAGAACAGACAAACTACGTAACTGTAAGGCCGAGTACTCACGGCAGGACATGTCCGATGAAAACGGTCTGCAGACCGTTTCCATCGGACATGTCTGGCCGGGGACTGCCCGGGGACTTCTGTTCGATGGCTATACACACCATCGAACAGAAGCCCGCGCGTAAACATTACGCGGGGCGTGTCCGCGGTGTCGCCGCGTCGATGACGCGGTGTCGCCGCGACAATGACGCGGCGACGTGGGCGGGCCGCCTTAAAAATGCTTCCACGCATGCGTCGAAGTCATTCGACGCATGCGAGGGATGCGGGCGGCAGGACATGTACGGTAGGTCTGTACAGACGACCGTACATGTCCGGGCGGACAGGTTTCCAGCGGACTGTTTTAAAACAAGTCCGGGAAACAGTTGTCCGCTGGAAACCTGTCCGATCCGTCCCAAAATGGTCCGCTCGGGCCAACACACGGCCAAACATGTCTGCTGAAACTGGTCTGCGGACCAGTTTCAGCAGACATGTTTGGTCGTGAGTACGGGGCCTCACGGTCACCACCGTTTACGACCTTCCATCCACGACAACAGCTCATCTGACACACAGACAGACCAGCAGGCATCCCATTTTCCCAGAATCAAGACGAGACACGCAGCTCTGTACTTGTTCCAAATGTAATACTACTTTAATGGTTTCTTCTCAGTCTTATATACAGTACCAGGCATTAAAGCAACAATGAGATCTCCACCCCCCTAATCACACACTAAGGCTAATTACTAAACATTCCTTAATTAATAACAACAAAACACCTTCACCCACTCCGTTTCCGCAAGTACATTCCACACATAAACAGTATACATAATGAGAGGGTCTAGGAGCCAGCCTGACTCTTAGTTTCAATGCACAGAAGCAGTCTTCGTTAGCATCTCAACAGCCTCACACAATGGAAGGCCTTTCAAGAGCTAGCCTCATTTACAACTCACTAGGCTATCCAGAGAAATGAGTCACTATTGACTGGTTGGGGTCAACATCCTGCAGTATCTCAAAAGCCTGCAATACAAACTATCATTGATGTCAAATCTCATGTAATACATGAATTATGATTCACTTGCCACTCCATGCCCAAAGGGCACAGAGTGGACTCAGACCCAAGAGTTATCAGTGACGCTGACACAGGAGTATCCTCCATCCTCACAAAGTCTTTGGGTGTCATGGGTCATTCCGTTACATCTCTCCCCTTTCGGTGGGAGACTGACACAGGAGGAGACCCCGAACGGGTTGACTCCGAAGTCAGTCAGTAGATCCAGTCCTCCAATGCTGGTATCCATACCGTACCCCAAATAAATGGCTCCAAACAGAGCATTACTCACCCAGCCAACCTCTGCCTCTCTCAGAGAACCTGCCTGCCACTGGGGAGAGGCCTGGACTGGCCCTTCTCCCGCTGGAGAGAAGACAGGGTGACTGGGTTCAGTTCATCATGCTGCTGGGGATCTGGGCCAAATGGCCACCATTCCTGGGGTATACCAGTGGAGACTGAAGTCCCATCCACTGGTAGGCGAAAATCCCCCGATGCTTGCAAAGCCAAGCCGACATCCTCCTGTCTCGGTGATGCACTATTTTCTGGGGTTGTGTCAGTGGAGACCACAGTCCCATCCACTGCCCCAGGAACTCCCTCTTCCATTAGTAGAGAGCAGAGGCTTGTGGCATTCTGCTCTGTTGCCAGCTCTTCTGATGGGTCGCTTTGAGTGGAGACCACAGTCCCATCCACTCCCACAGGAACTCTCTCTCCTGCTAGGTGAGAGCAGAGGCTTGTGGCGCTCTGCTCTGTTGCCAGCTCTTCTGCTGGGTCGCTTTGGGGGGAGACCACAGTCCCATCCCCCGATGTCAGCTCAAGCTGCAGTTGTGTGCCGCAGCCAGTATCATCCTGCCCTGCTGCCAGGGATTCAGCTGGGGGTAAATGCTTTACCACCACAGCTTGTTGCTGGGGAGAGGGGCCAATTGCCCCGGCTCCCTGGAACTCCACTTCCATGGTGACTGGCATCTGTACCTCTCCCCTCTCTTCAGTTGGTGCTGCTGTGACTTCTGCTGCTGTAGCACCTCTTTGCTCTAGCCAAGTGGCATCCACAGCCACTATAACCCGGTCTATGATCTCCGGTGGAGGATTAGGTCCATACTGTGCCAGTCCACGTCTAACAGCCCGGTCCCAAAACTCTTCATCAGGTGTCCTGTCTGTTACGCTGGGCCTTTCAGCTCTATCCATTTCGACAAGTTGTGCGATAATGTCCCTTCTCTTACGGTTGCAGGCCGATCTGCCCCGGCTCTCCAGTAAGTCCTTGAGGGAAGAGAGCTTCAGCCGTTCATACAGCGTCTCCATCGTCCTGTGTCCTTGTAGCCATCCTTTAAGCGATGGAATTATCCCACTGCTGTGCCACCACTGTAACGGTCACCACCGTTTACGACCTTCCATCCACGACAACAGCTCATCTGACACACAGACAGACCAGCAGGCATCCCATTTTCCCAGAATCAAGACGAGACACGCAGCTCTGTACTTGTTCCAAATGTAATACTACTTTAATGGTTTCTTCTCAGTCTTATATACAGTACCAGGCATTAAAGCAACAATGAGATCTCCACCCCCCTAAGCCATTTACACTACGCCGCCGCAAATTACTGGAGCAAGTGCCGTATTCTCCAAGCACTTGCTCCGTAATTTGCGGCGGCGTAGTGTAAATGGCCCGGCGTAAGGCCGCGTAATTCAAAGGGGTGGCTTGTATTTAAATTAAGCGTTCCCCCGCGCCGATCGAACTGCGCATGCGCCGGGCGGAAAAATAGCCCAGTGCGCATGCTCCAGCTCACGACGGAAAACATCAAAGACGCCGACGTGAGCGTCATTGACGTAAAGTCGTATTCGCGGACGACTTAGGAAAACGACGTAAACGACGGAAAAAGCCGACGCTGACCCGACGCCATACTTAACATGGCATACGACGGACCTTCGTAAACTTGCCCCTCATATAGCAGGGGCAAGTTTACGCTTACGGAAACGTCGTAAAATCACTGCGTCGTCCGCGCGTACGTTCGGGAATCTCGCGTAACTAGCTAATTTGCATAGACGACGGGGAAAACGACGATGCGACACCTAGCGGCGGGAAAAAAAATTGCATTTAAGATCTGACAGCGTAAGAGCCTTACGCCTGTCAGATCTAATGGGTATCTATGCGTAACTGATTCTAAGAATCAGTCGCATAGATACGCCGGGCCAGATTAGGACTTACGACAGCGCAAATGACGTTGCGCCGTCGTAAGCCTTTTAAGAATCTGGCCCTAAAAGTCTAAGGCCTCATACACACGACAGAGGATTGTCGAGAATCTTGACAAGCTTTCTTTGCGTAGACACTGTCAAGACAAAATCTCCTCGTTCTCAAACACGGTGACGTAAAACACGTACAACGGCACTATAAAGGGGAAGTTTTATTCCACTGGAGCCACCCTTCTGAGCATGTGCGGGTTTCTAAGCATACACACGAACGTGTTTCTCACCGAAAACCAGCCAGACGAGGAACACAACGAGGAAATTGAGATTCCTAACGAGGAAAAAGAGAACTGGTTCTCTTTTTTTCTCATCGAGTTCCACAACAGATTTCTCGATGAAAAACATACACACGACCGTTTTCCTTGGCAAAAAAGCTCTGCCACCAAGTTTCTTAACGGATTCTGTCGAGGAAAACGGTCGTGTGTACGAGGCCTAACAGGTGAGTTCTTTGTTTCTGTACTTGTTTACATAAAGAAAGTCATATTCTTCGTTATACATGACAGCAAAGTAGTTGGCATTGACCAATTTGGAAAATATCAAGCCCCTTTAGAGGGGGTTCTAAGTACACAAAACAAGATTATGATGAGTTTCAAACACAAGCTGTAACTTTGGGTATATAACCCTAATGTCAGCAAGAGAAATAAGATGAAGCATGAGTACTAAGGTAGTTACAGCTTAGGTAGTATAGTGATAAATAAGCATCTAGGTGTTTAACAAGTGGCTTTGTCATATCCCAGGGCAGGAGATAAGGACCTGAGAGAGGGCCCTATGAGAGGGCAAAACGAGACAGACAGTATTCTTAAAATTTAAGGTGGGCAACTAATACTATAGAGCATAGGGTTAGTACTGAGCATTGCTGGGAGTAAGGCCTAGTTGCTTATAGGTGGAAACACATCTAATTTTATGCGATAACCAACTTACATCTGGTATCTCGTAACCAAGGGGCCCAAGGAGCAAGACATTTTTTAGGGTATAATTTGCTGTAGCATACATATATTCCATATGTAGATTCTGGTTAAGAATGGATGCACAGAGCAGAAAAGTAGAGGGGTGACTTGATTTCTAGTTTCGGGCAAGGGCTAGCTGTGCAGCTATCAAAACATTCATAGTATGGAATTGTACATGCCATGCTTGTAACCCTAATACCAGCAAAGCGATTTGAGGGGTTAATGATACATGTGATTTTGTGAGTTAAGAACTTAAGATAATAGGGTATTCACATCTTTCCAGGATAGGGTGATTACAGGGCTGTACCACCATACATGCGATGATGTGCACGGAAGACCACAGTTTCTCCAACAGCAGTTTGAGTGTGATGGATACATATGAGACAACTTGGTTGGTGTGTAGTGCCATAGGTGGAGAATTTCCAATGTGTAGCGGGTAGGTCGTTGCTCGATGTCAATATTTTGTTTTTTATGTGAAGTGGAGGAAATGTTCCCATTTTTCCATAGAAATTAGTTAATTACCAGAGAGTGTTATGCAGGGCATGCCTGATGCGTAGGTATTTGTAAAAGTCTTTGTGACTGATGTGCGACTTGGCCTGTAGTGTGTGGAAGGGACTTTTAGTTTTCAAATAGGTCTCCAACAGTCTGGATCCCAGCCACAACCCAGGAGTTGATCTCCAGATCCTGACACAAGAGATTTATTGCAGTTAGGGGAAGCAGTTAGAGAAGCGCTTTTGGTATTCCTTGGGATGCTTGTGAAATGGAGTTCCACACTCTTATCGTAGCAGTGACTGAGTCAAGATAAAGTTGTGGGGGAGTTAATTGAAGCCATAAGGCTGCTAGTAGTTGCTTAGGAGAACATCCAATTACAATTTCCTGTATTTGCAGCCACAGATGCTGCTGCGATGAGACCCACCATCTTCTTGATTGATATAGCAGTATAGCTTTGTAGTATCTTTTGACTTCAGGAGCACTAAGGCCAGCCGTGTTTGTGGGAGCGTATAAGGTGGAGCGACTGACTTTTTGTGTAAAGTTTGATGTCAATGTTGAGCAGTGAGATGGGTCTATAATTGGCTGGAAACATGTGTGGCTTTCCGGGTTTGGAAATGGTGACAATCACTGCCTCTAAGGCCCCGTACACACGACCGGATCTGTCCGCTGGGATTTATCTGCAGATCAGTTCCAGCGGACAGATCCGGTCGTGTGTAGGCCCGAGCGGACATTTTCCAGCGGACATTTGTCCAGCCGATAAAAATTTCTTAGCATGCTAGAAAATCTACCTGCTGTAAACCTGTCCTTCGGACTTATCCGGTCGTCTGTACAGACTCACCGGATAAGTCCGTCCAATCCCCATCCCTCGCATGCGTCGAAATGATTCGACACATGCGTGGAAGTATTTACCTTCCAGGGTCGCGCACGTTGCCGCATCATCGTCGCGGCAACGGCGCGGCCACGTCACCGCGGGGATTTGGATCTGATGGTGTGTACAAGCCATCAGATCAAAATCCGGAGAAGAAATGTCCGATGGAAACGGTCCGGCGGACCGTTTCCATCGGATATCCTCTCGTGTGTACAGGGCCTAAGGATTCCTTGGGGATGTTTCCAGATTCTACAAAGTGAGAGACCGTCTTACATAGTTGGGGACTAAGAAGGGTGGAGAAGGTCTTGTAATATTCATTACAGAAGCCGTCTAGCCCAGGGGCTTTATGTAAAGGGTGGTCACGGATTGCGTCTTTGATCTCCTGTTCTAGGAAGGGCTTGTTTAGTTCTGAGAGTTGGGCGGTCGTAAGAGTAGACAAGCGTATGGGATGTAAAAGGTGAATGATCTGAGTCAAGTTAGGTGAGGGTTCGGCAGTAGAGGTGCTGAGGTTATATATTGGAATAGAATTCACTGAAGCATTCAGCAATATCTTTGGGGTTGCATACTCTGCGTCCCTGAGTAGGGAGCATGAAGGGAATTCTGGCCATTACTTCTTTTCGTTTAACTTGTTATGCTACTAGGGCACCAGGTTTGTTATGTGTGTACCAGTTGAGGTGGAGCCTTTTGATGTGATGGTCATACACTGAGTACAGATAGGCACATGGGGCAAGATTCACGTAGACTAGCGGCGGTGTAACGTATCGTAGATACGTTACACTGCCGCAAGTTTTTATCGCAAGTGCCTGATTCACAAAGCACTTGCAATGAAAACCTACGCTGGCGTCCTCCGGCGTAAGCCCGCGTAATTCAAATGGGCGTGTGCCATTTGAATTAGGCGCGCTCCCGCACCGGACCTACTGCGCATGCTCCATTTCGAAATTCCCGCCGTGCTTTGCGCGAAGTGACGTAATTTTTTCGAATGGCGACGACGTGCGACGTGCGTAGTGTACATTCGTATTCCCAGACGTTTTACGCAAGACAAAAATAATTTTTAATTTTGACGCGGGAACGACGGCCATACTTTAAACAGCACATACGTGCCTAAAATTGCGACGGGAAACTATACTAGCGATGACGTACCGAACGCGAAAATCCGTCGTGGATCGCCGTAACTGCTAATTTGCATACCCGACACTGGAATACCACGCGAACTCCCCCCAGCGGCGGCCGCGGTACTGCATCCTAAGATCCGACAGTGTAAAACAATTACACCTGTCGGTTCTTAGGGCTATCTATGCGTAACTGATTCTATGAATCAGTCGCATAGATACTCTGAGAGATACAACGGAGTATCTGAGATACTCCGTCATATCTCCGCTGTGAATCTGGCCCAGAGTTCCTCCCTAACTTTATGCAACAAAACTGTGAGGGTATCAGTAGGACTCAGTTTATTACTTTGTTCTAACTGTTTGATTTGCTCTAGGAAAGCATTAATACGTTCCAACCGCTTACGCTTTTCCTGGGCACAAGGCTTAAGGAATACACAAGCTAACACAAGCTTTATGTCCATTCTAAAAAATAGATTCGTTGGTTACTGAACCTGTGCTAATGGCAAATATGTCTATATTTTCCTCTTAACTAGGGATGCGCCCAATATTTGAGTCGAATGTAAGTTGGAGTCTATAGGACACTAACATGAAAAAACAAAAGTGCTAATTTTAAAGGCTTATATGCATGGTATTGTCATAAAAAGTGTTTGGGGACCTGGGCCCTGTCCCAGGGGACATGTATCAATGCAAAAAAAGTTTTAAAAACTTATGAAAAAGAAAAAAGCTGCAACAGTTCTGCCCTTCAAAGGACACTTCTTCTTACTTTGACAGCTGTTATATAGCTGAGGGCGGGGCCACCCGGTGACGTAAGCAGGCAACCCCTCTGATGCCACGGGGGCTTCCCTTTAGCAACAGAGGGGGGGCGGGGTCACCCGTTTACATCACCGGGTGGCCCATCCTCAGCTATATAACAGCTGTCACCAGTGGGAGAAGCGTCACTCCCATGGTCATTGGGTAGTGTGGATTTACTTTGCTGGACATTTTTATATCTTTTAATAAAGAACTTGTCCCAAGCTGTCTATTGTCTTTTTTAAAATTTTTGACACTTTTTTTGTGAATTGGTAGGGGTACCCCGTTACCAATTCAAATAGGGGGCCGGGATCTGGGGGTCACCTTGTTAAAGGGGCTTCCAGATTCTGATAAGCCCCCCACCCGAAGACCCCCACAACCACTGGCCAAGGGTTGTGAGGATGAGGCCCTTGATAAGGTGCTTTGGGGTCACATAGAATAATTTGCTCATTAGAGAATGGTTGCAATTTGGCCATTACGGATTCGAAGAAGGTCTTATGTTTCATATTGGGGGCATATATTTGGCTATCACTAATGGGGAGTTATTAAATGAAGCAGAGAGAATGAGATATCTGCCCATTGGATCAATTTCTATATGATGGAGTTGGAATGCTATTGAATTTCGTACAGAAATCATAATGCCTTTGGTCTTTTTAGGTGTGTTAGCAAAATGTGTCTCTTGGACACATATTATATCTGATTTTTGGGATATTGCTTTCCTCCAAAGTCTGGCTCGCTTGAAGGAGGCCCAGGGAAGGAGCTCTGAAAGTGCAGAGTAACAATATCAAATATCGTAAAAGAAAATAGCTACTAGGATAAGATTAAATCCTTTACCCTAAATTAATTATAGTATAGTGCATATACTCAAAACAGGTGTACATACATGAATGGATAACCATTAAGTAAACAAATGGAGATTATATATATATATATAATCAATGAATCCAATGGGAATTGTAAATATATATATGGAATATATATGAACATGTGTATAACAGTCCACATATGATAATCAGTGAATCCAATTCAACAAGTGGAAAAAAAAATCAAAGGAGATGGGAAGATGTTCTAGACTTTCTACCACCACCAAAGGGAACTTGGGGTGAGCCTTTCCTTGGGTTACACACCAGAAGAAATAAAAACTCTTACCAGATGGAAAGGACCTCCTGTTAGTAGCGAGGTCACCAGCGGCTGCAGATTTAGCCCTCTGCGGGGTCTGAGGTGAGTCCGGGGTGCTGATATCGCTGGGCTCCAGACTTCCACCACTCCAGATGATGTCCTAGCGGACAAAACGCGTCGGGGGACTCTATTGTTGCCACATTTTATACAAAGCGCTTGAATATCATTATAAATGTAAGAATTCTGACTTCAGTTTTTTTTTTTTCATTATATGACATAACCCTTCCACATCCATTTGGGATTCCCTGCACCATCACTTCTTATGAGATAACCCAATAGGAAGCCACCCTTCTCTGTGACACTCTCCATCCTGCTGGCATTTTGTTATCCCTGGCACAGCATCTTGAAGCCCATAGAATTGCCCAAAGTACATTGTGGTTCCACCACGCAAGCCTGTTTGACTCATTGAACGTAGGTTCTCTAGGTTTCAAACATTCTGGTAAGCCACTTACCTGTGGGGGTGGTTCCCTTCACTGCATCACCTCTTCACTTGCACAGATTTGCATGGTTTGAAGTCGTCACCATATTTTGAACTTTGTCAACACCAAAGTTTGGTCACTTTTAAGGACAGATCGTCTTTGCATTTTTGCACCTGTTTTGATTTTCCTGCATACAGTATAGCCATTCATTGCGTGCTTATGAGGACATTCTTATTCAATATTATCATTTGAGCACTTCTATTTATCAAGTTTTTACGTATTTATTTATTCAAGTTTTTACATATTTATTTATTTAGATTAACGCTACACTTTTTTTGTTTCCAGACTTTCTCCTCACTCAATAAAATACCCTTCTGTCCACTGTGCTTAGAGATACGATCTCCCAGATAAGAGCGAAGCCTTTCTCTTGTCTGACAAAAATCCCTTGTCTGATAACAAATATCAACTGAGCAACCTGAACAGTTCTATAGGTTAAGAGTAAAGTATAAACTATGCATGAGATATGCAGTATAACAGTAAAATTAACAATAACCAGGATGAGAACATGTGCTTAACACACTTTGAAATCGGGGTGTAAGAAGAAATATATGGGCTGGCCAAGCTTCCAGGGTGAATTAGTGGAAGACAAATTCCACATTGTGGTAAGCCCACTAGAATAGCTAATAATAGAGGCTATGGCGGAGAAGATCTTTGGTTTTTGCGTTCAGCCATCTTTTGAGCATGTTGTGGGTTATGCGGCGTGTTATGTCGGGTGACATTCGATGAGGGGGTAGGAATAAGTTCCCAGTTGTGGAGCTGTTTATTACCCTCCTTCAGGGAGGTGATAGCCACCTGCTGGCCTTGATGCATGACAAGTAACTTGGTAGGGAAGCCCCATCTATAGAGCAGCTTATTATCTTGCAGGACTTTAGTGACCGGGGCAAATTCCTTCCTTCTTTGTGCGGTAGCTCCTGATATATCCTGATAAAGTATCACCCCCCCGCGTATGGGGGAGGAAGTGTGAAGGGATTTCTAGCAGCGCTAAGGAGCTGATCCTTGACATGGTAATAGTGGACCCGGGCTAGTACATCCCTAGGAACTGTATCTGGCAGGAGTGCTGGCTTTGGTATTCTATTAGCATGATCAAGGAGGAGATCCCTGGGGGATAGGTCAAGCATTCATTTCAGGAAAAGCTGTTTCAAAAATTGAATGATTTTTATGCGTTTGACCACTTCTGGAATGCCCCTAAATTTAATATTATTACGGTGGGACCTATCTTCTAGGTCCGCCACTTTTATTTGAAGCTTCTGAATTTCCTCAGCCTGCACCACATGAACGTCCCCAACCTCATTATGCACTGCCACCATGTCAGATAGTTGGCTTCCTCAGGGGATTGTATGGTCACTACTAGAGCCACTGTTTACACGGGTGACCATACAATCCCCTGAGGAAGCCAATGTTGGCGAAACATGTAGAGACATGATATGCGTCAGTGACCATCTCATTTTAATTGGATACTATGGCCAGTATCAATTAACTTTGCTGTTTTTTTTGTTATGTACCCTATTTCCCTGTGATGTATCTTTGTAATAAAATGTATATATTAAAAAACAATGTATTATTAAGCGATATTAATAAGACACTAACAGCGCTGAAATGAGCCTTTAAAGTGGCTTTTGAGTCAATCACCCATATACTGCAAATATTACTTATATAATGAATGAAATTTGGACTGTGTAAATATAATGGTGGATACCCCAAATCAGTGATTAAAAAGATTCCTGATCCTAAAAGTCCCATTAACAATAGTCCATACACTTCCTCAGGTACCGATTTGCTCAATCTTATTGGAAGAAATCTCAAGGTGTAGGTACAGGTCTGCTTGAATGCTGAAAGGATCTCTCTGTGATATCCCCCTTAAGATTTTGTACTCACCAGAATGTAGTAAGTTCAAAGCATTGGATACAACCACTTGCAACGATCACACATCGGTTCTCCTCCTCTGGTGTATGGTGGTGATAATCTCTATGCTATGAGATGTGTAGCTCGGCAGACATGCAGGGAAGCAAACAAAAACTTTGCATAGTGTAAAATCCTTTTTATTTGAATATTGTACCCCTGCTATCCGCTCATGCTTACACAGTTAAAAATAAAATAGGCTTGTCATATGGGCTGCTGCCTCTGCTCACTCAAAAATATGGCTTCAAGGTTTTGGCTCAATATTCCCTTCGTAAGTCCCGGGTAGAAGCAGGCTGCCTCACAAGCTGAATCGTTGTGTAGCCACGCCCTGACGCGTTTCGTGATAGGTCCACGTCTTCAGAGGGCATGGCTACACGTATTTAGTATGTCCTATATATGCTAGGGAACCTTCCTGGGTCTCCTCCCCTCTCTCTGCCTTATTGGTCGCCCGCTGACAGGTCCGTGGGGAACCTCCCCATCAGCTGTGGCGCCGTTCTTCCGAGCCTGCCTGTCCCTACGTAAGCCGCTCCAAGGTGATTGGTCGCTTAATACATTGTTTTTTTAGTATTTCTTTGTTATAATAGCTGCTTTTTACTGCGTTAAATAGTTTTACATCATTCCATTGAGCGCTTGGATCAGAATAATCTATCGACTATTTCTGATATTTCTTACAAAATGTATATATTGTTTAAGAAATATCTGTACTTGTTTATATCTGGGACCATTATAATCCCCAACAAAACTGATTCCCTTAAGGTGACTCAACCTACACCCTTTTTGAAAATGTAGTCGTTTATATTTACTAAAATAATTTCATTTCCATGTGCTATGTACCGTGGGAGACCAGATATAGTGAATGCAGGGTCCTGAGTTTAGAAACACTTTAATGCATAGAATGCATTAAGATAAAAAAAAATCTGCCTTTAGAGACACTTTAAAATAATTTTACAGGAAAGGCGTATATATGGGGACATAGACAGGAGTTAAACATGAAACCTTTCCCTACTTGGGATCAATGGGGAATGGCTAGAATATTTGTTGAGCTTATGTTGGGAAATGTCTCTTCACTTTTGTCATTCAACCACATGACATTACTTTGAGCTGCATTTCCCCTGTTTGGAATGCCTTCTCCATACATTTCTTTGGCAAATCCTCCAGGGGCTAGTGTCACATTGCAAATTCTTATGCGTGACTGAATATTGTTTTTCCTTGGTCTTTAATGTATGTTAAATTATTAACTGTGTATTCAGCATGTATTCAAATGCGAACATGGACTCTTGAGAATTGTTACAATTTTGTACGATTATATGATTTTGCTATATGTCACTGTAACAAAATTACATTGTTTGAAGCAGAGATGAGGCTGCATGTAACCGAATGAACACACAGATTACATTTAGCTGACAGAACAGGGCATCCTTCTAGCAGAAAAACATTTATAAATGTACAACTCATCCTTTTCTGAAACAAATAGGTCACAGCAGTCAATGACCTTACAAGCATTAGCGGGTTTCATAAAAAAAAAAAAGGTTGTTCTTTATTTCACATACTAGGATGACTTTTATCCGGAATTCACTTGCTGCAAGAGGGATATATAATAGTCATGGCAGTGTTAAATTAAAGCCCAATTGAACATTCCATTTAAATCAGCTAAATGCATGCCAAGTGTAAAAAGAATTAAACAGCTATTTCTGCTGTTTGAAAAGTTTTAACTATGACTTAGACATGTTGGACCCCTGCAGATAGACCACTGCTAACATGCAGAGAGCAAAGATAACTGTATTTCTCTACAGCATGTTGGCAAGGGGCATACTTTTCTTCTTTGGCTGAGTGAAATGTAAGGACCAGTTCACACCAGAACACAGTCTGCATGCGGGTGCCATTGTAAAATGGATGGAATTCAAAACACAGGCCCTATTTAGAGAAATTCTTGCATTTTTCTCAGTGAATACAAGGCATTCTCTGATTGGATAAGGTGGAAATTGTCCTCCTCTTTCAATTAGAGAACACTTTGCATTCATTGAGAAGTATGCATGGTGTTCTCAGAATGGTGCCTGTGCCAAGCAGGTGACCAGCAGTAGTTTTTATTAAGCAGGGCAGCTGATGACTCAGAAGACAGACAGAATTACTGTAGTATTGGTGGCTACTGCAATGATTCTCTGCCTCCAAATGGGTCGGCCAAGAATTTGCTCCAGTTTTAGTCCAGTCACAAATCAAGACTTATATAATAGCCTCAATGAAGCAGTGGAACGAATGATAAGGGACTATATCCAACAATTTTATGATGAAAATAGTATCATTAGAAGTAACCAACATGGTTTTAGAAAATAATCTTGCTTGTGCCATACCAACTTTTTAACATTCAATGAGGAGGTGAGTTGTAATTTGGATAGAGAAAAGCCAAACAATTAATTTACAAATCAAGGTCTTTTGGCATTGATGAAATGGTACATATACCCTGGCAGTGCCGATCCTGACCTCCCTGGGGCCCTAAGCAAAATGACATGTCACATTAAAGTTGAGAAGCAGGGGGGGGGGTTCTGCTGTCGGAAATTGGAAATTACATCTTACAATAAAGTGAGAAGCGGGAGGTGCTGACTTCTTACCTCTTCTCCCATGCAGCCAGCGAGTTGAGAAGCGGGGTGAGGGGCCGCACCAGGGGGGAGCCTCTAGTAATTAGGGAGGCCCTCCGCAGCTTTGCAGGGCCCTAAGCGGCTTGCATAGTGAGCCTATAGGGCGGATCGGCCCTGTACCCTGGTACCCTGGATTGAAAACCTGGTTTCAGGAGCATGTCCAGAGGGTGGAGATTAAGGGCATATTTTTGGAAAGATCCAGAGGTGTCAGGGGTGTTTCCCAGGGCTCTGTCCTGGGACCAATTCTGTTTAACTTGTTCATAAATGATATAGAGGCAGTAGTGTATTTAGGTTTTGTGCTGCCCTAGGAGAGACTGAACTTGTGCTCTCCTAATTTAAATAGGACCCACCCCTTCCTGTCAATGCCACGTCCCTTTCTGTTTAAAACCCGCCCTGAAATTTTCAAGTGGGGACACTAGTGGGGGGGGGGGGCAATGGATTCCCTTAATTTGCATAGATTTCCTCTCACTTCCTAGCTATGGGGCAGGAAGTGAAGGGAAATCTCTGCAATGGGACAGGAATAGTAAAAAATAAACTGACGGGCTATAACCCCCCTCTTACTCCATCCAAAGTGAAAAAAAAAGTGTTGTCTATAGTTTACTTAAGCACACATTGCTGATAATTTTATGGAGAGGAGGACTAAGAAGATATAACCATGCCAATGGTGTAGCAGAAATCATATAGCACAGTGAGGAAGGTTTGTGGTCCAGGCTGATAGGACAGTCAAAATTAGAAGCAGCTTGCATTATACTAACAGTGTAGCACAAGCCAGCGGGGACTCTTTCCATGCTGCCCACCCCCCCACAAATTGATGCCCTAGGCCTGGGCCTTGTTGGCCTAGGCCAGGATACAGCATTGTATAGAGGTTGGAATAAATAGTTCAGTCTCAGTACTTGCTAATGATACAAAACAAAGCAAGGTAACAACTTTGCAACAGGATAAAACAACTTTGCAATAAGACCTAGTTAAAATAGAAAGGTGGACAGCTATATGGCAGATGAGGATCAATATAGGAAAATGTAAAGCAATGGGAGGGAAAACGTCAGGGGAAATTGAGGATGGAAAAGGATGTAGGGGTCCTAGTAGAGGACAGACTCAGCAATAGCATGCAATGCCAAGTTACAGCAATCAAGGCCATGAGAGTTCACCGCTCAAAGATAATTACCCCTCCTGTTATCAGCTGTCTCCACAACTGACTGAGTGCCGGCCTTGTTAGCTACAGAAACATGGAAACAAAAAATGCTGGGTAGCCGCACTCCAAATGTTCACCTTTTATTATGTAAGAACAGGATCCAAAAACATTCACAGATAGGTACAGACCAACATGCTTAGCTAATGTGTTTCACACCAATTATGGTGCTTACGCATATAAGACCTGTAGACAAGGCCAGTAGACAATTAGAATGCATTAAAAAGGCAAAATTCGGCCACTTTACAAACTCTGGGTATACCATGCAGTTCTAAAAACCAATCGTTAGAAAGGATGTCCTTGAACTGGAGCGAGTCCAGTAAAGGACAATAAAGCTAATAAGGGAACTAAAAGACCTCAGTACAAACATTAAACTTAATCTCTCTAGATTAGAGACACTTAAGAGTGCATATGAATGCAATATACAAGTATCTGAATGGTGACTTTAGCATTGGGAGGAAATTGTTAAATGTTAGCTCTCTAAAAATGACAAGCGGCCACAATGAGATTGGACGAGAAATACTTCAACCTTAAAGTAAATGTAATGGGTTCTTTACTGTTAGAAATGTAAGGATGTGGAAATCACTTCCAAATTTTGAGGAGGCAGCGGGGAGTGAAGAAAAGTTCAAAACATTTTAGATGTGTTTCTCAGCAAACACAAAGTACAGGGATATGGAAAATGGTAGTGACACATACACACACACACACACACTCAGGTTGAATTGCATGGACAGTGTCTTTATTCAACCTTGGCAACTATTTAACTAGAGATGGGCCAAGCACCCCCCTGTTCGCATCGCACCAGAACTCCCAAACAGGGAAAAAGTTTGGCCCTGAACCGCAAACTCCATTGATGTCTATGTGACCTTTAAATATAGTGCCTGGGGGGTCCCATTAGTCTGCCTGTAAAGTGGTGCATCGGTGGCATGTATAGAACATGCTTCAGGAAAACTGACATTTATAAAGAAAAAATTGTCAAATCACATTAAATTGACTAGAATAGAAAATTTGGGCTGAACTTTTGCTCAACCTGAACCATTCGCCCAACACTATATGTAACTATGTAAGTAGATACTGTATTTGCACTGAAGGTCTCAAAGTAAAAGGTTTATCTCCAAAGAGAAGATCCATGACCAATAGTGACATCACCAATATCTAAATTTGGTGACACCAGGAGTCAGAGGCAGCAGACAATCCCACACAGCGCATAAACAGCTATAAGGCTTAAGGCCCATGGCATAGAATGAATGAATGAATGAGTAACTTGTATAGTGCTACAAACGCAAACTAAATCACCTCAAGGTACTTTTGCAGCCAGTGTCCACCTGTGTCTTCAGAATAGATGGGTCTTAAGCTTCTTCCTGAAGGCCAGATGGTTTTCTTCCAAGCGGATGTCCATGGGTAGAGCGTTCCATAGCCAGGGTCCTTGGACTGCAAATCTTTGTTCGCCTTTTGATTTGTAGCGGATCTTGAGAATGTGGAAGAAGTTCTGGTTAGTTGACCAGAGGGGGCAACTTGGGGTGTAGTGCTTCATTTTTTCACAGAGGTATTGCAAGGCTTTTCCTTGTGTACATTTGTGAGTGAGTCAAAGGGTCTTAAAATTTAACTCAATCCTTCACGGCTAGCCAATGGCGGGTCCTCAGGGATAGGGTGATTAATTCCCAGTTTTTTTTTCCAGTTACCAGTCTGGTTGCTGTGTTCTAGACCAGTGGTCATCAACCCTGTCCTGCAGGGCCCACTAACAGGCCAGGTTTTATGTATTACCTTGGGTAGATGCAGTCTAGAATACTGCAATCACTGAGGAGCAAATGATATCAGCTGTGATGTATTTCAGTTATCTTGCAAACCTGGCCTGTTAGTGGGCCCTGCAGGACAAGGTTGATGACCACTGTTCTAGACAACTTGTAGACTCAACATTTGGTATTTGGGAAGTCCTAGGTAGAGGGTGTTTGTGTAGTCGAGTTGGGAATTGATGATTGTTCCAACTACTGCTGCTGTGTCTCCTTCCGGGATGAAGGGGATGAGTCTACGCAACAGGCGAAGAAGGTGGTGAGATCCGCTGACTACTGATCCATTTTGCATCCATTGTCATGTCTGAGTCAAAGATGACTCAGAGGCTTTTGGCTTTAGTGCTGGGGGTGATGGGTTACCCAAGGATGGTGGGTGGTGTGAACATTGTGCTAGGGTTTTTGTTTTGATTTGCATCCAATCATCGATCAATGAGAGACAGTTTTCCAGTGCGTGGTATTGGTCTTTTTTGTTTGTGATGTGTAGGTAAAGTTGGGTGTCATAAGCGCAGGAGTGATAGAGCAGGTCCTGGTTGCTGACGATTTTGAGGAGTGGACGGAGGTAGATGTTGAAGAGCACGGGCGACAGGAGTGAACCCTGAGGGACTTTAGGTGCTTCTGAAGTGAAAGCTCCTAGTTTCAATTTATGGCATTAGTTCTCTAGGAAGGATGCGAACCAGAGTAGATCTGAGTCTGTTACTTTGGCTACTTCTGCGAGAAGAGTGAGTAGGGGTTTGTGGTCTATTGTGTTGAAAGCTGTGCTGAGGTCCAGCAGCACCAGGAGACACGATTCTCCTTCATCTGCTGCTTTGAGGGCATCTTCCCAGATTTTGAGAAGTGCAGTTTCTGTCTCGTGGCCAGGGCAGAAACCAGATTGTAGTGGGTCCAAGAGTTTGTGGGTGTCCAAATTAGGTTGTAGCATTGTACTACTGCTTTCTTGATAATCTTGGAGATAGTGTTAAGGCTTGTGACAGGTCTGCAGTAGTTTGGGTCTTTGGGGTTGAGGTTGGGCTTCTTTAGGAGGGGTTTGACTATGCCTTGCTTGTGGGAGGTCGAAACGATTCCTTCTTTGAATGATTGGTTTATGAGGTGTGTTATGGTGGGTGCCAAGATGTCGGTACATTCTTTCAGAAGTTTTGTGGGAATAATGTCGTTTGGCGATGTGCTGTCTCGGAGGCTTCTTATGATGGTTTTGGTGGTGTTGATGGTGATTGGGACCAGAGTAAATCTCGATGATTGTAGAATATTTGTATGGTCTTTGTCTTCTTGCTCTGGCCGAGTGGGGTTGCTAGCTATGTTCTGCTGAATTATTTCACGATTGTTTGTGATTTTATCAATGAAAAAATCAGATAGCTCATTGGAGAATTTTTGTGTTTCGTTTGCTGAAGGCTCTAGACAGGTAGGGTTCATAGTCTGGGCAACTAGTTTGAAGAGTTCGTGGGGGTGATTCATGGCTTTTGAGATGGTGTTGGAGAAGTGTTCTTTTTTTGCTATGAAGATGGCTTTGTGGTATTTTGTGGTAAGTGATTTATAGTTTGTGTGGTTTTCCGTTGTTGAATTCCTTCTCCAGGCTCCTTCAGCTCTTTTGCTTCTTGTTTCAGTAATGTAAGAACCAGTTTGAATAGTTTTTGTGGGTGGGTACTCAGCGTATTGGTGCGACTGTGTCTGCTGTCTGTAATAGTGCTGTGTTAAGGGAGTTGAGTGTGTCTTCAGTTGAGTAGTTTTAAGTTAGCATCGCTATTTTGTTGGATACTGTGGTTTTGAAGAGTTGAGTGTAGTTTCTTCTGTGATCTTGTCCAGTGTGTTGTTGTTGAGAGTGTTGGTTTTTGGTGTTGGTAGTTATTTTAAATTTGAGGGTGTGGTGGTCAGTCCATGGCAGTGGCGTGTTGCCCAGTGTGTTAATGTCGATATTTTCTTTGAAGATGAGGTCGAGGGTGTGGCACGAAACGTGAGTGGAAGCATTTATCAGTTGCTGCAGACCTAGTGCTTCCAATTGGTTGATGCAGATGGTGACGATGGGGTCCTGGGAGGAGTTAGCCCCAAGGTTAAACTCCCTGAGTAGCAGGAGGTTTTTTGTTTTCAAGGTGTGTGTAGAGATAAATTCGGTGAAGGGTGTGAGGTGTGTCCTTGGTCCCGGTGGTCTGTAGCATAATAGTATGTGTATGGTGTCCTGGGGTGTTGTTTGAAATTGAAGTGTGAGTGTTTCAATGAATGGCAATGAGCTCTGTAGAGTTGGTTTGGTGAAAGTGAGGTGAGATTTGTAGATCACTGCTAGGCCACCTCCTCTTTGACTGACTCTGTACTCAATTAGGTTGCAGTAGTTCTCAGGCACTAATTCTGCTAGGATAGTGTTACAGTCAGGTGTTAGCCAGCTTTCCGTGATAAAGAGACAGTCTGTGTTGTATTGGGTGATGAAGACTGCTGAACTGGTGTTGATCGGGGCGCATGATAGGTGTTGTACTGGAAGTGGTGCAGTCATGTTTAGGGTGGTTAGTTGCAGCTTAGTTCTTAGAAGTTGTTCTTTTTGTAGTATTGTTTGGGTGGTGGTTGGTAGTGTTGTGGCGGTATTCAATAGGCTGAGGAGGGTGTCAGCTGAGTATTTGATAGTGCACATTATGGGAGAGTGTTCTGGGGTGAGTGTCATAGCTCTCATCATGCACCAGATTTTCCAACTCACCTATTTTGCTTGGCAGACTTAAATTAGAAGACTTCTGTCTTAACTCCTGTTTTCAACTCCTGGATATCCACTTTATTCCAAAATTCCACTTATGTTCACAAAATCGACATGCAAACCAACATCAGCAGGGAGCCAGCTCCAGTGGGAGTTAGTATAGACACTTATATACACCTGTGAACAATTAACCACTCCCCTTAATTAGCAGGAAGAAAAAAATCTGTTTAAAATGTGTCAGAAAAAGGAGGGAAAAAAGTATTTTAAAAACTGATAGCAAACGTATCAAATAAAGGAGGAAAAAAACCCAAAAAACAACACTTGCAAGCAGAAGCAGTGAAAAGCACAACTCCTGGATATTAACTCTCCACTTTAGTTGAAAATTCACATGCAAGCCAACATCAGCAGGGAGCCAGCTATTGGAAGTGCTATTTTTCAGGTGGATTTAAAGGATAAAGGTAGATTTTACTGTTTAGGCACAATTTTCATCTCTATGGGCTAGATCCACAGACGAAGTACGCCGGCGTATCTACTGATACACCGGCGTACTTTCAAATTTCCAGCGTCGTATCTTTAGTTTGAATCCTCAAACCAAGATACGACGGCATCTGGGTAAGATCCGACAGGCGTATGGCTTGTACGCCTTCAGATCTTAGATGCAATACTTCGGCGCTCGCTGGGTGGAGTTTGCGTCGTTTTCCGCGTCGGGTATGCAAATTAGCGATTTACGATGATCCACGAACGTACGCGTGGCCGTCGCATTTTCTAACTTTGTCTGTAGTCGGCTTTTTCCGGCGTATAGTTAAAGCTGGTATTTTGCGGCGTATAGATAGACTTGCCATGTTAAGTATGGCCGTCGTTCCCGTGTCGATATTTGATTTTTTTTTTTTTTTTGCGTAAGTTGTCCGTGAATAGGGATGGACGTAACTCACGTCTAAGTTAAAAAAATGACGTCCTAGCGACGTCATTTAGCGCAATGCACGGCGGGAAATTTCGGGACGACGCATGCACAGTTCATTCGGCGCAGGGACGCGCTTCATTTAAATGAAACCCGCCCTCAACCCGCTTAATTTGAAACCCACCGCCAGAAATACACTATGCCGCCGTAACTTACGGCGCGAACTCGCTGAGGATTCGAATATACACCAGGTAAGGTACGGCGGCGTAGTGTATCTCTGATATGCTGCGCCGATCGAAATGTATGTGGATCTGGCCCTATATGTTATCTATAAGATAGCGAATACTAACATGCAATAAAAGCTTTCCTGCCAGCAAGTTTTCATTTTAACACTTACAGTCTGCTTTAACCGCTTGTGGACCGCCGGACGATGATATACGTTGACAGAATGGCACAAGGGCATACATCACAAACTAGGACACACGTAACCCCTACAGCGCCCCCTACAGGTTAATTCCTTCGCTGTCATTGCCATTTTCACACTAACCAGTGCATTTTTATAGCACTGATCGCTGTAAAAATGACAATGGTCCCAAAAATGTGTCAAAAGTGTCAGATGTGTCCGCCATAATGTCACAGTCACGATAATAATCGCAAATCGCCGCCATTAGTAGTAAAAAAAATATATTAATAAAAATGCCATAAAACTATTCCCTATTTTGTAGATGCTATAACTTTTGCGCAAAACAAACAATAAACGCTTAATGCGTTTTTTTACCAAAAATATGTAGAAGATTACGTATCGGCCTAAACTGAGGAAAACAAATGTTTTTTTTATATATTTTTGGGTGATATTTATTATAGCAAAAAGAAAAAATATTGAATTTTTTTCAAAATTGGCGCTCTATTTTGGTTTATAGCACAAAATCAAATACCACCAAAAGAAAGCTCTATTTGTGGGGAAAAATGACATAAACTTTGTTTGGGAGCCACATGGCATGACATCGCAATTGTCAGTTAAAGCGACGCAGTGCCGAATCGCAAAAAAGGGCCTGGTCCTTTAGCTGCATAATGGTCCAGGGCTTAAGTGGTTAAGTACATTTGGGGGGGTTATTAAGTGTAGTTTGGAATATTTCATTTAGTATTCTTCGTAATTGGGGTTCACTTTTTTTCCTTGTCTCTGTGTTTGATTGTTTGTGCACTGTTGCTTTCAGTTTTATTTTACTTTTAATACTTTTTGCTTTTTCAGTTTCTTTAAAAAAATTACAATAAAGCATATCAGGGGCCATTTTTGGGGAGCAAAAGAACAGCTGAAGTTGGAATAAGCTATTTAGGAGCCATTGAATACCCATTGCAACCTTTTAAACCACCAAAATACACCATTAGGGATGAGTTCGAGAACAATATGGGGTGTTCGCAGCAAATTCAAAAAGCCGCAGGACACCCTGTAAAAGTCTATAGGAGAATTCGGGGGCAGTGATTTTAATAATGCTTAAAGTGAAACAATTAAAGTGAAATATTCCTTAAAATTTCGTACCTGGGGGGGTGTCTAACGTATGCATGTAAAGTAGTGCGTGTTTCCCGTGCTTAGAATTGTCCCTGCACAAAGTATAATTTCTAAAGGAAAAAAAGTAATTTAAAACTACTAAAGCATATTAAAGCATCCTCCCCATGTTGAGGGCATGTGGCCTGATATGGTTCAGGAGGGGGGGCGCTCTCTTGTCCCCCCTCTTTTCCTGCAGCCTGCCAGGTTGCATGCTCAGATAAAGGGTCTGGTATGGATTTTTGGGGGGACCTCATGCCATTTTTTTTTTAATCGGCGTGGAGTTCCCCTTAAAATCCATACCAGACCTAAAGGGTCTGGTGTGGATTTTTTGGGGGAACCCCACGTCATTTTTATTTAAAAAAATTATGCAGGGTTCTCCTTAATATTCATACCAGACCTGAAGGGCCTGATATGGAATTTGGGGGGACCCCCACACATTTTTTTTAAATTTTGGTTCCCTGCACAAAATGTCATTTTTGAAGGGAAAAAAAATCATTTCAAACTACTCCCGCTATTAATGAATTGTTGGGTCCCGGCAATACAGATAAAAGTAATTAAAAAAAATGGCAGGGGTTCCCCTTAATATTCATAGCAGACCCAAAGGGCCTTTTAATGGACTGGGCGGGGACTCCTGTCCTTTTTTTTTAATTATTTTTCTCTGTAATAGCCGCTAGTAGTTTTTAATTACTTTTTTTTCCTTCAGAAATTACACTTTGTGCAGGGACAATTCTAAGCACGGCAAACATGCACTACTTTGCAGGCATACTTTTCACACCCCCAGGTATGAAATTTAAAGGAATATTTCACTTTTATAGTTTCACTTTAAGTATTATTAAAATCACTGCTCCCAAAAAAACTGCAGTTTTTAAAAACTTTTTTTTGCATTGATACATGTCCCCTAGGGCAGGACTCAGGTCCTTAAACACTTTTTAGGACAATAACTTGCATATTAATCTTTAAAATTAGCAATTTTGATTTTTCATGTTCGTGTCCATGGACTTTAACTGTGTTCAAACAAATCTTTTGCCTGTTCGCATGTTCTGGTGCGAACCGAACTGGGGGGTGTTTGGCTCATCCCTATACACTATCATTTTGCCTTTCCCATTGACTAATGCATTTCACTAAAATGTCCCAATTTTTTAATGACATTTTGGTGACGCAAAAGTTCTAATTTTCACTCATATCTATTGATGGAAAACAGCTGTTCAGTGTAAGAAAGGTGCTGAGAGAACCTATAATAAAACAATCCCCTCAGCCTGATTGACTCAGGCCTTGTGTACACAGGCATTAGTACACAGACATTATTTTTCTCCGCTTGCCGACCAGTCGCTGTTTTATGGCGGCAGGTCGGCTCGGCTGCGCGAGATCACGTAATATTACGTCATCTCGCGAATCAGCCAATAGGGGCGCGTGCGTGCTGCCGGAGGGGCGTGCGCCCCCGGTCCAGACGCGTGTGCCCGGCGGGCGTGATCACCGCCGGGCACCCGCGATCGCTCGTTACAGAGTGAGAACCGGGAGCTGTGTGTGTAAACACACAGCTCCCGGTCCTGTCAGGGGGAGAAATGCCTGATTGTCTGTTCATACAATGTATGAACAGCGATCAGTCATTTCACCAAGTCAGGTCACCCCCCCTTCAGTTAGAACACACCCAGGGAACGTACTTAACCCCTTCCTCGCCCCTAGTGTTAACCCCTTCCCTGACAGTGGCATTTTTATATAATCAATGCATTTTTATAGCACTGATCGCTATAAAAATGCCAATGGTCCCAAAAATGTGTCAAAAGTGTCCAAAGTGTGGTGGCCCTGAGAAGGGGTGGCCCTGAGAAGGGCCTTTGTGTTTTTTTGGGACTTCCGTTTTCGGGGGAGGAGTCGGAAGCATGGCGGAGTAGGCGTCCTCGTTTGGAGAGTCTAGCGGTCCCCGTGGTGCTCGCGATCAGGAGAGCGGCAAAGTTTGAAATCCTCACCCCCCTCCTCTCCCTCTGAGCGGAGAGAAAGACAACTAGCAGCGGTCGATGTCGCGATGAGGTCGGAACGCTGCGAAGTGTATCAGAGGAACGCTCGCCCAGCCAAGTCACGCGTACATCACTCGGTACATGACAGTGAGAGGAGGCGAGCTCCAAAAACTACAGGTGGATCACGGAGTGAATAGAAGGGACTCACTCACAGAGAGCTCATCACTAGCTGCCGGAATAACACTTACAGTACCTGCAACCCCCACTACAACACCCGATACCTGCAACCCCCCCTACAACACCCGATACACGGGCGGCAGAGCCCAAGGGGAAGCCAGCGGAGGAGAGTGTAGCGCCGACTGGAAGCCCGGCGAGGAGAGCAACTCAGATAGAAGGGACTGCAGCGAAGGCAGGAACCCATAAACAACCAGCTACAGTCGCACAGCCTGCTCAACATACAGCAAAGGTACTGTTAACCCCTAACTTTCCAGCAGGAACATCACAATCACTGGGGGGGCCATCAGAGCCATTAACAGTGACATTGACTTTATCATCTGTTCCAGATATGAAAACAATAAGCCAAGACCAGGCTAGAGAAATGTCCAATCAGAGAGAGGCAGGTGCAGTTTCAAAACCGCAAGCCCCAGCCAAGATACATAACACACAGGAGACATGGAGAGGGGAGCTGGAATCTTCTCCAGATATTAGGCAAATTAGCAGGCTTATTCAGGCACTCCCTACTAAAGAAGACATTCAACAAATAGTAACAAATATTACTACTATAATGAGGGCTGAGATTGAAAACGTGCACATAAAAGAAGTGGAGGCAGATCAAAAAATTGGGAGATCGGAGGAACAACAAGGCTATATGGATGTCAGACTGGCTATACTAGAGGAAAAATTACTGACCCAACAGCAACACATGATTAGGTTGCAGCTGCAGGCAGAAGAGACAGACAATAGAAGCAGAAGAAACAATCTACGCATTAAGGGTATACCAGATACGTTTGAAGGCCCGGAATTAAGAGAGGTAGTTACCTCTATATTGAATAAAATTCTGAAAAAACCTCCAGACACAACACTAGAACTGGACAGAGTCCATAGAGTCCCTATAGTACGGTACCAAGATCAAGTTAACCCTCGAGATGTGCTATGCAGAGTAGGATAAAAGAGGAGATACTTAGGGCAGCCTGGAAGGAGGGGTCAGCAGGGGTTCTGGAGGGCGCTGACATCTATATATTTCCGGACCTCTGTCTACAAACCAAAAGTAGAAGACGGCTATTAAAACCCCTATTGGACTATATACGCACTAAGGGAGCTACTTATCGTTGGGGGTTTCCAATGGCGTTAATAGTGAAAAAAGAAGGAAGGAGTTACTATTTGAACGAGCCCTCGCAGCTCCCAACATTTTTTCAATTTCTGGGCGCAGAACCAATAAATGTCCCTAACTGGTTGGATCTTTTGGTAACATGGGAAAGGAAAAACCTCCCTAACTGAGACTGTCAGTACAAATTTGATGGTCAGATAGAACCATAGAGGCATTGAGATCTTTCTTTTACTTATTTATTTATTTATTTATTTATTTTCTGCGGCCTCCTACTGGATGTGAATGAAAGTAACATGGCAATTTAAATATATCCTAGATTTTTAGGAAGTGATAACCCAATCTTCTCTCAGGGATATATGATGGCTTCTTTCTCCCAAGATTGTATTTTTCCCTTTTTTTTTGGGACTTGATGGGTGTAGGTTACGGCAACAGGACACTTGGTTTCGCTCTCAGTAGCTATGTGATTATGATACGATTATGACAGTTGACTTTTTTCTGTTTTTCTTGATTTTTGAAAAGGGGGGGGGCTATGGTATAGATGCATGGTATGGTTTGGATATAGGAATTTCTGCGGCAGCCAATAATAGATTTCCTCCGGGAGAAACTAAATTTACTACTTATGGATAAGGCGAAAGCTAAGTTGAGTGGATGCCGGAGGGCATATTATGAATATGGGAACAAGCCAAGCAGGATGCTAGCGAATGCACTGAGAGAGACAAGAGCTAAAAAACATATTGAGAAAATAAAAACGCAAGGAGATAATCTAGTTAGCTCTTCGCAGCTAATAGCGAAAGCCTTCAGAGAATATTACAGTGGTCTGTATCAATTGGATAATCAACCCACCCCAGGGAAGAGACAGAGAAGAGAAGATAGAGTAAAAGAATATCTAAAGGAGTCAGGAATGCCTAAAATCCCAAATGAAAGTGCAGTTAACATGGAGAGTCCGATTACAGCGGGGGAATTATTAGAGGCAATTAAGGAAATGAAACCAGGTAAATCCCCAGGTCCGGATGTATATACGTTATTATATTACAAAACTTTCTATGACAAATTATCACCCAAATTTTTAGAGGCCTTTAACTCATTGAAAGAAGGACATCCGATGAGAAGAGAAACATTAGGTGCACACATAGCAGTTATCCCTAAGGAAGGTAAAGATCCTACACTATGCCCGAGCTATCGACCAATATCCCTACTGAATATAGACTTGAAAATATTCTCAAAGATAATTGCTAATAGATTGGTGACATATATCCCCCCCTCATACACCCAGACCAGGTAGGTTTTGTCCCCGGACGGGAAGGAAGGGAGAACACACAAAGAGTGTTAAGTACCATATATATGGCCCAACTCCATCAAAAACCATTAGTACTTATATCAACTGACGCAGAGAAAGCCTTTGATAGGGTGGACTTGGGATTTCTGAGCGCTACACTAAAGCATATAGGATTGGGGATAGGGATGCAAAATTGGATTGCAAGCCTTTACTCTTGCCCGACGGCAAGGGTAAAGGTAAATGAGGCATTATCCGACCCGTTCCCAATACAGAATGGAACAAGGCAAGGATGCCCACTTTCCCCAATTATTTTTATCCTAATGCTGGAACCATTCCTGAGAACCATTCGGTTAAATGCAGACATAAGAGGCCTCCAGATTAAAGGGGCGGAATACAAAGTAGCTGCCTTTGCAGATGATCTTTTATTTTCGATAATGTCTCCAGAACTATCTTTGCCATCTTTGTTGAGAGAGATAAGTGAATATGGGGATCTCTCTAACTTTAAGGTAAATTATAGCAAATCAGAGGCGATGGGGATAGAAGTAAACAGGCAGACACAGGAACAACTAGCAGTAAACTTCCCCTTTAAATGGACGGATTCCCATATACTCTATCTGGGAACAAAAATATCGAAAAATTTAAATAGAATTTTTGAGCTGAATTTTGCACCCCTGGTAAGGCAGATTAAGTTAGATTTCCTGAGATGGGACAAGGAGATCTTTACATGGTTCGGGAGAATTAGCATCTTAAAAATGAACGTTTTACCAAGATTACTTTACCTACTTCAAACCCTACCTGTAAGGATCCCCATGGGCTTCTTAAGGGACTTAAGATCTAGATTTGCCAAGTTTGTATGGGCAGGAAAACCAGCGAGAATACGGCAAGAAATCCTGACTTTACCAAAGGAGAGGGGAGGGGTGGGTTTACCAGATCCAATAGGATACTACGAGGCGTCTCACATGGCAAGGGTGGTTGAATGGTGTACACATGAGAAGGTAAAACCATGGATACTTATAGAGCAAAAAATCACGAACATTCCCCTGGAGGGAATGGCGTGGATTCAAGAGGTAGATATACCACCGGAGGTAAAAAAACACCCAACATTAGGAGCAACTCTACGAGTTATGAAAAAATTATTTAGGAAAACTAAATTCTCGACATACCCAAGCCCACTTACTCCGGTCCTGGGAAATCCTAAGTTCCAAATAGGGCTCTTAGACCCATATTTTAACACGGTAAGACGATTAGGATGGAGTAGATTAATACACTTTGATGGTGACAATAGAAGGACAGGGGGAGACGAAAGGGACGAGGTACTGAGAAAAGAACTGGACCCAATGAGACAAATCCAATTAAAAGCTGCCATTAGAGCATTGAACCCAAAAGGGGGATCGTTTAGAGACCTTTCAGGATTTGAGGAACTATGCTTGAAGGGAGAAGGGATGAGACATGGTCTCTCTTTGATGTACAGTCTATGGGTGGATTCGGAAGCCCCAAAGGAATTACCATTCGTACAAGCCTGGGAAAGAGAGTTGGAAGTTGAATTTTCAGAGACCCAGAAAACAAAAATTTTTAACTTTATACACAAAGCCTCTTTAGCTACCAGATATCAGGAAGGAGGGTACAAGATCTTAACTAGATGGTACAAAACCCCCGTCGCACTAAATCGGATATTTCCCGAAGTATCAGATTGGTGCTGGCGGTGTGGAGAAGAGGAGGGTACTATGTTACATGTATTTTGGACGTGTCCAAAGTTAAATGAATTTTGGAAAATGGTCACGGACACGGTAAAAGAAATTATAGACGTGGAACTAGGAGGAAATCCTGCCACTTACTTACTACTTGATATTCCAATTTCCACGGCTAAGTTTAAAAAATCCCTGCTTAGACACTTACTGACCGCTGCAAGGGCATGTATTCCAATTCTGTGGAAAAGCACAACTACCCCTACTAGACAACAATGGCTAGGTAGAATATCAGAAATTCAACAGATGGAGAAGCTGACTATGGGAATAAGAGAACAAGAGGAGAAGTATAGATTGACTTGGACCCCATACATAAGATATAGAGACGGGGAGCTTTGAGGAGGGGGAGGGAGGAGAGGAGAGGGAGAAATCGGGGAAGGGTTTTTTTTTTGTTTTTTTTTGGGGGGGAAGGGATGGGGGGAGGCTGGGGAGGATAGGTAGGGTACTGGAAATTGGAAGAAGAGGTATATTGTTTGTTTTGGATAATAAGAATTTGTCAATTTATGTATTAGTATATAGAAGCCATATGTATCTGTAAATGTAGCAATTAAGTATGGATAATAATGAAAAATTTATAAAATAAAGAATTAAATAAAAAAAAAATTGTCCGAAGTGTCCGCCATAAGGTCTCAGTACTGATAAAAATCGCTGATCGCCACCATTACTAGTGAAAAAAAAATAATAAGCATGCCATAAAACTATGCCCTATTTTGTAGACGCTATAACTTTTGCGCAAACCAATCAATAAACACTCATTGCGATTTTTGTTTACGAAAAATATGTAGAAGAATACGTATCGGCCTAAACTGAGGAAAAAAATAGTTTTTTTTTTTATATATTTTTGGGGATATTTATTACAGCAAAAAGTAAAAAATATTAATTTATTTTCAAAATTGTCGCTCTATTTTTGTTTATAGCGCAAAAAATAAAAACCGCAGAGGTGATCAAATACCACCAAAAGAAAGCTCTATTTGTGGGGAAAAAAGGACGCCAATTTTGTTTGGGAGCCACGTCGCACGACCGCGCAATTGTCAGTTTAAGCGTCGCAGTGCCGAATCGCAAAAAGGGGCCCGGTCATTGAGCAGCAATATGGTCCGGGGCTGAAGTGGTTAAGTCATAACAGTTTTTATCCCCAAAAAGTCAATAGGAAAAAAAAGTGACTTGAAGAATCTCAGATGATTGTATGTTTTAGTTTTAAAATTCAGTTTGCTGAACTTTACCTTATTTCATAATTTTGTAAATCAACCACCATGCATACAAAATGCAGCTTATCAGCAAATATATTTTTACATTGTGCCTTGGCAATGCAGTGGTTAAAATCAGAGCCTGCATGATAATTTTGCAGGGGATAGATGTTTAGAGCTCATTCATGACAAATTTAATATTTGAATGCGTGTTCACATCTGACAACTTTTTGTCATGTATTAAAAGCAACCGAATTGAATTTGCAATTTTGCTTCATGAATCATAAGTACGAATAATAGATGAGCTGCTTCATACTATATTTCATGCGGTGACCTGTCATGTTACCTGATGAGCCCATGGAAGTCCCAGCTCTATCTGATAATACTGCTCTAGTCAAAAGAGACTGAATGCAGAATCCTTTCGACAAGACACCTGCGTTTACTCCGGAATGAATTTATTAGTGTTATCATTTTTGTGACGACCATATAAATTAATAATGAATAGGCCACTTCAAATGCAAAACCACTGCTGTCCATTTTCTTGTCTAAATGCAGTACAAAGAAACTACAGACATTAATTCTTAATGGTTGTGAACAGTGATTATGGAGGTTATAAAATTTTGATAAGTAAATTAGATTTAGGCAATGATTGGCATAATATAAAGATGCTGAAAAGGAACAGTGTAAATGCAAGAGTACAGTTAGTAAGTGTTAGTTGCATGCATTGTTAATGCAAGCAGATGTCTAATGGCAAAGCTGTCATAGATGGATTTCCAATAACAAGAAATTAAACTTTCATGGTTCTTAGGTGAATGCCCAGGATTAGTGAAGTTTGCAAATTACCAGTTTTTAGCCAAAAACTTTGCAGATTCACTAGAGAAATAAGAAAGAACCTACAATGTAGTGCATAACCTTTGCCCCTACACAGCTGAGTCACATCACTCATTCTATTAAAGGGTGGGCTCACATCAATCATAGTTGTCAGTGTGTGTTGGCTGCTGTATAGTTCTGTATAGGGAGAGATACTGTTCTATAATTTTATTTTATTTTTTTGGCTTTTGCATTGGTATATGTCTCCTGTGTCCAGCTACCATGCTTTTTGCTTGAGAATACCATGCTTATTAAAATAAATAACACAATTGCTGCAAAGTTTGAACTTTGAGCAATATTCACAAAATTGTCCGCAACCAAGGCAGATTTTCACATTCTTATGTATTACCTTCATAGGTATGTTTGCCTCCAAACATACACACTTTGGGGGTTATTTACTAAAGGCAAATACACTTTGCACTGCAAGTGCACTTGGAAGTGCAGTCGCTGTAGATCCAAGGGGGACAAGGAAAATAAAAAATTAAATTTTAGCTTGCACATGATTGGATGATAAAATCAGCAGAGCTTCCCCTCCGCTCAGATCTATCCCTCAGATTTACAGCGACTGCACTTTCAGTGCTCTTGTAGTGCAAAGTGGATTTGCCCTTCGTATAAAACCCCCATAGTCTATGAACATACAGACTATTTATATGTAGTATCCTCTTAGTGTAGTATAATCAGTATAGTATTCTCCAGAACATACAGCACATTAGTTGACTCTAGATGGCTGCATGCACAGGGGCGGATTGACCATTCAGGCTCTCTGGCACTGCCTGAGGGCCCCATGCCACTAGGGGGCCCCATCAGGATTGCCAGCCTCAGTAAAACCAGGCACAGTATGTAAAAATCTGTGTTTTTTTTTTAATCCCAAGATTACAGCTGCCCCGCCTCTCCAGTACCCTTTCAGTGTGTGTATGTGTATCCTGTTTGTGTGTATACTGTGTATGTATACTGTATGTGTGTGTGTCTGTATACTGTGTGGCCCCATAATCTATTGCCCGGGGACCCCATAATCTCCTATTGCCCGGGGGCCGCATGAGTTGTCAGTCCACCCCTGTGCATGCATATTCAGTTTCCACACCAATTTCTGGCTTTCAGTGCCAAATGTTATCAACTCAACCTGTATGGGTTGACAGGAGCATTAGTAACTTGGTTAAAAATTGTTGTGCTGGCTTTTTTTTTTGTTTGCCAACTGAAGCACAGTAAAGTCTTCTGATGTAATTTGACGTGTACCAAAGGCAGCACTCGAGTAAAGATTGTTAGTATTTGTGTTCTGCCCCATTTTTATGCAATTGTTATGTAATTGTCTATGCTGTATTGAACTGCATAAGGTTGTTACTGTTTTACAGTATGCTAACATCTAGTGGCGATTTTGGCTACTGCAAGTTGTTTACTTACGTGAATTAGTATCTCCCTGTCCTCCCCTCCTGTTCAATGGTAGTTAGTTTAGTCTTAGCTAAACCCTCCCTGTGTCCCCAAAACTCTCTAGTCATAGTACTTCATGGAGACAAGGTCTTGGAAAGTCATTGTCTTCTTAAACTTCAGAAGACTGGAAAAAACATTGTCTGTACTGTAATTAGCTGAAGTAAAATTTAGTTGGATTTAACTTCTGTGTCTTATTAAAGATTTAACCACTTGCCTGTTTTTCAGACTCGTGTTTACAAGTTTAAAAAAAAATTTTTTGCTCGAAAATTACTTAGAAAAATATATATATAATGTTTGGGGGTTCTAACACCCTAGAGAATAAAATGGCGGTCATTGCAATACTTTTTGTCACAACGTATTTGCGCAGCGGTCTTACAAGTGCATTTTTTGTTGGGAAAAAATTGCTTTTTTTAATTAAAAAATAAGACAACAGTAAAGTTAGCTCAATTTTTTTATATTGTGAAAGATAATGTTACGCCGAGTAAAATGATACTCGTGGAATGGCGTCAAACTTTTACCCTTAAAAATCTCCATAGGCAATGTTTAAAAAATTCTATAGGTTGCATCTTTTGAGTTACAGAGGAGATCTGAGGCTAGAATTATTGCTCTCACTCTAATGATTGTGGCGATACCACATTTGTGCGGTTTGAACACTGTTTCCTATTGCGGGCACTACTCACTTATGCGTTCGCTTCTGCGCGCGAGCTCGTTGGGATGGGGCGCTTTAAAAAAAGTTGTTTTTGTTTTTTTATTTATTCTAATTGATTTTATACATTTTTACACTGTTTAAAAAAAAATGGGTCACTTTTATTCCTATTACAAGGAATGTAAACATCCCTTGTAATAGAAAAAAGCATGACAGGTCCTCTTAAATATGAGATCTGGGGTCAAAAACCTCAGATCCCATTTAGACTAAAATGCAAAAAAAAAAATAAAAAATTGTCATTTGAAAAAATAACAACAGAAAAATGTGCCTTTAAGAAGCATGGGCGGAAGTGACGTTTTGACATGACTTCCACCCTGCTATGCTATGGATATGGGTGGGGGCCATCTTGCACTCACTTGCTGCCGTAACCGAGATATTCATTTTTAAAGTGATGACGTATATGTACGTGAGATGATCCTTAAGTGGTTAAGCTGCCTGTGGATGGTGTCAGTAAGTGACTATACTGTCTGGACAGGCTGGGTCTTATTAGGTATGCCAATACATAAAGCAGCATTTAAAACATTCTGGGGCAGATCCACGTAGACACTACGCCGCCGTAACTTATTTTATTTTTTTTTAATCCTCAAAGAATTTGCGCCGTAAGTTACGGCAGCGTAGTGTATCTTTGGCGGCGTAAGGGCGCGGAATTCAAATGGCTGTGATGGGGGGTGTTTTATGTAAATACGTCGTGACCCAACGTAAACAACGTTTTTTTTTGATAGGCGCATGCGCCGTCCGTGGGGGTATCCCAGTGTGAATGCTCGAAATTAAACCGGAAAAAGCCAATGCTTACAACGGTGACGTCATTCTACGCAAATCCCTATTCGTGAATGACTTACGCAAATGACGTAAAAAATTCAAAATTCGACACGGGAACGACGGCCATACTTAACATTAATTACGCCACCATATAGCAGCTTTAACTATACGCCGGAAAAAGCCGATTGCAAACGACGTAAAAAAATGCGCCGGCCGGACGTACGTTCGTGGATCGCCGTAACTAGCTAATTTGCATACTCGACGAAAACGCCACCTATCGGCCGGTGGAAAAAATGCACCATTAAACTAAGACGTACGCCTGTCGGATCGATCCCAGATGCCGTTGTATCTTGTTTTGTAGATACAAAACAAAGATACGACGCGGGGACTTTAAAATTATGCGGCGTATCAATAGATACGCCGGCGTAATTCTTTTGTGGATCTGCCCCTTTGTGAACAAGTATATGAATAGTAATGATAAGGACACCTGTCTTTTCATTGGCCAAATTATTTGTCATATTGTTCTCTATGGCTATTTATCCATTGTTCAACCCCAAGATTTGCACAAATTTCATGCAAACTTTTCACTGCCGCTTTTTATATTTTATTTATTTTGAAACATTATAAATTGAAAATGGACTTTATATTTATTTGAAAACATTGATAAATAGACCCCCACTGTTATGCCCTGTACACACGATCGATCAATCCAATGAGAACGGTCTGATGGATTTTTCCATCAGTTAACCGATGAAGCTGACTGATGGTCAGTCGTGCCTACACACCATCGGTTAAAAAACGTACGACGGCACTATAAAGGGGAAGTTCAAATCCAATGGCTCCACCCTTGAGGCTGCTTTAGCTGATTTTGTGTTAGTAAAAGACGTTTCACGCTTTTCTGTCTGTTACAGTGTGATGAATGTGCTATCTCCATAACGAACGCTAGTTTTACCAGAACGAGCACTCCTGTCCCCTAATTTAGTCTGAGCATGCGTGGATTTTTAACCTACAAACGATCGTTTTTTTTCCATCGGTTAGGTATCCATCGGTTAATTTTAAAACAAGTTTCAAATTTTTTAACCGATGGATAAATAACCGATGGGGCCTACACACGATCGGTTTGGTCTGATGAAAACGGTCCATCAGACCATTCTCATCGGATTGACCGATCGTATGTATGCAGCATTAGTCAAATCTTTAGGCCAAAGGACCAATACATTCAAAACTAACAAATTATTATTTTTCTATTAACCTCCCTGGCGGTATGATTCTGTCTGGAATTAGGTACAGTACCAAAAGCGGTACAATTATTTGCAAGGAAATTTGGCGTTTTATACTGTAGGCCTGTAATTCTTAGGAATAACTCACTTAAATCTGACCAAACAAGAATCTAATAGGCATCCCGGGTATGACATTTTTTTAAAAACAAAATGATAAATTATAATACAATAAATAATTATAAATAATTATAACAAATAATAATATAATTCTAATAAAAATTATTCAATAATGTAATCAACTCAAAATCACTGAAATTTTCTCAGTTGCAGAATTGTCGCTGTCATTATTTTTTTTTTTATGATGAATTTCCCCACAAATCGCTATCGCACAATTCTGCAAGTGATTATAATTTATTATCGCTGTTTTCTAGCTGATCTAAAACCATTTTTGACATACAGGGACACTTTTGGTTGCTATGGACAATCTACAGTTTGCAGGGAGAAAGAAATGTTTTTATTATATAAAAGAACATGCATGACACTGGGCAGACCACTAGGGACAAGGGGGTGTGTTATTTTTACACACAGTACAATCTATAAGATTACAGTATACTGTATGTAATGTGTTTGTTTACGTTTTTGAATTTGGTGACGATCTCCGCTCCCGTGAGTTGTAACGTCGCAGGGAACGGAGATCAGCGGCACAGGAGGACGCTGTGTGAATCGAGCGAGGTCCCGCTCGCTCACACAGCGCGGTGACATCGCTGGATCCAGGACAAGGTAAGCCAGCGCACACTGCAGGCTCTGCATAGCTTACCCTGAGCGTGACTCGGGGATACCGATCGCAGCAGAAAAATTCCCCCCCGAGTCACGCTCGGGGTTACCGCCAGGAGGGTTAAAGGGGTTGTAAAGGTACAATTTGTTTTCCTAAATAGCTTCCTTTACCTTAGTGCAGTCCTCCTTCACTTACCTCATCCTTCCATTTTGCTTTTAAATGTCCTTATTTCTTCTGAGAAATCCTCACTTCCTGTTCATCTGTCTGTAACTCTACACAGTAATGCAAGGCTTTCTCCCTGGTGTGGAGTTTCGTGCTCGCCCCCTCCCTTGGACTACAGGAAAGTCAGGATGCCCACTAACACACAGCTCCTTTCTCTATCTGCAACGTAGAGAGTTTCCTTTGAAATTTAATTTTTAGAAACAAAACTTTGTAATGAATAAGTTAGGCGAACGACTGACTTGTTTAGATTTTTGTTTTTATATGCACTGTTCTGGAGGAAAATATATTTTCCCAGGGCTTTTTTTCAGGGGGAACTTGGGGGAACTCAGTTCCACCACCTTTGGCTCAGACCCTTTGGTGCCTGCTCACCACAATCACTTGTAAACACAGACGTCTGGTTTCTGTGTTTACAAGTGACAGCTCTGCACTCTGTGTGTAACCCCCCTGAACCCTGCACTCTGTATGTAATGCAATCCTTATATTTAATGCCCCTTTAAGACCCTTCTACTGTTTGTGAAATCGGAACGGGGTCGTGGTTGAGTTCCTGCACCTATTTTCTGAAAAAAAAAAGCTCTGTATTTTCCTATTGTCGTCAAGCTAATGATTTCAAATGACAGCTTATAAAATTATCCTAAATCAAAACCAAAGACATACTATTATGTTTTTACTATTTCTTCCTTTTGATATCATCTGCAAAATAGATGTGTTCTTTCAAACTCATAGAGCTTACTACCTTTTCTTTGGATCGAAGAATAAATATAACTTCTTAGTAAATTATTTTGCAGTGCAAGTGCCTTAAGTGACATTTCCACTGCTTCTTTCAGAAACCTTGAAAAATTGATTTGGGCTGAAAATCAGTTACAAATGTGTTATATGTGTGAATAGGCCAGACAAAGTGCTGGTCACCCATATAGTGAAACCTGGCAATTACTATGAAAATAGCATCAAGGCTAAAAGGAATATAGTAATATGAAAATAACAGATAACTGTTTTTTTTTGTAGCAAATGTAGGAATAACAAGCAAACAACTTGTATTATTGTCAACTGCTGGCTGGAACATTTTCAAGCAAATAAAACTGTGTGTAATTGTCTCTCTATTGCACAAGTAAGCAAACTTTTTGAAGGCAATCTGCAACCTGCAATTTTGATAGGAACCATGAAACAATCACAACAGTGAGTAGTATTTTGCCTTGACCTATTCTATAGTTCAAGAGTAAATTATACTTTTAATAAATGCATTCTCAGCATTAGTCTATTTCTGATACTTTTATAATGTTTGTCCTGGTAATTATCCAAGTATCTGATATTTTATGGTGTTGTTTAGAGACACATTTTCATACTTCGCAGCAGTTCCGGATTGTGCAGGACTGTCCTCCATTTTCACTTTAGTCTCACGGGGCCAGATTCATGTAGAATTACGGCGACGTAGCGTATCCCGTTTACGTTACTCCGCCGCAAGTTTTCAGCGTAATTGCTTGATTCACAAAGCACTTACCTGTAAACTTGCGGCGGCGTAGCGTAAAGCCGTCCGGCGCAAGCCCGCCTAATTCAAATGGGGCGTGTACCATTTAAATTAGGCGCGTTCCCGCGCCGAACGTACTGCGCATGCTCCGTTTTGAAATTTCCCGCCGTGCTTTGCGCAAAATGACGTCACCCGACGTAATGTTTTGAACGGCGACGTGCGTTACGTACTTTCGTATTCCCGGATGAATACGAAAGTACGTAACGCAAAAAAAATTGAAATTCGACGCGGGAACGACAGCCATACTTTAACATGGGCTGTCTAATTTTACACCACCTAAATAGCAATCGCAACTTTACGACGGGAAAAGCCGACTAGCGACGACGTAAGAGAATGCGACGAACGCGCGTACCTTCGTGGATCGCCGTAAACAGCTAATTAGCATACCCGACGCGTAAAACGACGCAAACTCCACCCAGCGGGCGCCGAAGTATTGCATTCTAAGATCTGAAGGCGTACGAAGGCGTACGAAGCCGTACGCCTGTCGGATCTTAGCCAAATGCCGTCATATCTTTGTTTGTGAATTACAAATAAAGATACGACGCAGCAAATTTGAAAGGACGCCGGAGTATCAGCAGATACTCCGGCGTACTTTTTCTGTGAATCTGGCCCACTGTGTCATGTTCAGAGCCTTTGTCCTGCATTACCCTGCATATTGTCTACTCACAACCCTTTAATCTATCAAATTTTTCCTCCATTACACTCCTTCGAAAATTGTCCTTCTTGGACGAATTCAAAAGTTTGGAGGTATGAATATTTATTTGGTTGTTGTAACACTACTTGTTTATTTTGTGGTTTATTTTATATGAAATGGGGGAAGACAATAGCTCAGTGCCACTATTATGCTACATATACACAATTGTATTTTCCGTCGGACAAACCTTGGATGGTTTTTCCGACGGAATTACACTCAACCTTGACATGCATACACACAGACACACAAAAGTTCTCTGGACTTTTGACCGTCAAGAACGCGGTGACGTACAACACTATGGCGAGCTGAGAAAATGAAGTTTGAGGCCGCGTACACATGGTCGGACAAAACCGATGAGAATGGACTGAGGTTCAGTTTCATCAGTCCAAACCGACCGTGTGTATAGCCCATCGGTCTGTTGTCCTTCGGTCCAAAGTTTTAAAACATGCTTCAAAATCGAACCAATGGCCCGCTGCCTGATCGGTCCAAACCGATGGTTAGTACAGAAAGCATCGGTTCAAAGCCCGCACATGCTCAGAATCAAGTCGACGCATGCTTGGAAGCATTGAACTTCGTTTTATTCAGCACGTCGTGTGTTTGACGTCACCGCATTCTGACCCGATCGGTTTTTGGAACGATGGTGTGTACGCACTTCAGACCATCAGGCCACTTCAGCGGTGAACCAATGGAAATGGCCCGTCGGACCATTCTCATCAGTTTGAAACGACCGTGTGTACACGGTCTAATGCTTTCCGAGCATGCGTCGGAAAGTGTTATTTTACCAAAAGAGTAATTGATACTTGGTAATACACTTCCAGCATTGGTAGCGAATCATTCAACAGTAACTGGATTCAAACATGCTAGGGACAAACATAGATCTATAAATATCAATTTAAAAATGGGGCAGACTTGATGGGTCACTTGGTCTTTTTTCTGCTGTCACTGTGCTAGGAATTTATAGTGATACTGTATGAGAAAGGGAGTGGACTCAACAATTCTGAGGTTGGAAGGTTGAACGACTCGTGTGACATGTGACTCAAAATTAAAGGCAAGTAGACACAGATTATCGCCCCAAAAGAAATATCTTATTGATCAAGTTTCATGAAATCTGGTATGAGTTAGCACCAGGTTAGCCTGATGCTCCTACTTCAAGCTACTATAGAGGAAAAAGTCCTGCCCGGTGCAAAGTTGTGATAAGCAATACAGGATCCTTTTTTGTGTACAGTATACTTTTGCACTCTATTAGCCAGATTCACGTAGACTTACGACGGCGTATCAGTAGATAGTAGTAGTAGTCCGAATGAGCGCGGTCGTATCTTTGCGCACATTCTCAAAATGAGATACGCCTCACTGTTGCTAAGATACGACCGATGTAGGTCTCCTACGCCGTTGTATCTTATGTGCATATTTACGCTGACCGCTAGGGGCGTGTACGTGGATTTATGCGTCAAATATGTAAATGAGCTAGATACGCCGATTCACGAACGTACTTGCGCCCGTCGCTGTAATCTACGTTGTTTACATACGGCGTTTTTCCGGCGTAAAGTTAAACCACCAAAAAGCTGGTCTAAGTCGTTTAGGGTATGGACGTCGGAAGTGCCGTCGGATTTTACGTCGTTTACGTAAGGCGTACGTGAATGGGGCTGGGCGTAAGTGAGGTTTCACGTCATACGCATTGTGACGTTGTATCGTAGGGAGTTTTTGCGACGTGATTCTGAGAATGCGCCATTCGTTCGGCCATGCATTCACATGGGGTCACGATTCATTAGAATACAACACGCCCACTACCAGCCTACTTTGAATTACGCTGGCTTACGCCGGCCCATTTACGCTACTCTGCCGTAACTTAGGGAGCAAGTGCTTTGTGAATACTGTACTTGCCTCTCTATGTCACGTTGGCGAAGCGCATTTGAGATGCGCTACGCTCGCTTAAACATACGCCGCTCTACCTGAATCTGGCTATATGTGTGTCATAGCATTGAGACTATAAAATAAAACTGTGCATAAATAATAACTTTACCAGGTATACAAATTGGAGAACATAACACATTTACCCTACAAAAACAGGAAACTCCAGTCTCTCACTGCCTTTTTTTTGGGCACTCACAAAGAAACATATTCTACCCTCTCATTTGAATCTTTGTATAGAGACTCTTCTGTCTAAATGGCTGCCACCTTACTATGCTGTAAACCATACCCTGCCTGGCTCTGAACAACACCTGACCACTCTGAGAATAGGAGTGTGGCGTTTCCTACCTGTTGTTAAGTATCCCCTGGAAAGAAGTGGGGTCACCGAAGGGGGATCACCTTATCTCTGTTGAAGCACTGGAGTTTTTATCTTTTCACTGACTATTGAAGCACTTTAAATTGTGGAGGCACTGTAATTTTTCACTGATTATGGAGCTGAAGCACTTTATAAATTGTTATATTATTATATTATTGTTTTTCATGTCACCAATTTTGTGCACCCAGCACTAGGATATTTATTGGTTGTTATAGGCTGCTAGCGCTGCTCCACATTCGTTTATCACATTTAAAGTTTTAGCACTTTTTGTGCAGCAGCTGCAGTTTCTCATCTACTTTTTTGCATTTTAGCGTGAGTTTTTTTAATTAGATTTTTTCTTACAGCTAAGGCCTCGTACACACGGACAGACTGTCCGCTGAAAATGGTCCGCCGGACCGTTTTCAGCGGGCATGTCCGCTCGGAGATTTTTGTCTGATGGTTGTACACACCATCAGACAGAAATCCGCGCGGACACGATACGTGGTGACGTGGCCGCGCCATCGCCGCGATGATGACGCGGCAACGTGCGCGGCCCTGGAAGGTCAATGCTTCCACGCATGCGTCGAATCACTTCGATGCATGCGAGGGCTTTCGGCCGAGCGGACAAGTACGGTCCGTCTGTACCGACGACCGAACATGTCCGACGGACAGGCTTCCAGCTGACATGTTTCTTAGCATGCTCAGAAATTTTTGTCCGCTGGAAAACGGTCGGCTGGACAAATGTCCGCTGGAAACCTGTCCGATAGGCCGTACACACAACCAAACATGTCCGCTGAAACTGGTCCGCGGACCAGTTTCAGCGGACATGTTCAGTCGTGTGTACGGGGCCTAATAGTTTCTCAAAAGTATAATGCGAGTTGACAGTTAGGAGGACTTCAGAGAGGTTTGTTGCGATCTCTCCCTTCCAATGTAGCGTGTTTACAAGTCTGGCCACCATTAAGATACTTGATATTGTTTTCTGAAAGTTAAGAGGGTAGTCAACTATACCTACAAAGATGAAAAGAAAAAATGCAGTGCCAAAATCAATTAAATATGTGATCCACCAATCAAGGTGGTCTTGAAGTGTGGTAAAATCACCCTATAGGATGAATGTCACACCCAATATCAAGTGGACGTGTAGCACCACTGTGCAAAAAAAACTGGATGAATGTGAATCATATGTCAATAAACTGGTTATACAAATAAAATTATAGTGAACCAAAACAGCAAGGTGAAAGGATTGATCAAATCAATCCAATAAATAGACTGAAATAAATATGTGTATGTGGATGGTCTTTAAATTCTCATGGAAGCATAGAAGTCCCCTCTATCAGACACATCAAAACTCCAGGCAGATATTGCTTGGCATATAAAATGAGGTTTAAACACGCTTACCAGACGGCGTTGACCCACAGCTCACCATACGGTGGGTGGATCCCAAAGGCTTGTATGGGCCGAACGCCCTCCTTGGACACCGGTGTGGATATGACTCCTTAGGGTGATGTTCCAGGTGAAATCCAAAGATCTGATGGTAAGGGTAGCCACACAGGAATCTCCAATAGGATGATGTTGGGGGAATGCTCCAAAAATCTCCAATTACAGGGAGAGAGAAAAAAAGAGGAAACACCTGGAAACCAATGGCGTCACCACCATCTGTCACTTGCTGGTGCTCCAGTTTCATGCACAGTGCATAGCAAAAGACCTCTTACTACAAGGACAGTTCCTCCTGTACACACCTCAGCTTCACCACACCCGGAAACCTTACCTTTTTATATTTAACTATACCTACAGTCATGTCCGAAATTGTTGGCACCTGTTTTGCTATACACATGTTTATTCCCTTTGTGTGTATTGGAACAAAACAAAAAAAGGGAGGAAAAAAAGCAAATTTGACATAATGTCACACAAAACTCCAAAAATGGTCTGGTCAAAATTCATGGCACCCTTTCAAAATTGTGGATAAATAAGATTTTTTCAAGCATGTGATGCTCCTTTAAACTCACCTAGGGCAAGTAACAGGTGTGGGCAATATACAAATCACACCTGAAAACAGATAAAAAGGAGAGAAGTTCACTTAGTCTTTGCATTGTGTTTCTGTGTGTGCCACACTAAACATGGACAACAGAAAGAGGAGAAGAGAACTGTCTGAGGACTTGAGAAACAAAATTGTGGAAAAATATCAACAACCTCAAGGTTACAAGTCCATCTCCAGAGATCTAGATTTGCCTTTGTCCACAGTGCGCAACATTATCAAGAAGTTTGCAAAGCATGGCACTGTAGCTAATCTCTCTGTGCTTGGACGGAAGAGAAAAATTGATGAAAGGTTGCAACGCAGGATAGACCAGATGGTGGATAAGCAGCCCCAAACAAGTTCCAAAGAAATTCAAGCTGTCCTGCAGGCTCAGGGAGCATCAGTGTCAGCGCAAACTATCCGTTGGCATTTAAATGAAACACTATGGCAGGAGACCCAGGAGGACCCCACTGCTGACACAGAATAAAAAAGCAAGACTACAGTTTGGCAAAATGTACTTGATTAAGCCCAAATCCTTCTGGGAAAACGTCTTGTGGACAGAGGAGACCAAGATAGAGCTTTTTGGTAAAGCACATCATTCTATTGTTTACCGAAAACGGAATGAGGCCTACAAAGAAAATAATACAGTACCTACAGTGAAATATGGTGGAGGTCCAATGATGTTTTGGGGTTGTTTTGCTACCTCTGGCACTGGGTGCCTTGAATGTGTGCAAGGCATCATGAAATCTGAGGATTACCAAACAATTTTGGGTCGCACTGTAGAGCCCAGTGTCAGAAAGCTGGGTTTGCGTCCGAGATCTTGGGTCTTCCAGCAGGACAATGACCCCAAACCTAGTCAAAAAGCACCCAGAAATGGATGGCAACAAAGCGCTGGAGAGTTCTAAAGTGGCCAGCAATGAGTCCAGATCTAAATGCCATTGAACACCTGTGGAGAGATCTTAAAATTGCTGTTGGGAAAAGGCGCCCCTCCAATAAGAGAGACCTGGAGTAGTTTGCAAAGGAAGAGTGGTCCAAAATTCCGGGTGAGAGGTGTAAGAAGCTTAATGATGGTTATAGGAAGTGGCTGATTTCAGTTATTTTTTCCAAAGGGTGTGCAACCAAATATTAAGTTAAGGGTGCCAAGAATTTTGACCTGCCCATTTTTTGAGTTTTGTGTGACATTAAGTCAAATTTGCTTCTTTTCTTTCCTTTTTTGTTTTGTTCCAATACACACAAAGGGAATGAACATGTGTATAGCAAAACATGTGTTACTGCAATATTTTTCTGTGAGAAATACTGGATTTTCTGGAAAAAATTCTGGGGTGCCAACAATTTGGTCCATGACTGTATATGAAGACTAGCCAAGCCTGACTTGGGATCTGTTAAGATTCCTGAGACATTCCTGAGACATTGGAGAGAAGGTGGAACACACTACTCCAGAAGCTTTGTATATTTTTACATTTGCAAAAGATATGTAATAGGATGCTAGTTAGGCCACATTCACACCAGCATAGGGGGGACTCTGTCGTGGAGAACTGGGCTAAGCTATAGGGTGTTAGGTACCACCTAGTCACTAATTTTTGTGTCAACTCCCAATGGTTTGCACAATGTGATATATTGTAGGAGTATTGAGGAGCGCTATGCCATTGCTTATTTGTAAAGGTCTCTGGTAAGTCCTTCTCCCATGCTAGGATAGGCGATATTTTGGAAAATACATGTCTTGAAATATATTGTAGAAAAATTATATACACTAGATGTGCCTTGGTAGAAGTTCCAAACTTCCGAGTAAATAAAAATTGGATGGAGGGGGGTGTAGGTCAGAAAATGACAAATATTAAAAAGGTGTAAGGATTTCATCTTAGGTATGTTATAGTCTTGCTCAATGAGTCTATGCTCTTTAGCTTGCCATTGACCTAAAAATCAAAAACCCACCGAAGAGTATAGTGAGACTAATCTGGTTGTTTTAGATGAGGTATAAGCACCTTAAATATAGACATGGGGCCAGATTCACAGCAGAAATACGCCGGCGTATCTACTGATACGCCGGCGTATTTTCAAATTTGCCGCGTCGTATCTTGATTTGGAATCCTCAAACCAAGATACGACGGCTTTTGGCATAGATCCGACAGGCGTACGGCTTCGTACGCCTTCGGATCGTAGGTGTAATTCTCCGGCGGGCACTGGGTGGAGTTTGCGTTGTTTTCCAGCGTTGGGTATGCAAATTAGCTGTTTACGGCGATCCACGAAGGTACGCGTGTTCGTCGCATTCTCTTACGTCGTCGCTAGTCGGTTTTTCCCAACGCAATTTTAAGCCTGCTATTTCATGGCTTAGATTTAGACCAGCCATGTTAAAGTATGGCTGTCGTTCCCGCGTCGAATTTCAATTTTTTTTTTGCGTAAGACGTCCGGGAATACGAAAGTACGTTACGCACGTTGCCGTTCAAAAAACACGTTGGGGCGCTGTAATTTCGCGCAAAGCACGGCGGGAAATTTTCACACGGAGCATGCGCAGAACGTTCGGCGCGGGAGCGCGCCTAATTTAAATGGTACACGCCCCATTTGAATTAGGCGGGCTTGCGCCGGACGGCTTTACGTTACACTGCCGTAAGTTTACACGCAAGTGCTTGGTGAATCAGGCACTTGTGCTGAAAAGTTGCGACGGTGTAACGTAAATGAGTTACCTTACGCCGCAGCGCAGGTACATGAATCTGGCCCGGGGATATTAATTTAACTAGTTTGCTTAGAGTTTTTTAGGGAATTTTGAAGTGCCCTCCATTGTTCTGTTCAGTTAAACTGGACTTTATTTTATTAGGGCTTATTGTTGACTGTCAAAAAAGAATGTGATAACGGTATGAGTACATGTGCAGCTTCCTGGTATTAAATATTATTTCTTTCCACTTCAGTAATTCGTATATCATACAGTATAGATAACATAGTGCAGGGAGAGTATAGTTTTTGCCTTTATGATATAAAACTGATCTCTATGTCATTATTAGATGACACATTTAGCTGACACAACACACTATATAGTTAGTTTTTTTTTTTTGATCCCACAGGTCAAATTGATTTAGACTCCATCTAAAATTGTAAAATACGTACCATGGGATGAGAATAATTCCCAGTGACAGCAAATATATAGCTGCCACAATAACCTCTAACAAAGACTGATGTTAAGGCATAATGCTTTGCAGTAAATATATTTAAAAAGAAAACCTGAAGTTAATTAAAAAGTCCCATTGGTGTTAACACATCTCTCTGTACATTCCATAGCGATTTGGAGGCCATTCCTTGTTGGATCCTTTTTTATGCATTGATATCCAAAGGCATTGGGAAAATAATGCAAACAACATTGGGAGTAATCCAATAAAGCATTTAACACATTTTTGGCAGTATGGCCCCTGTAAAATAGCCTATGCCTATTTCAGGAAAGCCCTTGTGACAGTTTTGTAAAGCTTTCTGACAGATGCTCCGTATTCAGGTACTTTTTTTATTACGGCCATTTTTAAAATCTTTCAGCTGCAACAGTAAAAATGAATTACCATCAGTTCACAGATAAGCAAACGGATGGTAATTAGGACCAACTCTGAGAGAGATGCAGTGCTGAGAGTGGGCCAATTTGTGCTGGGAAACTTTCATGAATATAGGGTTCTTTGGTTGCTATAAAGCCAGCAAACAACAGCACTAAAGCAACCCATGACTCACCTCCAGCCCTATTCAACTGCCAACATGAGAATCTCAAATCTGTTGCATTGAGGGTAGCAGAACTGAGACTGAAGTTTCCATACTAAGGGGATGGGATGCTGGCTGATGTCATTACCCAAATATGGCAAAAACCATATTGGGACAATGATGTCAGCCAGCACCCACCTTTTGTTTAGCTTCACCTGTCTACAAGGGAATCTCTCGACCCGAAGCTGAATTGGGGCCAGTTGCTATTTTGTGTCAGTTGCAGGGCTGACAGGATCCTAACTCACAAAGGGCTGATCATGCGCTGAAGACAGAGTGTCTGCAGTATGGACACTGGTCTCAGTGCTGCTCCCCTTCATGCAACAGATTCATGAACCTTTTCCCAATAGGTACATGGATCTGTCGCTCACACCAACATTTGTAGTGTGTTGAATCAACAAAATGCTAAAGAGTGTCAATTGAAAAGAACTCCACTGATTGTTCTTACTGATTAATGATCCAAAGCATCAGGAAAGACCATCATGTGCCCCTGTTTGTACTAACTGCAACATGGGAAGCCTTGGATGATCAACTAGCCACTTCTTAAAGTGAGCAGTCTTTATTGGCTTCTCAAAAAGTAAAGGGCAAACAGTCCATAATCCTGGCATAGCTATGATAACATAATGGCTCACTGTCAGTATACCTGTCCCACACTTGGATTTAGGATTCAGGGTACCACAAAGGCCACAGGGGCTCAACAAGCAAATGTCTCAGTTGCCAAACAGTCCACACTTGCTTACAGCAGTGAACTACTCCACACCACCTCAATGACAGGTGCTGACTTTTTCCTACTCCTTTTCAAGTCTCCTCTGCAGATGGGTTAACCCTTTTGGGATCAAAGTTCTGTAATTAGGATTGTGGAGGGAGCATGTAGCACTCTTGCTCCATTACAGCTGCTGGTCTCATTCTAGCCTCCTCGAACATCGTATGTTCGATCATTCGTCGAATTACAAACTTTTTGGGCCGTTCGTGCCAAATTCGAGGGGCGTGTCATGGCCCATAATTCACTACAGCATCGCAGTGCATTGCTGGCTGAAGATTGGCCAAGCATGCACTATGACCCGCATGCTTGGCCAATCACAGCGCGCAAAAAACGGAGAGCCATAATTGGCCAAAGCCAGGGTGGCTTTGGCCAATTATGGCTCAGGGGGTTTAGTACACGCCCCACACTATATAATGCTGCCTGGAAGTCAGCCTTGTGTAGTGTGTTGGAGGTTTACAGAGAGAGACAGAGAGAGAGAGAGTGTCATTTTTTGGAGTTAGATAGAGCAGGCAGGCAGGCTAGTCAGTTAGAGTTACAGTGTGTAGAGGATATATATGTATCCCAGGTGTTGTATATATATTTATACACTGTATTGGGGCAGATCCACAAAGATCTGCCTATCTTTAGGCAGGCGTAGCTTATCTAAGATACACTATGCCGCTGTAACTTACTTTTTCTTCTTGTGAATTCTCAAATAATCCGTGCGGTAAGTTACGGCGGCGTAGTGTATCTATTGTGGCGTAAGAGCACACAATTTCAAATGGGAGTGATGGGGGCGTATTCTATGCAAATACGTCAAGACCCGACCTAAACAATGTTTTTTTTAACGGCGCATGCGCCATCCTTAAAATATCCCAGGGTGCATTGCGACAAAGTACGCCGCAAGGACGTATTGGTTTCGACGTGAAAGTAAATGACGTCACATTCCTATTCACGAACGACTTACGCAAACGACGCAAAAAAATGTAAATTAGACGCGGGAACGACGGCCATACTTAACATTGAGTACGCCACCATATAGCAGCTTTAACTATACGCCGGAAAAAGCCGAACGGAAACGACGTAAAAAATGCGACGGCCGCTCGTACGTTCGTGGATCGTCGGAAATAGCTAGTTTGCATACTCGATGCGGAAACGCCACCTAGCGGGCGCCGAAAAATTGCATTTAAGATCCGACGTCGTACTAAGGCGTACACCTGTCGGATCTAATCCAGATGCCATCGTATCTTGTTTTGTGGATACAAAACAGAGATACGACGCAGGAAATTTAAAATTACGCCGGCGTATCAATAGATATGCCGGCGTAATCCTTTTGTGGATCTACCACTATTGAGTTTAGCTAGATCCTCTCTTCCTAATTAAGGCTCCATTCACACCTAGGCGTTTTAACGCCTGAAGCCCAACGCTATTGCAGCCTGAAATACGCTGGAGGGGTAATTTAACATTGTTCCCTATGGAGATGGTTCACATCTCCATGCCGAACGCCGAAACGCTGTATGCCTGAAGCTCAAAACAAGTCCCTGACCCTTTTTTTCAGGCGGCTTCGGCGTTTGGCATAGCCGACAATGTGTAAATCACCCCTCCAGCGAAAACCACGGTAAAAAACACCGCGTTTTGTCACGGTAAAAAACGCAGCAATTTGTTGCGGCAAATCGCGGTACAAAACGCTGCGCTAAGGTGTGAATGCAGCCTTACTGACAGGCAGGCAGGTGATTGTGCTAGCTGCAGTATTTTCACGTGGTGTACTGTCTGTGTCCTCTGTACAGTGTGCACCTGAAGCTACGTCAATAGATTTGCCGTTTTTTCTCATATTAATTCCTAAAGGCAGTAGAGCTGCAAGATTCTGGGAAAAATTACAATTGCTTAGAATGAAGATCACGATTCTCAAAAAAATGCATGGTGCTTTTTTATTTATTTTTGAGATTTTTATTTTATTTACACACACACACATTATATATATATATATATACACAAGTTTATTGTTTTTACCTGGCTGGGTAATAAAGAGCACAGCAAAGAGCACCTGTTGCGGACATTCCTTTACTTCTAGCAAATGCAATACGCATCATCCACCCCTAGGAATTCGGGGGAGCCATGAGGTAAATGTGCCACCCAAAATAACCAGCAGCTCCTCTGTGGGTAGTGCTACACGTGGGGGCTCATCCGGGATAGGCTGTTACCTCAAAATACCCAAATTCAGAAGTTTAATCTGCCATTAAATCAAGGAATTGTCATGTGTTAAATTGTGCCTGGTGAGGAAGGAGTTAACGTCGCCATTGAAGTTGGGCGCCTACCACCTGTACGGGAAAAAAAAGAACTCAGGTGGGAGGAGTCACCCACCCATGCGTGAGACACAAACTGAGTTTGGCACCAAAGGACAGAGTGATTGCCCTCCCACGAGAGAAGGTCGTGCGAACATGTCTGTGCCATCAATGCCATTTGGAAAGCTGCGACCCCCGATGTATGTGCCATGGGTCAATGCGATGTCTGCTACTGCTGGAGTCCCCCTGACAGATACCGGAATTCTAATGCGGACCCAGGGGAAGTTCGTCCTGTTTTCCAGCGGTAGCGTGGAGGCCCTCGTACTGTCCTGCCCCCGCTGTTCGGAGATGGCCATTCGTCTTTTGCCCTTTGCCAGGTACAAGAAATGCCGGAGTTATTTGTTCCAAGTGGAGCCATCGACTGAACCTCCTCGGGAGTACAGGGTGGATTGGATTACTGGGACAGTAACCGGAGGAGGAGGCCCCATGGTTGGAACCCTCTTCAACTACTACTGTGATCGCTGATCCGGAGACCGTGACCGTCTCATCTACATTGACTCTGCCATTGGCTGTTACCCCAATCGTGTCACCGGAGGTAAGCGATGCGGATGACAAGTGTGTGCCTGTGGTGGGAGCGGATGCCATAACGGAGACAGTGCTGACCAATGTGGTCTCTGTGTGGCACGCTATCGCTAAGATGGGCCCTGCTCAGGCCTCCCACGGCTAGGGGCGAGGCATGCCTGTGAGCAAGAATGACAAAGCCAATATCTTTGCTGAAGGGCGTACATGCCTGCCTGCCGAGGAGCATGATACATCGGACTTAGACTCATTATCTGATGATGGGGATAATAAATGGTTCAAGCCGGAGTTTCCCCGAGTCGCGGCGGGGTAAAAACTCCCGGGCTACCAAGCCCCGTAGACACAAGAAACACTTCAGGAATGCCGCACCACCTGTGGATGTCCCACAGCTAACATGGGAAGTTGAAGTGCCAGGCGCTAGTATCGTTAACGCCATGCCTTCTCTTCTGCTTGTACTGAAGAGAGCTTCTGACGCTATCGTCCTGCAGGGACTTGGAGACCCCCGTACCTTGCCAGAATTGGTCCGCCTGCATCGCATCTTTATGAGAACGGTAGCCATGGATTACGGGTGGGACATATCCCTATGTGCCTCCAGTTCTCATGCCCATAATTGAACAGATGAGAGAGGACTGGTACAAGGATGCAATATGGGAACACTTAAATGTACCAAAGACTGACCGCAATACAGAGTATGCATTCATCTGTGTGGGCCATCGGTATGATGATTGCTTGAGGAGCCCTGGCCGGTACATTTTCAGCGACAGAGTGGTTCTTAAATGTCCCGGGAAAGTGGATCAAGTTTTCTCTGTTACCACTACAAATCAGCGAGGGGACATTATCACTCAGCCTGATCCAAGGTTCTACAAGTAGGCCCGATGCCTGCATTATCACCTTTGTTGCTGCTTTAAAGAAGTCACGGACGGGAACTATTGCCCCTTTCCAGTTTTTGTTTTTATTTCCACACTTGTTTTTTTGTGCAGAACTTTGGGGGGTTTGATAAGTTAGTGAGGATAGGGTCTTGCCGGCTTCTTCACAGCACAAGAAAAAAAAAAAGAAGAAGTAGAAACAGTTTGATTTCTCTTTTTCCACTGATGGCTCTAAATGAGCAATAGACTGCCTTACCCTGGTAGTACCAGCACACTGACCACTAGGGGCAGTATTCTGCAACCTCTGCCAGCACAGAAAGACTGTTGTACATGTTTTTTTTATATAGCCTTGCAGAAAAAAAGAAAATACTATAAATATGATTATTGGTTTATATACCTCAGCACTTATTTGGATGTGTCTCTTTGGGAGGAAGGGAGGTTTCACCTTTTGACTGGGAAGGGTGCAGTCTCACTTCCAACCTTAGGGGCTGTATATGTATAATAGTTGGTGTATATTGGTACATGCTTTTCTTCCAATTTTGGTTTCACAGGTGGTTGACCAGCTATCAAAAACTGTCGGAGAATGGGGCAGAATAGATAGTCAGGAGAATAAAACATTTCTATTATGTATCACTGTATATAAATGCATACATGACAATGTTTAAAATGTTTGTACTTTTCTATTTCTTCCCTTCTACTATCCTTTTATATTGCAAAGCAGGTTCAGGGGTGAATACCTTTTGTTGGGACACAGGGGACAGTGTCTATTCAGGTGAGAGGAGTGTGTAGCGCCTGTGTACTTTATAGTACCGGTGCTAGTTAAATTTAGAGGGAGATCAGAGTGTAGTTAAACTCTGATCCGAATTGTTATTTGTAAAACAGGGTCTCTGTCTCAGCTTGGCTGTGCTGTAGGCTTATTCTGTTGTACTGGGGTGTTATTCCAACCCCCGGTGCTGCAGGTGGCATCAGTGGAGTCAAGGTTTGGGTGCTCTTTCCCAGCAGCCAATCAGGAGGGTTTGTGCATGCTAGGGAGGGGTATTTATGGGGCAGGCGCCATTGGTTCTGGGTCTTCTTCGAGTGTGGCACCCACCTTTAGGGTGACCACGTTATGGCCTACCTGGCCGGGCGTGCATGCCACGCGGTGTTCCTGGTTCTGGGACCATGTTGGCCCAGAGCATCTGAACAAGCGACGGGGACCCAGTGAGCGACTGGGTTCCCACCTTTTGAGGATCCCAAGCTGTATTGCTGTTTGGTGAGGAGTCCGTCTGAGGAGCGCCATTGAGAGGCTGGTGGACCAAAAGGGCCTCGACAAGAAAACCGGGGATCAAGGTAGACGGACACTGAAGGATTGATCATCTGTCAGTCGGTACCTGGGCGACAAGATGGAGGAGATCCAGGCGTAATTCATCTAAGGAGGATCATCTCCGTAAATACAAGTCAGGGAGGACCTGTGGCAGAGGTGTCTTTCTGAAGTTCACCAAGGAAGGTCTGTGGCAGAGACTTTTCCTCAAGTTCAAGTTCACCAAGGAGGGTCTGTGGCAGGGACTTTATCCTACAAATGTTCGTGTGATTTCTTCGGCTGCCAGGTCAGTGAGAGAGGCCTGTCCAGGTACGCTAAACCCACTCACATAGGAGTGGCGCAGAAAAGTGTTACGCTTGGGAGCAGGATTGTTTCCCTATCATCACGCCTGAATCTGCTGTTCTCCTTTCTTCTTCAACTTTACTTTCCTCACCACAAGTTTATTGTTTTTACCCAGCTGGGTAATAAAGAGCACCTGTTGCGAACATTCCTTTACTTCTACCAAATGCAATACACATCATCCACCCCTAGGAATTTGGGGGAGCCATGAGGTAAATATGCCACCCAAAACAACCAGCTGCTCCTCCGGGGGTAGTGCTACATAGATAAGCTAGAAAAGCTCCACAGAAGGCAGAGTTTATTCTCCAGAAATGTGTTATTTTAAGGCTCATCTGTCTCCTTCAAAGCAGCCAAGTGTAGTTAGCTAGCCTAGGTTGTGCACCAATAATTTTTCCTCATTTCTCCAAGTTTTGTAAAAGAGACAGACCCCTGCTCACTCTGCACTTTTCTTCTTAGAACATTTTATCTGGCAGCACATATGCTTCGCCACCCAAATGATTGTGCTTCATTTAGAGTGCTACAATGCAGGGGATCACAGAAGGCTGAGAGTAAGGCCGTGTACACGCGGTCGGACAAAACCGATGAGAATGGACCGAGGTTCAGTTTATCGGTCCAAACCCACCGTGTGTATAGCTCATCGGTCTGTTTTCCTTTGGTCCAAAACGATGGTGTGTACGCACATCGGACCATCAGGCCACTTCAGCAGTGAACCGATGGAAATGGCCTGTTTGACCATTCTCATCGGTTTGGAACGACCGTGTGTACGCGGCCTTAGACAAATTCAGGTGCCTGGTGGGGTATTGGGATAGTTCTCTAGGTCTTAACTTTTAAGAAAAATTGCTTTGAAGCTGAATTGTAGTATTTCAATATGCGTTTTCTGTTTGTATAGCCCATGATGTCCTGGTCTTTTCTCTTGTGCTCTGGAGGTGGCAGACCTTACTGCTGGACTGGGTGGTGCTCACGTAATGATGTGTGAGTGCTGTAATTCTTTGAACCCAGGCCAAATGATGATGTTGAACCAGATAGTTGGGCTGGCATGATAGTGGATTGACATGTCCTTTTGTATCTTCATAAACTACTTTATAGGAGTATATTGCATTATTTTGTAATTGTCCTTGGGAAATAACAAAAAAAAGAAGGTTTCTCTGTTGTAAACAGAAAAGTGTTGGCAGTAATAAAACAAAACATAATACACAAACTGTTCCGCAGTGGAGGAAAGAAGGGCCTGAAGCCTTGGTAAATATGCTGGAACTTGAACTTTGCGAAGATAAGCTAGTCAAACAATTCTGTTTCATAGGCCTTACTGTGTCTGTTTTGTTTGCCTCAAATACAAATAGCATCTGGATGTTCACAGAAAAGCGATAATACAGAAGACTATTTTATGTCGTGGAATAATGCAAACTGTATGAAAAGCAACAATGAGCAGATTTTTAACTTGTCTATATAGCGTATATATAGGCAGAAGGAAATAATTTATTGTTCTATTAGACATTTAGTCTATCTTTCAGGAGGAAAAGAAAATAAAGCAGGAATCAGAAGAAAAAAATATCTACAGACAACATTTCACCACATGTCATCTTATTAGACGAAAGGAACTCAGCACCCCAATGTCTCCAAAATTGGCATTTCAAGAAAAGAAAAAATGAAGACAGCTTTGTAGCTGTTTCTTTTATTTCCATGGCAATATCGAATTGAAAAAACGATTTGACAATAGGATAGCTTATAATGACCATATATTGAAAGCTGAAATCTTGCAGATATAATAAGATTAATGCAGCTCTGATAACTTTATTAAATGTATTTTTTAAATCCAAGCAGTGTAAGTAATTTAATTTTACCTGATATAGTAAGGAGACTAGATTTTTAAAATGAAATCCGGGGACATTTTTTTATAGGCAAATGTTAAACAATTTTATGTGCATATTTCCCTCAAATTATGTAAGTAATCCGTGGTGTAGCGTGGGTTGTCAGCGCCCGGAACAAGGTAAGAAATTTGCACCCCCGCCAGACTTTTAGCACTCCCTGAGTCCCTTCCACTAGTACAGTAGTACTGACTAGGGCCGAAACGTCTAATCGATAACTAATCGAGTATGAAATTAATCGATTATCATTTTCATAATTGATTATTCGGCCAGTAACATAATGGGGTTAAAAAATAAAAAATAAAAAATTAGCCCTTTATAGTACAAAAAGTGCAAATCGCTACTGTAAATATTACTTTGACTGTCCCACAGTAAAAAATGAACCCCTTACAGTAGCGTTTTTTTGCTCTTTTTGTACCAATTTTCGTTTTTTAACCCCATTATGCTACTAAACATCTCAGGCCTGGGTCACGCCTCTCTTTTTTGGTGCTTTTTGTAGAAACACACTACAGTTCATTTACATGTTTTTCTTTGGGACACCTTCACATCCCTGATTTTTTCAGCTGCGGCGTATTTCGAAAGGGCAAGGACTTTTTTTAACGCAAAACAGTGCTATTTTGGTTCAATATATTCAATAGAGAAGCTTCAGAAAAACATGTAATGTGTTTTTGCTGCAATTTGTGTTTTATAATCTGCCCAACAATAAATTGGCCACATTTTTTTTTTTTTTTTAAGGTTATTAACCAATTAATTGAAACAATAATCGGCCAACTAATCGATTATGAAAATAATCGTTAGTTGCAGCCCTAGTACTGACCAACTTGATTCCTACACTGACCTACCTGACCACTGCACTAACCTATCTGATTCCTACACTGACCACTACACTGACCTACCTGACCATTACACTGACCTACTTGATTCCTACACTATCCACTACACTAACCTACCTGATTCCTACACTATCCACTACACTAATCTACCTGGTTCCTACACTATCATCTACACTAACATACCTGATTCCTACACTGATCTACTTGATCCCTACACTAAACTACCTGATTCCTATACGGACCTACCTCATTTCTATACTGACCACTACACTGACCTACCTGATTCCTATACTGACCTACCTGATTCCTTTACTGACCACTACACTGACCTACCTGATTCCTATACTGATCCCTACACTGACCTACCTGATTCCTGCACTACTCACACACCCCCCACATGAACACTGTAGATCGGTCGATTTTGCTCACCTCTCCATGGCCTTCATGATAATCCATCGGAGCAGGTCTCTCCCCAGCACCAAGTACTGTTCCTGACACCCAGCTGCTCCTCAGTATCCCCTGCCAAGAGCTTCTCCAATAGCTGCCGTATGCTCTGCACCACCCCTCCCCTCCGCCATTCTCACACACACACACACACACACACACACACACACACACGGGCCACCTGCACCAGAGGGATCATAGGGGACAGGCTGGAACACAGGAGTCCCTGGGCAGACAACACAGCACACTTGGAGGGGCACAGTAATGATTTTGCTCCTCCTAAAATCTGGGGATGTTTGGTCACCCTATGATATAGGCATTTTACTGTCTCTACAGAAGGGTTAGAGGATGAGAAGCTGTACAAGGAGCCAATCGGTTCATGTGCTGACAAGGAGCATGCTGCTAGGAAGAGAAGGAGTAACAGATGAGCTCATTACTTACCTGCTAACCCTTTCACTGTCCATACGCAGGCTGGTGCAGGTCCAGGCCAACCTTCCTCAGAGTAAGTGGGTTGAAGAATGCTGGCTATGAGGGCATCTAGTGGCAAAAAAATTACTAGGAGGGGGGAAGCTCTGGATTGAAGGTGAATATTGCAAAAAAGCTGGTTTTGTGAATTTATCCTTTAAAAGGCCATTCATTGTGTTTATGGCTGGGGTTATGCTTTAAGACAAAAATAGGACAATAGCAAAGCAGCAGGGCTAGCGCTACCACTAGTGGAACTAGGCAGCCACCTAGGGCACAGCCACGGCATGACCTAACAAGACAGTGGCATGTACAGAATCCCCTGCAGCTGCTGAATTCCGGCTTCTCCTCCTCCTATCCCTCCCACAGGCATTCAGCGGCTTCAGGAGGGAAATGGGGAATGGGGGGATCAGTTTCTCTATATGCCACCGCTTCAATACAGGTCCTGCTGCCCCGCTGTGATCTCCTGGCCTCACTGTGATCTCTGTGCTCCACTGTGATCTCCCGGGCGCACTGTTTCCTCTTTCCACTGTTTCCTCTTTCCCAGCCTCACTTCGTTCTCTCCTGGTGTCAATTATAGTTGCAATCCTGGTGTCAGCCAAAGGTGGGGATGGTGGACATACAAAGCAAGAGCTACTATGATACAAAGTTGGCAGACATATTTTTTTTCTTTTTTCAAACAGTTAGAAATAAAATAATAATAAAAAAAAACTATTGCCTGGAGTCCACCTGTAAACAATTTGCGCACATCATTTGATTTCTATTAAATGTGAGACCGAAAAAAAAAAACATTTCACAATATAGCAAGATATAGCAAGATATAGCAGTTATCATGAGATTTACAAATGGCAAATGTTGTTCAAAGCAATTGCACAGAAATGCATGCCATGTACATAAACCTCTGGAATATTATGTTTTCATAAAGGGGTAGAACGTCTCAAAACAGACCCTCATATGTTTAAATGATTTCATGTTCATGAGATTACATAAAAATATATCAAGAAAAGTGTCAGGTTGATCTACAACATACCTCAAGATCAAATATTTAAATTTAAGATAAAGTGACTTTGAGAGCAAAAAATGCTCACTCTGGCCAAGCCAACCACCCATTCAAGGTAGCTTGCAAAGTTATGAGCTGTGAAGCAGAGAAGCCATAAAAGTTTAATTACTAATCAATACGGATCTATGCTGTGCAGAATCAGCACAGAGAGACGTGGTTTATGGCAAAATACATGTAGTATGACTTTTTATATTTCCTTGAAATTAAAAATAATATTTGAGCATTTATATGTATTACACTGAAATGATTGCTTGGAGCAAGAACATTTCTGCACAGTCCTTGTATGGAATCATGTTTTAAATTATGTAACTAGAAATAATATGAAAAAGCAGGTACTTGTCTTCAAAGCAAGTGTTGTTTAATCAGATGTTTAATTTTAAAGGTAAACTATGATAAGGGCGCAAATTAACAGTACATTTACATAATCTTTGATAATGTAAGTTTACGGTTGATTTGTATTTGAGTATAAGCTTATAGCCTGTACAAATGCTGGTTTTAATGTTTTGCTTTTTTTTCGTTGCTGTTGTCCTACCGGTTG